>NC_141690.1:211923424-213407591 GCF_964263255.1 Lissotriton vulgaris | reverse complement strand
TCTTAAAACACAGCTCAGGGACCTGGGACTTGTGGATGTGTGGCGCTACCACAATCCGGGGACCCGGGACTACTCCTTCTACTCGCACTCTCATAGGACATACTCCCGAATCGACTATCTCTTCGCCTCCCTTGAGGTGGCCCGGGACTCCTTGGCTTCTGCTATCTCCGACATCTCCCTGTCAGACCACGCTCACGTGGAGCTCCTACTGCAGGACCCCCTGTCCCAAGCCGTTCGTGAACGCCGTTGGACGCTCCCCCCGAGGATCCTTCGGGACCCGGACGACGTCGCCAGCATCCGTGACGCCATAGACTCGTATTTCGCCGTTAACGACACCCCCGAACTGCCGTTTCAGACGGTCTGGGACGCTTTCAAGGCCACCATTCGGGGCCACATCACCTCCCTGGCGGCGGCGCGGAGGAGGGCTGAGTCCAAGATGGAAACCGACCTGGCTAGCGACATCAAGCTAGCGGAGGCCCGGGACCGGACTTCCCCCTCACGGGCGTCGAAGAGAGCTCTAGCTAACCTGCGGGGGCAACTCCGCACCCTACGCACTAACAAGGCGGAACACTCCCTGCTAGCACTCAAGCAACGGTACTACGAGGGTGGGGACAAGGTTGGCCGTCTACTGGCCGGCAGGCTGCGGGCACGCACCGCTAGAGCCCACATCGCTAACGTCAAGCAGCACGACGGCACCTGCGCCACCTCCGAGAAGGCCAAGCAGGCCGCCTTTGTTGCTTACTACTCCTCCCTATATGCTGAGGAGCCCACCTCCCCGGAGGCCCGTGAGGCCGTCCTCGCAGACTACCGGGGGTCTACCCTGTCCCCAGCATGTGCGGCCTCGCTGGAGAGCCCCCTGCAGGAGGAGGAAATAACGGAGGCTGTTAAAGATCTACCCGTGGGGAAAACCCCGGGGCCGGACGGTCTGCCACTGGCCTTCTATCGGCTGTTCTTGACCCAACTCCGCCCGCATCTGCTGCGACTATACAGCTCCTTTTCTGACACCGTCGGTCCCTCCCATGACATGGGTCTGGCGGAAATAGCCCTGATCCCCAAACCTGGGAAAGACCCGGACCTGTGCGCCTCTTACCGCCCCATCGCCCTCCTTAACACTGACCTTAAGATTTATACCAAGGTTTTGGCCAAACGTCTCGACCCACACATGCCGGGCCTGGTGAACCCGGACCAGGTGGGATTTATCCGAGACCGCCAGGGAGCTGACAATGTCCGCAGGCTGGCGCACTTGGTGGGAAAGGTGCACCATTGGAAAATACCGGCCTGTCTCCTCTCGCTGGACGCAGAAAAAGCCTTCGACCGGATCGATTGGACCTTCCTCCGGGCGGTCCTCCAGAGACTGGGTCTTGGCCCTATTATGATCTCCAGGTGTATGGCCCCCTACTTAGGACCGCAAGCCCGGATTCGGGTCAATGGCCAGTTGACACCGCCACTCTCGGTCCACAGGGGCACGAGACAGGGGTGCCCACTGTCGCCGCTCTTGTTCGCCCTCGCTGTGGAGCCACTGGCGGAGCTGATTAGGCGTACCCCCGATATTCATGGTGTCCCCCATGGAGGGCGCATGAACAAGGTAGCACTCTTCGCCGACGACCTGATTCTTACTCTTACGAACCCTCGGATCTCCTTCCCAGCGGTGCACAAAGCCCTCTCCTTGTTCGAACAAGCGTCCGGTCTTAAAATCAATCACGCCAAGTCTTGGGCGCTCAACCTTACCGTCCCCGTCGAGGAGATCTCTTTCCTACAGGGGATCACGCCCTACCGCTGGGCGGACAGCCACATTCAATACCTGGGCCTGGATCTCACGCCCCACCTTGACTCGTGGTCCTCGAGAAATTGGGCCTCCTGCCGCAGGGAAGTCCTGGCTGACCTGCGGAAATGGAAACCCTTGATGGTCTCCTGGCTAGGGCGGCTCAACGCTGTCAAGATGTCCGTCCTCCCCCGCATTCTGTATGTTTTCCAGTGCCTTCCCACCCCGATCCCGATCCACTGCATCAGAAACCTTCAACGCGACCTCACGTCCTTCATATGGGGGGGCAAAAAACCCCGGTTCTCGCAGAAAGTCCTGATGGAACCGAGAGACAGGGGCGGTCTTGCCTGCCCGAACCTCCTCCACTACTATTGGGCGTCACACCTCCGGTACGTGATCGAATGGGGTGCACGCGAGAGCGACAAGCACTGGTTCCACATGGACCGTTCGGTCACGGGGCGCACCATATGGGACCTGCCTTGGCTACCGCGAGTGGCGCGCTCCAGAAGTGCATATCTTGCGGTCCCCACGAGGACGGTTCTTGAGGTATGGGACAGGGTGGCAGTGGCCAAGGGTCTTACTACGTTTCCCTCCCCGCATACTCCCATTGCGGGCAACCCACACTTCCCCCCAGCCGCCCGGACCCGAGCTTTCGAGAGCTGGACGCAAGGCGACTGTAGAGTTGCGGGAGACCTCTTTCTTGGCGGATCGCCTAAAACATGGCTAGACTGCAGGGAGGAATTCAGGCTCCCCCCCACCGCCCACTTACAATACACACAGCTGCGTCACTGGACCTCGGGGGAGGACATGTACCAAGCTGCTACTAGGCCGTATACCCCCTTCGAGAAGCTGGCACGATCCCTCGGGGGACTGAAACGGCTCATCTCTCAGATATACAGCATCTTGCAACACCCCACCGCCCCACCTGCACACCCCTACCAGAAACAGTGGCAATCGGCGACGGGCGCTGACATCACGCCCTCTCAATGGACTCGGCTTTGGACCGACATCCCCAAAATCTACCGCAGCATCCCGCAAAGGGAAAACGCATACAAAATGCTGACGCAATGGTACTACACCCCCCTGCGGCTCAGCAAAATGTTCCCCGCTTCCTCGCCGTTGTGCTGGAGGTGCGGCACTGCGACTGGCGACTTCATACACATCTGGTGGTCCTGCCCTGCCCTAGCTGTCTTTTGGAAGGAGGTCCTCAGTCACATTAAGAAGGTGTTGGGTTTTCCCCTCCCTGAAGAGATTTGCACACTCCTACTGGGCATTCGACCCCCCGCGCTTAGGGCCCTCACGCGCAGCGACTGGATCCTCACCCTCCACATGCTAGGTGCTGCCAAACAGCTCATAGCCCTGTACTGGAAACGACCAGAGGCGCCGCCGATAGCATCCTGGTTCGTGCGCCTCTGGCAGGTCCTCACTATGGAACTGCTCACAGCGCGGATACAATTCAGGGGGGTGCGCTTCAAGGCAGTGTGGGAACCCCTAGTGCGCCTCTTGTGCTCGGTTAGTTATGCCCGACACATGCCTCCCAGACTCCGAGCTCTGCAATTATTCGAGGATGCCCTCATCCCTGCCGACCCCAGCAGACTGGACTTTTAACCGCTAACCCCAGCACCGCTTTGTGCTTTGCACTCCTTGTATGTAGTCACGGGTGCGCCCCTTTACCTCCTCTTCATCTTGTCGCTGCTAGCTCCTTTCCTGACTTTCCTTCCTTCCTACTTGCCTCTCTGGCTTCCACCCCTCTTTGGGGCAGTTAGGCCCCTGTTGGGCCTGTTGAAAATGTGACACCATTGCTGTTCTTCAAATGCGTGCCTACCCCACACAACGACGAATTGCCGGCTTAAGTCCACCTCTTGCCATGCTTTCCTCTACGCCACGCGGCCGGCCCCCCCCCCCGGGGGTTGTAGGCAGGGCGCTGTGTTAACGATTCCATCTCCCCTGTCTAGTTCTACCTACTGACTCTTCTATGCGCGGCCGGCTCCGGAAAGGGGTTGTAGGCTTATCGCTGTGTTCACAATAAAAACAGATTTGAACAAAAAAAATTATCGCTGGTTTAGTGACAGAAAACGGCAGCTAAAGTGGCGATAATGGGCTTGATAATATGCCTTTGAAAATTCCAATAGAAGTCCATGTTCTGGTGTGAACATCGGCTTCTATAGGAATTCTCCAGGATATATTATCAAGCCCATTACCGCCACTTTAGGGGCAGTTTTCTGCCACTAAACAGGCGATAATTTTAACGCCATTCTTGAGAATATGGCCCTATGTCTCTCCTGACAGAATTGAAGGGCATTTTATCAAGACAGGCGATAAAATCATTGCTGCTTTAGTGGCAGAAAACTGCTGCTAAAACTGCGATAATGGGCTTGATAATATGGTCTATGGTATTCAAATTGAAGCACATGTTCGATGTCCTTCACATCTAACATGGGCTTCAATTGGAATTCAATAGAGCAGGGGTACTCATAGTACGGCCCGGCAAGCCTTCCTTGGCGGCCCGCGGACCTTGCACACATCCTACCTGTGTTTTTTTTTTTAATTGAACAGTGTCCGCATACACTGTGGTTGCAGCAGCGCTCTATGGGGCCGGGCGATTCTAGGGAAGGTCAGACTGGAGAAACCGTGGCCCTAAGAAGAGGCGAAATACAACAAAGCCTAATTAACAACTAAGTGGTCTTTTAAAGACCTGTGAAGCACTTGGTGTGGCCGGCAAGCTCCCTCAGCCCCGGCAGGCACGCCAGGTGAGGTGACAGAGGGAGGGGGAGGGGAGAAAGGGAGAGAGAGGCAGAGGGAGGGAGACAGAGGGAAGGAGGGAGGGAGACAGATAGAGTTATTAGTGAATGTGGGTCTGCAAATTGCTGCCCAGCATCACATTCTTATTGTTTCATCATTTTAGTCTATACCTTACTCAGTGCTACAACACTAGGGGCCAGATGTAGGTAGCCCTTTACCGATCGGAATCGGCCGAAAATACCGATTTTCTGCTGTTTCCGATCGGTAAAGGGCTATGGAGATGTAGGGGCACATATTCGGTAATTTTACCGAATCGTTATTATTACCGAATCGGTAATAATTACCGATTCAGTAATAATTACTGATTCGGTAAAATTACCGAAAATGCTATGTGGGTAGCCAATTTTCCATTGGCACATGGCTTACAGAATCGGTATTTTACCATGGTATACAAATCCATGGTAAAATACTGATTCCTGTGTACATGCACATCTGTGCATGTACACATGTGCCATGTGACAGACAGACGTGCCCTTAGTGTCTGTGTGCCACATTGCACACATGCCCGTTTTGGGGGTGCTAGAGGGTGTCAAAGTGACACCCCCTGCACCCTTGACAAATTCGGTATTCAAGGCCCATAGGATTCTATAGCAAATACCGATTCGGTATTTACCGAATCGGTAAATACCGAATTTTTAAGGATTCAGTAACATATCCAGATGTTGGGACCTACATCCCATTTACCGATTTTGAAATACCGAATCGGTAAAATTCTGGCCCTAGGTCTTTCTAGATTCCAGTTGCTTCTAACCTCGGCTGTGCCAATGATTCCAGCAAGGAATTAATTTGAAAATGAGCATTTAGAGCCAATGCGATGCATGCCACCAGCATTACTATTAAGTTTCTTACTTTTCTCACTGTTAGACAGGGCTCGAGTCGGGGTACCATGCAGGTGGACGACGTCCCCCCACTTATTTTACCGGGTGGACGCTACCCCCCCTGCCAAATAGCTGGACTTCACTCTTTGGCCTCTCTGGGACGAGATCGGAGCTCACAGCACGCTGCTCATGCGCGCACAATCAGGGCCACAGCTCTGCTCTTGCAATTCTTCACACAGGTACAGAAAGTCATGCCTTCTGCATCTAAGGGAGGAGTGAGGGGAGGCAATAAACCCAATGGTGCAAGCCACCTTTCCTGACGTCACTTCCTGTTGTGACGTCACTTCTGGTTAAAGCGTCCCCCCACTTCTTTTTTTAGGACTTGTTCCCTGTTGTTAGAGGCTGTGACATACAGTAAAGAGGAAACAACCATAGTCGCTCAGTTTAAGAGTAAATCTTTTCTATAATAAATTGAGAGTTGCATCCAGAAAATTCTGTATTTGCTAGAAATGCAGATGTGACTTTTTGACCGTGGTATTAAATCCAAGATTGAGTAGCAAAGTTTTTGAGCCAGTAAATGGCATTTTGAGATGTGCTCTCCTACACCAGCCATCTAATTATGGACATATGATATACATGAGTACTTTCACGATGTAAATGTGCCACAACCACTGCCAAACAATTTGTAAACACCCATGTAGTTGACATTATTCCGCAACGCAAGACTAAATTGGGAAAATGTTCGCTTGCCACAAAATGAAGATAAAACTGAGAAATGAATGCACTGCAATGTGAAAATATGCATCATTTAAATCAGTGGTGGTTGTGAAGTCCCTCTCCTATCTCCTTCAATACAGGATCACTTCCTGAAGGGCTCTCATTTAGAAGTGTACTGTTTTTACATAAAGGTTTAATAGACAGAAAGTCTATAAATGGAGACAGAGAGGGAGGAAGACAGCGGGAGGGAGGGGAGACAAAGGGAGGGAGAGGGAGACAGAGGTAGGGAAACAGAGGTAGGGAGACAGGGTGAGGGAAACAGAGGGAGGGAGACAGAGGTAGGGAGACAGAGGGAGGGAGACAGAGGGGGGAGTGAGACGGAGACAGAGGGAGAGAGACAGAGAGAGGGAGAGGGACACAGAGGGAGAGGGACAGAGGGAGGGAGACAGAGGAAAGGAGACAGAGATAGGGAAGAAGACAGAGAGAGGGAAAGAGACAGAGTGGGAATGGAGACAGAGAGAGGGAAGGAGACAGAGGGAGGGAAGGAGACAGAGGGAGGTTGAAAGAGGGTGACACACAGAGGGAGACAGAAGAAGAGGGAGACAAAAAGAGACAGAGGGAGTGAGACAGAGGGAAGGAGGGAGACAGAGTGAGGGGGTGAGAGAGGGAGGGAGTGAGACAGAGAGAGACAGTCAGAGTGAGGGTGACAGTCAGAGTGAGGGTGACAGGGGGGGGAGGGAGAGAGAGACAGGTGTGTGTGTGCGAGGTCTGGTGGCTCAGTGGACAAAGCCATACGCTGCAGGTGCCTGTGTTAAACCTCATGGTCAGTTTTTATTTTGCTCTAGACCCGCCCCACTGACCCCGCCCCCACTAGTGCGGCCCTCGGCCACATACCACACTGTAAATTTGCCCCGAGAGAAAGTTTGTGAGTTACCCATGCCATAGAGCATATTATCATGCCCATTATCGCCGTTTTAGTTTCTGCTGCTAAAGCGGCGTTAATTTTATCGCCTGTCTTGATAATATGCCCCTCATTTATTTTCTCTCTGTGCCAAGTTAGGTTCCTTGTTCTTACGATCTTCAGTTCCTCAGTGAGGAACTGTACTTCCTTCAATATTTATCTGGCTTACTCGTCTGGCCATGCCAATCATTTTAATGAAGTAGTATCGTACACTGCCTAACCCATTCTCTTACGCCCTCGTAGGAACCAACAGAGAACCACCTCTCGCAATTCGGCACCAGATCTCGATATCTCACGCGCCGCTTCAGAAAAGACTCACTCCCCAGTCAAACTCACAACGCAATTTTCTACTCTCTATTGTTGTCCCCGGTATTGTGAATTTCTGAACCCGCCCCTTAACGAAGCATTTACCAATGGGAGGTAGAGCGTAGCGAAGTACCAGTCTGTTCGGGAAGCTTACAGTTGGAAAGAAAGGCGTGCGCGAACAGAGAAAGTGCGCAGGTGCGGTTTCAGTTCAAACGTACCCGTCACGTGACAGACTTCGTCAGGGCGTTTCTCGTGCTGGAGACTAGTCACAACCAGGCTTCTTGTTCCCATTCCAAGATGGCGGTGCAGGAATCAGCTGCTCAGCTTTCAATGGCTCTGAAGGTGCAGGAGTACCCTACTCTCAAGGTGTGTCAAATGTGTTCTCCCCTGTCGTTCCATGGCCTCCTTCCACATAGTTCTCCACTCAGTACTTGACACAGAGGTATCCCCAAAACAAGCCGGTATTGGGTAAACGGCTCCATTTTATGTTGAAACCTTTTCCAAATGAGGGGTTCGTGGCTGGAATCAGAATGTCTTCATGTTATATCTTGCCCTTCGCCCATGTGGGCATCTAAAATTGGATTTTGCGAGGTTACTCCGTTCATAGCAGATAGGTAGTGCATTCCGACTTGATATGGCGATTGTAATTCCATCACATTCTTCAGTGTCGCACATACACTCGTCTGCTGATGGTGTAGCCACCTCTAAATTAGGCTATCTTCTCACTATACCGGTATTGGTAGCTGTCAGTTTGTATGTCTGTCTTTATCAAAAAAAGACTCTATTCACATGCAGTAAGGCAGGCTTTAACAGTAAACAGGGGCAGCAATAGCGTGGCTTGTCACCCAGTGACAAACGAAAAATGTGTCTTATGGAATTGAATGTCAGGTTTGCTGACTGCGAGACCTCCTTGGTTTTGATTATAGGTTGCAGTTGCCGTTTGTTTTACAGTCCCGATGGCTGTGAGATGGCCACATTCACCCGTACCTACAAGTTCAGTGACACGAATTGTTTCCAAACCCATGATTTGTATGTTGATTTTTCGGATTCGCGGATGACACTCTTTTCTGCCGACATGGTGTAGTTTTTGGTGGCTAATCGTGATGTTTCTTAATTAAAGGCTTAGTCTGCTGCAACTAGAGTTGAGGCTTTAACCCGAAGTTTACATGTCGATCTCTGCAATAGATACATTGAGTCACCGAG
Source organism: Lissotriton vulgaris (assembly GCF_964263255.1). NCBI lineage: Eukaryota > Metazoa > Chordata > Amphibia > Caudata > Salamandridae > Lissotriton > Lissotriton vulgaris. Next base: position 213,399,022 of record NC_141690.1, on the reverse strand, counting down.
CAATTGTTTCGTATGGTCCTTGGGTCCAGTGTGTCCTTACCTCGATTGCAGACCCACAGACTTTAACACCGAAGAGCATATGTTATCTTGTTGCAGTACCTTATTTGATCTCGCCTTCAGTACCTGTTTGTTGTAAAAAAAAATCTATTGTGTACAGGACAATGTCTAGAGCGGGGTTTGGGTTAGCTACATTATTATCATTTGTTTACTTTTTTTGTCAAGTCCTCTTGTGTTTGTCACTGTCCTGGAACAAATCTCTTCCATCGTTATGAGTGAATGACTTGTATCCTCCCATGGCTCACATCAGGGAACTACTTTTTACTTTTCCTCTGAGTGCTCTATGAGAGTCCATGTGCTTTCCTGCTGTCTCCACTAAGTGCCACTTCCCTGCTCATCCCCTCCCCCCCCCATTGCTCTCTCTCCATTGCTTGCTACCTTTCATAGCTCAGTTCTAAAGGACAAGTACAGTTTTATTTTTGCAAGATTTCACTGAAGAGTAGACTATCCTAGGTTGGTTTTCTTTATCACCTCCCCTTCCCGTGTTTCATGAAAGCTCAAGCCATGGGGCAGTTGGGCAGCATTAATGAAGCTGCCAGTGTAGGCTGCTGCACTCACTCAGCCTGCGTTTGGGTGATTAGAATAAAGTGTCTTCTCAGAAGTGTCTTCTCTTGGATGCTCATAAATATGGTGCTGCCAAATATCTGAAGCAGTTGTGAGTCATGTGGAGAGTAGATTGCAAGCGATTTCCTTTAAATTCTGACACTTTGTCAGATTCTTATGTTCTTTTATACCTGCAACTAACCCTCTGTGATATTTTTAAATTGGCTCATGTGCAACAGGCTTTTTAAATTCTTGTCGGAATTTCCTCCATAAAACTCGAAAAAGTAACCATCTCATGTATAAAGATTACAAATATTGAATTCACTTGTCAGGATGCCTTAAAATGTGCTCAGTGTTTTAAAATATTTATCTTTTACTTTTGTGCTTTGCAAACGAGCTTTACCAACCAGCTGAGAATTAGTTTCATACAGGCAGGACCTATCAATCAATCAATCAAGGTTAGTAAAGCACACCTACTCACCCGTGAGGGTCTCATGGCGCTGGGGGAAAGCTCCGTTGAATGCTGGCGACACCCAAAAAGCCAGGTCTTGAGGTCCTTTCTGAAGTGGGTCAATGTGGGAGATTGGCGGAGGGGGATGGTGTTCCAGGCTTTGGCTGCGAGGTAGGAGAAATACTTTCCTCTCGTTCTAGTCTGGCTGATACGTGGGACGGTGGCCAGTGAAAGCAGTGCTGATCAGAGGTGTCTTTTGGGTGCCTGGAAGGAGAGGCGGCTGTTCAGGTATGCGTGTCTGGTTTTGTGAAGGGCCTTGTATGCGTGAGTGAGGAGTTTGAAGGTTATTCTTCTTTTGACTGGAAGCCTGTGGAGATCCATTGGTGTTGGGTGATGTGACTGGGGGTGTTGAGGATCAGTCTGACTTTGGCGTTCTGGACAGTCTGGAGCTTGCGAAGGAGTTTCTTATTGATTCAGGCATAGAGAGCGTTGCCGTAGTCCAGGCTGCTGCTGATAAATCAAGTCAAGTCAAGTTAAGATTTGTATAGCGCACTACTCTCCCGGAGGGTCTCAAGGTGCTTGAGGGGGGGGGGGTCGTTACTTATCAAATAGCCAAGTTTTTAGTTGTTTTCTGAAGGAGAGGTGGTTCTGTGTAAGGCGGGGGTGGGTGGGGAGAGAGTTCGAGGTTTTGACCGCTAAGTAGGAGAAAGATCTTCCTCCCATGGTGGTTCTTCGGATGCGTGGAATCGCGGCGAGGGCTTGATTGGACGATCGTAGTTGGCGGGTGGGGGTGTAAAAGGTTATGCGCGTGTTGAGGTATTTGGGTCCTAGGTTGTAGAGGGCTTTGTGCGCGTGGGTGAGGAGACGGAACGTTATTCTCTTGTTTACGGGGAGCCAATGAAGGTCTCTCAGGTGATCGGATATGTGATTGTGGCGGGGTAAGTCTAGGATGAGTCTGGCGGAGGCGTTCTGAATGCGCTGGAGTTTTTTCTGTAATTTGGCTGTGGTTCTGGCGTAGAGGGTGTTTCCGTAGTCCAGTCTGCTTGTGACAAGTGCTTGGGTGACCGTCTTTCTTGTTTCGGTGGGGATCCATCGGAAGATCTTTTTGAGCATACGTAAGATGTTAAAGCATGATGATGAGATGGCGTTGACTTGCCTGGTCATCGAGAGGGAGGAGTCTAGAATGAATTCCAGGTTGCGAGCATGGTTTGTTGGTTTGGGCGCGCTGCCTAGGGCCGGTGGCCACCATGAGTTGTCCCATGCAGAGGGGGATGATCCTAGGATGAGGACTTCCGTCTTGTCTGAGTTCAGTTTTAAACGGCTGTTCTTCATCCATTCGGCTACGTCTTTCATCCCTTCGTGTAGGTTGGTTTTGGCGGTGTTTGGGTCTTTGGTGAGGGAGATCAGCTGTGTGTCGTCAGCGTAGGAGATGAAGTTGAGGTTGTGTTGGTGTGCGATGGATGCAAGGGGGCTCATGTAGACGTTGAAGAGGGTGGGGCTGAGCGATGATCCTTGTGGTACGCCGCAGATGACTTCGGTGGCCTCTGATCTGAAAGGGAGGGAGGCGGACTCTCTGGGTTCTTCCGGCGAGGAACAATATGATCCAATCCAATGCTTTTCCTTGTAACCCGACGTTGCTGAGGCGTTGTACAAGGGTGTTATGACAGACCGTGTCAAACGCTGCGGAGAGGTCCAGGAGGATAAGGGCAGCTGTTTCCTCGGATGTCGTCTGTGGCTGCGATGAGGGCGGTCTTGGTGCTGTGTTTGGCTCGGAAGCCGGACTGTGAGGGGTCGAGGGAGTCGTTGGACTCGAGGAAGGCGGCGAGCTGACTGTTGACGGCCTTCTCTATGACTTTGGCAGGGAAAGGGAGGTGCGAGATGGGGCGGTAGTTCTTAAGTTTAGTTGGGTCTGCTGTTGGTTTCTTCAGGAGGGCACTGAGTTCGGCATGTTTCCAGCTTTCCGGGAAGGTAGCGGTGTTGAGGGAGCAGTTGATGATATCCCGGAGTTGGGGTGCGATGATGGAGTCGGCCTTGTTGAAGATGTGGTGGGGGCATGGGTCGGTTGGTGATCCGGAGTGAATGGAGTTCATCAAGCGGATGGTGTCTTCGGTGCTGATCGGGTTCCAGGCGCAAAGGGTTGTGGTGGGGTGCTTCAGTTCGGTGGTAAGGGGAGTGGACTGGTCGCCGAAGCTGTTATGTATGTCAGCGATTTTTCTGTGGAAGAACGAGGCTAGAGAGTCGCAGAGGCCTTGAGAGGGAGTGATGTCATTGGTGTCGGCGCTGGGATTGGTAAGCTCTTTGACGATGCTGAAGAGTTCCTTGCTGTTGTGGGCGTTGTTGTCGAGTTGATCCTTGAATGCTGATTTCTTGGTGGATCGGAATAGCTGGTGGTGTTTGCGGGTGGCGTCCTTGAGGGCGGTCATGTTGTCTGTGGTTGGGTTTTTTCGCCAGGCTTTCTCGAGGGTGCGGCAGTTCTTTTTGGAGTTCTTGAGGTCATCATTGAACCAGGAGGCTTTTTTGCTACCTGGCATGTTGTGTTGCTTTTTTCAAGGGTGCTAATTCGTCAGCGCAGTGGGTGATCCATTGTGCTAGATTGCTGGCTGCTTGATTTGGGTCGGATGAATTGGCGGGAAGGGTAATGCCTTAGCGATGTGGTGAGCTGGTCGGTGGTAAGTTTGTTCCAGTATCTGCGGGGGACTTGTTGTGGGTGGTGGTGGGTTGTGGTCTTTCTGAAGCTGAAGTGAACGCAGCTGTGTTCCGTCCAGTGGAGTCCTGTGGCGTGATTGAAGGAGACGTGCTTGCTGGAGGAGAAGATTGGGTCGAGCGTGTGTCCGGCGTAGTGGGTGGGGGTGTTTATCAGTTGTTTGAGTCCGAGATTGGCGAGGTTGTCCAGAAGGGTGGTGGTGTTGCTGTCGTTGTTCTTTTCTAGGTGGAAGTTGAGGTCCCCTAGTAGAATGTAGTCTTCGGAGGGGAGGGCGTGTGGGCTGATGAAGTCAGTGATGTCTTCGCTGAATTGTGTGCGGGGTCCTGGTGGTCTGTAGATGAGGGTGCTCTAAGTGCGGTCTTGGGGTCGGTGTGAATCTGGAAGTGGAGGTGTTCGGTGGCTGTGAGGGTGTCGTCGGAGCTGGTCGTGATGCGGATGGTGTTCTTGTGGACGATGGCGATGCCTCCTCCTGTCTGGTTGATGCGGTCCTTTCGGGGAGACGGCCGATGTTGAGTGCAAAGAGGCTTGCGGCGTCGTACGTTAGGCAGGTGGAGTGCAGTTTGCGGGGGCCAAGGGGTATGGCGCTGGGCGCGGTCCAGGCGCGGACGGGCGTAGACGGGCTTACCATTGGCGCGCCTTCGGCGCGCATAGGGCGCATTCGCTGCGCGCAAGTACATCTGTCATAAGTGGAGAATGGATGGGGGCGGAGCGAGGGAGGAGCAGCTGGGAGGCGGGAGCGGGGTGGCGCTTGGGGAAGGGATCTCTTGTGGATGCTGTAGGGAGCGGGGGTGGGGCCGCGGGGGAGCAGCGGCGAAGAGGAGAGAAGGGCTGGGACACCAAATGGCATCAAACAACAGCAAAAGGCAATGCAGGGCGAGATCGGGGCACAGGCTGGCACAAATGTTTAATAAAGGCAGCAAATACGATCTCAGCAGCAGAAGCAATGCAGAGCTAGGCTGGCACAGATACTGAAAAAAGGCAGCAAATACGATACCGACAAGGCAGGTAGCAAATACGATACCAACAGGGCAGCAGTTACAGTACGATACCAACAGGGCAACAGTTACAGTGCAAAGCGAGGTCGGGGCACAGGCTGGCAGGGCACAGAGTGAGGATGAGGTCCGATGACGGCCAGGAGCGGGTGGAGCGACCGGATCTGACTGGGTGTGCATGACAGTTTTGTTTTTCTGGATTCCTTTAGGAACCATCTAAAGGTCTTTCGAAGTATGCAGAGGGTGTTGAAGCAGGTCGAGGAGACAGCGTTGATATGGCGGTTCATTGTGAGTGATGAGTCTAGTATGATGCTGAGGTTTCGTTAGTGGTTTGTCGGGGTGGGGGGGGATTTCTGAGGGTGGGAGGGCCACCAGAAGTCGGTCCATGTGGAGAGGGTGGAGCCAAGGATGAGGACTTCTGTCTTTACTGAGTTGAATTTCAGGCAGCTGTTCTTCATCCAGGTGGCAACGGCTTTCATCCTTTATTGGAAGTTGTGTCTGGTGATTTTTGGGTTCCTTGGTGAGGTAGAGGATCAGCTGGGTGTCGGCGAATGAGACAATGTTGAGCTTTTGGTTCCTGACGATGGTTATTAGGGGGCCATGTAGATGTTGAAAAGGGTGGGGCTGAGGAAGGAGCCCTGGTGTACTCCACAGTTGATCCCTGTCAGTTCCGAGGGGTAGGGAGGGAGTCAGACCAGCTGAGGTCTGCCAGTGAGGAAGAAGTGGATCCAGTCGAGGACCTTGCCACAGATGCCGTCGTCGTGGAGTCTGGTGGTTAGGGTGCAGTGGGAGACAGTGTTGAATTTAGCAGTGAGATCCAGGAGTATCCTCATACTGCCGTTTTTCCCTGGTGGAGGAGGAAGCGGATGTCTTCTGTCTCGGTTCTGTGTTTGCTTCGGAATCTAGATTGGGAACTGTCCAGGATGCTGTTAGCTTCGATGAAGTCTGCTAGCTGAATGCTGACTGCCTTTTCGATGACCTTGGTTGCGAAGGAAAGCAGTGAGATGGACCTGAAGTTGATGAGGTCCGTCTGGTCCGAGGAGGGTTTCTTCAGGAGGGGGTTGACTTCGGCGTGTTTCCTGTCACCAGGGATGGTGGCGGTCTCGAAGGAGCAGCTGATTTTCGGGCGTAGTTTGGGTGCAATGGCAGAGGCGAATCTGTGGAATATATGGTGTGGGCAAGGGTCTGAGGGTGCTCCGGAGTGGATGCTTTTCATGGTCTTCAGGGTGTTTTCTTTCGTGAGCGGGATCCATTTGAGCATGGTCTGGATGGCATTGCATGAGGGAGAACTGGAGCAGTGAGTTGGTGGTCTTGGTTGGCATAGGTCATCCTTATCTTGTGGTGGAAGAAGGTGCTGAGTCTGTTGCAGAGGTCTTGGAAGGGTGGGACGTCTGTTTCGCTGCAGGGTTTGATGAATTCCTTGATGATGGAGAAGAGTTCTTTGGTATTGTGTGCATTGGTGAGGATTCTGTCTTAGAGGGATTTCTTCCTTGTGGATTTGATGAGTTGACCTATTGGCTTTGTCATTGCTTACATTACTTTAAATAGCAGATTCTGAACACAAGTTGGCTCTGGATTGCAATTTTGACTGCACTTTGTTTAGTATCTTGGTCTTCATTACAGGCCCCTGGGTGTGGGTTTCATTCTATGGACCTGAGCCAGAAGATCGGTTTCCATTTTAATACCTGTTCATTAACATTTTGTACATTACAAGTGTTTACAGAAACTAGGATTAGATGTAATAATCACATACCACACCAAGGGGTGCTGGGTGCCATGAAGCATAGGGCAATGGGGAGGGAGGGAGCCTGCCTGTCATGGATTAGCTTAACTGTCCACACTTGGTGCCCTAGTCTGATCTCGTTGCTGTGTTTTGGCTTTTCCTGACTGGCACTACCTGTAGTCCTCTGATTCTCTCGTCTTACAGCGTTACTGCAGTGCTCTACCTTCACTCCCGATAGCTTCTTTCTCTCTGGATGCTACAATTTCATTGTTGTGCACTTTGAAACCTATGGTTGCACGCACTGTGTTGCGCCACGACCCGCTGTTGTGCCACCATAAACATATCTACACACTGTTACATACCGGTCCCACCCTACTTGCTGCTTGTACCGGCGAACTTGTTTCACGCCTCATCGTGCAGAGTTATAGAAGTGCCGCAGAGATGGACAGCTCTCGCAATACCAACTCCAGGGCCTCTTCACGTTCATCATCAACTGCAGAATTTGATCAACTGGACTCCTTGAGCCAGCCTTCTCCTTCTGGGTGCAGATTTAATGCAGTACTGGCTGCAATAAAGCGTCCCGTGTATCCCTAGAATCCAAATAGATAATGTGGTGGCAGATCTCGCACTACTTCACTCAGATCACAGAAAACTAGCTGAGCGAATAACAGCCATGGAACAGGCTCTCTCAGAGGTCCAAACCGCCACTAAATTGCTGGAGCTGCAACTACAAGAACTTGACATTAGGATCCAGCGCCCAGAGTCCAGGGTAGAGGATGCAGAAGGTTGAACTATGTGCATCAAGTCCACCTTATTTGTCTCCTGGAGGGGGCACAGGGTTAAGATGCGGTCGCATTTATTGAACGATGGATCAAAGAACTACTGCTGAAGTCCTTCCTGTTGTCTCACCTCACCATTGAGAGGGCACATCACATTCCCTCACGACGAACAGCCCCAGACTCCAGCCCCCGGCCGTTCATCTTTAAGGTATTGCATTTTCACTATAGAAACTCCAAACTGCGAGAAGCCAGGACATTTCAGGATGTCGGGAAAGAAAACTAACGTGTAAGGTTCTTTCCGGACTATACCGTGGAGATGCAATGCCAACAGAGATCTTTTTTGGCAGTAAAACAGCAACTTTGAGCACTAGATTTGAAGTATCCCTTGCTCTTCCCAGCGAGGTTGTGTTTAGTGACTGCTGTAAAAACAAGATTCTTTGATACACGACAAGATGCATGGGATTGGCTGGTGGACTCTGGCCTCTTTTCTGGTCCCCGGATCGAGTGATGGGAGAAGAAAACGGAAAACCACTTGGAGCCCATTTGGATCGTGCTAGGGGCGCTAGAAACGGCATCCTCCCAGCCCGATGGCAGTGTCAAATTCGACTTATTACCTCCATCAACCAAAGATGCATTAATAATGTCCCTTCTAACACAGGGTAAGTGTAGGAAAGTGCCCCTTTTTGCATTGTTAAGCCCCATCCCCTTTTTTGCCTGACGCATGATTCACTTTTGAGTTGGTGTGCCCTTGGTCTCTTAACAATCAGGTTTCCAGGGCCTATGTTCTTTCCCAAAGCTGTATTCTGTCCTCACATTGGCATAGCTTCAGCAACATATAAGCCCCTTGTTACCCGTTGTATCCATGGTACCTTTTACAAGGACACTGTGACCAAGGAAGGCCTCTAAGGGTAGCAGCACCCATTGTGCCACCCTTAGAGGGCCTGTATTCACTGCCATTGAAGGCAGAGTGTTTTGGTGCTGAGAAAAGTGAAGAGTCGACATGACACATAGCCCTGTGTGCCATGGCTGCAACCCAACTTACTAGGCACTTGGTTCATGCCTAGCACAAGGACTCCTGTGATCAGGACAATAGCACGCTGCCTTTATCCTTGCCCTGGCAGTCTTGGTTTTCTCAGCCAGCACCCCACTCCTGAGGGTAGTCCAAGCCTCGACTTCCAGGGTGCATTTCCTGCTGCTCTCCCTGACAGGGAATCCAAGAGGCTGGGTGAACTTGGTAAGAAGATCTGTTCTTCCACCAGCCTAGCATTGCAGTCAATGAACACCCCATGCCTTTTTGGGCTGTTTCTTCCATACCGTTTGTGAAATGGTTGTGCAAGTGCTGCCACAGGTCCTGTAGAAGGCCCAGGCCATCATCTCCCAAGCAATGAGAGCCTAGAGATATGCAGCAAAGTTAACTATTAGTTGTGGTCTGAACATGACTGACTAGCTGGGTTATAGCCGTTTTGTTGATGGTGGCCTTGCAGCACCATGCCTGGCTGAGAACATCTGGCTTTTTGGCAAATGTCCTTACTAACCTCATAGACATGCTCTTCGATGGGACTCCTCTTTTTGGAGAGAAGGAAGATTCAGAGCTGAAGCGCTTCAAGGAATCTCGGGCTATGGCTAAATCCTTGGGCCTCTCAGTGACACCTTGCACCCAGTCTGCCTTTCGTGATTATGGAAGCTACTTTCAACTGTGCCAGCCATACCCTAGCCACCGTCCTGCGTAAGCTTCCCAAGTTGTGCGACGATTTGGGCGTAGTGCATTCAAGTTGCATGGGAATGGTAGCCAGAAGTCATTGCCACCAACTCCCTAGTAGCTGCAGCCTCTACGTCGTCCTAGTGTGGCTTTGCAAGACCATAGGTGCCCAGTTGGAATGAAAATGCAACATCACCTCCTCCACTGGCAGTCCATAATATCGGACAAATGGGTCATGCAGACTGTTCAAAATGGCTACTCCCTTTCTTTCCAATCTTTCCCTCCTTTTTAGGTCTCGCCTGCAAAAGCAAAAAGACGTTTTGCGATCGCTTAGGCTTTTCAGTCAAGCGCATGCACGCGTTCCATTGCCTTCAATGGCAACGCGTGCACGTCAGGAGATTCACTTGTGGGAGCGAGCGCCACCATATGGTAGCAATTATTGCTCCCGCAAGTGGATCGCGCAGGCCCCACCTCTCCACCCCCCTGCTGCCGCATGAGAGCTTGTATGTTTTTGCCTGCACCCCGGCTAAGAGCAAGGTTGTGTTCCGCGTAATTTAGACGAAGCAAAACATATTTGTTCTACGGACATGCAAGTTTAATGTTTAGTAACTATTAACTGGAACACAAAAGATGATCTGGCTTATATGCGTTTGGATAAAATATTTATAGAGGCAGTGCTTTGATCTGAGGAACTAGAGATTATTGATTACATACCACAGGAGGTTGGATTGGAATAAGAGTGAAATGTTTCCCAGTGGATTCAGTGCTCTGGCAGCTTGCATTAGGTTCTTGTTTTGAGCTGAAAGCCGCCATCACAGACCTGTACTGAAGGGCGTGTCTTGAACTTGTGATGTGTCCTCTAGGACTGTTCAAGAAGCTCTTCTGGCCCGTGCTAAATGAGTCGTTTGAGTTATGAATGTAAACATTCAAAGTATGAGCACTTCCTTCTGCAGATTGCGAATCTCGTTTGTCTTTCCCCCTTACCTATAATGTCTCAGCCGAGCCCTCCAAACACCTCATTCCAAGCAGTACAGTATTTTGGTAGCAATTACCGAACCTGTTAATTACCAGTAACACAGGGCGCTGTTAATAAAGGGAGAAGTATTTTCTACTTAAGACGAGCTCAGCATGTTACAGGCAAGGTAGGAAAGGTCCAAGGATTCCAAGGCTTAAACAGCGCTTTGATAAGCTACTTTTGTAAGTGAATGGAGACACACTCGAAGCTCTGGACCTCTTGGGCTTCATACAGGAATGCAAGTTTGAAAAGTGGAGAGTGTGTACTCCATGAGGGATCACAAATATGCTTGTTAGGATTAATTACCGTTCTTTCAAGTCGTCATACAGAGGACAAAACTATTTCAGGTTGCAGTGTAACATCTTTATTGTGTTTTAGTGGAACATGGACAGCCGACACGTGTTTCGCCCCCTCTTGGCGAATTGCGCCGGGGCTTTCTCAAGGCTATTTTCACATATATAGCGTATATTATTACTGTTTCCAATTGTGGCAATATCCAAGATACAGAAAGTTCAATACTCGAGGAGCAAGAGTTCTTCTGTGAGTTCTGCCATCACAAGTTAAAATCGGCCATATGCGTCTTCCTTCTTAGCAACTAACTATATATGTGAAAATAGCCTTGAGAAAGCCCCGGCGTAATTCGCCAAGAGGGGGCGAAACACGTGTCGGCTGTCCATGTTCCACTAAAAAACAATAAAGATGTTACACTGCAACCGGAAATAGTTTTGTCCTCTGTATGACGACTTGAAAGAACGGATATTAATCCTAACGAGCATATTTGTGATCCCTCATGGAGCACACACTCTCCACTTTTCAAACGAGCTCAGCATGTCTAAATGAGATTTAATGTGTGGAAATTGTGTTTGCCACAAAAATTAGTGCATGTTCTGCCTTTTTATCTAGAATTACCTCCAATGTATTTCACCAGACTTTTCCTGGCAAAATGTGTGTGGGTAAAATTGTGCATGTACAGTAATAACCGCAAGCAATAATGACACCACAACTCGGAATCAAAGTTTGTGGGCAAACAGGAAATTACACATTGACTAGTAAGCAGTGAACTGCTCACAATGAAGGCCTCAATTTGTGCTTTTGAGCTGTGGACAATATTCCCCTTTATTTGTAGGGGTGTACGGAGGTTCAAGCAAATGTCTACAGCCACAGAGGAGAAAGTCTTCTTGGCTAGTTGTCTGAATTCTGGCAGAAATGTAAGTTTCACTTTATGTGTAGACTCCGCTGACAATGAATCTCCCATAATTAAGAATTCTTTGTTTGATCTTAAATGGACTCTTACCCACCACCTATCCAGTATGCTACCCTTGCCCACCTATCCAGTATGCTACCCTTGTCCACAGTCATTCAGCGGAAATTCAACGCAAAATGACAAATCAGTTCTCACTCCGTATTCCTTGCATGAATTAATTTCAGATTCTGACAAAGCAACAGCACCCTAGGCATCATATCATCCATCGCCTGATGTGTGTGCAGTGGGTTAATAGTGCTCTTTCAGTATGCCGGTACCTTATGACGTTTCTGCTGCATTTGACTCATTTGATCACCTAGACTGACATCGCAAGTTTGCCACTTTTGGCTCTAACCAGAGTTCGGTAAGATAGCTGTGTATTTTTCTATGCAATCCCTTGTGTAACATATGCAAAACACTTATCGAGAATCAGGAAGTCTAAAACTTAACATACCAACTCATACAGAACCTTTCACCTTCTCAGAATCACTACCTTGAGTTTGAAGGTTTAACAGCTCAGAGTGAAGACGTTTGGGGAAAATAGGAAAGGAAGGAGAAAGAATGGAGTAGAGGGAAGTCATCTGCCTCAGACCGTTGAACAATATTTTAAAAACAATCGCTGATCAATGTTTCTTCCTGCCATCAAGGAACACAGAGCCACATTATTATTTATAGAAGGTGCAATATTCAAATAACAAAAGATGCAGCTCAGCAGTATTCATGGACACTGCACTGATGAACATGGGAAGACCTGCAATCCGACCAGGTTTCCGCAAAGACTGCAGGGAACATGCGGCTGATTGAGATGTTGTAATAACAAATTAATAACAGCATCCTGTAACCAAGTGCTGAGAGGAATGGGAAAAACAAGAAGAGGAATGGCTCGGTGCAAACAGGAGATGTTAACAGCCAATGCTACAGTATCCATTATTTGTACTCTTTGCCCCTGGTACCTCTGAAGTGACCTCTGTCAAATGTGATCCACATATCAGGGAGTACTTACTTCCTGCGCTTTCTGCTAGATATGCACCTCTCCCCGGATGCCATCTCTATCTCTATCTGCAAAATGGGAATAGCCCTCGCCTGACATCTCCCTCTTCTCCAAAGCCTCCCTTGCTAATTTCTACACCGGTGGGAAAGGAAACCCTTATCCTACATATCCTGGATGTGTGTGGCATTGAGTGGTACACGTGTCCACAATGATATTGATCCGCAGCACAGACACAGTTTCTGTAGTGAAACTTATGACTTTGCATGATTGACCAGGATGAGTGAGTTCCCAGTTGTGACAGGTTCTGAAGCCAATTTCGGCAAGGAGCAGTGTTAATTTGAGCCGGTGGCTTCCTGTGTTCAGCACCAGCATGTTATGGTCAACACCGGGCTTGTAACAGTCTGCCACGTGGCGCCGCTGTCTTTCTAATTTAAAGATAAGCTCATCAACAGTTTATTGTTTTAATATATACATAAAAAAAAATACTAGAGTCCCTTTACTACCTGGCAGACTGTTCTTTCATAGTTGCTGACTCTTGCCGCCCACCGCCAGACGAGTCAGTTTGGAAGCCTGTTGCGACAGTCCCGGGCGGGATCGGACATCGCCAGCCGGGCGGGACCACAGATCCCAGCATCACTTGCGGCAGCGACAGGAAACGCCGCTCACGCCCCCTATGCCATGCTAAGCGCGCCAGGAGGCGCTTAAAATCATCACAGGGCTTCCGCAGCGCGGGACGCGCGTGGTTGTGCCCGAGCACTGCCCGTCTGCGCCTGTTAGAGGCCGGAAGAGGCTGGGCTGGGCCACCCCCCTTGCGATTGCAGCTGGAGCCCCACATCACTGTTGCATCGGAAGATACAGGGAAGAAGCTTCGCAGACTGGTTCATGAACACTGAATAGCTGTTCCGCATCCCAGTACCCAGTGGCAGGAGGGCCGCTTCTTGATTCTAAGGACATAGGACATCCCAGGGACTAAGGGACAGAACCACATTAAGGTACTGACCCTCGTTGTTTTTTCCACTGATTCTGTTTTACTTTTGTCCCGTGTAATATAAGTTTAAAACAAGTTTTTATTCTCACATTCCCCAGAATGAGCAAGCGCAAGGCCATGACCTCTGTGGTGGGGGGCGGGGTAAAGGGGACCCTTGATGCTTTTCTCACAAGAGCGGAGTCGTTGGTAATTCATGAAATTCAGTTGACAGAGAAGAGACTATCGCTGGACACAATTTTAGAACATAAGCGATCCTCCATGGGAACTGTAGCCATGTGTAAATCTCCCAATACTGGGATTCCCTCAGGTCAACCAAATCTAACCCCCAGCAACAGTACAAAGGCCTTAGTTCATGCCACCCCTTTGTCACAGGGGGCGGGCTTGTCAACACAACCCATTGATTTGTCAACCGCTGATCTAAGCCAGTCACAGATCCCCATAGAAGAGACAGAGGGGCATCCCGACCTAATCTCTGTTACCTGATGGGGTAATAGTGGGGGAAGGAGAGCTGGCACTAGTTGTGGATCCATCAGGCGGAACCACGCCAAGGGTATGCGGGGAGGTGGTTACACGATCTAAAAGGGCCCTAAAAGTCACGGGTACTGCATCCATGGCCTCGCCTCTAGCTGACTCTATGGCTCCAGGTAATCGAACTAGGGTGTAGGGGGGGGCAGCATGTGTCGAGACCCAAACCAAAACAGAGAGGTGTGGTAAAAACGAGTAGGGTTAAAGAAGTAGGGGGGCCTGCAGCCAACTCAGTGTCAAAATTGCGGGAAAGGCGGAGCTGAATCAGGGAGTGGAAAATGTATTGTGGTCAAAGTTGGAGTCAATGCTAATCACCCATTTGGGGCCTGTGTATGAGAAAATTAACGTGATAGAAGGGAAACTTTCCCTGTTACTTGCACAGGGCAGCACTGTTTCTTCCACAACCATGGGGCTTAGGGTGGGGGTATTAGAGGCTGCACCACGCCCCAAGTCAGCCCCAAGTAATGAGGGAACAGTGGGAGGGAACCACGACTTTGGACAGACTGAAGGTGCAAATGAGGTCGTAAACGAGGGACCAGCGGCGGGAACCAATAATGGAAATGCCCAAGGTCCAACTAGTGTCTGGCCATCTTATAGGCCTAACCTTATTATAGCCCCTCAACACTCTGTGGGAAGAGTGGCCATACTTAAGGACACAGAGCCAATATCAGCCGACCATGTACTGAGCAACCGGGGCGTGCCGATCTTAGACATACCACCGGCATCATGCCCTTACACAGTGGTCTAGATAGGGGTCCCGGCCTGCAGTGATGACAGAGAAGAAACCCGAGAACCCTGATTAACAAGGCTGCCCATTGGTTGGTTAACAATGCAAGCTTTACCATATCACATCACAGGCACATTCTCATGGCTAGGAGGGTGTCCTGGATTGGAAATAGCAGGAAGAGTTTTCCAGGAGACTGTGTGATTTTAAACTTAAGGTATCCAGAGCTGGCAAGAGACCTTCTTTCTACCCAACCCAAGGAACCATATCCGGCTGAAGGTGAGTCAAGTATCAGAATGCTCCCCTTGGGTTTTTCTACAGGGACATGATGCGTGTGAAAAACCAAGATGACTATAGGCGGAATTTAGCTGGACTAGACTGGGAGGGTCGGATAGTCCCGCTAACTAACCGGTACGCACCTCTTCACAGTCTTTCAGCACTAAATGAAATGGATTGACTGACTTGCGGGTTGCCACTTGAGAATGGTTTTACACGGGAGGGTCTGCTCCCCAAAGGAGACTCAGGAGGGACAGGGATGACAAAGCTAAGCGATCCCATTCCTCTCACTGGATATGGAGATTACAGCGGGGCGGGCCCAGTGGGAAATTCCCGAAAACCCGGTGAGTCACCCAGACCGCACACCGGTCCCAGACCTGAAAGCCCAGACAGCCCAACACCTAGAGAAATCAAGATAATCTCCTGGAACATAGCGGGATTGTCCTCCAAAATAAAAAAAACATGACTGGCTAGCCTACATAAAGAAATCTCACATCTTTTGCCTACAGGAAACGTGGGAGGTAAAAAGCTGTCTACCTGCCCTAGAAGGATACAAAATGTTTTTTGTTCCTGCACGCAAGGTAGCCTCGGGCGAGCTAAGGGTGGTCTGATCACTTATGTGGATTTGAGACTACAAGGAAGATGGGAGGACCTGGGCTGGGACTCGGATTTCATGCAAAGGACCAGGTATCGTAACAAGGGCCTAAAACTAATTTTCATTAACTTTTATAATGCCATTACAGTGGGACAGACCCTAATAAGACTGACCGAACTGGAAGACTGGCTGGCAGGAATACAAGAGCAAGGGGCAATGAGTTCTCAGTTTATATTAGTGGGCGACTTCAACTGCCATCCGTGCCCCTTCCTGAAAATCAGCAGGGGGGAATGGTCCTCTTGCCCAGTGGCAGTGGGTTGGCTCTTGGAACATTCAAAGGAGGTAAGGAAGTTATGTAAGGTCCTTACACATACTATGGATCTGATCAGAGTAGGGAAGAATAGACCGGTTAACCCAACCTTTAAAGGTAGGGGAAGGGACACTTTTATTGATTTTATTTTTGTAACCAACACGTTAAAGTGCTGGATTACAAGTTTTAATATAGAGGCCAGTATTTTTAGTGATCATAATCCCCTGGTCTTGCCATTAGGGACACCAACCATCTTGCCAAAGGGAGTCCGGTGGCTCAATCAAAGCTACTGATCAGGGTAGGAGACTAAGATGGGTTAATATCGATGGCGAAGCATTTTAGAGAGCATTACTGGCACAGAGTGAAAATCAGGTTTGGAAGTGTCTAGATCTAGCAGTGGAGGGGGTAGACTTGATTAAAGCATTTGAGGGTATCACTCAACAAATTGATGGCTTGCTTAGGAGCAGAAAGACGAAAAAGGATCTTGACACCCCCAGGTGGTTTGATCATCAATGCTCTATCGCCCTGAGGGAACTGAAGTCAGCCCTAAAAACTACCCCCAAAGACAAGATGAAGGTGTCCTGCTGTAGGGCGCGGTACAAAAGGCCCTAAAATGCCGCAAAACCTTATTGCAGAATCAGGCATGGGAGAACCTAAGAGAAGCGGCAGAGTCAAAGGACTCGACCGCTTTCTGGAAAGCTATTAATGACCCCTGTTTCCAAGACTCAAACAAACCCAAGTTAGCATGTCACATCCTACCAGAGTCTTGGTTTGAGCACTTCCAAGGCCTCTGTAATTATGGTAGTACTGACGATCTGACCGCAGCAGAGATAGGAAATGCGAGCCCAACTCAGACTATTTTTTCCCTGGGAGAGATTAAGGCGGGCATTGAGGGGCTGACACGGAACAAGGCTCCGGCCCCCCGACGGGATCCCTCCAGACCTCCTTATGAGCCAGGTAGAAGTCTGGGCACCTATGCAGAGCCCAAAAAGGTGAGGTGGAGGATTGTGAGAGCTGTAAGTTTTCCTTCCAAATCTCACCTACGGTGGCGATGTCTAGGTTATTAGTCTATCGTCCCCCAGGAAGTAATGGTAACTTCATCGGCTCTTGTATGGAGACGGTAATGGTT
The DNA here is from genome assembly GCF_964263255.1 of Lissotriton vulgaris. Taxonomy (NCBI): domain Eukaryota; kingdom Metazoa; phylum Chordata; class Amphibia; order Caudata; family Salamandridae; genus Lissotriton; species Lissotriton vulgaris. The sequence continues at coordinate 213,382,278 of NC_141690.1, read as the reverse complement.
CTTGCCGCTTCTGCGACAAACTTCATTACTTTGGGAGACTTTAATCTTCATTTCGACGACCAGGAAGATCGGTCGGCGACAGCCCTTCAGTGTGACTTGAAAACCTGTGAGGTTAACCTTATAAACCTGGAGGCTACCCATAATAAGGGTCATCTACTGGATCCTATTTTTACTAACATTACCACTATGAAAGCAGCCTCCCCGATCCCTCTTCCATGGACGGACCATTTTATGATCCCCTTTGCCTGGCAAACCGAGCCGGAGAGTACCCCCTCCATTAGTGTCTGTGCGCCTGAAAGACCCAGGGCCAGGCTGTCTTGGGAAAACCTGTCACGCAGTCTGGAGGCCTCACGCCCTTCACTAGCGAAGGACCCAGTACTGGCGGAAGCAGATTTCTGCAGATGGATGTCTAATACACTCAACTCCGTTCTCCCTGTAAGATCGGCAGGAAGGAGGGAGAAAAGATCGTGCTCCGTTCCGTGGTACACGCCAGAGCTGAGGGCTATGCAGAGGGTCTGTAAAAAACTAGAACGTGCCTGGAGGAAGAATTGGGAAGTAGCTTGTAAGACCGAATACCGAGTGGCGATAAGGAATTACAAGCTCACCATCCGGTGCGCCAAAACCCAATTCTTGGAGGAGAGAATCAGCAATGCCTCCAACTCCTCCAGAGAAACATTTCTAGTGGTCAAGGAGCTTTTGAGGGTCCCTAATCCACCTGCCTCCACGGATAATCTGGAAGGAAAATGCAATGATCTTGCAGAGTACTTCCACACTAAAATTGAAAAATCTTTGATTACCCTGCCCCAAATTAACATAGGAGCTGAGCCCTTCGAGGATGAGGGAAGACCCCTGAAGACCTTGGAGTCTTTTGGACCAGTCACTGAGGACGAAGCTCTTAAAGTCTTAGAGTCCGTTAAGAGTGGCTCTCCCTGGGACGTAGTCCCCATGAGGATTCTCAAACTGGTTGCCCCTTCCATTGTGGAACCTATCACTAAGGTAATCAATGCCTCGTTAGGTGCCGGTGTGGTCCCACCCAATTGGAAGGGTGCAATAGTAAAAGCCCTCCTAAAAAACCTAGCCTAGACCCCCTTGACATGGCGAACTACAGGCCCATCTCGCTACTTCCGGGACTCAGTAAAATCACGGAAAAATTGGTAATCTTCCAGCTATCCAACTTCCTTGAGTCCAACGGTGTGCTGAGAAGTTCCCAAACAGGCTTCCGCCCGGGTCAAGGCACTGACACCGCCTTGCTGGCAGTCGCGGAAGAGGCACGTTGCATTTTGGATTCAGGAGGATCAGTGGCAGTGATCCTCCTGGACCTTAGTGCAGCGTTCGACACTGTCAACCATCGAGTGTTACTTCAACGACTGTCATATGCCGGAGTGAGGGGGACAGCGCTGAAATGGCTCAGGTCATTCCTCAGCGAACGGACCTTTCAGGTCTGGGAAGGGGGCGCACGATCGGCATCCACCCACCTCCATTGTGGAGTGCCCCAGGGCTCCTCCCTGAGCACCACATTATTCAATGTGTACATGGCTCCTTTGGAGGATGTGGTGGCTCCATTTAACATCAAAATCATGAGCTATGCTGATGACACCCAGCTGGTGTTTGCCCTCTCCCAGGGCACGGAAAATCCCCAGGTGCTACATTCCGGCCTATCCAAAGTCCACACCTGGATGGGGGAATCAGCACTTAAGCTTAACGGTTCAAAGACCGGGATAATGCTGATGGGGATGAAAAGCCCCTCACTCCCCCGGTCTGCCTGGCCTAGCTGCCTGGGACCCCCCCCGCCCCAAGCCCAGGGCTGAGATCAAGAGCCTTGGTATTTGGTTGGAGCAAGATCTTTCCTTCAGGACCCAGGCTACCAAACTGGCTGGTGTCTGTTTCGGCCTTCTCCGATCGGTGCGCAAAGTGCTGCCTCTGCTTCAGTTTCTATCTCGGAAGCTTTTGATCCAGGGCCTGATTATGTCTAGATTAGATTTCAGCAATGCAATCTATCTGGGTGCCCCTGAGATCACTCTGAACAAACTACAGCAAGTTCAGAATGCGGCGGCACGAATGCTCCACAACATCCCTATGTCATGATCGGCCAAACCCGCACTGAGGGCGCTGCATTGGTTGCCAGTGCGAGAAAGGGTGAAATTTAAATCTCTCTGCCTTGCACATAAAATCTTGCAAGGCAAAGGCCCTCCTGCCCTTCAGAAGCTGGTTACCCCATATAAGGCAAGTAGAACACTACGCTTAGACCAACAACACTTACTCATGATCCCCAGGGTCAAAAAGGCCCGCTCAGGAGGGAGAAGATTCTCCGTAAAGGTTGCAACCCTCTGGAATTCACTCCCCCTAGGCTTGCGCTCGGAGCCATGCCTTTTGCGTTTTCGTAAACAACTGAAAACTTCTCTCTTTTGTTAAACCGCTGTGCCTTTGTCTCTCTTAATCTGTTACTCTGTTTGGTGAAGTGCTGGGATGCTCCAGGGTAACCACGCGCTATACAAAACTGTTTTAATAATAATAATAATACTAACTAGAGTAATAAATACAGCAGTGGAGTCAGGGATGCCAGCGTCCTGGTCCACGACCACAATAGTCCCCATTTTTAGGTCTCGCCTATCCCATTCCGCAAGGAATTGATAGGGGATAATTATAGTGGGCAAAATAAGTTCTCAAACCATCGGGTGGATTTCAAACAGTTCACGTGAACACAAGCACTCGCTTTTCCCTCGCTCCCGAGCCGCCTGCCTCCGAGAGCTTCACTTCAAAGGCATCCGCTCCCCCGCCCACTGCTTCACACTTCACGGCCGCCAGGCCGTGTCTCGCATTTCTCCTCCCCACAGCTTTTATGAGCGCTGTGCCTTTCACAAGCACTACTATTCAAATGCCCACAAAATGAATAGCTATTTCCCAGAGTGAAAGTAAAGTATTTTATCAGACAATAGCACTTAACAGATTTGGTTAGCTTAACTAGGCGTACAAACCAGAGTGTCTGTCACGTTGCAGTAAAGGGCATCTGAATTTGATGTGCACGAGCTACGCTTCTTCGTGTATTGTATTTGTCAGTTTAAGAGCCCAAGCAGCATGAAACCCGAGAATTGTGGCGGAAGATCCCATTCAAGTCAAGGGACGTATTAAGCCTCTTAGGGCAATGAAAATGATTAGGTACGCAAGAAGGGTACGACTTCTGTCTACCTGCATAAACTAGCCAGCAAGCTCTAATTTAATGTATCCGTAACGCTAGCACTTTTTCCACAATTTGTGTCTGTAAAACAAGGCACTTTGTCCAGAACCTTTTCGGCTACCAGGATTGGAATAGCCACCGAGGCGAGAATTATCAGGTCCGTGGATTTTTTAGCCCAAGACCTGCCCAGGCGGGGAATTGAACCCTGGTCCCGGGCTAGACCTCTGCATCAGGGTCTGCCGCTCTAACCATTGAGCCACACTTCTCCACATGATTAGTGACAGTTCGTCACACTACTTTCCATCCATGCTAAAGGCTTATATTCTTACCTCCTTTCTGCTTTGCTCTACTAATACCATTTCGTGCTCGGGTCCTTTTGACTTTGCCATTCATGACCATTCTCCAGGCATCTACCCTTCCCACAGATGCCAAACTACGTATGCCTGCCCTACAGTTCTAAGGAACGCCCAGCCCACCTGGGTATCCCAGAATTACTTTTCCCATGTACCATTTTAACTCACCGTAGGATCTTGTTGGCCCTCCGTGGATCGGACGAGTTATTGACGGCCATAGCTACAGCAGATGGAAGGAAGAGTCAAGAACGCCCAGAACAGCTGCTCCGCGGCTCTAGCTGTGCCGGCGTAAACTTCCGCTTCCGGGTGGGGAGCACAAAGTGCAGAACTACTGCGTGCGATAACATTTTACCAGGAGGGAAAGGGAGTCCTAGTTTTAACGATTAATAAGCATAAAAACCTACTCGTGCGGACATTATTTAATGTTGTCAATCCCATCTCAGAAACAAACCCTTTTAATTTTTAACTGCAGAAACGTGGGTGACCGCACCATAATATGTTTTGAAACATGGCGCTCGCTGCCACTGTTCTGGTTGCTCAGTGCTTCAGTTTAAATTAGTTTACTTAGTTTTACCAAACGCAATAGTATCCTATTCATCAACATAGAAAGGCTCAACGGCAAAGTAGTCCCCATTGGAATCGAACCTCTCAGATCTCAAAAGTGGTAGTTTAATATAGGTCACGCATGTCCTCTTTCTGTTCCAACGCTTGACGGAAGCTAAAGGCTGCGCCGACACAATTCAGGAAACAAATAACGGCCATGTATTTACCTGTTGCTTTTGAGAAAAGATTAAGAGTCAATAGGTGAAAACGCGTGTATAAAGGTATCAGCATTGTTTTGAAACGTGGCGTCTAGCCCTCTATTTGCTATACGAGTCGTTTAGATATAATTTAGACAGCTTTCAAACATTTTAAGTGATTTTGTCTTGTTTTTTTTACTATATTGTTCACTAACGTCAGCAGCTGCATGCTGCTTGGCGGCCTTTACTCCTTTCCAACTGTGCGGCATCATGCTTATTCTTAATTTACCATTTAGAAATGGGTGTTGGGCATCCTGCAATGGTAAAATAGCAATTAAGTATAACAGAAAAACAGAGATGGACACTGGTGCACTAGCTGCCATGCATGTATGGGAGCTGATGCACTGGTGACCATTTTAGATTTATTATACTTCATTACTAATGTACTGGTTCAAGATGCCGATTTTCTAAGTTAATACTGAAGCATGTGTAAAGCCACTAGGTCTGCACTGTGGAATGGACGAAGGTAACAGGGACTATTGGCTTTGTGAGTGCTTAGTCTGTTAGGTCTCCAGTACTGTTATCCACATTCTTCTTGCATCACTGCAATACTGAGTTTGTTAGAAACTTTAAAACTTCCATACACAACAGTAATCTACTTGAAGCTTCATTTCTTTCATTTCACTCCGAGTTTTTAAATGAAAGGTGAGATACGCTGCCAGATATTTGTAGCCTTTAAAGTCAAAGGGAAAAAAGCAGCCGATTTATAAGATTGCTTCTACCAACCAAGTGAATTGAACATATATATTTTAATTTACATTCTCTGCTATACACACCCTCACTCACCCTCACACCCTCACTCATCGTCACACACCATCACACACCATCACACACCCTCACACCACCTCACACCCCCTCACCCCCTCACCACTCACCCCCTTTACCCCACCATCCAACTCCACCCTCCAACTCCACTCTCCAACTCCACCCTCCAACTCCACCCTCCAACTCCACCCTCCAACTCCACCCTCCAACTCCACCCTCCAACTCCACCCTCCAACTCCACCCTCCAACTCCACCCTCCAACTCCACCCTCCAACTCCACCCCCAACCCCACCCCCAACCCCACCCCCAACTCCACCCCAAACCCCACCCCCAACTCCACCCCCCAACTCCACCTCCACCCTCCAACTTCACCCTCCAACTTCACCCTCACTCATCCCCCTTACCCCACCCTCCAACTCCACCCTCCACCTCCACCTCCACCCTCCACCCTCCACCTCCACCTCCAGCCTCCAACTCCACCTCCACCCTCCAACTCCACCTCCACCCTCCAACTCCACCTCCAACTCCGCCTCCACCCTCCAACTCCACCCCCTCACCCTCACCCCCTCACTCACCCCCCCCTTACCCCACCCTCCAACTCCACCCCCTCACTCACCCCCCTTACCCCACCCTCCAACTCCCCCCTCCAACTCCCACCTCCACGCTCCACCTCCACGCTCCAACTCCACGCTCCAACTCCACGCTCCAACTCCACGCTCCAACTCCACGCTCCAACTCCACGCTCCAACTCCACCCCCCAACTCCACCCCCCAACTCCACCCCCCAACTCCACCCCCCAACTCCACCCCCCAACTCCACCCCCCAACTCCACCCCCCAACTCCACCCCCCAACTCCACCCCCCAACTCCACCCCCCAACTCCACCCTCCAACTCCACCCTCCAACTCCACCCTCCAACTCCACCCTCCAACTCTCCCCCCTCCAACTCCCCTTTCCAACTCCCCCCTCCAACTCCCCTTTCCAACTCCCCTTTCCAACTCCCCTCTCCAACTCCCCTCTCCAACTCCCCTCTCCAACTCCCCTCTCCAACTCCCCTCTCCAACCCCCCTCTCCAACTCCACCCCCCAACTCCACCCCCCAACTCCACCCCCCAACTCCACCCCCCAACTCCACCCCCTTACCTCACCCTCCAACTCCACCCTCCAACTCCACCCTCCAACTCCACCCTCCAACTCCACCCTCCAACTCCACCCTCCAACTCTCCCCCCTCCAACTCCCCTTTCCAACTCCCCCCTCCAACTCCCCCCTCCAACTCCCCTTTCCAACTCCCCTTTCCAACTCCCCTCTCCAACTCCCCTCTCCAACTCCCCTCTCCAACTCCCCTCTCCAACTCCACCCCCCAACTCCACCCCCCAACTCCACCCCCCAACTCCACCCCCAACTCCACCCCCTCACCTTCACACCCTCACTCAACTCCCTTACCTCACCCTCCAACTCCACCCTCCAACTCCACCCCCCAACTCCATCCCCCAACTCTCCCCTCCTCGCCTTCACACCCTCACTCACCCCATCCAACTCCACCCTCCAACTCCCCCCTCCAACTCCCCCCTCCAACTCCCCCCTCCAACTCCCCCCTCCAACTCCCCCCTCCAAATCCCCTTTCCAACTCCCCTTTCCAACTCCCCTTTCCAACTCCCCTTTCCAACTCCCCTTTCCAACTCCACCCTCCAACTCCACCCTCCAACTCCACCCTCCAACTCCACCCTCCAACTCCACCCTCCAACTCCCCCCTCCAACTCCCCCCTCCAACTCCAATTCCACCTCCACCCTCCAACTCCACCCCCACCCTCCAACTCCACCTCCACCCTCCAACTCCACCTCCACCCTCCAACTCCACCTCCACCCTCCAACTCCCCCCTCCAACTCCACCCTCCAACTCCCCCCTCCAACTCCCCCCTCCAACTCCCCCCTCCAACTCCCCCCTCCAAATCCCCTTTCCAACTCCCCTTTCCAACTCCCCTTTCCAACTCCACCCTCCAACTCCACCCTCCAACTCCACCCTCCAACTCCACCCTCCAACTCCACCCTCCAACTCCACCCTCCAACTCCCCCCTCCAACTCCAATTCCACCTCCACCCTCCAACTCCACCTCCACCCTCCAACTCCACCCCCACCCTCCAACTCCACCCCCACCCTCCAACTCCACCCCCACCCTCCAACTCCACCCCCACCCTCCAACTCCACCTCCACCCTCCAACTCCACCTCCACCCTCCAACTCCACCTCCAACTCCACCCTCCAACTCCACCCTCCAACTCCAACTCCACCCTCCAACTCCAACTCCACCCTCCAACTCCACCCTCCAACTCCACCCTCCAACTCCACCCTCCAACTCCACCCTCCAACTCCACCCTCCAACTCCACCCTCCAACTCCACCCTCCAACTCCACCCTCCAACTCCACCCTCCAACTCCAACTCCACCCTCCAACTCCACCCTCCAACTCCAACTCCACCCTCCAACTCCACCCTCCAACTCCAACTCCACCCTCCAACTCCACCCTCCAACTCCACCCTCCAACTCCACCCTCCAACTCCACCCTCCAACTCCACCCTCCGACTCCACCCTCCGACTCCACCCTCCAACTCCACCCTCCAACTCCACCCTCCAACTCCCCACCCTCCAACTCCACCCTCCAACTCCCCCCCCCCCAACTCCACCCCCCAACTCCACCCCCAACTCCACCCCCTCACCTTCACACCCTCACTCAACTCCCTTACCTCACCCTCCAACTCCACCCTCCAACTCCACCCCCCAACTCCATCCCCCAACTCTCCCCTCCTCGCCTTCACACCCTCACTCACCCCATCCAACTCCCCCCTCCAACTCCCCCCTCCAACTCCCCCCTCCAACTCCCCCCTCCAACTCCCCCCTCCAACTCCCCTTTCCAACTCCCCTTTCCAACTCCCCTTTCCAACTCCACCCTCCAACTCCACCCTCCAACTCCACCCTCCAACTCCACCCTCCAACTCCACCCTCCTACTCCCCCCTCCAACTCCCCCCTCCAACTCCCCCCTCCAACTCCCCCCTCCAACTCCCCCCTCCAACTCCACCTCCACCCTCCAACTCCACCTCCACCCTCCAACTCCACCCCCACCCTCCAACTCCACCTCCACCCTCCAACTCCACCTCCACCCTCCAACTCCACCTCCACCCTCCAACTCCCCCCTCCAACTCCCCCCTCCAACTCCCCCCTCCAACTCCCCCCTCCAACTCCCCCCTCCAAATCCCCTTTCCAACTCCCCTTTCCAACTCCCCTTTCCAACTCCACCCTCCAACTCCACCCTCCAACTCCACCCTCCAACTCCACCCTCCAACTCCACCCTCCAACTCCACCCTCCAACTCCCCCCTCCAACTCCCCCCTCCAACTCCAATTCCACCTCCACCCTCCAACTCCACCTCCACCCTCCAACTCCACCCCCACCCTCCAACTCCACCCCCACCCTCCAACTCCACCTCCACCCTCCAACTCCACCTCCACCCTCCAACTCCACCTCCAACTCCACCCTCCAACTCCACCCTCCAACTCCACCCTCCAACTCCAACTCCACCCTCCAACTCCACCCTCCAACTCCACCCTCCAACTCCAACTCCACCCTCCAACTCCAACTCCACCCTCCAACTCCACCCTCCAACTCCAACTCCACCCTCCAACTCCACCCTCCAACTCCACCCTCCAACTCCACCCTCCAACTCCACCCTCCAACTCCAACTCCACCCTCCAACTCCACCCTCCAACTCCACCCTCCAACTCCACCCTCCAACTCCAACTCCACCCTCCAACTCCACCCTCCAACTCCAACTCCACCCTCCAACTCCACCCTCCAACTCCAACTCCACCCTCCAACTCCACCCTCCAACTCCACCCTCCAACTCCACCCTCCAACTCCACCCTCCAACTCCACCCTCCAACAATCAGGGACGCCACCACATCACTCTGGGAAGCCACCACATCACTCTGGGAAGCCACCACATCACTCTGGGAAGCCACCACATCACTCTGGGAAGCCACCACATCACTCTGGGAAGCCACCACATCACCCTGGGACACCACCACATCACTCTGGGACACCACCACATCACTCTGGGACACCACCACATCACTCTGGGACACCACCACATCACTCTGGGACACCACCACATCACTCTGGGACACCACCACATCACTCTGGGACACCACCACATCACTCTGGGCCACCACCACATCACTCTGGGAAGCCACCACATCACTCTGGGAAGCCACCACATCACTCTGGGACGCCACCACATCACTCTGGGACGCCACCACATCACTCTGGGACGCCACCACATCACTCTGGGACGCCACCACATCACTCTGGGACGCCACCACATCACTCTGGGACGCCACCACATCACTCTGGGACACCTCCACATCACTCTGGGACACCTCCACATCACTCTGGGACACCACCACATCACTCTGTGACACCACCACATCACTCTGGGACACCACCTCATCACTCTGGGACACCACCACATCACTCTGGGACACCACCACATCACTCTGTGACACCACCACATCACTCTGTGACACCACCACATCACTCTGTGACACCACCACATCACTCTGTGACACCACCACATCACTCTGTGACACCACCACATCACTCTGGGACACCACCACATCACTCAGCCCAACCACATCATCACTCAGCACCACAACAGCACTGTCCTTGCTTGCTACCAACAAGCATTGCCATAGACAATAGTACTCGCATTAGGAAAGTGTAAAGTATTGGATTTGTGAATAACGATGCTATTAATTTATATATTTTCAAAGCCAACACTTATTAAAAAAATGTGTGATTTACAATACCAATAGCTTACGCTTTCCTAATGCGAGACCCATTTCATGGCAAATGCTTGTTAAAAAGGGCAATAGGAATAACCCATAATGTTATCGGCCCATTTCTCTCATTGAGTGACAGTGAAAGTCCTAGGTTGGGCCCTCCTCAATCGGTTAATGGATTGGGCGGACGAACATGATATTATTACTGACACCCAGTATGGGTTTAGTTATGGCCGCTCCACCTCCGATCAATGCCTCAATTTATATCTCCTGGTAGTCAAGTACACTGTGGTTAGTGAGGGGACAGTGTACTTGGCTTTCATGGATTTGACGGCAGCTTTTGATCGGGTAAATCAAAAGAAATTGTGGGAATTATTGGGGGCTCTTGGAGTTGACCCGGGAATGGTAAACATCTTAAGAGTACTGCATCAGGGAGGAGGGAAGTACCACCGACCCCTTCTCATGTTCCAGGGGAGTGAGGCAGGGTTGCATCCTGGCGCCTTTTCTATTTACCTTATATATAAATGGCTTCGATCAGGTGCTCGGAGCCCTAGGGGTGGATTGCCCATGGATAGGAAGGAGAGGGATTCCCGTCTTGCTTTACGCGGACGACGCGGTGCTCCTGGCACGCACTGCGCGTGAACTCCAGTGCCTCATAGACGGCTTTGTCCGCTTTATTGAAAGTTTAGATCTGTCACCCAACCTCACCAAATCATATTTTATGGAAATGGGGAAAACACCAAATGAGAAATTTAATAACACGATATGCACCCACAGTCTGGAAAAAGTGCAGGCATTTTCATCTTTAGGGATCTTATTTGATAGCCGCCTTAGCTTTAAAGCTTTGGCAGATGAGAAATGCAGCACACTAATTAGCTCCGTGGGGGCAATCATGAATTTCACAAAAAGGCTAGGCCGTTGGTCTCCGGAGCAAATATTGAATTTGGATAGCTCTGTATGCTGCGCCAACGTTTTATATGGCAGTGAGGTTTGGGGCTTTATTGATCAACAGAAGCTTCAAACGGAAGAAAATAAATACTTGAGACGGGTATTGAAAGTCCCCCAGAGTATATCTTCCCATATTGTCCTTGAGGAATTGGTTCTCACTCACATTAGTGACAGGTTGCAACTTAAACCCCTCACATGTTGAATCAAAACATGGACAAACCTGGAAGCCTCACTAAGCAAGCAGATAATAATGGACTATATTGCCCGGGACCGGGGTCGTAATATCCCCTGGCTCAAATACGTTAGGAAAACTCTGATGGCCTTGGGCTATGCTGAATACTTTAACCACCCGATAAAACTGTTACCTCGGGACAAGGGCCTCATCAAGACGGATTTTTTAAAGCGAGTGGCATCAGTAAGAGAAGACGGGGAGCTGACCAAACCATCCGTGAGAGCCCACCTGTTAGCCAAATCGTGCTTGGGCATGGAACCGTATCTGTCCCATATTCACAATTCACAGGATAGATTTCTCCTGACCCGATTTAGGTTGAATTTGCTACACCACATTTTGGCAGTTCTTGTAGGGTACACAGCATCAATAGAGATGAAGGGTCCATGCGGCTGCGACCAACGGTCTTCGCAGGACATGCTTCACTTTGTTTTATTATGCCCTTTTTATGCCTATCCTAGGAAATTATTTTTTAAAAGTATTTTAAAGAATGCCGAGTTCAAACAGGCAAAGGTGGCCATTCTGTTCCTGAAATTGTCCACAGAGGTCCTAACACTCTTTTGTACTGTAAATTTTTTAAGATCAGCTGTGAGACACCGAAACACCAGAGGCGAGGGGTAAATGTTCTCGCTTTTAACACCTATTTACTAGGAAAAGAGTGGGCATTTCCTCAGCACATATGAACTACTTATTTGTGCTCTAACCTGTCCTATTTAAAATGTAATTTGTCATTGAACTTTGTACCGACCCACTGTAACCCAGGACCTCTCATGCTAGTCCTTCAAGATGGTTTTCGTGGTGAATTAGTCCCAATCCATGAATTGACTGTATATAGATTTTTAGCTTGATTTTAAATTGTCTGTGATGCTTTTTTAACATTGTACTTTTTATGGTATTGTTTTATGCCGAATAAAGTAATTTTGATGATGATGATACTATGGACTGCTGCTCAGGCCATTCTTTTAGCTTTGGGGGCATGGAATAGACTGAATTGACACACTTGTTGGAGTGTGACGATTATTAATTTTGTTGGTACTGCCCTTGGCAGTGCTAGGAGGGGCAGTGTGTGGTGCAAGCTGCAGGTTGCCTTCGAAGAGGAGCCATGGCACTTAATATTTTACAGATTAAGCATTGGCAAGGAGATCTATTTCTTATACGTAAAGAGGAAGATTTTTCTTAGTGTGTTTTAGCAGCAATTAAGTTATCAATTATATTTAGCCTTCAATACATTTCACTATTTCTTTATCGGGGGTCAATCACAAAGTAGTTCATTTACTTATAATCTGCATAGTGGGGGACTGTGGCTGTAATACAATTCTGTATAGGAAAATATTAGTCTTCATTGAGTTCCAGATTACCAACAACACCTTTATTTTACATTGAAATGAATAAATCCATGTCTGTCTTGTTTGACTTAATTGTTTTCCCCAAAATTGTGGGGTGGAAATAGTTTTCTTTGTTTGTGAATTTGGTTTGAATGTTACCCAAACATTTGAGGTGTTTATTTCTGAACCTTACAAACATTATCAGTGTAAATCACAAGCTGGTCTTATGTCTAAAGGGAGAGGACCTACACTTTAAGTGGTTATGTGGATTTACTTTAGAAGGCCTACAATGGAATGGTAGGTCAACAAGTGACTCACCTCCAAACTGGACCTGGTCGAACGAAAGAAAAAAGTCTTACCTTGATTTTACCATCTGTAATTCAGAACTACTGTTTAAATTGAACAGTTTCTGCATCCACCAACGGTCTGAAAGTGACCACATGCCGCAGGTCACCACCCTCACCACACACCAGGATCTCCACAAAGTGGCACCTATAACCTACATGGGTATTTACACCGAAAATCAAAAAGCGCCTCAAATGGAATGAATCCAATAGCCAGAGTGTTTTAAAAACAAGCAAGGACTTCATAATAGGCAGCCTCGACAAAGACGCCAACCCGATATGGAAATAGTCGCAGCTGAGCCTTCATCTGATCAAATCATATCCAGCGACAACGCAGAGACCAAATCGTTCACCACCAGCAGGGGTTGCATCCGCCACCGTCTTAAAACCACTAAAGAGAGCAAGGAACAATGCATTGAGGATGGCTTCAAAATTCCCGGGGAACAGCGCCTTCCTGGCCACATACCATCATGCCCAAAAAGCATTTAGGAGGGCAGTTTCCCAAGAGAAACAGGCTCAGGAAAACCAATATTGAGTAAAATTACTGTGGGAAAGCAAACAAAAAAACTCAAGGAAATTCTGGTCCCTTGTTAACCACACCGACCTGAACCTAACAAACTCTGGCTCAGCCAACAACCAGGAAGCAGAATGGGCAACACACTTAACAGCTCACTTTCAGGCGCAATACCATCATGACTGCACTAGACCACCGAGGGTACACGGGAATGGACCTGATGTATCATTGAACACCGCCCTCAGTACAACCCCAGGCCCCAACCCAACCCTGTACTTGCACTAACAGAGGAACGAGTGGTCAAAGCAGTGACAAAAGGAAGAGAAGACGGAGCACCAGGCCCGAATGGCCTGCCACAAAGGCTATATAAATCAGACATCCCTTTCTGGTCCACGGTCCTATTAAATCTCTTTAATTACACCTTGAGGTCATCGACAATCCCGGACTCATGGAGGGGCGCAATAATCCACCCCATTCACAAAGCTGGATCCCGAGGTATGCCGAACAACTACAGATTAATCGCCCTACTGGATATAGAGGCGAAACATTTTGCAGGACTAATTCTGGAGGATTTGAGGCAATGGACAAAGGATAACGATCTGATTCCTCTGAATCAAACAGGGTTTGTTGGCAAATCAGGTACCATGACAAACTTACTGGCAGTTTCCACTATCATCGACAAAGCTTTACTAACACGCAGGCTGGTCTTTTGCTGCTTTGTTGATTTAAAAGCAGCATTTGATAGAGTACCCAGGGCGGCCCTTTGGAAAAAACTGACACAGTGGGGTATTCCAAACAAGATACTGAACCCAATCATTCAACTCTACTCAGACACCTGGGTTCGAGTGAAGCTAGGGTCCGGCTCGCATCTCTCGTGAAAAATCATGACCTCACGTGGTGTCAAACAGGGATGCGTACTGGCCCCCCCTTCTCTTTAACCTATTTATAGCCGACCTGTCAAGTACCCTAGATAAGGTAAACAGCCATCCACCTAAAATAGGAGGTGCGGCATTATGCAACCTTTTATATGCCCATGACCTGGCCCTGTTTAGCCTTACTAGAGTAGGGTTACAAAGGCTTCTTGATGAACTGTCGCAATACAATTTTGATAACCATCTAGAAATTAATATGGAGAAAACCCTGATAGTACCATTTGGTAAGAGACGCTACAGTGGCGGTGGCTGGTCAATCAATAAAACAAGTCTTACGATTGACCAATCATACAAATATTCAGGCGTTCACTTGGACTCCAGGGGCAACTTCGCAAAGCAGTGCGATCGCAGCCAAAACTACGGCTCTAGAGGTATCCTTGGCCAAACTATCAATGAAACTTTCAGGCCCAACCCTTGCCCCCTTACTAGAAGTCCTTAGAGCAAAGATTGGGCCAACACTCTCATATGGCATAGAGATCTTTAAAGGTAAAATGAATACTGCCCTAAACAAACACACCACTAAAATCTACAGAAAGGCACTTCACTTGCCGAGCACCGCCTCCCCGGCCCAGATTAGATTAGAGCTAGGACTAACTAACTATGAAGCCTCCAATGTCGGCACCTATCTTAAGCTGTGTCACAAACTAAGACAGGCCGAACCAGGTACACTAGAATCTCTAACCTGGAAAGAAATCAATGAGACCAACCCAGGGGGAACATTCGGCCGCCTCTTGAATGACTATATTCTCCAAATGTCAGTTGCCGAACTCTGGGCCCTTAACCCCAGTCAGACCGTTTTTAAAAATATAATCAAAAAATGTGTAAGAATGAAATCTCTGGCTGCAGACAAAGCTCTAGTCACAAAGCGTAGTCACTCGTGGGCAGTAGTCAATTCCTACAAACGACTAACCCCTGCTGCCTACCTCTCCACGACATTTTCACTTCATCTAAAGCGCTGTCTGATTGCTCTAAGAATGGGAGATTGGCGCTTTTTTCAAAATCTACCCACTTGGCGCCGCACGAAGGAGGCCACAACATGCAGAGGATGCTGGTTAGCAAATGAAACAATTTTGCATGTGGTCTGCCTCATTTAATTCTCAACGCAGGCGTCTGCTTAAGCCAGAATGGAACAGGCTGGGGGTTCGGTCCTGTAGGCATGCCATTACTGCTGCTTTGTCTTTAGATAATATTATTTTAAGCATAAATTTGGCCAAATTTATTCAGCAAGTATACCGTAACTTAGATAAAATGGACACTGCTGAGGTCTCTGCTCATCGCTAAAACTGAATATGCATTCTAATAGAACTTGCAAAGACCGGAAGGGCTAATCTTCAAATTGTAATGTTTTAACTGGCATGCTTTAAGCCACATTTTATTGTTTGCTTCTCTTTTAATCATTCTTTTACTTCATAAAATTGTATATAATGTGATTTGTGCGACCTTTTAAAGATATGTTTTATATCTAAATAAAGGAATTATTATTATTATTATTATTATTATTATTATTTAGAAGGCCTACATGATCAGGTTGCTTTGTTAAATCAATTATAAGGGTATTTGACAACTCTCCACTCTCAGCCCCACAAATCAATTTCTTTTTTCAAGAATATGTATCTCTTTTCTGAACTACTTTGATTCTCTAGTTGGCCATTGAACTTTAGTGAAAATGGTAAGTGCACAATTGCAGACACAAATCCACTATTAATGAAATAAATACTTCACAGCAAAATATACCTACACACACCAAAAATACTTGGATTCCCAAAAGACTGGATGCATTGATATGGCTGGAAAAAACTTTACAGATAAAATACTGGACCGAAATTCCAGGGATTTTTGTGGGAGGTGAATGAGCCATTTTGCGGTATTTTTCATTCTTTTTCCTCAGGAGCCCAAACGAGGCATCCTGGTTAGACGTACTTCAAAACAAGCACAGCACAAAATGTCAATTTTATTTTTACAGTTAAGAGCTATGATGATGATGAAATGCAAACAGAGTGAATACCCTTTTATTCGCTCTATATTCTCTTTTGAGTCACACAACCCCCAATATTAGAAACAGTGTTCTTTGTAAGTAACATTTAAAGGTTGTCAGGCAGCAAATAATGATATTTTGTGCACCTCTCATTTTCCACAGCAGCTTCTATTAGGGCTGGTATAGTTTAGAAAACGGTGAACATGCTTTGCATACCGTTTGCTATCTCTGGCTTGCATGTGGACATACGTGCCAATGCACCTGAATGAGCATCTCTTGATACATCATTATAGGACCTGTGGCCCAGCCCCAGATCTCCCTGGGTGTCAGACTCTGTACACTGTGCTAGTGATAGAGCCTACAGCTACCTTATCAGTTACGCTTGACTATATTGGATGGTCACTTTGAGCTTTTTTATTTCTTGTAGAATCCCAAGCAATGGCATACGCTCTGTTGATAACCTTGTCAGATTGTAAGGTCTTCACAAACTAAAGCCAAAATGCGCATCAGCGGAAACTTGAGAAGTAACACCAGTGATTGTTAAGGCCAATAATGTTCGAGTTGTATGCTTCTAGTTAGCCTTAACCAACTAATCTCACACTGTCCAATTACAAGTGTGCCAAAAATCCCCTTTTCACTGAAAACCCCCTAGTTTCAGCTACAATGGAATAACAAATATTTGCAATGCAATATGTCTCGCATTTACGAGAGTTTGAGCTATTGGCATTGTAAATGGCAATGCATTTTATTTATGTGTTGTTTTAAAAACAAATAAAAGGCATTGTCATTTGCAATGCCAAAAGCTTAAACTCTCGGAAATGTATGACCTAGTGCTACTTGAAAAATAGTGCTCGGAGGCTGTAATTAGAGTCTACTGAGTAACACGACTCTTAACAGGGGATGTATCCATGGAAGGTTACTAAATTAGACAAGGTGGTACTAAGGAGAGACTACTAAGCCTATTGACCAATGAACAGCCATAGTTTACAGTGGACATTGACACAAGCCAATAAAATAGATGGGCAGAGAGTGAGCAGCGCTTTAATTCCCAACTTGAATACAGCATGCCTCAAAGAACAGCGCATGTGCTGCTTAGGCTCGACCTAAAAAGGGACTTTATACTGTGGAGATATATCCACTTTTAAAAAGCAGGTTGAAATATGTCAGGCAAATAGATCATCATGTGGGAAAACATATGAAAATTGGTGTTATTATATACAATTTCTGCATGCCAGTCCCTAATTTATCCAAAACGTATAATGGCATGGTAATGGTAGAGTAATACCTCCTGATATTGTAATTTTCATATGAGATATTTCCATGTCTTATTCCTATCGCATGTGATTTTGGGATAGGTCCAAGTTTTAATTAAGGAAAACTTTGTGCCTGTTGCTTTTAAATTCCAACATTCTGTAGCAGTCTGTTTGTTAAACAAACTAAGGTCCCCGTTTCCATTAGGCGTCCATAAAAAAAATCAATGGATAACATTGGCAGTTTTTTCTGGGCCAGATCGGAAACTGTACCTGATTTTGCTGTAATCAATAATTTGCTAATTTTCCAACTCCAGAGCTCACTTTAAACATTATATGCATGCAATGGTTTATTCCACTGCTATGTGAATGCTTTTTTCCCTTGGAAAACAAAAAGAACAAGCATTGGCATAGCCAATAGGTCTCGCCGTTTTGACCTTATAAGTGTTTAGCCATGCAACACTTGATGTTGTTGCACCAAGGATATTGTGCTGGATAACTAAACACTTATAGGGTCCCAAAGGCGAGACCTATTGGCTATGCCAATGCTTGTTTATCTCCAACTCAATAACGGGCGGCAGAGGATCATCTGGTGTTTCTCTGAGTTACAGCTCTCCAGACCAAGGAGGCTATAGAGAGAGTTACAGTATCGGAAGTAGGCAGTGGTTGTTTTTCCTACTACTTCCTGATACCCAAAAAGAACAAAGGTCTTTGACCTATTCTAGACCTCTGAGCCGTCAATCTTTTTCTCAAGAAGGAGAAATTCAGAATGCTCACATTGGCCAGGTCTTGCCTGCCCTAGACAGAGAAGACTGGCTGGTAGCGTTAGATTTGCAGGATGCTTATTTTCACATCCCCATCCTGCCAACCCACAGGTGTTAACTGTGGCTCAAGGTAGCCCATGAGCCCTTTCAGTGTACCATGCTCCCCTTTGGCCTGACCAGCTCCCCTTGGGTGTTCAGCAAGGTGATGGCGGTGGTAGCAGCTCATCTGTGCAGGTTGGGGTTTCAGGCTTCCCCTATCTTGACGACTGGCTATTGAAGGCGGCCTCATCGCAGCCTGTCTTCCCCCACCTACAGGCTACAATGAACCTTCTGCATTCGCTGGGGCTCACTATCAATGTACCGAAGTCACGCTGACTCCTTCTCAGACTCTCTTTTTCATATGAGCTGTTGCGGACACAGTCGGTTTCAGGCTTATCCTCCTGAACAGCGAGACAAGGCTATTCAGGCTTTGATACCAGTTTTTCAGCCTCTAGCCTGGATTTCTGTGCGAATGAGTCTGAGGTTGCTGGGCCTCATGGCCTTCTGCATCCTGTTGGCAAATCATCCCAGATGGCTTATGCGAGCTCTGCAGTGGAGCCCGAAGATCTAATGGGTGCAGCATCAGGGGAATCTCTCCGATGTGGTGCAGATCTCAGACGGAACGGCAAAGGACCTGCAGTCAAAGGACCTGCCGTGGTGGCTATCAAACCCCTCTCCCTTCCCCAACCAGCTCTCGGATTTGTCACCCCTTGGATGGGACGGCCATCTTGGAGAGGTGGAGACCAGAGGACTCCGCTCTCTGGCAGTATCGGACTGCACATCAACCTGTTGGAGCTCCGGGCGATCCGTCTAGCATTGAAGGGTGCCTTTCATCCCGCAGCAAAGGGGAAGTTAGTGCAAGTGTTCACAGACAACACCACTGCCATGTAGTACTGCAACAAACAGGCGAGGGTGGGATCCTGGGCCCTTTGTCAAGAGGCTCTTCGTCTCTGGACATGGCTGGAATAGCAGGGCAAAATTCTGGTCGTTCATAACCTGGCAGTTAGCAATCAAGAATTATTGATTGTTTAAATTTGGTAAATGACAGACCCAAGAAGGGGCAACCTACTTGTACATCGCAATCATGCTGAGTAGTGTTTGATGATATTAATTTTCTTTTTATTGGTTTAGAAAATGAATGAAGAGAATTTTAAAAAATGTGAGTTTGTTGGTATTCACAAACTTTGTCTCTGTAATATTGGTATGGTCTAGATGAAAGGTTTTCTCCATGGCAACATATTTTCCTGTTGAGCAAAAGATAATATGATTTAAAGATAAGTGTTTTTTCTAAGTTTTTAAATACAATTAATTGTATACTTATCACATATAGCAATGCACAACTCCTATTCATGTAAATGATCTTGAAAAGGTGTGACTGTTGATTTTTTTCTTCGAAGTTCTCCAGGAATTTTATATATTTAAAAAAACTGTAACCTGCCCCTTTGTGTTTTCCTTTATTCGCTTTGCTGCGGTGCACATTTCCCCGCTGTGTGGACGAATTCTATGCGTGCGCAAATCGGATGGCCCCCGGGCGTCTGCACACGCCCACCGTGACGTCAGACGGCCAGGGGCCGTCCGATGCACCGAAGAGCCTCGTGTAAGTGATGTGATTTTTGTTTGTGTTTTTCAGACCGATCTGCAGGACCCATGTTATCCACAAGGTTTTAGCACATTGTTTTCTTGGCGTGTCATTTTACGCTTGTTATTGCATCCAGATAGTAGATATCATAGGCCTGAGTGGGATAGTACTATAACAGAACTTGAGTAGCGACTGGCAGGAAATGTGGGTGGAGGGAGGGCCAGAGGGGTGGAGGTGGGGTGGACAAAAAAAACACTTACCTCCTCACAGCTGCCATGATAGACTCTCCATTGTCGTGTCTCCTGCTTCGGCGAGTCCTGGAAGCAGGAAGCACACAGGTTCCCCATAGCCAATCCCAATACTGCAATCAGTGTTTGTGATTGGCCTGAGCTCTGTGGTTCAGCGCTCAGAAAGGCAATAGGCGCCTTTACATGTTCCCCACCAGGCTGTGCATTACAGCCTGGTGGGGAACATGCAAAGTGAGCATGACTGTTTGGCTGGCCCAAGGTGGCCGGCCAAACCATCATGCGCACTTGGAGTGTGCAAACTACTCCGCCTCCTGTGCCACCAGCCCAGAACCTAATAAAAGTAAAATGATAATAACATTATCATTTTTTTTCTGCTCTAAGAGCAGTGGGGAGATGCTTCTCCGCCTTAGCGGAGGAGCCCTCCTGACTATAACAGAACAAAGGTACATGATAGTTATCATTTAGTGTAAATGAATAACTTAATTACCTTCAGTAATGCTCGTTCTGGTGGATACTCTAACCACATATTGCTAACCCTTAGAACAATGTTTCTTAACTTTGAGGTCCACAACACCTACTCTGGTGGTACGCAACTGTTTGAAAATGTAAAAATATTTGCATATTACTAAAGTATATTTTCATAAAACAAGATAAATGTAAAATTGCAATTTTTTTTAAAAGTCAGTAAATTTGAAGGAATGTGAAATTGGAAGCTAAAAATATAGTTGGTATCCTTAGCTTGATATGTGAAAGCAGCCAAGTGCAGAGAAAAGCATTATGGACAATTTGTGTCCTCAATCAAAGCACGAATATGCACGGACAAAAAAACAAACATTAGGTGTAAAAAAGACAGAGCAATCAGATAGAACCCAAATTTTGTAACACTCCAAGCGTCCCAATAAAATGTGGATTTTTGTATATCTTCTGTCTCTAGGTGAAATAAAATATTTCATAATTTATATAGTTGTTTATTGTATACTGGTTTCTGTAGCTTTGTTTATTGTTTTGACAATCAAATCCTAAAAATTGCTTAGGTATGGGGTCCCTGTTGTCCAGTAGTCATTCCCTGAGGGTCACCAGAAACAAAATGTTAACAACTGCTGCTTTAGTATATCTTTTTCAAGATTGGAATCAAAATTCTCCCAGCAATGACTCCTGCATACTGGCAGATGGTGTGTGGATCTGCATCAATCTTGTACCACCTTAGACGTGAGGGAGCAGGGTTCAGTTATAGGTGCCACCCCTGCATCTAACCGTTTTCTTAATTTTTCTTCTTCTGTACCTTTCCACACTGATCATTGTAAACAAACTGTTGGAACCAGTGTTCTGAAATATAACTTGGGATTTTATTATACTGTGCAAATATCTACTCAACAGAATAGGGAAGAATTAGAAATCTGTGTTTATATAGAGTATCTACCAGAAAGGGCATTACCAAAGGTAAGTACCATGTTCTTATGATGGGTACTTCTAACTTGAGATTTTCACCATTAGAATAGATGGAAAAGCAGTACCTCCCAAAAGATATATGCCCAAGAAGTGGACTCAAACCAAAATGTCTTGTATACCAAGTTTGCAAAATTACCCGCTCTCTTGTCCTGGCTGTCAAAGCAGTAATGCTTCATGAACGTATTCACTGGTGCCCATGTTGCAGCCTGGCAGATCCCCAGGCCAAGCACTCCCACCCCCCTCCAGCACTGTTGTTGCCGCTTTAGACCTGGTGGTATAGGACCACAGAAGCTTAAGAAGGGTCTTTTCTGGCCAACACATCACATATATTTATACAAAGCACTATCCAGTTCTCTTCTGCACTAATCTGTCTTTGTTAGACTTAGCAAAACCACCTAAGACCTGGTCAGCCATGTTGTAGTCCATTGTACGGTCAAAACAAAAGCACAGTGCTCCTTTTAAGTCGCAAAACCTCTCCTTTTTCAGTGGTGTGGTGGAGGTGGCAAATTAAAGAAACTCAGCTGATGCCACTCAATTGCCCCACACAGAGGTGTAGGTTGAGGAGATTATGATGTAGGACTCTACCCTGTGAAGAAAAGTGTTCCTCCCAAATTAATATTCAGACCGGAGGGCAAATGTTCTTATTACCACGCCCTCCTGGACCTGTCTGGGGCTATCAAGATGTCTTGGGCCTGGTCGTCTTAATTTTCTTAAAAATGCGAGATTGGAGAGGTAGTGGTGAGAGTGCCAACTGGAGATCTGAGTCCCATTGCAGACTGAATGTGTCTACTAGTGACCCTCTTAATGGGAACTCTAGCGTACAAAAGATATGACCGGGAAGGTTCCTTGTGGTGCTGAACAGATCTTGCCAGGGTAGGCCCCACTGTTCAAAGATGCCTAGTGCTATCTCTAGGTATAGACCCCATTAGTGCTCCCCTAGTTGATGTCTGCTCAGCTCATCTGCTGTGCCAGTTGGTTCCCCATCTGCTCTAGTCCAGCCATCTCCAAAGGCGCAAGGAGTCCTGCACAGCATCTAGGGCCCAACTCGGTCCTGCTGGTTGCAATATCAATTGGCAGTCATTTTGTTAGTGAGGACCAGAACCACTCTCTCCCAGTTGACTTGGTGACGGAAAACTGCAAGGGGTCCAGAGAGTTCCTGTCATCTCGCAGTAGTCTGCGACCTGCTAGAGCAAGCCCACCTTGAGCAGCCAGTTATCGAGGTGCTGGAATGTGTATCCCCGAGTTGTTACCATCAACATCACATTCATGAACACACAAAATGCTGAGGTGAAGGCTTCAGGACAGCAAATTGGACTTTTCCTGTCCCCACCATAAAATGCAGGTAGCGTTTGTGGGACTGCAGGACAGGTTTATGAATATACATGTCCTGCAAGTCCAAGGACACTATCCACCCTCCAGGATCCAGAGCAGATTTGTGCCAGAGTTAGCATCTTGATCTTGTCCTTTCTCAGAAAAGCATTTATTGGCTGGAAGTTCAGTGAAAGCTGGAGGTGTCCAGGCCAATAGGCAGTACATCATTTGCTACATCTTGCAAATCCTGAAACATTTCTTCCATGATGGCTAGCAAGTTCTCTAAGGTTATGTTCCACAGCGTAATGGTTTACCTGCCGAGAAGGCATGCCACATTCAAGTAGCGTCAGGCCAGCCTAGCTGATGACAAATTCTTTTTGACACATTTTTTCAGTACACTTTAATTCCCTGTTTGAAGAGGGATTCCTGGGAGGAGGGTTTGGAGGAGAAGGCGGCTTGGAATTCACCTGCAGCTGAAGGTTTTCAGGCTTGTGGTGGTTTGTCAGAAAATTGGGGTCGCTATGGGCCAGTTTGTGTTACCTGGACAGAGGTTGACTGATTGGAGGAGTTGAGCTTGGTTTATGATCAAGGGTGTTCGTGAGTTCCATATTAAATACAAAAGAAGCTCTGATGAAGATGAGCCTGGTTGGAATCTGTTCAGTCAGGAATTTAGTTTCAACCATTGCCAGTTGTACGTATAGCTGCTCTGCTGCTCTATGCACTACGACACCAAAGGAGGTGCTTTCTTATACTGGTGGACTTGGTTGGGCATCCAGCTCGGTCTCATGGTAGGTGTCTAGCCCACTGGCATTCTGACAGTCTAGGTAAAATCCTTCATCAGTGCAATGAGGGTGGAGCAGATTGTCCATCTTCTTGTCTTCCGTGACATGTGGAACAATTTTCATACATTGGACTTGATCAGATTTCGAACCAAATAGAGCCTCAATTCGTTAGTAACACTGGTGTCATGGAGGAGGCTGAACATCTGATTCATTGACCATTGTGCCTTGCAAATCTCATAACATTACATAGGGATGACACAGGTTGATGTATGTTTGGAGTCAGAGACTGGTGTCTGTATCAGATCTGATACCAGCGGAAGCAGCAGTGACACTGGCACAGAAGGGACTTCGGTGGACTTTGGAGATAGAGTGGAAGTCTGTACTCTTATTGATATGGGTCAGGAAGTGGAGCTCGAGGAGGCAGCTAGCACTGGGTTAAGGCCTGTAGTGGAAGTAGATGCATTCAGACTCCGAGGGGCCCATAGGAATACAAAAGATTTTGCAATATCTGTAGCTTCCCCTCTTTGAATGCTGCAATTTGCTGTTGACAGTCCGGCGAATTCTGGGTGTGCTGCGGCCAAGTATGGCACGGATGGGATTTGGAATGTGATGAAGGTGAGGGCCTCGTCGAGTGTGGCCCTTGTGAATTCTCGCCTGATTTAAAGTGGCTAGAGATGGTCAAGTCATTCTTGACTTTCTTGTGCCTATGCTGTGTTTTCCACTTCAACTCAGCTGAAGATTTCGAGCAAGAATGGGACTTCATTTGCAGCTGGAGTGGATCCACGACTTGAAGAAAGAGGGAGACTGCTGTCTCAAACACAATCTCTTCTAATGTTCAGTAATGTAGAATATTGCCTCCTGCTCCCTTATTGAATTAAGTTGCATGAGGATACATCATCTTCCACCTGACTTGGAGTTTTGACCAAAGGCACACATCTGGTGAGTCTATAACAGACAAGGGCTTCTTGCAGTTGTGGCACAACATGAATACATTTATCTTTGGGTAGCCATCACGCCTAACACACTGTCTGAAATTGTTTTTTATTTTGGGGGGGGAGGAGGGGAGTCGGCAGAGCACTTTCAAAGTTGAGAGAACAACTCCGGATCCCTGTTAAAGGGTGTGGAAAGAACGTACGTCCGTGCATAGTGTTGGTGCCTGTATGGGTCACTCATTATCACTTCTGTGTGGTCTGAAATTGCTGAGGTGCCACATAGCAGCACCTTTTGGTGAGTAGGAGTTGTTGCTGGAACAGTTTTACAAATCAAGTCTGGGATATTCTAAAGGTGAGGAATCTGCAGTTAGATGTAACCACCAAGAATGTCTTTTAGTAAGATTTGTGTCATTACAAAAAAAGTCTATCACACCACCAAGGAAAAAAACAGAGAAAGGAATGTGTTGCGTGGCTTGCCCTTCCTGCATTTGACTGTACTTCCTACCCTCAGGCACCAGATAGTCTATATGCACCCTTAGGAGGCCGTGAGTGGAGGGTTGACCTCAAGTCTTCCTTCCATAGGAGGCAAAAAGCCCACTAGACACAAGGGATAGGAGTCCAAAAGAATTGGTATGGGGGCTAGGCATGTGGGTCCCACCACTGGGAATTAGTTGCTCTTCCCCCCAAAGGCTCTGGGGATGATGGTGGGAGGATGTCAGATGAACATTGGACAAGCAGGAGCTACTGGGATTAACCGTGGGATTTGTGACCTTTTACACCTGGGGTCCGGCCTACTATGGATCCTGGGTAACTGAGCCAAATACTACCCATCTACCCAGCACTTGACTCTCATGGTAGTACAGGTTGAGCAGTCAATGCTTTTCAGGGGGTGGGAGGAAGTAGATGCAACTCACAATTCATAACATGTTCATCAACCCTAGTAAATGAATGTCCAGCTAGATACTTGCTTTTATGAAAAAAATACAGTCTTTGTAAGGCCATCACTCTAGCATTGTCATGTATGTTCTGAATCCCAGTCTTTTTTCTAAGGACTGTGGTTTTTCCCGATTCACATATAGCCCATTCAGGTTAGGCCCCATTAAAAAAAAAAAAAAATCTTTGAAGTTCCACAATGGCTTCTGACCAGTAATGCTAAAAAGAAACTAAAGCACAGTGCCTTAAAACAGCACTCTGAAACACTTCTAGTAGACAACAACCACACCGCGACTAACAGAAACACGTAAACAAACTTAATCTTTTACACATAATGCCTGACTAAGTGGAAGAACACCTTCCTTCTTCACATTCAAGTCACCAAATCAGTAAATATTCCCTATGGTGAAAAAATCTCCACAACAGTCACCCCTACCTTTAAAGGGAACTCACAATTTCTATCTACAGAACAGGAAACATTCTCATACAGGTCATTGACCTGCACCTCACCATTTTTGATCAGCATTTCCCAACATTACTCTTCTCTCTAACTCATCAGTACCATCAAACCTAATCCCCCCCACCCAGACAGGAAACCTCAGCCCGACCCAAACTCCCTCCCCGGACGACCCACGCAGCAACTCTTTGACATCCACCATCACTAATTATAATCTCACTACCCCCATCATCACACTCCGCCGGCAAATGCCCTCTACAATGGCTTCAGCCGATACCATTAGGTCCAGCAAACGTACAGCTAAGAAACACTGCAAGGCTGTTCCTGAGCTAGGCAGATCGGACTCAAACAACATTCTTTCCGTGACTGATCCCACTACAGGCACCCCCCTCGACTTCAGGAGACCCGACTCTACCCTTGCAAATTATCCTCAACTCCACTAATGTCGACACTCCTCCTGCCCAAACCATCTCCATACCCAACGTCACCAATAATCCCTCAGACACTGACCTCCCTCTAACCACTGCTCACTCTCCCCTCGTCCCACCGCCACATGCTCAAACCGTCCCCACTTCTGATCACACTGCCAATTCCCTAGACACAGACTTCCTCCTTACAATCGCTCACTCCCCTCCCTTGGACCCAAGACCCACAACACCCCCTCCTAACTTCCTGACTGGAAGCAACAACAACCTGACTCCTCGCGTCCAATCCAGCCCCACTCCTAACCCCAATGATGCCATTCAATTCATTCAATTCCACAACCTAGTACCCTCTCCATCCACAGACCCTAGTCATGCACTGCTCCTGACAAAGTCAACTTGCCCTTTCAGCACACTTACCCAGCTACTGACCCGAATGGAGCAGAAAATAGACTCCCTAGCTGCAGATATCCTACACCTACAACAAAACCTTCCCAACCAGATTAAGCCCTCTTGCTCACACACTCCGGGTAACTATACACCTTTCCCCTACACATCCTCCTCCATGGCCCCACTTGGCACCCCTTGGCCCACCAATCCGATGAGGAATCAGGCACATCATCCTAGCCAAGCTCTTCGATCCATTTCAGAACGAGAAGCAGATATCAACAACTCTTACCTCGAAATTAGCCTGAACACGGCCCTGTTGGCAATCCCAGTTTTAGTGAGCACTAACAAAATCCCTTGACCTGTCTCTCACCCAGACCCCCTGTCTAATACACTTCTATACATACAGCACACAACACCACTGATGCGCCCTGACCTCTACTGTGCATGCTCCTCAACTGTAGATCAGCTGTACAACACGCCACAGATATTGCTAAAGTTATACTCGCAGAAGAAATAGACATTGCATCCCTAACAGAATCCTGGCTCAATGACCACTCTACCCCCCTCCTAGACCTTCTCACCCCTCCAGGCTTTAACATCATCAGACATGACAGACCGATAAAAACAGGTGATGGCCTAGCTATCATTCGTAAAGAAGGAATACAGCTTACCAGATTAAAAGCCACAAAATAACTGACTCCATAGTACCTAAGTGTTGAATTTACAGTCCAAGGCACCACGCCCATCAAATTTTACACCATCTACCATCCTCATGGTGAACGTACCCTCTTCGCTGCAGAACTAACAGACCTAATAACTCGTTTCTCCCTAACCGACACAGAAGACATGTTCCTTGGTGACTGCAATATCCACTGGAACAACCCAAAAGACACTACAACCCAGATCCTCTCCAACCTGCTTGAAATTACCTCAAACAACTCTGCAATGAACCAACACACATCAAAGGAGCAACTTTGGATATGATCATCACCAAAAATGAGCTGGTCTCTTTAAGATTGATTGTCCCATTGACTGATTTGACCACCACCTCATACTGTTTAATATTGACTCACATGTCAGAAACCAACCAAGACGACCTGACAAACCTAAGCACTGGACCAGGAACATCAACGGAGTCCCCATAACTGAACTGGAATCCAAGATTCATGCCCATCTACAACCCCAGCCTTCCAATATGATGGCCGTTGTCTCACAGCCCACTTTAATTCCACAATGACAGAGGTGTTGGGTCAAGTAGCACCACTCCAACTCAAACATTTGAGATCTACCAAATCAAAATCTTGGTTCAACATAGATCTTAATAACGAAAGTAGACCACTCAGACAATCAGAAAGGACTTGGAGACTTAACCTGTCGACTCTTCACCTATCGCAACTTCGATCAACCCGGTCAGCATATAAAAAACACATCTTGAGAGAAAAGGCCACTTTCTTCCGCAGCCAACTAGACCAGGCGAAAAATAGACCTAGAGAACTCTTCAACATTGTCAAAAGTCAAACAAACGGAAGCACCTCCACAAGAAATAAAAGCCACCAAAGATTGATGCGAAGAAATCGCAATCCCATTCACAGATAAAGTAACAAAAATTGAGCGATCCTTCATCCAAACCTCAAATCCTCCCTCCCTCGCAACCTGCCCCCCTTTAAGCGCCCCATACCAAATACATCAAAATCTAACTAAAAAATGACGCTAATTGGTCATACTTCGGACCCATGTCGGAAATCGAAGTCTTCAATATAATTGCAAGCTTAAAGCCTACTTCCCACACTATGGACCCCCTCCTATCCATAATAGTAAAAAAACTCAACCACGTCATTGCCCCTTTCTGGGCAAAAATCATCAACTCCTCTCTCAAATCAGGTTGTGTCCCAGTCACCCTTCAGCTAGGAAATATCACACCTGTACTCAAGAAACCAGGGGCCGACCCTAACGAGCTCAACAACCTTAGACCTATCTCCAACCTTCCGTTCTCGCTAAAACATTGGAGAAGTACATTCTCCAACAACTTAACAAACATATTGACGACTTCAACCTCCTCGACACCTTTCAGTCGGGTTCAGAAAAGGTTGTAGAACCCAAACAGTAATGCTCAATATTGCAGACGATATCCACAGAGCCTTATATGAAGGTGAAGCTTGACTCCTCATCCTTATCGACCTATCTGCAGCATTTGACACACAAAACCATCAAGCATTACTTGAAACTCTGAAGAGGCGATCTGGCATTAATGGCACAGAACTAGAATGGTTCACTTCCTTCCTTCAGCACTGTTCGCAACAGATTAAAATCAACTCCTGACTCTCTCTGTACCAACACAAGTCAAACTTGGAGTCCCACAAGGATCGATCCTCTCGCCATCCCTCTTCAATCTCTTCATGGAACCCCTTGCAATTATTCTGAAACAAGCAGGGGTTCAATACCACCTTTATGCGGACGACACACAAATATACTACAAAATCAAATCACCAAGTGATGTCCGACACCTCAATGACACACTAACCAAGATCCAAACCTTGTTTAACGCAAACCACTTAAAACTGAACCCAGACAAAATTGAAATAATTCTGTTCTCTCCGAAAAGTAACCACCAACCAATTCAAAACTGGCTCAAGGAGCTTGATGCTCTAAACTGCTCCCTCGTCCTATCTGACTCGGTAAAGTCAATAGGCATTACCCCGGACAAGAACTTGTCAATGAAGGACCACATCGAGAACTCTGCAAAAAGTGCACTTTACTCTCTAAAACACCTCAAGAAAATTAAACCTTTCATTCCTCAAGACGATCTCAAGACAATTGTACATTCCCTAGTCCTTTCTAAACTGGACTATGGAAATGCCATCCTAACAGGGTCACCAAAAGCTCACCTAGCCCCACTAAGGACAGTCCTTAACATTGCAGCCCGACTCATAACTGGTGTAAAAAGATTTGAACACATCTCACCAACCCTCAACGCACTCAGCTGGCTTCCCATGGAAGGTAGATGTATTTTCAAACTGGCCTGCATCACACACAAGGCCCTTCACACCCAATCCCCAAACTACCTAAACAGCGAACTAGTAAAAGCAGGAAAATCCAGAACTATGAGAAGCACCAACTCACTTCTTCCCATCCCTCCGAAACTGAAAAAGAAAACTACCCAATGCCAGGCCTTCTCTGGCAACGTACCCAGGATGTGGAACGCACTCCCGAATGACCTCAGATGCAACCCCTCCTTCTCTTGCTTCAAAAAGGATCTTAAACTCCTTTTCCTTAAGCAATACTTTTCTGACTAAGTCAACCATCCTAGACATCAATAACCTAATGGACTCCACCCTCCCTTTGACCTTCAAGGATCGTGGTTATCTGACTTTGTCATCCCCCTGCGTCTCTCTCCCCTCACTGGATACACAAGTATTATGTCTTTGCTTATATCTTTATGCATCCTCATATCCTGAGATGTTATGCAATCTTTCTTTTCCCTTGTGTATGTAAACCGTTCTCATACCTACTGGTCTAGCTAGCGCTATATAAAACGTTATAAATACATTAAATAAATAAATCCCCATAGAGCCAATCCGGGAGCTGGTAAGTCTGTTTAAGCCCAGGCACACGGAACAGTTGTTGTCGTCGGACAACGCAGCAGTGAAGAGCAATGCCATCGTGGAAGTGAAAATCAACGCCAGTGAGGACATCGCAGAGCTGAAACTAACCTGGTTTCTCGCCAGCATGCATAAACCTTGTCACAGTTGCTGGTCGGGCGTAGGAACTCCACATCCCCAAGACCGGAGAAGAAGCAACCAGCGAGTTCTCTGAAGCCGCCTTCCTGAGTTTCTCTTGCAGTGGCAGATTGTGTCAGGGCTCTCGCAGCAACAAAGTGTGGCCGAGCCCTTGACCAGATGCAACTCCTGCCATGTTTCAGGAGAAACGTGGCTAAGCCAGGTTTGGGGCTGTATTTGGGGAAAACGGGAGAGAAGGGGCTAAAACTTCTACTTCTCGACTACTAAGGCAATTTTTTTGTCTTCTCTTCTTTCTTGTGGCTTCATTTAGTTGGTGCCTAGAAACCATATACTATAGTTCAGTTGACATGATAGTAGAAATGAGTTTTTTCTCTATTTACCCTTCCACTCCTTTTCTTTCGGTTTCCCCCCCCCCCCCTTTTCCCTTTAAGTCAAAGACAAAGACTTTTTAGTTTCTTTGATAAATACCACACCCTTTTTTGTTAACCAGGAACATGGCTGATCTGTTTTCTTGGAGCCAGCCTATCCTATGATATACTTGGGTTAAGAAGAGTGACTAACTCTGGTATATGTTTCTTTTCTGAGGGCAACATTGAAGCGGGCCATGGACTCCGCCAGGACCTGGAAAGAAGAAAAGAATAAGGAAAAACTGTTACTTTTGGTTGAAATAGTAAGACTGAACCTACTATTTCAAGATAGAGTGTCAACGAGACTGTAAAGGACTAAGTAGTATAAATAAATCCCATATCTCAATTCCTTAGTATCTGTGGTCATTTGCCCGCTAAGCGACAAGTGGTGGAGAATGCAGGCGAACTAAGCCATTGATAAAAATGGAGAAACCTTGTTCAACAACTTATTCAAGGGCAAAGGAAACTAGAATGGGCCCTCGAAAGACAAATGTCATATGCCAAGGGGGACCGATAGACATTCAAGGACTCTATAAAGATACAGGTGGCCAGTCTACACAAGGTAGCTGAGGATCAGTTCCAATTAATTTCCAATCTCTCTACCCATCATACTGCATCCACTGGTCCTCAGATTTCATTACAGAAATATGTTCCGGGGGAAGACCCAGATGCCTTTCTTTTATATTTTGAAAGGGCCGATAGGGCCTGTACCTGGCCTCCTGAAAAATGGCCTTTCTTTCTAGCTCCCGTATTAGTAGGAGAAGCACAGGCAGTCTACCAGGTAGCCAATCCTTACGTCACCACCTCATGACGAAATTAAGTGGGTAATCTTAGATCCACAGAAGCATATCATCTGAAATTTAGAAAGGAGCACGATGCGCTAGTGGATAACACCAAAACTCTTTTCTTTAAACTGAAGCTGGTTGCAGATTAATGGCTTAGATCCCTAAAACGCCAAGGAAGACATCATGAATGTAATATATTCAGAGCAATATCTGGAGGATTTACCACCAGCAACACAAAAGTGGCTTAAACAACATACGGTACGAATCAGAAAAAGCAGTAGAAATGGCCACAACTTTTTCTAGGGCCCAGCCACACTTAGTCGAACCGAATTGAGGAAGGATTAATACTTTAGCCAAAAATTATTTTAAAAAGTGGTAAAATGATGACTGAACTATCCAAAACGAGGACCTTTAGGACAGTGACAAACTCCTTTAAGAACCCCCAACAGTTCTGGTGGTGGGGGACACATATCTCTATTCTGTCCTAGTAAAAAAACTGTTGAGGAACCCATGGACGTCCGTTGCATTCCCCAGACTGTTCTGTATACCCAGAACTGGGACACTGATTCAATGTAAGTTTATTTATAAAAGGAAACAAATTTCCTCCCGAGCACTCTAATAATAAATTAAGGACATTCCAACAATAATCAGTTCTTGCAAGTCCTTGATGGCACAGTCACCACAGTCCAATTTCAAAATCACACTCCGATATTCCGGAAAGAATGTTCCAACCACGTTTATTTCTCCAAAATCATATTCATTTTCTCCAGTGATGCAGCCTACATGTGTTTCGTTGTGATTATTCTCAGTGTGTGATTTTGAAATTGGACTGTGGTGACTGTGCCATCAAGAACTTGCAAGAACTGATTATTGTTGGATTGTCCTTAATTTATTATTAGAGTGCTCGGGAGGAAATTTGTTTAATTTGTGGTTTATCTAGGTGAACCTGTGTGGATGTTGGGAACCGCATCCTCTTCCCTGGAAGCACCACCCTACATTTAACTATTGAACCTTTCCCCGGATTGTGCTGAGCGCCCTGTTGTCTGTTGGTTACCCAACTCTCTTTTGTGTATTTATAAAAGGAGACCGGGTTAAGGCCTTATTGGATTCGGGATGTTGCCAGTCAGTTATTTTACCAAAATGGTTAGAACCCTCACACCTACCCATATATATAAAAATCTGATGTTTTCATGTGGATGTAAGGAGATATCCAATGGCTGAAATAGCAGGGACCACTCGGAAAGGTAGCGAAATCAAAAGCACTGCCGGGCTAGCACCAAATCTTCAGGCAGATCTTATCCATGTCACAGATAACACAGCGTTTCTCTCCAGGTTCCAGGACCAGTTTGCTTTTTCCCTCTCTCAAGGGGAAGAAGAAATACATTCTCAGAATGCTTTACACACAGCTGAAATGTGTTAATTAGATAGAGAATTTCAGCAGGCCCAAAGGAATGACCAGACTTTACAAAATGCCTGAAGAGACTCTATTGAGATTGGAAAGAACCCTAGCTCTTGTTTTCCCCAGTTTATAAAAAAAAGGGTCTTATATGTAGAGTGGGGAAGCTGGAAGCAGATCCTCAACTCCTAATCCCAAAAGACTTTAGGGAACAAATGCTTTTTTTCTCCCATTCACATTTATTAGCCGGTCATACTGGGCCGAAAAAAAACATCTCAAATTATATTAAGATAATTCTTTTGGCCAGGTATTCATGCTGAGATTATAAAGTACTGTCAGAGCTGTGAGATTTGTCAGCGGAAAAACCCTTATAGACCTCCTGCAGTACATCCAACCCTTACCTATAATAGGATAACCCTTTGAACGTATTGGAATCGATCTGATTGGTCCTGTTTTAAAAGTTAAACTTGGTAATACTTATTGCTTAGTAGTTGTCGACTATACCACTCGATAGCCAGAGGCGATTCCTTGAGATAAGGATCAAGATATCACTTCAGCTGAGACACTCACAGCAGGGTGCATGTCCATTACCAGGGAGGGGACTTCCCTGTCCCAACAGCGGTTTACCCCATCTTTGACAGCTCGTATGGCAAATCTGTACTGCACCTCTCCCACAAGTTTCCCGTCTTCATCCCCAAATTTTCTCTATTTCAGGCTCTCTTTTACATCCAGATCTCAGCTTCTCAATTCCTCTCAGTCCTCGATCTTTCTGTTTTGGGAAGAAGTAATTCCCATTTGGCTCCTGCCCTTCGCGTTTCAGTCGCAATGTGCAAAACATATTGGAAAGTGTGACTTTGAGTCACTCCCTCCTGTACCTGCTGCCAAATTCCTGGTAAAGGCACTCCATGCTTCTGACACCCCGACCGCCATTTTCATTATGTGAAAGATGGAGAAAGTTCAAAAAGATGGACAGATGATTTAGAGCGCAAGCGGGAAACCATGATTCTGAAGTCGAATCTATGGAGTCATCCCTGCCTTCCTCAGCATTGGAAATGATCTAATACATTTTTGGGGTGCAACTTGTGAGCCAAAGAGCAGAATGTCATTGGAGTGTGAAGAGGATGACATGAAGGATGGACTGACTAGCGCAAAGAAGGCACTGCTTTGGGTATGGATTTGAGAGATTGTGGCAAATAAGAAATGGCCATTTCACCCTAATGTTAATAATACACTCAAGCTGGACTATGCCATTATGTGTTTGAGGAGGACTCGCTTAAGTTGGTGCTGAACAGAATTTATCACACGAATGAGCTACTCTGTCCTTCACAGAGATGCCAACCATTCAACAGATGGCCGTATTTTTCCTCAAAATATCTGCCACCTACATGAAGGTACATTTTGACAGTTAGTGATCCAGAAGAGGGAAAGTATGAGGATTGCAAGTCTAATGTGATTATCGTATTTGTTACATTAACATTGTCTGGCTTCTCAGCAACTCTGATTTTTAGTCTGCTCCTCAGGTAGACAAGTGAAACAGGATTATATCATCCAGTCACGTTCCACCTGGTATTAATTGTGTATTTGTGTCTTTGTTTCAGTTTTGTTTATGACAGCTATGTGCAGTACTTTGCGTCTTGACTTTCTTTCTCTTTACTCAACTACATATTATAACGAGGCCATTAGTAGTGTGTATTCTCTATACATGTTGTACCACACAATTGCCCTTACCTTTGCCAACATGTATTGCAAACTATATGTGACTGGGAAAGCTATGCCTTCTGATAAAATGTGTGAGCCATGATTTTATTCTTCTCGAATGTCATACTGTCTTTGGTGTTACCTCGATGACTTAGGCTCAGAATAAAGCTGGCATGCTCCATCCACACCCCAAGTCAGTGGTGATATTGAACAAAGCAATTTTCCAACTATTGTCTGTAATGTGGGTTCGAAGGCTTAGAACCCAAAATGTGTAATGTTACAGTACTGTGTAAATCCTGATATCTGTTGCACGGTGGCAGATGCTTCATCGTTCAATTGTGGGTTGAGTATCACAAGTACGTTTCTGGTGGAGCTTAAATAGGATAACCCTACCCATGATGGATGTCTGCAAGAGGCTAGATTGGTTCTCTCTTGACCTAAACACTGGCTTTGTACTAGCAGACATGTTTTTTTTAAAAGTCTCGCTGCAGCCGCATGCCAAACAGGTAGCCTTAGGCTGGACTCAGTTGAGGATTGTTGCTCACCACACACACATTGGTCTCCTGTAACCGGTCCCACTATGGCTGCTTGTGTTCTAAACCTTCTGCCATTTCCCTTTATTATCTGTGATCTTGCACTATCTTGCACTAATCCACATCAGTTTCTGTATTGCAGACTAGGCTAGTCGTGAGTTCTTCTTAGTTTGTCCCATCAGTAACCATGGATAACCAAAACTGTTCCTCGTCTTAATATATTTGCTCATAACGTTCTTGAGAGAACTTTGATAATCAAGAGCATAAGAGCAGATATGTGTGCACTATTTGTATGGCCCAATTTTAGCCAAACGCAGGAGAGCACTGTAAGTGCTAGGATATGGTCAATTTTTGATTAGATGGAAAGGTGAGTTCTGAGAGTGGAGATGAACTGTAACTTTGTTGTGATGTAGTGCTTTTAACGAGGTAGGTCTTTAAATCTGTACTAAATTGGAGCAGGGTTGTCGTGGTTGATGGGATTTTTGCTTCCATTCTAATGGTAACCTGTCTGTGGTTGTGCCATGTGGTGCAGGAGTGCTGGCACTGATCTCAGTCTTGCGTTTTTAAGGCTGCAGACAGCCTCCATCACCTACTGGCTATCATACATGCCAGGAGAGAGGTGGCCCAAGAGAGTGCCATTGGCATAGGCCTCAGGCTGGTTTAAAAATATTCCACAAATGCGTAGTGTCTTGTTTATTTCAAAGTTCTCAGACCTAGTTCTCTCCCACCTTAAGTGGATATAAAAGCCGCAAAAGGTGATGAATCCCACTTGAGTCTGGACAGGAAAAGTTCATTTAATTGTGAAATTACTAATTCATTGGAAGTGTATTATGGTATATGTAAAATTACTGTATTCCAGGGGATTTAAATGTTCAACTCCCACCCATCCAAAAGTTGATTTTATATGCCAGTGCTGCTAGAGGAGCATGGCCGACAGTGTGTACTGCCAAATTCGTACATTCCTGAAGCGGATGAATGAGAACATTCTCTGTGATTGGAATACCAAGCACAATTTCGCAGTTGTAGGTTTTGTGAATGGCAGAGGTTTTCTTGGGCTCCACATTATTCCCTTTCACACAGCGCAATCTAGTTGATCATAAAACAGATGGATGCTGCGGATCAATGCATGACTCCCATAAGCTTCAAGTGGATTTCTTCATAGTCACCGAAAATGGTCAGAGGAATCCTTTCTCACTTTGTTTTATCTGCATGCTGCGTGTTACTTTTGCATGAAATAAAATGCCTGTTTAAACCATTTGCCCCTCATTGTAGCTTAAATACCTCAACCCAGGATATATAGCATGACCGTTTTAGAATGCCTCTGACATTTTAATTGATGGTCCCACGTACTAACAATTGTAAAAATGTATTCTTATATGTAAAGCATTTTTTCAACACGAAAGAATCTTGTACTCAGCTTAGAATCTTAATACAGTGGTGACCATAGACACATCTTAGGACTCTGACTGTGTTAAGGCACTTACTTCACGTCATATATTTAAAGAGTGTAAAGCGTGAGATGGGGTTTACCATCCAGTCAGAATCCTCCAAACTAGATGTTAGCATAGTTTTTCTGTCACCACTTGGTACTGCAGTGCAATTGTTTGTAAAGCAGTAATTGAGATGTACTTCCCCCCCCCAAAAAAAATTTTAATTGAAGATTTCACGTAAACTATATTCTAACCCACACGTAATGTAACCAATTACATTACATTGCAGTGCAGATTCATTAGAGTAGTTCTGATACCTTGTAGAGTTTGGAAAACATTGTTAACGTTCGTCACAGTTGCATATCCCTTTGTCCTATAATAGTATGTGTTATTGGAGTGTTTTTTTCTTATGTCCTACTCTTGTCTTTTAATTTCTAATAATTTATGGTAATTTTGAAACGTATGCCCCTTATGCTTTTTCTGTTGCAAAGATTTCAAAAATTGAAAATAAAATTCTTTTTTTTTTTTTTTACAGATTGACCTTTATAAACTTGTAATTTTATTGTGCTTTTTTATTGGTCTTTTAATAATGTCAATGATGTTATTGTTGAATATTTCAACTACTGATGTAAATCATACTGCCGACCAGCTAGCAAGATGGCTCAGAGATGCATTTTTTATCATTTCATCTTGTACTCCCTAGTGGCCTCCTAAAGTTCTGCTCCATTCAATCATTCAGCAGCATTAAATGAGGATTTAGTCCAAGAGGTTTTCGCTGCAGTTGCTCTCATTGTACACACTGCCGTTCTTTAGTTCATTCAAAGCAGAAATTCTTTTTAATGGTTAAGATTTTTTTTTATTCAGTCACCAGCACACATTGTGCTGAAGATGAACATTGTGAACTGTCATAAACGTTTGTCAACCAAAACAAGCCTTATTTCACCCAGTAGCCATTTCCCCTTAAGGCATTAAAATGGGGGATGAGGATTCATTTTAAAATTATAATCTCAATCAATCAATCAATCATCGCATTTATATAGCGCACTACTTACCCAGAGGGTCTCAAGGCGCTGGGGGGGGGGCTAGGGGGGAACTGCTACTGCTCGAACAACCAGGTCTTGAGTTGCTTCCTGAAGGCGAGGTGGTCCTGGGTCAGGCGGAGGTGGGTGGGGAGGGAGTTCCATGTCTTGGCGGCGAGGTAGGAGAAGGACCGTCCCCCTGTGGTGGCTCTGCGGATGCGGGGAACGGCGGCGAGGGCGAGGCTGGTTGATCGAAGCTGGCGTTTGGGAGCGTAGAAGTTGAGGCGGCTGTTGAGGTATCCTGGGCCTTGGTTGTGTAGGGCTTTGTGTGCGTGGATGAGGAGACGGAATGTGATTCTCTTGTTGACCGGGAGCCAGTGCAGATCTCTCAGGTGTCCGGAGATGTGGCTGCGACGGGGGATGTCCAGGATGAGTCGTGCTGAGGTGTTCTGTATCCGCTGGTGTCTCTTCTGGAGTTTGGCGGTGGTTCCGGCGTAGAGGGTGTTGCCGTAGTCCAGACGGCTGGTGACGAGGGCCTGGGTGACCGTCTTCCTGGTCTCGGTGGGGATCCACCGGAAGATCTTACGTAGCATGCGCAGGATGTTGAAGCACGACGAGGAGACGGCGTTGACTTGTCTGGTCATGGAGAGGGAGGAATCCAGGATGAAGCCCAGGTTGCGTGCGTGGTCTGTTGGTTTGGGTGCGCTGCCTAGGGCGTGGGGCCACCAGGAGTCGTCCCACGCGGCGGGTGAGGGTCCCAGGATGAGGACTTCCGTCTTATCTGAGTTCAGTTTCAGGCAGCTGTTCTTCATCCATTCGGCTACCTTTTTCATCCCTTCGTGAAGGTTGGCTCTGGCGGTGGCGGGGTCGTTGGTAAGGGAGAGGATCAGCTGGGTGTCGTCGGCATAGGAGATGATGGTTCACACAAGCAATAACAATGTACTCTCCTAACATTTCAAATTCTAAAAATATAATGAGATTACCTCATGAGGGTAACTTATTTCCAAGTAGTTTTCCCATGCACGTCTTGTCTCACAGTCCACTCCACATGTACTCATTTCATCAGTTCCTAGCCACAGTTTTTTTAGGAGGAGTAGCGCACCTTCTGGCCATAACTGGTCAGCACTGTGACTTCTCTCAAGCTTGAATGGACAAGCTTACATTGCTCAGTAACTTACAAAGTATGTTACAGTACTGTTGTTTCTGACATGCTACTGGAAATTCGATTTGCAAAACATGGCAATGCCAATATAAATGTTCACCTCTGGAGGAAGACCTCTTGCAAACAGAACTGCTAATGGTTTTAAAACTTCGTTAAAAAGATAAGGCTCCAGGCCCGATGGATTCACAGTTGAATTCTATATGCATTTTGCCCACTTTCTAATCCCATATTTGCACACTCTCAATTCGTCTTTTATTACATCGTCCAAGTTCACAGGTTCTTTTTTCGAAGCCTTGATCTGCCTCATTCCAAAGGCAGATAAGGATCCATGTAATTGCAAAAACTATAGGCCTATATCTTTAGTAAATGTAGATTACAATTTGTTTTCGAAAGTCCTAGCTCTTAGATTAGAATCTCATCTTCCCCTGTTGCTTGGTAAAGAGCAGTCCGGTTTTGTAAAAGGATGCAACATTACTGATAATACACACCTTTTTAAAAATATTTTTCCAAATCTTCTCATTATCTGGACTCGTTGGCTGCTATCGCTTTAAATGCAGAAAAAGCCTTCATAAGAGT
Organism: Lissotriton vulgaris; assembly: GCF_964263255.1. Classification (NCBI taxonomy): domain Eukaryota; kingdom Metazoa; phylum Chordata; class Amphibia; order Caudata; family Salamandridae; genus Lissotriton; species Lissotriton vulgaris. The sequence goes on along the minus strand of NC_141690.1, from coordinate 213,342,790 downwards.
GTATTGGCCATTTATTTTTCATGCTTTCAAATGGTTCGGCTTAGGCCCCAAAATAATTTCTTTGATTGCTCTACTCTATTCAGAACCCAAAGCTGCTATATCCACAAATGGTCTTGTTTCTCCTTATTTCCGGCTAAATCGAGGTGTACGTCAAGGCTGTCCCTTTTCCCCCTTTTTATTTAATTTCGCGTTGGAGCCCTTTCGATCACGAATTCGTCAGAATCCCTTAATTACAGGTGTCCGCTCCGGTCCCCACCAAATTAAATTAGTTGCATACGCTGACGACATTTTAGTATTTCTTTCTCAACCACAATCTTCATTACCAGCTTTTTTAGAAGAAGTGGATGCCTATGGCCTAGTATACGGATACAAACTAAATAAAGGAAAATGTGAGATACTTCCGCTTACCAAATACACTTTTAAGGACGATTTCAAAGCTTCTAACTTTAATTGGTATTCTCAACATATAAAATACCTGGGTATTTGATTTTCCCCCTCGTTTTAAAATTTCCATCTCCATGAATATGGACAAATGTGCTGCTAAACTTAAAGAACTCACTGCTCTTTGGCACCCTCTTTATCTCCCTTGGTGGAGTCGCCTTGACAATATAAAGATGTTAACTCCCATAGTCCTTTATATGCTATCCATTCCTTCTAAATCCCTTAAAAAAATAAATTTTATTCTCATTTCATTTTTATGGAATGCAAAAAAACCTTGCATTGTGTTAAATAAGTTAACAAGACCAAAGTCTGTGGGTGGTGTCAATTTTTCCAATTTTCTTAATTATCATAAAAATTTTCAATTAAGACAATTATCGAACTGGATTGCAAACCAGAATGAAGGTTGCCCCCTTTGGGTAGATCTTGAATCATCCTTCTTATCTACTTTCTCTTTTCAGGAATACCGTTCGTTTACGCGCAAACCACAAACAATCTCTACTCCCATCATCAAACATTCTTGTAAATTATTATCCAATACGTCCCACTCCACTATGCATAACGCAGATTCCTTTCATAATTCCACCATCTGGCATAATAAACACATTCTTATTAATAGAAAACCCATATATTGGAAGACTCGGAGAAACAAAGGCCTACTTTGGGTACATCAATTTTTTAAACGAGAATTTCCCATTCCATTTACACAATTACAAACACATTACAATCTACCCACCTCCTTCAAACCTAAATTTCTACTCTTGCAATACGTAATGATTGACGTATACAATACACTCAAAACACTACCCTTTGATCCACCCCAAACCTCTCTTTTTCCCCTGGCACACCCTCTTATTTGTACATCCTAAGGCCTCTACCATATACAATTGTTTAATGTTACCCCCAATAACCAGAGACAAAACCAAAGTGGAATCCTTATGGGAAGCAGACCTTGCAACGAATTGGTTTATCTCCATGTGGAATAAAATCTGGACAAAACTTAGGAAATGTTCTAGAGCAGCCAGCACAACACAAACACTTTTTTTTTATCTATAAGTGTGTTTCCTACTCCTAGTCGCTTGTATAAAATTCACACCACAACCTCCAGTATTTGCTGGACTTGTTCCCAGATTTATGCCGATCTCAAACATATGCTTTTTACCTGTAAATACGTATTCTGCTTTTGGGGACGAGTTTGGAACCAAATTAACACTATTTGTATGTTACAATCACAGCCTTGATACAGCCCTTGTATACCCTATTTCCCTCGCTCCAAAACGATTTCGCCTGTGTTGCCCTCTCCCACAGTTTCTGAATGAGTCAGCGCAGAAGTCTTTCTCACCTGCTTTTGCATTACAAGAAGTTCCCAAGCCTACATAACTTCCTTTTGTTTTCATAGACTATTGTTTATTTTATCACTGTATACAAACCTTATGAACCTTTATTGGTAATATTTCATAGTACTATTATTTGGCATTATAGGTTTTCTCTCTATTTTTACTTATGCATATTTATGAATAATGGTATTTACAAAGTACCTATTTCTGTGTTTTTATGATTCTGTTCAATCAACCTTTTCTTGAACTTAAAAAAAAAATAGCATGAATAGTACCGGGGATTGAGAGTTTGTGACTGCGTATAGGGGACTCTGTTTAAGATTTTGAGAGTGCTCTGATGAGACTCCTGAACTACCAGAGGGTCTATGCCATTTGCCGGTAGGTGGTACACCTAGATGGTATAAATACAGTAGATTTGTAAAGCTCAGTTGTGTTGCCATACGTGACCCATGTCTCAGTATTAGGGGTAGTTCTTTGCCTGTACAACATTGAGCTGTTAATGTGTATCCAAAAGTTGTTTTGGTAATTACCCTCAATGCTGCCACACCACCCTGCTGCAGCGAGGCCTGTAATTTTACCAAGATAGTTATTTGCATGATATCTAAATGAAAGGTGTTCCCTTTGCTAAACAGAAAAACTATATCTATTTGGGATTAGCCTTTTTTATAAACCATTTTATTGCTTTTTTTGGTAAGAATAACAAAACTCACTCTGACTTCCAAACATAGCGTGAACATCCCCAACCTCCACCTGCTGCCGGGGTTACCATCACGAAAGACAGTAGTATTCCTACCATTTGCCCTAATCCTGCTCATGTTTATGGAGACACAACTGGCCACGAAGATAGATTCCTCCATCTTAGCGCACTAGTTCATTCCTGCACGCCACTTGGCCAGCCTAGGGGGATCCTTCAGTTTTCATTTCCAAGCGATGTGCCTCTTGGCAATCATTTTTGCCATGCCAATTAGGTAGCACTCTAGTCTACTGTCTCCCAATGTGTCTTGTACTCCAAGTAGAGTGTTCTTAGGTGACAAGTCTACGTCTATATGTTGCCAGTAGTTTGCAATCAGGGAACATTGACAAGTCTTGTGATGAAAGTTTGCATCAGGTGAGCACATCAAAAGCAGTTCAAATTCATAATTCTAACGGCCTTCCACAGTCTCTGAGGTGTGAGATTTGTCCCATGCAGGTAATGCAGTTGTATCATCCTTAATGTGGCGTGCATGGAAACCTAATGGGGGCCATCCATGCCAGTCCCCAGTCCTGGTCATCGAGGGAACCTAGCTATCCCTCCCATTGCAGCCTTAGGTCGGTTAAGCTAGCAGGAGTGTTGTTAACAAAGGTACGGTATACTTGAGAAATGCCTCTCTTCGCCAGGTCGTCCTTGAGTAGCCTTGTTTCCAGTGGATTGCTTTCTGGGATATCTTTTTCTGGAGTTGTAAGCAGTTGCAAAATTGTGACTTGGACAGCTCAGATAGGGCCTGGAATTCCTGAAAGGAGCAGTTATGGTTCCCCTATTATATGTAACCCAGTGTTGGGATACTTATTCTATCCCACTGGTAGAAGCCTTTCTACTGAGCTGGGTGTCAAAGAAGTTTGTCCTGCTACTGTGGGGTTTTTCGTGTCAGTTAATATTCCCAACCAACAGAGCTGAGTACCAGCCTACAATTAAGGAAACCACCTGAGTGGGTTCTGAAAGCTGTCACGGAGTCCCAACACCATACCCAACTCCAGGTGCTAGGGCTCAGCCATATATGCCGGGTCGTCCAATCCACCAGACCGCCATATCTTAATGACAGCAGCTGCCGAGGTTCTGTAGTACAGTTAAAGATCTGCCGCCTCAACCTCCCCTTCATATGTTGATGGACCACATTTTGCCCAGGCTATGCAAGGTGGACGATTCGCCCACAGAAACACTGTGTGTGGCCTCCAGGTCTTAAAACCATTGGTCCGGTTCATTAGTGGAACGTTTTGAAGAATTCACAGGCACCAGGGGAGAATCATAATTTTAAATAGGGCCACTCATCCCATTACACTGAACGTTAGCGCACCCATTGCTGATAGTATACCTTCACTGTGGCCAGGAGTGGGGTCATGTTGAGACTCCAGGTCAAACTGGACTCCCGAGAGATGAGTATCCGTACGTACTCAAAACTAAGTCTTTGGATGGGGGATGGAGTCCAACCACGCCGGGGGCGAGGCATCACACCAAAGAGGAATCATCAGAGACTTGCCCCGGTTCACACCAAGGCCAGAGTCCTTGGTGAAAAGGTTAAGTATCCACAGAGAGCATGGACCCAATGTTTTAGTGGTTTGCCAAAGAAGAGGAGAACATTGTCTGCATAGAGTGAAAGCTGCTCCTTGGGCCTCTCATCCCAACTACATGCCTGCAGTTGGTCATTACCATATAAGAGTCTGGACACTCGTATATGGTACGTGGCTCAGTGAGGTGGGCCATTGTCACCTGTACCCCCCCCTTTACAGTGTTGCATGCTATGGTGTGGCATGAGCCCACTCTGGTCTGGATGAACGAGGGTGAGTAGGACGCGTTGCAATCTGTTTACCAGGATCTTCGCAAAGATCGTGACTTCGGTGTTTGAGGGACAATGGCCAATACGTAGAGCAATATTTGGAGAGTGCCACTATGATAGCCCTGTCGAGTTCCGAAGGAAGTGGCCTTTGTCAGCTGCTTCAGTATTAAGGTCCTTCAACTGGGGAGTGAGGAGATCCTGGAAGGTACAATAGAATTCTTTTGGGAACCCATCCGTTTTCTTACAAGAGTTCATCCCATGGATAGACTAGTTTATTTTGTCAACTGTGATTAGCATTAATGTCATGCACAAGGGGGTATTTCCACTCACCAGCTGGATATGGATGGTAAGCATATAGCTCCCGATAATAAGCCACAAACATAGCCACCATACCTGCTGAGTCGCTCTTTAGGAGACCCTCTCATCTAGGATCTCAGGGATTATTCTATTAGGGGAAACCATGGTGGCCGGCTAATATAGTAACTTTGTGTATTTATCGGCATGTTCATAAACCCATTGTGTTGAGGGCCTCCAGCACTGTCTGGCCTGTTCCAGAGCGAGTTGGCAGATTGTTGTCTTGGCCAGCTCGAACTGGCGTCTCTTGGTTTCATAGCCCTGCCTAATCTGGAGTTGTTCCAGACGGAGGATATGGGATTCAAGTGTTGTCATTTCCTGCCACATGACTTTCTCCCAATGCTTTACAAAGCTTTTCGTCAGTCCACGAATAGTGGCCTTTACCAGCTGTCCACAGCATGCTAGGCGAGGGCATTAAGCCCTCATTGATTGCAAAATAGGCTTGTGTTTGGATGGGTAAGACTTCCTCACATTCATCAACAGTCAGGTGCCAAGCATTGAGCCGGCAACACGTTTCCCATTGGATTGGCGAGTGATCAGACATACCCCTAGGAAAGTTCTCCATCAAGATCATCCGTAGAGTGTCGACAGCTGGCAGGAGCGGGAGATCTGTATGTGATAGTGTCTTGTGGGCCGCCAAAATGTGCATATACTCCCTGCCGCTGTGGGGGGCCAGAGGAGTTTAATTCGAGTTTGGAGTGGCATTGAAGTTGTCCCCCACCCTGCCCAAATGATTGTCATACCCATGGGGAAGGTGAAGATCATCATTGTGAGGGCCTCAAAAATTTGGGTGGGATGATGGGGCGGTATGAATAAACCAAGGAGATTGTACTGCTGAGAGCCCCAATAAGGAACCCTTGGGGTCCAAGATCACAGACATTACCACCAGAGGAAAGGCTTTGTAGAGCAGTATAACAACCTACTGGGACGCTCATGTAAAGCCAGCATGGAAGACCTTGTCTTAGCCACAGCATTGAGGTAATGGACCGTGGGAGCCAAGGAGGTGTGTTTCCTGCAGCATCAGAATTTCCTTCCGACACCTTTTGACATATTTGAGCACACACCTCTGTTTAATACAATCGAGGAAATCATTGACTTTCTAGGGAAGAAGTGAGGGGGTCATCCCTTGACGTAAAACTAATGTATGCACACGCCCAAGCCCAGGGTGCCCGAGACCTCGACAGAAGGTATTCGTCAAAACAGTCTGCGGAGCAGGCATCCAGTGTATACCAGGTGTAATATTAGGTGTGCCATGTGGCGGCATGGCTGAACTCAAGAACAATGGTACAGAAAACAAAATACAACATACAGCCCCATCCCCCCAGCGCCTCCTCTCCCATACTTCCACTCCAGAAGCATCTGTTGCCACAAACACCTCTTAGAACAAACTGCTACACTACAAGTGTTGGGTATAGAGGGGGACCCCTCCCGAACAAGGATCGCAAGTGCTGCTGTCCATTACCAGTGAAGATTTGTGCAGTGGGGGCCAGAACATTGGCAGCCCCACATCCCGTATAGCTCGGGCCAGTCAACCGCCATTACCGCTCCTCCCATAGGGCCTCAGTTATTTATCATTGCTGTTGTCAGGGTTGCCTTAGTCCACCATTGTTGGGTCAATTAGTTTGTGTCCAGTTGAGTTGCGGTTGTTCTTGAAGCGGCCGACTGACCCCACATCTGTCCGTGTAAGTCGCAAGAATTAGGTGAGCCTCTGAGGCAAGCCCAGCTACACAAAGTTCAACTTTCTATTCGCTTCTAGTTTCGGAGCTGTTGAGCGTAGCCGACCCAACCAGCATTTGCACTTGCGTGTGATCTGCAGCCTCTGTTGCCCATTCCCGTGCTGCCTCAGCAGTGTCAAACTTGTGAGCGGCTGTCAGGGATCACTTTGAGTTTTGCCGGGAACATTAGCAATGTAGTTGAGCTTCATGGCTTTACATATTTGCGTGACCTCCTCAAAGGATTTGAGTAGTTTTTGATTTGCTCGAGTGTAGTTGGGGGAAGAGCATTTTGCGGTAGGCCCAATAGAACAAGTCCCCTTTTTTAAGGGCGTACCGTAGGATAGCATCTTGGTTCAGGTAGTTAGGTGTAAGGGCAGTCAGTGGGTGCGGAAGTGCACCAAATGGAGGGCACCGAGCCAAGGAATCTGTGCGCCCTCTCCATTGCAAACCACTGTGACAAGGTGTCATATGGCATTCAGGAAGTTAGCCAATTCTCCAGAAAGGCAGTGGGGTTTGAGGATTCAATCTCCTCCGGGAACCCGATGAAGTGAAGATTGTTCTGTCGCGACCTGTTCTTGGCATCCTTACCACTTTTTTCTAAGGTAGACTTTTTGGAGGACAAATGCGTCACAGTTCTTCGAAGCTCCACTACATCGTCTATCAATGTCAAAATCTTTCCCTCTGTGTCTGTGACCATACCTCAGTGTTGTTGGGGTCTTCGTATAGGAGGGAGGCATCCACTTTTAACTCCCCAATTATCGAATCCATTGTGTCTCTAGAAGCTTAGTTGGCTTGGACGATGGCGGCTACCTCAGAGGAGTCAGAGGTTTGTGTGCTGTGCGGGCCTCTATCTTGATGAGCAGCCCTGCCTGCTTGTCCCGTGGTGAATCTATCATTCTTGGTCTGGGTGGGTTGTGAGGGTGCTCAGTTTTTTCCAACAGTCCACTCCGCCACTCATGTGGCCCAGACAAAAAACTGCTAGGTGGGGAAAGAGATAGACATTGTCTTCCGATGTAGGATTGCCTAGACTCGAGGCAGAGTTTAGCAAGCTACAGAGACGATGGCGGCAATTGTTCGAGCGTTGTCTTCTCAGACCACTGGCGCTCCTATCCAGCCTGCATGCTTCAACCTCCCACCCCCAGAGGGGATGCGCTCGAGCAGCTGAAGACCAGCTGCTCGATCCCTAGATACAAGGCCTGAGGCTGAGCCAGGGCCTTCTCCAGGCTCTTTACCAAATTCTACCAATGGGGCTGGCTTGCCAAACCGCAAAGGGGGGAACAGCATAAGCAGCCACAGGCCAGCAGGTAGAAGGAGCCGGCCAGCCAGAATGCTGGGTCGAATGGAGCATTGGTGAAGCAGGAGTGGTAGTGTCTCCTTCCTCGTAAGGCATGGCACTGTGAATGTAGGTAGTGCACCAAGGGCCCGGGCAGGCAGTGGGCACCTGTCTCCTCCATTCCTCACCTCTGTGTCCTGAATCTCTTTCTCCAGGCATCAAAGGGGCTGAGGTCCTAGCCGGGGGTGAATCAACAGCTCTAGGTCTGGGCTCCTGGATCCACGAGGCAGCTAACGACCAGGGCTGCTAATGATCTCTCCTGCTGCAATGATCCATCCACCAATCCAGGACTTCACCTGGGCCATTTCAGCCCTGAAGCTGTTCAGGGGCTATGGCTATGGAGGACGGCCAGTTCAGCGGTCTAGGCACCCTCCCAATCGTCTGGGCTCCATGTTGGAACAGGCCTTTCCGGGCAGAAAAGGGCTGTAAGTGCTCTCTGAAGATCCGAGGCCCCAGTGGATTTTAGATTTCGTGTCCTGTGGGGTAAAGCCACAGCCTCGGGGGTATTAGAGAGGGCCGGCATTGCGGATGAGGAAAGATGGGGTAGGTTCTCCAGTTGGATAGTACATCCGCCATCTTGGCCGGTCAGGCCACCTTTGTTTGTAGACTAAACACATTTACTATTATTATATTTTACCCACATTTGTAGATCTAGAGGGAATTAGTCTTGACACTGTTGGTGTGGCTTACCATACCCACTGGTCACTGTGTTTTTACAGATGAATTCTCTCTTCCAAAGTTAGTTTAGCAGAAGCTCAAAATTCAGTTTCTTATGATACTTTGCTTGGGCAAATTGAACTGCCCAAAAGTCTAAAGCAATGTATCACTATAATTTGTTTCTGATTTACATCATATTGAAGTTTTAATGTGATCGATGCTGTTGGCTTGGAGGCAATGTAAGACTGAATGGAGTGTTTCTGTGCCACTGTCTTCTACATCAATTAACTCTTCACTGCATATGTTTGGGAACTCTTTCTCACCCAGAGTTCACCTCTACCTTAAAACAGCACTCTCACCCACTTGACATCAGCTATCTAAGTTCCTTCACAATAACATCTCGCTTGTCTGTCAAAATGTCCCCAATCAAGCCCTCCTCACCTTCTTTAATGACTTGAGTAACCCCCTTCATTGTTTATCTTTTGTTACTTCCACTCCTGCCATTTTTCTTACGCCTTACTGAATTCTCATCTGTTTCCCCTTCAGATCTAGGGATTTCTGGTCCTTGATCTCCTTTGGATGTCCTCTCAACCCGTGCCCTGCACAGGTCATCCACTTTTATGCCAAGCTCTTTGTCTATTTACAATAAAGCCATCAACTCTTCACTGGTTTTAGAGATGTTCCAGCTTTTGTCACCCTCTAGTGAAATTATCAACACCCGATTCCTCCTTTCTGAGCAATGTTTACCCAATTTCTTTACACCCTTTTCCTATAAATCTTATTGAAAAGCTCATTATAAACCTCCCTCTCACATGTTGGAATCCAGTTGCCTGATGGACACCAATCCGTCAGGTTTTCGCCCCGCAGTACGTAATGTGTAGGTTATGGTGTTGACTGTTTACATATGTTAGAGGTCTAGGGCCAAACCTCTGTGCTGTTACATCTAGACCTTGGCAGTGCATTTAAAACTGTGTCCCGTTCACTGCTTATTACATGGCTCTGTGAAATAAATATTCGAGGCTTTGCTTTGCCTGTGCTCAAGGATCACCTTTCCAATAGGTTTCAGGCTGTCTACATCACACCTTTCAGATCAGAATTAAAAACAAGGAGGAGTCCCTCAAGAATCCACCCTGAACCCCTCTCTTTTTAACATATATGTCAAACTTTTCATTCAATTAATCCATACCTTTGGTCTAAGGGCTATGATATGTGCTGATGACACACATATCCTCTCCTTGGATGGCAAGAACCAGCTACATTTTCAGACATACATGACAACAGTGGTCAATCGACTGTAGGACCACAACTCACTTAAACTGAATGTTGAGAAGATTGATATCCTCTTCGTATCTTGCTCCAAGTCGCCTACTCTGCCGCCTTTAAGTTTCTGGCCTCCTGAATTCAGTCCTGCTCTGGCTCCTGCCTTCGTTTTGTGCAACCTGGGTTTTCTTCTCAACCACAGTTTCTCCCTTTCTGCTCATGTCACCAAGTTATCATCGACCTGCTTCCTCCTGAGAAAACATTTGCGCAAAATTCTTCCTTTACTTTCTGGCTTTACCCACCAGTCTGTAATTCAGGCCACCATTTCATGTAAGTCTTCGTCTCATAGTCCATTCCAGATTTACTCTTTTCTTCCTTTCCTAGCCACAGGTTTTTTGAGGGAGAGTTTAGCACATCTTCTGGTCATAACTGATGACATTTCTCAAGCTTGAACGAATCACCTTATATCGCTCAGCGATTACTGCAACTGTGTTTCTAAGGCTGCCAACCCCATATCTTTCACCGCCTCAAATGATTCATAATTTCATTGATAACATAACCTTGCAAATCCACCTTCAATCCTCTGCTGCCTTATCTAGACTACATTAGCTAGCTATTCCAAACGTATTATTTTTAAAGCCATGTGTTTTTTTAACTTCAGTGCCTTTTTTCATTATGGCCCCATCTACTTGCAAAACAGATGTATTTACGGTAGACTGTCCAGGCGCTTTGCTCATCAGTGGCAGGGCAGATTTCTGTAGGTCTTGAACTAGTGGTAATTAGATTTTTGTGTTGGCAGCCAAAACCAGGAAATCCCTCCTGCAGAAGCACAGATCCTTGGACCAACTTTTCATTTTTGCAAAGCTTTGGATAATTCACATTTTCTTGATTTGCCACTCCTGCTCTGATCCTCTTCCCTTGACCATTTAGGACAACTCACATCTGCATCTTACTTTTACCTAAAAGTTACCTAATTCCTTAGAAGACCAGCCACTCCAATCTCTTGTGAAAACTAATTATTTGATTTCAGTACCTTGTTCAAGACAGTTCAACAGTTAAACAGTTGGGCACAACAGTTTTGACACAGTTTGGCAGTAAAAGAGGTAGGCCAACTCAGTAAACCATTTCAGTTCAGAGGCTGGAACAGAGAGGTTCTACTTTCTGCATTAGTGTGTAACGAGATACCAGACTCCTAGGGAAAGGGGATTCTAGCATATATTCAATGACAACAGAAGATGAAAAGTACAACGTGGATGTTGGCTCAAAGTTCCAGTGCCTTTTTAAACATCTGGTCTAAACCTGGGAATCTACTCATCTGGCTTAGAGAGGACACAGATATTTACCATTTGACTACTCTTTCTAATGTGGCAGCAAACTGTTTATAGCATGATGCTATTACATTATACGATGCCCCGAAAGGAAGAGAACATTATTTTTTTGGAGCACAGGAAGGACCCTAGTGAGATACCTGAACATAGATGTCAATGTCAATAGATTTATTAAGCGCACGGGTGTCTTGGTGCTGGTCCGTGGACTATGCCAGTTTCTGTTGAGATGAAGATGGCTAATTATCAAATAGCCATGTTTTCAAGGCCTTCCTGAATGCAATTGAAGTTTTAAGGGATCTGATGGCAAAAGGGAGTTCGTTCCAAAGTTTGGGGGCAGCGGCCCTAAAGCTACTGTTATCCCATGTAGCCTTAAGGACTCTCGGAGTTGTAATGTAATGAAATGTAAGGGAATTTGTATAGCGCTAAAATGTCACCCAAAGCGTATCCTGGCGCTTAGATTGATGGAGCAGCAAGGGCAACGAGGGGGAAACAGGACAAGATCTAGGCTCTCGGAAACAGATTGGTTTTAAGCCTCTTCCTAAAACTGGACAGAGTATTAAGGTGCTTAAGCTCTAAAGGGAGAGCATTCTACAGTCTAGAAGCAGTAAAAGTAAAGGATCTGCCACCCATACGTGTTCTCTTGATTTTTGGGACACTGATCAAGTATGCCGATGAAGATCGAAGGGCTCGGGTGGGCACATACCAGGTAAATTTTCTCTGGAGCACTCTGGGTCCAATCCCATGTACTGCCCTATGTACAATACAAAGAGCCTTAAATTGTATCCGCTGTACAACCGGCAGCCAATGGAGGTCCCTGAGGGCCATGGAAGAAGATGCTCTCCAAGGGTGATTCAATGCAAGTTTTGTAGCCATAGTTTCTATTCCCTGCAATTTCTTAAGTAAGGAGGCTGGAGCATCCAGGAGCAGAGCATTACAATAGTCGATTCTGCTCAAGACTATGCTCTGGACCACCTGAGCTCTAGCGTCCGAGGGCAGAAACAGAAGAATCTTGCGCAAGGCCCGTAAAAAGGACATACAGGTGCCAACCGTTTTGTTCACCTGGGAGTCCAATTGGAGATTACTATCTATCAGTACTCCAAGGTTACATACTGTATTAGCGGTTAGCGGTTATAGGTGTATTGGAGGAGGCAGGCCAGAAATTTGTAGGAAGGGGACTTTGAATACTACCTGCCGAGCAACCTAGAACCTCAGTTTTGTTTTCGTTAAACTGTAGAGAGTTCCATTTCAGCCAAACTCCCACTTTATGCAGACAGTTTATTTTTATTTTATTTTGAGAGTTTTATATAGCGCTGGCTAGACCCAGAGGTATCAGAGCGCTTTACATAATGTTCCACAGAAATTACACAGTTACATCAGTTACACATTACATTAGTTATTATAAAAACATTTCAAGAGAGTAGAAGACAAAATATGTGGAGCTTAGAAGAGTAAGGGGGTGGAGTAAAGGGGTAGGAGGTAGATAAGATGGAGAGTCTGCCCAAAGTCCGGCTGGGTAGGTGACGTCCGATGAGAAGTCCACAGCCCATCTCCTCTTTAGCTATTGGTAGCTCCACCGGGCATCAGCCCAACAGTTAGGTCTCAACGGGAAAACAATTAAAGACCAAAGAGGAGGTAAAATGATGCGTAAAGGAGAAAGGGGGTGGAGTAAAGGGGTAGGAGGGAGAATACAATGGAGAGACGGAGTAAGTTCTGTCCAAAGACCGGCTGGATAGGTGACGGCTGAAAGGGTAGTCCTCAGCCCATCTCCTCTTTAGCTATCAAGTAGCTCCACCGGTCAAAAAGCTAGGTCTCCACGGTCATGGGAAAGATCCCAGAGTAAAAGGCCAGAAGGGTGAGCAGGATCAAGGTCAGGTGAGGGCTGTGCTCAAGATCAAGGTCGAAGGCTTGTTATATTATCCAGGAGTAGTAGAGCATCATGAAGCGACCCACTGAGGCGGTCATCTTGAGGTCAGGCATGAGAATTGTGTCCATGATTTATAAAATCAGTTGGTCCCCAATATTCTCAATAACATGAAATGCTAAGGGAATATGATCTATCCAGTGGTGCGGCAAGAGGACAGGGCCCATGTTCGCGTGTTTTAACAAGGGGGCTAGTGTGTCACTCCACCTCCAGCCACAACGGTAACTCAGAGTAAATGAGAGCAAGTGAGTAGAAAAATGCGCAGCGATCAAGCAATGAATTATGATTCAGAGCAAAAGAAAGCCGCCATCTTTGATTATCATGTATAACTTCCCTCATAGTTAATGGTAGCCAGGACTTCGCTACACGGATCCCAGACTGTCATTGCCAAGATCTACTGCTTACTAAGGCTTTGTTTAGGTAGACATGGTAGAATACCGAGAAGTATTATGAAAGTCATGTTGTTGATGAAAGCGGTTTTTAAACAGTTTTCTTGACATTTTTCTAAACTTTTTTAACACTGGGGTTGTTACTTTCTACTACAGATAATCCATTGACAAAATACAAAAGATTCCTACATTGGGCCAAGTTGCATATGTATATAAATGAATGCCAAGCTTGGGATATTATAGTCCTAGCATATACATATGAATTGCTAAGAGCAGGGAACAACAGAAAGTTAACAGTGTTGGATTAGTTTGCAGTTCTACATAATTCAAGTAGAAACTATAACTCATCTTTCACAAGAGAGTGCAAAGCTTGAGGTACTTACTCAAAGCCTACGCAGAAGTGCCACTGTATGTATATATTTGAGGTACTCATTCTTTGTATGTTCAGCTTTTAGTAATTGCCAGTTTCCCATCAAAGTACAGAGAGTTGGTTACACAGAGATGTTGTTAAAATATACAAATTCTTAGGGATCTCTAATCCAGAACAGAGATGCCCAAGTTCAAGCTAAGCCATCAAGTACTCCATTATTACAGAACACATATCCTGTGTAATGAGACTCCTCAAAGTTTTTTAAAAGTTAATTACTTTTTTACACTTCAAGTGCAATACATTAGATTATCGCAATGAGTGATATTTATTAAATGTTGTAATACGAAACATAAAATACTTATATAGATTACGTTTACGAAAGATCTAGCCAACTTTACATTAAATGAGCAAAGAATTTGAGAATACTTTTGTTGTATGTCGAGAAATAAATTAGCACAATGTGTTCAATAAAAATGACTGGCTATGTATACAGTCCAAATCACTACCTATCTTGCTGAAAATGAGGAATGTTTTTAGTAAGATGTTGGTTAAACAGGTTGTGGGTCAATCACAAAATTAGTATCAACCAATCCAATGAAGTACCGGGTCTAAAAAAAGCCTCTGTTCAAAGAGCAAAGTTATTTAAGAAAAGTAGAACACTTCATTTTCATGTTAATATTACTAGCCTTCCTTTACATAACGCACATAACTTTTCCTGAAAAAGTCTCATAGCTGATTAAAAGCCCAGAAATATACTGATAATATATTATAACGTTACAGAACGTGGCCTGAAGGTTTCTTTTGGTTATTAGGCTGGCCAAAGCTGGCCTAGTCAATGCCGTCACAGCCTTATGCTTCCAAACCTTTAAGATGCTGAGAAAGATTTTCAAATGGCTCCCAATTAGCACCCGGAAAACCATCAAGCATACCCTAGTCACAAGCAAGCTGTACTATGAGAACACCCTCTATGCGGGGATCAACAAAAAACTCCCCAGAAGGCTGTGGACCATTCAGAACTCTGTGGCCAGAATCACTCTCAACCTCCCAACCACACCACACTCACATCACGCCAATGCGCAACTGGCTCCCTGTTCATAAATGAGCACAATACAAACTCCTCACCCATACTTTCAAGGCACTACATTACACTCCCCGAGCATACCTCAACAATGGCATCTGCTTTCACAAACCTTCCAGAAATCTCTGCTAGCCCGGACTGCTACTTGCGCAGATCCAATGCATATGTAAAACCAGATCTTGCGGTTGAGCCTTCTCCTACATCCCTCCTGAAGCATGGACCGACCTCCTGCTACACATAACTTTTTGAATTTGTAAGAAGCTGAACACCTGGCTTTTGGAGTAGTCTCACTGGGCCTCAGGTGTACCTCGACTCACATCTGCTCAGCACCAGGATTCACTTCTGGATGATAGTGCGCTCTTCAAATCTGCATAACATGTTCATCTAGCAGTAGTCTATTAGCATACATGCCAACAGACCCGATTCAGGCGGGAGACCCCTGATTATTTCAACCACAAAGGATTTTATTATAGTTATACAACACTTACTCAAGAGATAATTCCCCATCTGATATCGAATACCTACTGGAGGAACTTCCAATCATGAACTTGGACACTGTATCTGAATTGTTTTCCTAGGTAAAATCTGTCTCTCTTCACGATCCGGCACCCCTCCACTTTCTTCGTAAGGCCGTGGGAGTAAAACTCCCAGCTATACTGGAAGTGCTTAATTTGTCTATCACCACTGGCCAAGTCCCTCCATCCTGGAAACACGCCGCGGTGAGAGCCTGCTTAAAACACGAAGCTTAAATGCTGAGGTTCTAGGCAACTACCATCCCATCTCACTTCTCCCTTGGATAAGCAAGATCTTACAAAAATATGTCAATTTGATTCTCTCCGAGTTCATAAAAACCCATAACCTATTGCATGCCTCCCAAATTGGTTTCCGACCACAACACGGTACAAAAACTGCTTTCTCACAGTAGTCGAGGAATCCAAGAAAATTCTCGATCAGGGAGGAGCTGTTACTATTATCCTCTTTGACCTGATGTCCGCTTTCGATACTGTCAGTTATGACATCCTTCTTAACAGACTGAGAAATGTTGGGAGTCTCAGGTGGCGTTATCACCTGGGTTCAGTCTTTGTTAGATGGCAGGTCATTCCAGGTTTTTGAAGGAGATAACATCTCCAAGAGCTTGTCACCTCAGCTGTGGATTTCCTCAAGGGTTTTCATTGAGTCCTACATTGCTTAATGTATACATGAGACCTTTTGCTGAGATAGTCCTGCCATATGGGATTAACATTGTCTCATATGCCGATGACACTGGTGGTTGCTCTAAACCACTCCCAGAACCTTCCTTCCGACCTGGAATCCAGCCTAGAGAATGAATGTAATATTCCTGTCTCAAGCTTAATGGAGACTAAACTGAGCTAATGATCATGAGCAATCCCCCTATCTCCAATCTCGGACTGGCCTGGCCTAACTGTCTCAGTCCCTAAAGCCAAGATTAAAGGTTTAGGTGTTTGGCTGGATAGGTCTTTCAAATTTGACCACCAAGCAGTAAATCTTGCAGTAACCACCTAAGGCATTCTCAGACTGCTTTGGAAAATTCTACCTCTCCTTCCCATGTCAGCAAGGAGGGTCACAGTCCAGGTGCTAGTTCTCTCCCGCCTGGATTATGGGAATCCCCTCTACCTTGGTGTCCTGAAGTCCACGGTACGAAAACTCCAAGTCGTGCAGAACTGTTGCAGACAGGTTGCTGCTACTATTCCCAAAACTCAGTTTGACAAGCCTGGAACTTTTCCCTGGACACAGCATTATCGCCCTCAAATGTGGAGACAAGTTGAGTGTTGTCTGCATAGTTAATAACCTTGATTCCAAAGGTTCTTATTAAGGAGATGAGGGGAATGGGGCTGATTAACCTCTCTGTATTGAGGAGAAAAGGGGGACAAAGTCACTGCCTGCTGCCTATTAGAAAGGTACGAGGCTATCCAATCACATGCCCTACCCACCACACCTCCTTCCTCCAATCTGCTAATCAGAATCTGGTGGTCGACCGTATCAAATGCGGCCGACATGTCCAACAGTACCAAGAAAACTGTCTGAGCACTGTCGGCCCGCATTCGTAGGTCGTCGAGTTGCTAGTAGTTTAGCTCCTTCGGAGCGTAGATGCCTATTTGGAATGTACCAGTAGAACAAGCACCTCAAAAAAATGGGGCCAGTATTCTGAAGTGCTCTGTAGGTAATGCAGAGAGATTTAAAAATAATGCGGTTCCTAACTGGGAGCCAGTGCAGTTTATGCAGATGATTTCTGACCGATGAATGCTTAGGAATACCCAGCAGAAGACGCGCTGCTGCATTTTGAGTCATCTGCAACTTTTTGAGTTGTTTTCCAGGTAGGCTGATGTAAAGACCATTGCAGTAGTCTAACTTGGCCAGGATCAAAGAAGAGATCGCTGTTTTTTTTGCTGTCCAGGGGTATAAATGGGAGTACTTTTAAAATATTTTTTAATAAGTAAAAACATGACGATGAGATAGCATTTACCTGTGATTTAAAATTCAGTTTATCATCAACAATCACGCCAAGGTACCAACTCTGTGACCAGTTATGTAGGACATTGCCAAATGTGATTAATTTAGTTTTGTCTGAGTTTAATTTCAGACAATGAGAGTTCATCCATGAACTGACAGCAAGCATGCAATCCTTGAAATTTTGCATTTGTGGTGCGGATTTTTTGATAAGGATAAGACAATTTGTGTATCATCTGGGTAAGATGTCACTGCCTGCCCAAATGTTCTTATGAGTTTAGGCAGTTCCGATACATAAATGTTGAATAACGTGGGACTTAAGGCTAATCTCTGAGGAACTCCGCAGGGAAGAACGATGGACGGAGATTCATTCCTTCCCAAGGCTTCTGATTGTGTCCTGAGAAACAGAAAGGATGAGAGTAGTGTGAGTGATTTATCTGGGCTGCCAATGGAGTTTAGACGATTTAACAAAAGATCATGGTCAAAGGTGTCAAACGCCACAGAAAGTTCAAGTAAAATCAAGGCGGCTGCTCCCCCTGAATATAAGGTTGCTCTAATTTCACCAGTAGCTTTAATTAAAGCTGATTCAGTGCTATGTTCTTTTCTGAAACCAAACTGTGTCTCATCAAGATAATAATTTTTTAGTAAATAATCAGTCAGCTGTTCATTCATGATTTTCTCCACTAATTTAGCGGGAAAGGGTAGACGAGATATAAGTCGATTCATTATTGGGTTGTGTGGGATCAAGACTGTGTTTCTTCAGTAACTGTACTATAGAAGCCGTTTTCCAAATGGTAGGGAAGACCCCACGCGAGAACATAGTGTTGAAAATATCGGCAAGACCAGGAGCTAGCATCTCGGAACATGCTTGAAGATACTAGGGGAAATGAGTCATAGGGGAGCCTGATTTAGCCTGTTGGATAAGAGTGATGACCTTATCATTAGTGATCAACTCAAATTTAGAGAAGCTAGAGGCGTCAGAAGGACGGGTATTAGTGGGAGTATCATTGTCTATGCTAATAATAGTGCCAAAGATGTCCTAGATTTGTTTCACTTTATCTAGGAAATGTAGTGCTAGAGAGTTGCAGAATTTTCGTGATGGATCGATAGAATTAGTTTCTGGGGAACCTGATAGTTTAGAGACCAATTGAAAGAGTTCTCTAGTGGAATTCTTTGCCTGATTAATTTGTTTAGTAAGTAGGTGTATTGTTCTGTGTTAATTAGGTTTTTATATTAAGTTAGGAGGGTTTTATACATGGCAAGTTACTGAGCGTTATAATCATTTCTCCAACGCCTTTCTTGTCTCCTACATTCTTGTTTTTTTGCTCTAAGAGTCTTAGAGAACCATGGGGAGGTAGGTGATTTTCTTGTGTTTGTTGCTTTTTTCAGGGGGGATAATTTGTCGGCTGCTTGTGCAAGCCAGTTGTTAAATTGCAAAGAGGCAATTTCTGTGTCTTTTGAGGGCTCAAATTGGTTTTCCAGTAATTGACCCTTCAGCCTTTTGCTGTCAATTGGTTTCCAGCTATGGTAGATTGAAGATAAATGTTTAGAACTATTTCCAAGCAAAGTGGAAGAGTGTATAGATCAATTTGGCGGTCTCATCACATGATTCAGAAATGGATTGATTTAGAAAGGAGTTCTGTATTTGGCAATCTTAGATTGTAACTGAGAACTTTAAGGATGATGAAAGGGTGAAGCAAGGAGCTGTCCATATCTCTTCTGCTCACCATTGTATTAATGATTCAAATATATATCGCTGATCACTTTCGCTCGGTGTACTCTTCCGTGTCGGATAGACCGGAGGAGGACTCATGCTTGTTGTTGTGATATTGCGCTCCCGTGCCTGTCTGAGGCTGACCGAGAACTTATGGACGGTAAGATCACTGCAGATGGGGTAGCGTTAGCAATGCGCTCCCTGAACTCTGGTAAGGCGATGAATCCCAATGGTCTCCCGATTAAGCTTTACAAGCTTGGCCGGGATAGGATTGCTCCGTATTTGAGAGACATGTTCCTGGAATCCCGTGATCGTGGTCTCCTCCCCCGAGATCAGAGATTGGCGTTGATTGTGGTAATTCATAAGGAGGGGAAACCGAGGAATAAGTGTGCTTCGTATCGGCCGATCTCATTATTAAATTCTGAACCTAGGATTCTTGCTAAGTTGTTGGCTAATAGATTCATCAAGGTTATTAGTGATTTTGGTTCACCCGGATCAATCTCGCTTTATCCCGCACAGGAATATGGCGTTGAACCTTAGATGCCTGCACGGGGCTCTTGCGAGGGCCTCGACGCTGCGTGAATCGGCCATTTTGGCGTCATTAGATGCCACAATGGCGTTTGATACTATTGAATGGCCGTATCTGTGGACGGTGCAAGCTAAATTTGGTTTCGGTTCAGATTTCATCAGCTGGGTGCGTCTTCTCTATACAGCCCCGCTTGCCCAGATAGTGTTTAATGGTTGCGTCTCGGAGCCATTTTGTCTTGGGCGGGGTACTCGCCAGGGTTGCCCGCTGTCTCCTCTTTTATTCGCGTTGGCCCTCGAGCCTCTCTCAGTTTGGATCCGTTGAGGGCCCTCGATGATGGGTATTAAATGGTCTCCACAGTTTGAAGATCGCATTTCCTTACATGCGGACGACAGCTTGCTGTATTTTACCTCCCCCAGGAAATCTTTGGTAGTGCTCTGTGATGTTCTGAACTCCTTCGGTAGAAACTCTGGCTTGGTCATTAACTGGGCGAAATCCTATCTGTACGTTCTTAGTGGCGAGATACCGATCCTACCACCTAACTGTCCTATTCAAATAACCCAGGAGGGATTTAAGTATCTCAGAATTTATGTCTCGATGGACCCCATGGTTCGATACGAAAGGAATCTTCTCCCTCCTTTGACTCGGCTGAAGCGAGATGTTGCGGGCTGGCGGAAACTCCCGTTGTCGATGCTTGGGCGGGCGGCCCTTTTTAAAATGATGTCGCTCCCTCGTTTTCTGTATGCCCTTCAGAACTCGCTTGATATAGTCCCAGCTAGTTATTTTCGTGTGGTGGAGGGTCTACAAAGGAAACTGTTGTGGGACGTTAGACCGCGGATTGCGCTCGCTAAATTAACGCTCCCTTGGTATGATGGGGGCATTGCTCTCCCTGATATTAAGAGATATTATTGGGCTTCACAGTTGGGAGCCATCAATCACGGTATGTACGGCCCGAGTTAAACCCTGGTTTCGCCATGGATAGGTGGCTACTTCCTGGGGGCAATTATTATAGAGCGTTGTACACTAAATCTGTGGAGAGGACTTTCACGGGGCCAACAAAGACGGCTGTGCGGATCTGGCGTGACGCTACAATTTCGTTAGGGTGGAAGGACCATCTGACTTTGGCTACTCTGCTTTTCGGCTCTGACAAGTTTGGTAAACTGTGGAACACTAAAGGGTTTGACAAGTGGGATCTCGTTGGCATCTCCAAGGTGGGTGACCTATGGGTGAAGGGACAGGTGAAATTGTTCGCGACCTTGCAGACCGAGTTTGAATTGGGAGTGACGGAATACTTCCGTTATGCTCAGGTCCGGCACGCGCTGATGTCTGTTTTCACGGAAGGGGAGGTAATTCCGGAGTCTAACCCATTAGAGGATCGTATCTTGGATGTCCATATGCCTGATAGTACCATTTCCCTTGTGTACAAGAAACTGATCAATCACTGGGTTGACCTTCTATCGCAGCTGCGTGATCAGTGGACCCATGACGGCCTTGAGCTTGACGATGAAGACTGGCAGTCCGCGATCTCCTCACCGAAAGAGGTCACGATTCCAGCGCGACTGAGGCTAGTTCAGCTCAAAATACTACATAGGGTCTGTCACGGGTCCCAGTCTGGTCAGGATGGGTTTTTCTGAGGAGGGTGTGTGTCAGCGGGGCTGCGGTCAGTTGGGGACGTTCCTCCATATTATCTGGGAATGTCGGGAAGTGTTTGACTATTGGAGTAGGGTCCATGAGGTGATGCAGGAGGTTACGGGTGTGGCTCTCTTACCGGAGGCTAGACGCTGTTTGTTGAATGTTTGGGAGCCCTCTGATCATAATGTGGCACAGACTCAATGGGTGACTCTTGGGGCCATCATTGCCAAAAGGAACATCGCACAGTTGTGGGGGTACCAGACTCCTCCCACTCTTGAGCTGTGGGTAGAAAGCATGGATTGGTGCATGCTCCGGGAGAAAACGGTGTACTTGGCTCTGGGTCGCCCCTGGAAATGGCATAAAGTGTGGGGTCCTTGGAATCGATATAGAGGGGACATCTGCGTACCACCTGTGGCTGCGGTCCTTGATGTCCCGCTTTCGCCCTAACCCCTTATTGTTACTGATAATTTTTGTAGGATTTCTTCTCCCCACTTCCCTCGTTCCCTACATTGTTTATTGTAATGTTTGATCATATGATGCTCAACCCTTGTAGAGTCCCTACATTCCTATGTTTTGTACATGCCTTTCTTGGTTTTTCAATAAAAAGAAATTTAAAAAAAATGATTCAAATATTCCTCTTTGGTGACTAAAGTACATATTTCATAAATCTGGGGAAGATGGTACTGTGATGGGCAAGGTGGCTTGTATAGACTTTCCCACACAATAATGATGACCTATGGAGATGCTTCTGATGGTAATGGAAAAACTAGGACAACAGTACCTCGCCGAAACCGGTTCAGGATGCTTGTCCAGGGAGGACCTGGCTCGGCAGGTCGGGATGGACTGTTCTCATAAGGAACAGGGTCAAGACTGATTTAAATATGGAAGGATCCAAACTGGGGTGGTGTGGTGAGCAAAAGAATGATGGATTAAACCCAGATCCTTGTGACTGGGGATGAGGGGGTGAATACGTGCATTGCCCAGCATTCTATTCATCCAGTGTTCTTTTGCATTTGTCACCCTGCGTGGTAAGGGTAACCCCTGTTGTGGGTCCCGTGCTCATTGCACCTGTGGAATCAAGCTAGCATGGATGATGAGGGGCGAGTCTCCGAAACTGGTCCCAGGATGCTTGTTTCCGATCCAGGGAGGACCTGGCTTTGCAGTTCAGACTGGACTGTTCCCCCTAAGAAACAGGGTCAAGACTGATTTGCATATGGCTGGGTCCAAACTGGGGTGATTTGGTGAGCAAAAGAATGATGGATTAAACCCAGATCCTTGTGACTGGGGGTGAATGCTTGCATTGTCCAGCATTACATTCATCAATTGTTTCTTTTGCATTTATTACCCAGCACACCTATATCGTACAACATTTTTTTTGGTAACCTTCTCAGTCACTGGAGAAACGTGGTGTCTTGATGCATATTGCAGCGAGTAAGTAATTATCATAAATGGATTGCATGCAGTAGAGTGACATCTGAAGGACTGTCAGTAATCAGCACATGCTGGCAAACTAAGGCAAGAAATCCCATTTTTTTATTCTGTTAAATAGAAATATGCTAAAATGAGCAAAAGAAATGCAGGATGGTGGGGATAGGGAATATAAAAAGTGAGTTTAAAATAGTGTGTTTCCTGACTGAGCTCTTCAGTTTGTTTGACTCAAAGGATACATGTGCAATTCTCTTACTTCAATTCATTACTGTATTTGTAGTAGTGCTCTAAAACTTTTTCAGGAAGTTCACTCATTTAAAGATCTGGGAATATGAAGCGTGGAAAACAGTTCACAAGGGAAGAATAAATGGTTTAGATTCCAATTTCAATGTCATCTGTATGTTGTTGCGCTGTAGGGGGCAAATTAATAGACCTGGACGTAACTAGTAGAGTTTCACTCCATTGAATTCTGTGGAGTTAGAAAAACAATCCGCGATATTCAGCAGAATTCCACGAGAGGGTTGAAATAACCATGTTGCACCGCTCGTGCTATGATTTAATGCCGGGAGCTTGTTCTTCGCTGAAAAATCAGTGCAAATGGTACATCGTGGGTGCGCCAGGATGCGCAGCTTCTCGATTTGGTTTTGCTGTTGCTCTAATCGAATGGCTGCTTTCTGACTGCAAAAGGTCACGACCGCCCATGTTGGCGTAATCTCACCAGGTGCCCACCTAGCAATTGAAAATCACGACAGAAGATGCCAAATCTCAATCACCATTTTTGACCTGCGTGTGAGCAAAAACTCCTCCACGCCATGGTTGGCAGTATTTGGATGGAACTCTGTGTTACAAGCATAAGCGGAATATATTGCCAACCCCAACAAATTATATATCAATCTACCAAGGATTTGTAATGCACAGCAAATCATCTGTGAGGGTCTTTAGGCACTGGAGTTGCTGCATGCTTCGTGGGTCTCTGTTCATTCGAATGACCAGGTCTTGAGTTCTTTTCTGAATTGCTGGAGCGATGGGGTGGTCCCGAGGTGCAGGGTAAGGATGTTCCAGACTTAACCTGCCCTTTGCTATTGCTTCAGTGAATCAGAGGGAGGTGTCTGCGAGAAATAGGGAGGCAGATCGTAGTGGTCTGGTTGGTAGGTGGAAGGTCAAGTGTTTTTTGATGTAAACTGGTCCTTAGCTATGCAGTGCTTTGTATGCTTGGGTCAATATCTTGAACTGGAATCTCTTCTAGATCGGGAGCCAGTGTAGTTTCTTGAGGTGGGGTGTGATGTGGGTACATCTGGGGAGGTCGCAGATGAGTCTGATTGCTGAGTCTGTATAGGTTGTTGAAGCAGGCAGATGAGACAGTGTTTACCTGTTTCTTCATGGACCGCTTGCTGCCCAAGATGATGCAGATGGTGTGGGGACGTGTTCAGCACACCACCTTGCATCATTCCAGGGAGATGTGTTGTTCCCAAAGATGAGGACATCTGTCTTGTCTGTGTTGAGCTTGAGACAGTTGTCCTACATCCGGCCAGCGAGTTTCATCGTACATCTTCTGTGGAAGTCAGCTCTGATGTTGGAGGGGTCTTCTGGCCCCGAAATGTTGAGCAGGGTGTTGTCTGCATTCGAGATGATGGTGAATCCTTGTGATCTAATGGTGCTGACCAGGGAGGGTTGGGAGTTAGGGGGGGGGGGGTTGTGTACATATTGTACATATTCTAGAGGGTGGGGCTGAGGAATGATCCTTGGGGGATGCTGCAGATGATCTTGGGTTCCGAAATTAAGGGTGGGAGACTGATTCTCTGAGTTCTTCCTGTGATGTATGAGGTGATTTGAGGGCATCTCCGTTGATTCTTATGTGGAGTTTGTTGATCAAGAAGTGATGGGAGATGGTGTCACAGGTGGCTCTGACAGGTCCAAGAGGATGAGGGCTGCTGTTTTTCCACAGTCCGTAAGGCCCTGATGTCATCGGTGGCTGGGATCAGAGCTGTCTCAGTGCTGTGGTTGGCTCAGAATCCGGATAGATAGGGGTCCAAGAGGTTGTTGCATTCAAGGTGTTTGATGAGTTGCTGGCTGATTGCCTTCTCAAAAATCTTAGCAGGAAAGGGGAGCAGGGAGATGGGCCAGTAGTTCTTTGGTTCTGCTTGGTTGGCGGATGGTTTCTTCTGGAGGGACCTTACTTCAGCAAGTTTCCAGTCCTCTGGGAAGGAGACTGAGGTGATAGATGTGTTCAGGACTTTCATGAGTTCATTCGCAATCCTCTTGCTCCCGAGGTTGAAGACGTGGTGGGGACAGGGTTCCATGGGTGCAACTAAGTGCATGGAGTTAATGATGTAGATTGCGCCTTGAGTTGTGAGAGGGTTCGAGTTGGGTGATCAAGTATTCAGGGTATGTGTTCATGGGTGTGAGCAGGCTGATGCTGTTAGCGGCGGCGGGTAGAGGTTTGAAGTATTCGTAGATTCGTAGTATTCGTAGATGACCAAGATCTTGTTGTTGTAGAAGTGTGATTGGGTATGTCACAGAGGAGATGATGCTGTGCCTGGACGTTGCTGGACTAGAGAACACCTTCATGATGTCAAAGAGCTCCTTGTTGCAGTTTGTACTGGCTTCTATGCAGTCTGATAGGGCTCTTTTCCTTTTGTTCAGGAAGCGCTGCTATGGTATGCTCTCCTTTCTTTTTGCTGGTGCTCCACTTCCTCTCTAGTTGCAAGCAGCTGTGTTTGGTGAATTTCAACTCCACAGTGAACCAGCTGCTCTTCTGGCAGGTTCTTTGGATTTGGCTGGTTTGACAAGGGTGATAGTGTTAGCGATAGCAGCGATCCACTAGGAGAAGTTCTTTGCGGCCTGTTCTGCATTGAATGTTGTGTCTGGGAGTTGAGTGCCTTGTTCCACTTCTGATATTCTTTTGCAGTTTCTAC
The DNA here is from genome assembly GCF_964263255.1 of Lissotriton vulgaris. Lineage (NCBI taxonomy): Eukaryota > Metazoa > Chordata > Amphibia > Caudata > Salamandridae > Lissotriton > Lissotriton vulgaris. The sequence goes on along the minus strand of NC_141690.1, from coordinate 213,317,395 downwards.
CCGTGGACCTGGGGTATAAGTACGAGCCAGTATACTGCTGGGGGAGGAGGAGTGTATTTTTTGTCATCCAAGCAAGTAGGTACCAAGGTACTCTTCGGCAACCTCCTAGTATGTATGTATGTACGTCATGTGTTCCTTTTTCCAAATCTGTGCATCAGCAAACATCCCTGTTTCCTATTTGCCTGAAATATGTCTTAATAGCACAGATTTCCAAAGGCACATATTTGGTAAGCAAAAAAAGTGCGTACCATTTACTATGCACCCTAAATAGGAACACTCCATTTTTAATAGTTTTTAATTGAGTGGTTTAAAATTAAAGGCTCGCTTTCTAATTTACTATTTGACCACATTGGAAATAGTAAAATTACTGATTCCTTAGTGTAATATCTTTGCCGGCGTTTGTCTAAAAGGTCATGCGATATTTTGTCCCCTGAAGTGAGTTTCATTCCTTAAGTTTCAGAAAATTTTCAAAAACTGTTTTATCTGATTGTCCCCTTTCTCTAGAATGCCATTACTTTTATGATGATGTGGCCCTACCTTATATTACTACTTTAAAAAATATTTTGGGAATTATGTTTTTTGGAATTCATTTTTATTTTTCTGGCTCCTGATTTATTTTCAATAGTTTTCAATAAAAGCAGCTCTTTGTAGAAAGATTTGAGAGGATACTTACTTAAGATTTTTTGTAGGGCATGCTAAGTGTGTGCATTGGTTTATGTTAATGTTAATGAGATTTATAAAAGTGCAGGAATACCTAATGGTGTCTTGGCACTGAGGACCACAACAAACCAGCTGTATGCCTAGCCCTGGAACAGCCAGGTTTTCAGGTTTCTCCTGAAGCCAATAAGGGAACTAGCGTTCCTAAGCTCAGGTGGAAGAGAGTTCCAAAGTTTAAACATTCCGTAATGAAAACCACGGCCACCCCACTGTAAAGTCTGAGTTCTGGGCACTGCCAAGAGTCTTGCATCCATTGACCGAAGAGGTCTAGTTAGTTGGTACCACACAAAAAGATTCTGAAGAAAAGATAGACCTGAATGGTGCAAGGCCTTATAGGCTAGACACAGCGCCTTGAATTTAATGCGCTGAGGTACCGGCAGCCAGTGCAAGTCACGGATTTCATTGGATACCGTTTTATGCCTGGGAAGATTAAGTAATAGGTGTGCTGCAGAGTTTTGCACCATCTGGAGCTTTTTTAGACACACCTTTTGGGCATTCAGGTATAGCCCATTGCAGTATTCCAGTTTGGATTGGATAAGAGATGTGACTACTGTTTCCTAGTGTCCGCAGGGATGTAGGGAAGAACCTTCCTTATTTTCTTAATAAGAAATAAAACAGCTGATACAATAGCATTAGTCTGTTGACGGAGTGTTAATCTATTGTCAACCAGTACCTCCAGATTCTTGACTTTAGCCGCAGGTTTAGGATGGGCACCTCATCACTGCCCGCCACCACAGAATGTCCAGGTAGGCTGCATATTGCCAAAAATCAAGACTTCCGTCTTATCGGAATTAAGTTTGAGGCAGTGCGTGCTCATCCATTTGTTAATCGCCCTCATGCAGTTTTGAAACTGCTGGAAAGGAGAGGTTTGATGTTTGTATGCAGCTACCACAATCTGGGTGTCCTCGGCATATGATGTCAAGCTTAATCAAAATTCCCGAATCAGTGGGGCCAGTTCTGAGACGTAGATGTTGAACAAAACAGGGCTCAGCAAACTGCCCTGAGGAACTCCACATGGTAGAACGTAGGGGGCTGAATTGATGCCATCAAGTGACACAGTTTATATCCGATCCTTTAGGAAAGAGGACGGCAGTGCCAAATCCATTCCATCCACTCCCAACTTTTTCAACCGATGTTGCAAGAGAGCATGATCAACCATATCGAAAGCGTTGGATCGAAGAGCACAAGAGCGGCTGTGCCTCCTCCATCCATCACCGCTCTGATTTCTTTGGTTGTTTTAATGAACGCAGTTTCTTTACTATGTTCCTTACGGAAACCAAACTGGGAATGATCCAACAAACTGTTCTCACTGATGAATTGTGACAGTTGAGTGTTCATGATCTTGACCACAATCTTGGCTGGTATAGGTTGTCGGGCAATGGGTCGATAGTTCAAATGATTGGTAGCATCTAATGTCAGCTTTTTTAATAAGGGAATGTTGGACGTCTCCTTCCAGCTGATGGGAAGGATGCCTGACACAAACATCAGGTTGAAAATTTCCGCAATCCCGGGACTCACCAAGTCCACCAATTCTTTAAGAAGAACTGGTGGGCATGGATTCAGTTATGTACTTTCCCACTGCTGCCGAAGAAACGGGGGAAAAACTCAACAAGGTAAGTCTTGAAAGTATTGGGCTGGGTCATAAAAACAATAATGTCAGACCTGTTCTATAAATATTCAGATTCTCTTGGAATACATTTAGAATAGCGATATATGTTCTCAGGGGTGTGGAATTTAATAAAATATCTACTTGTCCATGGGGCAGATTGCTTCATAAATCTACTTGTCCGGTAACAAAATCCACTTGTCAGTTTGGTGCCATGTAAGCAGCAATCTGATTATATAAGAGCTCTGATATAGCCTCTCTGATTATGCCAGGGATCATACCATAGTAGTGTTTGAATACTTGCAGTCCCCTTATGTTGCCACGTTTCCGCAGATCTACATACTGGGGCTGAAGGTAGTGGTAAGCAATAGTTCCCGTGTTAGAATGCCTTTTTAAGTCTGTGCAAACCTTCTAGCATGTTTTAAGGGTTTTCAACAACTCTTCTCTAATCTTTTCCCTTACTTGGAAATGTTGTAACTTTACTCCTGACAATGACAGACGTAAAACTTCTTCCAGAGTTGAGAAAAAAGTGGTTGGAGGGAAAGTGAACTTGGAAACACTCAGATTTTTGCATGAGCAAATCTACACATGCATATTTGCTCATGCTAAAATGCAGTTCACAAATATTTTCTAGGAATACTATTTCTTGTACAACTTCTGTAAATTCTTGGGAATTCAAGAAAGCCGTATAGCTACACTTAATGCAAGGACATATACCATTGGTGCATTTTTGAGACTTTCTTTAATATTAGGGCCCCAAATTTGGTCTGGCGTTGACCATGACCTTCTGTGTTTATTAAAATTCTATCACTCTCTCTGAATCGGCTGGCTTCACTGTGAGTGACAGCATTCTGTTCTTTCACAAGGATCATATCGGCACACAAAGTTGTTTTGTTCAGTGCCAGTAACTAATGTGGCAGTGTGTGCTTTTTGAGACCAAAAATAATTTTTGCTTTTGCCAGTGTTTGTTTTAATGGTGAGGGCCCAGCATCTTCTACACCAATAAGGTTTTAAAAAACCATGCCAAAAACAAGTCACACATTGACAATCTGACCACCAATTTCAGACCTACTTGCTTTGCCAATTCTTGCTTATTTTGTTTCCCATAATCTTATTGAAACTGGTTACACTGATTTTCACTTATTACACTGATTTTTATGACTATTTTTGGGAAACACTAACATGCATCAGCACGTTACTAAATGATACTGCAAAGAAACGGTACCTGAAATTTTAAAGTAGTTTAGCTAAATGTTTCTTTCCTGCTTTCATTTTTTTGATCAACATTTTATTTTGGAAGGAAAGACTCCTCAATCTTGCTTTCAAGCTTCTCCAAATATTTGCATTGAATCAGAGAGCATTATGGGAGCATTATACATAGCCTCATATTGCTAAACTTTGAACATGTGCACACATTTTTATACTGGAACCACTGTCAGTAGTGCAGTCAGAGCTTACAACATTTACTTGGAGCGCTCACACTAAAAATAAAGGCTTTCAATTAATGAACAGTAAATACAAGTTTGAACAGCATTAACCTATGGACAAAAATATTACCCTAACTACAGACAGTGCCCTTCCCTGATCCATATTGTGGTACTGCAAACCGGCATCCTATGGGTTTGTGCTGCAGGGGGTTTGGCCTACTTGTCCTAAGAACATAATAAACATGAAAACTTGTTGGCCTTGAGCCCAAACATTATGTCCTGGGCATCAGGCTATAGGAATTCCACATCCCTGCTGTTCTGTTCATGGAGGCCGCATGCAGAACATTTTGATTTTCACTATTCATGGTATCGAGACAAATTAGAATAATTGTTTGACCAGAAACCCTAGTTTGCAGACCATGGCTCTTTTTTTTTTTTGTTGAAATCTTAAAACTTCTGTGCTCCTGTTTGTATTATTTCTGTCTACATTGGGCCCACTTGGTAATATTGCATGTCACCTTTTGCCTGCCCATATATTTCACTCACTACTACCAAGTATTCATCCGAGGTAATAATTGCACCCCATGACAAAACGTTCTGATGACAGATAGCATACACTTTCAGTTTAAAGAATTTATCAGGTCATTTGTTTCTTTCACAACCATTACATCCAGATATAGAAATACCAATAGTCTTTATTTGTATGCTCCAACCATGTCACTACAAAGTTGTGTGATGGGCTGGTGTATCAGTCACTGTAACAGCAAACATATCTGTGGGTAAGCTGGTGAATTATCCTTTATAGGCAACCTCGAGTGAAAAATTTCTACCTGCGACTTTCAGGGAAGCTCAACGAGCAGTGCGCCTAAATGTACGCAGCCTTTAAGCATGTTTGAAAAATATATGGCCGTACTGCCAGATAAGTTGGGTACTCTTGCTTTTTTGCTCCTATACTGAATTTATGTTTAATATGGCTAAGAGTGATTCACATTTTATAGATCTAGTTTATATATGCTTCTCTGTAACTTATTCTGTTCAATTATTTTAGGTGCCATATGAAACCCTGAATAAACGCTTCAGGGCAGCACAAAAGAATATTGACCGGGAGACGAGCCACGTTACTATGGTTGTAGCTGAACTGGAGAAGACCTTAAGTAGCTGTCCAGCTGTGGACTCTGTTGTTAGTCTTCTTGATGGCGTTGTGGAAAAGCTTAGTGTCTTGAAAAGAAAGGTAATACTGTTTTTGAATCTTTGACTCATAAATTGTCACATGTTTCCATCTTGCTATTGGGTCTCAAATTGTATTCAATTTGCTTAGAAACCATTCTAAGTAAAAATAGATTCATTAGCTCGGCCTGCCACTGTCTGCCTCCCTCTGTTCTCCACAGACCAGTGAGAAGGCAAGTAGAGAAACACGCTGCAGTACCTTCTTCTGCCTTCTTCCTTGACTACCCTGGGTCTGTAGATGTCAAGATGTAGCATACCCAAACGTATCAATTGTGGTAGAGCTGCTGTCATGTGTGATGTCTGTTTCTCAGATGCCTGTTCCTACTGTCTGAGAGCATGAAAGTTCAGCACATGGAGGGACGTGGCGAGAATGGCACAACACTATACATACATTTGTATTTCCGGACGTGAATTGCTGGGTTGAGGGAGGTTGGAGAAAATGGGTGGAAATCTAATAGTTAAACAAAAAAAAAGAAAATACTTGGGGAGTCACCCTCCAGGAGATGAGAGGATGGTAGGAATCAGTGTTTGTGGGCAGACAGTATCAACAGTGTGTTCATTTTACGTACAGCTGCCCTGGAGGTCGCTCCTCATACTTTTTTTTTGCTTCTCCATAAAAGCAATTTATTTTGATGGAAGTAAGAAGTGTTTAATAACATATACAGCATAAAATTGTACATGAGTATAAATGAACAAGCAGATGTTTTCCGACTTGAATTTACTTTAGCTTTGCTTTTGTTGTCTATGATGAGGCAGGGGCGGTGGGTGACATTTGAAAGTGGTGGGGCGCAAAGTGATTTGCATACTGCACCGTAGCAAGCGAGCGAGCCCGAACCCCAAAAGGGGGGTTTGGAGGGATAACCCCCCCCCCCCCAAGAAAATTTTGAAAAAAAAGAAGAAAAATCGTGCATTTTCAAGCAAATTTGAGAAAGCAGGAAGGTTAATAAAGCAATTGTGAAAGTGCAGTTATTACATTAGTAGATGGCATAACATAGGTAGCTGCTTATTCAGTATAACCACAGAGCTTCATACATTCCGTCCTATTACGCTCAGGTGCTGAATTCAGACTACAAGACTTTCATGAAAATCTCAGCTCTAAGAGAAGAAGAAGTTGCACAGCAGTTGGGAAACAGCCTTCACAAAGCATTAGGAAAATGAAAGGCAATTACTTGAAAGCAAACTGAAAGCAATGCATCAAGTAGTAACTTAAAGCAATGCATCCAGCAATACAGTGTATGCAGTCAAACATACAAAAGTAAACTAAAGCAAGAGTGAACCTGTGAACCTTCAATTTGAAAGCAGGGTGTTAGTCAACAGGCCAGTCACATACATTTAAACTGAATAAGAGTACACTTCAGCATGCAGGCACCAACATAAAAGCATCAAGCAAGTCAAAAAATGAAAGCAATACATCCAGCAAACTAGACAGTGACTCAAAAAGTAAACTGAAGCAAGTGCACACTGAAAGGAATGCGCAGTCATAAGTCAGAAAACCAGTCACCCAGAAAACCAGACCAGCACACCAAAGCATCCCACCCCTGATTGGATGGCAGCTGTGCTCTTTGGGTCACCCCTCAGTTTTTTGGCAGGGTTGAGCACCCCCCAGTTTTACGCCCTCTGCGTCTGAAGGGGAGACAGGCAAAAGGGGTCATAATGGGACATCTGGCACAGCCACTTTGTAATCGAGGTCACCCACCCAGCTCAAGACTGAGTTACAGGCTGATCTTAAATCTTTAAACAACCACAAGGGTCTCCAGCTAGTTGGTTCTTGAGCCAAAAGAGTCCTCAGCTCACTGGTAATCTTTACATCGAGCCTGAGATGACATGACAATGTCCCTTAATCCGGAGCAACTGTGGGGACTGGTCTGGGTCCGGATCTGACTTGGTACGAGCAGGATACAAGAAGTAAAGGGTAGGTGGTAACCCACTTCAAGTGAAGGAGCTGTAAGGAACCTAAGCGTACTGGTGTTCATACCACTTACAGGGCAGCTCTGGCTTTCTCAGGGTGGGTGTCAGCTGTGTGATGAAACCAGCATGTGAAGCAGTTACCTCAAACAAACTAAAACCAATGCACTCATCAAGACAAGGAGTTACATGAAATCAAATAGAAAACCACCATCAAGCCAGGTAGTCACCTAAAGGCAAATTGAAGTGACTGCACACTATGGGAAGTGCACTTCACCAGCCAGCCTATTACAATAAAGGAAAATAAAAGCAATGCTCCCAGTAAACAAGACAACATAAATTGAAAATGTTTCCCCGCAGGACCAACAGTCACAAAAAGTAAAGAAACAGAACAAAGTCAGAGGCACTCCAGGAATCCAGGTAGTCACACAAAATCATAACTGATTGAGCAAACTGTGTACTGAAAACTATTGCAAATAAGACAATTATATCAGAACAAACTAGTCACAGGGAAATAAACGCATGCACCCATCAAGCCGTGCATCACAAGTCGGCAAACGGAATCGAATTAAACCAGCAATACTTGGTGTCACTCAAAAGCAAGTATAAAGTGCACTTCAGCAAGCAGGTCAGCCACATTAACAGGAGACTTTCGAGGATACACCCCTAAAAGTCATAGAATCAGTTGCAAAAAAAACAAATGCACTCCAGCAACATAGGAAGTCGAATGAACACCACTGTACATAGCAGCACTGTACATAACGCACACATTACACAGAGACTAGCAATCATGTGTGTGTAAAACAGTGTATGGGACATGTTATATAAGACAAACGTGGCTGACTGCTTCGTCTGCGTTCTCCCACATTGCCCTGTCCCTTTTCTCCACACACCCCAAAAAGCCCAGCTCCTTTTTCTTTTCTCGTTTTCCTCTTCATACATTTATTTAGGTTTTATTATGGCGAGGTCTCGATTTTCCTTCCTATTGCTCTACTGGCTGCCTTCCTCAACTCTTTGTGAAGCCAAGCCCTCCATGTCACCCCTTCTTACTTTCAGGGTTACCTCTACCTTTTTCCCCTAAAGCTTAATGAACGCATGCTCTCCCTATAACCATAACTGATGCCCGTCTCCCTTTGCCATTGACACAAGGTCTCCTTTCCATGGACCACTCTATCCATCTCATCACTTAAACCACTGCCCTCTCCGTTAAGGCCCATGTCTCCATCTCACCACGAATGCTCCTCAGAGGCGTGATAAAAACGGTGCCCACTCCCCTCCCGGAACACGATGAGGAGCTGCCGAGTCTCCCATGTCTCCAAATATATTCAGTGGCCTTGGGCAGGAAGCCCCGCACTCCATGAAGCGTAGCAGGGGCCTGCCTGACGCCCCGGTCTTCCTTTCTCTATTAATGCCCGTCTCCCTCTTACAGTGCCCCCGTCGCCTTCTCTCTCCGCTGACGTCCTGTCTTCCTTCTACCATTAACTTTCCCGTCTCCCTCCTACTGTTAACACCTTTCCCACTCACTAGTCACGCCCTGCCTGCTTCTCGCTCCCCATAACTGCCCTGATGCCTCTCTCACCACCACTAATGGCCCTGCTGCTTCTCTCTCACCATTAATCGCCCTGCTACTTCTCTCTCACCATTAATCGCCCTGCTGCTTCTCTCTCACCATTAATCGCCCTGATGCTTCTCTCTCACCATTAACGCCCCTGTTGCCTGAAAGCGTCATTATTACCAGGACGAACCTGTGGCTTGAGTGGACTCCAGAGATTCTGAGTTCAGCAAGAGGCTTCAGCTCTTAAGAGTCATAGCCCTTTCCCACCCTCTGAATAGGAGTAAATGCCATACGACACTCTGCACATTTGTATATACTATAGCAATATGCACATATAGTCTTTTCAATCCATTCCAAATTACTATCATAAAGTTATAGGCTGACCTGACAATTCGCATCCCAGCACACCTGTGGAAACAGCCGTACGTACTGCGCTTCTACTGGAGGTGTGAACGAATTTACGTAGGGAGTGTTGTTGTCCACATTTCCACGGAACACCTATAATGAGAGCACAGACAATCACTTTATGTTGCCCTAAATTTTCATTTAAAGAGTTGCAGCATGTCTCAATCTTCACTGATGGCTAAATATCCTGCCTCTGTGTATTGTCCTCCCTGCCCTGGCTGCACCCCTCTGACCCACACCTGCCCCCTGCTTACACCCCCTGCCCTGGCTGTACACCTCTGACTGCAGCATAGCTCTCCCCTCTACCCCGCCCCCTGCTTGCACCCCTGTCCTGCTGCACCCCTCGGACTGAAGCACAGCTCTCCCCTCCACCCCCGCCCCCCCAGCTTGCCCCCTGTGCTGGTGTACTCTTCGGACTGTAGCACACCTCTCCCCTCTACCCTCTGACCCCCCCTGCTTACACCCCCTGTCCTGGCTGTAACCCTCGGACTGCAGTACAGCCCTCCCCACACCCCACCCCCCTGCTTGCCCTCCCTGCCCTGGCTGCACCCTTCAGACTGCAGTATAGTCCACCCCCCTGCTTGGCCCGCCTGCTTGCCCCCCTTTCCTGGCTGCACCCCTCGGACTGAAGCACAGCTCTTCCCTCCACCCCGTCCCCCTAATTGCCCTCCCTGCCCTGGCTGCACCCCTGTGACCCACACCTGCCCCCTGCTTACACCCCCTGCCCTGGCTGTACACCTCTGACTGCAGCACAGCTCTCCCCTCTACCCTGTCCCCATGCTTGCACCCCTGTCCTGCTGCACCCCTTGGACTGAAGCACAGCTCTCCCCTCCACCCCTGCCCCCCCGCTTGCCCCCTGTGCTGGTTTACTCTTCGGACTGTAGCACACCTCTCCCCTCTACCCTCCGACCCCCCTGCTTACACCCCCTGTCCTGGCTGTACCCCTCGGACTGCAGTACAGCCCTCCCCACACCCCACCCCCCTGCTTGCCCTCCCTGCCTGGCTGCACCCTTCAGACTGCCACTGTCACTTGCGCCACCCAGTTACCTCCTCACAGAAACGGGAGGATCAAAGTAGCCTGCCTGAAGGCTCCTGCTCGCCCATTGCCAGCACGACGATCGAGGCCGTGCTGAGGACGACGGAGGTCACCCAGCGCATGACCCGGCCCCAGGAGAGAAGCCCCGGCAGGTGCCCACATACTGCCGCAGCTGCAGCCCGTACTAGCCAGCCCGTACCAGCCAGCCCTACTGCGAGAGCTCAGTGCGAGAAACAGCAAATAGACATACGAGGAGGCTCCATGACTAGCAAGGGACAGCCATGCTTCTGGACCCTCAAAGTCATCCCGCCCTGAGGTGTCCACGGGCGATTCCGCCTGCCACTCCTACACCGGGAGGCACGATACGCCTGGTCCCTGCACCGGTACCACCGCAACAACTGGCACTCACCTCTGCACCCCCAATGCGAGGGTAGAAGGGTAGGAGGCAACACGGTGCCGCGGCCTGGTGGGATGGTAGCGCTCTGAGTCCCAGCCTCCCTGCTGCTGCACCCCTAGCAGTGACTCAACGCCTGCAGCCCAGACGAAGAGAAAGATCGGCGCCCGGCTGTACCGGCACAGTCAGGGCACCAACAGGAGTCTGTTTTCCCTGCATCCGCACCCCGGATGCCTACCACACCAGCAGAGCTGCTCCAGTCAGTGCTTTTCCCCGCAAGAGCTCACGGTTCTGGGAAAAAAAGAGAAAACCGTCCTACCTTCGCTGTGCAACTCACACCGCAAGCAGAGTCCTGGGCACCTGCCCAGTGCCCACAGAATACCCCTGAGAGATAGCATGGCCGGCCGCCGGCAGCATGGGAAACTCCAGTCGCAGCGTGTGCGTCGACAGTGTGTGCGCCACCCCCCGCGCGGCATTCAATGATGGCTGCTGCGTGCTGGTGGACCAGCCAATCCTGGCGCTGGGAGGGCACATTTGCTGCTCGCCCTGTCGCCCTTTGAAAACCCGGGCTGTGGCACTGGCAGCAGGCGAACAAGTACCCCCCTGGGTCCCGCTGGGGAACTTAGTGCGCATGCTTGAGATAGTTTCCAACAAACCCAAGCATGCGCACAGCGCACTACGGTCTGCCTGAGTGTCACTCAAGCTGCAGGCCCCCCCCCCGCACAATTCCCGGCGGTGGGCTGAGGGCGGAGGCTGATTGTTGAAATGTATTTAAAAAATGTATAGATAGGATTGCGGCCGCGATGCGGGTCCATTGTGGCTGGTGGGGCTACGCCGCTACGCCCCAATGGACGCACCGCTGCTGGACTTAGGCATAGTTAACACAGCCTTTGGCCTACAACCCTGGGGCCGGCCGCGATTTGCAGAATCTTAGTATCAGTTAACAACACAGCCTTTCAGCTGGCAACCCGGGGGTCCAGCGGCGTATCTTCAGTAACGCTACAGTAATATATTGTGATTATACGGAGCCAGCTGAGTGCTACTTCACATGCAACTTCATTTTTGGGGGGTGTGTAGCCCCTTTTTGTTGAACATTCAGAACAGTAAACCTATGAACTCCTGGGCAATTCTACACTCTGACACCCTTTGTGTGTAGCATGGTGTATGTGCATTAAATACTGGCTTATTCCGTTGAGCAGTGTAGGTGACCTATGAGACATGTGGCAACAAGGGCGAATCGAATAAGGCAATGGTAATCTATACCTCCACTGCTTCCCCCTCAATACTCAATAGGTAGTCAGTCAAGTAACACCAATAGTTCTTTGAACACGAGCTTCTGGGCAGTTCCTCTTCATACGTTAGCAGCGTGTCCTTACAATACGTCAGGTCCGTTAGTCATGCCTTAGTGTCTGGGGCCTGTTTCCCTTCCCAACACCTAGATACTTGTCGTTTCGCAAGTAATAGCGCTACAGCACAAAACTTCCGCTTCCCCGCTCTAACATTGGGTAAGAGACCCAATAGACAATTTTTTATAGTACACTCCACCTCGATCCCCACCATTTTACTCAAAGTGGCTGTGATCGCACCCCAATACGTGTTTATCTTTTGACAGTACCAAGCTAAATGGACAAAATCCGCCCCATCGTATCCACAACGTCTACACCTGGCATCCTCACGTAACCCATATCTATGCAACCGTCGCGGTGTATGGTAATTAATAATTATGGTATGTTTGATGTAGGTATTTGAGATGTGTAATACGCAGGTTTCCATTTGAAGTGAGCAGTTTGAGGAGCGTGCAAGCAATAGACCATTCACGCTCTGTAAGCGCTTCCGGTAATGAGTTGTTCCATCTCTGCAGGGCCCTGTCAGCGTTGTGTGGAAGTTCACTTTGTGCCACCTTGTATAATCTAGAGACCAGATGGGATGTGTTCGATGAAGTTATTATGAATTGTAGTGACTGCAAAGTTGGCGGTTCTACTGGGTAGTTTGGGTATAGTTCCTGAATCGCCTTCTATAATCTAAAGTGTGTGAATCTGAAAAGTAGTGTTGGGTTACTTACATAGGTCAGATCATCGGCTTTGCGAAAATTCCCTTTGAGATATAGATCCCCAAATGTGTCTATTCCTATGTTTTTCAGTATGTCCATCCCAACTTTTTCGTTAGTCACCGATATGTTCGGGTGGAAGTGCAGTGGGAGTGCCGGGGCATATAACGGTAGCTTGTGAGTCATCCTCCCCAGTGTTCTCCATGCGTGCGCAGTGGTATCAACCGTGTTGATATCTTTTGAGTGTAGCGGCGGGCGTTTATGCGTTAGTATCGCCGTCAAGGGAATCGGTGCTGCATCACCCTCTTCCACCGCCGTATGCGTGAGATACGGGGTGGGATGATACCAGTGTGACGCGTATTGGGCCTGTGCACACAGATAGTAGAGTCGAAAGTCCGGCACACAAAACCCCCCCTTTCATAGGGCAGCGTTAATGTGTGTAGGTCTATGCGTGCCTGTTTACCCGCCCATATAAGCTTGAGTACTAGGGATGTTATGTGCGTAAAGATTGCTTTAGGCGGCGTGATCGGTATGTTATTGAATAAATACAACAGCTTCGGGAGGACACTCATCTTGACGATTGCAATTCTGTCCGCCAAGGACAACGGTAGTTGTATCCATCTTGCTACTTTTCCTTCCAGCTCTGCAATCACCCTACCATAGTTTGTCCTGATCACTTCTTCGGGGTCCCGGCTGTACCATATTCCCAGGTAGCGCGTGGGGTCAGTCTGCCAGTCCAGTGGAAAGTCAGGTGAATGCGGCGCGGTGGAATCCGTGAGTGGGATGATTAGTGATTTCTCCCAGTTAATCTGTAGCCCAGAATGGCGTCCGAATTTCACATACTCAGGCAGTAATGGGCTAAGATTCTGTTCAGCGTCCCGCACATAGAGAAGCATGTCATCCGCATACAGCGAAATATGCAGGGGCCTCCCGGGGAAATGCAGAGCTGAATGATTATGTGTGTCTAATTATGCACGCGAGTGGTTCCAGGGCCAAGGCAAATATTAAAGGCGACAACGGACACCCCTGTCTAGTCCCTCTCGCAATATCAAAAGGTGCCAACATATATCCATTTACTCTCACTCTTGCTACTGGCTTCGTATACAGAAGAGACACCCAGGAGATATACCGTGCCGGAAATCCCATCCTCTGCAATATCGTGAATATGTAGGACCATTCGATGGAGTCGAACGCTTTGGCTGCGTCAAGCATGACGGCAGCCGCTTTTGTCTGGCGGTTGAGGTAGTGAGATAGTGCAAATAGCGCTCTCGTATTGTGGGATGTGGCTCGCGTCGGGATGAACCCCGCCTGATCCGGAAGGATCAAGTTCGTCATTAGGGGCTGCAATCGCTCAGCTAAGAGTTTCGCTAGAATTTTGGAGTCCACAATTAAAAGGGACAGGGGACGATATGATTCGCAGAGTTCTGGTTGCTTACCAGGCTTTAGGAGAGTAATAATCACCGCCTCTCGTAGCGACGGCGGTAGTTCCTTCTGGTCAAAGGCCGCGCCATACATCTCAACCATGTGAGGGGCAAGGATATCAACAAATGTTTTATACAATTCACAGGTGTAGCCATCAGGCCCCGGTGCTTTCCCGTTTGGTAATGCATGTATAATGGCGGTCACCTCTTCTACTGTAATCTGTTGTGCCAGGTATTCGCGCTGGTTGTCGGACAACCACGCTATAGCTATGTCATGTAGGTAGTCACGTGTTTCCTGAGGTGGAGCAGGTAGTTGGGAAGTGTACAAATCTGCATAGTTGCGGACAAAGCTGTCAAGTATGCCCGCCGGTTGCATATGCAAAACGCCGTCCCTGTCTTGCACCTGTGTGATCAACTGCGACCCCCTCCCATTACATATTTTCCTCGCTAACATCCTGCCGGGTCTGCCGCCCTCCCCAAACTGTCTGGCTAGCGGTCGTTTGTTCACATATTTCAGTTCGTCCTCCCCATATGTTTGATGTTCTATGAGGATAAGCTTAATTTTCCCCAGAAGTTCTACATTACCAGTATGTGCGTACTCCTTCTCTAGGACTGAGATCTCATGTTCAAGCCTGGTTATCTGCGCCCTTATATCTTTAAGTATTCCAGCTGTCGTGCTAATGCAAGTGCCCCTTAGCGTTGCCTTAAATGCCTCCCATAGTAAGCATGGGTCTTCAACTGAGCCCTCATTCAACTGGAAGTATTCCTTTATTGCTTTCGTTATGGTAGTAACGTATAAGGGGTCTAACAGTGCCCGTGCATTAAAGTGCCAACTGAATGGAGGGGGTATGTAGTGTGGTATCTGTAGTGTAAGTTCCACTGGATTGTGATCGGACAGCGTGCGTGGGAGTGTCAGGATCTGTGTAGCCCATAGCACAGCGCTATCTGTCCCCAGCCAGTAATCTATCCTCGACCAGCTGCCGTGTGACATGTTAACATGTGTCGCACCCGGTGTTGATGGGTGATTGACTCTCCAAATATCTTTGAGTGCAAGTTCTACCAGTATGTCTCCCAGCTGTCCCTGGCTTTCTTGTGTGGTTCCATGGATGTAATAGAACGATCTACAGTGTCACGCAATGCTACATTAAAATCCCCTCCCCAGAGTATCGTCGTATCAGTAAATTCCAGCAAGTGATCCCACAATTCCTGAAAAAATTCCGGGGAATCAACATTCGGCCCAAACACATTTACTATCGTTACCTCTTGCCCTCTCAACACTCCCGACACTATTACATATCTTCCATTTTTATCGACAATTGTATGTGCGATTCTGTAATCCGTGCCCTTCTTGATCAGTGTCATGACCTCTCTGGAATAGGATGAATATGCTGCCGAATGGGTCGACTCTGCCCAGCGTGTGCCAATAGGTCTATGCACTTTAGGGTCCATGTGCGTCTCTTGAAGCAATGCTATGTCTATGTGGTGCCTATCAAGACAAGCAAATATTTGTCTGACCTTTTTGGGATTAGTGAGGCCTCTCACATTCCACGTTAGTAGTTTCAGACTATTTCTACTCATATTTACACCACAACATACTGTTTGCGCCACGTGCAGCCACCCCCGCCCTTCAGTTTCAGCTTAACATTACACAGTACCATGATGGTGGATATCAAACTGTTAGCAATGTCCACGTTCCGGTATGCAGCAGTGCATCTCGATCGCCCAGATAGTTCCAAAAACAACAAACCCCAACGTCCCCAGTACCCACCCACTCCAGCAACCCAATTCTGCTGAAGCCATTGTACCCATAGAACTGGAAATGTCAACATAACTCGTCGGGGACTGCCCTAGTGGAGGTCCGCCGAGGACGCATTACTCCATCCTAGTGAAAGGATGTGGGCGAAGTTGTGTTCTGTAATCAGACCGCCTGGGCCCTGAGGCAACACCAGTCTCATTGCATGTCTCTGGAGCGATAGGCGTTCAGAACAGTCTTATAGATAGTGATATGCATTATGTAGCTTGTCCTAAAGGTTCACAGTGGTTGTGTACTGCAGCACAGCAATAAAGTCTATACTCTGACAGCTTGTAACGTTCTGCTGCCTTGCGTACAATATTGAGTTTCTCCAAAAGTGGCCAAGCCGTGCCTCACCCCTACATGAAACTCATATCACACATTGTCTCACTATATACTTCATATAGTACGGTTAGGAGGCACATGTCAGGTAGCGCAGTTCATGCGGAGTCTCGCTTTACCCTCCTACCACCGTAGAACTGTCATTTGGGCAAGTACAGCGCAGTGCTCATCAGAAGGTCTTACCTTTAATCTGACTCGGTGTGTCTGTCTTTGCGATTGGACAGTTTACCTTTGGCAACCGCTGTTTTGATGAAATCCATTGCAGCTTTCGGGGTCGATAAGAAAATCGGTTTGTCCTCCCACGTGATCTGCAGGCGAGCGGGGTACATCATGGCATACGGGATCTGCAAATCTCGAAGTTTGGCTTTAACCTCGTGGAACTCTTTGCGTGCCTGTTGTACTGCAACCGTGAAGTCTGGAAAGAATTCAAGTTTGTTTCCCTGATGGTGGATCTCACCTTTTTCCCTCGCCAGCCTGATCACGGTGTCCCTGTCGCGGTAATTCAGGACTCTGGCCACTATCGGTCTGGGCCAAACAAATCTTTGCATAGTTGTTCCACTTAGGTCTCCATTCGGCCTGTGTTGGTTGATTCTGGCAAACCTGAAATACGTATGTTGTTACGTCTCGACCTGGCTTCCAACTCCTCAGCCTTGGCTTTGATCACTTCAAGGACTTTCTCCATTCCTGTGCATTTGGCCGTCGTGGTTCTCGATTCGTCCTCCACCGTCGAGATCCTGTTTTCGGCCATGTCCAACCGTTCGCCCTGCTTGTCGAGTTTAGCCGCCATACTGTCCCCTCGGCCCGTCAAATGATCAAGTTTGCCATTTATATCCTGAAGATTAGCTTGTATGGATTTCAATATGTTTTCCATGACACTACCATCTTGGGAGTCAGTTTCGGGGTCTTCCTCTGCAGCACCAGTCTGGTTTTTTGGCGTCTTCCACGTCTCAAACGTTAGTTTGGGCTGTTGTTTATCTGGTTTGCCCATTGTGTGCAAAGGGGGGTTGCTGAGCCGGCACCACCTCGAGTCTCCCGCCTCTTTGATCTTTGTGCAGCGTTAGGATCCGGAAGGAGGGAATGCCACGCCGACTCCTCATACGTAGCAAAGACAACCGGAATGCGTCTTGTGGTTGCTTAGTAGCGGTGCCCTAGCCTTGCATCAGGGTGTCGCCGAATGTCACTCCAAATAAAAAGCAGGCACCGGCACCGGCAGTTGAGGCACACCACCCCAGGTCTCTTCACGCTGTGCCGGTAGTGCGTGTTGCTACCCTCACTTCCATGGAAGGGGGCGATCGGCATCAGCAGCAGCACCCTCAGACACCCCTCCGTTCCTGTGGTGGGATAGAGTCGGTAGTAGCCGCCTGTGAGGGGGTCCGGTGTGAAACGTCTGATAATCCGAGACCTGTGCTCTCTTTACGAGGTCTCCCACCGCATGCAGGCAGCAATATAGCACTTGTTTATCCCCATGTGGTTTGCAGGGCTAAAAGGCAGCAAGCACCTCGCCTCCCAGTGAGCAGATATTCCCCCTGTGTCCAGGCACGTTTGAGGCGCGTTCCGGTCTCCCTGATGGATGGGCGCCGCCATGTTTCTTCCCGCCGATTCTCGGCAGTTAGTGACCGACCAAAGGACAGTGGGGGGGGGGGGGATCGCCGTTGTTAATGGCGCTGCTGTATTGTCCCGTTTGTGGAGTCCGATTTTAGACAGTGCCCCTTCCCACGCTAACGGTCCCTGAACATGCAAAATGCGGCCCGCACCATTAACTTAAACGCCGTCACGGACATTCGTGCCCAGCGGTGTACTGTGACGTCACATCAGCCCCATACCTCCATTGTCGCCTTTGCCTGCCCGCAGTTCTGTGCCGGTCTGTCCAGGTATTCAGCATATGGAGCACCCGCTGTGAGCAAGTGCCCCTTCTGCAGCCCCAACGTCCAGTGAGGTCGCTCTCTCTCGGCGGTGC
This sequence comes from Lissotriton vulgaris, assembly GCF_964263255.1. Lineage (NCBI taxonomy): Eukaryota > Metazoa > Chordata > Amphibia > Caudata > Salamandridae > Lissotriton > Lissotriton vulgaris. Next base: position 213,299,564 of record NC_141690.1, on the reverse strand, counting down.
CAGCACGCTCAGTCTGCAGTCATTGGTAGCCGAGTGTAGTCCACCATACTGGGTCGCCGAGCCCGCCGGGATTCACGGCTCGCGTTGTGACTCCAGCTTGCCGAGGCTCCTCTCCTGCCGCCCTCCGCATGCACGACTTGCTCCGACGCCAGATGGTGTGCCTGGTGACCCATGGCGATCCGATTTAAGGCATGTTACTGGCGACTTTGATATTCGCCCGGCGGAGCTGCACAGCTAGGCAGCCATTCCGCTGTGCGCCCCCTAGCGCCTCCCCCATATTCTGGCACCTCCTTAAAGATCTCTGCCATTTATCCCCTTTAGGCACTTTTACATTTTACACACATTAATATCTCAATTTACAGTTGAATGTTAACCTAAAATTTGCCCTGAAATTGGGGTAATGTAGTTTGTGCCATGAAAATTACTAAATATCCATCCTCCAGAGCAGCCAGGTCCATTACTGCATCTGCCAAGAAGGTTCTGTAAATCTGCCTAAAAAAGAGCCTTAAAATGTTCCCAAAAAATTTGTCAAATTTTGAAGCAAAACTTGAATCTATAAAAATATTGACTGAACAAATGCTTTGATTATTTAAAATCATACAGTATACACATTTAAAATGTCAGCACTTTAAAAAAATTAATACACTAGGAAAAATAACATAATTTTAATTTTACAACATAAAAATTCTTCTTCAGTGTTTCCTACTGTTCCCATATAAATTAAAACAAGCAACCACAGGCATTATTTCTTATTCCAACTATTATAAACACAAGAGCTATTTTTTCCCAAAGTTCCTTCTTCAAAGTTTACATCCAACTATTCACCAAGTTTCAAGTTTATTTTATTTAGCACAGTTACTTAAAACCATTGCTACAAAATGTCTCATTCCATATCAACAATTATTAAAATATTAAAACTAGTTAAAAGTCAATACAAACTAATTGATATGTCTGGGCATTTTCTTCCCCACTTGTTTGAAAGATTTTACAAAGCGGCGGTTAAGCTCTGTGACCTTGGGTGCAAAACACGCCAGCACAGCCTGTCTCCGTCTGCGTATACCTCTCTGATTAAAAAGTGGTTTTAAAAGCTGTTTCCTTTCCTTTGTTAGTTCTTTGCATGTACAGATAAGGTGCAGCATATCTTCTTGCGATGTACTGCAAAGGCGACAGGTAAAATCAGATTGGTTTTTCAGCCAGTGTGGAAAGTGCTTTATACATGGCAATAGGCCTAGTCTGTATTTTAAAATTTGAATTTTTGTATATTTGGCAAACCCTCAGAGATAGATACTTTTGTGCAGCCAAGGAGGAATAAGAGCTCAAGACCATCCAGCCATGCGACCCCCTTGTTAGGGCTGCCTTGTCTTCAATCCAAGATTGATTCTTTGCTATTTTCTTTATTACTTTTTTAAAGATGCAGTGACTTGAAGGAGTTTCCCAAAGTTCGGTGAGACCTAGTGTGGACAGACTATTTGCTAAGTATTTTGCCGCTGGTGATGCTTCTTTCTGTTTTAATTCAGACCACAAATGCAAATTTAGGGTGCCTAGTTTGGATTTTCTTATTTTGTCCCAGAAGATGACTATCACACCTTTTCTTGCAATGGTCTGTTTTTGAACACCAAACTTGAGCCTAATTTGTGCTGGGGAGACTCGTGTTGGTAATCCAAAGATTATTCTGTGTACTTTTGCTACCATTGCATCCAATAGCTTCGAGTCCCTTCCCCTCTGTGCCTCGCTCCCATAGGTTATTGTAGGTAGAAGTTGTGCTCGAATAACTTCAACCAATGGGGCAAGTGAGGGGCCCGTCAGTTTGGAGTTAAGGTTTCTCATTGAGACAGCTAGGGCTATACACTTTCTTTTAATTATATCCCCTTGAGTTGCAAAGTGACCACCTTTATTGATAATCACCCCCAGGTATTTATGCTCTGTAACTGAGTCTATGCGAGTCTTGTCCCAGAACCAGACAGGTATTTTCTTGAGGTTCTTTTTAATTGTCATGGTTTTGGTTTTTTCAGGTTGATATGTAAATTGTTAGCCTCAGAGTACTCAAACGTGATATCAAGAAGACGCTGTAGACCCACCTCTGTTTGGCTGATCAAAACTAGGTCATCAGCGTAAAGTAAGCATGGTAGTATTAGGTTCTCAATCTTTGGAGAGTGTGAATTACCGGCGTTTAATAGCGGGATCAGATCTGCAAGAAACAGATTGAATAGCGTCTGGGCCAATACGCAGAAACAAATTTCTTTTTTTTGCCAATATCATAAATTTAACAAAAGCAGCGTTCAAATCTATATCTGTTTAATTAATACATTTTATGAGCGCTTGCCAACAAGATCCAATTCCCTGGCTATTACATTTATTCTGTAGTAGCCTCCTTCTTTCTTCCATCAAGTCTGGGCATATGCAAGTTAAGTGAATTATGTTTTCCTCTCCCTTTTTGCATACGCTACAATGCATAGATTTTGTTGTAAGTTGCAATGGCATTGCATGCAATGACCCTGGAAGAAGGCCAAAACGTGCTTTAGTAAAAACGTTTTTTAGTTATAAAGTGCCCGGTGTTTCTACGTAAATTTGGGGCTTAGTTGTTTTATATTCACTCAGAATCATCCATGCATGAATTCATTTTGAAAAAGATTATTTGTCCTTCAGTACTGACAATTGTTTCCATGTTTTTTTAAACTTTTTTTAAACAATTCCGGCCTTTTGTCCATGTCCTACATTTGATGTGTTGAATACTCAATTAAAGCTGATTGTAAATATTTCCAATTCTGTGATTAGGATTTGCTTGGAATTCTTGCAAGAGCAGTTGACACAATGGGCTTGATGTCTTTCAGTTTATTCTCTTCCACAATTTTATATACTGACCCTTCCTTGCAATAGGCTGGTTAGATACCTCAAATACTAACCTGATTTGGACTGCGGACGGATTGTGCCGGCAGGCGATAAAGGAGCTTAAATGTATTTGAAATGACATTATTTAAAGCTGCAGACTCCAAACCACACAATGCTTCACTACGTTATGTAATAGTTGACAGTAGTTTTGCATTTATTACCTTTAGAAGAGGCAGGTAGCTAGATCCACCCAAGGACTTTTGCAGTGTTCGAATGCCATAATTAAGGTGTTCCCGCTTCTTTCGATATCCTTCTTTTGATGCTGGAAACTGTGGTTTTCATCAAAAACTCACCCAAGTATTTATATGCCTTCACTTGCTCCAGTTGCTGCTTTTGCAAATACCATTTATATTTATAAATTTTCCGTTTGGTATTGTTTACTTCCATTATTTTGGTCTTTACCTCACTTATTTCGATCCAATTTTCCAGTGAATAGTTGTCAACTGTATTTATAAGGCGTTTTGATCCCATCCTAGTTTTTCTTACTTGTATAACTTCGGCATATAACTTCGGCATATAACATATTAGATATATTTCTCCTCACTAGTTTGGGGGGATGAGCATTCTCTTCATCCAAACAGATATGGTGCGAGAACACATCATTGTTTTAAACCCTGAGCTGTAGAGATTTCTCTTGAAAGGGTCGAACCATCACCTATTCGGACTCTAATCCAAGTGTGAGTATACAACAATTAACTTGCTTTAAGGAGGCTAGTTGGTATTCCTTTTTATCCAGCTTCCTCCAAAGAGTCTGCTAATGCACATAATTAAAAGCTCATTTAAAATCAACAAAGCATAGATAAATTGGTCGATTCATTATTTTATATTTATTAATCAAAATAGAAAGAAATAGAATATTTGTCACTGTTCCCAGCCCTTCCATAAAACCGGATTGGTTTGGCGGGATTTTATGGTTTTTGGTTGCCCATTCCATCAGTTCTGGCAAGAGCATTCCAGCAAAAAGTTTGACCTCTTTATCTTGTGAGGTAATTAGATGATAGTTGCTAGGTAGAGACCAATACCCACTTTTAAAAATAGGTCATATTATTGAGCCTTTTCATGACTCTGGCAAAATTGATGATTGTATGGCTTTGTTAAAATGTTTTGAGCGCTATTCGGACCAAACGGTTGGATTATATTTATATAGTGCAGGAGGAATTCCATTTGGGCCAGGTGCCCCATCTTGCCTCGGTTTCTTAATAAGATTATATACTTGATCTTTAGTTATAATTATTTCTGTTCCATCATTTATATTTTTGTCTTCCCCTCTTCCATTATCCAACCTATCCTTTTGTTTAGGTTCTTTGTTATTGTTTGAATGAGCTGATAAAAATTCGGCCTATTTTGCTTCAGTTATTAAAGATGGTATGATCGCTTTGTTAGATCTATTCAAACTATTGATCATCCTCGAAAATGTTCTTGAATTTCATGTTACTTGAGTATAATGCTATTGCCTGCAATGCTTGTTTCTCTAGAGATTTTTCATGCCGGATTAACCTTCGCAATACTTTTTTTTAATATTTATTAGTTTAAAACATAGAGCAACATTAGCAAGCATTTTCTTCATTTGTTTCAGTATTCTATTACGAGATGTTTTTCAGAATACGCCCGTTTAGGGATAACTTTACTTGAGAATTACATTTTCTTTCTTGCCTAGTTGCTGGTTATTATAATTTTTCGCTGTATAGCTGGCCATTCATTCTTTTGTAAAAATTGCCCATTTTTCAATTACAGTAAGCTTAGGACCGGTAAAGCATTGTCTAACCAATTTTAATGCTGTCTTCATAACTGAATTTATAATTTATTGTGCCAGTCACATCAGGAAGGCCTTTTAATTTCTGATGTCTACCACTTAGGAGATTTACCTCCGTTATTTATTGACCATGGTCACTACTGTATTCGTTTGCAATCTGGTAGGAGCAAACCCTCTGAAATAAACTCAAGGGTACTATTGAGTAATTCATTCTCTATTTTTGCCCATGTGTTTGATAAGTCCAGGTTACAGGGATAGCTTGTTGGCACCTCCCATTTACAATACTTAATCCAAGGGATTCCAGGTCTTTACTACGTTTTTACCAATTGTCCGTCCTGCCATTTTAGTCTCCAAAATTGGGGATTGACTGGGAATGGCCTACTGGAAGTCCTGTAGTATTATTACTTCGTCTCTTGCATATGAATTTATTAGGTTCATATTCAAATCCCCTGAAATTATTATATCGCAATGTGTCTCCATTTTTTGACGTAATAATATTTCTATGATGTTCTTAGACCTGGCATTATTGGCATAGATCTCACTTCACCTGCGACTCTTCCTGTCTTGTATGTTGACTGGATGTAGATGTTCTGGGCGCCGTGCCACTGATAGTCAGTGCTACCAGGCGAATGCTCCATGTATATAAATGACAGTTTAAATAAGGATAACATTAATGCTTACATTGGTATAGCCTGTTTGTTAGGAATTACTTTCTATCACCCTATTCAGCACTAGGAACCCAATAGGATCTGCGAGTTTGATATGTGCATGTTCAGGCCAGTTAGGGCCGCCTTTTAATAAGGACCGTTTAGGTATTATATGTTGTGAAATGCTTTTCCTGAAAACACAGTAGTTTATTGATTAAAGCTTTACTGTGGGCTGTTGCGAGTATGCGTACTGGCCGTCTGGTTTTGGAGCAGCAGGGCCAGCTGGGTCAGACCTGGCTGTAGAGAGAGATCTGTGTTCCTAGTGGATGGAGGGGTGACTCTTTGATCCAAGCAGGGTCGTGGCTAGCAAGGTGAATGTTGGCTTCACCTCCCACTGGGTGTCTGATAGCAGAACCCCTTCATTCTGAAAGGGCAGGATGTCGCCTCGTAAACCAAGTGCTCCCCAACCCCACCAAACTGGTTCTGACTGGAGTCAGTGATTTGCAGCCTTAGACAACAAAGACTTTTTAGGTATAAAATGCTGCGCTTGAACTTTGGCCAAGTGTGTTCCTTCTGGTTGTCAAGACAAAACTCTGTCCTAGTAAACAGAGGAAAGGACTTTGCAACTTTGACCCATCTTGCAGAAGAAACTACCCGTGGGCCTAAATCGAAGGAGCATCCTGCCGGAGTCTCAGGGACATTAGACTTCACCCAGTCAGCCGTTTGAATTCCTGTGCGAGGAATTCTGCTTGCAGGTTAGTCCCCCCTCGAGTAATCCCGAACCTCTAGTTCTCCATGGACGGGGCCTCTTCTGAATGTTTGCCTGTGCTGGAGGCTGCAGCTAAGACAAGAGATGCCACCGCTGAGAACCCGCCCGAATCTGAGCTAGGATCTTCTAAACTTTTGTTTAACCGATGCGGGCCGCTGCATCTCAGAGAGAACTGCCGCCTCTGAGTGCCCGCCTGACTCTGAACCTTTGATACTTTCTTTGCTGAACCTGTGCGGGCCGCTGCAGTTAAGACGAGAGAGCGCTGTAGCCGCTGAGTGCCCACACCCTTTGCTACTGTGCACCATCAAGATTTGTCCCATGGGCCGCCGCAGCAGAGAGAGCACGGTAGCTGCTGAGTGCCCACAACCTTTGCTTCTGTGCACCATCGTGATTTGTCCAGTGGGCCGCCGCAGCTGAGAGAGCGCTGTTGCTGCTGAGCGTCCGCACCCTTGACACTTGGCATTCCCTTTGGAATTGTCCTGTGGTTTGCCGCTTCTGAGAGAGAGCTGTAGCCACTGAGCGCCCGCACCATTCACACTTTGCATTCCCTTCGGAATTGTCCTGTCGGCCGCCGCAGCTGAGAGAGAGCTGTAGCCGCTGAGCGCCCGCACCTTTGACACTTTGCATTCCCTTTGGAATTGTCCTAGGGTCGCCGCTTCTGAGAGAGAGCTGTAGCCGCTGAGCACCCGCACCCATGACACTTTGCATCCCCTTCGGAATTGTCCTCTGGGCCCGCCGCAGCTGAGAGAGCTGTAGCCGCTGAGTGCCCGCACCCTTGACAACTTTGCATCCCCTCTGGAATTACCCTGTGGGCCGCCACAGCTAAGAGAGAGCTGTAGCCACTAAGCGCCCACACCCTTGCCGTTTTTGCAACCTCTGTATTTGTCCTGTGGGCCGCCGCAGCTAAGCGAGAGCTGTTGCCATTGTGCGCCCACCAGGGAGCTGCCCGACGAGAGTCCTCGCCACCCAGCCGCCGCAGAGCCCGCCTGTCTCCGAGTGCCCGAGTCAGTGTGGGTGCACGCTGCGGACCTCTGCAGCCCCGTATTGTGCTGTCCCCCCTTTCAACGACGTGTACCTGCTGCGCTACAGGTCGCGTAGGCCCCGTCCCTGAACTCAGGCAGTGTTACGTTTTGAAGGACCTTTGAGTCCCTACGGGTTGACGGTTGACGTGAATTGTCTTGTTGAAGCACTTTGAGAGTTGAGTTAAACTGTTAGATAAAGATATTTTTCTACACCTACCTGAGATGTGTCCTTTTGTGGTGTCATTACTGCTTTATTGTAAGTGGTCATAAACGCTTCACACACTGCCTCTGAGAAAGGCCTAACTGCTCGTGGTACGTTAACACAGGGTTGAGCAGGGGTTATCAATATGGGTGACCCTCTTGCCCTGACTTAGGAAGAAGGGTCCCTATTTGGACAGTGGAGCCAGCCAGTGCGAACAAGCGACCCCCATTTCTAACCTAAGCAGTCAACGGTGAGGATCAGGACTTGCCTTTATGATCCACGTACAATAACTGGTAAACACCACTGGTGAGTGTAGACAAGCGCAGCCACAATTTTTACATTTTTATTATTTGATTGGTTGGTTGTCTTAGTAGTGACTTGTCGATAGCAGCCATGAGTACTGCTAGTAGAGGAAAGCCAACGTCCAATGCTTCGGAGGGTCTCACCTTTGAGGAGGAAAGATTAGATACCTATACGGCCAGACAGCTGAAGTCACTTTGTAAGCAATTCACTGGTCCCTGTGAAAGGCCTCTCTAGGAAGGACGAGTACCAGAAGGCACTCAAGGCCTGGTGGGAAGCGAGAGAGTCTGCTGAGGATGAAGAGGAGAACAACGCTGGAGGGCAGCCGGATGATGCAGTAGAGGGTGGTGGGGATAGAACACCCTCCAATCCAGATATTAGTGTATCCCAAAGGAGCCTGAGCCCAGAAGAGCTGGAGGACAGGGAGAGAGATAGCAGGCATAGTTTGGAGATGGCTAAATTGGAAGGTCAGAAGGACCTGGAGAGTAAAAAGTTAGACATTGAGAAGAATTGATTGTCAATTGAACTTGAGAAAATGAAAATAAAACATGAGAGAATGTTGAGGGAAATAGGGATCAGGGCGAGGAGTGTCCCGGCCTCCCCCTCTGGTGGCAGCATACCTTTAGTAACTCCTGAGAGTAGAGTTAATATTCCTAAAGATGTTAAGTATTTTCACAAGAGTGAGGATAGTGGGCAATGGTTTGCCGCATAAGAGATAGCAATGGTGTCCCACCGGGTCCCTGAGCAGGATTGGGGAGTGGGGTTGTGGGAACGCTTTGTGAGTGATGGTAGGGATACCCTGTTGGACATGCCTAGGAGAGCAGGATGGTGTATGCCCATATGAAGGAAGCTTTGATGACCTGGTATGGTTTGACCCCAGAAATGTATAGGCAGAGGTTTAGAACCTGTAAGAAGTTAGAGGGTACCATGTGGGTAGAATATGTCATATTTCTGTAGGACAATGGATCGCTGGGTGAAAGGTAGCAAGGTGGAAACTTTTGAGCAATTGTAAGATTTGTTTGCCTGTGAGCATTTCTCTAGTAACTGTTTTCCAGAGCTACGCCAACACCTGATTGATAGCAAGCTGACCAACCCTAGGAAGCTTGCTGAGGAGGCGTACCGCTGGGTGAGTACCCGGGTCCGCAATGGTTTTGTGGGAGACTTCGCCAAAGGTGGGCAGGGTCCCCAGCAGAGAAGTGGGGGGGACAAGGGTAAACCGAGGGAGTTCCAGAAAGGGCCCCGAAGTAATTCCCCAGGAAACCAAGCAGTGGTGTCCCAGTCTCCCCCGAAGAAGAAGCTAGTGTCCCCGACAGGTAGGCCTGTTCAGAGGGGACCACTCACTTGTTTCAAGTGTGCTTAAGTGATCCCCAGTATCCCCAGAGGGACCACAATGCACCCCCTTGTGCACCTCCCTGTGCACCATTCCGCCAGCGTAGCCCTGGGGGGGGTGGGAGATGGAGGTTCAAGGTGGATGGGAGTTGACCCTTGTCTCGATTGGAGACTTTGAGAAGGTCCCTAACCCCACACTGCCTAATAACACTAAGAAGTACCGGCAGTGGGTGACCATCAATGGCCATAGGGTGGAGGCACTCAGGGAAACCAGAGCTAGTGTGACTGCTGTCAGCTCCAGCTTGGTGTCCAAAGACCAGCCTGTTTCCCATGCATTCTGTCCCGTCGTGTCGGACAATAACTCAGAGAGCAAGTGCGAGGTGACTCAGGTTCCCTTCGAGTGGGATGGGGGGTCTCAGGAACTCTCCAAGTGGCTGTGAGGCCCGCCATGCCGGTAGCCTGTCTGTTGGGCAATGATCTAGAGAACTCCCCGTGGGCTACAGTGAAGACAGTCTCATTTGGAAATGTTGGGCCTGCCTGAATGGGCGTGTTCAACCACAAGGTCCATGACAACTCAGAAGGGTATGCAGAAGGTTCTGGGGCCCGAAATTATGGCCCAAATCCCTGCCTTAAAGAGAAGGGGTAGGGGGCTCGGGAAACCGCCCCCCGTTGTTCCCACGGTCCCGAAGGGAGCAGACCCTGAGGAGGATGTCCTGGGACCTACAGGGGAACATGTGGCTGAACTGGGGGACCTACCTGAGCTGACACATTGCAGCAGGAAGGGGGGCCCTCCAAGGCAGAATTTTGCGAACAGAGAACCTGCCCTTCTCTTGAGGGAGTGCGGCGACAGACTGCAGGTGAACAGACAGGGTCACATTGAATCTATTCGGAGAATTACCTCCTTTACAGCGAGCCTAAGGTTGCTGAACCTGGGTCAGCCCGTGTGCTGGTGGTACCCCAGCGCTTCAGAACCTTCCTACTGGGGATGGCTCATGATGTGCCATTGGCCCGACATCTGGGGCAGACCAAGACCTTTGAGAGGCTGGTCACCCACTTCTATTGGCCCCAGATGTGCAGGAGCTCAGATGCACAGTGGCTCCAGCCAGTGCCAACTAGAGACCAACATTTCTAACAGATATAATTTGCAATTGCTTTCCTGGCACTGGCCTCTGATTGGATATAGACATTTATTAATAAAAAAGAGTTTTTATTATTTTTTATAGTATAGTTTTTCAATTAAGATGCTATTTCCAGTAGTACGTATTTGTTCACTTTCTACTTTTGAGTCTATTGTTATAAAAGTTGCCCATCGCCCCTATTTATTTATTTTAATAGCCGAAACAAAATACATCGTAAACTTTTCAAGCACAAAAGGCTGTCTTGCCCAAGTTTCTTGTAGAAGAATAATATGAAAGTTCTTGGACATACACTTCTGGTTTGCACTTTGCGGATGCAAACCTATACCATTTATGTGCCAGGATCAAATTTTTATTATTTCCCTTTGTGGACTCCGACGCCTTGCTGTTGATTCTTTCACGCTTGGTTTGCGCCATGCAGTGCTGCCGTTAACCAACCGAACTTGAGATTCATGAATTCCTCTTCTTGAGATTTAATTGTAGTTACTGCTGATAATTCAGCAGTTTTACCCTTAGGGTTTTTTAGTACTGAGAAAACTTGTTTATTTGCATTTTTGTTTTCCTATTTGTAGCCTGTTGATAAACAGATCCCTCTGGCAATGTAAATGGATTTGGATCTTTATACCCCAATTCTGAATTTTTTTATATTCTTGAAGGGTTTGCTCCGGAGGTGGATAGCATTCTATGTTACCAGTTTGCTCTCTTGAGACTCTTCTTTATAGTTGGTAAAAATTCAATATATTCTATATGTTCACTTTTAATATTTTCGAGCGACGGGATTGCTTTTAGAAATTTTAGAATATTTTCCCTAGTCAAAATATCACGTTTTCCCCATGACCTATATTGGGGGTTAAAATGAGTTGCCTCTTTACAAATGTTATGGTCGTTGGTTGTACTCCTATTATCACACAATATGGGAGTGTAACAATCTCTTTCCACTGAATTTGATCTCTGATTTATTTACTTCACCCTTTGAAATACATCTACATGCAAGTCAGATGAAGAATTCTTACTTAGTTTTTTAGGAGAATTTTTCATCGTAATTTGTCCTATAGATTTTCCCTTCTAAGTTGTGTTCCTCTATATCCTCATAGTTGGTCTCCTCATTTTCCTTTTGGCAGTTTGCTCCTCCTAGATTGCCCAGTTGAATAAGATATTCATCTTTTATCTCGGGTTGTTCCTATCTTTTTCTAAATTACTTTCTTCTCGAGGCCAGATTTTCCTGTTTGTTCCTTCCATTCCCGGGTTAAATTACAGCTTCAAAGCATTATGGACACTGACGTCCTGTTAAAAGGTGATGATTGGGACCAAAATAAAATAATCTCGGACATTGCTATAAAAGAGTGCATTTGGCAACAGATGAATCAGAGTATTAATCAAATAAAGCTCTCTCTGGCCCTGAAACCAGTAAACATTATGAAATGTTTAAAACCGTGACATATTTTCTAACATGTTGTGTGCACTCTAAGTCCTTCTCACTGTTGGAGATCACATTGTATTTAAAACCAAGAGCAACTGACCCTGTCTCTGACTGTCTCTGACTGACTCTGACTGCTTAGCAGCACAGAAAGTATGTAAGGATACATTTCTTAAGAGAGGCCATTCATTGGATGTAATCAACAAGGCCATAACATGAGCCAATTCAAATGGTAGAACTCAGGCGTTGATCAGTAAGGACGCAAACCAGGAATCAGAGACAACACAACCACCCAGACTAATACTCACATATAACACCCAAAACAAAATCATACGAACGATGATTAACAAAAACTGGGCACTTGTAAAAAATGACCCAGTTTTGGGTGGCAAACTAACCAGATCCCCCAATATAACTTTCAGAAAATCTAGATCTATGCAAGATATGTTAATAACAAGCAGTTCTGAGGTGAGAAACAATACAAACTGGCTCAGTACAAGCAAGGGATTCATTAAATGTGCTGTCTGTAAAGCCTGCAAGCATGGTGTTAATAAGACCGAATACTCCACGCCCTTCAACACTAAACCTGTCGGCATCACCAAGAAACTGACTTGTAAAACCGAGATTGCCATTTATGTGCTGGAGTGTCCCTGTGGCCTGCGATGCGTACCGAGATTGCCATTTATGTGCTGGAGTGTCCCTGTGGCCTGCGATGCGTAGGCAGCACCAAGCTTCAGGTCCACAAGCGGATACTCCAGCACATAAGGGCTATAAACAATGGTGATGCGACATATCCGGTTGCCAGGCACTTTGGTGAGACTCATTCCAAGAAATCTATGGAGCTCAAGTACTTTGTTGTGGACTCGATCCCCCCATTAAGAAGAGGTGGTAACCGTGAGGCTATGTTACGCAAGTTAGAAACCAAATACATTCTGCTGCTGGATTGTAAGACTCCGAATGGTTTGAACTCTAGTGAAGATTCTTCTACATATTTATGAAGTTAAGGGTTTGCCCAAACTGCCTTAAATTTTGTCGCTGCCTCATTTTCATAGGTTTTAATCAATTTTAGGTTTTAAGTTTTAGCACAATTTACACACGTGAATCCTTTGGGTTCGTGTCCGTGACACTTTATTTTGCACAAGTACTTTACTATGGACAAGGAGTGATGAAATTATATGCCAACTTGGGCTCTATCAAAGAGTATTTTTTTAATTGTCTTAATTTGGCAATATTGTATTGTAATTGCATTTATATAGCGCTTACTACCCCTGACGAGGCGTCAAAGCGTTTTTTCGGCGGGTAGCACGCTACTCCCGGGACCCATAGAGGATTAGTGTTGAATTAGTATAGTGAAACATGCAAGTACATTTTAATTGGTGAATAGGTTAGTCAGTTATTTGGATTTGGAATGATAGCAGAAGGATAGAGGAGGGAAAAAAAGTTTGTATTTATATAGCGCTTGTTACCCCTGATGGGGTGTTGAAACATGCTATTCAGGAAGCCCATAAAGGATTAGTGGTGAATTAAAATATCAGTGGTGGATATTAGTCAGTTATTTGGAGTGTGGTGTATAATAATCAAGATCATGAAGAATTGGATTTATGCTTTTAACATAATGGAAAAGTTTACATTGGTTTTACTTTTTGTAAGCATTTGTTATCCATTCTATGTGAATTTTAAACATCCAGCATTTGCATTTTGTTCTTATTGAGCTTCATAGGTATATATTTAATATGTATTTATTTATATTTAAACTATTTGCCATATGACAATTTTTCAATACTGTGACACAATGTAGCCATAGAGCTGGAAACTGTGAGGATTGTTTCCATGTCTATTAATTTGATTGTCACCAAGTGTTACACTATCACTTTAAAAGGCTTTACATGCTCCCCCAACGTGTCATGTGATGAAGGCCCATGAGTGCTGAAACACGTTATGGCTGGGTGCACGGGATGGAAAACAAATTAATTGCACCATATTTAGGTTCGCTTTGTCTTTTCCTGAACGAGAAGGATTGAAGAAGACTTTTCATCGATATATATATAATATACACATATTTCATCAGATGGATGTTATTGTATTTGCTATTTTATATTTTATATATATATACATATATATATATATATATATCTATATATATGTGTATATATATATATATATATATATCGCCTCCAATTTGGTTCGAAATTCAGGAATTTGCAGCGCTCACATAGGTGCGTTATCATGCGGCTGAACCCACGCCGCTCCACATTAACTAACTTCCCCCAGCACGGGGAAAAATGGGTCGCACACCCAATTGTAGTATTCAAATCCTCTTTATTTCTCTAGTTACAGGGCTAACAGCGCGTACGATCTACGCGTTTCGGTGTCTCACCACCTTGCTCACAATCAACAGGTTGCCCCACCCCGTGTGAATTTGAATGTTTTTTTCTCACAGTTACTTCCTGTCACATGTTCATATTACAAGGATTATGGTCCTTGTAGTTCCTCAAAAGTAGAATGTTCGTGCAGATATAATCTCATTAGACATTTGATACTCATTTCTCTTTTTATATTTCATTTTCCGTTCGATCAGCTGTATTATTTTATTGATTGTTCCGCCTTCCAATAGGCTTAGTTCGATATTGTTATTTTTATTCAAGCTTTGAACTTTCTTTATTTATATTTTCCTTTATATGCTGATCATATGTTGTTGTTTTCATGATAGTCTCTTATGATTGTTTATAAGTGCACATATAATTCCTCCGACTGATTTAACCCATTCGGATGCAGCGTTCTCAGGTTTCATATGAATCTTGATACTGTTTGCCTAAGTTTTCTCTCACGGTCCCCACCGCGTTCTCCTTTTGGAATTGTCTGTATGCCATAAAATTTCATTTTTTGCCAATCTCCTTGATGGAATTGTTCCATGTGTTTGGCTATAGCATTAGATCAGTCCTTGTGTATTGTTGCCCTCATGTGTTGTAGGATTCTATTTTTTAATTCCACTGTTGTGCTTCCCACATACAACATTGGGCATGGACATTCCACTATATAGACTGTGAATGGAGTTTTACAAGTGATACATTGTCTGATCTGCCACTTCTTTTTGTTTGCCAATGTTATTTCTTTCATTGGTTTGGGTATTTGGCACATTTTGCATCCGTGGCATTTTACGAATCTTTTTGTTTTTAACCAATCATCTTGTCTCTTTTTTTGGAAGTGACTGTGAATTACGTGGTCTTTCAGATTTCTTGCATGTCTGTATGTTATAATGGGATGGTTGCCCATAATTTCTTTAACAGTGTTGTCCAATTGTAACAATTTCCAATTTTTTCTTAGGATTTTTCCAATTTGGACACTTTCTTGAGAGAAGTCTGTGATCATACGGATTTTTCCTTTTTCTATGTCCTCATCTGGATTTTTTCTCTTTAGACACTCCTCCCGTGTCTTGTTGTTTGCTCTTATAAAGCTTTTTCCGACTACCTTTACTGGATATTTTCTCCTCACAAATCTTTCCATTGTATGTTTACTGTTTTTTTCCCATTGTTCTTGTTCACTGCATATTCGATGGATCCTTAGAAATTCTCCGTATGGTATACTGTTCAACAATGTTTTCTGGTGGAAGCTGGTTGGTTCTAGGGTGGCATTGGTTGAGGTTGTTTTTCTATGGAGTGTATTATGGATTTGCTGATCCTTAATATAAATTTGAGTATCCAAGAAGATGATTTTTTCCTTAATAGTGTACGTGAATTTCAAATTTGTAATGCTGGTATTCATTATTTTGAAATACTCCTGGAATTCTTCCTCCGTGCCATCCCAAATTATCAGCAAATCATCAATAAATCTTTTCCAGCTAACAATTTCGTTTACTGAAAAAGAGAGAAGTCTGGAGTACAGCAACCACAACAAAATGTTGCTAGAAATGATCTCAACTTGCCTTGAGGATAATATCTTCACATTTGGTGAAGAAATTTTCAGACAACGCAGCGGAACGGCGATGGGATTTTCCTTTAGTCCCAGTTACGCTTGTCTAACAATGGGCTGGTGGGAACAGGAAAAGGCATCCTAGAGGAAGACATAGATGTAGAATCTTCCTCATCCGATGAGAGCACCTCCTTCCGAGTCTTCATCTTCTGCAGCCAGGTCAGAAGCCGGCCCTCCCTGTCTCGCAATGTCTTTGTAGAGAAGGTTCTACAAATTTTGCAGTCTGTGGCCTTGTGGTCCGGGTATAAGCAATAAATACAGCTCTCATGCTTATCTTCTACACAAAGCCTATTTTTCCCACAAGACAAACAGGACCTGAATAAAGCCTTCTTTTCCTTGTCAGACATAGTTTAATTGTAGATGAAAAGTTGAAGAAATAAGTTGAATGGAAAACTGAGCGGAGCTCAGTGGAGACTCCCTAGCACAACGTGCGGTACAAAAATCTGAGGCTCTCTCAGGAAGGTTCTATGGGGTGAGGCTATTCTGATTGGTTGTTGTGGAAAGTTTGGGCTCTTTTACACAAAGAGGGTGATATGCTACAAAATGAGATGAGGCCTAGGCCTGTTTTTTTCCCCTCTTTTGTACCTATGGTTATGATATTTTTTATTTACTGAGGCTCCCATTCCGACGACGGGGAATGATACAAAGCATGGGAATCTATGAAAGTTGGGGGACAAGGTACTCACATTGTCTATAAACTAACTCCCCTAGGACCCCCCAATACTCTGTTGTATTTTTGTTAATCTATGAAAGTTACCAATACTGGGGAACCAAAGTTACAGGTAAGTAACTTGTTTTCTTACAGTTTAATACAAAATTAACCTTCTAGTCCAAACCGATCCCTGTATGGTACAATTATGTCATAGTTGCCCGGGCTCTACTAGGACAGGGTATTCATTTGATAAATGCTCAAATACTAATAGAACCCCCAATCCTAATGAGTCCCTAAGAAAAAGTATACAAACGAGCACACACTATATTATAATCAATAAGTGCTGTGATGCTCCCAACAAAAGATAAATACAATTAAGAATAAAAAAATAAGAAAAGTGCAAAATTAAAATTGTGTCAATAAATGGCCTATTATAAAGTGCTTTATGTTCTATATTATTGTACATCATCTATGCTCTGTCTAATACAATAATCCATTGGTACCAATATGACGAACTAGTGCACTTATTGCAATTGACTGACTTCTCCCAGATCTAAACTCTCATTCCTTCCCCCTTCCCCCCTCTGAGATAAGGTCTTCAGCGCCGGGACACCTCCGTCGGAGGTAGCTGTGCGCTCTATAAAACACTAAATAAATAAAATAAATAAGCATAACCCCGTATTCCTACTACATATAGGCTTTATATTGTTTCTTAAATTAGACTATGCTTATCTACTGCAAAGGGTGTCAGGACCATGTTAAAAAGATGTAACCATTTAGATGAATTGATGTCTAATAGTTTGGGGTGCCCTCCTTAGGGACTAAGTGACTCCATAATTTCTTGTTGGGATGCTGATCCAAAATATTACAGATAAAATGTCTAAAATCGTAATTAATTTTAAAATAATTCCTATAAATACTTATAATAAATATATTCATAAAATACTACATATAAATGTAAATGAGTATAAGCATTTGTGGAATCAGATCTCATAATCACAACTGCTGTTAATTTGTACCTCCAAACTGATAAACCCTATATACAAATACATAGATCCTAGTTAAAGTACTGATAAAAAGTGCAAAATCATGCCTCAATCCTCAACCTTGTTAAGAAATAGTATACCCAATCTATCATTTTTATCATGGAAATTCATATAATTACAGATCACGTAAATATCCACTAACAATTGATAATTTTTTTTTTAAAAAGTCCCTAAAATATCAGTGTACCATTCTTAAAACTCTTTTAAAATCATAAATTAATAGATATGTGTGCCAACCCTCTGTGGTATTAAGACCTCTAGGGTGCTCAGAGTCAAATTCTAAGATATATCTTGTTTCTAGGCATCTTAATTTGCCTTCCTGATCCCCACCTCTCTTGTGGGGCGGTACTGACTCAATAGCATCATATTTGAGATGTTTGATAACACTATTGAGGAACTCTTTAAAGTATCTGGCCACCGGGTAACTATCATCATTATTTGTAATGGCCCTCATGTGTTACAAAACTATTTTGTGCTCTGCCAACTTGGTGCTGCCTATATATTTTAAATTGCAGCTACATTCTAACACATATACTGAGAATTCAGTCTTACATGTTAGGTGCTGAGTAATGTTGTGTACTTCATCCTCAAATGCAGTACGATAGGTGCTAGTGTTGATTCCCTGCTGGCAGGCTTTGCAAGTAGTGCATCTAAAAAAATCCTTTCTGTGCTGTCAGACAAGTAGTTCTACTCTGATCTTCCGGTCTACTTCTTACCAGTGCATTACCCATGCTAGTAGTTTTTCTAAAGGTAATAGAAGGATTATTAGGTAATGATTTGCCTATGATGGGATCGTCACGTATGATTGGCCAATTTCGTTCAATTAATGATTCTTCGAAGTGTTTGTGTGTGTGTATATATATATATATATATATATATATATATATATATATATATATATACACAAAAAACCATTCCCGGCTGTTCCTCGTCTCGTAGCACGGCGAGCCTGTGTGGGTGCCGGACACCCTTAATTTATGCGGGCAAAATTTCTCCCAACACGAAGAAATACACAGGCTGCTTTCTGGATGCTTTAAAGTGAATTTATTCGAGGCATGAAATCAGCAGCTCCCTACCGACGCGTTTCGCCACTAAGGCTTGGTCACCAAGCCTTAGTGGCGAAACGCGTCGGTAGGGAGCTGCTGATTCTAATGTGCCACCTTATTATATGACTGCTGAGGTTACCATATTAATTTCCTTCATTGATACATAAGGTTTATCTGCTCATCGTATGTCATAAATAATTGTTTATTTTAAAATACCAACAGCTGTGTCTGTGAACTGTTTTCAGAGGCCTGGGTGAGCGTTGACTCTAGCAAAAATTGGGATGTCCACATCATTGCTTTTATTTATTCTAATTTTGTCATCATAGGTTTGTTTAGTTATTTAATAACTGACAGTTTAAAAGTAGAGTAAATACAACTTTATTTGCTACTAAGGTTCTCAGACTGGTCATATGGAGTTCTAGGCAACAGGCTTTTATCATTATGTTCTAAAGGCTTAAAAAGGTGAAAGCAAGACAATTATAGAGATGTATGATTACAAGACTAGAAGAGAGATGTTAAATTTTTTGTTGTTGACTGTAAAATATTTTCTGATAGGGACTTTTAGCTGCAGGTTCCTTACCGTTTGAATATTCCCCTGCAGCCAGCCTGGATCCTGAAACTTTTCAGCAGTACCTCACCAACGTCCGGTAGCACTGTTGCCGTTCTGCCCCAGCAATGACATGTGAAGCTCAAATTGGCGCCACCCCTGCATGCTGACCTCAGTTTCTTCCTTTCCACACCAACAAATGCGGATCCGGAGCTCCCTTAGTATCTCTCAAACACATTTAACTCAAAATTTCTTCAGTGTCCAAGGCATGTCTCACCCTAAAATGACTGGTTTCAAGCCCTGTAGGGACTGTCGCAAACAAATGTCTGTGACCTATCCCACCTGGTATAAAGTCTGTTGTGTCTGGGGTTTGGGCATGGCTCCAAGGTTTGCAGCAACTACGTGTCAATCCGGAAGCTTTCTGGGACCTCATGGCTAAACTTTGTCACCAAGCACAACAAGTAATTGTCTGGCTGCTCCAAGTCACAGTTCACATCCAAAGTAGGGTCCTGCACCCGGATTCACCAGAGTCACTGGAGCCGCTGGAGAGGTCGTTCTTCATCGCAGTGTGAATCCTCAGGTAAATTGAAAAGGAAGCATTAGACATCCAAGCAGGTTGGGACCACTCATATAGATCTTTCCCCTGAAGTCAGCTGATTTCTGCGCCAATCCGGCAACTAGCATTAGCACAGGCACTGTTTCCTGTGTTGACGACCTTGCCAAGTCAGATCGAAGAATTCTGCGCAGCACTGCACTGGCTCTCTGGATCCTTACCGTCTCCCTGTGGCGTGCCTTTGGTGGCCACGGAGCTGAGAGACCTTCCAACTGGAGAACCACCAGCTTCTCCCCTCTTGCCAGTCGGACCCTCCGAGCCCATCTTGCCTCTGGCTCCAGTTCTGACCCCACTTCTGGCTCCACAACCTTTGCTGGCCACGGATATTTCAGTGCAATGCTGACACTATTGACACCAGAGGTGGAGGAGGACCCAATTGTTCTCTCCAGCACCGGTTTGACTTCCACCAAAGTTGTGTCTAATTCTGTCTGAGAAGCCTTTTCCCCTACTTGATTTCCCTCTGTAAGTGAGTCGACATGCTCTGCATTCCTTTTTTGGAATGGACTCGGACTATGATGGACTCTTAGATCACACTTCTTCCTAGAGACTAGTCTTGCAAGCCTCTGCATGCCCATCTAATCCCAACACATTTTCTGTCACTCCCCTATCAAGGAAGCTAAGTGGGTGGAAACATTTGGCAAACGTGTATTTTCCTCCACTAGTTTGGGTCTCCGCTGTGTTAACGCCAACTGCTTGTTAGGGCGCTACTCCCCGCGCCCTTTGGGATTCAGTGGCACAAGTCCTCCCTGGTGTGCCTGAAGACCTTCGACCTGTTTTCGCTCAGGTGATTAAAGATGGTTGTGATGTGGCCAAGTTTATGATTCCTTATGGCTTGGACACCAGCGATTTCATTGAACAGGCACCAGTGTTTCTATTCGCTGCCTGGCTGCCATCGACTGGGTTCTCAGGCGATTTCCAGTCCTCCCTGATGATATGCCCTTCTTTGGCAGTGTTCAGGGACAAGGCTGGGTCCGCTCTAGAGCTTTTTGAGGAGATCAGTGCTACTTCTCGCTCTCAGAGCCTTTCCACCCCCCCTCACCAACATCAACAGATCCACCGTTCGTTTTACAGCTTCAGGCTCGGGAAGTCATATCACAAGCCTGCCCAGCCTTCTCAGGGAACCCAGCAGTTTCTCGGTCGAGGTTGAGGTACCCACTGACCCCATGGCTAAGCTCAATGGTCTGCTCAGTCTTCCGTACCCCCTGCAGCCTCACCTTCCGAAACTCCTTAACATGCCCCTACAGGTGCACAGCCACTCGGTGGGAGGCAGAATCCACTGATTCTACCCAGGTTCACCAGGAATAACTTTGGACAGTAGAGTTCTACAGATCATCCTCAGGGGTTACTCTTAACACTTCCTTTCTTCCCTTCTGCACCTTCCACTGTCTCATCAGTGACTGACTGAGGACCATCTATCAATTTTACAGCAGGAAGTGCAATCCCTTTTTGCTGAAGGGGCTATCGAGAGGCTATAACCAGTAGCCAGTAGCAGCTTGTGGTTGTTATTCCCATTACTTTCTGGTGCCAAAGAATTATGGAAGCCTGCAGCCTATTTTAGACTAGCACTCTCTCATTTCCTTCCTCTAGAAGGAGAAATTCTAAATGCTCGCTTTAGCTCAGGTCTTGTATTTCCTTGGCCCTGATAACTGGATAGTGGGTTGGACCAGCATGATTGCAATGTCCAAATACCTGTCCTGCTGGCCCACCCTCACTACCTGCGGTTTGTGATGGGGCAAGAGTATTTTCAGTTTGCAGTGCTCTCCTTTCCACTCAACAGTGCATATCTGGTGTCCAGACAAGTGAAGGCATTAGTGCCAGCTCGCCTTCAAAGGTTAGAGTGGCAGTCTTCCCCCTACCTCTATAACTGGGTGTTGAAGACGGCCTCGCTCCAGGCAATTGTCAACCGCCTTCAGATTATGGAGAATCTCTTGTCATCCCTGAGGTTCACTATTAATGTGCCAAAGTCACACCTGACTCCTTTTAGGACACTCCCCTTCATCAGAGACATTCTGGATGCGATTCAGTTTTGTGCCTTTCCCCCCAGAAAGGGAGTCCAGGACATTCAGGCTATGATCACGATCTTTCAGTGAAGGCTACTGGGACTGATGGGCTCTTTCATCCTGCTGGTCGAGCATGCTAGATGTCGTACGAGGGCTCTACATTGACATCTGAAGTCCTAGTAGGCCCCACATCAAGGGACCTCTATCAGATTTCAGAGGAGACTGCCTTAGATCTACAGTGGTGGTTGCTGGAGTGTGATTGGGTCAGCAGCAGGCCCCTCTCTGTTCTCCATCCGGAGCTGATAGTAGTAACTTGGTTGGGGTGGCCACTTAAAAGAGGTGGAGATCAGAGATCTCTGGTCTCTGGCAGATATCCAGCTCTGTGTCATCCTCTTGGAACTTAGTGCCTTCCAAGTGCTATTGAAAGCCTTCTTGCCCTCCTCTAGGTCATTGTGCTCATGGACAAAACTACCTCCATGTGGTACTGCAACAGACAGGGCTTGTGGGCCTGGAGACACTGTACCTCTGGAAATGGCTGGACCGCCAGGGAATTTTTCTGATAGTGCACTACTTGGCCTGACCGTTGCATTCTAGGGCTGATGAGTTCATCTCTCGATTCCTAGCAGATCACGAAAGACAGTTGCAACTAAGTGGAGTAATGCCTTGTCTGCAAATGGGTGGAACCTTGGCTAGGTTGGCTTGCCACTGCAGAGAACAAGCAGTGTCAGCTTTTCTGCATGTTAGAGTTTCCAAGGCATATCTTGCCCTGAGACACGTTCTGCCTCGTGAGGAGCTCAAGACTCCTGTTTGCCTGTCTACTGATACCACTCCTATTGTGAGTTCTCTAGAAAATCATGACTGACTGAGCCCAAGTCATCCTCGTAGCTCCATATTGGGTAGAGAGTATGGTATCCAGTACTCCTGGGTTTAAGCATTTGACCTCCGATCAGGCTGCCCATCTGGGAGGACCTGCTGTCATAGTTACAGGGTGGTGTTCTGCACCCGGGTCTTAACAAATCTCCATGCTTGGCGATTCAGTGGTGATGGCTGACCACCTGTAGCCTTCCTTAGGAGGTGGTTGATGTCATTTTGGCAACCAGACGTCCCTCCATGAAAACTGTATATGCTGATCGTTGGGACAAATTTCTGGTTGGTGCAGCACACTTTAGTTCGACCCCTCCAGGACAATGTATCTGATGTTCTGCTGTTTTGTCTCTTGCCTGCCAAGGTTTTGCATTTGGCACGATTAAAGACTATCTTCGTGGCCTTTCGGCCTTCTTGCGGTTGCCAGGTCAGCCTTCCTTGTTTAAATCACGATTTGTGATGCAATTTCTGAAAGGGCTCCAACATATGTTTTTCCCTTCTCCTTTCGTGATTCACATATGGCTTCTCAATCTCATCTTTACTTGTTGGATGTGCACATTCGAGACTCTCCTCAGTGGTCCCCTAAAGCTCTTTCCTATCAAGACAATGTTCCTCCTTGCCATTACCTCAGCACGGTGTGTCAGTGAGCTTCAGGCTGTTTGTGTTAATCCACCATGCACCTCGTTTTTCCCAGACAAACTGGTCCTGCGGACTTGGGCATCCTTTCTTCATAGAGTTGTGACACCCTACCCTGTCAGCCAAACCATCACCCTGCTGGAATTCTATGCACCCCTCACCCTTTTAAGGATGAAGAGAGGCTCCATTGCTTGGACCCCATGAGAGCAATGCGTATCTACATAGGTCATACCAAAGGCCACAGATGGACGATCAGCTCTTTGTGGGGTTTACTGGCACAAAAAAAGGCAAGGCTGCGAAGAAGAGAACATTCTCCCGCTGGAGTGTATTGTGCAGTAAGATCTGCAACGCATTTTTGGAAGGACTTTGTGCTCATTCAACCAGGACCAAAGCTTCTAACTGTTAGCACGCGGAGTCCCTATCCTAGACATATACCTGGCAGCTACATGGGCGTCCCTTCTTACATTCACAAAGCACTTTTGTCTTGATTTCCAGGTTCAGGGTAGTTTGTCCTCCAGGACTTTCTGATTTGAGCCCATTCACAGGCACACCTCTAGTATGTACTACTTTGCTATCTATTCCAAAAGGTAAGAATCTGAGGTTAAAATTCTCTATCAGAAGAACACGTTACTTACCTTCTGTAACTCTTTTTCTTGTTGAGACTCTATCCGTAGATTCCTCACCGACCCTCAAATCCTCTACGTTCTATGATTGAACTGTACTCTTTAATAAGATCCCAAGTCTAGGAATGTGTCCCCTACTCAAGGCGATTTGCTCTTGGTTCTCTGCTTCTGCGTGTCCCAGAAAGCCTTGAATACAACTGATATCATTGCATAGAGGTGTAGTCTATAAGGGCCCTGCATGTCATTTCCAGAGCAGTACGGCATCAGTGCAGAGCCGCTCGGCGCCACCTCACTGCTCACCGAGGTACTGCTGAAAAGTCTGATCCAGTCTAATGCCCGGGTAATATTCATAAAGTGAGGAATCTGGGCTAGATAGTCTCTTCCAGAAAAAGCATTACCTAAGGTGAGTGACTTGCCGATGAAAGATCAGTCACAAATTCGAATTTACTTGTTGCCTCGCTTAGAAGATTGTGGATTACACTAAATATGTTCTTTCACCTCTCTTGAAAAGGCAGTTGAATCAATTCAAGCTGAAGATGAAAGCGCCAAACTTTGCAAGCGCCGGATTGAACATCTTAAAGAGCACAGCAGTGACCAGCCAGCAGCTGCAAATATGTGGAAGAAGAAACGCATGGACCGCATGATGGTGGAACATCTCTTGCGCTGTGGCTATTACAACACTGCTGTAAAACTAGCCAGGCAAAGTGGCATTGAGGTAGGCAAGTGTAGAAGATTAATATGGCACCCAGGCTCTATTTCTGGCTTGAATGTTAGATTAGCATTCTATAACTGAAATAACATCTGTATTATCTGTATGTGATCCCTGCGTTGGCTGGTTGCCCTGGCCACCAAATTGCCTTTTAATAAAACTTCATTTCCTAGGCCAATGGTTGTAGCTGTGCCTCATAGATAATTAAACATGGATGGACCTTGAAGGAATGCTGCCTTAAGGAGAACTGTTTTATTGATTGGTGGATACTACATATCGATCACTACTCACGTGTGGGCTATTTCCATTAATTTTGCTGAAGTACATTGTTTTTTTCTTTCGATGCTGCTATAAAATGCACATTAACCCAAATTGCACGATCTTGAACTACATGAACTAAAGGGTCTGTTCATCTACCTGTACAGCCTTATTAGATAAGCTCATTGGCAGGCGATGATATACATTATCATCAGTTAGAGCATTGATGCTCTGTTTTTCATATAATCTGTACCGTTGTTAAGGATGCCCTAACCCAGTTAAAGAAGTATCAGCCTACTCTGCCCTGCCATTCGGCCAACCCTGCCTCTGGCAACCAAACAGTTCCTCCATCCACATAACATGTTGGAGGTTAGGGTGCAAAGGTGATGTCTTTCTGGATTTGAAGGAAGAGGAGGCTGGGGAAAACCTCCCATCTTCATCCCAGAGCTACCAGGGCATGGTGTTAAGCCATGCCTTGCAGGCTCTCTGGCAAGAACAGTGTGAGGAACACTGACCAAGTCCACTCCCTGTGCCTAGAACCACAGAGCACAGCCAACCATCAGCCATAGTTTTTTATTGATTATCAAGTTGAGCTCAGCTGTGATATTCCACAGCTATTTTCCAAATAAACATTTGAGCAAAGGGTACGTCTAACAATACTGTATTGAGATTTAAACTGCTGAAAGCACCAGACGAAAACAGACCCTGCTGCCGATGTTTGTCACCTTCCAATGTCTGAAGTAGTCACTGATATAATTATATGGATGACATCTTGATGATGCACATAGAACAGTCTTAGCTTTGTATAAATCAGGAATTGTAGCAGGTGAACACACTCATCAGTTAAGAACCTCCGTAGCTGTCCAGCAATATGCGTAGATCCATCTAGTAATAAACAATTTAAATTCTTCTGGTTTCAATTAACATTCTTTACATTTTTGTTATGATCCATGTACAAACAGGATGTGGATGGTAAGGAAACTTATAGCAGAAACATTGCAGATGCCAGTTCCGTGACACACCACACTGCCGACTGGATGCTCCTTGAACTTCCATGTGGGATATGAGCTTATCAATATCCGATTGCTGTTGTGAAAACTAAGACTGGGTGTGGATTTCTAGTATTCTCCCTCACGCCCAGTGAGTAGAAGTATAATCCGAACAAACCTGTTCTTGTGATGCAACCGCATGCCAACTCCTTGATTTGAGAAGTGTACTAATCTAATCCAGCTGGGAGTGCTTATCCCTTGAGTTTAACTTCTTGTAGGAAGCTAGATAATAACAGTGACTTTTCAATCTTTTATTCTTAATCTTTTGTTGCAGGGATTCTGCACAAACACAGAACTATGCGCAGGATTACAGGTCCTTGGTGTGTCGGGACTGAGTCATCTTACCACCTTAGTACCCACGAGGCCAGGACCAACTAGCTATAGTGTCTCACTTGCTCTCCTACTCACTTTCAGAGAAACAAGTGATTAGACACCCCAGAACTCATCACTCCCCGATCTCTCAGGAATTGCGGTAACAAGACACAACCTTTTGCTCGCACTCTTGTACTTGTCCTCAGTATGATCTGACAGAGACACAAAACAGTTTAAAATTTTTATTTTAACTAACGTGCCCTAACATTCACTTTACATGCCACAAAAAGCTGGAAAATGCATAGTACATATACAGTCAGCATAGCAGCTAGTCCATAAATCGTAAAGGGAGATGTCATCATGAAAAGACAATAAACCCTAACCTCCCTCCCCTTGCTAAGAAGCAGTTTTATTATATATTAGATCATCTCTGGTCTTTGTCAGCAGACCCCATACCTCATCCTATAGATGATAGATCTAAATCATGGATGCTATCTTGTTCTTCTCCCTGGAAAGGTCCCTCTCCAGGTGTGTGTTACCTATTTGTGTATTCTAATAAAACCAAAGTACGTATGTCCAAACCGCTGCATTGGTATGTTTTGTCTAAGGGCCAAGCCCTGCCCAGAACAAAACAACAAGGGGCATTGTTGTTCGACCTTGCACATAATGTATAGTCAAAATCCCAGAAACATGCAGAGAGTGAACACAGTGATGAGTTCTCATGTGAAAACAGCCACAGAAATTATTGCAAAAAATAAAAATGTGTAGTAACGTGTGCAAAGCAGCAGGGAGGCTGCAACGTGCTCATGCTAGCTTAGTGAAGACGAAAATTTCCCTATGGGCAACGTGACACTTTCTATTGCATTGAGAATACTACGTTTTTTCTACTTCTTTGCCCTACCATGGTGTATATGAAATGTAAAACAAATTATGTAGTGCTTATTAAAAATATCAATGATGGACTTAAAATGCGATATAGCCTGCATATTATAGGTTGATAAACTGTCAAGTTTATGCGTGTGGAAAGGGGATTGTTCAACTAGGTATGCAGTCACATTTGCAACCACAAGTACTGTTATTTTTTTTTTTTTTTTTAAATATATTTTTATTGCAGGAATCAGTAAATCGTTACATAATCGACCAGCATTATAAAACAAGCAAAATCAATAGGGCACAACCCTCCATCTCCCCGCCATATTTCTCGTACACAGCCATTCAGCCCACAACCCTAGGGTCGGGCGGCGAAAGTCAATGGGGGCTCAGCAGGACGCCAAAGCTGGTCCGGATAATCCACTGTCTGTCATCTGCTTTTCCAAACAAGCCTATAAACCCAGAAAGAAAACCCCACCCTCAAAAAGCTAAAAACCAAAGTAACCCCTACCCAGCCCCGCCATCAGCGCACGGTAACTACCGCAACAGGATCTGCTAAAGGACCCATGGGGAAAACAACAGAGCTGAAAAGTTCAATCATCTAACGGGACATGGGGCGAGCTGCATCCTCACTGTCAGAATCGCTGGGGGCGCAATAATCCCTAAGGGCCTGCACTAACGTTTCCCACTCCAGCGCTGCCTCCTGCGCCGTCTCATTACGCTGCCTCCAAGCTATCTGGTATCTCAGTGTGCTCTCCCCCGCCGCCCCCTTCAAAAGTTCGCTGTGCCACCGGCCTCCCGTTGGACCAGCTCGTGCCTTCCAGTTCCTGGTCACCTCCCGCTTAGCAAGGAGCAGCCCTAAATCGATGAATTTGCTGGATATTTTGTTCTTGGGGGTATGAGGGAACCAGTGCAGGAGTCCCACCGCCGCGTCAAGTGATAAGGATCTCCCCGTCACCTCCTCCAGGGTCTTCCCCACTTCTACCCAATAGGATGATAATCCTGGGCAGGCCCACAGCATGTGGAGCAGGTCCGCTTCCTGGGCTGGGCACCTGGGGCAGTCCGCTGAATTCGTAGCAAAATATCGCCTGATTTTCACCGGGGTCAGATAAGCTCTATGTAGCACGTAGTAGTGGACCAATTGAAAGCGGGCGTGTGCCCTTCCAGGCTCGCCGCACCAGCTGGGACCAGGTCGTCTCCGGGATCTCCTTGCCAATGTCCACCTCCCAACGGGTTCTCAGAGTAGTGAGGGGAGCCAGCCCCTCATTGATCAGTCTGCCATAAAGGCAAGTGACCGCCTTCACCGTGCCCGCAGACATCATCACGTATTGGCACACCGGAGATAAAGGGGGTTCCTCCTGCCCATGTTTCCAGTGCGCCTGAATCGCTCGGATAAGGGCCGAGTGCAACAAAAAGTCGCCGCGAGGGATCTCGAAGCGATCGATGAGCTCCTGAAAGGGCAAAAGCGCCCCGTCCTCGTATAGGTCACCTATCAGCTGTAAGCCTGCGTCCTCCCAGTTCGCCAACCGCGACCAATCGCCGCCATGGGGCAACGCCGTCCGCATCCCCAGAGGTATTTTGGGCGCATACGGTATTCTCAGGTGGCCCCGGGCGTGAGCTCGGTTCCAACACAGGCGAACGGTCCGCTCCTCAAGCGACAAGTCCTGTAAGGCCAAACGTTGTCGCAGCGCTATGAAGGAGAGAACATGCCTGGCTATACCCGTACCCCTTCTGTCTTCTGGGCCCCGGAATTCCCGGGCGATCTCCTGGGTGAAGGTCTGGAGCTGTGCCGCCAAATAATACTTCTCAAAATCCGGCACTGCAAGCCCACCCTCATCCTTCGGCCTCATCAGGGTCTTAAGGGCCACCCGCCGGCGGCCCGAGCCCCAGAGGAATCCGACTATCATAGATCGTAATAGTCGAAATGTGGCCGGAGGGACCCATATTGGCAGCGTCCGGAAATAATATAACAACCGGGGAAGCGCCACCATTTTGAGCAAAGCGATCCGCCCTGCCACCGAGAGCGGTAGCGTGGCCCAGAAGTCCATGCTGCCCCGAAGTGCACGAGTGCCGCGAGCAATGTTCCCATCCAGGAGGTCAGATGGTTCATGATAGACGTACACCCCCAGGTATTTAAAGCAGTCAGGTTCCCATCTAATCTCCCTGCTGAGAGCAGGGCTAGGGGTGCCCCTGCGAACCGGGAAGAGACAGGTCTTAGTCCAGTTCACCCGGAGGCCCGAGACCCCCCCAAACTCCGTAAGCGCCGTCGCAGCACCATGTAAGGCAGCGAACGGGTCCTCGAGGAAGAGCAGCAGGTCGTCTGCATATAGCGAAATGTGGTGCGGGCCCGAAGAAGTCCTCAGGCCCGCATAATGGGCTCCCGACCGGAGGTGCAGTGCGAGCGGCTCCACCGCCAGCGCAAAGAGAAGCGGGGATAACGAACATCCCTGTCTCGTGCCCCTCTCCACCGGATATTGTGAGGAAATGAGCGGTCCCGCCCTAACCCTGGCCGATGCAGAGGCATACAGAACCTTGGTCCACCTGATGAAGCCCTCACCGAGACCGAACCTCCGCAACACAGTACCAAGGTAGTCCCATTCCAGGCTGTCAAAAGCCTTCTCTAAGTCTACCGATAAGACAACCGGGCACGGGGCGTCCACAAGCGGTTCTCCCAGCAAGCGGAACAACCTGCGAATGTTCATGGTCGTGTTACGCCTGGGGATGAATCCAGCTTGGTCCTCATGTACCAGGGAGCTCATGTGCCCCAGCAGCCTCGAGGCCAAGATGCGGCTCAGTATTTTATAGTCAACCGTCAGCATTGATAAGGGGCGGTAAGACCCCGGATCGGATGAGTCCCTTCCGGGTTTGAGGAGGGGAACCACCAAGGCTTCGCACATCGAGCCCGGGAGTCGCCCAAGCCTCTTCGCCTCTCTGTAGACTATCAATAACCTAGGGGCTAGGAGATCAGCATAAGCTGCATAGAACTCCACCGGAAGGCCGTCCAGGCCCGGGGTCTTATTCCTTGCCATCTTTTTAATGGCACTACGGATCTCTCCCAGTTCTATGTCGGACCCCAGGACTTTCGCCACGTCCTGCTCCACTGTTCGGAGCTCCAGGGGCTGTAGATAATTATTAAGCAAGTCAGGGTCTCGGGTAGAGCGACTGCGGTATAAACTTTCGTAGTATTGCCGGTAGCAACTCAGAATCTCAGGCTGAGTGCACACCACAGTCCCGTCTGCCCTGCGCATGGACGTCGTCAGTGAGGACTGGCGCGTAGGGTTGGCTAGCCATGCCAGCAGCGCGCTCGACCTATCCCCCTCTGCCAGAGACCGAACAGTATAGGCCTTGTAGTCGAAACAGCGGAGCCGTTCGACCTCCGCCTCCTTCGCCTCCGCTGCCCGTGTCTGTAATTCAGGGCGCCCGGGGCGGCGGAGTTCCAGCTCGCGGAGTTTCCGGTCCGCTGTATCTAGGTCGGCGAGGATAATTCGTCTCATGCCGACCTTTTTGGAAATACAGTATCCCCTCACCACCACCTTAAAAGCGTCCCACTCTAGCGCTCTCGAGCTCGCGGTGCCACCGTTGGACGCAAAGTACTCCGAGATCTTATCGCCTAGGTCCGCTTTGAAAACACTGTCCTCAAGGATCTCGGGCCGTAACTTCCAGGTGGGCACTGCAGGCACCCCGGGGAACCAGCGAAGGTCCAGCAGGAGGGGGTTATGATCTGATATGGTCCTGGTCAAATATTCAGACCGGACCGCTGCCGAAACTAGTTCTGGCGAGCCAAGGAACCCATCCAGTCTAACATGCAACTCATGGAGGCTCGAGAAGTAGGAATAGTCCCTAGTTGTGGGGTGCTGCGCCCTCCAGATATCCGTTAAACCCCAATGAGTCTGCCAGTCCCTACGTCCCTTAGCCACGCGGCGAACCGGAGAATCAGGTAGGGGTGGATGCGATCGGTCAGTGTCTACATCCACTACCGAGTTGAAATCTCCACCGAGCAGGAGGGGCCCGGAGAAGAAGTGGGCCAGCGAGCCCGATAACCTGGAGAGGAAGGCAGTCTGGTCCACATTAGGAGCGTACACACAGCAAACGTTTAGGTCTCTCCCTCCCAAGGTGCCCGAAATGGCCACATATCGCCCCTCTGGATCTATCACTGTTTTCGTGACCTGGAAGGGAACCCCAGCTCTGACCCAAATCAGCGCCCCCCTGGCATACGCGGAGTACGAAGTGCAAAAGACCTGCCCCCTCCATCTACGCTGTAGCGCCGCCCCTTCCGCCTTGTTCAGATGTGTTTCCTGCAGCAGCGCCATTTGTACCCCCCTACGCACTAAATAAGCGTGGACTTTGTGCCGCCTAGACATGGTATGAAGCCCCCGCACATTCCAAGTAACACATTTCAGATTAGCAGCATTAGCCATTGTCCCAGATCGTTCTCGCAAAGCCTCCCCATCTGGGTCCCAACAAAGAAAGGACATCAATCAACCCAGCACTGATGGCGGCCATTTTCCCCAACCAAAACTTAACAACCCTAGTATTAACCAAACTCCCATCCGCCCTCCCCAGAACAGGACCCAAATAGCACCATCTAGTTCCCATCCAAACCATACCCTCCAAAAACTCACTATCCCCTACTAATCCTGCGGTCGCCACCGTAGGAAGGCCTTAAGGGCCAGGTGCGGGCCGGGCGGAGGCAGTGGGCTTTCGATGCTCAGGCCACCAGGACTAAGATAAGCCCGAAACAGTGCCAAACGTGCTCGGGGCAAAAACAAGGCCCCCCCCTCCCCCTACCCCCGGAAGTCAGCATCAAGTGTCGGCACCCACCACCCCCGTGCCGGGCCCCCTCCCAAAAGGAAGTAGCTCACCCCGTTACCCCTGTCCATCTAGAAGGTCCTCCACCGATTTCGGTGTGATCACCGGCGTATGGACGCTATCAGTCACCGATTCCTCGGAGTCCGTTGGCACCCCCTCGTCACCAGTGTCCGCTTCCTCCTCAATGGCATCGTCCCGTGAGCCAGACAGCGTAGACAACACCTCCAGCACTCCCCTCCGCTCCGTCGATGTCTCCGCCGTCGAGGGTCCGCCTGAGCGGCCAAGGCGACTCCGAATTCGTTTGGATTGCCGTCTCTGCTCCGGCTCCGCCGTCTGCTGTGATGAGGAGCCAAAGCCATCTTTCCCTGCTCTGTAGAGTTCGAGCCAGTTGCAGACGTCCTCCGGGGTATCAAAGAATTGAGTCTTGTCATCGACAATTATGCGGAGCCTCGCAGGAAATAGGAGCGAGTACTGAATGCCCTCGCTCCTGAGCTCTCGCTTGACCGCCAGGAAGGAAAACCGTCTACGTTGAGTTTCATAGGTGTAATCCGGGAAGATGTTCACCTGGCTGTTCGCCACTTTGAATGGACCATTATGTCTGGCGGCGTTGAGGATGAGGTCCCTGTCCCGAAAGTGCAACAACCGTGCCACCACCGGTCGCGGGGTCCGACCCTGTTGTGGTGGCCTCGCTGGGACTCTATGGGCGCGCTCCAGGGTGTAGAAGGAGGATAGACCCTCTGGGGCCACCGTGTCTCGGAGCCAGGCCTCCAAGTATGCCACCATGTCGCCATCCTCAATCTTTTCCGGCAGGTCCACCACCCGAATGTTATTCCTCCTGTTACAGCCTTCCGCATCCTCCGCTCTCTGCTCCAGGACCGTAATCCGGGACAGGGCATCCTTCATAGTCGCAGCCAGGGTTCGCTGCGCCGGCTCCAAAGTTTTCACCGAGCTCTCCACTTCCTTAACCCTGTCCGAGAGTTTGCCGTGGTCCGCTCTAAGGAGGCCTAGGCTTGTCGCTACCTGGGCAATGTCCTGCTGGAGGGCCGAGCGCGTGGTCGCAATCGCCTCCAAGACGCGGTCAAATTGCTGCTGCATTGGTGCACCACCAGAACTCTCCGGGTCCCCACGTTCCTCTTTGTCCTGGGACTCCGAGTCTGAGGCGGCTGGGGTAGCCCCCTTGGCTCCTCTAGGTTTCCCCATGTCGCCGGGAGCACACCGTGCGGGTCCAGGAGTGAGCTTCTCCGAGTGTAAGCGCCGGCCGTGACTCTCCCGGTTATTGGGCCTCAGGTCGAGTGCCGGAAATCCCCGTCTCCAAGGCCTGTTGGACCTCCTCAGCTTCGGCTCGTGCCACCACCACGTCGTCTGAGGGCACCGTGGAGGAGGCAGAGACAATCGTCGCCAGGTCGGGCAGGCCCGTGCGGCCGATAGAGTCCCGGAGTAAGGGTCACCGACTCCTCCGGATGATCTGCGGCGCCAAAGGGTTGCGCCTCCCATGGAAGTGGTCCGGCCAGAAGAAAGTAGCCAAGTGCAGTGTAGGGAGTGGGGCCACCGTCGGGACCTCCAAGCGCCCGCGTGCGGGAACCACTATGACGGGGGCAACTGCCCGTCCGAGTGCGTTCCTCGTTGATAGGGTTCGATCTGATCGCTGTCCAGGTCCTCACATCTCCGTGAGACGGCAGGGCAGGGGGTGCGCCGCTGCTAGTGGTGTACCATCCGTCTAGTGGTGTACCATCCGTCTAGTGGATCCGGCCAAGGGGACAATGAAGTCCGGGTGCCTTGTTGGGTCGCACTCCGCAGTACCACAAACTCCGATTTTCCGCCGGGTCACCACTCGTTCGGACTCCGCCAGGGGCCCCGGCAGGTCTCCGTCGGGCCGATCAACAGATTGCTGGGGTCGGGGTGCCCCGCAGCCTCCGATTTACAGGATAATCACGGGCTCAGTCCCGGAGCCGAGCTCTCAGGCGACCATCGCCATCGGCGCCCAAGCCACGCCCCCCTCCACAAGTACTGTTATCACTTCAGTTTCATCACCTGGCTTGATTTCCTCAAACGTATGTTCAGGGGATGTGTTGGGGGAATGTAGCAGGAACATGCGTTTTAGGCAGTGCTTAGTTTGAGCCGGCTCAGCACCGCCACTTAATTGCTAACGCTAGCACTTATGACCGTCTTCAAACTGAGTGATGGAATGCACTCCATTTTTCCTTTTTCTTTTTGATTTACTTTTGACAGCTGCTCAATGGCAAAGTTGTAGCTTGCTGGCTCGCCTTGTGCTCTGTCCTCATTGCGGGAACGTAGAATAAACATATTAAGCTGGTAGGTCGTCACCGCCCAGGCTCAAGCTGCTACAGCTACACAAGCATTACATTTCAAAATTCAACTCCAAAAAAAACTAATTTATTGTACATTTCATCCGTTTTATTCCATATTTATTCCATGATTACTTCTATGCTTTTATGTAATTCCACACTTTAAATGCAATCAGAAATGCCAATCCAGAGCTTATTCAGTCTGCCACACGTTGGGGCTATTTGTTTTATTTAGAGATGAGCAAAACAATAGTTGTTCATTAATTCAATATATGTTAAAATTAACTAATACCTGCCACCAAGCCATTCTTTTAGCATTGGGAGCCTGGAATAGTGTGAAGTGTCACACTTGTAGGAGACTCATGTACGAGTGTGATGGTTAGTAGATGTGTTAGTACTGTCGTGGGTAGCACTGTATGGGGCAATGGGTGGTGCAAACTGCAGTGGCCTCCTGACGAGGGCTCTGGCAATTATTTATTTATAAATTAAGCACTGGTTTAAGCCTATCCATGCTGATGACGGAACCGCTCCGTCATCAGCCGCGGTGGCGCTGTGCTGATGAAGGACCGTTTCCGTCATCGCCCGGCGACCGCTCCTGCGCGGCGTTGATTTGGCGCCTGAGCGGCGCATTCTATTGAGCGGGCGGGGCCATGACGGAACCGCTCCGTCATGAGCACAGCTCAATCGCAGCTGGTGACAGAGCGGTTCCATCACCAGCATGCGCCCGCCGCACGGCCGCCCCACCCCCTTAGCACTGCGGCGGAATAGCCGCCGCAGTGAAGGGATTAACGCTACTTGCTGATTGCTCTAGCCCATGTTTCTCCAAGACTGCTCCTGACTTTCTGCCACCACCCAGTCTGTTGCATTGAGGTCTTCTGCCATCTTGTTCTTCTGCTTACCTACCTCAAGGTGTCTTCTGGAGTTTGTAAAGTCGACTCTGGGTTAATGAAAGGCTCTGGCGTCTGGTGCGGTCTGCTTACCTACCCTAGAGGTCTCTTCTGGGGGTTGTGAAGTCGACTGTGGGTTCATGAAAGGTGCTGTCATCTAGTGCTTCTGTTGTCCTATCCTCTAGGTCTCTTCTGGAGGTTTATGTGTCTACTATGGGTTCATGAAGGGCATAGCCTCGTTACGAGTCAGGAATATTAAGTCATTTTGCTCTTTATCGTAGTTGACATTAGGTGCTAGAATAGATATTCGATCGAGTTCTGTTGCATGAGTGGACATTCAGTCTCATTTAAATTCTTCCCTCTGGTCATGTGCCTTTAGTTTACTGGCTGGAAGTTTACGGTGTCATTCAAAAAAACTATATCCAGCAACACGTTATCATGACAGCAAAGTAAAGCAAATGAACGTGCAGGAGACAATCATTAATTGATGTATTTCTTAATAACAGGTAAAGAAACTCAAACCACAAGCACTGATTTAACAAAAAAAAACGCAAACAAGCAGTTTAAATGCCAGCACTGTAAATAAATCAAAGCCTGCACACTCCCCCCTCCTCCAGTCTAAGAAAAGGAATTCTTGCGCCCCATCACAAAAACAATAACATCAGTGGGACAGTGGAACCATCGATAAAATGCCATACCCTTGAGGGACTTCTCATCTGAACTGTAGCATCCCCTTAAAAAAAATTAAAACCAGTGGTTGAAGGTGGTGAGCCAAAGCACTTTCTCTATTTATCATTTTAGCTTTATGAAGGATTGATGACATGGGGTCTTCCAGAGAGCTAAAGCTGTCCGTAGTCGCCTAAAAGTAAGATCTGTGTCCAGAGTATTGATTTTACGGATGCACTCGAGAGAGCAAAAACAAACCCATAGCAGTGAGTCATGAGCCCCTATGTGTCCCTACACAGGTAATCTGTAATCCCTGAGGACTGCATTGGAAGCTCCAGACAGTGTATACAGTTATGGATGTAGAGGACGTTTGCTTGGATGTACAAGTCTTTTTTTCATGGATGTACCGGAATGTTTTGGTTATTGGTCTCCATCTGTAATGTCATTCATGGGTATAATCCAAGCAATGCCTTTGTTGGTATAAGGCTGTGCTTCATGCAAATGAGTGAATACCTATTTTTTCTTCGCACAAGTGCTGACTTTGTACCTGTGAAATAAGAAACACAGAACTGGAGTGGGAGGGCGCACAGACATCTGTGTTCCCTTTTTAGGTCGAGTCTAGGAGTGCACATGCTCTGTCTCTCGACATGCTGTAATCAGTCTGTGGGCTTTATGCCTGCCCATAGTCTCGTGATTCGCTCATTCCTATGTCACTCTTGTAATCTTTGTTTCTGGAATGCATTTGTCATGCCTCCTTCTGTCTTTATCCCTTCCCAAGCACAGCAGACATGGACGTTCTTCTTCAACTGCTTCTCTTTAAATGTGTTTGTGCGACTTTGTTTGTGTTTGCAGTCGCACTACAGTGACCATCGATGACTGACTAGCTTTCTTAGTGAAATTGAGTGTCTTTTTAGGTCAAGCCAAGGCAGTGCGATGAGACATCCTGACATCGTTTCTGCTCATTCCGTTGCTTGTTTAAACTTTTGTCCCCGCACTTCAAAGGTATCGGAGTGTTGGCTTCACCCAGTTCCCAATCTTCAAAGCCTGCCACTGTAGCCATTATGCCAAATCCTCTTTATTGCCCGTTCTGCCTGTGCCCTACTCCCCTGCACCAATCACTGGATGTTGAGCCTCCCGTCAGACTTGCACCTTGTATTCCCCAGCTTCAATGCCCTCCCAAGCTCCCTCCCGCATCCGTGTTTTTGTTTTTTTGTTTTTTTTTAAACCCACTCCACGATATTTTCCATCCACCCACCCTCCAGCGTTGGTTTTGATTCTCTTGCCTCCCCCCTTTGTTTCACATTCTCCTCCCTCTTGTTTACTGAGTGACTCCGAGTTGCACAAACTTTGGGCACAGTGAGTATGTACGAGGGAGTTGGAGACAAGGGCCGAGGACAGCTGTAATGTCTACGAATATGACCCGTGCTGGTGAGTAAGACAACGTGGGCGGGTTTTGGCTTGGTTGAACTCCTCTGCTGCACCGCCTGGACTGTGCCTTCACCAAGTGTGTGTCATGTGCTTATTTCCCTTATGTTGTTCAGTCCTCTGACCGGTCCCATGCTCTCCCCCGCTCGAAGACCCGCGGCACTTTGCAGCTGTCCACAGGAGTCGTGTTTACAAAATTACTGGCCCGGGTAATAGGAGTAGTTTCAACTGTCTGTGCGTGGCCCATATTTCTGAAACTGTAAGGGAATGCGTGTAAGAGGCCACCCCCAGAAGTCTGATGTGTATACATTTCCATGGGTCTACAAGCAGTAGCGGTCGGTGATGGGAATAGCTGCCAGGCGGTGACGTGGGGAGGGGCAGGGTGGGGGGGTAGTAATCTATGGATTAAGGAGGATTACAGGTAAGTAAACCTATAAATAAATAAAACGAATTATGTTGCGCGCACTGCATCCCCAAATGCGATGCAGTGCACGCAACGAAATTCGATTTATTTATTTATGTTTACTTACCTGTAATCCTCCGTAATCCATATATTACTAACCCCCACTCTGCCCCTCCCCACATCACCGCCCGGCAGCTACTCCCACCATTTCATTTTCAAATTTCAAGCAAAAGTTGCGATATTTGAAGTAGAATTTTGTCACAATGGTGTTGCAGAATGAAGCGTGAACGGATAGTCCGAGATGTAAAGTGGAAAACATTAAACTATGTACGTTTTTGAAAAAATCTGCATTGACAGTTGTAAGTAAAGTGTACTAGCTCACCATTGTTTACCCAGGATCCCAGGAATTAACAAAAATCTTGTTTTTAGCTAGCATGTGCAAATTAATGTCTGCTTAGCTTTGTCGCTGCCTCACCTACCCATCATTTAAGTTTTTCGCAGCGAAGTAATAGCCTTATTATCATCTTTTAAAAAATAAAAATATTGCTTCAGAATACTTTCGATCTTCCAACATAGCCAATAAGGGTACTGGTCTATTTGTTGCAATGCACTCGACGCCGTTTATACATATTTGTATTTCTAGCTCATCTATTTAGTTTGAAATCAACAAGGCTGTTTACATGTTTGCAACTCAATGTGAGTACTATTTTCTTTATCCTTTAAGGTTCAATCTAATTAACACTTTAGCCTCACAGATTTAGATTTACAAATGCTACTTAGATTTTATGATTCACTCTAGTTTTTAGGTCTCATCTAGCCAGTACATGTGCTGCCTCTTTTAAACATGCTGTATCTAATCTCTGGGCTTCAAACATGCCCACAATTTTTCATTGGTTCTTTTTCTGCAGTTTGGAAATCCTTGCTTTTTAGTGGGGTATAGTCCCTTCTTGTTTTTGGTTCTCTCCTATGTGGACTAGTCCTATTACATGGGCTTTTCCCTGCTGTCTATTTATGTTGGTTTCGGCAGAATTTTTTTTTTTCAGCTCCTGCTTTCAGAATGTTGGTTTTTTTTGTTTAGTTGATGACATATGGAATTTTTCACTTTTCGATCTCCAGGTCTTCAACATTCCAAACTTGCAGCAGCACATTTAAAATCAGCCCATCCTCCTTCAGTATTGATTTCTGTTTAAAAAGAGTTCTGCATTCAGTTTTTCAATACATCAAAAGTTGCATTTTCTGAACATCTCACGCAGGTGAATTCACACTTTTTTCTGGTTTTTTTTTGTATCCAGCAGCATAACACAATATCACTCTACAAAATTCGACAACAGTTAATATAATTTAATTACTATCCACAACAAACAATTCCAATACAACCCAACTATACATCACACTTCCACCAACCCTTCCTCTCTCTTCCGCACGCCCACTGCCTCTCATCTCTACTGCACACTTCCGCTACCCCCTCTCATCTCGCAATCTCTCTGCCTCCTCTCATCCCTCCCTCACACTCCCTAACTCCTCTTTAAAATGCCTGCTCACACAAGCTACTTTATTGTACCTCCTCGAGCTGTGCACCTATTTTGCCTCCCTTCCCTCCCCTGGGTGTCCCCCACTCGTCCGTCTCTCTCTCTCTCTCTCTCTCTCTCTCTCTCTCTCTCTCTCTCTCTCTCTCTCTCTCTCTCTCTCTCTCTCTCTCTCTCTCTCTCTCTCTCTCTCTCTCTCTCTCTCTCTCTCTCTCTCTTTCTCTCTCTCTCTCTCTCTCTCTCTCTCTCTCTCTCACTTCTGTGGCCTATTCTCCCCTTCTTTCTCAAACACTCTTTCTGCTCCTCTGTCTGGTGCTCATTCACCACTTTATGCACAAACTACCTATGCCTCTTTAATTACCTTTTTATCTGTTCTGTACACCACAACTAATTGGAATTCACAACTAATCATTCCAATTCAACCCACATAGTTCTACTACAAACCACATACATCCACGCCGAACCAAGACACATGGTTAAAAGACCTTGTCATTTACTATGCCAATAGCTCTAACTCTTGCAATTGCGTGACAGAGTGCATTGCAAATGCTTGTTAAATACTAAAATGCATTAGGAGTGCTAAACTCGATGATAACACATTTTGTGCACCCGGGTACGTCTCAGTATTTAAGCGCTTCGATGCCTTGTCTGGGGTAGTAAGCGTAATATATAAATACAATTGCGTGTTCCAAGATGCATTTGCCAAATTAGTTTAGTGTCTGGATCGATTCTTTTTATTGTGCTATTCTGGTGAACAGTCACCCACCTACATCCAGTGGCGGGAGAGTGGAACTCAACTATTCAAGCTGACATTCGCAAAAATACGATTTCCTCAACACATGTTCCCTTTGGCACCTATCTGTACCACGGTCTCTGCCTGACTGCTTTGTGGCCCCACGGTACAGGTTACCTAATGCCTCCCTCATCTCAGTACAGACCCTGATATTATAATGCTGGGGAGTTTCTCTGGGTCTGCCACATGCTTCTCAAGACTCTAAGCATGCCAGCTCCCTGAATTCTGCCGTCAGAAAATAGATACTGACCACTCACATGGTCTTGTATTCCCCACAGGTTTGTTTCAGGGACCGCCCATGCCTTCTTACCCATCAATTCCGATTTACAATCCAGCCAGTCTCAATGTCCCGGACTCTCACTGTGCCTCGCAGCGTTGTTATTGCTTTTATTTTGCTGCACGCAAAAGCAGGGAGGTCAGTCGACGCCTCGAGGAACACAATGGAGTTGCCTGTTTATTTGCTAATTCCGAGATTAGGGATTAGTTTAATCTAAGCAAATGTAGACTACAACTCCCATAGTGCTTCAGTTGAGCCAAAGACTGGAAACGCGGTCTCGTGCCTACATGTCGTGAGAATTGTTCACCTCAACTCTGGGGTTACTGTTTATAATATTCATTGCTTGTGGAACCGTGGCCTCGTCAACGCGCCAGTCTTAAAGATTGAATGCGCCAGGCTTTGTATGCAGCTAAACTGATAATGCATTTTATTAACTTTCCACTACGTGCAAACCGGCTGCGCGTTGGCTTGTCGGGCGCTGTCAAATGTTAATAGAAAATGGAAAGTGACTTGTACTGATTTCTTTGGCAGATTAAAATACAGGCTGCTGACAAACATAGTGTGCTCAGTGATGCCTCTTTGGGTAATTTGTTAATAGGTTCCAGTCCCCTAATTAGGTAATAAACATAGTTTGGCCACAGGAATAAAAACAAGACCTTCAAAAATGATTTTGATCTAATGACCTGTAAATGAGGCTCATCAGTATTAGCTTGTTAGACAGAGTAATGATCTTATTTTGATTCTGCGGTGACCTTGGGAGGAAACACCAGCATTGGAATGCCTCATTTTATTTGCAAATTTAAACCCAGCTCCCTTCTTTCGCCAGAGGTGTTTGCTAATGTAATGACGACTTGGTATTTCCATGTTCAGCAACATTATATATTGGAGCACATTTCGAAGTCCTACATCAACAGTGCGATCCAATTTTGATAAATCAACCTTAACCGAGTAATCTACATAACTTGGAAATGGCGCACTGCAGAGACCTATCTTGAGAACAACAAGGGCTTGCTGTCTAGATTGAGCAATACAGCTTCATGTTAGGAAGTTGTGTGGAGGGGAGGTGTTTTTTGCCTCCTTACCAGAAGGGATGATGGGAGAAGATGTAGGCAGAGCCAGTCTGGCCATTTCCTCAGTGCGATGAAGCCTTTGAAGGCCAGTCTTTTAAGGCCTCGCTCACTGCAAGCGCTTCCGTCCCTTTTTACAGCTGAGAGTTATGGGTCCAATTCTAAAAACATTTTTGGAAATCAAAGTGTAACTTAGGAGCACAAGTACATTGCTTATGAATACAACATCCTGGTTCATAGAATTGCAAAGTTCATTTACACAAGTGTAATATGAACCGTGGTGGATTTTCCACATTCTATTTAAATGTCGGAACACCCACAACCCTAAGTTTTATTGGTATTCGCAAATATTTTGCGTGACTATTATCACTCTACAGAAAAGTGGATATATAGGGCCACATGTACGACAGGCTTTATCAGTCGCAAATGGAGATTCGGGCTGTTTGTGACCGCTAAAAAAGGTTATAGCATGTATCAACTCTATTTGGCTAGTCGTTAACCTGTTACTGACTCAAAATTTGCTATTTTCTATTAGGAAGGGGCATGCCAAGGGCGTCCCTTCCTAATAGCGAGTTGCAGGGGGATGTATGATTGTTTTGCGACTAGAATGTGGTCGCAAAACTATTGCAGTTTACCGCCTACTTCAAGTAGGTGGTAAGCCAGTTGCACACAGGAAGGTTTTTTTAAAGAGCCGCAGTGGTCCCATGGACCACCGTTTACCTTTGAGGAAACGGACTGCATTAAAAAAAATCTTTTATATAGAAAGCAAACATAGTGCTCACCCCAGATGGCCACCATGTCTGTGTTATTGCATTTCCCATTGGGTCGCAAATTGCAACCTGCCTCATGAATATTGAGGCAGGTCATTTGTGACTCAATTGGGAATCGCTAAATGTGTCTGAGACACATTTATACATATCCTTTTGTGACTTGCAAAAGAAAACGGTCATACATGTGGCCCATACGCCTATAAATGATTGGAGTATCTGGTTTCCTTTGTTAGGGTCTATACACAAATTTAACGGTAGTCTGGTTTCTGCAAGAAATAATGGAAAAAAGCTAAGTGTTCAGATACATGTTTCCCCCTGACTTGCATAGTCACCCAGTGGAACACCTGCATGAGTAGATATTGACCACAGGGGCTACTCCTAGAAATTTGTGACTGTCTTGGAATTCTAGAAGTGAATCCCTAAAACGATCAAAATCACACTCTACCAAAGTAGATTCCTAACTTTGTAAACCACTACTTGGGAAATGAGCAGTGAGATATGTTGTCGTCCTTTCATTGTACAACTTTTCATTGTACTTCTCGTGGCATTAGAGCATGCTTAGTTTACATTTCTTTCCTAAATTTGTTAACTTTTAGTAAACTTTTCTGTATTTTACTAGAATTAAAGTCGTCAAGTCACACTTGGGATTGCAAAACAATGTTGCTCCATGGACGAGAGAGGAGTACCTTTAGATAGTAAATACGTTTAGGAGTAGAAGCCAGATATTCTTGGGACATGAGGTATGGAGAAGTTTGGCCACATATATAGCCATGTTATCTTTACAGTAGACAAGGTCATCGATCCACTCCTTAGTGGTTGGAGGGGGCTCAACCCAATCTGATAGTAACCCTACAATTTGTGAGTTGAAGGACCAGTGCTGTAAACCGTTTAGTCTGCTTAGGTCATCTAGGAGAGCCTGTAACTGGGCAGGGAAAACAATGTTATGTTATTAAGTTTTATGTAGCCCTCGTATACCTGAAAGTGTTTTGGCGCTGTGATCCGTAAGGGTAATCAGCGAGGCAGGATGGGTATTATGTGGCCTCTAGGTGAGAAGACCCATGTTTTCAATGCTTTCCTGAAATGTAAAAGGGTCTGGGAATTTTTAAATTCAAAGGGGTGGAGGGAATTCCACAGTTTACTGGTACAGGTCAAAAATCTTATGCTGCCCCAACGGGCAAGTGTGAACTTAGGCACCCCAAAATAAATCAGGCCCGAGGACCGGTTGGGTCTTAAAGGTGTATACCAGCGAAAGCCCTGCCTAAGGGCAACTGCTCCGATATTGTGTAGTGCCTTAAAGGCACTGCATAAGGCCTTGAATGCGCTCCTTTTCTTCATAGGTATTTGGGGAGACTGAAAATGAGACAGCTGCAGCATTTTGTGGGTCTTAAGTTTAAATACCATTTGTTATTGTAAGCGATATTTAATCCATTACAATAGTCCAATTTGGACAAGTGCTTGATTCAATTTTTGAAGATTGGAGGGGATGTAGGATAAACATGTTCTCATGATCTTCAAAAGAAAGAAAACTGAGGAAGATATTTCACCTGTTTCTCAAAGGAGAGGGTTTTGTCAAAAAATGACTCCCAGGTTTCTAACCTTTTCATCTGGGGATGGGGGAAGGCCCATATCTGGTTGGCCCCCGTCTGGGGACCAAATGTTGATATTGTTTCTAAGGAGTAGTTTTCGGTCTTATGTGAGTTTAATCTCAGGCAGTTTTCTGCCACCCATGTTCCATTATTTTCCATACAGAGGCGAAATTGAGAGACTGTATGGGCCGGATTTTCTGTGACACCACATTCTGTTTGTCATCTGTGTAGGAGACAACTGAGAACCCGAAGGTTCGGATCTGTTTAAGCAGAGGACTGGGTGGGGCTTAGTGACACCCCTTGGGGGACACCACATGGAAAATGCCATGTTGTAGAGACAAATTTTTCTAGCGGGATACAATATTCCATGTCTGCCTAAAAGGACGTAAGTAAGGAGAGGGCTTTGTCTTTGATTCCTAGCTCATGTAGGCGGTTAGTCAGAATGCTGTTATTGACCGTATCAAATGTCGCAGAAAGATCCAAATGTATAAGGGCTGCGATAACGTTAAGTGCACAATATTACGGTCTGAGATGTAACCAAGTTTTGCCTATCAAGTATGTCTGGATCACAGAACCAAAAGTAACACCCTCATATCTACCGTCCACCCACGCTGTGAGCCCTAACATACAGTATAATAAACCTTCCCGTAAACCAGCACAAATCCGGAAATTAAAGAAATGCATGTTAAAAGGAATAAGATAACACCCTTAGTGTGCACTTCACTGGAGGGGTTCTAGAGGCCAACCAGGCGGCATACATATAATAGAGAGTCTCTTGAAAGATATAAGAGAAATATGTTGTGGGTACAGGAATGATGACCACTAGTAAATTAACCCCTTTGCTGCTAGGCCTTTTCCCCCCGTGCTAATCCTTTTTTTGGCTATTTGGGTTAGTTTGTGCTTAGGCCCCTGTAACTTTTTGACCACATAAGGTATCCATTCCAAATTTTCTTCCTTTTCTTCCAACATCATGGGGATTCTAAAGGTGCCCAGGGTTTGTGGATTCCACTGTGGGGACCAAGAAATTAGCCGAAATACAGCTACATTTTGGTTTATGAGGGAAAAAGGGGGAAAAAAAGGCTACAGATGAAAGTGTCTGTTTTTTCCCTGCAAATGGTATGTGTTGGACCCGGCCTTTGGGCAGGTTCACCCCTAGACTTTTTGCTTTTTCCTAGCCTGTTTCTGGAACCTGGTGTTGGTGATTCTAGGCCTCTGCGCACTTTTTTCACTGTGGTACAGTGTAAAGTGCTTGAGCTCTCTGTATGAAGAGTGAGTGACCTGCCCTCCCATAGGAATGAATGGGGAAT
Source organism: Lissotriton vulgaris (assembly GCF_964263255.1). Lineage (NCBI taxonomy): Eukaryota > Metazoa > Chordata > Amphibia > Caudata > Salamandridae > Lissotriton > Lissotriton vulgaris. The sequence goes on along the minus strand of NC_141690.1, from coordinate 213,255,084 downwards.
ATGTATGCCCATGGTAGTTCCTGTTGTGTGGGGAGTGCAGGGGTCGAGTTTGATATGTGTGAACTCGTGAGAATGAATGCTGCAAAATGATGTATGCAGCATGACTGTGTCTAGTCTAGAAGTACCACTTTTGGAAGTTGGCATAATTGTGTAAGTTGGTGCTAGCGTGTGATTGGCTGGTGAGTCTGCCCAGGAGTGCCTGGACCTGCTGGTGGATGGACCGTCCGGTTTGAGTAGGACAGGGTCTGCAGGGTCTGCAAGGCCCCAGAGGAGGGGGTCTGAGACAGCCATAGATGAGAGGCCCCTCTGCTGTCAGGGATGGGAGGAAAGAGCGTCTGGTGGTGCTGGGCTGTGCCTGCCGCCCACCCTGCTAGCTCTCCTTCCTGACGGCTCACTGTCACCTCTGGTCCTGAAGCTGTCAGGAAAGACGTAAACCAGAAACATTCCAGTACTCGGGGTCCCTTGCACGAAGTTCTTCAAAGGCATTCCTGGGTATAAGAAGGAGCTGTGTCTCCCTCCAACTTGTTCTTGTTCTAGCTCTTGTGGCTGACTTGGATCTACCAGGGGTGGGCGCTGCCCAGCCCCTGGGTGCCTGGATTCCTGGACTCCTGGGGGACCCTTCTGCCCTGCCTGGGCTGAAGGGGGGACTTGGCTTTGCCCCTGGGGAAGCTCTGGGACCTTGGCAGCATGGAGAAGCTGCCTTTTCCTGGGGAAAGCGCTGGAGTTGGTTCCTAGCGCCTGGAGGCGCTGTGCTTCGCCTGGAGCACCTGGGAGCGCTCTGCCTGCTGTCTGGCGCTTTGGAGCGCTTCATTTCCCCCCAAGCGCTTGAGAGCGCTTTCTCTGGACTTTCTAGCGCTCTGCCTGCTGTCTAGCGCTTTTCCTGACCGTTTATAGCGCTGGATGCGCTGAGGACGCCTGCCTGCATTGATTTAATGATCCACGAGTGCCCACCTCGATCTGCCGTGTAGCAAAACAAACTACGAAGGGGCCGCGACGGGATTGGCCCGTGCGGCGCAGCGTCATCCGCGTGGTGGGCCGTGATTGGCCGAAGTAGCGGAGCGTCATTGTTCCCCTGCCCGGGAGCCGCACTGCCATTGGCTGACTCCCGGGTGCTGCTGGAGGCTCGCCCCCTGTGCCGCGACAGGATTGGTCCCTGCCATCGGGACCCCTTCGAGAGCCGCCTCATCCTCGCCGGGACCGGGGAAAGACTGCCGACCTCGCCGAGGGAATCCAGCGAGTGCTCTCGGCCCCGGCCTGCCGTCTCTGCTCCCCGCTGCTCACTGAAGGACGGAGAGCGGGCGGAGAGCTGCCTGAGACCGGCCGGGCCAGAGCGCGAGTGAGCGCTGGAGGGCGGGGAGCGTCTGAGGCCTGAGAACGTACCGGCCGAGGAGGAGGAGTGCGAGAGCGGCCCGGTGAGTCCAGAGGGCTGAGGGGGCTCCGTGATGCTGCTGCTCCGTGAGGGAGCAGAGGGGTTCTCGTGGTGCCGGTGGAGGCCCCAAGGAAGGGCGGCCCCGAATGGCAGTGGGTCGCCCCACCGTGAGACCAGAGCCCGCGAGGGGCTCTTGAGGGTCCGCATTTCTCCGTGATGGTGCCGATTGAGGCACAGAGTCAGGGCGGCCCCGATTGGCAGCGGGTCGCCCCAACGGTTGAGAGCCCAAGAGGGGCAGGGGGCATTTTAGGTCTTTGAGTTCCCCGAGTGGGACTCCAACGAAGGGGGCATATCGGGGCATATTGTCGTTGCCCGTCCCTGAAGTGGCCCAGTTGTGTCCGAAGCCACGAGGGCTTCAAGGGCGGCCCCGGCTGGCAGTGGGTCGCCCCAACGTTGTCCAGAGCCATGAGAAGGCTCGAGGGGGCATTGTCTGCAGAGCCTGAGGGCTCCAACGTTTGGCCACAGTGTCTGTTCTAGAGCCTGTGTGGCTCCAGCATGGCGCAGTTTGCGCCCAAGGGTCAGTGAGGACCCTGTCGCAGTTTTATTGTTCTCCAGGTGCCCAGCACTTAGTGGGCACCTGCCACGTTTAGGCTTTTTGAACTTCGAGACTGGCGCTGCATGGCAGCGCACCCTGACACTGAGACTCAGGGCGTCTGAGCCCCAACAAGGCCAATGGCCTAGGGACTGCCACAGGTAGTGGCTTATGTGAGTTTGCGCAATGGTATGGTTATTGCACCTCTGAATGTTTTGCATCATGTGTTATTCCTGCACCTCTGAAGGTTTTTAGGCCTCATGTGATATTTGCGCTATGGTATAACTCTTGACACCTCTGAATGTTTTCTGCATTATGTGTCTTTCTTTTCATGCGCTGCACCTCTGAATGTTTAGTCATCATGTGTCTTCTTGCGCTGCACCCCTGAATGTATTTTGATGGCATCATGTGCTCTGTCCTTAACACCGCTGAATGTGTAGGTCTATACATCATGTGTTTTCTTTCTTTACTACTCCTCTGAATGTATATTCATGCATCATGGGTAGGGTGTTCTGATTTATACCCCTAAGTGGATTTCATCCTTAGGTGGTTGTTCTTTCTAGTACAGGTGGTCCTAGTGAGGTCCTGGGTACCTGCGTGACATGCTCCTAAGGTGTTTAGGGTTGCGTAGTGTGTACTTACCTGTTCCCAGTAGTTACTGGATGTGATTCATAACTGTTACTTTGTGCTACAGTGATTTTATACTCTTTTAGTCTAAGTTCTGATAGTATTTCATTACTACTAATGTGCTGATTGTGACAGTGGCCCTTGTGGCCCTGTCTTGTGAATAATCCCATGTGAATATTGCCCGTGCCAATTGGCACCATGTATATGTGTGATTTTATCTGATATGTTTTTACAATACAAAAGGTATTTTTATAATAACCTTGTGTGGAGTCTCTTTTGTGGTGTACCTAGTATGTTGTTGCTATTGTGCGCTGACGCAAATGCTTTACACATTGCCTCCGAGTTTAGCCTAGACTGCTCGTGTCAAGCTACCAAGGGGGTGAGCAGGGGTTATCTTGGTGTGTGACTTCCATGCCCTGACTAGATTGGTGGTTTCTGCCTGGCTTTGGCGTCAGCCTTAACCTACCAGAAATAGCCAGTTCTAACATTGGTGGGTCAGCGGTGCGGATTTGGGACTTGCATTTGCTCAGTGCCATAGCGACAACTGGCTACATTACAAAACTCTGCAATTGTTGTTTTCAGATAGTCACATGTTTGGGATTATTGTTTTTGATTTTTTTCCTCAAGAGTGTCATTTTCAAATGTGTTTCTGCGCTTTATGTTTAGCGGCAGATGAGAGAAAGTGACAGGGCGGGACGCCAGTAGAGGGGGAGGTTCCCATAGATTAGGAATCCCTTGCTGGGTCCAGTGTCCAATCCCAAATCCTATCCCCATGTGTGTGTCGATAGGAGAGAGAAGGAGTGTGAGGAGAAAAGACTAGCTCAGGGGGGTGGTTGTTCCCTGAGTGTAGTGTGTGTGTCTGGATTCCCCAGTGTGGTAGGATCCAGTGGTGGCAGCTTTAAATTTGTCCAGTGTGTGTTAACTCCCATTCCCCGCTCCCAGAGTTTGGTACCTGTGTCACGTGTGGTCAGGTTGAGTGATCAGGGGTGGTAAAAACTGCCTTACCAGTCCGAGGGGGGGGAGTGCGCGCATGAGTTATGTGCTGAACTGGAGGAGTTGGTGTGAGTTTTCTTTTTGTTAAAGAGCTTGCATGAGAGGTGTACCTCTGGTGGTGTGCAGGAGGTCCTGCAGAGGAACTGGACAAGAAGGTGGATGTCTGGCGGTGTGCTAGATGTCTTGCAGTGGCATTAGGGAGTGATTCTAAAAGCAGTGGCTTGTGTATCTGATGATCCTATGTAGGTGAAGAGGTTCATGTGTAGCCCAGCTAGATCCCAGTAGTATGGTAGGGGTGTAGGGGCTCACGTCCTGTCTCAGTGGAGGCGGAGTGAGTGTGGGACGGTGTGTCCCACGTTGGCCTGAAACCTTATCTCAGGGCCCGGAGGGTTCCCTAAGGGAGCGCCAGGTCAGGGGCCTAGGCTGTACATACAGGTCATTTGAGGAGGATCTTCCTGTGTCTAGAGGACGGGGAGTGTCTGTAACCATAACTCCGGCGGTCCTAGTGTTGGGCAGTACCGCTCCTAAGTGGAGGGTGCAGAAGTCCTGGCTCGCTGAGCATTTGACCGTCTAGAGTGCTTAACCATTTGTGGGGCCTCTGGAGGTTGTTCCCCGAGGAGGGGGGAAAGCCGGGTTGGGGTTGTGGCCTGACCTGGGAGGAGTACTGGAGGAAAGTGTGTCACTGATACGCCGCTGGCGTGTGCTCTGTCTAGCCTTGGACATACTGAGAATCACCCTGTGATAGGGAGTACTGAAGGAAAGTGTGTCGCTGATACGCCGCTGGCGTGTGCTCTGTCTAGCCTGGGACATACTGGGCCTGTAGTAATGGAACTGGAAGGGGGCGCAGAGGGACTGTGTCCTTACTTCTGACCCCAGTGCAACCTGAGGGTTTAGATCTTAGGTTGGGAGATTAGGAAACTTCTAGGCCAAGAGGAATCTCTGCCGAAGTGGATCAGCTGGAGAGACTGAGGGGGCTGCCCTTGCTGTGTGTTCTGGGGCTCACCTGCAGTTTGTTGTTTCCACTAAGGTAGAGGAAAGGGGACTTTGCGGTGTGCTGTGTCCCCCCACCTGCTTGAAGAGGAACTGTGCTGTGTGCTTTGTACCTCAGAAGTGAAATAGTTTCCAGGTGGTAGACCAGTGATGGAGTGAGGTCCTGATCTGGTAGGAGACTTGTGTTCTGGTGAATGCTTCTCTGTGAGGGTGCGGAAACCCAGAAGTAGAGGTAGGTTGGGGCATTCTTGCCCGAGACCTCTGGTCAGCTTGGGGGTGTGGACCCTAGGTTGTTGGATCAGTGGTAGTTGTAGCTACACTGAGAGAGAGAGTGGAGAATGGCTATTGTGTGCCCGGGGTTATTGCCCCCCGCTCTGTGGATTGGTTAGGACCTGTGATTTGGATGGTCTTGGCTGTGGATGACTAGGAAGTACCAGTGGGGTATCCTAGTTGTGTCAGAGAGTTATTGTTTAGAGGTAACCAGGTAGGTTCAGAGTGGCGAAAAACCAGAGGGTTGTCCCTGCCGGGCAGGTCCGTGTCCGTGGTTTTTGTCGCCCAAAGCAGTGAAGCCCATCAGTGGAGTGATTGGTCTACCCTGCGTTTTGGCTGGAAGGGGGCTGTGTTGGACCCGGCCTTTGGGCAGGTTCACCCCTAGACTTTTTGCTTTTTCCTAGCCTGTTTCTGGAACCTGGTGTTGGTGATTCTAGGCCTCTGCGCACTTTTTTCACTGTGGGACAGTGTAAAGTGCTTGAGCTCTCTGTATGAAGAGTGAGTGACCTGCCCTCCCATAGGAATGAATGGGGAATATGTATGCCCATGGTAGTTCCTGTTGTGTGGGGAGTGCAGGGGTCGAGTTTGATATGTGTGAACTCGTGAGAATGAATGCTGCAAAATGATGTATGCAGCATGACTGTGTCTAGTCTAGAAGTACCACTTTTGGAAGTTGGCATAATTGTGTAAGTTGGTGCTAGCGTGTGATTGGCTGGTGAGTCTGCCCAGGAGTGCCTGGACCTGCTGGTGGATGGACCGTCCGGTTTGAGTAGGACAGGGTCTGCAGGGTCTGCAAGGCCCCAGAGGAGGGGGTCTGAGACAGCCATAGATGAGAGGCCCCTCTGCTGTCAGGGATGGGAGGAAAGAGCGTCTGGTGGTGCTGGGCTGTGCCTGCCGCCCACCCTGCTAGCTCTCCTTCCTGACGGCTCACTGTCACCTCTGGCCCTGAAGCTGTCAGGAAAGACGTAAACCAGAAACATTCCAGTACTCGGGGTCCCTTGCACGAAGTTCTTCAAAGGCATTCCTGGGTATAAGAAGGAGCTGTGTCTCCCTCCAACTTGTTCTTGTTCTAGCTCTTGTGGCTGACTTGGATCTACCAGGGGTGGGCGCTGCCCAGCCCCTGGGTGCCTGGATTCCTGGACTCCTGGGGGACCCTTCTGCCCTGCCTGGGCTGAAGGGGGGACTTGGCTTTGCCCCTGGGGAAGCTCTGGGACCTTGGCAGCATGGAGAAGCTGCCTTTTCCTGGGGAAAGCGCTGGAGTTGGTTCCTAGCGCCTGGAGGCGCTGTGCTTCGCCTGGAGCACCTGGGAGCGCTCTGCCTGCTGTCTGGCGCTTTGGAGCGCTTCATTTCCCCCCAAGCGCTTGAGAGCGCTTTCTCTGGACTTTCTAGCGCTCTGCCTGCTGTCTAGCGCTTTTCCTGACCGTTTATAGCGCTGGATGCGCTGAGGACGCCTGCCTGCATTGATTTAATGATCCACGAGTGCCCACCTCGATCTGCCGTGTAGCAAAACAAACTACGAAGGGGCCGCGACGGGATTGGCCCGTGCGGCGCAGCGTCATCCGCGTGGTGGGCCGTGATTGGCCGAAGTAGCGGAGCGTCATTGTTCCCCTGCCCGGGAGCCGCACTGCCATTGGCTGACTCCCGGGTGCTGCTGGAGGCTCGCCCCCTGTGCCGCGACAGGATTGGTCCCTGCCATCGGGACCCCTTCGAGAGCCGCCTCATCCTCGCCGGGACCGGGGAAAGACTGCCGACCTCGCCGAGGGAATCCAGCGAGTGCTCTCGGCCCCGGCCTGCCGTCTCTGCTCCCCGCTGCTCACTGAAGGACGGAGAGCGGGCGGAGAGCTGCCTGAGACCGGCCGGGCCAGAGCGCGAGTGAGCGCTGGAGGGCGGGGAGCGTCTGAGGCCTGAGAACGTACCGGCCGAGGAGGAGGAGTGCGAGAGCGGCCCGGTGAGTCCAGAGGGCTGAGGGGGCTCCGTGATGCTGCTGCTCCGTGAGGGAGCAGAGGGGTTCTCGTGGTGCCGGTGGAGGCCCCAAGGAAGGGCGGCCCCGAATGGCAGTGGGTCGCCCCACCGTGAGCCCAGAGCCCGCGAGGGGCTCTTGAGGGTCCGCATTTCTTCGTGATGGTGCCGATTGAGGCACAGAGTCAGGGCGGCCCCGATTGGCAGCGGGTCGCCCCAACGGTTGAGAGCCCAAGAGGGGCAGGGGGCATTTTAGGTCTTTGAGTTCCCCGAGTGGGACTCCAACGAAGGGGGCATATCGGGGCATATTGTCGTTGCCCGTCCCTGAAGTGGCCCAGTTGTGTCCGAAGCCACGAGGGCTTCAAGGGCGGCCCCGGCTGGCAGTGGGTCGCCCCAACGTTGTCCAGAGCCATGAGAAGGCTCGAGGGGGCATTGTCTGCAGAGCCTGAGGGCTCCAACGTTTGGCCACAGTGTCTGTTCTAGAGCCTGTGTGGCTCCAGCATGGCGCAGTTTGCGCCCAAGGGTCAGTGAGGACCCTGTCGCAGTTTTATTGTTCTCCAGGTGCCCAGCACTTAGTGGGCACCTGCCACGTTTAGGCTTTTTGAACTTCGAGACTGGCGCTGCATGACAGCGCACCCTGACACTGAGACTCAGGGCGTCTGAGCCCCAACAAGGCCAATGGCCTAGGGACTGCCACAGGTAGTGGCTTATGTGAGTTTGCGCAATGGTATGGTTATTGCACCTCTGAATGTTTTGCATCATGTGTTATTCCTGCACCTCTGAAGGTTTTTAGGCCTCATGTGATATTTGCGCTATGGTATAACTCTTGACACCTCTGAATGTTTTCTGCATTATGTGTCTTTCTTTTCATGCGCTGCACCTCTGAATGTTTAGTCATCATGTGTCTTCTTGCGCTGCACCCCTGAATGTATTTTGATGGCATCATGTGCTCTGTCTTTAACACCGCTGAATGTGTAGGTCTATACATCATGTGTTTTCTTTCTTTACTACTCCTCTGAATGTATATTCATGCATCATGGGTAGGGTGTTCTGATTTATACCCCTAAGTGGATTTCATCCTTAGGTGGTTGTTCTTTCTAGTACAGGTGGTCCTAGTGAGGTCCTGGGTACCTGCGTGACATGCTCCTAAGGTGTTTAGGGTTGCGTAGTGTGTACTTACCTGTTCCCAGTAGTTACTGGATGTGATTCATAACTGTTACTTTGTGCTACAGTGATTTTATACTCTTTTAGTCTAAGTTCTGATAGTATTTCATTACTACTAATGTGCTGATTGTGACAGTGGCCCTTGTGGCCCTGTCTTGTGAATAATCCCATGTGAATATTGCCCGTGCCAATTGGCACCATGTATATGTGTGATTTTATCTGATATGTTTTTACAATACAAAAGGTATTTTTATAATAACCTTGTGTGGAGTCTCTTTTGTGGTGTACCTAGTATGTTGTTGCTATTGTGCGCTGACGCAAATGCTTTACACATTGCCTCCGAGTTTAGCCTAGACTGCTCGTGCCAAGCTACCAAGGGGGTGAGCAGGGGTTATCTTGGTGTGTGACTTCCATGCCCTGACTAGATTGGTGGTTTCTGCCTGGCTTTGGCGTCAGCCTTAACCTACCAGAAATAGCCAGTTCTAACAGTATCATAAAGGGGTTGTGGTGCTGAAATTACCATCTTACCAGCTTTCAGGGACAAGCAGACTTTTGTCAGAAAACCAAAAAGTTTTACAGTTTTGGCGTTTTTCTGGGACATAGCCTATTGTTTGTGCTTTCAACCTCCTTCCAGTTAATCATTTATCCTGGAAAGCTATACATTTTGAGAACATTAGACAAAATTCTGAATTCAGCAAGGGGTCATTTGTGTAGATCTTTCAAGGTTTCTTTATAGAAACTAACCGTTAAATATAGGAAAAATTGAAAATTAGTTGAAAAAACCAGCCGTTTGTGTCAACTTTGTCACCTGTAACTTCTTCTAATTATAACAACTGTTTGAAAGCAATAAACTGTTACATTCGCTGGACGTTTCTGGTTGTGGGGATATATAGGACTTGTAGGTTCACCAAGAACCTGACGAACGCAGAGCCAATACTTGAGCAGCGTCTTGCAATGGTTTTTTATTATGTAGCGGGTATTCAGCAATTAATTTGAGAAAATATATGCAAGGAAAAATCGGTATGAGAGACACCTATGTATTTCTGAAATTGGAAAAAATATAGAGTTTAGAAACGGTAGATATTTGCAAATTTCCGAAATTGTGAGTACCCATACTAGCATGAGAATTATAGGTCATTTTTCAAAATTACTTTTTTTTAAACATTGGCTTTCATTTGGAAGGCTGAAATGCATCAAAAGTCAATAGGTAATAACAGTTGCTCTACAATTCTGTTTTACCCTAAGTCTCCCTATAAAAATGGTACCTCACTTGTGTGGGTAGCCCTAGTGCCTGTTACACGAAACTGGACAAAACGCAATGTGGACACCCCACATTTTCACAGTGAAGACCGACCCTTTTTTTGCAAAGTCCCTACCTGTGGATTTTGAACACAAGGTCTGCCGGCACCTAGGGAAACCTAGCAAACCTATACATTTTTGAAAAACAGACACCCAGGGGAATCCAGGGTGGGGGTGATATGATTGGCTCCCACCAGGTTCTGTTACCCAGAATCCCTTGCAACCCTAAAAATGTGTCCAAAAAAAACACATTTTCCTCACATTTCTGTGGTGTAAAGTTCTGTAATTTGTGTGGATCCACAAAATTCCACACACCCCACTTTCCCCAAAGTCTTTTGAGAAAAATTGTACCTCACTTGTGTGGGTAGGCTTTGTGCCCGCGACCGGAAAAGGCCCAAAACGCAACGTGGACGCACCACATTTTACAGTGAAAGCTGACACTAATTTGCAAAGTGCCTACATGTAGATTTTTGAACCCTAGCTCTGCCGGCACCTAGGAAAACCTAACAAACCTATACGTTTTTGAAAACTAGACACCCAGGGGAATACTGTATGGGGGACTTGTCTGGCTCTCAATAGGTTCTGCTACCCAGAATCCCTTGCAAACCTCAAAATTTGTAAAAAAAAATTAAAAAATTTATAAAAATGATCCTCACCTTTCTGTGGTGGATAGTTCTGGAATCTGCGTGGATCCACAAAATTTCTCCCACCCCGCATTTCCCAAAGTCTTCCGAGAAAAATGACACCTCACTTGTGTGGGTAGGCCAAGTGCCTGCGACGGGAAACGGCCCAAAATGCAATGTGGACACACCACATTTTACAGTGAAAGCTGACACTAACTTGCAAAGTGCCTAGCTGTAGATTTTGAACCCTAGCTCTGCCGGCATCGAGGGAAACCTAGAAAACATATACATTTTTGAAAACTAGAAACCCAGGGGAATCCAGGATGGGTGTGACTTGACTGGCTCTCACCAGGTTCTGTTACCCAGAATCCCTTGCAAACCTCAATTTGTCACAAAAAAACACATTTTCCTCACATTTCTTTGGTGGACAGTTGTGGAATCTGCGTGGATCCACAAAATTCCACCCACCCCATGTTCCCCCAAAGTCTTCAGAGAAAAATGGTGCCTCACTTGTGTGGGTGGGTCAAGTACCGGCGACAGGCAAGAGCCCAAAACCTATTGAGGCGACATCAAAATTACATATAACAAAGCAACCTGGTTTTGCAAGGGGGGTCCCATGAGTTTTTGGCCCTGGGTTTGGCAGCCATCTAGGGAATCCAACCAAACCCACACATTTTTTAAAACTAGACACCCGGGGGAGTCCAGCAAGGTATGGCTTGCGTGGGTCCCCCAACATTTCCCTACCCAGAACCCCCTACCAAAATAATCCACCCTCCCCACCCCCAGGCATGTCGCTTATTCTTCGGAATCCCTGCATGATAATGCTGGTCAGTCCAATAGTGCACCGGGCGTATTATTCTCGGTACTGTAGTTCCACAGTGGGGCCACGCAGCTCAGTATTCCCCACTTGGCAGAATGTGTTTTGAGTACAGCATCATGGTAACTATAATTGAGTACATGTGCTGTAATGTATCTGGGTGTTGCTCCTGGGGGAGGGTGAGCAATCTGCCCACTCAACTAGAATATAGATGAGAGATTGTCTGTGCCAAACAGGGTTGCCAGCAGTTTCTCCACAAAGAGTTCCATTTTCCCTTTGTTCTTACACTCTAGAACTCACAGAATGCGTATATTATTGGGTCGCAATTGTGTCTCAAGATTTTCATTTTTGACACTGGTTGTTTCATTGAGAGCTTCAAGGTGCTGTATGGGTTTGGCCTGTGCAGTTGAGTCATCCTCAGTGTCCAATATATGTCCTTCAGGAATTAGATGAATTTGAGATGTGAGTAGGTCAATTTTGGTATCAATGGAGTGTAAACTGCTTTGCTGTTCAGGAGTAATGTACTAATATCCAGTGAGCTAGCGTTGAAGTCCTCTTCGCCCACAGGAGGACCAGCCCGGTCATTCTCTGAATGTGTGGTTCTCAATGCAGTGTTCTTGGCCTCTGGCGAGATCTTAGATTAATTGTCTGTTTTATCCATTTTTGTACTGAGTAGCACAGTAATGATGTGTAAATGTCAATGGTAATGCAGTGAACAAGTTAGGGTACAGTAGTATGGAATCCAGCGGGGGAGGGGCAGAGCGGTCCTTGGCAGGCCCGCCATCTGTATTAATAAGCACTATTATTGCTGAGTAGTACAGTGTCAGTACCAGCCCCACGGCGAGCTGGGAGTCTGCTAGCCCTGGGCAAGAGCAAGGTTGGCAGTACAGGGACCACAAAAGCGGTGCACACCATGCTTTTCACTCTATCTGCAGGCCGCATGGTCCCCTTTACCCAGCGCCGGGATGCAACATTCCACAGCACCCGCTATCTCGTCCTCAGGGGCAGGCTTAGACCGGGGTATACGTCTATTCCGGACCCTGGGGGACTCAGTGAAAGAGCTCTGCAGCATGAGAGTGTGTCAACCAAAGACCCCCTTACACCGACCACCAGTTGCATAATTCAGTGAGGCTCCTGACTCTCGGTAAGTGGAAGAGAGCGTCAGTCCACACTACGAGAAGGGTTGCTCAGGGGTATCTATTATACTCACTTCCAAGCCACAAGTCTCCGATCACATCTGAAGCTCCCGAGCACCACCTCATGTCCGCTCACCTTTGTTTTTTTATTTGTTTCAATTATTTTATTGGTAATATTATGAGTTGAGAAATAATAGCAAATACAGTGACATGCAAGATCAGAATATACCCCTGGAGGGATACAAATGGTAACTGTGATACACGTACCAATAACAATACTTATGTATAATATTTAGGAGGCCATGAGAGATAAAGCTACAGAATGAAAAAGGAAAGAGAAGAAGGACAGAGAAGAGGGTAGGGGTAGTGAGTGCATTAATGCTAATGAGGAAGAGGCTAAAGTCTGAGCGAACTATGGGTGAAGGCCGGGGGCATCTTGCAAAAAGGAGGACCACGTAAGAACAAAAATATCAGCCTTATCCATGAAACTGTAAATGATCTTTTCATATGATGTGGTCTTGTACAGCTCAGTAAGCCATTCCTCGTGTGATGGCATTGTGGAGAGTGCCAATGTCGCAAAATACAGATTTGGGCAGCTGTGAGGGCAGTGGCGAGTAACCAGTGTGGCGGGTCAATTCAGGAATATCTGATAAGTCACGGAGGAGAATTAATGGGCCTGGTAGTGGCCAAGGCAAATCCATAGATTTCCGAAGAGTGGACTCTACTGCAGGCCAGAAGAGGGGTATGGTGGGACGGCCCAAGAAAATAAAATTAATCACATCGCCAACAAGCAGAATGAGGGAGCAATCCCTCAATCTGGTGCGGAGAAGATGTAGATTCACAGCTGTACAGTGGCCCGAAAAGGACATAATCATCTGGCACTGCTGGCCCGGCCTAGCCACAGTCACATTGGTCAGCAGAAAACGGTTCATGTAGGTAAGTGCCCTGTCTTAAAATCACTCCTATGGCACCACATCATTAGAAAGTATAAGGGAGCTGCTTATTCCAGAACATTTTGGTGGGCATTGCTGTGATCTGCGGAGCGCTATTTTCTAGTGCCCGTCTTGGCTGCGCACTCTAGCTCCCCCTCGAGAGTGCTCCTTTAATAGTAAAAATTGTTCATGCTCTGTTTTAAGCTTTAATCCTGCAGTTTTGCAGATTCACTTTACATTTTTCGATACTCTGACAATCGTTGGGAAATCTTTATTTTCTATTCTCACTACCACAGAAATGGCAGAGTAAAATTGAGAGAAATGGATGTTGAGTACATCTGTCCTTTGCAGTCTTTGTTTATTAAGGGTTTTGAAATTGCATTAATTCGGCTACTTGAATTGTAATTTTTTCAAAGAAGAAACCGGTTCCTGGATTAAACAGCATAATTTTGACAAATGCAGTCTTCTTTTTTTCTAATAGTTGAAGATCAGAGTTTTAGTTGAGATGGTTTTAGCTTTCATTTAATTGCACTGGTTATTGTTGGTTTATCTTAATGGCTGTTGCTTTATCCATTCTGCAAACATGTGGATATGCATTGTATCTACAACCCCCAGAATATTTTTCTTAGTGCAGTTAGGATTCCGATTCCAGTGCTTGTTCTTTGATATTCGGGACGTTCTCCTTTAATTCAAAGGGCTAATCCCTCTCACTTCATGCCGCATTGATTATTGTAATCTCTGTGTTTGAAGGAAGAAAGGCCTGCTTACGTTGAAGATTTTTTTCGAAATTATTCGGACTCTGGACATTCGAAAAAGCATTATGTGTCCGTCTCTGCCCATGACTATGTAGGACTCTTCAGTCACTAATGACTCCAGTATCGAGCCTAAATTAGAGAGGAAGGCTGTACGTGCTCCTGGAGGTCGATATAATAACACTCCTTTAAAATTATGGGATGGTGTTAACTTAATGATAAAGTGCAAGGCTTCGCAACGAAGGGACGGAATGGACGAGGTCCTTACTGTGTAAATGTCCCTAGCAATTATGGCCAACCCCCCATCCCCTCTTTTACCCTTTCTATCTTGACGGTAAGCCTTACATCCCGGCGGAACCGCAATCACAAGGTCCGGATTAGACGCATTGTCCATCCAGGTTTCCGTGATTAGAAGGATGTCTAATTGCTTGTCTGTGATTAAGTCCGTTATTTCCTGTCTGTGCTTACCGGGCATTAATAAGTGCTATACAAGTGTTAATTGATTTTAGCTTGGTCGTGGAGTTGGGGTTAGCCCTTCTATTACTGATCAGGATAGAGGTAATACAGTGAGGGCAACTAAATGAGGTAGCATTTGAGATAGTATCCAGTTTATGTATAACACTGCTTTATTGCGTGATTTTACAAGTGAGGTTTTTTTCTATGGGTCATATGTCTGTCAGAGGGTCACTGAGCAATACCCCATGTGGGTACTGTTGTTCATCACTGAAGTACCATGCCCACAATACAATTGCTATCTAGTTGTATTTGTGTATGAATGTGATGTATGTAATATGTGTTTAATGCAAACCAAGATGAATTGCAGTAGAGCACTGTAAGTTAAACCTCTATATTTTTGCCTACTCACGACATGCACTCTAATTCATTTTAATTAGTTTTACTCCAAATATTACATTGCCTGTTGTTTATCTATTGGTTTTGCATCTAATGTGTCACTTGTTTTCACTCTGCCAATATTTTCGCAGGCGCCCAAACTGTTCTACCTCTTCCGGATTTTATAATCTTTAACGTGGCTTTGCCTACTCCTTAATTAGCAACATTATTTCACATTGCACTTTGCCCCCTTGGTTTTTACTAGTGTACCCTCCTCCACCCTACCTTCGCGGATCCTCAAAAGTGAGTCCAGCCTACTGCTTAATTTCTAGCTATGTCTCAACATTCTTACCATTCAATCATGCGCCCATCTAACCCCACCCGAAATTCAAATCTTGTGCGCTACGGACCCAACTCCTGGTACATTATTACCCTAACAAAATGACCAGTAATGCTAAAAAGAACTTCAAGCGCAGCATTCTAAAACAACACCCTGAAACACTCATCGTAGATAACGATCACTCAGCGACCAACGGCAGTATGAAAATAAACTTCATTTTCTACACTACTCGCCCGGCTCAATGGAAAAACCTCTTCTCTCTTCACCTCTAAGTTGCCAAGTCAGTAACAATTCCCTATGGGGAAAAAATCTCCACTCCCATCTCCCCGACCTTCAAAGTGGATCTCACCATTTCCATTTACGGAACTGGAACCATTCTCATACAAGCCACCGACTCTCACCTCACCACTTTCGACCGCCACTTCCCCACATTACTCCCCACACTACTCTCCTCGCGAACTCAACTGAGCTTTCAAACCCTTTCTCCCCCATCCCCCACCATCCTCCCAAATTTCGTGGATCCGATCCAATCTCCCTACCCTAACGACCCTCTCCTCAACTCTTGGACTTCCACCATCACTCACTACAATTACACTACCCCTATTCTCACTCTTCGTCACTAAACACCCACCATTCTCACATCTCCTGATCCCTCCAGGAGCAACGAACTCTCAACTAGCAATCCCCCCAAGACCAATCTTAACAGCTTGGTCTCTAACCTCATACTGCCTGCGACTGTCAACCCCACAAATACTCCCCTCTCCACCCCTGAGACTCTGAACCCTCCCCCTCTACCTTCCCCTCCACCTACCCCGACCCTGTTCTCGCGACCCTTACTTCCCCAGGGTCTTACGTCATTTCCAATCCAGTAGTCTCTTCCTCCCTTCTTCAACTGCACCATCGACCTCCGCTATCACACCCCCACATACACTACCTGCCTCTATCCTCTCGGACACGCCCCGGAACTCCGATAGCCTTTCTTTAATTTCTCCTCCTCCTCACCTGGACTGTAGTCCCACCTCTCCTCCTCTGAACTCCGCGATGGGGAACATTACTAATCCGACACCCTGCGTCCAACCTCTCCCCTCTCCTAATCCCAAGGACCTCCCAGACCTCCCTTCTCTACCCCTGATAATCGGAACCCCCCTCAAAATCTTCCCCCACCACCAACACTGTTCCTGTTCCCCCCGACCCTTACTTCCCCCCTGTCAAACGTCATGTCCAATCCTGTGGTCTCTCTCCCCCCACCTACCACTGCATTCTCCCCCTCCGATGTCATACTCCCACATTCACAACCTTTCTCCACCGCCAATCTCGCTGACAATGCCCGAAACCCTGACGTCCGTCCCAGAATCTCTCTCGCTCCTCACTTGGACACCAGTCCCACCTCTCCTACACCAAACTCCTCGAATAGGAATATTACAATACCGACTCCCCGCATACAACCTCCCCCCTCTCCTAATCCCATGGACTCCACCCAACCCCGCACCCCTGCTCAATCTCCCTCCATTGACCCCAGTCATCCTCGACCCCTGCCTAAAACCTTAAACGCCCTCAGCTCTACAGCACAGCAACTAAACAGAATGGAGCAGAAAATTAACTCCCTTGCTGCAGAATTCCTTCACCTACAACTAGACCGTCTCAACAGGGCCAAGCCTCCTTGCTCCCTCCCCCCCGAGATGTTGTGAACCTACTTCACTCAATACATCCCACATAGCGCCACAGAGCACCCCTCGAGCCTCCAGCCCATCATCAAGCCAGGCCCCCAGTCCAAACAGGGATAGCCAAACCTTCTCAGTACCTAAACCTATTGAACGCTATGGCCCTCACCCCGCGTTGGACCAGAAATCTGCCACTGTCCACATCCCTGTTATTATCAGCACTAACAGAATCACAAATACTGTCCACTCTCCTAGACCCCCTGATCAATACACCTCTATCCACCTTACCCCCCCCCACCCCCATTATCGAGGCTCACGGTCCTCTCTCTTGCATGCTCCTAAACTGCAGATCAGCAGGACAAAACGCTATTGACATTGCTGAAATCAATCGCCTTCCTCACAGAATCCTGGCTCAATACCCACTCCACCCCCATTCTTGACATTCTCACCCCTCCAGGGTACAACCTCATCAGACAATACAGGCTGATCAAAACTGGGGGAGGTCTAGCCATCATTCATAGAGATCTAATTTATTTAATTTATGATATATTTAGTTGTGTTTTTCTTGTTTTTTTTTGTACTTCATGTTATCTCTTTTTAGATTCTATAATTATGAATATGCTTGCCATTTTTTTCTCTTTTGTTTGATGTCCTACTATGACTCTATTATCTTTTGTACATTTAATGAATTTGTATTATTGAATCCCCTGATTGAATTTTTGCTCAATAAAAATTATTTAAAAAAAGAGATAGAATACAGATTACCAAACTCAAACCTGCAGAATACCTTTCGTTTGAATGCCTAGTTTTCGAACTCACTAAAGGGCACCCCACCCATCAAATTCCTCAACATCTACCATCCACCGGGAGAGCGTACCCTTTTCCCTGAAGAACGAACAGACCTAATAACACGATTCTCCTTGACAGACACCAAAGACGTGTTCTTGGGTGACCTCAATATCCACTGGAACGACCCAGAAAACTCCGTTGTCTGGAACCTTTCCAACCTTCTGGAAATATATAACCTCAAGCAACTCTGCAATAAACCAACTCACATCAAAGGTGCAACACTTGATGCGATAATAACAAACAACGAACTGATCTCCTTGAGAGAGATTATTCCCATTGACTGGTCCGACCACCACTTCATTATGTTCAAGATTGACACACTTGCCAGCCTCCAACCCATTTGTGTTGCCAAACCTAAAATCCTAACCAGAAACCTCAAGGAAATACCTTAATCCGAACTTGAAGCCAAGATTCATCTCCATCTTCAACCCCATCCCTCATCATGGACGGCTGATGACCTCCCCTGAACTTAAGAATGACAGAGGTCTTAGACCAAGTAGCTCCTCTCAAACCCAAACAACTGAGGAGAACCAAATCTAAACCCTGGTTTAAAGTGGAGCTGAATGATGAACGGCGCCAACTCAGACAAACGGAAAGGTCCTGGAGACAAAACCCCTCGTCCCTGCACCTAACACATCTTAGATCTGCTCGAAGGTTATACAAAAAACACATCTTGTGGAGAAGTGCGGCTCAAGTGGTTGGAGCGGCAGACCCTGATGCAGAGGTCTGGCCCGGACCAGGGTTCAATTCCCCGCCTCGGCGGGTCTTGGGCTCAAATTTCCCCGGACCTGACAATTCTCGCCTCGGCGCCTATTCCAATCATGGAGTCCCACTCTGCAACTCTGGGCAATAGCTTGCTTAATCTCCACGACGGCCCCTCGCAGCGGGATGCCTGGCTTTCACCTTGGGGATGCCCAGTAATGGGTTATCTAACAGGGGAATACCAGGACGGGTTCCCTAAGCAAGCGCTTAGAAACTGGTCGGTGATTTATTTATTTAGCAATTTGTATAGCGCCTGGTGACCCGAGGGCATCCCCGCGCTGTTAATATTGAGTCCTGCTGAGGGGGGGAAAAGAGGGGGATTATTTAGGGAACAGAAGGGTTT
Source organism: Lissotriton vulgaris (assembly GCF_964263255.1). Taxonomy (NCBI): domain Eukaryota; kingdom Metazoa; phylum Chordata; class Amphibia; order Caudata; family Salamandridae; genus Lissotriton; species Lissotriton vulgaris. The sequence continues at coordinate 213,236,775 of NC_141690.1, read as the reverse complement.
TAAGTTTTTTCCTGAATGTCAGGTAATTGGGTTCCAGTCTGAGGGAGTGTGGGAGAGAGTTCCAGCCGGTGGACGCTTTGACAGAGAATCGTCGGCCTCCAGTGATACAGCGCTATATAAATGAATCTACATTTACATTTACATCTTCAGTGAAAAGGCATCTTTTTTCCGCAGCCAACTAGATCTGGCAAAAATAGACCTTGGGAACTCTTCAAAATTGTTAAAAACAAAACTAACTGCACTCCCTCTCAAGAAATCGTAGCCACCAATGAGCGATGCAAAGAAATTGCCACCTTCTTCACCAATAAAGTCTCTAAAATTGATCAATCCTTCTTACAAACTTCTAACCCCCCTTAACCTGCCCCCCTTCAACCTCCCTGGACCACTCGGAAAGAGCTCTTAACAAGGAGAATCAGACCTACCTCCAGCTAAAAAACAATGCGCATTGGTCCGACTTTGAGCTATTGTCGGTAAATGAGGTCTTCGTTATAATTTCCAAGCTTAAACCTTCCTCCCACACCATGGACCCCCTCCCTTCCACAATCATAAAAGAACTCAACCACACCATTTCCCCTTTCTGGACAAAAATCATCAACGTCTCTCTTACCTAAAGCTGTGTCCCAGACTCCTTTCAACTAGGACAAATCACACCCATTCTCAAGAAACTAGGGGCTGACCCTAATGATCTTAACAACCTCAGACCTATCTCCAACATCCCATTCCTTGCAAAAACATTTGAGAAATGTGTTCTCCTCCAACTCGGTAAGCACATTGATGAGTTCAACCTCCTTGATGCCTTTCAATCTGGTTTCAGAAAAGGCTGTAGCACGGATAAAGCTATGCTCAATGTCGCCGACGACATTCACAAGGCCGAGACGAAGGTGATGCCTGCCTACTCATCCTTATCGGCCTACCTGCGGCTTTCGACACAGTAAACCATCCAGCCCTTTTGGATACCCTGTCGAAACGGTCCGGCATTAAAGGCACAGTACTTAAATGGTTCACCTCCTTCCTTCAACACCGCTCGCAACAAATTAAAAGTAATTCCTGTTTCTCAAAGCCAACTAAAGTCACACTTGGGGTCCCTCAAGGCTCGATCCTCTCCCCGTCCCTCTTCAATCTCTTCATGGAGCCCCTCACAATCAAACTGAAAAATGCCGGAGTGAACTACCACCTTTACGCAGACAACACCCAAATCTATTTCAGGATCAAGTCTCCCAGCGACATCCAACTCCTCAATACCACCCTAACCGAGATCCAAACTTGGTTCTACGTTAACCACTTAAAGCTCAACCCAGACAAAACGGAAATAATCCTATTCTCTCCAAAAAGTAACCACCGTCCAATCCAAGAGTGGTCTAGAATCTGGTAGCCCTAAACAGCCCCCTTACCCTATCCGACTCAGTTAAGTCTCTAGGCATCATCCTTGACAAGAACTTATCAATGGAGGCTCACATCAAAAACTCTGCAAAAAGTGCTCTCTTCTCTCTAAAACACCTCATGAAACTGAAACCTTTCCTACCCCACGATGACCTCAAGACAGTAGTTCAATCACTAGTTCTCTCTAAAATCGACTACGGGAACGCCATCCTTACAGGGACTCCAAAAGCTCACCTAGCCCCTCTAAGGGCAGTGCTAAACATGTTCTCTCTACTCGTATCAGGAGTTAAAAGATTTGAACACATCACTCCAGCTCTCAACGGCCTCAATTGGCTTGCCATGGAAGGTAGATGTATCTATAAATTGGCCTGCATCACACACAAAACCCTTCACTCTCCTGAACCCAACTACTTAAATAATAAACTGAGAAGAGCAGGTTAATCCAGAACACTTAGAAGCTCCAACTCACTCCTACTCATTCCTCCCAAACTGAAAAAGAAAACCACCCAATACCGATCGTTCTCTGGCAACGATCCCAGGATATGGAACGCCCTCCCTGGAGCCTTCAGATGCAACCCCTCCTTCTCCTGTTTCAAAAGAGACATGAAACTCCATCTCCTAAACAAATTCTTTCATGACCAACATCAACTAACCTAGTCTTCTGTATCCGAGTTATCTCCTCTCTCTGGACATTCATGGATAGTGGGTGACTGGACCATGTCACTCTCGCCTTTCTTTTATTGCTCTCTCCTCCTCCGCTGCACTGCATATTTTTTGCTCATGCTGTATTTCTTTGTTTCTATAGTTTGCTTCCTTACTGCCGGCCTACAGTGTAATGTAATGTCATTCTGCTGTTTACTGTGTGTATGTAAAGCGCTCTGATACTTACGGGTTAAGGTAGCGCTATATAAAACTTTTAAAATAAAATAAAAAAATAAACTAAAGGTAGAGATGTAGTTAACAAATGAGTTGGAGGGTAGATTGGTTCTGAGAGCAGAAGTGAAATGTTACTCCATCGTGATTGCACCAATCCACACGACCATTCTGGTGATTTTAGTGGTATTAGACAACCATAAAAAGCAATCTAAGTTGTAGCTGTGGGGAGCAGCTAGCGGGCTTAGCCCAGAAGGAGTATAAAGCAGCTTGTTTTACCAGAACATAATCTTATTGATATAGATTAAGTGAAAAAGAAACACTCAATGAATTTATAAAAATATGTATTTATTATATAACACTCACATACACATACATGTATCTCCTAGCCGGAGATGCACACAATGCACCCAATACTTTTCAATAGAAACCGGTAAGAGGCACCTAATGCACAGTGGTCACCAGAGGGAGAGACCAAACTATATACTAAAATAGTGGAATGCGAACCACGACTCGAGTTAAGACTATACCCAGAAGACGTAGAAGTGCTGGGAATCTAAGGAATTACCAAAGGTAAGTAACCAGGAGCCCAACGGAGGCTGTGTTCAGAGTGGGAACACAATCGCAAGATCAATGCAAGTCAATGGGTAAGTTGTGGTTGCAGTTTTAAAGGTGAAGGACCCTTACCAGTGGACCCTGAAGAAACCCCATGGAAGACAGAAGTTTGGAGAGCCCTCCCACCCGTGGATACCTTAGGAACCAGAAAACCTTCCCCAGAGGAGCCGGGTGCATAGGTGTGAAGTGCTGTTGGAAACCGCAGGCGAACCCAGTTGAGGAAGATGCCGCTGCTGGAGAAAAGAGAAAGTGTCCGGTGGAACCCAAAGGTGGATTCAAGTTGAGAAGTACCTGAAAGCAGAGGGGGCAGAGTCTATGCCACTAGGAAGTGACCAAGAGGCACGGAAAACAAATGACCACCAATGTCAGGTGCTGCTGGAGAGTTGACGGTGACCTTGCAGCTGTGAGAACCAGGCAATGCTGTGGAAGACCAGAAGCCGTTCGCGAGCTGTCCCACATCAGATGTCAAGAGTTGAAGGGTCGGTGTCGGTCAAGAGCACAAATTACACCTTGGCAACTGCAAACAATATGGAAAGTGAAGAAGGTGCAGTGTCGGGAGCAGCAAGGTCCAGGTGACTCACCACAAGCAGGGGGGTCAGGGCAGGCCCTGAGCAATCAGGGGAGCCGCAAAGAATACGAAGATGACCCTCAAGAGGACCCACAGGCTGGAGGCACTGGTGTCACAAGAGGTCCTCCAGCAGCTCACCAAAGAAGCAGGCCCACGATGCAAGTTTTTGCGGTGAAGATGGAGAACTTAGTCACTGGAGATGCTTGATGTTGGGGATGCTTGGAGCCCGAAGATTTTGGTGGAAGGAAGTCAGCAAACTCTTACAACTGCAAGTCGACGCAGTGCACAGGGGTTCGGTTCCTGCGGCTCGACGAGGGATACTGGCCTCAAACTTGGTGAGAGGACAGGTCAGGCCTTAAGGGATGTGAAGAACCACCACCTGTGTTGCTGAGCCTTTCAGAGTCCATGGGAGCTCAGGATCAGCAGACTGGTCAGCTTAATTGGGGTGCCTGCAGATGCAGAGAAGTGACTCCTTCACTTCAAGGGAAATTCCTTCAGATGTCTTGAAAGCCCACAGGCCTTGGAAGGTTCCTGTATGGTGCCCAGGCACAGACGTTTCAGCAGGCAAGCAGGGCGAGGAGATCAGAAGCAGTAGGAGTGTTCCCGGTTGCAGCCTTGATGCCCAGAGCTAAGTCCAGAGTGCCCAGACAGTTGAAGAAGTGGTGTCTGAAATTAATCTTGTCCCATGACGAATCTAGGGACTCACCCACAGGTAAGCCCTTAAATACCCTATGGAAAGGGTTTGGACGATTCAGGGGTCCCTCCCAAATGAGGGGTGGACAAGGGGTTAGGATCCCCTGTCCATTGTCCAGTTTTGCGCCAATGCTGGTGCCAACGGCTCCCTGAACTGGTTTGAGCAGGATTATGCATGGAGGGCACCAAGTGTACCCTTCACGCAGCCTATTTGGCGCTAAATAACGGTGATGGATTCAGCCCTGATCTCTTGACTGGGTAATAGTGGTCTGCTTAATTCAGACACTCTGTTCATCACCACCCCCTTTTATGAATCGTTTTTGGCCACTACAGGTGTGGCAGGGTATACTCAGACATGAGTCCCTTGCTCACTGCACCACCAGGATTCAAGCAAGCCGGGCCGACGACGGCTGAAATGCCAGAAACCGGTCCCCGGAAGCTTGTCTCCTTTCCAGTGAAGAATTGGCTTGGTAGTTTGGTTTGCCCTGTTCCCATGAGGCACTGGGTCAGACTAATTTGCATATAGCCAGGTTCTGAACTGGGGTGATGCAGTGAGCTAAATAACGGTGATGGATTCAGCCCTGATCTCTTGACTGGGTAAGAGTGGTCTGCTTAATTCAGACACTCTGTTTATCACCACCCCCTTTTCTGAATCGTTTTTGGCCACTACAGGTGTGGCAGGGTATACTCAGACATGAGTCCCTTGCTCACTGCACCACCAGGATTCAAGCAAGCCGGGCCGACGACGGCTGAAATGCCAGAAACCGGCCCCCGGAAGCTTGTCTCCTTTCCCGTGAAGAATTGGCTTGGTAGTTTGGTCTGCCCTGTTCCCATGAGGCACTGGGTCAGACTAATTTGCATATAGCCAGGTTCTGAACTGGGGTGATGCAGTGAGCTAAATAACGGTGATGGATTCAACCCTGATCTCTTGACTGGGTAAGAGTGGTCTGCTTAATTCAGACACTCTGTTCATCACCACCCCCTTTTCTGAATCGTATTTGGAGCTGGCAAGCACTCCCACCCTGCCCTAATACACTAAATCCTGTCTGGGAGGTGGTCACATCTCCATGTGACAGGATACCTATTCTGCCTTCCCTTGCTCGAGCTTGGCTAAGCAGCAGGAGGGCAGAAATGTGCCTCTTGCCGGCATTAGTCCTGGCTTGCTGTCCGGGTCTGAAAGACAGGTACCGGAAGTACTGAGGACCTTTCCAGTGCTTGGAATCATACCTCCACACTTTTCAGGGTGTGGGGCCAACATGTTTGATACCAAACACAATAGGATTCATTACAGCCAGTTTCGAGATGGTCACCGCTTAATGACGCAGTGCCCCTCTATATGTCCTATGGCTGCCTCACTTACAGCCCGGGAGAATGGACTCCACAGGTCATAGGGGTGCCCTGCTCATGCAGGAGCAGCCTCACACTTAGAACCAAGCACCCTGCCTTCAGGATTGCTGTAAGGGTGACTTATAGGTTTTAAGTGCAGTTACCATAGATATAGGGAACCTATATCTTTCGTAGGTGGTGCTAGCACCAGCTTAGACAGGCTGCAATGGCGGGCCTGTAGTTCCAAATTGAGTGGTTTCCCATGGGTGCCATAATACATGCTTCAGCCCATGGGGGATCCCTGGTGCACTTATGCTCTGGGTACCTATATAATAGGGACTGATTAGGTTGCACCAGTGCCCAATCTGGGATGTACCGAAAGAACTTAACAAACAAATTTAGTGGAGAAAGCACAGAGCGTGGGGTCCTGATTAGCAGGATCCCTGTCAGACTAGTCAGAAACCGCAATAAATCAAGCAAAAAGCAAGGGTAACCATAAAAGCAGATCCTACTTTCCTACAGTAATATAATGTTCTTTAACATTATGTTTATTAAGCTCTTTCCCTAATTGGAGGGAGGGTTAGATGCTCCAAGGTGCTCCCTTTGGGTGCTTGAATCTTGTGAGGTACTGAAGGCGAGCAGTGATGGCTTGGCTCATTGTCTAGTCGGTGCTGTACCTTTGTAGGTAAATGGCCTTTTATGTACAGATTGTCAAATATAAAATGATGATCTTCAGAGAAAAGAATTTGTAAACTGACTCTGGGCCAGATGCATCCTCAATCAATCTTTACTGCTTGGCACTACATTGTCTTTAAAATTGAATTTATCGCCTGTGCTATCCTTTGGAATGCATTAGAATAAAGTCTCACCAGGCTAAAAATCATTGCAAGAAGTTATTGGAAAGAAAAAGTGGAGAACAACCTATTACATATAAAGACCGTTATTATGAAGCAAGCATAACACCTTGACATTACACACTGAATCATTCTTCATATACTTTATGACATCACCCCAAACTCTAATTTCATTTTCAGCAAGTCTGCAGACTGGCACTCTTCAACATTTCTTTAATTTTGTGCTGGTCCGTAGACCCTGACCCTTCAGCACTGCTTTTGTTCATTGACTAATTTGGTGATGCGTTTGTTGAGATGTTCGCACATAACTACCTGATTTTGTTTTGGCTGAATGTACTACCACATTCGCCTGCATGCTACTTGTAACTCTTGATGTTCAGAATTTGTATTATTAGTGTCTTGACAACCTCTGTGCTCTGGCAGTTAGGGACATTGTTAGAGCTTTCGTCCTTCTTGACCTGTAGCAATCAACCTACTCCACCATGAAATTCTGCTGCAAAACCTATAAAACTTATGTTATGTTAATTGTCATTTGTTAAGCGCGTTATCACCATCAGGTCTCTAAGCGCTGTCAGAGAGATCTCAGCCCTCGCATGTGGGGGCGTGGGGGTTTAAATTACGCCCCAGGCCTCCGCAAAAAGTACTGTTTTTAATTTCTTCCTGAACAGGAGTAGGGCGTGCTCCTTGCGTACATTCTCCGGCAGGTTGTTCCATTTATGGGGGATAAGACAATAGCGACCAGATGACTGGGTGATAATTGCGCTGAGTTGAAAAACAGTCAAATAGCAATACCAAAAGAGCTCAAAGGATAAGGTGATGGTCATCCACCATCAACCAAACAGTAGGGAAAATTCTCTACCTCATAAACAATACACAAATATATCCTGAGCTTTAATCTACACAAGTAAATGTCCTTATTAAGTCAGAACAAAACAGACTATCTTCTTTTGTCCTTTATTTATTCTTCACAAATATATCCCAAACTTGATCATAGCCAACACGTGTTTCGTCTTTCTTGGTGTCAACCACAGATTTCATCAGGGCTATTTCAAGTAAGGGACTCTGTTTCTAACAAGAAGGAGAAAATCGAGAATAAGAGCTCCCAAGCGTCACGTATTTATTGGAGCACAGTAATCCGGAGAAAAGGTGTAGCCGTTCAATCGTAGTCTTCAATTCCAAAGTCATGTAAAATCAATCTCTATCCGTATTGTTGCCCCTTCGTGAGAAAAACCGGCGTATTGCAACACGATTCTCGATACATACGATTTTCTCCCTCTTGTTAGAAACAGAGTTCCTTATTTGAAATAGCCCTGATGAAGTCTGTGGTTGACACCAAGAAAGACGAAACATGTGTTGGCTAGGATCAAGTTTGGAATATATTTGTGAAGAATAAATGAAGGATAAAAGAAGATCATATATGGGGCATGGATGAGGAGAATGCTCTTCCTCCTTTCGAGTATAGGTTGAATCGGGGGCAAGCCAGAAGGCTGGCATCGGAGGGTCGTAGCACCCTGCTGGGAGTATATTTGGCTAGGCAGTCCTTGATGTAGCTAGGGGCTTGGCCATTGATGGCCTTATGTGGATGCAGAGGCCTTTAAACTTTGTTCTCTGTCCAACCGGGAGCCAATGCAACTGTTTTAGGAGAGGGGTCGCATGGGCTCGCCTGGGCACTCTAAAGATTAGCCTAGCAGCGTCGTTCATGATAACCTGCAATCTGGCCAGAAGGTTACCCAGGAGGCCGATCTACAAGAAGTTACCATAGTCAAGGTGTGATGGTGTCAAAGCAGACACTGCCATTCTGAGTGTATTGAAGGTGAGTAGAGGGGCAAGCTTACGCAGCTGTCTCAGCATGCCTGTACATATTCCAAATCCTGCCGATACCAGCTGGGTCATAGAGAGCTTGGCATCCATTTCGATGCCCAGACTTTTTACAGCCACGGCCGGCTCCGGGTATGTGCCAAGTTCTTGTGGCCATAAGAGTTCCTTCCAATGGTTAGAGTCTGAGGTGACGGCCAGTACTTCAGTTTTATCCGGATTGATTTTGAGGGAGTTGGCCGTCATCCAGTTCACAGTGAATTTCAAGATGTTTTGGAATCTTGTGTGGGTGGATGGGGCATTATCTATCTGAATGATAACTTGAGTGTCATCAGCGTAGTCGTAAATTTGACACTCCATGTGGTTCAGTGCAACTATCGGGCTGAAGGTAGAGAGGTGTGGCTCACTGGTTAGAGGCGGCAGACCCGGAGGCTGAGAACGGCCCGGGACCAGGGTTCGATTCCCGACGCGGCAGGGTCGAGGACCAGGGTCAGCGGACTGATAATTCTCGCCTCGGTGCCCACTTTGGGCAGTGATCACACTCGGTAACTCTGGGCATTAAGCTTGCCTCATCTCTAGAACGGCCCCCCACAGACGCCGGGGATGCCTGGCTTCACCTTGGAGATACCCAGCATGGGACCATCTCACAGGGAAAGCCAGGACGGGTTCCCCAGCGGTCATTCGCGCCAGGATACTCCGGTAGTAATTGAGCGCGCTATAAAACACCTTACAAGGTAGGCATTGAAAAGGAGGGGTGATAGCGCCGAGCCCTGCGGTACCACGCGCAAGAGTAGTCCTGGGTCGGGCACATGGTCATTCAGCTGTATTTTCTGAGAGCGGCCTTTGAGGAAGGAGGTCACCCATGCGAGGGCCGTGCCCTGGATGCCCAGCTCCGAAATCCGTTACAATAGTTGGTCATGGTTGACCGTGTCAAATGCCGCGTATAGGTCCAGGCGCATAGCTTTTTCTTGTCGGCCCTTAATCTAAGTTCATCTAATACATACAGCATCACCAATTCCGTGCTGTGATGCGCCCTGAACCCTGCCTGGTTGGATTGTTGGAGGTGGTTGTTTTCTATATGGGTGGTCAGGGCTTTTAGCACGTGCTGTTCCAGCACTTTTGCCAGAAAAGGGAGTTGGGAGATTGGCCTAAATTTGTTTAGTTTTTCTGTGCTGGCCCCAGGTTTTTTCAGGGGGACAGCCATCAAATCAATAGAACATTTTCTTCCACATAGGTAGCTGTGTATTGTTCTTAGAGTTTTAGGCTGCTCCCATTTTCGTTGTGTGGTGTGCCACAGGATCCACAAACTTGCATTTATGTGTTAATCTCCATCTTCACTATTTTATTAAGATCTTTTGGCGTGGTTAGCTACAGCGACATGGGTGATACACAAAAATTTTGGGTTGTCCTAGTGCGCTGGCTCTCTTCAGAGTTGCATCTTTGTCTGTCTAATGCGGCAGCTGTCCCACCAACAGTGGTTGGGAGAGTCCAGGGTGGGAACCATCTTGGTACCACGTGGGCTCACACCAGTGTATAGAGCTTATAGAGTTTTGTAACAATAGCGGATTCTGTCCATGTCTGCAAGAAACCTACTATGGTTTGTCCTTCAGTTCTCAGGTGTGACCCCATGACTCGAGTATTGTTGCATCCGGCCCCATGACTGGAGTATTGTTACGTCTGTCGCTCACTTCTGCATATTTTGCTCTGCCTTTCGAGAACCTGAAGGATGTGTACATTAGCCACTCCCAGTTCTAAATCTCTGAGCACATACATATTCAGTGTGTTTCATCTGTTCTGCTAGTTTCCTCCGGTCTTCCTGGGGTACCCCAGCATCAATCACAACAGTGTACATGTTTTTGTTCTAGGACTTCTCTGGTGGCAGTAACATCTTTGAGGATTAAGTCCAGTTTGTTAGACTTAATCCTCAAAGGCTGGAGCTGACAGTCCTTCTTCTTAGTCTTTTGCGCGGGTCCTGCTGGGGAGTCAAGTGCAGGGTTTCACGTTTTTGCACTGCTGCAGTTGCCTGTTCCTCTGATGATCTCTGATGATCTCTGATGCCTCATTCTCGAAGTAGCATCCATTGTTATTGTGCCCGATAGGTGTGGACAGTACTTGTAGGTGATCGATCCCATGCCCTTGCTCTGTATCCCACTTGGTACTCAAAGGTGTTGAATCTACCCATCAGGCAGCGGCACCTGTACTTGGGATCCCTGATATTTCAGTGTTCGTGGTCATGTCACTCCACTTGGGCTGCGGGGACATTCAAGCTTCTGGTTCCACACTGCTGCCCAGGTCGCAAGGTGCCCTTTTTGGGTCATTCTTCGCCTTCTCTTACCATGGCAGCTTCAGTCCTATGCTGATCCTGTGTGCTGCTACATTTCTATGCTACACTGGCAAGCCTCACATCGACTTTCAGTTCAAGCACCACAAGATGTTTTGCCCTACCACCATTTTTAATTGCAGTTACCGGTCACCTCACCCTACACCTTTGCAACCATCTTCAACATCGATGACCCCTCATTTTTCAATCACGAAACTGCATAACAGCTATTTGTATCTCTTGCAAGCCCTCACAGCTTCTTGTTCGGTTCCTAGCTATGGAGCAAGAGTCAAGATTGTTGATATTTGCGGCGAGCGGCAGAGAGCCCTGAAGTAGAGTGTCTAATTTCATGGACTGCTAGTATGTAAACTTTTCTAGTCTCAGCAGTTAATGATATTCGCTGCCTGCTGGAGTTGAAGTTTTCCTGATTCCCTTTAGACCTCTCTGCAGCTTCTGATGTGGTGTCACACAGCATTGTAATTGACTACCTTGTTAATAAAGGATTATCTGGCTCTATGCTGTAACATTAGCTTGATGTTTCTCCTCCTTCAAAAGTGTTGCTGTGAAGCCTGGCAGGGCATGTACCTCAGACTGACTTGATTCAAGATCTGTCTCTCCAAATGCGGCTATCTTCCATTCCTTTGGCATGATCTTTTATGCATATGGTGTGGCCACAAAGCTGGTGGGAGACTGCTCTTTCATGCAGTCTAAGTTTATGAACTGTATGAGTGCTGTCTCCAGTTGAATGAACCAGAATTATCTTTAATTATGTACTGATTAAGCTGAGATTTTGGTCTGTGGCAATCCTTCCATATGGTCCACTGCATCGTGGACCATGAAGTTGCAACCCCACCCCAAACTGTAGTTTCTTCTGTTCACAATTTAAGTGTTGCCTTTTACAATCTGATTTCTTTTAACACTCACATATTCTTGTCATTACCGTGTGCTTATCAAAACCATTAATGAAATTCTGAAAAAGTGCTGTTCTGGAATTTATCCTTGCTAGATTACTGTCACTATCTCTGCACAGGTCTTCTTGAATAAACTATGGGAAAACTATAATATGTCTACAATACAGCTACATGCCTCACTCTTGGATCTAAGATCACCTACCAATGCAGATATCTTTTTTTTTAAGACTGTCTGTGCCATAAAGCACTGTATTCGTCTCCCACCTACACAAGCTCACAGTTTACTTGGTATAAGCCCACTTGTACCTTTCATTCAAGTTATGCCCTTCTCCTGAAAATTCCTAGGTTTAGGAGATATTTTTTAGGTAATAGCTCCTTCTTGGTCACCACTACCAAAGTCTGGAACGCACTCCCTCTCAGCCTTCAGTCTAGAAGTTTTCTTGTCAAGTTTTGCAAGCTGGTGAAAGCACATTTGTGTACTTATTATCATGTTTACTTCTCTCCCCCCACTCCCCTTGTGCCAGGGCACACCCTTACTGGACATTTGTGCACTCTATAAATATCTCATTCAACAAGTACGAACAAAGGGGGAGGGCATGTAACACCCCTACCTGGTACCCCACCCGAATGGAAACTGTTCAAATCGCTCTTAGTTCGTCCTCATTTTGGCCAATGCCTTTTGTTGCTGCAGTCTCACTTTTTCACAAAGAAAGGACAAAATTCATTTTCCGGAGGACAAGAAGTAAGTATTCTATTCCAGCTGTACCGTACTTTCACAATATTGGCCTGGATGCCCACTGGTAGTAACTGTAACTAGTGGGGCAATGTAGGGTATTGTGAAGGTGCTGAATTTCTGATAGATACATCTGCCGTGTGGATTCCTCACCTTGTGAATATCCCCCTTGCGCCAGCAACATTCGGAAATTCTTTATCGTAGCCTCACGCCGACGTGGATAGGACGTCACAGAGACACGGCTCCGCTCGCGACTCCGCTGACGTCACCGACGCCTATAACAGGCCCACGCCGGCGTGATGACATCAGTTCCCTTTTTTCCGCGTCGTCGGCGCTAACGGTTATCGGGAATCTCTGTAGCCTACTGGTACATTGTTGCCGTTTTGTTGCTTAATTCTGCTTCTCTGTATCCTGTCTCTTCGAAGATGTCATCCAAGAAGACTGGCTTCAAGCCCTGCAGGGAGTGCGGTAAAATGATGTCCATTACCGACCCCCATGAAGACTGCATCTGGTGTTTAAGTTCCGACCATGATGTGGAGGATTGTTCTTCATGTCAGAAGATGAATCCGAAGGCCCTGAGGGAGAGAGAAGCCAAACTTCTGGTTGCTAAGGTGAAAGCTGGAAAAGAGAAGTCGTCGAGGTCTCGCTCTCGAAGGGCGAGTCGAAGTCCAGGGCGAGGTCGAGATCTGCTTCTCGAGCGAGGTCGTCTTCGAAGTCGGCGTCGGATCATGTTTCGAAGTCTAAGAAGAAGCACAAGAAGAGGAGACATGAGTCCCGACGTCGGTCTGGTAAGGAGTCGGGCTCGAGGTCGAGGTCACCGAAGAAGGTACGTTCGAAGGTGGTTACCCTCGAAGTCTCTGAGCATGAAGGTGAGGCCTCGCCATCTGAGTCGCGTGGGCGGTCTCCATCTCCGGCTCCGAATGCTGCTCCGAATGCTTCTCCGGTTCCGAATCCGTCTCTGGCGCCGTCCCCGGCCCGAGAATAGGAAGAGGCCCGGGAGGATGTGGATTCCGCGCCTGTCGAAGAGCCGAATCCGATCCCTATTCAGGACCGGCCTGATGGTTTTCAGACGCCCTTTCCTGCTCCAGGCCAGGACCCTTCAGCGTTTCTTAACGCAATGTATGGTGTCTTCTCAAGGGCGTGGTACCCCTCTGGTGCACCTTCGGGTCCCATGGGTCCTTTGGCATTCAGCCTGGGAGTTCCTCACTCCTATCCTCCGGCTCCGTTTATGCCTTACATGCCGGCTCCGACGCCGCATTGGCAATTCCCGGCTCCGCCGAAGTCGTCGACGCCGATTCCGGCGTCGCCTGCTCCTGATCATCCTCGAGGGCATTCTTCTGTGCCGTCAGATTCGATACCGGCGCCGGCCCCGAATCCGTCGAAGCCGCAGGTGGATCCGGCTGCGAGGCGTGTAAAGGAGAGGTCCAGAAGGGAAGCTCAACGCCTTTTGGAGGAGCAGAGATACATGGACTCAGTCTGATGTTGAAAAAGGTGAACTAGAGGAGAGCTGTTTTGAGGAATTGGCGGATTCAGGGACTCTTGATTTCTCTCCAGAGTGGGAGTTGCCCTCAGGCTCGGGTGCTCCCTCTAAGGATATCCAGCCTTACCATCAGTATATGAGGAAGGCTGCTGAGCTTCTTCAATTGACTCTGCCTACAGTGGAGTTCAAGTCTAATATCCTCACAGAAGTCTTGCATTCACCGAATTCTGTGGTTGAGACTTTACTTCCATTCAATGATGCCTTGACTGATCCTATTATGGAAGTGTGGAAGAAACCTTTGTCAGCTCCTGCGGTTTCAAAGAGTGTTGCGAGGAGGTACAGGGCTGCTCCTGAGGACCCGGCTTTTCTGTCTTCACATCCTTCGCCAGAGAGCCTGGTCATTCAGGCTGCCTGTTCAAAGAAGAGTCTTAGTGCCTTTCCTCAGGTTCCTTGTGAGAAGGAAGCAAAGAAACAGGACCAGGTGGCTAAAAAGACCTTTTCATCGGCTAGTATGGCGTTGAAGTCAACTAATGCCACTTGCCTAATGGGAAGGTATGTGAATGCCTTAATGGACTCCTTGCGTATCCTGGCTCCAAAAATTCCTGACGCCAACCGAAAGGATTTTGAGGAGGTGATTTCTGACACTCAGGCAGCAGCCCGCCAGGTTATTCAAAGTGGTCTGGACACTGCTGACTCTGTGGCTCGTATTATGGGCACCGCTGTTGCCACTAGGAGGTCAGACTGGTTGAAGTCATCGGACTTTTCGGCTGATGTTCAGGCGACTCTGCTTGATCTTCCTTTTGATGGCTCAGGTCTCTTTGGGAAGAAGGCGGATGCTGCTCTTGAGAGATTCAAGGATTGCAGAGCAACAGCGAAGTCTTTGGGCCTCCAGATCAGGGGCACTTCTTCCAGCAGAAGGTTCAGGGGCTTTGGTCGCTCCTTTCGGAATTTCCGGCAAGGCCAACAGCAGCAGCAGCAGCAGCAACAGCAGCAGCAGCAGAATTCAGTGTACAGATCGTACAGGGGAAAGCAAAGAGCGCGTCCTTGTAGACGTCAGCCCTCCTCTTCCTCCACCTCTTCCAACCCCCCTGCCGCAGAAAAGCAGCTCTAGATCCGCCATTCAGGATCATGTGGGTCCGGTTGGGGGTCGGCTTACCCATTTTCTACAGGATTGGGAATCGGTTACGACAGATCTTTGGGTTCTCAATCTTGTAGAAAATGGGTATGCCCTTCCCTTTCGGGAATTTCCCCCTGTTTACCCTCCTTGTCAAGGTTTTTGCTCCGAGGAACATCTGTCTCTTCTGCAGGAGGAGGTTCTAACTCTTACGAAAGGGTGCGATAGAGGTGGTCCCAGAGCAGGAAAGGGGTCAGGGATGCTACTCCCGGTATTTCCTGATCCCCAAAAAGGATGGCAGGCTTCGTCCGATCCTGGATCTCAGGATCTTGAATCTCTATCTGAAGCAGGAGAAATTCAAGATGCTCACCCTTGTTCAGGTTCTTCAAGCGTTGATGGAAGGAGACTGGATGGTGTCGCTCGACTTGCAGGACGCGTATTTCCATATACCCATCCTGAAGTCGCACAGGAAGTATCTCCGTTTCACGGTTGGGTCGCAGCACTACCAGTTTGCGGTCCTTCCGTTTGGTCTTACTACTGCGCGTCACGTCACGAAAGGTTGTTTCACCAAGGTGATGGCGGTGGTGGCAGCTCATCTCAGGAGGTCGGGATACCTGTGTTCCCTTATTTGGACGACTGGCTGATCAAAGCGGAGTCGTCAGAGAAGGTGCTCCATCATCTGCAAGAGACAACTCAGTTGTTGTTCAGGTTGGGTTTTTCGATAAATGTACCCAAGTCTCACCTGGTGCCCTCCCAGCGCAACCTGTTCATACGTGCCGTACTGGACACTACTGTTTGTCGTGCATTCCCTCCACCTCAAAGGATTCGCGACATACAGGAAATGATTCCTTTGTTTTACCCTGGAGCGGTCGTTCCAGTCCTGAAGGTCCTTCGCCTGCTCGGTCTGATGGCTTCTTGCATTCTCCTGGTCAACCATGCACGCTGGCACATGAGGGCACTCCAGTGGTGTCTCCGCAGGCAGTGGTATCAGCACAACGGAGATCTCGGGGAGTCGGTGAAGATCTCCAGAGAAACTGCAGCGGATCTGTCTTGGTGGAGCGTGGAAGGCAACCTGTCGCAAGGGAAGCCTTTCCATCTACCTCCATCAGTGGCCACGGTGATAGCGGATGCATCCACTCTAGGGTGGGGTGCTCATCTGGGGGATCTGGAGGTCAAGGGTCTTTGGTCTCCAGAAGAAAGGTTGTTTCACATCAACCTTCTAGAGTTGCGGGCGATACGTTTGGCGCTCAAGGCCTTCCTCCCTTCCCTTCGCGGTCAGTGGATCCAAGTCCTGATGGACAACACGACCGCGATGTGGTACATCAACAAGCAGGGAGGAGTGGGGTCGCAGTGTCTCTGCAGAGAGGCTCTGCGACTCTGGTCCTGGGTTCAGGACCACCAGATTTGTCTGATGGCAAATCATCTGGCCGGAGTTCTGAACGTGCGTACAGACAGTCTCAGCCGGCACTTCTCTGCCGACCACGAGTGGAGGCTTCATCCGGAGGTGGTTCGTCACGTCTTTCGGACGTGGGGGACTCCTCGGGTGGACCTGTTTGCCACTCGCGAGAATGCTCACTGCCCGTCATTCTGCAGTCTCCAGTATCCGATGCAAGGAGCCTTGGGGGACGCGTTTCAGTTGAGTTGGGGAAATCAACTCCTTTACGCGTTTCCTCCCATACCCTTGATTCCTCGGGTTCTGAGGAAAATTCGCCAAGACCGGGCCCAAGTTATATTGGTCGCCCCGGATTGGCCAAGAAGGGTGTGGTATACAGATCTACTCCACCTCTCCTCTCTCCTGCCGCTCCGTCTCCCTCTCAGGGCAGACCTCCTCTCTCAGATGGAGGGGCAGGTTCTACACCCCCACCTCCAGACATTGCACCTTCATGCCTGGAGATTGAACGGGGCAACCTGATTTCCTATTCTCTCACACCTGATGTGGTGGATGTCATTTTGTCTGCCAGACGTGACTCCACTAAGACTGTCTATTCTTATAGATGGTCTAGGTTTGTTATTTGGTGTGGTGAGAATGATATTGACCCGTTGAGAGCCCATTTATCAGATGTGCTCCGGTTTGCTCTTTCTTTGGCGCATCAGGGGCTGGCGGTTGCCACAGTTAAAGGCTATCTTTCGGCGCTGTCGGCTTTTATTTGTTTGCCTGATCAGCCCTCTCTTTTTAAGTCTCCTGTAGTCTTGAGGTTTTTGAAGGGTCTTGTAAACAGGTTTCCTCCTACTCCTTTTATAGTACCTCAGTGGGACTTGAATCTTGTTCTGACTTTTCTGATGGGCTCTCCCTTTGAGCCTCTTCATAAATGTCCTATGAGGCTTTTAACCTTTAAGGCAGTTTTCCTAGTTGCAATTAC
This sequence comes from Lissotriton vulgaris, assembly GCF_964263255.1. NCBI lineage: Eukaryota > Metazoa > Chordata > Amphibia > Caudata > Salamandridae > Lissotriton > Lissotriton vulgaris. The sequence continues at coordinate 213,219,733 of NC_141690.1, read as the reverse complement.
CTCGGCAAGGAGGGTGAGTGAGCTTCAAGCTCTTAGTTCAGAGCCCCCGTTCCTGACCATACATGCTGATCGGATGGTTCTAAGGACCAGGGCTGCTTTTCTTCCTAAGGTGGTGACTCCTTTCCACCTTGGTCAATCCATTACCCTCCCTACCTTTTATCCTCCCCCACACCCTTCCAAGGAGGAGGAGAGGTTGCACCGTCTGGACCCTAAGAGGGCGGTGTCTTTTTATTTGGACAGAACTAAAGACTGTCGCTTGGACGATCAACTCTTCATTGGCTTTGCTGGCTGCAAGAAGGGAAGAGCGGTCCATAAAAGAACTTTATCAAGATGGATCGTTCTGTGTATAAAGATCTGCTACTCTTTGGCCGGTAAGGAACCTCCAGAGGGTATTAGGGCTCATTCCACTAGAGCTAAGTCGACAACCTCAGCTTTGGCTAGAGGTGTTCCTGTGGAGGACATTTGTAGGGCGGCAACCTGGTCTTCCCTCCACACTTTCGCGAAGCATTACTGCTTGGATACCGAAGTCAGGAGGGACGGCCACTTTGTGCGCTCTGTCCTTCAGGATTTCCTGGTTTAGAAGAGTGGACACCCTCCTCCGGGAGTGGGGACTGCTGTGGGACTCTATTCACAAGGTGAGGAATCCACACGGCAGATGTATCTATCAGAAGAACAAGTTACTTACCTTCGGTAACGCTTTTTCTGGTAGATACTATATCTGCCTGTGGATTCCTCACTGACCCGCCCGCCTCCCCGTTGTCCACTCTTCTATGCCAGAGTTATTGTACTGTAATGTTTATTTATTTTGATGTCAAGGAAATGTTTCATTTGCTTTCTTGCACTTGCTTTGCACTGTGTATTTTGCCTTGATTATTGTGTACTGTGTATACTTTGTATATATCTACTGTCATTGGTCCGTCCGTGTGCCTCGATGGCACGGAAAAAAGGCGGAACTGATGTCATCACGCCGGCGTGGGCCTGTTATAGGCATCGGTGACGTCAGCGGAGTCACGAGCGGAGCCGTGTCTCTGTGACGTCCTATCCACGTCGGCGCGAGGCTACGAAAAAGAATTTCCGAATGTTGCTGGCGCAAGGGGGATATTCACAAGGTGAGGAATCCACAGGCAGATATAGTATCTACCAGAAAAAGCGTTACCGAAGGTAAGTAACTTGTTCTTCAGGTTTAATATCGGAGTATAAATTCTGTAAACTGCAGTTAATATGCCAAAAGCAAACCTGGCATTGGATAAGTAAAAGGAAACACCTTTGACCCCACAACATCTGTCACCCTTTCCTTAACATCCCCCAGAACTACTAGAGGAACATGATTGAAGCCTGTTTAAAAAAAAAAAAAGCCACCAGAGTGTTTTTCCTCAACAACCAAAGTGAGGGATCCTTCCCTTAAGGGCACTCCATCCGAACAGGGCTGAAAAGCACTAAATAGAGCACTTTTGTCAAGTACATCAAACAAGTTACTAGTGCAAAATCTTTATAATTTGTTTTATAAGTCTAGGTAATGGGCCGGAGATGTCCTAGTAAAGGCCCCCACTGTGCATACTGCATGTCATTGCTGAAGTAGACCAGTCACCACTCAAAGGTTCAGACAGGGTTATCAAAAGGTGCATGGTTAGGGTTAGAGCGGTCACTAACACTTCTGAGTAAGATTCTTTTCCTCTTAATAGCAGGCCACAATCATACCAACCCCTAGAACATCTTTCTAATGAGACATATGAGATTCAGCCAGAACCGAAAACTGGTGACCATAGGCTAGGTGTTCTGCCTTTTTATTGGTGACCAATATTATCCTTAGACAAAAAGTGTTACACTACTATTTTGACCTCGAACAAAAGGAAAGTATGCTGTTTGTAATAAAAAAAATTGTAAATATGAGCTGGCGCTTTGTGCCATCTGATCTTAACAGGAACACACCACCATATAAAGTAGAACTTAACTTAATATGCAGGTGACTCCGACCAGTTGTCAGGAACTAATCCCTGGGCAGTGACAGATTGAGGTATCTCATTTAAGTCCTGTTCTCTTTGATTGAGCTTCACATATAGCTGATGGAGTAAACCCATGTTCAGACTCGAAGCCCATCCTTATTGCACTAGGAGTACGCTGACCTTCCATTGAACCCCAGGGCGTAGCTTCTATTGGGGCTTAAAATGTACAGCAGTAATCCATTTAGAAGGTTTCTCAATGAAAGCAGTTTTTCTCTTGCTATTTTGAGAGCATTTCCAGAACTTTCTCATTCAAACGCTATGCTAAGTGTAAGCAGGTATTGTTTAGCCTGTCATAAAGAAGCTGCTAAAGGTCTACAGTACCCTCTGACACGATTTTAGTTTTCTCTCCTCTGCTGAATGGCTCAGTTGTGTGGCTTGCTTTTGAAAATACAAGTATCTGAAAGAGTCTATTAGTTATAGATTCCTTACCTTCGAATTACCCCCAGGCTTCAGACTGGATCCTGAGAATTTTTCCCTCAACAGTACCCATTCATGTCGTAGGTGGAGTCGGTCGACTCTGTGTCCGTCGTCATGTTTGCGGGAATGTCGTTGCGGTGCCTACTTAGCCCACCACCCCTGTGCGCTGACGTCAGTTCTTTCTTTTTCCGTGCTAGCCTAACGCAGGTCCGGAGAGATCTTGCCCCTTAGTCACTTTATGACTAAACTTTTTTCAACTTTTGTCGACTTCTTTTTTCGAGTTTTCAACTCCTGGTGTGTAAGGGATGTCCCATTGTCAGACCGGCTTCAAACCCGGTGAGGAATGTCACAAACTGATGTCTGTGATGGACCCGCCCCTCTGGTGCCTGGAGCGCGACCACGATCCGAAGTCGTGTTCTGACAGTCGGGCCATGAATCCATGAAGTCTTTGCGGGAGCTGTCCCGAAAGCTTTTGGAGGCCCGTCAGTCGGCTCTGCGTTGCCACCGGTCTCGCTCAAGGAGAAGTTCTGGAGACGGGTCGCAGAGCCACCATACCTCGTCCAAGTCTTCGCACTCCTCGGTACGTAGAAGGCGGAGAAGCACCGTCGCTCTTTGCCTTCTCCCCGTAGGTTTGCTGATGCCGGGCGGTGACACGGCGTGTCGGTGCTCTAAGGCTCTGTCTCAGGTGTCTGACTCAGGTACGACTCCGCACCTCCCCCTGTGTCCGGGAGCCGAAGCATCCCCTGCCCAGCTTCGTACGTTCGACAAAGCCCTCCAAAGAATCTTTGGGCAGCCCGACTCCCCTGATGCGCCTTTGGCCTTGCGGAGTTAGTTGGGGGATCTGGGCCTTCGGTGCCAGTGGAGGGCGTCCGTGAATCTAGGCCTGGATCTGGATCGGCGCTGGTCGACCTTACTCGACCATTCCCGGCCCCGGTGACCATTCCCCCGGCGTTGACCATTCCCCCGGCCGATGCCATCCCCATCCTCACTCCCGAGATGGACTCAAGCTGCACCAACGTTTGATCTGACGCCAGACTGGACTTTTGTTCCCTTTTTCAGCCCAGGTGTTCCCTATCTCCCTTATGGTGGTGATGAGGACTGGGAGTGGTCCCTGGATACTTTGACAGACCGGCTGAAAGAACCGGACTGGAGCGAGGAATTGGATGACGACACTGGTCTGGACAATTCCCCAGACCTTGGCGTGCTTTCTTCCCCCTACCGTGTCTACGGAGGAGGGATCGTCCTATGCTGTGGTGGCACGTAGGGCAGTTGAGGTCTTGGGCCTTGAGCTCCGTACAGTGGCAGTCAGAACTAATCTTCTTCAACCTGCAGCAACTTACTCTGAACCCCTCTTACACGGACATCCTTCTGGGCACTTGGTCAAAGCCCAGCACAGGGGCTCCTGTGGAAAGGACGATTGCCCGCTGCCACCATCTCCATGCGATCCCATTTACCTCACCCAACACCCTTCCCCCTCAGAGCTTGGTGGTCCAAACTTCTTCTTCCAAGGGCGCATTCTCTTCCGCTCCTCCAGACAGGGAATCCAAGAAGCTGAATCATCTTGGGAAGCAAATGTTGTCTTTCTCCAGCTTGGCACTGCGGTCCGTGAGTACCCCTTGCCTCTTGGGCGGCTGCTCCTATGCAATTTGGGATACAGTGACGCAAGTTCTGCCTCATTGCCCGGAGGAGGCCCGGGCTGTTGTCTCCCAAGCCCGTGGCTTGGGAGACAACAGCGGCAAAATTCACGATTCGCTGTGGACTTGATACCACCGACTCAATAGGCCGAACAATTGCCATGTCGTTAGCCCTTCGGCGCTACACCTGGTTGAGGACGTCTGTTTTTTCGGGGGCTATTCAAGCAACCTTGCTGGACATGCCCTTTGATGGCCATCGCCTTTTTGGTAACAAGGCAGACCTGGTGCTGGAGCGCTTTAAGGATTCTCGAGCTACTGCCAGATCCTTAGGCCTTTCAGCTTCCTCCCGTCCACCACAGTCTAGCCACCAGCCCACGCAAGCTGCCCAGCCTCTGCTTGGCTGCGGACGTGGGACCCAGCAACTCGTGTCTGGGAGCCAGCAGGCAAGCCAGTCTACCCTTCCCCCGAAGCAGTGTCCAAACACTCCTAGTATGACCTTTCAGACCCATCAGTGGCCAGGGGCAGGATTTGCCATCATCTCCCCCACTGGCAATCCATCACGTCAGAAAGGTAGGCTTTGCAGATAGTTCGAAGGGGCTACTCCCTCCCCTTCGAGGCAACACCTCCCTCTGTGCCACCAACTCTCAACCGCTTGTCGGACGATCATTTGACGCTTCTCCCCAGGAAGTTTTAGCTCTCTTGGCCAAGGGAGCTATTGAAAGGGTTCCTGCTCCAGAAGTAGGTCATGGTTGCTATTCCCGCTACTTTCTAGTGCCCAAGAAGGACACAGGCCTGCGTCCTGTCCTAAACCTCAGGGCCATCAACTGCTTCCTCCGGAAGGAGAAGATGAAAATGCACACGTTGGCTCAGGTCCTATCTGCCCTCGACCCTGGAGGCTGGATGGTGGCGTTGGACTTGCAGGACGCCTATTTCGATATTCCCATTCTGCCAGCCCAGATGCTACCTGAGGTTCACGGTAGGCCACGAGCATTTTTAGTTCACTGTGCTACCCTTTGTCCATACCAATGGCAGTCTGGTGTTCACCTAGGTAATGGCGACTGTCGCAGCTCACGTGCGCAGGACAGGGGTTCCAGTCTTCCCCTATCTTGACGATTGGCTATTGAAGGCGGGCTCTCCCCTGGCTGTTGTCTCCCACCTCCAGACTACAGTCGTACTCCTGCATTCACTGGGGTTCACTATTAACATGCCAAAGTCGCACCTGACTCCCTCCCACTCACTCCTTTTCATTGGAGCTGTTCTGGACACAGTGCGGTTTAAGGCCTATCCTCCGGAACAGCGAGTCTGGGATATTCGGGCTATGATATCGATGTTTCAGCCTCTATCCCGGATTTCTGTTGAGAATGACCCTGAGGCTGCTAGGTTCATGGCCTCCTGAATCCTGCTGATGGATCATGCCAGATGGCATATGCAGTCTCTGCAGTGGGACCTAAAGTTCCAGTGGGCGCAGCATCAGGGAAATTTTTCTGACTACATTCAGATGTCAGAGGGAACTTCGCAACAACTGCAGTGGTGGTTAACAAACCAGGATTGGGTCAGAGCAGATCCCTCTCCCTTCCCCAACCAGATCTCATGATGGTGACTGATTCATCACTTCTTGGATGGGGCGGCCACCAGGTAGAGGCAGAGATCAGAGGAGTTTGGTCTCCGGCAGAGTCTGGCTCCATATCAATCTGTTGGAGCTTCGGGATATTCATCTGGCACTGTAGGCATTCCTTCCCTCCCTGAAGGGGAAGGCAGAGAAGGTGTTCACAGACAACACCACAACCGTGGAAAACTGCAACAAACAGGGTGGGGTGGGGTCGTGGACCTATGTCAAGAGGCTCTTCGTCTTTGGACATGGCTGGAAAGTCAGGGCATAACCCTGGTGGTTCAACACATGGCAGGTTTCCTGAACGCCAGGGCGGAAAAACGAAGCCGTCGGTGGCTGGTGGATCACGAATGGCCTGTTCACTCGCAGGTGGTGCAATGTCTCTTTCAGCAGTGGGGTAAGCCTTGGTTAGATCTGTTCACCACTGAAGAGAACGCGTAATGTCAGCAGTTCTGCGTGTTGGATTTTTCAAGGCGGCACTCGCTTGGCGACGCTTTTCATCGTGAGTGGAACTGCAGCCTCCTGTACTTCTTTCCATCTGTAACACTTCTGCTCCGAGTGCTGAAGAAGTGCGCCCAGGCCCAAATCATTCTTGTGGCACCAGTCTGGGCATTAAGAGTCTGTTACCCCAAGCTCCTGAGCATGGCTATCGATCCTCCGATCAGACTGTCCATTTCAGAGGATGTTCTGTTGCACCAGCAAGGGACGGTTCTCCACCCGAACCTGTCCAGCCTCCACCTCCTTGTATGGAGATTGAGCGGTGACAGTTGACAGCTTTTGCCCTCCCAACTCAATAGAACAAGTTTGTGGCATGGTGCACAGCAAAGGCTGTGGATCCCCCCTCTGCCCCTCTTTCTGAGGTTCATTTGTTCCTTCTCTCTTTGACCCAGCAGGGTTCGGCGCTGGTCACTCTTAAAGGCTATTTGGCATCCATGTCTGCTTTTCTTTGGCTGCCAGATCAGCCTTCTTTGTTTAAGATCCCTATTGTAAGTAGGTTCTTTAAGACAATTCCTCTCTTTCCTCTATCTGCTTTCATAATGCCTCAGTGGGACTTGAACCTTGTTTTGACTTACCGTATGTGCGCTCCCTTCGAGCCTCTTCACAACTGTCCTCTTAGGTTTCTCACTCTGAAGACTGCCTTTCTTGTTGCCATCACCTCTGCTCGCAGAGTGATTGAGCTTCAGGCTCTTTCTTCTAAGCCCCCTTTCTTCTCGGTGCATCTGGACAAAGTGGTGCTTTGAACAAGACCCTTGTTCCTATCTAGAGTTGTCACTCCTTTTCACATCGGCCATACAATCACGCTGCCCACCTTTTTCCTTCTTCCGCACCCTTCCAAGGAGGAGGAAAGACTCCACTGTCTGTACCTGAAACGTGCACTGTTTTTCTACTTTGACCGCACAAAGGATTTTCGGGTGGACGATCAACTCTTTGTTGGCTATGTGGGTGCCAAAAAAGGTTGGGCTGTGCAAAAGCGTAACATCTCTTGATAGGTGTCTTTTGTATAAAGATTTGTTTTGCTTTAGCTAAAAAGGAACCTCCAGTGGGTCTGCAAGCTGATCCCACTGGAGCTACGGCAGTAACTACTGCTGTGTCACTTGGAGTCGCACTCATTGGCATCTGTCAACGGCCATGGGCTTCAATGCACACGTTCTCCAGACATTAGAGCCTGAATAGTCCAGTCCGAAGGGATGGCTACTTTTCCCGTTCTGGCCTCCAGGGCTGGTGTGAACTCGGTTTGCGTCCCTCCTCAGGGGTTGGTATTGCTGGGGTATCTATTCTATGGTAAGGAATCTTTAACTAATAGTCCCTTTCAGATGAACAAGTTACTTACCTTTGGTAACAATGTATATGTAAGAAACATATATTAGTTCTAGATTCTTTACCGCCCCACCCATCCTCCCCGCCCTGGGAACTGACTTTTAGGGATAGGAACTCCCTTGCAGGACCCTAGTGTGACACACCAGTGGTCGGTGTCTTTATTGGCTCTGCTCCTCTGGCGTGGAAAGTTGTGTCAGAACTGAAGTCTGCGTGCAAGGGCGCCGTCTAAGTAGGCACTGCGACGCCGTCCCGGCGACCACGGCGCTGACAACTGATGCGGAGTCGAACTACACCACCTAACAACTGAGGAGTACTGCTGAGGAAAAAATTCTCTGGGTCCAATCTTACGCCTGGGGGTAATTCTAAGGTAAGGAATCTATAACTAATAAATGTCTCTTATAAATACATCGTTACTGAAGGTAAGTAACTTGTTTATTTCAAATGTGATGAAACAGGTTAAGTTTTATGTTAATAGGTGTGTCCCTGGCCCCTATTACTGTGGTTGTGGTGTACTGAATTATACAGTATATTTCTTCTTTTGAAGTTGAGTTGTCCTGGTGTGACATATTTATACAGCCGTGAATACTCTCTGGGGGCTCCAAGATAGAGTGCACCCCCTTTTCATCGCGAGTGTTCTTCAAGAGTTTGCTTTCTGTAAAGCGAGTCCCAGCAGGCGAGCCAGCCTGTCTGCTCGAAAGGTTTAACTTGTATAAAGTAAAGTATTTTTTTAAAACAAATTTTATTTGGCTTTTAGTTTTTGAATCATTTATCATATGTATACAGTTAGGTTATACCGTTAACGCTTTTTTGTTATATTACAGTCGTTCTAGTACCTGTTTTAATGCATGGCATACATATTTATAGTATCATTGATCAAATTGACATATTAATCACATAGCATATTACACAGCATATGTACTATGATATTCATTACAGTATGATTTACCCAAATTTTTCCAAACCCCTTTAACTCCCCTCACCCCACACTGGAGAAGTGTGGCTCACTGGTTAGAGGAGGCAGACCCTGATGCAGAGGTCAGACATGGGACCAGGGTTCAATTCCCGATGTGGCAGGGTCTTAAGCTCAAAATGTCCATGGACTTGATAATTCTCGCCTCGGTGCCTACTCGAATCATGGGTTCACACTCTGCAACTCTGGGCAATAGCTTGCTTAATCTCCACTACGGCCCTACCGCAATGGGATGCCTGGTCTTCACCTTGGGGATGCCCAGTAGGGGTTATCTCGCAGGGAAAGCCAGGACGGGTTCCCAAAGCAAGCGCTAAGAGACCTGTCGGTGATTTGGCGCTATATAAATCGAAATTAACATAACATAACATAACTTTTGAGTGCAGTTCCAGTCTATGACACATTAGCAGAACCTTTACCATTATTTAACAGTGGTATCTCATTATCAGATGAGTTTTTTATACAAGTACACATTTATCACATTGACAGACAATCATAAGGTATAGGCGATACATTATACTACAGTAGGACATGTTTTAGTCATTTTGGTTCATATCCGTGTCTTTCAGTTCAACTGGCATAACTTCCCATTCTAACCATATCGGTATCCTCGTAGTCCTCTCATTTCTTCCCTACGCAACAATGCACCCTCTGCACTGCTCCATCTTATAATTTCTGTACTCCAATGCAATATATTGGGGGGCTTTTGGGATTTCCATCGCATGGTGACTGTTCTAATAGTTAATATTAATGCAAAGTCTATAAAACGGTATTGTACCTTGTGTTTAGATACACATGTATGCAGCCTAAAATTGCATTCTTCCACTGTATCATGTATCACGCGTTTGGTTACTGCCCCTATGACTGTCCTAACTGTATGCCAGTATTCTTTAACAACCGGGCATGCCCATATCATGGATAACAGGTCTGCTCCTGCCTCCCTTAGTTAAAACTTTACAGTTATAATTTATTTTATACAATCTGGAAAATTCAACAAATGATTGAATTAGATATCCATTTTCTTTCTCTTTTTCATTGTCTACTTACTATGATTATTGTATTTTTTGTTTTTATTTCTCTGCCCTACTAATGTATATTTTGTGTGTATTATTATGATGCAGAGAAGTAGTGCCCAGAGTGCATGGCAGCAATACTGTGCTAGACTTCTGTTGTGGTCACAGCTTGCGGAGAAGACCCAGTCACGCAGTGTTTAAAAGGCAATTGGTTTTTTTCGGCATTTTCAGAAATGTTACTCTGGTAAGACAGCTTATCTGGGTAGATCCATTGTCCAGCCGCCTGGGTGTTCATGTGGAAAGTTGTAGCAAAGGATTCATTTATCCCCGCTAGTCCTTAACCCCTTCACTGCGGCGGCTATTCCCGGGCAGTGCTAAGGGGGCGGGGCGGCCGCATGCTGGTGACGGAACCGCTCCGTCACCAGCCTCGGTTGAGCTGTGCTCATGATGGAGCGGTTCCGTCATGGCCCGCCCCGCTCAATAGAACGTCCAGCGCAGGAGCGAAATTCGCGCCGCGCCGCGCAGGCGCGCCGTGCGGGCCATGACGGAACCGCTCCGTCATCAGCACAGCGCACCCGCAGCTGATGACGGAGCGGTTCCGTCATCAGCGTCCAAGGGGTTAAACTAAAACATGCAGGGGCGGCTGGTGACATTTGAAAGTGGTGAGGGTGTAAAAAGTACAAAGTGTCCTGTGGGGAGCAGCGTAGCGAGCGATCTCGACCGTCATAAAGGGAGTTCGAGGGGGACCTCAATGAGAAAAGTGTGAAAAAACAGTGGGCAAATGGTGCATTTTCAAGCAAATTTGAGAGAGAAAGAAAGTTAATAAAGCAATTGTGAACATGTAGATATGACATAAATAAAGACTTTTCATATGATAACGACGTAGGTAGCTTTAGGTACATGCAGTGTGCAGTGACAGTTGTCAAAAACTACCAAGAGTTGCATTGGGATCTGGTTTGCATCCACACCCAAACATATAAAAATGACATACAACATGTCACATAAACTGCCTTTACTCACAAAATATTTCCCATAATGAGCCTTTTTAATGCCACATAGGTTAGTCAATCATGCCACAGAATTTCCTCTTGTATTTCCAGTACCTTTGTTACAAAGGTGGAGAGTAGTTTTTGGGTAACAGTAAGTTGACTTTGATATAACATTCTACAGATATAGGAAATACAAGCTGAGAATACGTAAGTGCAGGAAGGGGTCAATGAGTTATTGGCTGCTTTATTTGTACTGCACAGTAACAAAAGGACCTCTGTGGCAACAGGAGTACGCACTGAGCATTGCAAAAAAAAAAATCTGTGATCTGCACAGTACACAGTCTTTGCAGCGGGCACATTAACCATCCACGCTTCCCTAGATGAGCCAACAATGTCACCAGACAAAACTCTAATCTTTAGTCTCACCATAAGTTGCATTAATCACTGGAGTTATCTTGCCACTTTTATTGTTTCCTGAAAACTGTTGGATATACGGAGCTCTGCATTGCTTTTAAAACAGCTGCACTGCTGCATTACCCTTCTAGCCCTCCTGGAAATGGCTGATTCACACTACAGCCAGCCCGCCCTTGATGCAGGGGGTAATGCTGCGAGCATTATAATTAAAGTAAAATTTTCAAAACATGCTCGATCTCTTAGGCTGGCCTGCCTCAAATCATGCAAAACAGAGAGTAACCCATATCTGAAAATGACAGATTTATTGATGATTCTAAACAAAAGTGCCCTCTGCCTGCAAGCACCTCCATTCTGTGCTGCCCTGTCCTATTACTTTTTTTTTAAACTTTATTTTCAATTGTATAATGTACAAGAAGAAATACACCCCCTCCCATCCCCCCCAAGGCATCATAAAAACATTTGTATACAGATCGACAGACTCATTATGGCACATCTCGGACAAGGTCTACTTCTTGGGATACATAAGTTCATGAGGGACAGTAAAATAACAAGGAAATAACAAGTGTCATCGGGAGGAGACAGACCAGGTCCAGCCCCGTGCTCTGTATGAGCAACCTCTTAGGGGTCCCCCTACCCCTCATACCCTGATTCTTGCGCTAAAAATAATTAGTCACTGGTCCCCTCTGAGTCGCTGTGTGATAATTGCCCATCCGTAGCCGACCCTGTCATTCACATGGTTCGCCATGCCAGCACGTCCTCTTGCAATTTCTCATCCCTCCTGGTGTTCTGCATGTGTGTTTCCTCCGCGAGGGTCCATTCCCTCACATCTTTAAGCCATGTGCCTATCTCTGGGGTCCTCTGCCCATCCATGTGATAGCGACCCTGCGCCTATCCAGCACTAATATCAGTTGTAATAATTTATATAAAAAAAGATTCCATTTCCTCGGCTTAGGGACAAATGCCAGCAGACAATGTAAGGGTGTTAGCTGGATCCGAAGGCCAGTGGTGGCAGTTATATGACCCACAACCCCTGCCCAGAAGCCCCCCACTAACAGGCACTCCCAGGCCAGATTGCAGGAATCCTGCCCCCTCCGCGCTACATCTGGGGCAGTTATCCCTTCTATCATCTGAGTAACGGTTTAACACCTTCGGAGTGAGGTAGGTGCGGTGGAGGAAGTTAAAATGGATGAGCTTGAAGCGCGCATTACAGGACACCTGCTGTGTCAAAAGGTCTCAATGCGCTTTCGCTGCCCCTGGCCAGTGGCGATCCCAGATCCGCCTCCCAGGCCGCCCATGTCTGTGGCACCGGCTGGGTGGAATCCTGCTTCATAGCTGCGTACAGCAAGGATATCAGCCTGCGTCCCCTGCCTCAGGATAGGAGGATATGTAAGGTGTGAGTCATTGGCGGTATCTCCGGACACTGAGGCCAGACTGAACGCACTATGGCACGCAATCCCTGGTGATGTAAATACTGTCCCCCACTAAGGCCAAAGGTCTCCTCCGCCTTCTCATACGTCAGGCAGCTCTCCGAGGGGTACAGATCAGCCAGGAACTCACAGCCCCTTCTCTCCACTCACGGAAGGACATATGGCGTTCTATTTCTACCATAGGTGCCAGTATCCAGATCGGTAAATCTCTATGAATGGGCGCCGAATGTAGGACTCTTTCTATGAACCCTTGCCATACGCTCGCTGTGTGCCTCACCACGTAGGGTAATGCGGCTCCGGCACCCCTCCCGTGCATCCGAAGCTCCTGCACCGTCGCTCTCCCTGCCAGTAATCGCGTTTTCCCAGACATCCGCGTCTGCAAACCACCTGGCAGCTGGTAATAGCTGCGCTGCGTAGTAATATAGGTCGAAGCGTGGGGCTTCTAATCCCCCTTCCTCAAAGGAACGTACGACGGTGTGGAGAGCCACCCTGCTGCGCCGACCCGCCCACAGCAGGGATGTAAGCAGTATGTTAAGGGTCTGAAAAATCCTAGGCGGAAGAGGGCACAACATGTTCTGAAGAACATACAGTGTCCTTGGCAACATCTCCATCTTGGTGATGGCCAGTCGCCACATTAGAGATAGTGGTAGAGTGTTCCAAAAAGACACGGATTGCTGGAGAGACTTGATCACCCGGTCTATATTGCGGGCCAGTGATTGCGACTCAGTAGAAGCCACATTAATGCCTAAATATCGAAAGCTGTCCCGTTCCCAGCGCAGCCCGAGCTCTGGCAAGTCCTCAAGGGGCACCGAGTCGAGACCCGATAGCGGGAAGATCAGGGACTTACTCCGATTAAGCCTCAAGCCCGCCGCCTCGCCAAAGCAGTCCAGGTGGTGCAGCAACAGCGGGAGCGCCTCCCTCGGGGCTTTCAAATAAAACAAGGCGTCATCCGCATATAGCGACAGAACATTGCACGCGTCTCCCACCTGGATGCCCCATGGCCTCATCTCAGACCGAATACTTACGGCAAACGGATCTATCGCTAGGGCGAAAAGTAGTGGCGAGTGGGGGCACCCCTGTCTCGTGCCTCGTCCTAGCTGCCACTCCTCCCATCTCGCGGATCCCAAACGCAAGGGGAACTATATAAGATATGAATACAACGGCAGAAATTGGGCCCCAAGCCCATCGCCCGGAGGACCTCCGGCAAGTAGCCCCAGTCGACCGTGTCAAACGCCTTGGCAAGATCCATGGAGACCAAGACCGTCTGTTCTGCCCCACCCGTACCTCATGCTGGATGTGATTCAAGCGTCTCAGGTTCATGGCTGTGTTCCGCCCAGGAATGAATCCGCATTGGTTTTGGTGTACCAAGTGCTCCATGTGGGGTGCTAGCCGGGTGGCCAATAGTTTAGTCAATATTTTGACGTCCGTATTTATCATGGTAATCGGACGATACGACGAAGGGTCATATTTGTCACCCCTCAGTTTAAGGATCATACAGATTTCCTCCCGAGCCATGCTCTGTGGGAGACCCCCGCTCTCGAACGCCTCGAGAAATACTTGCAATAGGAGCTGCGCCAGTGTGTCCCGGAATTCATGGTAAAATTCCGGTGGGAACCCGTCGCTCTCCGGCGACTTGGCAAGCGGACAAGAGCCATACGGACCTCGGCCAACGTCAGGCCCGCATCCAATTCCTCCCGGTCCAAATCCGAAAGGGTCGGCAGAGGCAACCCCTGTAAATAAGGGAGATAAGAGACCTCAGAAATATCTGTGTCCGCAGTGTATACTCGCTGTAGGTGGGATTGGAGAACCCCGAGGTTGGCCTGCTGCGAATAAACCATGTCCCCGTTCAGGTCCTGCAGGGCTACGATACGCTCAGGGATCTGCTCCCTTCGAAGGATCCAAGCCAGGAGCCACCCCGACTTATTGCCCTCCCTGTGGATGCGTTGCCTATATTGGCCTAGAGCAGTGTTCTTCAATCCCTGGGGGGCGCGACACCTTCCCAGGGGGGGCGCGCACTCCACTTCAATCTGACCTTTGTTTCCTGAGTCCCTCCGTCATCCGTACAAGTCTTCTGGTAGGATTCTGGTATGTGGAAGGGGGAGGGAGGGGAGATCGATGGGGCAGGAGGTGCCCATTCTTTTGTCATGTTAACTCTCCCAGGATGGGGGTTAATTCACAGAGCTGACCGCTTTAGCTGCAGTGGGAGGCACGAGTCTCCTCTGCTAAAACCGAAAGCAAACAAACAAACAGCCACGCTTTCGCCTCCCACTGCAGCTGAAGCAATTCAGCTCTATGAATTAACCCCCTCCTGGGAGAGTTAGCTCTTCCCAGAACGGAGACCTAAAAACACTACATACTGTGCGGAGGTTTACCTACACTGCACATGTTAGAGAGTTACTTCACTCTCCAGTTTTCTACCTTTCCTTTTCGCTTTCTGCCCTCTTATTTCTTTTTCTCACCTTCTTGCTTTCTGTTTCCTTTCATGTATGCCCCACGCTCTTTGTCTTTCTCCTTACTTTCACCACAGTTTTGATAATTTCCGTGTACCCATCTCTGTAGGTTCATTGCAACCCTCCTCCTCACCCCCCACCAAGTTTCTTCATGGCATTAGTGTAAAATATTATATATGTGGTTCTGCATAAATAACTGACAGAAGGGGATGACCTAATTCATTAATTATACTTTCATTGTAGCGCAGCCTTCTGTGTTGCCAGTGTCAGGCCCAGTGGCTTTTCCACTATGGCTGCTGAAGTGGTGGATTGCCTGGATTTCCTACACCTCTGGTAAGGCTTGTTCTCTCACAAGAGGGCCAGTGTCCCTCTGCTCTGTAGTAGGGGCTACAGCTCTGGCACCGGTAATTCGAACCGGAGGGGGGCATGTTGGGAGGGGAGGCAACACACTCTGACACAACCGTCACCTGCTGAAGGGTACATCACCCCTAAACAGGGCTGGCCTTTGCTCAGTCCTATCACTGGGCGGAATCACATTTCAACCCCCCCAACCCACCCTGACTTTTTCCTAGCTGTAGCCTACAACTTCATATAAAAGATGAACAAACTACAAACAATTTACAACTTTGACTTTTTAAAAACATGTTCTTTTTGCATCATGTTGCTCTAGACACCTCATTTATAGCGAGCACAAACAAAAATGCAAATACCAGAAAGCAAAGTGAATCACTAAAACTTAATTGAATACCACTAAATATGTTACACTAAGTTTGCTAACATTATTTGAACAGAAAGAGAAAAACGTTTTCGTTTTGAAAATAATGAGCTTCAGCTGCTCCAAATTCAGATCTTCTTGCCTGTCTCCCTACTGTCATGTCCTACCTCATCATCTTCCCTGCTGCTGAGTAAAACGTGACAACAGAGGTACTTTTGGGGGCTTTCATATTCATTCTGCAGGCCTGGCTGAATACACACACCGCCCACGGTTCCCCCATCACCTGATTCACCCTCAACTCGGTTCATTCAAGCCAGTGCCAAGTTCTGGGAGGTGGAAGTATGAAAGAAATGGAAGGGAGAGAAGACAGAACAAGCATTGGAAATGCAATATGTCTTGCATTTGTTGGAGTTGGAGCAATTGGCATTGTAAATGGCAATGTTTTTTACATATGTAATAAATATGCCCTTTCCACCTTAATAAAATAAAGAACTCCTTTGTTATTTTCTGTAGTATTTTGTATAGCATGACATACCCCTTATTTTGAAAAGCTCTTCTGTTTTATATGCTTCAAGAAATGCAGGGCGAATATGTAAAATAAACACAATAGTCCTCTACTCTGCAAAGTGTAATGCTATTTGTATGAAAAACATGCAAAAATTTGCACACATTTTATCTTGAAAAGTGGTGTTTTGAGTTGTGTAATAAGCCTCTGTCACTTCACCACACCCACCCACTCACAAACCCGCAGTTTACTAAGCACTCTTATTGTACTGAATGTTATTCGCTGAATATGCCCAGAATGTGCGCGTGGCGGTTGAGTCCAGAAATTTCTGTCAGGTGGAGGGGGGGCCCAACGTCTTAAAATAATCCGCTGGGGGGGCTCAACCTACAAGCCTTGTCGAGCCTATCAAGGATATCATGTAACCGAGCCTGAGCAGTCTGTTCCTCTACCCCCTGCGGAGCACTAGGGTCCGCCAATTTGTGAACATGCAGGAGAGTATCCTCTGCCATCCGGAGATCCTGGAGGAGCTGTTTCCGGACTCCGTAGGTGAGTCCCATACAAGCGCCCCTCACTACTGCCTTCAGGGCCTCCCACTTGGTGGCCGAGGAAATGCCTCCCTCTCCCTAATTGAGGTCCACATAGTCCCCAAGGGCCGTCTCCACGTGCGCTTTCCCTACCTGGTCTTGGAGGATATCCACCGGACGCCTCCAGGTCCAAGGACGGATAACCGTCCCCCCACCGGACCACGCAGGCCACTGGGGAATGGTCTGATAAAAAACGAGCCGGGTGGGTAATATCCCCGGATATGTTAAGCTCAGCATTCACCACTAAGACTCTATCTAGATGACTGTACGTGTTGTGGGTGGGGGGGAGCTGGTATACACTCTCTGTGCCGGATTCTTCAGGCGCCAAATATCCACCGCCCCTAGTTTTCCATGACCTCCCTGAGTTGTAATAGACCCCTCGGGCATAGTTCTGTACGAATCCAGTTCTCCAGGAAGCGCTCCGGGTTCCCCGCCTCTGCCCGTTCCGGGACACCAAGGACCCTGATGTTACTGAGGCGCGCTCTCCCTTCCGCATCCTCTGCTCTCCGCTCCAGGGCTCCCGCCGTGGCCGTAAGTTGTGAGACTGTCTTTTTGAGGGACGCCACTTCCCCCTGCAACTGTACTATGTTCCCTTCTGCATTGGAGACTTTATCTGCCACCTTACGGAGATCTGTCCGCAGCAAATTAACATCGATAGACACTGTTTCTATTTGCCGTTCCAATGCAGAGTGTGAGCCCTGCATCGCCATCAGCAGCTCCGCCCGGGAGGGCTCCCCGGGAACTTCCGCCCCCTCATCCTGGCCTGACTGGCGGTTATCCGCTGCGAGGGTAGTCACTGGGTGGTATATTGTGTTATCGTGTTCGGCTGCGAGGAACGAGACATCTTGTCTTTACACATTGCAGGTGCCCTCGTGTTTTCCTCTGCCCTCTAAGGCAGTGGGGTTCTTGATGTTTATTGCCCGGTCTCCACCAAGCCGGCCTCCGATCTCAAGCCCCGGTGATGCGCTCCGCTTACTTGACCCACAACAGGTCTTCACAACACTCTCAAGGGTCCGTGATCGTCAGGAGACGTGCAGCATCCCATGGGCTCATCCCTCTGTACCACCAGCAGACCGCAGCTCCTGCTCCTGCGCCTCCAGGCGTCAGACCGGCTACAGGATGCCAGCCAATCCTCTGTATTCCGGGTCTCGCAGGGTGACTCATCCATGACGGACCCCTCCGGAAGCAGGCAGGATCCCCCAGATAAGGTTCCCCAGAGCACCAGTACCTCAAGCCGCGGTCAGGCAGACTTCGCCAGCACTACCGCCACTCCTCGAGGTTAGGCCCTCAATGTTCTTTCTGGCCTCCTAGCCCCCTACGAGGGTGGAACGTACCTCAGCGTCGTGCCCCAGTCAACAGAGGTACCGCGAGCCGGCCCCTCTAGCTGCCGTCTTCTATGCCACCGACCTAGACTGCCAAGGATACCAGGACCCCTCCGCTCCCCCCTGATCCGGCTAACTGTCCGCCGCTAGGCCACAACGCTATCCCCAGATGCAGTCCTCGCAGGAGGCCCCAATGGCAATGGACTTCTCCGGATTGTTCTTGGTGGGGGAGTGGGGGGAGGTCCTGTGCAGCGCGGGTCGCACCCCACCCGCCGGCGCTGATGTGTTTCAGACCTACGTAAGGGGCGAACGGCGAGCCCGAACAGGATCTTTAATGCAGGATTGTATTGTCGGCCCGCCAGGAGCCGCTGGAGCCTACATCCTGCCGGCCATGTTGCTTGGCCACGCTCAGTCCTATTACTTTTAATGGATTCTTCATGGCTTTTGCGGGTTATTCTGGGTTTTTAAGGTGTGCCACTGTTTTAGTGCATGAACGGTTTGCATACAAAGCATTTTTTCCCTAAACAAAATCTCACGTAGTCCTTGTGAACACATCAATATATCAAAGGATGGAACATCCTGGCAGGCCGTGCTGCTCACTTTTAATACTTTGTGTGGTTTACATTAAAGTCACGTTCCTGGTTCAATACACTGTTTGTAAAGCCAGTAAGCCACCCTCTCACTTGCCAAATATCGCAGGGTAACTCACGTACCGAACTGCAACAGCATGGATACAACTTTGCATGTATTACAATGGCACAGTTATGTTTAGACCGACAATTGTGGCAGAGTTGTGATGTCTAGTAGCAGTGGATTTTCGATCTTGTGTGTTGTTTACTCAGGCCTGAGGCTGCGATTTTTGTGCTCACTTTGCAACTGAAAACCCCGCGTTCCTTCTTAACAGGCTGCAAACAAGCATTTACAATGCAATGGTTTCGCCTTTTGAAAAGTTTGAGCTATTGGCATTGTAAATGACAAAATTGTTATTTATGTGTTGGTTTTGAAAATAAATGGCATTGTCATTTACAATGCCAATAGCTTAATCCCTCGCAAATGCGAGACCTATAGCATTTGCAATGCAATAGGTCGCGTATTTACGCAAGTTTGAGCTAATGATATTGCAGATAACAATGCGTTTTATTTATGTTTCAAAAACCAAAACATAAATAAAAGGTCTCTCACACTGCTGTCTCTCTCACACTGCTGTCTCTCTCACACTGCTGTCTCTCACACACTGCTGTCTCTCACACACTGCTGTCTCTCACACACTGCTGCCTCTCACACACTGCTGCCTCTCACACACCGCTGCCTCTCACACACCATGCTCTTCCACACACCATGCTCTTCCACACACCATGCTCTCCCTAGAAGACTCACACTGCTGTCTCTCTCACACTGCTGTCGCTCTCACACTGCTGTCTCTCCCACACACACATGCAGAGAGCGACACACACACAGCCACACATATACAGAGAGCCACACACACACAGCCACACACACATACAGAGAGCCACACACACAGCCACACACACATACAGAGAGCCACACACACAGCCACACACACACATACACACACACACATACAGAGAGCCACACACACACACACACACACACACAGAGCCACACACACACAGCCACACACACAGTTTTCAGTAAGCTTTGATCCTTTTGAGTTAGAAACAATTTATCTACAGATTATGCGCCAGATGAGGGATAATTATGCAAAATAAAGCAGAAGCAGCAAACACAGGACCGCATAATTCCAGTGGCCCTCCCCATGACCTACTTTTATATTTGAACTCAAACGTTTTGATGGTTACACTGGACCCTCTCCATACCTCTTTACTGGGTGCAATGTGATGAATCTATTGTGACCCCCCCAGCCTTCAGCACCTTTGTCGGAGTAAAGTGCCCCCTCCCCCCACCCTAATCAGGTCTCCACAGACCCAGGGGAGACACAAAAGGCAAAGCCACGGCCCACCGTGATTAGAAGGTGCAGCTGCTCGCTTATCCTCCCCCTGGCCCCTTAAAATTGACATTTATTTATTTAATGCGCTTTGCGTTTTTATGTAGCGCGAACTTCTGTACCCGAAGGAG
This sequence comes from Lissotriton vulgaris, assembly GCF_964263255.1. Taxonomy (NCBI): domain Eukaryota; kingdom Metazoa; phylum Chordata; class Amphibia; order Caudata; family Salamandridae; genus Lissotriton; species Lissotriton vulgaris. Next base: position 213,199,769 of record NC_141690.1, on the reverse strand, counting down.
TAAGAACGCTTTATAAAAGGACCAGTTACATTACATAACATTCAAGGCTGTAGTGGAACAAGGGTGGCTCCCTAGAGTCGCACTCTGGTTTGGAAAATGTGCCGGCACCAACAACTCCACTTTTCTCAGGTCTGTAATCGCGGCACCCGCACTTTACTTTTAAAATGTTATAAGTAAAGCGTGGGTGCCGCGATTATACTAAAATGAATGCAATAGATGTTCTATCTATTTCTTTCATTTTGGTATAATCGCGGCACACGCGCTCTACTTATAACATTTTTAAAGTAATTTTCCCAGAATCACAGGATGTGGAGTCAACCCTGAGGCTCGAACCTTGGTTTCCAGCACCACAGTCGGCAGTTTTTGCCGTCAGACCACATCCTCTCCCAAGCTTTATTTTTTTTCACTCCTTTTATCGTCTGCGCACTGTGCACGTTTTTGCAAAAGTAAATATGAAAAAAGGGACAAAAATCCTGTCAAGCTGGTGCAAAGTTGCTATTGTTGGACATTTTTATTAAAGCTTGCCAAGTTACACCCGATGGAGCGCTACACAGACGCACGCATTAGAAACTGTTATCATCAAGGAAATGTAAGTAAACAAATAATGTTTCTGTTCATTTGAACGTGCAAAGCAATCTTGCGCATACCAAGCATTCGGCAGCTTTGCAAGGTGCAGAACAGAGCATAAGGGCTGACTTCGAGAGGGTACCATGGCAACATTAACAAGCTAACACTACCGCTGTACACAGCGAAGGTAATCTAACACTACCGCGCCACTCTACACCTACCCTAGCTGATCCCTACTTAAGCTTTCACCTCCACCTTTATCTAATGACCTTACCAGATTCACAGGTTTTCTTATTACAGGATGACAATGCATCTAAGAGCAGACAATGAGGGAGGCGACACTTGCAAAGTGAACACTTGCAAAGCCAACAATGACGCATGCTGGCATTCCTACTGAGTCAATCAAGCTCCACCAAAAATAAGAAAAGAGACTGCAACATTAAAAAAATATTTTTAAAAACTATTTTCAGAGCAGTTAAGCAAGTGTTTCATTGTCATGAAATGGTTAGTAAGACGTGTTACCTGTTTGTTATGCCTGATTGTACTCTTATGTTCTTGGATTCTCAGTTTAACCTTCCTTGATGTCATACCGACATAGCATAGTGAACAGGGACATCTGATTAAATATATCACCCTTTCACTATTGCAATTAGTGTGTTTTTTAAGGACCCATGGACGTGAGGTGCCAATATCAACAGTAAGAGTTTTCTTGGTCTGAGGACACACTGAGCAATTGCCACACGGGTGGTGGCCTTGAACTGGCGAAAGGTTCCAGAGTGTTGTAATGGAATCTTGGCATGTGGACCGGGGTCTGGTATGAACCAACTCATCTTTTAAGTTAGAGCTTCTCTTAAAAGGGAACAGCGGAGGTGGAATGTTCTTGCCAGCAGTATTGAGAATACGCCAGTTTCTCCGTATAATCTTTTGAACCTGAGTAGACACAGTGCTGAAAGTGGTAACAAAGGTGGAAAAACCTCCTTTGGAGAAATTAACCACGTTACCACTTTCAGGCAACACGTCTTACTAACCATTTCATGACAATGAAACACTCTGCCGAAGACATGGAATGGCTAGTTCTGGAACAGCCGTTCATTCCTCACCATGTCAGTGACATCTCCCGATACCTGTTTATCAAGGAACAGAAATGGATTTTTAAACTTAATTGTGACACCACAGGGTTGAACGATGATATCCCCTGGATCCAACTCTGACCCCTTACCAATAGTGCATAAGTGCCTTTACCATCTAGCATTACTCATATGCCTTCTGAAATTTGTAATTTCCTTATACAATCTATTTTCTGAACACCTATAAATAAATATATATATATATTGTTTTATTTTTTTGTAGTTCTTTATTCGAGGGTCTGGAAAAACATTTTACACAGATCCTGATTGCTCTCACACATTACCAACGTGCCATCGCACATGGCCTTCAGTATGCTGAGTGAGCTTGCAATACATCTTCTTACTAAACTACGGTGATTATGCAACCATTTCTTTACTGTTTGGTTCATATATTCGAGGTATGGTGGCAGAGAGCTTTGAAATAAATGTGGCCAAACTCTTAAAGCGCCTGGTTGATATTGGCAATGTACGGTGACAGAGAGCCGTGGCAACTGAATGTGGTCCATTTGGCCGCTTTTCTGACCTAGGCTCACAATCTCACCTTTTTTTCAACCTTACATAGACGGATAAGATATGGTGCTCCAACCTGTTTAACTTCCGTTTTCCTGTTTTTGGAACTTAACCAATCAAGGAACAGGAGAAAGTCCGCTAAATAAACACCACCTCAGTCTTTTGATATGCATGCAGGACACAAGGCGAATAATAATAATTCTTTTCCACCCCCTTGATCTCCCTTTTTGTACCTTTTTTACTGCCCATCCGGTTACTCAGGTTTTGGTTACAACAACCAGGTGGCGGGAGCAGGAGCCTGGAGGTGTTTTCTTGTCTATTACCAATGACGAAAAGTCAAGCCCTTTGACGATTGGTTCACTTGGTTCCCAATCATAAGAAAGAAACACATGCTCCCATTCTGGTCCGCAGGGCATTTTTCAACATCTAGCACATCGAAGGAGGAGTCTCAAGTTGTCTCCTTTTTCGACCAATGAGGAAGCGGCAAACCCCTTCGCCGATTGGTCCGTTTTGTTCCCAATCACAATACAGAAGCGCATGCTTCCTTTCTGGTCCGCAGTGTGTCTTTAACTTGTAACACACCGGTATGCCTGCTACCTTCCCCTCGGCTCAGAAGGCAGCAGGAGTTACCGACGGACAGGTGGGTCTCTGTCGTTTGACACGTCTCTTGTGAGGGATTGGCCCTAGAGCGTTTCCTTAGAGGACGCGCCTTTGACAATTCGTTTTGGGGTACCAGCTCCAATCACTATTTAAGATCAACTTAGCATCACTAATTCAAAAATATAATGAATTATATGTTTTCTCCCTCTCATCTCTTTAGAGCGGGGCCTCTTTTTTGACCTGAGCGATTGCCAGGCGAGGTGAGGCCATCTCCATATAAATTTATGGGTGAGTTTATTCAACTTTGAACCTGAAATGTGGACTATTCACACACTCATTTCACGGCTTCTGTTTACTACAATAATGTAATTACATTTGTTTTTGTTATAGGAGAGTTCTTTGTTCATGATGTTGAGACCACCACATAAATACATAATTTATATCTGGTAGGTCATTTATTTTTCTTTTCTCACTTTTTACAGTTGCAGTAGTGTAAATCCAACAGGTCCTGACGAAAGCCTTGTATGGCTGAAACATGTTGACCATTCTATTTTCACAACTGGTAGTGATATTTGTTTAACACACTATCTTCACTCTGCTTTTAATCTTGCCAGTATGATGACCCCCTTAATAAAGTCGTTTCTTGGCATCACACTAGGCAATCTTAACACACACACCCTTCACCACTCCACAAAATTTCTTTTTAGCACTTCAACAATACTCCATCTCCAACCCACCTATATTTTTTACTGGTTCTCTATCACTGGTGGATCTGTCGCTAGTATTCCTCTACATACAATCAAGGAGGTACTTAGCAGATACCAGTTCTTAACAAAGCCCAGATGACGAGACTCCCCCCATTGGGTGGGTTGATGGGTATTATTTCACACTCTTCCTGCTCTCCTTATACAAACTACTTATGAATGTACTGGTTCTTTGTAGCTTTCTCTTTAGACCCTTAGCATCCCTGTTGTGTTTTTCCACTGTCTCCAGATGACTCATCAGGATCTTGCGGGCAATGCTGATTTCTGCTGCACTGTCCAACATTGTCAATGCCCACTCCCCGTTTTTCAACTGTGTCCTCAGTATTCTCGGCATGGTTGATTACTCTAATACTGGCTACCTTCTTTTTTGGAAATTGAGATTTTTTACTCTGAGCAGGTTCCTTGTCTTTGGACTTGGTGTGCTCTCCTGGGTCTGACCGTCCTCTTCTTTCCGATTTCTGCGAAAAAGATCGAGAGGGACGTGCATCAATACTTTGATATCTATCAGGTTTTTTCAAATTATCCCTATTTCTAAGGTTATATCTTTTCTCAGAGGGCTCCCTCTGAGGAGACTGGTGTTCTCGAGTCGGAGTTCTTTCCCTCCGTCGAGGAGACCTTCCTCTGGACTGGAAAACTTTTTCCTTGGGAGTGGATTGTTTATTTCCATCCCAGCTCTTTTTAGGAGTGTTTGAATTATTTTTAATAAATAATTTTTCAGGATTTTCGAGCAGTTGGGGCTTTACTGGTTTCCCACCCAAGCTTGTCTCTACCTAATTCTTCATAGCATTTCTCTATGATTCTGGCAAGCTCAACTGGCTGATCTGTTATATCCGTTTCCTTCAACTTCTGGCGGATAGCCACAGATGCTGCTTCTCCTTTTATGTTGGCTAATAATATAGCCGAGACCCGCTTGAAGTCTTTCAGTAATTTCATACCAAGATTTAAAGCGAGCTCTGGACCGTGTTCATTTTTTATCTGTTTTAGCACTTCTGGTATTACCGCCATAGACGGAACACCATGTGTTTTTGTGTAAATGGAAGCAAAGACTGTACCCCAAGTGTCACAGTCCTCTATGTGTGGTGCGATTCCCATAGGAAGGCAGATGGTCAAGATTCTGTGTTTCTCTATAGGGGTAGTATCAGGAAATACTGCCTGTATTTGAGTGATTTTCTGTGCTAACCAGAAAGGAATTTGTTCCCGTTTTATGGGTGTTTTACCAAGACATGACTGTATGTTCTGTGGTGTGATTTTATTAGTGTTCCCCTGATGAGGGGTCAGCTGTGGTACATTAACAGCTGGTTGGACTGTTGCAGTCCGCATTACATATTGCACTAATTGCCTATGTATTTTTATTAATGTTTTTAGCTGTACTGACAGCTCTTCTTTTGACATTTTTGCAATGTCCGGGTGTGGTGTGTAGCTGGCTAGAACCGGCCACGTTGCTCCTGGTCTACCTAGTGGACCGAGCCTGGTAATATGATCATTATGTTTTAGGGCGCCATTAAACCAGAGCAGGTGCTCTTGGAATTTTAGTGGGATTTCAGTCTCCTCGAAAGGAACGTACTCTTCCGGAGGTTTTTCTATTTTGTAATAGTGAAACTCTTTTGTTCTAGCGTTTGCCGCTGGAAAGTTTATCCATGAATAGAATACCTCTGTCTGCCGATACTCGTGAGCCTCTATCACGAAAATTACTGTACCACCTTGTGGGGTCAGTCCGTTTTCTATAAGTTTTAACATTATAGACTTTCTTAAATGTACCGGGATGATAATTGCATCCGCGTCTGTGTCTAGGAGACTCGTGTCTTCCTCTATTAGTAGGGTTGCCAGTCTAACTGCTTCCCTTTCTTCTTCACTGTCTGTCATTTTATAAATGCAGGCTTTGCAGAGTAGGTCTCCAAAAAGACAAAGATTAGGTGCACAATATTTTGGAACACTGTATCCTTCAACATTGAATAAACCAGAGCTTTACATAGGAATCTCTTCCTACTGAGGTCGGGCGGATTTTAATCTTTCACCCACTCCAGACGTCTATTGGAGTATTTACGGGAGAAAGGGGTCTGTGTGAAATATGCACGACTGAGTTACTCTAACGTCTTGCGTTAGTTTATCGCCTTACCAAACGTTGGGCGCCATGTAGCGTAGTTCCTATTTTCCCAATAGGCCCTGCGCATTGGAATAACATAAACAGTAGTATCGACGTAGAAGTGCGGATCTTCCAGGCCTCTACTGACTATGCTAAACTTAATTGGGTTTGTTACCAACTAGCTCAGAGGTCACTGGAAACTTTCTTGACTGAAATAGGAAGTGATCAGCTTCCCTGGCACAGACAAGAAGGGATTCAGTTTTCCAACAACCGTGCAACATGACAACTTTGCTCCTCAGATTAGGAGTCAATCTCTAGGGTCGTGTGAAACAATAGACAGTTATTTTACTCAGTCAGGTCGGTGCAGTTTACTTTCATAATATGTAGAGAACAGAGAGACGGGCGTTTGTCAATAAAGGGTTAACGTTATTGAACAGTCTTTCTTCTCGTACAAGAGAAATGAATTGCCACAATTGCAAGACTTGTTATGATAAAAAGTACGTACAGTAAGATAAGTATTGCGAAATAATACTGTAAAAGCATTGATATGGTTTCTTAGCCATACAATGGTTTAAAAGTAATAAAACATATATACATTCATATATACATTAGGCTAAAATACTCAACTGGTGCTTCTAACTACGCCTACCCATGTGTACCTGACCTAAGCCTAATACTTGGGAGGGGAGTAAGTAAGTAGCTTTAAGTTAAGTTGGTTTTGCCAAGGTTTGCTTCAAGAATTCTCTCTCAAGGGTTTAGTCAACACCATACCTCTGGAATAGAATGATGGAGGTCTGGTATCTCCCTCAGGGCTGGATATCCCAGTCACCCGCAAGGGTAGACCAGAAACGCTGGAGCTGGATTTCTCTGCAGGAGAAAGGCAGCGTCTCTTCTCAGCGCATCGAGGAGGAGAAGGAGGGGGGACAGCGTCCGCGGGCAGCTTGCATCTGCTGGGCTCTTGCAGGGGGATGGCTGTTCAGCTCCTAAGTTCACGACACCATTGTTCTCTAGTTAGCAGCGATAGCAGTAGCGATAGCAGCTATGATATCTTAAGCATAACAGCAGCTTCAGGCGACGGGCAACAGAAGACTTGCTTAAGGCCACGTTGGTAGTATTTATACCTGAAAGGTGCCTTGTTTGACGTAAGTTTGCTGGACATAAGACGTCAATAAGATGTCACTAGGAAGTGATCGTCTATCAGTGCTCATTAGAGTTCTATTACTAATCAAAACACAGCAAGCGGGGATTTCCAGGTTTGCTGAGTTTTTATCTTGTTGAAGAACTCAGAGTGTTAATCTAGGAATCTCAGATAGTGACTTCTGCTCTGTCATTGCACTAATTGGTTGCAAAGGAAGTGGCAGAGAAAGCTATTCTGGAATGTGGTTCTGTTCGTGTGAGGCCAGAGATGAGTTACTGAATATTGCACTCGAACGGTTATGCCAATATAGGGAATAAATGGATTTATAGCCGAATAGGGGCATAAGGTCACAGTATCGATCAGGATCATAGATAAGCACGCAACACCCACTCCACGATTTCATGTCCATCAAATTACTAAAACTAGAGCAATAAGATGCATGTGTAACATTGCCCACCCCAAAATACATATATGCATTTGAAATAGGCGTATATTGTAATACGTGAAAAATATAGGTACTGTACGTTTTGAAGCATAGAAATCATTCAAAAATTATAGCATATGAAATCAATGAACGATTATGCAAAAAGAATTACACATGAAATATCTCTGAAACAGAAGAAGGGCGAGATAAATCATCACATATAAATGCATTGCAATAAAATGTGCTAGAGGCTGGTGTAAAGTTATTATGTCTCTAGATGTATGTAGAAATAGAAGTTTGAAGCTTCTGTTCTCTAAGAATAGTTTTTACCTAAGCAAAGAATTTTTCGTGCCAAAAAGGGTGAATATTAAAAAGTGTTCAATTCAAAAGAATTATTGCCTGAACGGGGAAATTAGAGTTCCAACGCTTTTAGCAGTTTTTGTTGTTCAAAACTGAAGGCCGAATTCAGAGTTCATGGGAACGCTGTGTGTCGGAAAGCTTCTCCAAAGTTATTATTTCTGTTCGGGTGAGAACATCATCTCAGACAGGCTCTCAAAGAATTGGTCTACAAAATCAGGTGACAGTTCGACCAAATTCGATAGTGCTGTAACTTGGCAAGTGTGAGAATGATTGCTGTCATCATAGTCGGGATCAGCAATGCTCACAGAAGGTCGTACCTGGGTGATGCTGCTTTTGTCACTTGCTCCACTGTTACCACCTAGTCGTAGCACAGGAGTCTCAACGAATGCCGTCATCAGGATTGGTAGCCGCTGGGGACAACACAATGCGTGAGCCGTTATCGGACTGAGCCAAAGTATCGACGTCCATTGGTACTGCTGATGGAAGTGAAAGACAGATGTCCAACACGCACTCATCTCCGCATAGCATACATCGAAGTACAGGTAAGATGCAGGATTGCCATATCGGTCTGAATGAAAGGAACCAGGTCATGTTTAGATCTCTCAGCCTGGCCAATCCAAGGACTCTAGTTATTCTGTCCCGGTAGCGGATTGCTAGGATTGTCTCTTCCATTCCCATAGGAGCTATGTCTGAGCTGTGGCTTGCCATAACGAAGCAGGAGGGTCAAAAATAAAATCCCTGCTACAAGTCCCAAAAATAGGGGTATGCCGCCAAAAACAGAGTGGACAAAATTTGGAACGATTCCCAGAATTGCTTGAAATGGTGTTAGCAGTCCCGTAAAAATCGTCTTAAATATGCCTGGGATGCCTGTGGCACTAGACATGTTAAGGAGTTGGCTAAGCATTTCTACGAAATGCACGGGGCAATCTGTTGATAAAAGTTCATGAACCTCCGTAGCTGTCCTTGCAACTAAAAGATCATATGTCTCTTTTGATGACGTTATGGGCACTGTTGTCTGTAAAAGTACAGACTTCATTTTGCTTAAAGTATCAATTCGTATAGAATAGAGATTCAGACAAGGCCAAATGGGAGTCTCTGTGTCTACAGGCCCGCTCGGGAACAATGCTTGCATACAGCATTTGACCATGGGTGTTACGCTTACTAGATAGCTTTTCCCTGGCACAAGGCCACAACATCTGTGATCCGTTCTAAGAATGTAACTCCCGTTAGCAAGTTGCATAAAGAAGGGCTCTATCTGAGTTGCAGGTGTTACTAGCTGGTGGCATGAAAGGTTGTTAGAATTACCTTTACAGGCTCCGTGTAAATTAATACCCTGACACAAAAGTATACCGCTTAGTGAATGTTTACAATTTTCACCACTAAGAAATACATTTTTGTCGCTGTCACTGTAGCATGAATGTGTGTATGGTAATTTCCATTCTGATTTTACATAACCTTTACCCAATCGTTCATACTGGCCAGTAGGTATGTAGTCAAGGCACTTCTTAAATCGGAAAGTTGTTATCGGAATTGTGATAATTCCGTGTATTATCCATTCAATGTCAGGACTTTCTGACATTGTCAATGGTAATCTCTCAAGTTTTTCGATGCTCAGGATTGTATAGTCTGCTCCTTTCTGTGCCAAACTGATTTGTTTATCAGTAAGGTTAAAAATGGAAAATAATGATGTTGTGTTGATTAAACGCCAAGGCACATAGCCTGAACGAAGATTTTTCAGCGTCCAGCCTAATTGTACAATAGAACGTAATTGAGATTGGCCATGCTGTAACATTAGCAAGTCTCTGTCTATTATGTCAAAGGCAGAAGATACAATATTGTCCAACGAATACATTCTGGAGGACAGAGTCATTAACCCATTGTCCACTACAGAAAGTGATTTTTCCAAATTAATACGATCAATTTCTCGTATTTTTTCTGCTGTTTCAATTTGTGTGACTTTCCAAGCCTCGTTGTATGCAGCATAGATACTGGTCGCAATGAAACGCTTTTGACGCTGTTTGCGTGGTCCAAGAATGAAATCGCGCAAATCAGCACCATCTTTTAGTAAAGACAAGTGTTGCTTAATTTCAGCCAGTGTGGATGTTCCTAGCCATTCAAGGCAGAGTTTCCCTACACTGTATGTTGTTACTGTCCATGGATGTTGTCTCTGGGAGTATCTAGGGTCTTGTCTGGTCATTTTTAACCCCTGTGTTTTGTTCAGGAATCTATCTTGACAGTTGTTTGTGTCAGTAGGCCATATTAACCACTTTTTCCAATCAGGATGTGTTCTGTTAAAATGTAAAATTTTAGTTACGTCTATCTCAATATCTGTTGTTGCATTATCAGGTATTGGCTTTGGAATAGACGGTTTGTTTAGACAGGATGTTTGGTGTATTGTGTCATTTAAAAACATCATTTGTTCTGGTATCATGCAGGTTCTGAATAGTGCTTCAAGGCCTTGTACCTGCCAATCTTTTTGTTGGACAGGCCACGCGAAGGGGCCGCTCCCCCTCTGCCCGACCAGGCCCGAGCCCGGTCCCTCAAGTGTCACACACCACCACTTCACGTTTTCCGTCCCCTCCGAGACACTTGCCTCTGAACATATCGACCTCGTGGGCCCGATCCACTACCGGCCCGCGCGCCCAGCCTGGGCGCCATCTTGGACACTCCACCACGAGGCCGCGTGGCCCCCGATCGACCCCAACCCTGGGCCTGGCCAGGCCTCAGACATCCCGGCACCACCATCCACCCAGGAGGTGAGCGGACTACTTGGCAGGTCAATGGGAGAAAGAGGTGTCGATGGCTCTCCCCCACCAGGTGCCGCTCGCCCACAACCTCCCCGGGCGCTGGCTCCACCCCCCTGCTGGGTGTCTGGACTCCTTCATCCCGGACCCCCCGACCTCCAAGTGCGAGGGTCCGGACATCAAAGGGCACCAGCCCTATAACTGGGGCAGCTCCAGAGCAGGAAGGCAGTTGTATCCTGGAGTCGAGAGACGCAGAGAAGAACTCATCCTTGACGGGCTACTGGCGCTGCCGTAGCTCTGCCTTGCGAACCATCGTCCTGCCTGCTGGCGCTGCCGCAACCTTCGTAACCTTCATCGTCGTCGGGACCTGCTGGCGTGGCCGCGGACCGTTTGTAACTACCATCTCCATCGGGACCTGCTGGCTCCGCCGCGGACCGTCGCTTCTTTCATCCATCTCGGGACCTGCTGGCTCCGCCGCGGCCCGATCATCTAGAACGCCGAGCTCGAGGATTGAGAGCTATTTTCATCTATTGGTAACAAGACTGTCCCGCTACCCTTTTCCCAACCCAGAGACCAGAATCGAGGGGACCCCTGAGTCCAGACCTCCTTGTATCATTTTACCGTACTTACAGATTTGCTTATAAAGTCTCGTTAAACCTTATCCTGGTGTGGTGTCCGTCTGTGGGGGGGAAGTTACTTGTCTGTACGATCGCTGGAGACGGCTCTCCCCGGAGACCTCTCCCCTTATCCTCGGCCGACCCTCCCGGTCCGTCTAACATTGGTGGCCAGCGGCGCGATCCGAATCACCGCATAATCGTACAGAAAGTAGCTCACCCCACGACAAAATCACGATGACAACCAAAGAAAGCGGATCCACCGAGAAATTTCAGATGGAGAAATTGGACGAGTACAGCCATCGTGAATTAAAACAATTCTGCATTGAACTAGGTATCGCTACCACCGGTCTAAGTACCAAAGACGATTTCAAGCATGCCCTAGAGTCCTGGGCAGAAACCGGGGCCGTCGGAACCACCGACCAAAACATCGTAGCAGTAGAAAAAAACACCACGGCCCCCGAGGAGCGAAGAACGGGTCTCTCGCAAGACGAGATCCGGGAACGAGAAAAAACACGACTACATGAATTAGAAATGGCCCGGCTCAAAATGGATGTTGAACTTAAGTTGGCCGAACAGAAACTGAGCTTAGAGCACCTGCGTCTCCGAGAAGAAAGGGAGGAAAAACAGAGACAAAGGGAGCTCGAGGAAAAAAGACTGGCATATGAACACGAGCGCAAACTAGCTGAGATAGACTTACGCAAGCAGAACAAAGAATTAGGGGTGCCCGAGCAACCCCGCACCCAAGGGACAACAGATAAGAAGGTACACATCCCCAAGGATGTCGTTCGAGAATACTTCCGAGAGGACGACATCCAGCAATGGTTCAAGGCCTACGAAATCGCTATGACCGCCCACCGGATCGATCGAAGCGACTGGGGAGCCGGTCTATGGGGGAGATTCCTCAATGAGGGCCGCGATGCCCTGCTACAGCTCCCGGACCATCAGATGACCTCCTATGACCACATGAAAGCTGCCCTCCTCACCCGCTATGGGCTCACACCCGAGATGTACCGTCAGAGGTTCCGAGACTGCACCCGCATCCCGGGTACAACTTGGGTGGACTACGTGAACTATTTTAGCCGAGCCTTCGAGGGCTGGATCAAAGGAAGCAATGTCACAACTTACGAACAACTCTTCAATCTCATGGTGTGGGAGCATCTATCAAACAATTGCTTCATTGAGCTCCGGCAGCACCTCCTCGACAGCAAATTGACTGATCCACGGCAGCTCGCAGCCGAGGCTGACCGGTGGGAAATCACCAGAGTGGGCCAAAATGGATCCTATGAACAGAACCGGAACAACAACGGTCAGCACCGTCCCCGAGGAGGAGGAGGGGGCCAAGGACGAGGAAGAGACAACGCTCCGGTCGCCCCCACTACCAGCACCACCCCCCCGGCCAACCGGGGCAGCACCCCGGCACGACCGGGATACAGAGCCAATGTCACGTGTCACCGATGCCAACGAGTCGGCCACTATGCAAACGACCCAAATTGCCCACAGTACCAGAGCCCAAGACCCGCTGCTGCCCTGGGGGAAGAGCAGATCTCCGAGGAGCAGGAAGAATATGAGCAAGAGCATCAAGAATGGGAGCCAGCCGCCATGGCTCTAGCATGCTTAGGGGGGAAAGACATGGTCCCGCGGGTCCCCCTACCCGCCAACACCCGGAAGTACAGCCAATGGGTGAGCATCAATGGACGCCAGGCCGAAGCCCTCCGTGACACCGGGGCCAGTGTAACAGCCGTCCGCTGTCACCTGGTGACCCCAGAACAGTTCCTACCAAACATTCTCTGCCCTGTCCGTTCAGCCGATAACTCGGAAAGTCTGTGTCGGATGGCCTGCGTCCCTTTCGAATGGGGAGGGGTCTCCGGCATGTTGAAAGTGACGGTCCGAGATGATGCACCCGTAGACTGCCTCCTGGGAAATGACCTTGAAAGCTCTCCGTGGGCAGCCGTAGAACGAAGAGAACACCTGGGGATGTTAGGCATCCCGGACTGGGCGTGCGTCACCACCCGGTCCATGGCCGCCCGTGCCAATCCCCGACCAGAGGAACCCGAATGGCCGGCGCCTCCTCCCCCGGTCGCCCCAGTCGAAGACACCGACCGTGCCGTCCCCCCAGAACCAGCTCAACCTCCGGACCTCGCTGGCCTCGACCAGTGGCATCAAGAGGGGGGACCCACACAGGAGCAGTTTCGCCAAGAGCAGAAGACCTGTCCCTCCCTCGAGGGACTCCGCCAACAAGCCCTCGCCCAGAGCGCAGGGGACACCTCCGGAACACATTGGATCTACTGGGACAATGATCTGCTATACAGTGAACAAAGGATCGCGGAGTTGGGGGCCAGCCGAGTGCTAGTGGTGCCCCTCCGTTTTAGAGACTTCTTGCTAAACCTGGCCCACGATGTCCCCCTGGCTGGACACCTGGGTCAGGATAAAACCTACAGCCGCCTAGTGACCCACTTCTTCTGGCCCAAAATGAGGAATGATGTACTCCAGCATTGCCGATCTTGCCCCACGTGCCAAGCCAGTGGAAAGAGTGGCCGCAAACTAAAAGCCCCCCTGCAACCATTTCCCGTGGTCACCACCCCGTTCGAGAGGGTCGGGATAGACATTGTGGGGCCCCTGGACCCCCGTACAAAACAAGGACATCGGTTCATCCTGGTACTAGTGGACCACGCCACCCGCTACCCTGAGGCTGTTCCCCTGCGAACTGTAACAGCCCCGGTAGTCGGCCGGGCCCTGATGGGGATCTTCTCCCGTGTGGGCTTCCCCCGAGAAGTCGTCAGCGACAGAGGCACGAACTTTATTTCCAAATATATGAAGTCCCTCTGGCAACAGTGTGGGGTCACCTACCGATTCACGACCCCCTATCACCCTCAAGGAAACGGACTCGTTGAGCGGTTCAACCGCACGCTCAAAGGGATGATTGGGGGGTTGGAAGAGCCCCTCCGTCGCCAGTGGGATGTGCTGCTGCCGTGCCTCCTCTTCGCATATCGAGAGGTCCCCCAGAAGTCCCTCGGCTTCAGCCCGTTTGAATTATTGTATGGACATCCCGTACGGGGTCCTCTCAGTCTAGTCAAGGAAGGCTGGGAAATGCCCCCTCTAAAGAACCCTCCAGATGTCTTCAAATACCTCCTAACCCTCCGCAACCAGACCCAACGGTTCAGAGAGCTGGCAAAAGCCAACCTGGAGGCCAGTCAAGAGGACATGAAAAAGTGGTATGACCAAAATGCCTCCTCCATCGAATTTGAACCCGGACAACAGGTATGGGTGATGTCCCCCACCGAACCCTGCGCCCTGCAAGACAAGTGGACGGGGCCCTTCAAAGTAGTCGAGCGCAAGGGTCCTGTCACCTATCTAATCGACATGGAATCTTCACGGAACCCCCTTCGAGTCCTCCACGCTAATAGACTGAAACCCCACTTTGTACGTTCAGAACTCAGCCTCCTGATGGCCACAGACAATGGAGCCGAAGAAGACTCCGAACCCCTCCCTGACCTCCTACGGACTCGGGAGAAAGATGGCTCCGTGGATGGGGTCCGACTCTCGGAGGCCCTCACCCTGGAACAACGCCAAGAATGTCGAGACCTTCTGTTGCAGTTCGCCGGCCTGTTTTCCCTCACCCCAGGTGTCACTTCCTGGTGTGTGCACGACGTGGACACGGGAGACAGCCCCCCTATCCGCCACCGGGCCTACCGCGTACCGGATCGGGTACGGGCCTGCATCCAGGAAGAAGTAACCAAAATGCTCACGCTCGGGGTCATTGAGCCCTCAGACAGCCCCTGGGCCAGCCCAGTAGTACTGGTCCCCAAAGCAGCCACTCCCGGCACCACACCGGAACTCCGGTTCTGCGTCGACTACCGGGGCTTGAATGCGGTCACCAGAACAGACGCACACCCCATCCCCCGAGCAGACGAGCTAATCGACCGCATGGGAGCTGCCCGCTACCTCAGTATTTTCGACCTGACGGCGGGCTACTGGCAGATCGGCCTCACACCCCGAGCCCAAGAACGATCTGCATTTTCCACTCCTGATGGCCATTATCATTTCAGGGTCATGCCCTTCGGCATGAAGAATGCTCCCGCAACATTTCAGCGGCTCGTCAATCAGGTCTTGGCCGGGCTCGAAGGATTCAGCGCCGCCTACCTAGACGACATCGCTGTGTACAGCCACCATTGGTCCGACCACCTCCACCACCTCCGAGCGGTGCTACAGGCCCTTCAGCGAGCTGGCCTCACGATCAAGGCCAGCAAATGCCAAATTGGTCAAGGGTCCGTAACCTACCTCGGACACCAGGTGGGAAGCGGCCTGGTGGCCCCTCTGCAGCTCAAGATTGCCGCCATCCAGTCCTGGCAGCCCCCCATCACCCAGACCGAGGTACGCGCCTTTCTGGGACTCACGGGCTATTACAGACGGTTCGTGAAAGACTATGGTACCATAGTGGGGCCCCTCACAGAACTCACGTCCAAAAATCAACCCAAGAAGGTCAACTGGACCCCAGATTGTCAAACAGCCTTCGAACAACTGAAGGCCGCCATGTGCTCCGCCCCTGTGCTCCAGGCCCCCGACTACAGCCGGGAATTCGTCGTCCAGACGGATGCCTCCGACCACGGCATTGGGGCGGTCCTGTCTCAATTGAACACCGAAGGCCTTGATCAGCCAGTGGCCTTAATCAGCAGGCGACTCCTACCTCGAGAACAACGCTGGAGCACCATCGAGAGGGAGGCCTTCGCCGTGGTATGGGCCCTCAAAAAGCTCCGGCCCTACCTCTTTGGCACACACTTCCGGGTGCAGACCGACCATCGACCCCTGCAGTGGCTGATGCAGATGCGGGGGGAGAACCCAAAACTACTACGTTGGTCCATCTCCCTACAAGGGATGGACTTCACTGTTGAACACCGGCCTGGGCCAGATCACGCCAACGCGGATGGCCTGTCCCGCTTTTTCCGCCTCGACGAGGAGAGTCCCCAAGAGGATGGGTGACTCTCCCCGCCTTCAGCTGGGGGGGGCGCATGTTGGACAGGCCACGCGAAGGGGCCGCTCCCCCTCTGCCCGACCAGGCCCGAGCCCGGTCCCTCAAGTGTCACACACCACCACTTCACGTTTTCCGTCCCCTCCGAGACACTTGCCTCTGAACATATCGACCTCGTGGGCCCGATCCACTACCGGCCCGCGCGCCCAGCCTGGGCGCCATCTTGGACACTCCACCACGAGGCCGCGTGGCCCCCGATCGACCCCAACCCTGGGCCTGGCCAGGCCTCAGACATCCCGGCACCACCATCCACCCAGGAGGTGAGCGGACTACTTGGCAGGTCAATGGGAGAAAGAGGTGTCGATGGCTCTCCCCCACCAGGTGCCGCTCGCCCACAACCTCCCCGGGCGCTGGCTCCACCCCCCTGCTGGGTGTCTGGACTCCTTCATCCCGGACCCCCCGACCTCCAAGTGCGAGGGTCCGGACATCAAAGGGCACCAGCCCTATAACTGGGGCAGCTCCAGAGCAGGAAGGCAGTTGTATCCTGGAGTCGAGAGACGCAGAGAAGAACTCATCCTTGACGGGCTACTGGCGCTGCCGTAGCTCTGCCTTGCGAACCATCGTCCTGCCTGCTGGCGCTGCCGCAACCTTCGTAACCTTCATCGTCGTCGGGACCTGCTGGCGTGGCCGCGGACCGTTTGTAACTACCATCTCCATCGGGACCTGCTGGCTCCGCCGCGGACCGTCGCTTCTTTCATCCATCTCGGGACCTGCTGGCTCCGCCGCGGCCCGATCATCTAGAACGCCGAGCTCGAGGATTGAGAGCTATTTTCATCTATTGGTAACAAGACTGTCCCGCTACCCTTTTCCCAACCCAGAGACCAGAATCGAGGGGACCCCTGAGTCCAGACCTCCTTGTATCATTTTACCGTACTTACAGATTTGCTTATAAAGTCTCGTTAAACCTTATCCTGGTGTGGTGTCCGTCTGTGGGGGGGAAGTTACTTGTCTGTATGATCGCTGGAGACGGCTCTCCCCGGAGACCTCTCCCCTTATCCTCGGCCGACCCTCCCGGTCCGTCTAACACTTTTGTACCCCAAATGGTTTTTGTTTCAATGTTATTTTTCCAATAATCAAAACCAAATGTCATCATTTTTTTATAAAATGCTTCTGAATATATCATTTTAGAATTTGTCAGCATTGTTTTCATTCCTGTTTTATCTAACAGTTTGTAATAAAACGTTTCTGCATCACCGGTGTTAAACCCTGAGAAGTATTTGAATTTCTCAAAAAATGCTTTCGAACTGCTTTTAGGTGGTGTAGCACAATGTTCCCATTGATTATACTTAAAAACATTTCTAGGCTGTGCAGATTTATGCAGATAATGATCGCCATAATGTGTGTAGCAGAATAACTGTTCATAACTAGATGAACCTTGTAAATAATCATGTTCTGTGAATCTAGCTGACATTACTAAATAAGACATCATGTCATTAATACTGTTTAAGTCCCAATCATCAGAGAATGTGCTAGGTTTTACAAAGTCACTTAAGGAAACCTTCAGTTGATGAGGATACTTCAGGATCTCGACCGGACCATAGATCTCATAGTCAGTTTTCTCCCATACTACCCCACCAGGTATTGGAATTGCTGTGACATTTACTGTTGACAGTTCTCTTTTCTTCACGTGGGATGATCTGTGTGGTTTCAGGACTAGGTTGATGTTCTTACTTGCTGTGTCCATTGTACTATATTTTCCCTCAATGAATTTTCCCAAACAAAGTACCATGATGAGCCAAAGCAGGAGGACAAATACACCTAGACCGAACCAGAACTCTAACCAAGGGGAAATAAGGTAGATTTCCTTCAGTTGATGAAAGAGTTCCGTTGCTTTTTCTTTAAAAGTCATTTTTGTTTCTGGCATCACTTCGGGGTCGTTTTGATCTTCAGAGAAGTTGTCGAAGTTGATAAAATAACCAGAGGCAGTTCTGTCAATTGTTGGGATTGTTCTTTCAATCTGTCTTTCGGTAGCACTTTCTGATGCCACATTATTGTAGACTGGTGTTTCTTGACGAACTGTTTCAATCTGTGTCTCAAGAGGCACGAGTTCCATGGCATTATTGCATAGTCCTTCTCTGTGCACTGCAGGCTGATCGAATGTGATTAGTCTTTCAGTTTGAACCTCTTGGATTGTTGCAAGTTTGGGTATTCTGTTGTTTCTTGGGAGTCCACTGGGCCTACTGTTGATTATAGGCCACATGGTTGTGGTTTTACCAGGTCGATGGACACGACTCTGTTCTCCTTTTTACCAGCAAGGGGCGGTAGTACTACTGATCTTGTTCCGGTGACTGTCAAGACAGGTACTGCTTTTCTGTAAGAAGGCCCAAATTCCTTCTTCACCGCGATTTTTTCTCTGACTAGATCCCCAATCTTTGGAATCCAGACAGGCCTTGCTGGGGCTGTTGCTTGTGGTGCCTCGTCAGTGGTATCTGGCTGTTGCTTTAACTTTATTTTGCTTAAGGATTTTCTTGTTTCATTCAGTTCCTGTAAAACAGCCAAACGATCTTTGATGTCAAAGTCTGTTTTCTTATCTTGTACCACTGACACCTGACTATCTAATTCCTGAATTGTCATTCTAATTCCGAACAATAGTTCGTATGGGCTGAAACCTTTTAGAGATTTTCTTGGCAAATTGTTAAGACTGGACTGGACACTTATTAGATGTTTGACCCACCCAGCGCCTGAACCTAATACCTTCGCTGTTATAGATCGCTTTATGTCCCGGTTTTTTCTTTCAACCACACTATTCCCTTCGGGGTGCGACGGACAAGAATACCGCAACCCAATTCCCATGCTGGCCATGGCCTCCTTATAAGCTCGAGAGCTGAAAGCGGGACCCTGGTCAGAATGGAACGTGGTAATTGCGTATGTGCCGATAAAGACTCGCAGATCTTTTATAACCGTTCTAGCGTCAGCCGAGCGCTGGGGCCACATCCATATGAACCTCGTACAGGAATCCACTGCTACCATGATATATCTATAGTTGCCGTCCCTTTCTAGGGGACCACAGTGGTCCAGGTAAACACATGCAAATGGTTTATCCGAGATGAGAAGGGGTGTCTGCGCTGGTCGTTTTACTGTTGATACTTTTATCCTTTGGCATATATCGCATTCTAATACATACTTTTTAGTTTGTATTCTCAAGCGAGGCCACCAATATCTCTGTTTTAGTAGTGATATTGTTGCGGAAACGCCAGCGTGTGCAGAGGCAAGCCCTTCGTGTGCCGCTTTGATTAGTCCTAACCTGTGTTCCATGTTTGGAATTACCCTATCCCCCGCTCCAGGGATTCGAGCAAAAGGAACATTATTCGTATCTGTTGAATATAAGTACTTTTCTGGAAAGCCTTTTGGGAGTGTATTCTTATCATTTTTTACTGACGCACTGACAGCTTGTAGAATATCGCTGTCTATTTTTGTTTGTGACCGAGTTATCGCAGCTACGGAAGCTGTTTGCACAGCTGCCTTCGTGGCTTCATCAGCCAATGAATTCCCTGCAACGTGAACGCCATCACGTTGATGACTCAGTGTATGTATCACATGAGTCTTTTGTAGTTCTTTCTGTAAAAGAACTACCTGTTCCCAAAGCATTTTATGCTTTATTGTGCCACCTTTTGCATCTTTGAAACCATTTTCCACCCAATTCTGCAAGTATTCATTATAAGATTGTACGCAATAAAAAGAATCGCACACTATTAGTGTGGGGAATTCGCGATCGGTATTTTCTAGCGCCATTTTAAATGCTACTAATTCAGCTCGTTGAGCCGAGCAATCTCCTAGAGATTGTGTTTTGGTGACCATTGGTCTAAATTTACCTTTGTGCCAGCGACCTTTAACAATCGCGCACGCAGCACTGTAAGCTTCCTTACCCCCAACTGCGGGTTGTGCTGATCCGTCAGTATATATAATACTTCTGTATTCTTCGAGAGGCAGGATTTCAATTGGCAGAGGACATTCATATTCATATTGTAAATATTCTTGTGTCTTTAAATTAGGATCAAATTCGTAAACTACGTCTGTTGCAGCAAGAGAATTAACCCACTGGATCCATCTCGCATGCAAAGCTTTAGCATTAGGAATGCTTGCTTTAGTTACCGCTTCTAAAGCCGGTATAGGTGTTACAATTACTATTCGTTTACCTTGTGCTAGGGGTCTTTCTTTTGCTACAGCAGTCTGAACCGCAGTTAGAATTTTCACCGTTGAACTGAATTTTATTTCAGCCTTTGTGTACAAATGTGATTTGTATGCTATTGGTACCTTTTCTCCCTCATTAGAGGTCAGGTACGTGAATCCGCATCTTCCTGGGATGACTCGGATTACAAGATCGCGTGTGTGGTCACGTGTATCTAATTTAGTTTTAGCTAACATGTCTGTTTGCAGTGATCTCAAAATTTCTGTGTGTTTTTGAGTCCAATGGATTTGTTTAAAATCAGGTTTAATTAGTTCGTAAAGAGGTTTAACCCTCTCTGCGTAATTTAGAATTTAAGTTCTTCCAAAATTCAGAAAACCTAGTATGGATTGTAAATTCTTCGGCGTTTTTGGAGCTTGGAGTACAGCGCACTTCTCTAAGAAGTTGTCCGCTAGGCTTTTTCCTTCACTTGATAACTCGTACCCTAAAAATAGTACTGTCAGATGGGCAATTCGAGACTTTTCAAAGTTGAATTTGTAACCCTCTGCTGCGAACCCAAGTATAATGGTGTTCACTCTTTTCAAGTGAGTATCCAAGTCGTCGTCTGTGAGATAAATATCATCTACGTAAGATAATGCCTCATCATCATATATTTGTAGTAACTCTGTTACCCTAGCTGAGAATAGTCCTGGGCTGTTCTTGAACCCTTGTGGGAGTCGACAGAATTTTTCTGTGACCCAAATGCTGAGAAAGCGGTCAAGTATCTGCTTTCTGGTGCAATATTTTGACAAAGGAAACCATTAGATATGTCTAATGTCGTTTTATATTTTTTCCTAACTATGTTATTCATTAGGGCTGCACTATGCGAGTTTTGTACTGCAAATGTTTTGCAACATGTATTAAGGTGTCTGTAGTCCAAAACTAGACTATATGAATTGTCTGGCTTGGAGACCGGAAACAAGGGATTGTTCATTAGAGAGGTGCATGTTTCAATCACCCCCTGGTATTCAAGTTGATCTAAGATCTCCCTGGCCTGTTTTTTAGCTTCTTGCTTAATGGGATACTGCCGTTGGGCAGTTGGTTCACTTTTTAATTGGATTTTGTGAGGAGGAGAGTCCTCATCCCATCCTACATGATTTTTATATAATGCTGGTGCTTGAGCTACTGCCCATTTCCTTGCATATGTATATTTTTTGTGAATCGGAATGTGATTCGAGAAGGCAGGCATAATCACTTCTTCGCCACGAAGGCACACCCTGACCAACTCTGGGGGCCAATCTTTTTCAGCTAACAGAATATCATAGCCTTTTGAGAGTTTATCCCAAAATAGACCTCTTATTTTCCTAGTCTTATCACCCTCTATTCGCAATGTTATTTCGTTTATCTTATGGGGCTCGCTAAGTCTGGTGTCGGCAGTTTCAACCTGAATGTATTCATTCGTGTCCACTGTCTCCAGATGACTCATCAGGATCTTGCGGGCAATGCTGATTTCTGCTGCACTGTCCAACATTGTCAATGCCCACTCCCCGTTTTTCAACTGTGTCCTCAGTATTCTCGGCATGGTTGATTACTCTAATACTGGCTACCTTCTTTTTTGGAAATTGAGATTTTTTACTCTGAGCAGGTTCCTTGTCTTTGGACTTGGTGTGCTCTCCTGGGTCTGACCGTCCTCTTCTTTCCGATTTCTGCGAAAAAGATCGAGAGGGACGTGCATCAATACTTTGATATCTATCAGGTTTTTTCAAATTATCCCTATTTCTAAGGTTATATCTTTTCTCAGAGGGCTCCCTCTGAGGAGACTGGTGTTCTCGAGTCGGAGTTCTTTCCCTCCGTCGAGGAGACCTTCCTCTGGACTGGAAAACTTTTTCCTTGGGAGTGGATTGTTTATTTCCATCCCAGCTCTTTTTAGGAGTGTTTGAATTATTTTTAATAAATAATTTTTCAGGATTTTCGAGCAGTTGGGGCTTTACTGGTTTCCCACCCAAGCTTGTCTCTACCTAATTCTTCATAGCATTTCTCTATGATTCTGGCAAGCTCAACTGGCTGATCTGTTATATCCGTTTCCTTCAACTTCTGGCGGATCGCCACAGATGCTGCTTCTCCTTTTATGTTGGCTAATAATATAGCCGAGACCCGCTTGAAGTCTTTCAGTAATTTCATACCAAGATTTAAAGCGAGCTCTGGACCGTGTTCATTTTTAATCTGTTTTAGCACTTCTGGTATTACCGCCATAGACGGAACACCATGTGTTTTTGTGTAAATGGAAGCAAAGACTGTACCCCAAGTGTCACAGTCCTCTATGTGTGGTGCGATTCCCATAGGAAGGCAGATGGTCAAGATTCTGTGTTTCTCTATAGGGGTAGTATCAGGAAATACTGCCTGTATTTGAGTGATTTTCTGTGCTAACCAGAAAGGAATTTGTTCCCGTTTTATGGGTGTTTTACCAAGACATGACTGTATGTTCTGTGGTGTGATTTTATTAGTGTTCCCCTGATGAGGGGTCAGCTGTGGTACATTAACAGCTGGTTGGACTGTTGCAGTCCGCATTACATATTGCACTAATTGCCTATGTATTTTTATTAATGTTTTTAGCTGTACTGACAGCTCTTCTTTTGACATTTTTGCAATGTCCGGGTGTGGTGTGTTGCTGGCTAGAACCGGCCACGTTGCTCCTGGTCTACCTAGTGGACCGAGCCTGGTAATATGATCATTATGTTTTAGGGCGCCATTAAACCAGAGCAGGTGCTCTTGGAATTTTAGTGGGATTTCAGTCTCCTCGAAAGGAACGTACTCTTCCGGAGGTTTTTCTATTTTGTAATAGTGAAACTCTTTTGTTCTAGCGTTTGCCGCTGGAAAGTTTATCCATGAATAGAATACCTCTGTCTGCCGATACTCGTGAGCCTCTATCACGAAAATTACTGTACCACCTTGTGGTGTCAGTCCGTTTTCTATAAGTTTTAACATTATAGACTTTCTTAAATGTACCGGGATGATAATTGCATCTGCGTCTGTGTCTAGGAGACTCGTGTCTTCCTCTATTAGTAGGGTTGCCAGTCTAACTGCTTCCCTTTCTTCTTCACTGTCTGTCATTTTATAAATGCAGGCTTTGCAGAGTAGGTCTCCAAAAAGACAAAGATTAGGTGCACAATATTTTGGAACACTGTATCCTTCAACATTGAATAAACCAGAGCTTTACATAGGAATCTCTTCCTACTGAGGTCGGGCGGATTTTAATCTTTCACCCACTCCAGACGTCTATTGGAGTATTTACGGGAGAAAGGGGTCTGTGTGAAATATGCACGACTGAGTTACTCTAACGTCTTGCGTTAGTTTATCGCCTTACCAAACGTTGGGCGCCATGTAGCGTAGTTCCTATTTTCCCAATAGGCCCTGCGCATTGGACTAACATAAACAGTAGTATCGACGTAGAAGTGCGGATCTTCCAGGCCTCTACTGACTATGCTAAACTTAATTGGGTTTGTTACCAACTAGCTCAGAGGTCACTGGAAACTTTCTTGACTGAAATAGGAAGTGATCAGCTTCCCTGGCACAGACAAGAAGGGATTCAGTTTTCCAACAACCGTGCAACATGACAACTTTGCTCCTCAGATTAAGAGTCAATCTCTAGGGTCGTGTGAAACAAAAGACAGTTATTTTACTCAGTCAGCTTGGTGCAGTTTACTTTCACAATATGTAGAGAACAGAGAGACGGGCGTTTGTCAATAAAGGGTTAACATTTATTGAACAGTCTTTCTTCTCGTACAAGAGAAATGCATTGCCACAATTGCAAGACTTGTTATGATAAAAAGTACGTACAGTAGGATAAGTATTGCGAAATAATACTGTAAAAGCATTGATATGGTTTCTTAGCCATACAATGGTTTAAAAGTAATAAAACATATATACATTCATATATACATTAGGCTAAAATACTCAACTGGTGCTTCTAACTACGCCTACCCCAGTGTACCTGACCTAAGCCTAATACTTGGGAGGGGAGTAAGTAAGTAGCTTTAAGTTAAGTTGGTTTTGCCAAGGTTTGCTTCAAGAATTCTCTCTCAAGGGTTTAGTCAACACCATACCTCTGGAATAGAATGATGGAGGTCTGGTATCTCCCTCAGGTCTCGATATCCCAGTCACCCGCAAGGGTAGACCAGAAACGCTGGAGCTGGATTTCTCTGCAGGAGAAAGGCAGCGTCTCTTCTCAGCGCGTCGAGGAGGAG
Source organism: Lissotriton vulgaris (assembly GCF_964263255.1). Lineage (NCBI taxonomy): Eukaryota > Metazoa > Chordata > Amphibia > Caudata > Salamandridae > Lissotriton > Lissotriton vulgaris. Next base: position 213,175,460 of record NC_141690.1, on the reverse strand, counting down.
AAGGAGGGGGGACAGCGTCCGCGGGCAGCTTGCATCTGCTGGGCTCTTGCAGGGGGACGGCTGTTCAGCTCCTAAGTTCACGACACCATTGTTCGCTAGTTAGCAGCGATAGCAGTAGCGATAGCAGCTATGATATCTTCAGCATAACAGCAGCTTCAGGCGACGGGCAACAGGGGACTTGCTTAAGGCCACGTTGGTAGTATTTATACCTGAAAGGTGCCTTGTTTGACGTAAGTTTGCTGGACATAAGACGTCAATAAGATGTCACTAGGAAGTGATCGTCTATCAGTGCTCATTAGAGTTCTATTACTAATCAAAACACAGCAAGCGGGGATTTCCAGGTTTGCTGAGTTTTTATCTTGTTGAAGAACTCAGAGTGTTAATCTAGGAATCTCAGATAGTGACTTCTGCTCTGTCATTGCACTAATTGGTTGCAAAGGAAGTGGCAGAGAAAGCTATTCTGGAATGTGGCTCTGTTCGTGTGAGGCCAGAGATGAGTTACTGAATATTGCTCTCGAACGGTTATGCCAATATAGGGAATAAATGGATTTATAGCCGAATAGGGGCATAAGGTCACAGTATCGATCAGGATCCTAGATAAGCACGCAACAACCCATAGTATTGCATCGCCTGAAGTGTGTTTTTAAAAGCTCAGAAGTTTAATTTCATATTCCTCCAGTGCCAAGAGGAGTGTTCTAATTGATTTACGTACCCTATGCTGTCATACCGGACCTATCTAATGGACTACCACTTTGAGTGCCTCCCATCGTTTTCCTGGATTTGAGACAGACTTTTTATTAAAGTCATTCTTTAACAATCGCCTCAAGTAGTTCATTGCAGAATCTAGAAGTGCCCTCCTGAGAAGGGGCAGGTTATTATCTTGAAGTTCGAGGCATGAATGAACAGTGGATGCACTAGTGATTTACCGAATCCGACTATTAAGGTCTCTTGTGCCAAGTCTGAAATCCAGAGGATCTGTTTTGAATCGAGGAGTGAACAGTGAATGCTTGGGTCATGGGTTGTCCAGGGTTTCACGTCTGGCATCTTTAAAATATATATATTTCTTTATTGACGTTTGTTATTTACATACAAGATACAATATGACAAACAGCACAATGCTCCCTACAGTAGAACAAGAATAAAGGAAAGGCTAATGCCCATACCTCATAGTAGTGCAACAAAAAGGATTATGTTCAGGAGAAGGGATTATGTTCAGGAGAAGAAACCCAACAATGGCATAATCAATTGGACAAGCGTTCCAGCATATTACAACACAGTGTAGTTGCAGAAAAGAAATATCAACAAGCATATGCAATGCAATCGTTCTTGCCTTTGGGACCTTATATGTAGTTAGCTACGCAGCACATCACCCTGGGTGTTGAAACATCTACTGTTTTTTACCATGGAGGGAAAGTAAGCTCCAAACTGTGTGACGCGCCAGGTATGGGAACACATGGAGGAAAATATTGCCTTTCAGCGGGAAATGGTATAGTCTACAGCTCTGTTTTTAATATAAAATTAGGGCCTTTGTTGGTCATGTCACAGAAAATACAAAATTAAAAATACATATTATTGTCTAAGGGTGCTCGGGGAAAACAAATTCTATGGACTGGTATCTAGAGAATGCTAAAGTGATTCTGGTGTTTTACTGACCTCTGCTGATTGTTTTCTATCAAGACAGGTAAATAGAGGCAGTTGAACAGAAAAATAGTCCCTACGCGGAAGCAGACAAGTCCTAGGGCTGAACTCCAGAGCCCACTAAGTACATACACATATAAGTATATATACAAGAGGTCTTGAATGCTCGACCTAAAAACGGCATATTGTATTCTATAAATCAAACCTAACAGCCAGTGAGCTCTACGATACCAGGGTCACCCTTCTGGAGGTCCGCCCCACCCGGGAACAGTTGATTTTACCACGGGGGCAGCATCAAGCACTAATCCTGTTCAATTATTTTTAATCACTAAGACTATACCGGGGGTTTATACATCGCTCTGAAGGCTTGATTTTAAACATTAGGAGCTTTTAACTTAAATTGTTTTATATGACTTGCATTCTCCTTTTGCTATATTTTTTTATTTTGTAAAGGTTTTAAGTAACCACACAGCAATAAATTAACAAAATATCAAACATAATTACCATTTAACTGTTCTGGTGAAATACGTACCCGCTCCCACCCTCACCCACCCCTTTAGCTTCCATGTAAGTGATAGTTCATACCTCATGAGTAAACCCCATTGCAATCTCAGCCCATTTCGTATATATATTCTTCATGCATATTTTATATATGTTAGGCCACAAATGGACAAATAGTCCCATTCCATCTCAGCGTCATCCTTTGATGTCATTTAATTGATCAGGTTGAGTCTGCTAGGGGGCTCTAGCAGTGCCTCTGTCATTGCACTCCAGGCAAGCAAGGCATTTTGTGCCTTTTCATCTCTTCTGGTCCTCCTCTTATGTGCCTCTTCCGCCCCTGCCCATTCCTGTATATCTTTCTCCTACACTTCCCATGTCAGGGCGGGAGCTTAGCCAGTGTATTGATATATGTGCCTTTTTACCACTATAAGGCCCAATATAGTAAAACGTCTACTCAATCTCAGCGTTGGGTCTTCCAGGAGAAGACTGAGCAGACACTTAACTGCATGTAGGACATCCCACCATGATGCACGCTTAAGCTGGTCCAGAATCTCAAGCCAATAGGAAATTACAACCGCCCAGTACCAAACCATATGTAGGAAGTCAGCCTCCACAGCCTTGCATCAGGGGCAGCTCGGATCTCTTTTTGCATATATGGTGTGCAGTCATTTGGGGGAAAGATAGGTCATATGAATAGCATTATACTTTATCTGTTTGAACCCAGCCGCACACCAACACAGTCCGGATGCCTGCATGTATCTTGGACCAGTTCTTGGGGGGCGATAGGTCTGTTGCTTAGGCACTGCCATGTTTCCTCGATGTGTAGCGGCTTAAAATACGTAGTGCTCGATAATGATGAGTTATGAACCTTCGACCTCCTGCCATTGACAGCATAGTTGCAAGTGTTTGTGTGCTTTCAGGAGCCTCAGGGAACATGGGCCACAGCTGGCACGCCGTGGCAGGGATTTTTGCATATTGAAGGAATTGACCAGAAACCAAGTTGAACGTTTCCACTGCATCTTGAAGGGTAATGAATGGACCCTCTGGGTATAAATCAGATGGCATTATACATCCCCCTTCCTGCCACTTTGCAATCAACATCACTCAAGTTATTGGTTCGTAGGGACGTATTACCAAAATATCCTTGTAGAGGGCATAGGATGCCTGCGATACAACTCGTTGCACTGCCCGTTCCCAGAGTATGCCCATCAGAAGGATTCTGTGTGGGAAATTTGTGAGACCGTCTCTCACCTCGCATCAAGAGTGTCCCAAGTAGATGTCTACCATGTGTGCCCCCAGCAGAGACCTCTCCTAGTTTGTTTCCCTATCGAGCCAGTGTATGGCATGTTGTTTCTGAACTGCCAGGTAATACAGTTCTAGATCAGGAACTTACCTTCCCCTGTTATCCCATTTCCTTCATAGCATGGCAAGTACTCTTTTACATTGTTTTCCATTCCAAATCCAATTTGCGCAATACACATCGGGGTAATTCATAGAAGGTTCCATGCATGATGTACAAGCACCATGGTAGTACGACCATTCCATGAGTAGACCCATCTGGAATAGTAAAGACGCAGGCAGGGAGCATTTAAGGTACATAATCAGGAAATTAGAACCTTAGGCTCACAGCTTAAATAGTGCTATACACATTATGTTATGGTGAAATCTATGGAAACAAGCATTTGCAATGCAATAGGTCTCGAATTAATTAAGTTTGAGCTATTGACATTGCTAAATCTTGCAACACCAATTGCAACAAAAGTCTATAAGTTGTAGGCCAAAAAAATGTGTATTTATTTTGATAGCAATGGTGGCATGCTTTGCTTTAGATAAATATGTTTAAAAGTAAAGTGTGCCATACTGCGATTGCTACAATATTTAATTGTGGATGCGTTAACAATTGATGTGTGCACTGCTGGATGGTGGTTTGTGTGCCTGTAGAAATTGTGCACTGTTGGCTGGTGGTGTGTGTGCCTGGTGGAAGCGTGCACTGACGGCTGGTGGTGTGTGTGACTGGCGAAAGCGTGCACTGACAGCTGGTGGTGTGTGCGTGGTGAAAGCGTGCACTGACGGCTGGTGGTGTGTGTGTGCCTGGTGAAAGCATGCACTGACGGCTGGTGGTGTGTGTGCGCCTGGTGAAAGCGTGCACTGACGGCTGGTGGTGTATGTGTGCCTGGTGGAAGTGTGCACTGACGGCTGGTGGTGTTTGTGCCCGGTGAAAGCGTGCACTGACGACTGATGGTGTCTGTGCCTGGTGAAAGTGTGGTTGTGTGGGTGTGGTTGTGTGTGGTGTTGTGTGTGGTGGTTGTGGTGTGTGTGTGGTGGTGGTGGTGGTTGTTGTGTGGTTGTGTGTGCGTGGTATGTGTGTGTGGTATGTGTGTGTGTGTGTGTGTGTGTGTGTGTGTGTGTGTGTGTGTGTGTGTGTGTGTGTGTCGTTGTGTGTGTTGCTGTGCTTACCTTTTGAACGTGCACACCTGGCACAGGATGAAAATGCCCCAAGATAAGGCTCGGTGTGTTTAAAAGTGCTGCCCTAGGAATGGCAGGCTTCAGGCGGTAGTAGAGTTTGGCAACCTGCTGACACATCCAGGCCCGATACACGAACAGAGCGACAGTTCAGAGAGAGTGCGCACCAAATTTGCCTATCAACAACCTCCCACCCACTCCTGCAAATGTTATCTTTTCATACTTTTCATAGCGCGAGCGTGATAGGTGTTTGCCTAAATCAAATTTCAAAAGAAATGTATCAAAACAAGATTTGCTATGCAAAGCAGGTGCCTGTAATCTGCACTGACCCGAAACGCCAGGACTTGCTTCCTGCTGCTCGTGTCTCAGCTGCTGTGGTGTTTTTTTTAGCAGATAAAATAGTGCGGAGCGCCGGCTGCAGAGATGTGTGGGATCCAAAAGTCACAGATTCAGATCTTGGCAGGGCACATTCGGGATCTCATCTTTCCGGTGATCGCTCAGCCAAATACCTTGCAGTATAACAAGGGGCAACACAGGAGTCGCAGCTACAACCCATGGCAAACCCAAAATGTCGCCTATCAATAACATTAACAATAAAATCAAGAAATAGTAAGCAATGGGCGGGCTCCAAGCCTATTGTATGTAAACAAATTATCTGGCAAGAAACAGCGCATGGACTGTCCCAGGTGGGACCTAATAAACTGGCCTTTATGGAGGGGAAGTGTGGGGGCAATATAAAGAGGACTTGAAATAGACATGGGCAAGAGACATTACATGGAAACTTGATTTGACAATATAAAAACAGCCATGAAAAACGTTAGCTTGAAAGTGAAGAGGTCAATACAGTTGTACAGCTTATCGTTATGTTTTCCTAATCTGTAATCACACTTCACTGATGTCACTTTAGAGACATTAATATTTATTTAATGCCAATAAGAGTTAATAAAATAAAATGATAAATAAAAACTACAATTTGTCCCACAGATAAGAACTACGGATTCTTGAACATTAACCATACCACTTCTTCCTAGAAGGGAGGAAAATAATTCTTCAATTAAGCCATGTTGTTTTTTCTCTCCAAGATTTATTTAAAAAAAATCATAATATACACGAGGAGCACCATGTTTTTCTAATGATAGAATCCATGGTAGAGGTTTTGAAATTCGTGTTATAAATATTTTTTCTGAAGGATATTTTTCTCAATCAGTAGAGACCTCTTGGAGTACACATTTAGTCTGAGGTTTATTTCTGTCCTCACTGGATGGGAAAGTCTTACATATGGTCTATATGGTATGAACTAAGTAATTTTTCAGTTTCAGAGCTTGTCGTTAAGGACTGGCTTAATTGCACTTCAAATAACATCTTCAATGACTCTGTAATTGTATATTTAAAATCAATAGCCTTAGATGATCTAATCGATTTAATTATTTGTAAGGAGACTCTTTATACAGGTTAAGCTACCCTTTGGCCATTTTCATTACAATAGGGGAGCGAATAAAATGTAATACCTTATTAAATGTGTCAAGCTCAGAAAACCCCAAGAATGGGTGATTCGGTAACTTTGTTAAATAAAGCTCATTGAGGTGAGAAAGACATATGAATGTTTTTACTTCTACTAGACTTTTCTTTCAAGAAACGATGTAAACAATCAATCTAGCTATTTTTTTAGTACAACCAATCCTTTCATTTACAAAGAATGGGGAGCCCAAGCAGTCTACCCTACTGTACGCTTGCTGGGACCGTGGATAGCTAAAGAAGGGTCGAACCCCAGTCAGGGAAGGCTGAGCACAACTGACGGGAGACGCAGACTGAGATGGTCTATGATCACCCCAGATCTGCTGTACAAAGACATCAAAGTCATATGTGCAGACGAAATTGACACCTGCACCCAAGAAGGCATAGAGCCTAGAAAGGTGCTCGGGGCGTTCCAGTCACTCTCAGATAAGGTCTCGAAGCTGTAGTTGGTACAGGCTAAAAATCTAGTAAATGTGGGCCCAAAGTGGTTTAATCATGACTGCACTAAAGCAGCAAGTAACCTCAGGCTGGCTTTAGTAGCTAAACCAAGAGAACAGGCGACTGTCCAACTTTGTCGGAAAGAATATAAATCTACTATAGCCAAACGCAAGGAATCCCTAAGGGAAAAGGCCTGGAACAATATCCTCGATCCCACAACTTTAAAGAGTAGCTCTAGATTTTGGGGCGTATTGAAAAAGCCTTTTCTTGTCCAGGAGACCGGCGACGGCCTTGAATGCCATATACCCAAGGGGGACTGGGAAGGGTACTTCAAGCAACTATACTGTAGCCCGATGGAAGAAACTTCTAGCCTAGTACTTTGTACTAATGGAAAGAAGATTAGCATTGATAGGGGTGAAGTTCTTGAGGGTATTATGGGACTAGCAGAGAATAGAGATAAGCACAGTTAGATTCTACAGTAAGAGTGGAGTTTTGATGCTGTCCCCTGTTTGCATACCTTTTTGTCCTACAGCGCGGGCCTCGTATACCTGAGTACGGTCCAGGTGAGGTGAGGTCCAGTCCCCTGTCATTTTGGGTGAGCAGTAAATCACAAATATTTTCAGATTTATGTATGAGATTCTGTGAGCACATTTGTCTGTGAATGTACCAACATGAGTAACAGATGATTATCTAACTTAGATCACGCTGAGTATCCAAGTGACAAGGAGGATGAGTATTGAATTGTAGGCACAGGTTGTAACGTACCTATGCCTACATCTTTCATCCTTTGATGAATCTGGCTGTATATCCTTGCACCTTTTGCACTTTATTAAGATATGTGTTTTTAACAAAAGTATTATGAATTGTGAGTATTATTGTATATGTACTTTTATGGTTTTGAACAAAAACCGAAATAGTTTTATTGAATTGAATACCCTATGAGAATAAATCGCAGTTTCATGGCAGGTAGATGTCGTTGAAACAAGGGTAAACTTTGGGAGAGTCGGAGGTCGTGTAAGGAAGCTATAATGTCAAGTCTTTTCTTGCCATCTTAATAGTACTCTGGTCCATGGGCACCAACATGTTATTGCATAAGATGTCACATAGAATTCTACCACGGTTCTAATAACTGATTGAGATCTGTAGGAGGCGGGTGAGTCACGCTGCAACATAACAGGATATGTAATTTCGAAAAATATGGATCTTACTTTACCTGTTTTGGGAGTGTAGAGCGTCTTTTTCAGGTACTTCAGTAGCTTTTCAGAAGAACGTGTTTGTCTCCTAATATCCAAATTTCGACTGCTGGCACTGAGGCATTTATGTCAGATGTTTTCTGAAGAGCAACTATTTTTCGTGGGATAAAAAACAAACCCTCTAATAATATGTTTCCAGTCTTCATGTCAGGGTTGCTCAAATGAAAAGTATACAGCTTCGTGCTTGCATTTAATACACGTCAAATTCTTCCTGATCCATTAGTACAGAGAGGTGGTCACTCCAGTCGTGCATTTAATCCTATTAAAACTCAAACCCTGGACGTTACCTCTTAAGATAACCACCTGTTCACTGCACAAACCATCCATGATTCAACCTGATGTCCATTAATCGTTCATCATCTTTGAATGAATGGCATCTGTTCAACGATGATCTTAAGAAATCTAAGAAACTCTGTCGCTCCCTTGAGAAGGCCTGGAAAAAAGACCCAAACACCAGCACCAAGGTAGCTTTCAAAAACGCCACCCGTATACACCACCAAATGATTCAGACTGCCAAGAAAGCCGCTTTCAAGGACCGACTAGATAACAACGCCCACAACAGCAAGGAATTATTCAACATCGTCAAGGAATTCACCAACCCCTCAGCCAACTCCAACGACATCACCCCCTCTCAAGCCCTCTGCAACTCCCTAGCTTCATTCTTCCACAACAAGATCGCAGACATCCACAACAGCTTCGACAACCGACCCGAAGACCAACCCACCCAACCCTCCGCAGGACCTCCACCCCCCTTGAACATCCTCAATGACTGGAACCCAATCTCCACTAAGGACACCATCCGCTTGATGAACTCTATCCACTCAGGATCCCCCACAGACCCATGCCCTCACCACATCTTCAACAAAGCAGACTCCATCATAGCACCACACCTCAGAGACGTCATCAACTGCTCCCTCAACTCCGCCACCTTCCCGGAAAGCTGGAAACACGCCGAACTCAGCGCCCTTCTGAAAAAACCCACAGCTGACCCCACCGAACTCAAAAACTACCGCCCCATCTCGCTCCTTCCATTCCCGGCCAAAGTCATCGAGAAAGCTGTCAACAACCAGCTCGCCGCCTTCCTCGAAACCAACAAATCACTCGACTCCTCACAGTCCGGCTTCCGAGCCAAACACAGCACTGAGACCGCACTCATCGCAGCAACAGACGACATTCGAACTCTACTGGACAATGGAGACACAGTCGCCCTCATCCTCCTCGACCTCTCCGCAGCCTTTGACACAGTTTGTCATAGCACCTTAATACATCGCCTCAGAAACATCGGAATCCAAGGAAAAGCACTGGAATGGATCACCTCGTTCCTTGCCGGAAGAACTGGGAGAGTCCGCCTTCCACCATACAAATCAGAAGTCACCAAAGTCATCTGCGGCGTGCCACAAGGATCTTCACTCAGCCCCACCCTCTTCAACGTATACATGAGCCCCCTCGCGGCCATCGCACGCCAACACAACCTCAACATCATTTCCTACGCTGATGACACTCAACTGATACTATCACTCACTAAAGACCCTAACACCGCCAAAACCAACCTACATGAAGGAATGAAAGAAGTAGCCGAGTGGATGAAGCACAGCCGTCTAAAACTGAACTCAGACAAAACAGAAGTCCTTATCCTAGGTACCTCCCCCTCCGCCTGGGATGACTCTTGGTGGCCAGAGACCCTTGGAAAAGCACCCATCCCTACGAACCACGCACGGAACTTAGGTGTCATCCTGGACTCCTCACTCTTTATGAACAGACAAGTCAACGCCGTCTCATCATCTTGCTTCAATATTCTTCGCATGCTCAAAAAAAATTTCGCTGGATCCCCACCGAAACTAGAAAAACGGTCACCCACGCACTGGTCACGAGCCGCCTGGACTACGGAAACACCCTATACGCCGGTACCACCGCAAAACTCCAGAAAAAACTCCAACGCATCCAGAACGCTTCAGCCAGACTCATACTAGACATCCTGCGTAAAGACCACATCTCTGGCCACCTGAAAAACCTCCACTGGCTCCCCGTGAACAAGAGGATTACTTTCCACCTCCTAACCCACGCACACAAAGCACTTTACGAACATGGACCCGAATGCCTCAACTCACGACTTTCCTTCTACACCCCCTCCCGCCAGCTACGATCCTCCAACCAAGCCCTTGCAACTGTACCTCGCATCAACAAAACCACCATGGGAGGCAGATCCTTCTCCTACCTGGCAGCTAAAACCTGGAACTCACTTCCCACTCACCTTCGCCTCACTCAGAACCACCTAACATTCAGAAAGCAACTTAAAACCTGGATATTCGACAAGTAATTCCCCACCCTTCTTCAAGCGCCTTGAGACCCTCTGGGTATGTAGCACGCTATATAAATCACTTGACTTGACTTGTAATTTTAGCTCTTCCGGGTCGCTAACAATCCCACAGCTGGTCACATCTTTGGAGTTGTCTGCGCCTAACATGTAAGGTGACCGAGGATTGGAGCTTTGAAGCACATCCTTCGAAATGCTGATTGGCTGTTGCGTAGGACCGCATTCAACACAGTTAACAACAAACGCCTTTGACTGTGGGCGGGTAAATGGTTCATTTTAGAGTTTGTCGTGAGCAGTCGGAGGTCCGCCGTAGTTCAGCGAGTCTATTGCGTACCCAGCCGGTTAAGGTGGCGACGCTGGTGACTCTGGATGTGAAGGATGCAAGGCAGGGAAAGGTGTGAAGGTTAGACCCGACCTCCCCATGAGGCTCCTGATGGCCGCTGGTTTGTGCTTGGCTGACGTTGTTGGGCACGCCTGTTGGCTGGTTCACATGTTATGGGACTTATGCCATGTATGACCGCTGTACTGGGCGCGCTGCGTGTTCCCTCAGAATACGGGATGGCTGTTTTATAACGTCTACAGTTTATTTCACCAGTTAACTGATACTTGATATCATTCTGTTTGTTTTATTCCTGTGGTTCGATTCGCATTGCGTGGCAGACGGGGGCGGGGGGGGAGGTGGAGGGGCTTCCTTTGAAGTCTGATGAGGGGGGTGGGGAATTGATTCCTTTGAAGTCTAATGCCGAGGCTCAGACAAATGGTGTGCGATGTGGCTGGCGATGTGTATGCGCCTGGCTCACATGAACTGTACCCAATCCTCAGTTTGGCTAGACTTTTGAAAGCCTTACTATAATCTCGACAAACAAGCATTGCTAAAGCAGTGCTGTAGTCGAGACCTAAAAATGTACCGGACTCTGATATACTGGTTATGCACAAAAGGTTTTTTAACATACTTTTGTCTGCATATGTTTCCTCAATTACTAGCGGGATGGCACAAGCCATCAGACCCCCCCCCCTCTTGTAGATGTGATGAATCCTCTAAACTAGACACTTAGCACATTGTTTTAATTTGCCTTAAATTGGCCGACCTGCAACATAAATATATTCGTCCATTACTCGTGCCTTTGAATTTCCAGTAAGCAAGACCAGCTCTTTTGTTGTGCAATTTTTAGATAATATCAAAGTATGTTGGTTGGTATTTATCTAGATTTTTAGTAGGGGTGTATTTTGCATATGTATGTATGTATGATATTGTAAGTTTGTTGATTTTTATGCAATGGTCCTAGATGTATTGATGTTTTAACTATATTTTTATGATTGCTGATGCTAATGGAAATAAAGAGCGAATGAATGAATAACTTAGTCCTATTAATACAGAACTCCCTCAGTACGTTTAGCAGTATCTGGTTTTCTCAAGTAAATCATGGCATTATCGGTGTACAGTGACACTATATGTTCCGTCATGCCTATCTGTGCTCCCCAGCCCTTAAGCGTCTGCCAAAGCATGAAAGGCCAATGGTTCCATCGCTAAAGCGAAAATTAGTGGGGAGAGAGGGCAGACCTGTTGGTGTTGCATTGTAAGGCCATCTTTGCCGAGACCGAACGACCCATGCGAACTCTCACCCGTGGGTTTTTATAGAGCAATTTGATCCAGGATATAAACTGAGCTCCCCAACCCCATCCTATAGAGCACCTGCCATACATAATCCCTCCTCTCCGAGTCAAATTCTAGAAACGCCTTTATACAGTAGAGGGTATGATACTGAATTAAAAGTATAACGTTTTAATTTTGTGTATGTAGGATCAGTAAAAAGATGAAGCAGATTACTCCACACTTAGTCTGGTATTCACAGTTAACAGCAAATATCTGGGAATCAGTTTATTCGACAGTTATTATCTCTAAAGTCTTAATGTGATATAGAAAGAACATTCATTTTCAAGTAAATGGAATTGGCTAAATCATGGTATATTATTACTTAAAATGTGTTTCTCCATCTTTTGAGCAGACCTCTTCTCAGAGGCAGGTGCATTCTTTACGACTATCGAGGCCAGGTTATAACCTCAGCAGTTAAAAGATTTTGGTGCCCCCATATATATATCTAATTCAAAATATAAACAAGAATAAGCCTTAAAATAAAATGTTATTTTTCGAAATGAAGCAAAACTTTTTTTTATTTTTGTTTACTTCCTTTTTATTTATAGGTTCAGCTGCACCATTTGCAGTGTTGAACCATATGGTGCATGGTAAATCTGGCAGATGAAAAATGACGGTGGTGCCCCTCTTCCCTTGAAGCCCTAAGCACATGCTTATTTTGCTTAATGGTTCACCCAGCCCTGCTAACTGCCAGAATCACAGATTGCAATGCTTGTTAATAAATATTTTCGGAGCTTAAGCAAATGTATGTATTTTGATAGGTTTTACTTTCTTTTCTTTTGCAAGGACTTGGTAAACATAGAGATGTTCCTAACAGCTAAAGAAGTGGAAGAATCATTGGAAAGACAAGAAACTATGACTTGCTTGGCATGGTGTCATGATAACAAGTCAAGACTCCGGAAAATGAAGGTATATTCTCAGCTTTACTAATTTTTCTCAGCATGAAATTTGTCCCTGAGAATCTTTAGAATAATCATATGGACGTAATTATTTGTTTAATTTATTTTTTAATGCAAATGTGATGTACTCTAGGCATTTTCAGATCCTGGCATGTTACATTTGATTATTTATTAATTGGATGTAAATGTACTTGCTGTCAACTGATATTTGGAATTATAGATGATTCTTCATGTTTTTATTTGTTTACGACTGCATGTAAACATTAAAAGTAACAGCTATCGGGCAAAGTCCCTAAGGTTCACAACATGTAATGGGATTGATGAAATGGCAGTACCTTACTGTACTCATTGTCTGTGAGGAAGGATCAGACCCCATTTAAACGACCCAGTAACACCACCACATTTTTCTATATGTTTTCCAAACATGATGGGACCTACTGTGTTGTACACAGGTTTTGGCCATTATCTGTGATATCAGTCATTGTGGTTTATGTGCCCTACCTGATCCTATGTCCATGAAGTTGCTGAGTTGGTATGTCATTTTGTTTTGTTTTCTTTTTATGGGGAGTTTAGAGTTTGGATATGTGTCAGTAGGTAGCTGGAGATTTGGGGGTTAGCACTCAGAATTTTTAGTAGAGTAGGAAGAGATGAATGATTTAAATCCCTTGGCACTATATTATTCCTAATTGAAGCATTCGTAGCTCTCTGTCCCTGTCAAGGTTTGATGATCACTGCTGGGCAGAGCACTGCTGGCAAGTTAGTTGTTTATTTCTTGAAAACTTGCAGGACTTGTTGCTGGTTAAGTTGAACAAGTTGAATATCCTGTGGGAAGATAGTTTTGAATGGGCACTTTGCTTAAATATCCCAAATTTTATGAAACTGGATGTAAAAAAAAAAATTGAGGATCACTTCACAGTGGTCAGGTGTAGCAATTGGAGCACTTTTGTTGAAATCCTGATTTGTGACCTGAAAGAAAACTTTGAAGAGTGTGTTGGTTTGGTTACGAACTTCCAAGGTACATGCTGTGCTCTTTGCTATTTGGTCTGTGACGCTATTCTGTTATATACAGACATATTGATTTTAAGGTTTAGATTGAAGATTGTCCTTCTGGTCTTAAAACGTTATCCACTGATGAAAAAGCTTAACTTTACACAAAGGCTAGGCCTGGAGAGCAACCTGAAAAGGACACTTGATAAGAACACCAACTCAAGCCAGTTCTGAAAGTGTAGACAGTGGATCCACATTTCAAGTCTGTTTTGACTATATAACGGTGGTCCCTACTTGTTCCAGCTCCAAGTTGTCAATGGCCAAGGAAAGCAGTATTCTGCACAGTACTCTGCTATGGAAAAAGAGCTAGTGTCTACCTGACAGCCAGCTACCGAGAGGCAAAGGGAGATTGCCTGAGTCTACTCTTGCTGTAAGGACTGTTCACATGTCTTTAAGAACCCAGCAGCCAGCCTGCCTGCTGAGAGAGGGAAGAAGCATGCCAACCCTGCAGTAAGTCTTGCTTTCCAGGAGAATCAAGGTGCAGCATGACCCCTGGTGGGGTCTTCCAGAAGAGGAAGTATGTGGAGATCAACATCCTGCTCCAGTGTTAGCAGGCAGCTGTCTCTACACTTAGGGTTCCTGGCATTAACTCTACAGATTGGCTGAAGGTCACAGAGCCCAGTTAGAGACTGTGATCCTCGAATGTGTGATCTGAGCCGCTGTGCCAAAAAACAAAATCACGGTCTGAGCTGAGCCACATTTACCAGATACATTTCCCTGATTCTTCTCCCCCTGCCTGTCCCTGTTAATTCTGCCACACGCTCGCCCCATCCCGGCCCGCCCACCCCAGCGCAGCGGTCACGTGCCGTGGGCGCGCCCATTGTGCGCCGAAGGCGCGCCAAAGGCAAGCCCGTCTGCGCCCGCCCACTACGCCGGACACACGCTTGACCCCGTCTTCTCCTCCAGCAAGCACATCTCCTTCAGCCACTCCACCGGACTACACTGGACAGACCACAGCTGCATCCAATTCAACTTCAGGAGAACCACGGCCCACCACCACCCGCATCAGGTTCCCTGCAGAAGCTGGAGTAAGATCACCGCTGACCAGCTTAGCCAGAACCCGCCCACCAACACGACGGACCCAACGAAGCAGCCTGCAACCTCACACAGTGGCTCACCAACTGCGCCGACAAACTCGCACCACTGAAGAATCCTCCCAGCAGACCCGGCGGCAGGAAAGCCTCGTGGTTTACCATCGACCTCAAAAACTCCAAGAAAACCTGCCGCACCCTCGAGAAAGCAGAGAACATGACCGCCCTCAAGAATGCCACCCGCAACCACCACCAGCTGATCCGAAGCACCAAGAAGACAGCATTCAAAGAAAGACTGGACAACAACACCCACAACAGCAAGGAGCTCTTCAGCATCGTCAAAGAGCTCTCAAATCCCAGCGCCTGCAACACCGACATCACTCCCTCGCAAGACTTCTGCGACTCCCTCGCCTCGTTCTTCCACCGCAAGATCGCCGACATTCACAACAGCTTCGGCGCCCAAACCACGCACCCAACCGCCGAACCAGCGCCCCCAATCACCACCCTCTGCACCTGGACCCCTGTCAGCACCGAAGACACCATCCACTCCGGCTCCCCCACCGACCCCTGCCCATACCACATCTTCAACAAAGCTGACTCCACCATTGCACCCCAACTCCGGAACATCATCAACAGCTCCTTTGCATCTGCCACCTTCCCAGAGAGCTGGAAACATGCCGAGCTGAGCGCCCTCCTCAAGAAACCCACCGCGACCCCACGGACCTGAAGAACTTCCGCCCCATCTCGCTCCCCCCTTTCCAGCCAAAGTCCTCGAGAAGATCGTCAACAGACAACTCTCCACCTTCCTCAAGACCAACGGATCCCTCGACCCCTCACAGTCCGGCTTCCGAGCAAACCACAGCACCGAGACCGCCCTCATCGCAGCCACCGACGACATCAGGTCCCTGCTCGACAACTGGGAAACGGCTGCCCTCATCCTCCTGGACCTCTCAGCAGCCTTCGACACCGTCTGCTACCGCACCCTGATACAGCGCCTCAGCAACACTGGAATCCAAGGAGCGGCCCTAGAGCGGATCATCTCGTTCCTCGCCGGAAGAACCCATAGAGTCTGCCTCCCCCCGTTCTGATCCTCGGTCACCAAAGTCATCTGCGGCGTCCCGCAGGGATCCTCTCTCAGCCCCACCCTCTTCAACGTCTACAGGAGCCCCCATGCGGCCATCGCCGGCCAACACAACCTCAACATCATCTCCTACGCCGACGACACCTGGCTGATCCTCTCCCTCACCAACGACCCCGCCACCGCCAAAGCCAACCTCCAGGAAGGCATGAAAGACGTCGCGGAATGGATGAAGATCAGCCGTCTGAAACTGAACTCAGACAAGACGGAAGTCCTCATCCTCGGACCATCCCCATCCGCCCTGAGATTACTCCTGGCGGCCCCCTACCCTGGGCAGCGCACCCAAACCGACGGACCACGCACGCAACCTGGGCGTCATCCTGGACTCCTCCCTCTGGATGACCAAGCAAGTGAAGTGGACCAAGCAAGTGAACGCAGTCTCATCATCCTGCTTCAACACCCTGCGCATGCCCTGAGAGATCTTCCGATGGATCCCCACCGAAACCAGGAAGACGGTCACCCAGGCCATTGTCACCAGCCGTCTGGACTACGGGAACACCCTCTACTCTGGAACCATAGCCAAACTCCAGAAAAGACTCCAGCACATCCAGAACGCCTCAGCACGACTAATCCTGGACATCCCGCACAGCAGCCACATCTCCGCCCACCTGAAAGACCTGCACTGGCTCTCCGTCAACAAGAGGATCACGTTCAGACACCTCACCCCCGCACACAAGGCTCTCCACGACTTGGGCCTGAAGTACCTCAACAGCCGCCTCACTTTCTACACACCCACCCGCCAGCTCCGATCCGCCAGCCTCGCCTCTGTCCCAAGAATTCGGAAATCCACCGTCGGAGGAAGATCCTTCTCCTACCTGGCAGCCAAGACATAGAACTCCCTCCCCACCCATCTACGGCTGACCCAGGATCACCTCTCCTTCAGGAAACAACTCAAGACCTGGCTGTTCGAGCAGTAGCGACCCCCCCCCTTCAGCGCCTTGAGACCTTCTGGGTGAGTAGCGCGCTATACAAATTTTGTGATTGATTGATTGATTGATTAATTCTCCTACCCGCCCACCCCGTCCCAGTTAATTCTTCGTACCAGTTATTTCGACCACCCGCCCACCCCGTCCGAGGTAATTCTCCCGCCGGCCCACCCCATCCGAGTTACTTCTCCCACCCGCCCACCCCATCCCAGTTACTTCTCCCACCCGCCCACCCCGTCCCAGTTACTTCTCCCACCCGCCCACCCCGTCCCAGTTACTTCTCCCACCCCGTCCCAGTTAATTCTCCCACCCCGTCCCAGTTAATTATCCCACCCGCCCGCCCCGTCCCAGTTAATTATCCCACCCGCCCGCCCCGTCCCATTATCCCACCCGCCCGCCCCGTCCCAGTTACTTATCCCACCCGCCCGGTCCCAGTTAATTATCCCACCCGCCCGCCCCGTCCCAGTTAATTATCCCACCCGCCCGCCCCGTCCCAGTTAATTATTACACCCGCCCGCCCCGTCCCAGTTAATTCTACGTTCCAGTTAATTCTCCCACTCGCCCGCCCAGTCCCAGATAATTCTCCCACCCGCCCACCCAGTCAATTCTCCCACCTGCCCGCCCAGTCCCAGTTAATTCTCCCACCCGCCCGCCCAGTCCCAGTTAATTCTCCCACCCGCCCGCCCAGTCTCAGTTAATTCTCCCACCCGCCCGCACAGTCAATGCTCCCGCCCAGTCCCAGTTATTCTCCCACCCGCCCGCCCAGTCCCAGTTAATTCTCCCACCCGCCCACCCAGTCCCAGTTAATTCTCCCACCCGCCCACCCAGTCCCAGTTAATTCTCCCACCCGCCCACCCCGTCCCAGTTAATTCTCCCACCCGCCCACCCCGTCCCAGTTAATTCAAAGTCCCAGTTAATTCTCCCACCCACCCACCCACCCCGTCCCAGTTAATTCTCCCACCCTCCCACCCCGTCCCAGTTAATTCTCCCACCCTCCCACCCCGTCCCAGTTAATTCTCCCACCCTCCCACCCCGTCCCAGTTAATTCTCCCACCCTCCCACCCCGTCCCAGTTAATTCTCCCACCCTCCCACCCCGTCCCAGTTAATTCTCCCACCCTCCCACCCCGTCCCAGTTAATTCTCCCACCCGCCCACCCCGTCCCAGTTAATTCTTCCACCCGCCCACGCCGTCCCAGTTAATTCTCCCACCCGCCCAGTCCCAGTTAATTCTCCCACCCGCCCGCCCAGTCCCTGTTAATTCTCCCACCCGCCCGCCCAGTCCCAGTTAATTCTCCCACCCACCCGCCCAGTCCCAGTTAATTCTTCCGCCCGCCCGCCCTTTCCCAGTTAATTCTTCCAACCGCCCGCCCTTTCCCAGTTAATTCTTCCACCCGCCCGCCCCTACCCAGTTAATTCTCCCACCCGCCCGCCCATTCCAAGTTAATTCTCCCACCCGCCCGCCCCTTCCAAGTTAATTCTCCCACCCGCCCGCCCCTTCCAAGTTAATTCTCCCACCCGCCCGCCCCTTCCCAGTTAATTCTCCCACCCGCCCCTTCCCAGTTAATTCTCCCACCCGCCCCTTCCCAGTTAATTCTCCCACCCGCCTGCCCCGTCCCAGTTAATTCTACGTTCCAGTTAATTCTCTCACTCGCCCGCCCAGTCCCAGTTAATTCTCCCACCCGCTTGCCTGGTCCCAGTTAATTCTCCCACCCGCCCGCCCGGTCCCAGTTAATTCTCCCACCCGCCCGCCCGGTCCCAGTTAATTCTCCCGCCCGCCCAGTCCCAGTTAATTCTCCCACCCGCCCGCCCAGTCCCAGTTAATTCTCCCACCCGCCCGCCCAGTCCCAGTTAATTCTCCCACCCGCCCGCACAGTCCATTCTCCCGCCCAGTCCCAGTTAATTCTCCCACCCGCCCGATCCCAGTTAATTCTCCCACCCGCCGATCCCAGTTAATTCTCCCGCCCAGTCCCAGTTAATTCTCCTACCCCGTCCCAGTTAATTCACGTCCCAGTTAATTCAAAGTCCCAGTTAATTCTCCCACCACCCACCCTGTCCCAATTAATTCTCCCACCCGCCCACCCCTTCCCAGTTAATTCTCCCACCCGCCCACTCCTTCCCAGTTAATTCTCCCACCCGCCCACCCCGTCCCAGTTAATTCTCCCACCCGCCCACCCCGTCCCAGTTAATTCTCCCACCCGCCCACCCAGTCCCAGTTAATTCACGTCCCAGTTAATTCTCCCACCCGCCCACCCCGTCCCAGTTAATTCTCCCACCCGCCCACCCCGTCCCAGTTAATTCTCCCACCCGCCCACCCCGTCCCAGTTAATTCTCCCACCCGCCCACCCCGTCCCAGTTAATTCTCCCACCCGCCCACCCCGTCCCAGTTAATTCTCCCACCCGCCCACCCCGTCCCAGTTAATTCTCCCACCCGCCCACCCCGTCCCAGTTAATTCTCCCACCCGCTCACCCCGTCTCAGTTAATTCTCCCACCCGCCCACCCCGTCCCAGTGAATTCTCCCACCCGCCCACCCCGTCCCAGTGAATTCTCCCACCCGCCCACCCCGTCCCAGTTAATTTTCCCACCCGCCCACCCCGTCCCAGTTAATTTTCCCACCCGCCCATCCCGTCCCAGTTACTTCTCCCACCCGCCCACCCCGTCCCAGTTACTTCTCCCACCCGCCCACCCCGTCCCAGTTACTTCTCCCACCCGCCCACCCCGTCCCAGTTACTTCTCCCACCCGCCCACCCCGTCCCAGTTACTTCTCCCACCCGCCCACCCCGTCCCAGTTACTTCTCCCACCCGCCCACCCCGTCCCAGTTACTTCAAATGTCCCAGTTACTTCTCCCACCCACCCACCCCGTCCCAGTTACTTCTCCCACCCGCCCAACCCGTCCCAGTTAATTCTCCCACCCGCCCAACCCGTCCCAGTTAATTCTCCCACCCGCCCAACCCGTCCCAGTTAATTCTCCCACCCGTCCGCCCTTTCCCAGTTAATTCTCCCACCCGCCCGCCCTTTCCCCAGTTAATTCTCCCACCCGCCCGCCCTTTCCCCAGTTAATTCTCCCACCCGCCCGCCCTTTCCCAGTTAATTCTCCCACCGGCCCGCCCCTACCCAGTTAATTCTCTTACCCGCCCGCCCCTACCCAGTTAATTCTCCCACCCGCCCGCCCCTACCCAGTTAATTCTCCCACCCGCCCGCCCCATCCCAGTTAATTGTACCACCCGCCCGCCCCTATTCAGTTAATTCTACCACCCGCCCGCCCCTTCCCAGTTAATTCTCCCACCCTCCCGCCCCGTCCCAGTTAATTCTGGTCCCAGTTAATTCTCCTGCCGGCCCGCCCAGTCCCAGTTAATTCTCTCACCCGCCCGCCCAGTCCCAGTTAATTCTCCCACCCGCCCAGTCCTAGATAATTCTCCAACCCGCCTGCCCAGTTAATTCTCCCACCCGCCCGCCCAGTCCCAGTTAATTCTCCCACCCGCCCGCCCAGTCCCAGTTAATTCTAAGTCCCAGTTAATTCTCCCACCCGCCCGCCCAGTCCCAGTTAATTCTCCCACCCGCCCGCCCAGTCCCAGTTAATTCTCCCACCCGCCCGCCCAGTCCCAGTTAATTCTCCCACCCGCCTACCCACTCCCAGTTAATTCTCCCACCCACCCGCCCCAGTTAATTCTCCCACCCACCCGCCCCAGTTAATTCTCCCACCCACCCGCCCCGTCAATTCTCCCACCCACCCGCCCCATCCCAGTTAATTCTCCCACCCACCCGCCCCGTCCCAGTTAATTCATTCGTCCCAGTTAATTCTCCCACCCGCCCACCCCACTCAATTCTCCCACACCGTCCCAGTTAATTCACGTCCCAGTTAATTCTCCCACCCGTCCACCCCATCCCAGTTCATTCTCCCGCCCAGTCCCAGTTAATTCTCCCACCCCGTCCCAGTTAATTCTCCAACCCCGTCCCAGTTAATTCACGTCCCAGTTAATTCTCCCACCCGCCCACCCCGTCCCAGTTAATTCTCCCACCCGCCCACCCCGTCCCAGTTAATTCTCCCACCCGCCCACCCCGTCCCAGTTAATTCTCCCACCCTAGTCCTAGTTAATTCTCCCACCCCAGTCCCAGTTAATACTCCCACCCGCCCACCCCAGTCCCAGTTAATTCTCCCACCCGCCCACCCCAGTCCCAGTTAATTCTCCCACCCGCCCACCCCAGTCCCAGTTAATTCTCCCACCCGCCCACCCCAGTCCCGGTTAATTCTCCCACCCGCCCACCCCAGTCCCGGTTAATTCTCCCACCCGCCCACCCCAGTCCCGGTTAATTCTCCCACCCGCCCACCCCAGTCCCGGTTAATTCTCCGACCCGCCCACCCCAGTCCCGGTTAATTCTCCCACCCGCCCACCCCAGTCCCGGTTAATTCACGCACCCGCCCACCCCAGTCCTACTTAATTCTCCCACCCGCCCACCCCAGTCCTAGTTAATTCTCCCACCCGCCCACCCCAGTCCTAGTTAATTCTCCCACCCGCCCACCCCAGTCCTAGTTAATTCTCCCACCCGCCCACCCCAGTCCTAGTTAATTCTCCCACCCGCCCACCCCAGTCCTAGTTAATTCTCCCACCCGCCCACCCCAGTCCTAGTTAATTCTCCCACCCGCCCACCCCAGTCCTAGTTAATTCTCCCACCCCAGTCCTAGTTAATTCACGCACCCGCCCACCCCAGTCCTAATTAATTCTCCCACCCGCCCACCCCAGTCCTAATTAATTCTCCCACCCGCCCACCCCAGTCCCTGTTCATTCTCTCTCCCACCCACCCGCCCACCCCAGTCCCAGTTAATTCTCCCACCCGCCCACCCCAGTCCCAGTTAATTCTCCCACCCGCCCACCCCAGTCCCAGTTAATTCTCCCACCCGCCCACCCCAGTCCCAGTTAATTCTCCCACCCGCCCACCCCAGTCCCAGTTAATTCTCCCACCCGCCCACCCCAGTCCCAGTTAATTCTCCCACCCGCCCACCCCAGTCCCAGTTAATTCTCCCACCCGCCCGTCCCAGTTAATTCTCCCGCCCGCCCACCCCAGTCCCAGTTAATTCTCCCGCCCGCCCACCCCAGTCCCAGTTAATTCTCCCGCCCGCCCACCCCAGTCCCAGTTAATTCTCCCGCCCAACCCAGTCCCAGTTAATTCTCCCGCCCGCCCGCCCCAGTCCCAGTCAATTCTCCCACCCGCCCGCCCGCCCCAGTCCCAGTCAATTCTCCCACCCGCCCGCCCCAGTCCCAGTCAATTCTCCCACCCGCCCGCCCCAGTCCCAGTCAATTCTCCCACCCGCCCGCCCCAGTCCCAGTCAATTCTCCCGCCCGCCCGCCCCAGTCCCAGTTAATTCTCCCACCCGCCCGCCCGCCCCAGTCCCAGTTAATTCACCCGCCCGCCCGCCCCAGTCCCAGTTAATTCTCCCACCCGCCCGCCCCGTCCCAGTTAATTCTCCCACCCTCCCGCCCCAGTCCCAGTTAATTCTCCCACCCGCCCGCCCCAGTCCCAGTTAATTCTCCCACCCGCCCGCCCCAGTCCCAGTTAATTCTCCCACCCGCCCGCCCCAGTCCCAGTTAATTCTCCCACCCGCCCGCCCCAGTCCCAGTTAATTCTCCCACCCGCCCACCCCAGTCCCAGTTAATTCTCCCACCCGCCCACCCCAGTCCCAGTTAATTCTCCCACCCGCCCACCCCAGTCCCAGTTAATTCTCCCACCCGCCCACCCCAGTCCCAGTTAGTTCTCCCACCCGCCCACCCCAGTCCCAGTTAGTTCTCCCACCCGCCCACCCCAGTCCCAGTTAGTTCTCCCACCCGCCCACCCCAGTCCCAGTTAGTTCTCCCATCCGCCCACCCCAGTTAGTTCTCCCACCCGCCCACCCCAGTCCCAGTTGATTCTCCCACCCGCCCACCCCAGTCCCAGTTGATTCTCCCACCCGCCCACCCCAGTCCCAGTTGATTCTCCCACCCGCCCACCCCAGTCCCAGTTGATTCTCCCACCCGCCCACCCCAGTCCCAGTTGATTCTCCCACCCGCCCGCCCCGTCCCAGTTGATTCTCCTACCCGCCCGCCCCGTCCCAGCTAATTCACGTCCCAAATAATTCTCCCGCCCGCCCGGTCCCAGATAATTCTCCCACCCGCCCGCCCCGTCCCAGTTAATTCTGTCCCAGTTAATTCTCCCACCCGCCCGCCCCGTCCCGGTTAATTCTCCCACCCGCCCACCCCAGTCCCGGTTAATTCTCCCACCCGCCCACCCCAGTCCCGGTTAATTCTCCCACCCGCCCACCCCAGTCCCGGTTAATTCTCCCACCCGCCCACCCCAGTCCCGGTTAATTCTCCCACCCGCCCACCCCAGTCCCGGTTAATTCTCCCACCCGCCCACCCCAGTCCCGGTTAATTCTCCCACCCGCCCACCCCAGTCCCGGTTAATTCTCCCACCCGCCCACCCCAGTCCCGGTTAATTCTCCCACCCGCCCACCCCAGTCCCGGTTAATTCTCCCACCCGCCCACCCCAGTCCCGGTTAATTCTCCCACCCGCCCACCCCAGTCCCGGTTAATTCACGCACCCGCCCACCCCAGTCCTACTTAATTCTCCCACCGGCCCACCCCAGTCCTAGTTAATTCTCCCACCCGCCCACCCCAGTCCTAGTTAATTCTCCCACCCGCCCACCCCAGTCCTAGTTAATTCTCCCACCCGCCCACCCCAGTCCTAGTTAATTCTCCCACCCGCCCACCCCAGTCCTAGTTAATTCACGCACCCGCCCACCCCAGTCCTAATTAATTCTCCCACCCGCCCACCCCAGTCCCTGTTCATTCTCCCACCCGCCCACCCCAGTCCCAGTTAATTCTCCCACCCGCCCACCCCAGTCCCAGTTAATTCTCCCACCCGCCCACCCCAGTCCCAGTTAATTCTCCCACCCGCCCACCCCAGTCCCAGTTAATTCTCCCACCCGCCCACCCCAGTCCCAGTTAATTCTCCCACCCGCCCGTCCCAGTTAATTCTCCCGCCCGCCCACCCCAGTCCCAGTTAATTCTCCCGCCCGCCCACCCCAGTCCCAGTTAATTCTCCCGCCCGCCCACCCCAGTCCCAGTTAATTCTCCCGCCCGCCCACCCCAGTCCCAGTTAATTCTCCCGCCCGCCCACCCCAGTCCCAGTTAATTCTCCCGCCCGCCCACCCACCCCAGTCCCAGTCAATTCTCCCGCCCGCCCACCCACCCCAGTCCCAGTCAATTCTCCCTCCCGCCCGCCCCAGTCCCAGTCAATTCTCCCGCCCGCCCGCCCCAGTCCCAGTCAATTCTCCCGCCCTCCCGCCCCAGTCCCAGTCCCAGTTAATTCTCCCACCCGCCCGCCCCAGTCCCAGTTAATTTTCCCACCCGCCCGCCCCAGTCCCAGTCAATTATCCCACCCGCCCGCCCCAGTCCCAGTCAATTCTCCCACCCGCCCGCCCCAGTCCCAGTTAATTCTCCCACCCGCCCGCCCCAGTCCCAGTTAATTCTCCCACCCGCCCGCCCCAGTCCCAGTTAATTCTCCCACCCGCCCGCCCCAGTCCCAGTTAATTCTCCCACCCGCCCGCCCCAGTCCCAGTTAATTCTCCCACCCGCCCGCCCCAGTCCCAGTTAATTCTCCCACCCGCCCGCCCCAGTCCCAGTTAATTCTCCCACCCGCCCACCCAAGTCCCAGTTAATTCTCCCACCCGCCCACCCAAGTCCCAGTTAATTTTCCCACCCGCCCACCCAAGTCCCAGTTAATTTTCCCACCCGCCCACCCCAGTCCCAGTTAATTTTCCCACCCGCCCACCCCAGTCCCAGTTAATTCTCCCACCCGCCCACCCCAGTCCCAGTTAATTCTCCCACCCGCCCACCCCAGTCCCAGTTAATTCTCCCACCCGCCCACCCCAGTCCCAGTTAATTCTCCCACCCGCCCATCCCAGTCCCAGTTAATTCTCCCACCGGCCCACCCCAGTCCCAGTTAATTCTCCCACCCGCCCACCCCAGTCCCAGTTAATTCTCCCACCCGCCCACCCCAGTCCCAGTTAATTCTCCCACCCGCCCACCCCAGTCCCAGTTAATTCTCCCACCCGCCCACCCCAGTCCCAGTTAATTCTCCCACCCGCCCACCCCAGTCCCAGTCAGTTCTCCCACCCGCCCACCCCAGTCCCAGTCAGTTCTCCCACCCGCCCACCCCAGTCCCAGTTAGTTCTCCCACCCGCCCACCCCAGTCCCAGTTAGTTCTCCCACCCGCCCACCCCAGTCCCAGTTGGTTCTCCCACCCGCCCACCCCAGTCCCAGTTGATTCTCCCACCCGCCCACCCCAGTCCCAGTTGATTCTCCCACCCGCCCACCCCGTCCCAGCTAATTCACGTCCCAAATAATTCTCCCACCCGCCCGGTCCCAGATAATTCTCCCGCCCGCCCGGTCCCAGATAATTCTCCCACCTGCCCGCCCCGTCCCAGTTAATTCTCCTGCCCGCCCGGTCCCAGTTAATTCTGTCCCAGTTAATTCTCCCACCCGCCCGCCCCGTCCCAGATAATTCTCCTGCCCGCCCGGTCCCAGTTAATTCTGTCCCAGTTAATTCTCCCACCCGCCCGCCCCGTCCCAGATAATTCTCCCACCCGCCCGCCCGGTCCCAATTTAATTCTCCCACCCGCCCGCCCGGTCCCAATTTAATTCTACCACCCGCCCGCCCCGTCCCAGCTAATTCACGTCCCAAATAATTCTAGTTCCCAGTTAATTCTCCCACCCGCCCGCCCGGTCCCAATTTAATTCTACCACCCGCCCGCCCCGTCCCAGATATTTCACGTCCCAGATAATTCTCCCACCCGCCCGCCCCGTCCCAGTTAATTCTCCCACCCGCCCGCCCCGTCCCAGATAATTCTCCCACCCGCCCGCCCCGTCCCAGATAATTCTCCCACCCGCCCGCCCCGTCCCAGATAATTCTCCCACTCGCCCCGTCCCAGATAATTCTCCCACTCGCCCCGTCCCAGATAATTCTCCCACCCGCCCGCCCCGTCCCAGATAATTCTCCCACCCGCCCGCCCCGTCCCAGATAATTCTCCCGCCCGCCCGGTCCCAATTTAATTCTCCCACCGCCCGCCCCTTCCCAGTTAATTCAAAGTCCCAGTTAATTCTCCCACCCGCCCACCCCAGTCCCAGTTAATTCTCCCACCCGCCCACCCCAGTCCCAGTTAATTCTCCCACCCACCCTCCCCAGTCCCTGTTAATTCTCCCACCCGCCCACCCCAGTCCCAGTTAATTCTCCCACCCGCCCACCCCAGTCCCAGTTAATTCTCCCACCCGCCCACCCCAGTCCCAGTTAATTCTCCCACCCGCCCGGTCCCAGCTAATTCACGTCCCAAATAATTCTCCCACACGCCCGGTCCCAGATAATTCTCCCACCCGCCCGCCCCGTCCCAGATAATTCTCCCGCCAGCCCGCCCCGTCCCAGTTAATTCGACCCGCCCGCCCGCCCCGTCCCAGTTAATTCGAACCACCCGCCCACCCCAGTCCCAGTTAATTCTCCCACCCGCCCACCCAGTCCCAGTTAATTCTCCCACCCGCCCACCCAGTCCCAGTTAATTCTCCCACCTGCCCACCCCAGTCCCAGTTAATTCTCCCACCTGCCCACCCCAGTCCCAGTTAATTCTCCCACCCGCCCGGTGCCAGCTAATTCACGTCCCAAATAATTCTCCCACCCGCCCGGTCCCAGATAATTCTCCCACCCGCCCGCCCCGTCCCAGATAATTCGTCCACCCGCCCGCCCCGTCCCAGATAATTGTCCCGCCCGCCCGCCCCGTCCCAGTTAATTCTTCCACCCGCCCACGCCGTCCCAGTTAATTCTCCCACCCGCCCAACCCGTCCCAGTTAATTCTCCCACCCACCCGCCCTTTCCCAGTGAATTCTCCCACCCACCCGCCCTTTCCCAGTGAATTCTCCCACCCGCCCGCCCTTTCCCAGTTAATTCTCCCACCCGCCCGCCCTTTCCCAGTTAATTCTCCCACCCGCCCGCCCTTTCCCAGTTAATTCTCCCACCCGCCCGCCCCAGTCAATTCTCCCACCCGCCCGCCCCAATCCCAGTTAATTCTCCCACCCGCCCGCCCCAGTCCCAGTTAATTCTCCCACCCGCCCGCCCCAGTCCCAGTTAATTCTCCCACCCGCCCGCCCCAGTCCCAGTTAATTCTCCAACCCGCCCACCCCGTCCCAGTTAATTCTTCCACCCGCCCACGCCGTCCCAGTTAATTCTCCCACCCGCCCAACCCGTCCCAGTTAATTCTCCCACCCGCCCGCCCTTTCCCAGTGAATTCTCCCACCCGCCCGCCCTTTCCCAGTTAATTCTCCCACCCGCCCGCCCTTTCCCAGTTAATTCTCCCACCCGCCTGCCCTTTCCCAGTTAATTCTCCCACCCGCCCGCCCTTTCCCAGTTAATTCTCCCACCCGCCCGCCCTTTCCCAGTTAATTCTCCCACCCGCCCGCCCCAGTCAATTCTCCCACCCGCCCGCCCCAGTCCCAGTTAATTCTCCCACCCGCCCGCCCCAGTCCCAGTTAATTCTCCCACCCGCCCGCCCCAGTCCCAGTTAATTCTCCCACCCGCCCGCCCCAGTCCCAGTTAATTCTCCCACCCGCCCGCCCCAGTCCCAGTTAATTCTCCCACCCGCCCGCCCCAGTCCCAGTTAATTCTCCCACCCGCCCGCCCCAGTCCCAGTTAATTCTCCTACCCGCCCACCCCAGTCCCAGTTAATTCTCCCACCCGCCCACCCCAGTCCCAGTTAATTCTCCCACCCGCCCACCCCAGTCCCAGTTAATTCTCCCACCCGCCCACCCCAGTCCCAGTTAATTCTCCCACCCGCCCACCCCAGTCCCAGTTAATTCTCCCACCCGCCCACCCCAGTCCCAGTTAATTCTCCCACCCGCCCACCCCAGTACCAGTTAATTCTCCCACCCGCCCACCCCAGTCCCAGTTAATTCTCCCACCCGCCCACCCCAGTCCCAGTTAATTCTCCCACCCGCCCGCCCAGTCCCAGTTAATTCTCCCACCCGCCCGCCCAGTCCCAGTTAATTCTCCC
This sequence comes from Lissotriton vulgaris, assembly GCF_964263255.1. Classification (NCBI taxonomy): domain Eukaryota; kingdom Metazoa; phylum Chordata; class Amphibia; order Caudata; family Salamandridae; genus Lissotriton; species Lissotriton vulgaris. Next base: position 213,147,576 of record NC_141690.1, on the reverse strand, counting down.
ACCCGCCCGCCCAGTCTCAGTTAATTCTCCCACCCGCCCGTCTCCCACCCGCCCGCCCAGTCTCAGTTAATTCTCCCACCCGCCTGCCCAGTCTCAGTTAATTCTCCCACCCGCCCGCACAGTCAATTCTCCCGCCCAGTCCCAGTTCATTCTCCCACCCTCCCACCCCATCCCAGTTAATTCTCCCACCCGCCCACCCCGTCCCAGTTAATTCTCCCACCCGCCCACCCCGACCCAGTTAATTCTACCACCCGCCCACCCCGTCCCAGTTAATTCTCCCACCCCGTCCCAGTTAATTCTCCCACCCTCCCACCCCGTCCCAGTTAATTCTCCCACCCTCCCACCCCGTCCCAGTTAATTCTCCCACCCTCCCACCCCGTCCCAGTTAATTCTCCCACCCTCCCACCCCGTCCCAGTTAATTCTCCCACCCGCCCACCCCGTCCCAGTTAATTCTCCCACCCGCCCACCCCGTCCTAGTTAATTCTCCCACCCGCCCACCCCGTCCCAGTTAATTCTCCCACTCGCCCACCCCGTCCCAGTTAATTCTCCCACCCGCCCACCCCGTCCCAGTTAATTCTCCCACCCGCCCACCCCGTCCCAGTTAATTCTCCCACCCGCCCACCCCGTCCCAGTTAATTCTCCCACCCGCCCACCCCGTCCCAGTTAATTCTCCCACCCGCCCACCCCGTCCTAGTTAATTCTCCCACCCGCCCACCCCGTCCCAGTTAATTCTCCCACTCGCCCACCCCGTCCCAGTTAATTCTCCCACCCGCCCACCCCGTCCCAGTTAATTCTCCCACCCGCCCACCCCGTCCCAGTTAATTCTCCCACCCGCCCACCCCGTCCCAGTTAATTCTCCCACCCGCCCACCCCGTCCCAGTTAATTCTCCAACCCGCCCACCCCGTCCCAGTTAATTCTCCAACCCGCCCACCCCGTCCCAGTTAATTCTTCCACCCGCCCACTCCGTCCCAGTTAATTCTCCCACCCGCCCAACCCGTCCCAGTTAATTCCCCCACCCGCCCGCCCTTTCCCAGTGAATTCTCCCACCCGCCCGCCCTTTCCCAGTTAATTCTCCCACCCGCCCGCCCTTTCCCAGTTAATTCTCCCACCCGCCCGCCCTTTCCCAGTTAGTTCTCCACCCGCCCACCCCAGTCCCAGTTAGTTCTCCACCCGCCCACCCCAGTCCCAGTTAGTTCTCCCACCCGCCCACCCCAGTCCCAGTTGGTTCTCCCACCCGCCCACCCCAGTCCCAGTTGGTTCTCCCACCCGCCCACCCCAGTCCCAGTTGGTTCTCCCACCCGCCCACCCCAGTCGATTCTCCCACCCGCCCGCCCCGTCCCAGTTAATTCCCCCACCCGCCCGCCCTTTCCCAGTGAATTCTCCCACCCGCCCGCCCTTTCCCAGTTAATTCTCCCACCCGCCCGCCCTTTCCCAGTTAATTCTCCCACCCGCCCGCCCTTTCCCAGTTAGTTCTCCACCCGCCCACCCCAGTCCCAGTTAGTTCTCCACCCGCCCACCCCAGTCCCAGTTAGTTCTCCCACCCGCCCACCCCAGTCCCAGTTGGTTCTCCCACCCGCCCACCCCAGTCCCAGTTGGTTCTCCCACCCGCCCACCCCAGTCTCAGTTAATTCTCCCACCCGCCCAACCCGTCCCAGTTAATTCCCCCACCCGCCCGCCCTTTCCCAGTGAATTCTCCCACCCGCCCGCCCTTTCCCAGTCAATTCTCCCACCCGCCCGCCCTTTCCCAGTCAATTCTCCCACACCGTCCCAGTTAATTCACGTCCCATTTAATTCTCCCACCCGTCCACCCCATCCCAGTTAATTCTCCCGCCCAGTCCCAGTTAATTCTCCCACCCCGTCCCAGTTAATTCTCCCACCCGCCTGCCCAGTCCCAGTTAATTCTCCAACCCCGTCCCAGTTAATTCACGTCCCAGTTAATTCTCCCACCCGCCCACCCGTCCCAGTTAATTCTCCCACCCGCCCACCCCGTCCCAGTTAATTCTCCCACCCGCCCACCCCGTCCCAGTTAATTCTCCCACCCGCCCACCCCGTCCCAGTTAATTCTCCCACCCGCCCACCCCGTCCCAGTTAATTCTCCCACCCGCCCACCCCGTCCCAGTTAATTCTCCCACCCGCCCGCCCCAGTCCCAGTTAATTCTCCCACCCGCCCGCCCCAGTCCCAGTTAATTCTCCCACCCGCCCACCCCAGTCCCAGTTAATTCTCCCACCCGCCCACCCCAGTCCCAGTTAATTCTCCCACCCGCCCACCCCAGTCCCAGTTAATTCTCCCACCCGCCCACCCCAGTCCCAGTTAGTTCTCCCACCCGCCCACCCCAGTCCCAGTTAGTTCTCCCACCCGCCCACCCCAGTCCCAGTTAGTTCTCCCACCCGCCCACCCCAGTCCCAGTTAGTTCTCCCACCCGCCCACCCCAGTCCCAGTTAGTTCTCCCATCCGCCCACCCCAGTTAGTTCTCCCACCCGCCCACCCCAGTCCCAGTTGATTCTCCCACCCGCCCACCCCAGTCCCAGTTGATTCTCCCACCCGCCCACCCCAGTCCCAGTTGATTCTCCCACCCGCCCACCCCAGTCCCAGTTGATTCTCCCACCCGCCCACCCCAGTCCCAGTTGATTCTCCCACCCGCCCGCCCCGTCCCAGTTGATTCTCCTACCTGCCCGCCCCGTCCCAGCTAATTCACGTCCCAAATAATTCTCCCGCCCGCCCGGTCCCAGATAATTCTCCCACCCGCCCGCCCCGTCCCAGTTAATTCTGTCCCAGTTAATTCTCCCACCCGCCCGCCCCGTCCCGGTTAATTCTCCCACCCGCCCACCCCAGTCCCGGTTAATTCTCCCACCCGCCCACCCCAGTCCCGGTTAATTCTCCCACCGCCCACCCCAGTCCCGGTTAATTCTCCCACCCGCCCACCCCAGTCCCGGTTAATTCTCCCACCCGCCCACCCCAGTCCCGGTTAATTCACGCACCCGCCCACCCCAGTCCTACTTAATTCTCCCACCGGCCCACCCCAGTCCTAGTTAATTCTCCCACCCGCCCACCCCAGTCCTAGTTAATTCTCCCACCCGCCCACCCCAGTCCTAGTTAATTCTCCCACCCGCCCACCCCAGTCCTAGTTAATTCACGCACCCGCCCACCCCAGTCCTAATTAATTCTCCCACCCGCCCACCCCAGTCCCTGTTCATTCTCCCACCCGCCCACCCCAGTCCCAGTTAATTCTCCCACCCGCCCACCCCAGTCCCAGTTAATTCTCCCACCCGCCCACCCCAGTCCCAGTTAATTCTCCCACCCGCCCACCCCAGTCCCAGTTAATTCTCCCACCCGCCCACCCCAGTCCCAGTTAATTCTCCCACCCGCCCACCCCAGTCCCAGTTAATTCTCCCACCCGCCCGTCCCAGTTAATTCTCCCGCCCGCCCACCCCAGTCCCAGTTAATTCTCCCGCCCGCCCACCCCAGTCCCAGTTAATTCTCCCGCCCGCCCACCCCAGTCCCAGTTAATTCTCCCGCCCGCCCACCCCAGTCCCAGTTAATTCTCCCGCCCGCCCACCCCAGTCCCAGTTAATTCTCCCGCCCGCCCACCCCAGTCCCAGTTAATTCTCCCGCCCGCCCACCCCAGTCCCAGTTAATTCTCCCGCCCGCCCACCCACCCCAGTCCCAGTCAATTCTCCCGCCCGCCCGCCCCAGTCCCAGTCAATTCTCCCGCCCGCCCGCCCCAGTCCCAGTCAATTCTCCCGCCCGCCCGCCCCAGTCCCAGTCAATTCTCCCGCCCTCCCGCCCCAGTCCCAGTCCCAGTTAATTCTCCCACCCGCCCGCCCCAGTCCCAGTTAATTTTCCCACCCGCCCGCCCCAGTCCCAGTCAATTATCCCACCCGCCCGCCCCAGTCCCAGTCAATTATCCCACCCGCCCGCCCCAGTCCCAGTCAATTCTCCCACCCGCCCGCCCCAGTCCCAGTCAATTCTCCCACCCGCCCGCCCCAGTCCCAGTCAATTCTCCCACCCGCCCGCCCCAGTCCCAGTTAATTCTCCCACCCGCCCGCCCCAGTCCCAGTTAATTCTCCCACCCGCCCGCCCAAGTCCCAGTTAATTCTCCCACCCGCCCGCCCAAGTCCCAGTTAATTTTCCCACCCGCCCACCCCAGTCCCAGTTAATTTTCCCACCCGCCCACCCCAGTCCCAGTTAATTTTCCCACCCGCCCACCCCAGTCCCAGTTAATTTTCCCACCCGCCCACCCCAGTCCCAGTTAATTCTCCCACCCGCCCACCCCAGTCCCAGTTAATTCTCCCACCCGCCCACCCCAGTCCCAGTTAATTCTCCCACCCGCCCACCCCAGTCCCAGTTAATTCTCCCACCCGCCCACCCCAGTCCCAGTTAATTCTCCCACCCGCCCACCCCAGTCCCAGTTAATTCTCCCACCCGCCCACCCCAGTCCCAGTTAATTCTCCCACCCGCCCACCCCAGTCCCAGTTAATTCTCCCACCCGCCCACCCCAGTCCCAGTTAATTCTCCCACCCGCCCACCCCAGTCCCAGTTAATTCTCCCACCCGCCCACCCCAGTCCCAGTTAATTCTCCCACCCGCCCACCCCAGTCCCAGTTAATTCTCCCACCCGCCCACCCCAGTCCCAGTCAGTTCTCCCACCCGCCCACCCCAGTCCCAGTCAGTTCTCCCACCCGCCCACCCCAGTCCCAGTCAGTTCTCCCACCCGCCCACCCCAGTCCCAGTTAGTTCTCCCACCCGCCCACCCCAGTCCCAGTTGGTTCTCCCACCCGCCCACCCCAGTCCCAGTTGGTTCTCCCACCCGCCCACCCCAGTCCCAGTTGATTCTCCCACCCGCCCACCCCAGTCCCAGTTGATTCTCCCACCCGCCCACCCCAGTCCCAGTTGATTATCCCACCCGCCCACCCCAGTCCCAGTTGATTCTCCCACCCGCCCGCCCCGTCCCAGTTGATTCTCCCACCCGCCCACCCCGTCCCAGCTAATTCACGTCCCAAATAATTCTCCCACCCGCCCGGTCCCAGATAATTCTCCCGCCCGCCCGGTCCCAGATAATTCTCCCACCTGCCCGCCCCGTCCCAGTTAATTCTCCTGCCCGCCCGGTCCCAGTTAATTCTGTCCCAGTTAATTCTCCCACCCGCCCGCCCCGTCCCAGATAATTCTCCCACCCGCCCGCCCGGTCCCAATTTAATTCTCCCACCCGCCCGCCCGGTCCCAATTTAATTCTACCACCCGCCCGCCCCGTCCCAGCTAATTCACGTCCCAAATAATTCTAGTTCCCAGTTAATTCTCCCACCCGCCCGCCCGGTCCCAATTTAATTCTACCACCCGCCCGCCCCGTCCCAGATAATTCACGTCCCAGATAATTCTCCCACCCGCCCGCCCCGTCCCAGTTAATTCTCCCACCCGCCCGCCCCGTCCCAGATAATTCTCCCACCCGCCCGCCCCGTCCCAGATAATTCTCCCACCCGCCCGCCCCGTCCCAGATAATTCTCCCACTCGCCCCGTCCCAGATAATTCTCCCACTCGCCCCGTCCCAGATAATTCTCCCACCCGCCCGCCCCGTCCCAGATAATTCTCCCACCCGCCCGCCCCGTCCCAGATAATTCTCCCGCCCGCCCGGTCCCAATTTAATTCTCCCACCGCCCGCCCCTTCCCAGTTAATTCAAAGTCCCAGTTAATTCTCCCACCCGCCCACCCCAGTCCCAGTTAATTCTCCCACCCGCCCACCCCAGTCCCAGTTAATTCTCCCACCCGCCCACCCCAGTCCCAGTTAATTCTCCCACCCACCCTCCCCAGTCCCTGTTAATTCTCCCACCCGCCCACCCCAGTCCCAGTTAATTCTCCCACCCGCCCACCCCAGTCCCAGTTAATTCTCCCACCCGCCCACCCCAGTCCCAGTTAATTCTCCCACCCGCCCGGTCCCAGCTAATTCACGTCCCAAATAATTCTCCCACACGCCCGGTCCCAGATAATTCTCCCACCCGCCCGCCCCGTCCCAGATAATTCTCCCGCCAGCCCGCCCCGTCCCAGTTAATTCGACCCGCCCGCCCCGTCCCAGTTAATTCGAACCACCCGCCCACCCCAGTCCCAGTTAATTCTCCCACCCGCCCACCCAGTCCCAGTTAATTCTCCCACCTGCCCACCCCAGTCCCAGTTAATTCTCCCACCTGCCCACCCCAGTCCCAGTTAATTCTCCCACCCGCCCGGTGCCAGCTAATTCACGTCCCAAATAATTCTCCCACCCGCCCGGTCCCAGATAATTCTCCCACCCGCCCGCCCCGTCCCAGATAATTCGTCCACCCGCCCGCCCCGTCCCAGATAATTGTCCCGCCCGCCCGCCCCGTCCCAGTTAATTCTTCCACCCGCCCACGCCGTCCCAGTTAATTCTCCCACCCGCCCAACCCGTCCCAGTTAATTCTCCCACCCACCCGCCCTTTCCCAGTGAATTCTCCCACCCACCCGCCCTTTCCCAGTGAATTCTCCCACCCGCCCGCCCTTTCCCAGTTAATTCTCCCACCCGCCCGCCCTTTCCCAGTTAATTCTCCCACCCGCCCGCCCTTTCCCAGTTAATTCTCCCACCCGCCCGCCCCAGTCAATTCTCCCACCCGCCCGCCCCAATCCCAGTTAATTCTCCCACCCGCCCGCCCCAGTCCCAGTTAATTCTCCAACCCGCCCACCCCGTCCCAGTTAATTCTTCCACCCGCCCACGCCGTCCCAGTTAATTCTCCCACCCGCCCAACCCGTCCCAGTTAATTCTCCCACCCGCCCGCCCTTTCCCAGTGAATTCTCCCACCCGCCCGCCCTTTCCCAGTTAATTCTCCCACCCGCCTGCCCTTTCCCAGTTAATTCTCCCGCCCGCCCTTTCCCAGTTAATTCTCCCACCCGCCCGCCCTTTCCCAGTTAATTCTCCCACCCGCCCGCCCTTTCCCAGTTAATTCTCCCACCCGCCCGCCCCAGTCAATTCTCCCACCCGCCCGCCCCAATCCCAGTTAATTCTCCCACCCGCCCGCCCCAGTCCCAGTTAATTCTCCCACCCGCCCGCCCCAGTCCCAGTTAATTCTCCCACCCGCCCGCCCCAGTCAATTCTCCCACCCGCCCGCCCCAGTCAATTCTCCCACCCGCCCACCCCAGTCCCAGTTAATTCTCCCACCCGCCCACCCCAGTCCCAGTTAATTCTCCCACCCGCCCACCCCAGTCCCAGTTAATTCTCCCACCTGCCCACCCCAGTCCCAGTTAATTCTCCCACCCGCCCACCCCAGTCCCAGTTAATTCTCCCACCCGCCCACCCCAGTCCCAGTTAATTCTCCCACCCGCCCACCCCAGTCCCAGTTAATTCTCCCACCCGCCCACCCCAGTCCCAGTTAATTCTCCCACCCGCCCACCCCAGTCCCAGTTAATTCTCCCACCCGCCCACCCCAGTACCAGTTAATTCTCCCACCCGCCCACCCCAGTACCAGTTAATTCTCCCACCCGCCCACCCCAGTACCAGTTAATTCTCCCACCCGCCCACCCCAGTCCCAGTTAATTCTCCCACCCGCCCACCCCAGTCCCAGTTAATTCTCCCACCCGCCCACCCCAGTCCCAGTTAATTCTCCCACCCGCCCGCCCAGTCCCAGTTAATTCTCCCACCCGCCCGCCCAGTCCCAGTTAATTCTCCCACCCGCCCGCCCAGTCTCAGTTAATTCTCCCACCCGCCCGTCTCCCACCCGCCCGCCCAGTCTCAGTTAATTCTCCCACCCGCCTGCCCAGTCTCAGTTAATTCTCCCACCCGCCCGCACAGTCAATTCTCCCGCCCAGTCCCAGTTCATTCTCCCACCCTCCCACCCCATCCCAGTTAATTCTCCCACCCGCCCACCCCGTCCCAGTTAATTCTCCCACCCGCCCACCCCGACCCAGTTAATTCTACCACCCGCCCACCCCGTCCCAGTTAATTCTCCCACCCCGTCCCAGTTAATTCTCCCACCCTCCCACCCCGTCCCAGTTAATTCTCCCACCCTCCCACCCCGTCCCAGTTAATTCTCCCACCCTCCCACCCCGTCCCAGTTAATTCTCCCACCCTCCCACCCCGTCCCAGTTAATTCTCCCACCCGCCCACCCCGTCCCAGTTAATTCTCCCACCCGCCCACCCCGTCCCAGTTAATTCTCCCACCCGCCCACCCCGTCCCAGTTAATTCTCCCACCCGCCCACCCCGTCCTAGTTAATTCTCCCACCCGCCCACCCCGTCCCAGTTAATTCTCCCACTCGCCCACCCCGTCCCAGTTAATTCTCCCACCCGCCCACCCCGTCCCAGTTAATTCTCCCACCCGCCCACCCCGTCCCAGTTAATTCTCCCACCCGCCCACCCCGTCCCAGTTAATTCTCCCACCCGCCCACCCCGTCCCAGTTAATTCTCCCACCCGCCCACCCCGTCCCAGTTAATTCTCCCACCCGCCCACCCCGTCCTAGTTAATTCTCCCACCCGCCCACCCCGTCCCAGTTAATTCTCCCACTCGCCCACCCCGTCCCAGTTAATTCTCCCACCCGCCCACCCCGTCCCAGTTAATTCTCCCACCCGCCCACCCCGTCCCAGTTAATTCTCCCACCCGCCCACCCCGGCCCAGTTAATTCTCCCACCCGCCCACCCCGTCCCAGTTAATTCTCCAACCCGCCCACCCCGTCCCAGTTAATTCTCCAACCCGCCCACCCCGTCCCAGTTAATTCTTCCACCCGCCCACTCCGTCCCAGTTAATTCTCCCACCCGCCCAACCCGTCCCAGTTAATTCCCCCACCCGCCCGCCCTTTCCCAGTGAATTCTCCCACCCGCCCGCCCTTTCCCAGTTAATTCTCCCACCCGCCCGCCCTTTCCCAGTTAATTCTCCCACCCGCCCGCCCTTTCCCAGTTAGTTCTCCACCCGCCCACCCCAGTCCCAGTTAGTTCTCCACCCGCCCACCCCAGTCCCAGTTAGTTCTCCCACCCGCCCACCCCAGTCCCAGTTGGTTCTCCCACCCGCCCACCCCAGTCCCAGTTGGTTCTCCCACCCGCCCACCCCAGTCCCAGTTGGTTCTCCCACCCGCCCACCCCAGTCCCAGTTGATTCTCCCACCCGCCCGCCCCGTCCCAGTTAATTCAGTCGTCCCAGTTAATTCTCCCACCCGCCCACCCCAGTCAATTCTCCCACACCGTCCCAGTTAATTCACGTCCCATTTAATTCTCCCACCCGTCCACCCCATCCCAGTTAATTCTCCCGCCCAGTCCCAGTTAATTCTCCCACCCCGTCCCAGTTAATTCTCCCACCCGCCTGCCCAGTCCCAGTTAATTCTCCAACCCCGTCCCAGTTAATTCACGTCCCAGTTAATTCTCCCACCCGCCCACCCGTCCCAGTTAATTCTCCCACCCGCCCACCCCGTCCCAGTTAATTCTCCCACCCGCCCACCCCGTCCCAGTTAATTATCCCACCCGCCCACCCCGTCCCAGTTAATTCTCCCACCCGCCCACCCCGTCCCAGTTAATTCTCCCACCCGCCCACCCCGTCCCAGTTAATTCTCCCACCCGCCCACCCCGTCCCAGTTAATTCTCCCACCCCAGTCCTAGTTAATTCTCCCACCCGCCCGCCCCGTCCCAGATAATTCTCCCACCCGCCCGCCCCGTCCCAGATAATTCTCCCACCCGCCCGCCCCGTCCCAGATAATTCTCCCACCCGCCCGGTCCCAGATAATTCTCCCACCCACCCACCCCAGTCCCGGTTAATTCTCCCACCCGCCCACCCCAGTCCCGGTTAATTCTCCCACCCGCCCACCCCAGTCCCGGTTAATTCTCCCACCCGCCCACCCCAGTCCCGGTTAATTCTCCCACCCGCCCACCCCAGTCCCGGTTAATTCTCCCACCCGCCCACCCCAGTCCCGGTTAATTCTCCCACCCGCCCACCCCAGTCCCGGTTAATTCTCCCACCCGCCCGCCCCGTCCCAGATAATTCTCCCACCCGCCCGCCCCGTCCCAGATAATTCTCCCACCCGCCCGCCCCGTCCCAGATAATTCTCCCACCCGCCCGCCCCGTCCCAGATAATTCTCCCGCCCGCCCGGTCACAATTTAATTCTCCCACCGCCCGCCCCTTCCCAGTTAATTCTCTCACCCGCCCACCCCAGTCCCAGTTAATTCTCCCACCCGCCCACCCCAGTCCCAGTTAATTCTCCCACCCGCCCACCCCAGTCCCAGTTAATTCTCCCACCCGCCCACCCCAGTCCCAGTTAATTCTCCCACCCGCCCACCCCAGTCCCAGTTAATTCTCCCACCCGCCCTCCCCAGTCCCAGTTAATTCTCCCACCCGCCCTCCCCAGTCCCAGTTAATTCTCCCACCCGCCCTCCCCGGTCCCAGTTAATTCTCCCACCCGCCCATCCCCGGTCCCAGTTAATTCTCCCACCCGCCCATCCCCGGTCCCAGTTAATTCTCCCACCCGCCCACCCCAGTCCCAGTTAATTCTCCCACCCGCCCACCCCAGTCCCAGTTAATTCTCCCACCCGCCCACCCCAGTCCCAGTTAATTCTCCCACCCGCCCACCCCAGTCCCAGTTAATTCTCCCACCCGCCCGGTCCCAGCTAATTCACGTCCCAGATAATTCTCCCACCCGCCCGCCCCGTCCCAGATAATTCTCCCACCCGCCCGCCCCGTCCCAGATAATTCTCCCACCCACCCACCCCAGTCCCGGTTAATTCTCCCACCCGCCCACCCCAGTCCCGGTTAATTCTCCCACCCGCCCACCCCAGTCCCGGTTAATTCTCCCACCCGCCCACCCCAGTCCCGGTTAATTCTCCCACCCGCCCACCCCAGTCCTGGTTAATTCTCCCACCCACCCACCCCAGTCCTGGTTAATTCTCCCACCCGCCCACCCCAGTCCTGGTTAATTCTCCCACCCGCCCGCCCCGTCCCAGATCATTCTCCCACCCGCCCGCCCCGTCCCAGATAATTCTCCCACCCGCCCGCCCCGTCCCAGATAATTCTCCCACCCGCCCGCCCCGTCCCAGATAATTCTCCCGCCCGCCTGGTCACAATTTAATTCTCCCACCGCCCGCCCCTTCCCAGTTAATTCTCCCACCCGCCCACCCCAGTCCCAGTTAATTCTCCCACCCGCCCACCCCAGTCCCAGTTAATTCTCCCACCTGCCCTCCCCAGTCCCAGTTAATTCGCCCACCCGCCCACCCCAGTCAATTCTCCCACCCGCCCACCCCAGTCCCAGTTAATTCTCCCACCCGCCCGGTCCCAGCTAATTCACGTCCCAGATAATTCTCCCACCCGCCCGCCCCGTCCCAGATAATTCTCCCACCCGCCCGCCCCGTCCCAGATAATTCTCCCGCCCGCCCCGTCCCAGATAATTCTCCCGCCCGCCCGCCCCGTCCCAGATAATTCTCCCGCCCGCCCGCCCCGTCCCAGTTAATTCGAACCACCCGCCCGCCCCGTCCCAGTTAATTCGAACCACCCGCCCACCCCAGTCCCAGTTAATTCTCCCACCCGCCCACCCCAGTCCCAGTTAATTCTCCCACCCGCCCACCCCAGTCCCAGTTAATTCTCCCACCCGCCCACCCCAGTCCCAGTTAATTCTCCCACCCGCCCACCCCAGTCAATTCTCCCACCCGCCCACCCCAGTCCCAGTTAATTCTCCCACCCGCCCACCCCAGTCCCAGTTAATTCTCCCACCCGCCCGGTGCCAGCTAATTCACGTCCCAAATAATTCTCCCACCCGCCCGGTCCCAGATAATTCTCCCACCCGCCCGCCCCGTCCCAGATAATTCTCCCACCCGCCCGCCCCGTCCCAGATAATTCTCCCACCCGCCCGCCCCGTCCCAGGTAATTCTCCCACCCGCCCTCCCCGTCCCAGATAATTCTCCCACCCGCCCGCCCCGTCCCAGATAATTCTCCCACCCGCCCGCCCCGTCCCAGATAATTCTCCCACCCGCCCGCCCCGTCCCAGATAATTCTCCCACCCGCCCGCCCCGTCCCAGATAATTCTCCCGCCCGCCCGCCCCGTCCCAGTTAATTCTTCCACCCGCCCACGCCGTCCCAGTTAATTCTCCCACCCGCCCAACCCGTCCCAGTTAATTCTCCCACCCACCCGCCCTTTCCCAGTGAATTCTCCCACCCGCCCGCCCTTTCCCAGTTAATTCTCCCACCCGCCCGCCCTTTCCCAGTTAATTCTCCCACCCGCCCGCCCTTTCCCAGTTAATTCTCCCACCCGCCCGCCCTTTCCCAGTTAATTCTCCCACCCGCCCGCGCTTTCCCAGTTATTTCTCCCACCCGCCCGCCCTTTCCCGGTTAATTCTCCCACCCTCCCACCCCAGTCCCAGTTAGTTCTCCCACCCTCCCACCCCAGTCCCAGTTGATTCTCCCACCCGCCCGCCCAGTCTCAGTTAATTCTCCCACCCGCGCGCACAGTCAATTCTCCCGCCCAGTCCCAGTTAATTCACCCACCCTCCCACCCCATCCCAGTTAATTCTCCCACCCGCCCACCCCGTCCCAGTTAATTCTCCCACCCGCCCACCCCGTCCCAGTTAATTCTCCCACCCGCCCACCCCGACCCAGTTAATTCTACCACCCGCCCACCCCGACCCAGTTAATTCTCCCACCCGCCCACCCCGACCCAGTTAATTCTACCACCCGCCCACCCCGACCCAGTTAATTCTACCACCCGCCCACCCCGACCCAGTTAATTCTCCCACCCGCCCGCCCCAGTCCCAGTTAATTCTCCCGCCCCAGTCCCAGTTAATTCTCCCACCCGCCCGCCCCAGTCCCAGTTAATTCTCCCACCCGCCCGCCCAGTCTCAGTTAATTCTCCCACCCGCCCGGTCTCAGTTAATTCTCCCACCCGCCCGCCCTTTCCCAGTTAATTCTCCCACCCGCCCGCCCCAGTCAATTCTCCCACCCGCCCGCCCCAATCCCAGTTAATTCTCCCACCCGCCCGCCCCAGTCCCAGTTAATTCTCCCACCCGCCCGCCCCAGTCCCAGTTAATTCTCCCACCCGCCCGCCCCAGTCAATTCTCCCACCCGCCCGCCCCAGTCCCAGTTAATTCTCCCACCCGCCCGCCCCAGTCCCAGTTAATTCTCCTACCCGCCCACCCCAGTCCCAGTTAATTCTCCCACCCGCCCACCCCAGTCCCAGTTAATTCTCCCACCCGCCCACCCCAGTCCCAGTTAATTCTCCCACCCGCCCACCCCAGTCCCAGTTAATTCTCCCACCCGCCCACCCCAGTCCCAGTTAATTCTCCCACCCGCCCACCCCAGTCCCAGTTAATTCTCCCACCCGCCCACCCCAGTCCCAGTTAATTCTCCCACCCGCCCACCCCAGTCCCAGTTAATTCTCCCACCCGCCCACCCCAGTCCCAGTTAATTCTCCCACCCGCCCACCCCAGTCCCAGTTAATTCTCCCACCCGCCCACCCCAGTCCCAGTTAATTCTCCCACCCGCCCACCCCAGTACCAGTTAATTCTCCCACCCGCCCACCCCAGTCCCAGTTAATTCTCCCACCCGCCCACCCCAGTCCCAGTTAATTCTCCCACCCGCCCACCCCAGTCCCAGTTAATTCTCCCACCCGCCCGCCCAGTCCCAGTTAATTCTCCCACCCGCCCGCCCAGTCCCAGTTAATTCTCCCACCCGCCCGCCCAGTCTCAGTTAATTCTCCCACCCGCCCGTCTCCCACCCGCCCGCCCAGTCTCAGTTAATTCTCCCACCCGCCTGCCCAGTCTCAGTTAATTCTCCCACCCGCCCGCACAGTCAATTCTCCCGCCCAGTCCCAGTTCATTCTCCCACCCTCCCACCCCATCCCAGTTAATTCTCCCACCCGCCCACCCCGTCCCAGTTAATTCTCCCACCCGCCCACCCCGACCCAGTTAATTCTACCACCCGCCCACCCCGTCCCAGTTAATTCTCCCACCCCGTCCCAGTTAATTCTCCCACCCTCCCACCCCGTCCCAGTTAATTCTCCCACCCTCCCACCCCGTCCCAGTTAATTCTCCCACCCTCCCACCCCGTCCCAGTTAATTCTCCCACCCTCCCACCCCGTCCCAGTTAATTCTCCCACCCGCCCACCCCGTCCCAGTTAATTCTCCCACCCGCCCACCCCGTCCCAGTTAATTCTCCCACCCGCCCACCCCGTCCCAGTTAATTCTCCCACCCGCCCACCCCGTCCTAGTTAATTCTCCCACCCGCCCACCCCGTCCCAGTTAATTCTCCCACCCGCCCACCCCGTCCCAGTTAATTCTCCCACTCGCCCACCCCGTCCCAGTTAATTCTCCCACCCGCCCACCCCGTCCCAGTTAATTCTCCCACCCGCCCACCCCGTCCCAGTTAATTCTCCCACCCGCCCACCCCGTCCCAGTTAATTCTCCCACCCGCCCACCCCGTCCCAGTTAATTCTCCCACCCGCCCACCCCGTCCTAGTTAATTCTCCCACCCGCCCACCCCGTCCCAGTTAATTCTCCCACTCGCCCACCCCGTCCCAGTTAATTCTCCCACCCGCCCACCCCGTCCCAGTTAATTCTCCCACCCGCCCACCCCGTCCCAGTTAATTCTCCCACCCGCCCACCCCAGTCCCAGTTAATTCTCCCACCTGCCCTCCCCAGTCCCAGTTAATTCGCCCACCCGCCCACCCCAGTCAATTCTCCCACCCGCCCACCCCAGTCCCAGTTAATTCTCCCACCCGCCCGGTCCCAGCTAATTCACGTCCCAGATAATTCTCCCACCCGCCCGCCCCGTCCCAGATAATTCTCCCACCCGCCCGCCCCGTCCCAGATAATTCTCCCGCCCGCCCCGTCCCAGATAATTCTCCCGCCCGCCCGCCCCGTCCCAGATAATTCTCCCGCCCGCCCGCCCCGTCCCAGTTAATTCGAACCACCCGCCCGCCCCGTCCCAGTTAATTCGAACCACCCGCCCACCCCAGTCCCAGTTAATTCTCCCACCCGCCCACCCCAGTCCCAGTTAATTCTCCCACCCGCCCACCCCAGTCCCAGTTAATTCTCCCACCCGCCCACCCCAGTCCCAGTTAATTCTCCCACCCGCCCACCCCAGTCAATTCTCCCACCCGCCCACCCCAGTCCCAGTTAATTCTCCCACCCGCCCACCCCAGTCCCAGTTAATTCTCCCACCCGCCCGGTGCCAGCTAATTCACGTCCCAAATAATTCTCCCACCCGCCCGGTCCCAGATAATTCTCCCACCCGCCCGCCCCGTCCCAGATAATTCTCCCACCCGCCCGCCCCGTCCCAGGTAATTCTCCCACCCGCCCTCCCCGTCCCAGATAATTCTCCCACCCGCCCGCCCCGTCCCAGATAATTCTCCCACCCGCCCGCCCCGTCCCAGATAATTCTCCCACCCGCCCGCCCCGTCCCAGATAATTCTCCCACCCGCCCGCCCCGTCCCAGATAATTCTCCCGCCCGCCCGCCCCGTCCCAGTTAATTCTTCCACCCGCCCACGCCGTCCCAGTTAATTCTCCCACCCGCCCAACCCGTCCCAGTTAATTCTCCCACCCACCCGCCCTTTCCCAGTGAATTCTCCCACCCGCCCGCCCTTTCCCAGTTAATTCTCCCACCCGCCCGCCCTTTCCCAGTTAATTCTCCCACCCGCCCGCCCTTTCCCAGTTAATTCTCCCACCCGCCCGCCCTTTCCCAGTTAATTCTCCCACCCGCCCGCGCTTTCCCAGTTATTTCTCCCACCCGCCCGCCCTTTCCCGGTTAATTCTCCCACCCTCCCACCCCAGTCCCAGTTAGTTCTCCCACCCTCCCACCCCAGTCCCAGTTGATTCTCCCACCCGCCCGCCCAGTCTCAGTTAATTCTCCCACCCGCGCGCACAGTCAATTCTCCCGCCCAGTCCCAGTTAATTCACCCACCCTCCCACCCCATCCCAGTTAATTCTCCCACCCGCCCACCCCGTCCCAGTTAATTCTCCCACCCGCCCACCCCGTCCCAGTTAATTCTCCCACCCGCCCACCCCGACCCAGTTAATTCTACCACCCGCCCACCCCGACCCAGTTAATTCTCCCACCCGCCCACCCCGACCCAGTTAATTCTACCACCCGCCCACCCCGACCCAGTTAATTCTACCACCCGCCCACCCCGACCCAGTTAATTCTCCCACCCGCCCGCCCCAGTCCCAGTTAATTCTCCCGCCCCAGTCCCAGTTAATTCTCCCACCCGCCCGCCCCAGTCCCAGTTAATTCTCCCACCCGCCCGCCCAGTCTCAGTTAATTCTCCCACCCGCCCGGTCTCAGTTAATTCTCCCACCCGCCCGCCCTTTCCCAGTTAATTCTCCCACCCGCCCGCCCCAGTCAATTCTCCCACCCGCCCGCCCCAATCCCAGTTAATTCTCCCACCCGCCCGCCCCAGTCCCAGTTAATTCTCCCACCCGCCCGCCCCAGTCCCAGTTAATTCTCCCACCCGCCCGCCCCAGTCAATTCTCCCACCCGCCCGCCCCAGTCCCAGTTAATTCTCCCACCCGCCCGCCCCAGTCCCAGTTAATTCTCCCACCCGCCCGCCCCAGTCCCAGTTAATTCTCCTACCCGCCCACCCCAGTCCCAGTTAATTCTCCCACCCGCCCACCCCAGTCCCAGTTAATTCTCCCACCCGCCCACCCCAGTCCCAGTTAATTCTCCCACCCGCCCACCCCAGTCCCAGTTAATTCTCCCACCCGCCCACCCCAGTCCCAGTTAATTCTCCCACCCGCCCACCCCAGTCCCAGTTAATTCTCCCACCCGCCCACCCCAGTCCCAGTTAATTCTCCCACCCGCCCACCCCAGTCCCAGTTAATTCTCCCACCCGCCCACCCCAGTCCCAGTTAATTCTCCCACCCGCCCACCCCAGTCCCAGTTAATTCTCCCACCCGCCCACCCCAGTCCCAGTTAATTCTCCCACCCGCCCACCCCAGTACCAGTTAATTCTCCCACCCGCCCACCCCAGTCCCAGTTAATTCTCCCACCCGCCCACCCCAGTCCCAGTTAATTCTCCCACCCGCCCACCCCAGTCCCAGTTAATTCTCCCACCCGCCCGCCCAGTCCCAGTTAATTCTCCCACCCGCCCGCCCAGTCCCAGTTAATTCTCCCACCCGCCCGCCCAGTCCCAGTTAATTCTCCCACCCGCCCGCCCAGTCTCAGTTAATTCTCCCACCCGCCCGTCTCCCACCCGCCCGCCCAGTCTCAGTTAATTCTCCCACCCGCCTGCCCAGTCTCAGTTAATTCTCCCACCCGCCCGCACAGTCAATTCTCCCGCCCAGTCCCAGTTCATTCTCCCACCCTCCCACCCCATCCCAGTTAATTCTCCCACCCGCCCACCCCGTCCCAGTTAATTCTCCCACCCGCCCACCCCGACCCAGTTAATTCTACCACCCGCCCACCCCGTCCCAGTTAATTCTCCCACCCCGTCCCAGTTAATTCTCCCACCCTCCCACCCCGTCCCAGTTAATTCTCCCACCCTCCCACCCCGTCCCAGTTAATTCTCCCACCCTCCCACCCCGTCCCAGTTAATTCTCCCACCCTCCCACCCCGTCCCAGTTAATTCTCCCACCCGCCCACCCCGTCCCAGTTAATTCTCCCACCCGCCCACCCCGTCCCAGTTAATTCTCCCACCCGCCCACCCCGTCCCAGTTAATTCTCCCACCCGCCCACCCCGTCCTAGTTAATTCTCCCACCCGCCCACCCCGTCCCAGTTAATTCTCCCACTCGCCCACCCCGTCCCAGTTAATTCTCCCACCCGCCCACCCCGTCCCAGTTAATTCTCCCACCCGCCCACCCCGTCCCAGTTAATTCTCCCACCCGCCCACCCCGTCCCAGTTAATTCTCCCACCCGCCCACCCCGTCCCAGTTAATTCTCCCACCCGCCCACCCCGTCCTAGTTAATTCTCCCACCCGCCCACCCCGTCCCAGTTAATTCTCCCACTCGCCCACCCCGTCCCAGTTAATTCTCCCACCCGCCCACCCCGTCCCAGTTAATTCTCCCACCCGCCCACCCCGTCCCAGTTAATTCTCCCACCCGCCCACCCCGTCCCAGTTAATTCTCCCACCCGCCCACCCCGTCCCAGTTAATTCTCCCACCCGCCCACCCCGTCCCAGTTAATTCTCCAACCCGCCCACCCCGTCCCAGTTAATTCTCCAACCCGCCCACCCCGTCCCAGTTAATTCTTCCACCCGCCCACTCCGTCCCAGTTAATTCTCCCACCCGCCCAACCCGTCCCAGTTAATTCCCCCACCCGCCCGCCCTTTCCCAGTGAATTCTCCCACCCGCCCGCCCTTTCCCAGTTAATTCTCCCACCCGCCCGCCCTTTCCCAGTTAATTCTCCCACCCGCCCGCCCTTTCCCAGTTAGTTCTCCACCCGCCCACCCCAGTCCCAGTTAGTTCTCCACCCGCCCACCCCAGTCCCAGTTAGTTCTCCCACCCGCCCACCCCAGTCCCAGTTGGTTCTCCCACCCGCCCACCCCAGTCCCAGTTGGTTCTCCCACCCGCCCACCCCAGTCCCAGTTGGTTCTCCCACCCGCCCACCCCAGTCCCAGTTGATTCTCCCACCCGCCCGCCCCGTCCCAGTTAATTCAGTCGTCCCAGTTAATTCTCCCACCCGCCCACCCCAGTCAATTCTCCCACACCGTCCCAGTTAATTCACGTCCCATTTAATTCTCCCACCCGTCCACCCCATCCCAGTTAATTCTCCCGCCCAGTCCCAGTTAATTCTCCCACCCCGTCCCAGTTAATTCTCCCACCCGCCTGCCCAGTCCCAGTTAATTCTCCAACCCCGTCCCAGTTAATTCACGTCCCAGTTAATTCTCCCACCCGCCCACCCGTCCCAGTTAATTCTCCCACCCGCCCACCCCGTCCCAGTTAATTCTCCCACCCGCCCACCCCGTCCCAGTTAATTATCCCACCCGCCCACCCCGTCCCAGTTAATTCTCCCACCCGCCCACCCCGTCCCAGTTAATTCTCCCACCCGCCCACCCCGTCCCAGTTAATTCTCCCACCCGCCCACCCCGTCCCAGTTAATTCTCCCACCCCAGTCCTAGTTAATTCTCCCACCCGCCCGCCCCGTCCCAGATAATTCTCCCACCCGCCCGCCCCGTCCCAGATAATTCTCCCACCCGCCCGCCCCGTCCCAGATAATTCTCCCACCCGCCCGGTCCCAGATAATTCTCCCACCCACCCACCCCAGTCCCGGTTAATTCTCCCACCCGCCCACCCCAGTCCCGGTTAATTCTCCCACCCGCCCACCCCAGTCCCGGTTAATTCTCCCACCCGCCCACCCCAGTCCCGGTTAATTCTCCCACCCGCCCACCCCAGTCCCGGTTAATTCTCCCACCCGCCCACCCCAGTCCCGGTTAATTCTCCCACCCGCCCGCCCCGTCCCAGATAATTCTCCCACCCGCCCGCCCCGTCCCAGATAATTCTCCCACCCGCCCGCCCCGTCCCAGATAATTCTCCCACCCGCCCGCCCCGTCCCAGATAATTCTCCCGCCCGCCCGGTCACAATTTAATTCTCCCACCGCCCGCCCCTTCCCAGTTAATTCTCTCACCCGCCCACCCCAGTCCCAGTTAATTCTCCCACCCGCCCACCCCAGTCCCAGTTAATTCTCCCACCCGCCCACCCCAGTCCCAGTTAATTCTCCCACCCGCCCACCCCAGTCCCAGTTAATTCTCCCACCCGCCCACCCCAGTCCCAGTTAATTCTCCCACCCGCCCTCCCCAGTCCCAGTTAATTCTCCCACCCGCCCTCCCCAGTCCCAGTTAATTCTCCCACCCGCCCATCCCCGGTCCCAGTTAATTCTCCCACCCGCCCATCCCCGGTCCCAGTTAATTCTCCCACCCGCCCACCCCAGTCCCAGTTAATTCTCCCACCCGCCCACCCCAGTCCCAGTTAATTCTCCCACCCGCCCACCCCAGTCCCAGTTAATTCTCCCACCCGCCCACCCCAGTCCCAGTTAATTCTCCCACCCGCCCACCCCAGTCCCAGTTAATTCTCCCACCCGCCCGGTCCCAGCTAATTCACGTCCCAGATAATTCTCCCACCCGCCCGCCCCGTCCCAGATAATTCTCCCACCCGCCCGCCCCGTCCCAGATAATTCTCCCACCCGCCCGCCCCGTCCCAGATAATTCTCCCACCCACCCACCCCAGTCCCGGTTAATTCTCCCACCCGCCCACCCCAGTCCCGGTTAATTCTCCCACCCGCCCACCCCAGTCCCGGTTAATTCTCCCACCCGCCCACCCCAGTCCCGGTTAATTCTCCCACCCGCCCACCCCAGTCCTGGTTAATTCTCCCACCCGCCCACCCCAGTCCTGGTTAATTCTCCCACCCGCCCACCCCAGTCCTGGTTAATTCTCCCACCCGCCCACCCCAGTCCTGGTTAATTCTCCCACCCGCCCGCCCCGTCCCAGATCATTCTCCCACCCGCCCGCCCCGTCCCAGATAATTCTCCCACCCGCCCGCCCCGTCCCAGATAATTCTCCCACCCGCCCGCCCCGTCCCAGATAATTCTCCCGCCCGCCTGGTCACAATTTAATTCTCCCACCGCCCGCCCCTTCCCAGTTAATTCTCCCACCCGCCCACCCCAGTCCCAGTTAATTCTCCCACCCGCCCACCCCAGTCCCAGTTAATTCTCCCACCTGCCCTCCCCAGTCCCAGTTAATTCGCCCACCCGCCCACCCCAGTCAATTCTCCCACCCGCCCACCCCAGTCCCAGTTAATTCTCCCACCCGCCCGGTCCCAGCTAATTCACGTCCCAGATAATTCTCCCACCCGCCCGCCCCGTCCCAGATAATTCTCCCACCCGCCCGCCCCGTCCCAGATAATTCTCCCACCCGCCCGCCCCGTCCCAGATAATTCTCCCGCCCGCCCCGTCCCAGATAATTCTCCCGCCCGCCCGCCCCGTCCCAGATAATTCTCCCGCCCGCCCGCCCCGTCCCAGTTAATTCGAACCACCCGCCCGCCCCGTCCCAGTTAATTCGAACCACCCGCCCACCCCAGTCCCAGTTAATTCTCCCACCCGCCCACCCCAGTCCCAGTTAATTCTCCCACCCGCCCACCCCAGTCCCAGTTAATTCTCCCACCCGCCCACCCCAGTCAATTCTCCCACCCGCCCACCCCAGTCCCAGTTAATTCTCCCACCCGCCCACCCCAGTCCCAGTTAATTCTCCCACCCGCCCGGTGCCAGCTAATTCACGTCCCAAATAATTCTCCCACCCGCCCGGTCCCAGATAATTCTCCCACCCGCCCGCCCCGTCCCAGATAATTCTCCCACCCGCCCGCCCCGTCCCAGGTAATTCTCCCACCCGCCCTCCCCGTCCCAGATAATTCTACCACCCGCCCGCCCCGTCCCAGATAATTCTCCCACCCGCCCGCCCCGTCCCAGATAATTCTCCCACCCGCCCGCCCCGTCCCAGATAATTCTCCCACCCGCCCGCCCCGTCCCAGATAATTCTCCCGCCCGCCCGCCCCGTCCCAGTTAATTCTTCCACCCGCCCACGCCGTCCCAGTTAATTCTCCCACCCGCCCAACCCGTCCCAGTTAATTCTCCCACCCACCCGCCCTTTCCCAGTGAATTCTCCCACCCGCCCGCCCTTTCCCAGTTAATTCTCCCACCCGCCCGCCCTTTCCCAGTTAATTCTCCCACCCGCCCGCCCTTTCCCAGTTAATTCTCCCACCCGCCCGCCCTTTCCCAGTTAATTCTCCCACCCGCCCGCGCTTTCCCAGTTATTTCTCCCACCCGCCCGCCCTTTCCCGGTTAATTCTCCCACCCTCCCACCCCAGTCCCAGTTAGTTCTCCCACCCTCCCACCCCAGTCCCAGTTGATTCTCCCACCCGCCCGCCCAGTCTCAGTTAATTCTCCCACCCGCGCGCACAGTCAATTCTCCCGCCCAGTCCCAGTTAATTCACCCACCCTCCCACCCCATCCCAGTTAATTCTCCCACCCGCCCACCCCGTCCCAGTTAATTCTCCCACCCGCCCACCCCGTCCCAGTTAATTCTCCCACCCGCCCACCCCGTCCCAGTTAATTCTCCCACCCGCCCACCCCGACCCAGTTAATTCTACCACCCGCCCACCCCGACCCAGTTAATTCTCCCACCCGCCCACCCCGACCCAGTTAATTCTACCACCCGCCCACCCCGACCCAGTTAATTCTACCACCCGCCCACCCCGACCCAGTTAATTCTCCCACCCGCCCGCCCCAGTCCCAGTTAATTCTCCCGCCCCAGTCCCAGTTAATTCTCCCACCCGCCCGCCCCAGTCCCAGTTAATTCTCCCACCCGCCCGCCCAGTCTCAGTTAATTCTCCCACCCGCCCGGTCTCAGTTAATTCTCCCACCCGCCCGCCGAGTCTCAGTTAATTCTCCCACCCGCCCGCACAGTCAATTCTCCCGCCCAGTCCCAGTTAATTCTCCCACCCTCCCACCCCGTCCCAGTTAATTCTCCCACCCGCCCACCCCGTCCCAGTTAATTCTCCCACCCGCCCACCCCGACCCAGTTAATTCTCCCACCCGCCCACCCCGACCCAGTTAATTCTAACACCCGCCCACCCCGTCCCAGTTAATTCTCCCACCCTCCCACCCCGTCCCAGTTAATTCTAGCACCCTCCCACCCCGTCCCAGTTAATTCTCCCACCCTCCCACCCCGTCCCAGTTAATTCTCCCACCCTCCCACCCCGTCCCAGTTAATTCTCCCACCCTCCCACCCCGTCCCAGTTAATTCTCCCACCCTCCCACCCCGTCCCAGTTAATTCAAAAGTCCCAGTTAATTCTCCCACCCTCCCACCCCGTCCCAGTTAATTCTCCCACCCTCCCACCCCGTCCCAGTTAATTCTCCCACCCTCCCACCCCGTCCCAGTTTATTCTCCCACCCGCCCACCCCGTCCCAGTTAATTCTCCCACCCGCCCACCCCGTCCCAGTTAATTCTCCAACCCGCCCACCCCGTCCCAGTTAATTCTCCAACCCGCCCACCCCGTCCCAGTTAATTCTTCCACCCGCCCACGCTGTCCCAGTTATTTCTCCCACCCGCCCAACCCGTCCCAGTTAATTCTCCCACCCGCCCGCCCTTTCCCAGTGAATTCTCCCACCCGCCCGCCCTTTCCCAGTGAATTCTCCCACCCGCCCGCCCTTTCCCAGTGAATTCTCCCACCCGCCCGCCCTTTCCCAGTTAATTCTTCCACCCGCCCGCCCTTTCCCAGTTAATTCTCCCACCCGCCCGCCCTTTCCCAGTTAATTCTCCCACCCGCCCGCCCTTTCCCAGTTAATTCTCCCACCCGCCCGCCCTTTCCCAGTTAATTCTCCCACCCGCCCGCCCTTTCCCAGTTAATTCTCCCACCCGCCCGCCCTTTCCCAGTTAGTTCTCCCACCCTCCCACCCCGTCCCAGTTAGTTCTCCACCCGCCCACCCCAGTCCCAGTTAGTTTTCCCACCCGCCCACCCCAGTCCCAGTTGGTTCTCCCACCCGCCCACCCCAGTCCCAGTTGATTCTCCCACCCGCCCGCCCCGTCCCAGTTAATTCTCCCACCCGCCCGCCCCGTCCCAGTTAATTCTACCACCCACCCGCCCCGTCCCAGTTAATTCAGTCGTCCCAGTTAATTCTCCCACCCGCCCACCCCAGTCAATTCTCCCACACCGTCCCAGTTAATTCACGTCCCATTTAATTCTCCCACCCGTCCACCCCATCCCAGTTAATTCTCCCGCCCAGTCCCAGTTAATTCTCCCACCCCGTCCCAGTTAATTCTCCCACCCGCCTGCCCAGTCCCAGTTAATTCTCCCACCCAGTCCCAGTTAATTCTCCAACCCCGTCCCAGTTAATTCACGTCCCAGTTAATTCTCCCACCCGCCCACCCGTCCCAGTTAATTCTCCCACCCGCCCACCCCGTCCCAGTTAATTCTCCCACCCGCCCACCCCGTCCCAGTTAATTCTCCCACCCGCCCACCCCGTCCCAGTTAATTCTCCCACCCGCCCACCCCGTCCCAGTTAATTCTCCCACCCGCCCACCCCGTCCCAGTTAATTCTCCCACCCGCCCACCCCAGTCCCAGTTAATTCGCCCACCCCAGTCCCAGTTAATTCTCCCACCCGCCCACCCCAGTCAATTCTCCCACCCGCCCACCCCAGTCCCGGTTAATTCTCCCACCCGCCCACCCCAGTCCTGGTTAATTCTCCCACCCGCCCACCCCAGTCCCGGTTAATTCTCCCACCCGCCCACCCCAGTCCTGGTTAATTCTCCCACCCGCCCACCCCAGTCCCGGTTAATTCTCCCACCCGCCCACCCCAGTCCCGGTTAATTCTCCCACCCGCCCACCCCAGTCCCGGTTAATTCTCCCACCCGCCCACCCCAGTCCCGGTTAATTCTCCCACCCGCCCACCCCAGTCCCGGTTAATTCTCCCACCCGCCCACCCCAGTCCCGGTTAATTCTCCCACCCGCCCACCCCAGTCCCGGTTAATTCTCCCACCCGCCCACCCCAGTCCCGGTTAATTCTCCGACCCGCCCACCCCAGTCCCGGTTAAGTCTCCCACCCGCCCACCCCAGTCCCGTTTAATTCACGCACCCGCCCACCCCAGTCCCGTTTAATTCTCCCACCCGCCCACCCCAGTCCTAGTTAATTCTCCCACCCGCCCACCCCAGTCCTAGTTAATTCTCCCACCCGCCCACCCCAGTCCTAGTTAATTCTCCCACCCGCCCACCCCAGTCCTAGTTAATTCTCCCACCCGCCCACCCCAGTCCTAGTTAATTCACGCACCCGCCCACCCCAGTCCTAATGCATTCTCCCACCCGCCCACCCCAGTCCCAGTTAATTCTCCCACCCGCCCACCCCAGTCAATTCTCCCACCCGCCCACCCCAGTCCCAGTTAATTCTCCAACCCGCCCACCCCGTCCCAGTTAATTCTCCAACCCGCCCACCCCGTCCCAGTTAATTCTTCCACCCGCCCAACCCGTCCCAGTTAATTCTCCCACCCGCCCGCCCTTTCCCAGTGAATTCTCCCACCCGCCCGCCCTTTCCCAGTTAATTCTCCCACCCGCCCGCCCTTTCCCAGTTAATTCTCCCACCCGCCCGCCCTTTCCCAGTTAATTCTCCCACCTGCCCACCCCAGACCCATTTGGTTCTCCCACCCGCCCACCCCAGTCCCAGTTGGTTCTCCCACCCGCCCACCCCAGTCCCAGTTGGTTCTCCCACCCGCCCACCCCAGTCCCAGTTGGTTCTCCCACCCGCCCACCCCAGTCCCAGTTGGTTCTCCCAACTGCCCACCCCAGTCCCAGTTGGTTCTCCCACCCGCCCACCCCAGTCCCAGTTGATTCTCCCACCCGCCCACCCCAGTCCCAGTTGATTCTCCCACCCGCCCGCCCCGTCCCAGTTAATTCTCCCACCCGCCCGCCCCGTCCCAGTTAATTCTCCCACCCACCCGCCCCGTCCGAGTTAATTCAGTCGTCCCAGTTAATTCTCCCACCCGCCCACCCCAGTCAATTCTCCCACACCGTCCCAGTTAATTCACGTCCCATTTAATTCTCCCACCCGTCCACCCCATCCCAGTTAATTCTCCCGCCCAGTCCCAGTTCATTCTCCCACCCCGTCCCAGTTAATTCTCCCACCCGCCTGCCCAGTCCCAGTTAATTCTCCCACCCAGTCAATTCTCCAACCCCGTCCCCGTTAATTCACGTCCCAGTTAATTCTCCCACCCGCCCACCCGTCCCAGTTAATTCTCCCAACCGCCCACCCTGTCCCAGTTAATTCTACCACCCGCCCACCCCGTCCCAGTTAATTCAACGTCCCAGTCCACCCCGTCCCAGTTAATTCTCCCACCCGCCCACCCCATCCCAGTTAATTCTCCCACCCGCCCACCCCGTCCCAGTTAATTCTCCCACCCGCCCACCCCGTCCCAGTTAATTCTCCCACCCGCCCACCCCGTCCCAGTAAATTCTCCCACCCGCCCACCCCGTCCCAGTAAATTCTCCCACCTGCCCACCCCGTCCCAGTTAATTCTCCCACCCGCCCACCCCGTCCCAGTTAATTCTCCCACCCGCCCACCCCGTCCTAGTTAATTCTCCCACCCCAGTCAATTCTCCCACCCCAGTCCCAGTTAATTCTCCCACCCGCCCACCCCAGTCCCAGTTAATTCTCCCACCCGCCCACCCCAGTCCCAGTTAATTCTCCCACCCGCCCACCCCAGTCCCAGTTAATTCTCCCACCCGCCCACCCCAGTCCCAGTTAATTCGCCCACCCGCCCACCCCAGTCCCAGTTAATTCGCCCACCCGCCCACCCCAGTCCCGGTTAATTCTCCCACCCGCCCACCCCAGTCCCGGTTAATTCTCCCACCCGCCCACCCCAGTCCCGGTTAATTCTCCCACCCGCCCACCCCAGTCCCGGTTAATTCTCCCACCCGCCCACCCCAGTCCCGGTTAATTCTCCCACCCGCCCACCCCAGTCCCGGTTAATTCTCCCACCCGCCCACCCCAGTCCCGGTTAATTCTCCCACCCGCCCACCCCAGTCCCGGTTAATTCTCCCACCCGCCCACCCCAGTCCCGGTTAATTCTCCCACCCCCCCACCCCAGTCCCGGTTAATTCTCCCACCCGCCCACCCCAGTCCCGGTTAATTCACGCACCCGCCCACCCCAGTCCTACTTAATTCTCCCACCCGCCCACCCCAGTCCTAGTTAATTCTCCCACCCGCCCACCCCAGTCCTAGTTAATTCTCCCACCCGCCCACCCCAGTCCTAGTTAATTCTCCCACCCGCCCACCCCAGTCCTAGTTAATTCTCCCACCCGCCCACCCCAGTCCTAGTTAATTCTCCCACCCGCCCACCCCAGTCCTAGTTAATTCTCCCACCCGCCCACCCCAGTCCTAGTTAATTCTCCCACCCGCCCACCCCAGTCCTAATTAATTCTCCCACCCGCCCACCCCAGTCCTAATTAATTCTCCCACCCGCCCACCCCAGTCCTAATTAATTCTCCCACCCGCCCACCCCAGTCCCTGTTCATTCTCCCACCCGCCCACCCCAGTCCCAGTTCATTCTCCCACCCGCCCACCCCAGTCCCAGTTCATTCTCCCACCCGCCCACCCCAGTCCCAGTTCATTCTCCCACCCGCCCACCCCAGTCCCAGTTCATTCTCCCACCCGCCCACCCCAGTCCCAGTTCATTCTCCCACCCCAGTCCCAGTTCATTCTCCCACCCGCCCACCCCAGTCCCAGTTCATTCTCCCATCCGCCCACCCCAGTCCCAGTTCATTCTCCCACACGCCCACCCCAGTCCCAGTTCATTCTCCCACCCGCCCACCCCAGTCCCAGTTCATTCTCCCACCCGCCCACCCCAGTCCCAGTTCATTCTCCCACCCGCCCACCCCAGTCCCAGTTCATTCTCCCACCCGCCCACCCCAGTCCCAGTTCATTCTCCCACCCGCCCACCCCAGTCCCAGTTCATTCTCCCACCCGCCCACCCCAGTCCCAGTTCATTCTCCCACCGCCCACCCCAGTCCCAGATCATTCTCCCAACCGCCCACCCCAGTCCCAGTTCATTCTCCCACCCGCCCACCCCAGTCCCAGTTCATTCTCCCACCCGCCCACCCCAGTCCCAGTTCATTCTCCCACCCGCCCACCCCAGTCCCAGTTCATTCTCCCACCCGCCCACCCCAGTCCCAGTTCATTCTCCCACCCGCCCACCCCAGTCCCAGTTCATTCTCCCACCCGCCCACCCCAGTCCCGGTTAATTCTCCCGCCCGCCCACCCCAGTCCCGGTTAATTCTCCCACCCCCCCACCCCAGTCCCGGTTAATTCACGCACCCGCCCACCCCAGTCCTAGTTAATTCTCCCACCCGCCCACCCCAGTCCTAGTTAATTCTCCCACCCGCCCACCCCAGTCCTAGTTAATTCTCCCACCCGCCCACCCCAGTCCTAGTTAATTCTCCCACCCGCCCACCCCAGTCCTAGTTAATTCTCCCACCCGCCCACCCCAGTCCTAGTTAATTCTCCCACCCGCCCACCCCAGTCCTAGTTAATTCTCCCACCCGCCCACCCCAGTCCTAGTTAATTCTCCCACCCGCCCACCCCAGTCCTAGTTAATTCTCCCACCCGCCCACCCCAGTCCTAGTTAATTCTCCCACCCGCCCACCCCAGTCACCCCAGTCCTAGTTAATTCTCCCACCCGCCCACCCCAGTCCTAGTTAATTCACGCACCCGCCCACCCCAGTCCTAATTAATTCTCCCGCCCGCCCACCCCAGTCCCGGTTCATTCTCCCACCCCCCCCCCCCCAGTCCCGGTTCATTCTCCCACCCCAGTCCCAGTTCATTCTCCCACCCGCCCACCCCAGTCCCTGTTCATTCTCCCACCCGCCCACCCCAGTCCCTGTTCATTCTCCCACCCGCCCACCCCAGTCCCTGTTCATTCTCCCACCCGCCCACCCCAGTCCCTGTTCATTCTCCCACCCGCCCACCCCAGTCCCAGTTCATTCTCCCACCCGCCCACCCCAGTCCCAGTTCATTCTCCCACCCGCCCACCCCAGTCCCAGTTCATTCTCCCACCCGCCCACCCCAGTCCCAGTTCATTCTCCCACCCGCCCACCCCAGTCCCAGTTCATTCTCCCACCCGCCCGCCCCAGTCCCAGTTCATTCTCCCACCCGCCCGCCCCAGTCCCAGTTCATTCTCCCACCCGCCCGCCCCAGTCCCAGTTCATTCTCCCACCCGCCCGCCCCAGTCCCAGTTCATTCTCCCACCCGCCCGCCCCAGTCCCAGTTCATTCTCCCACCCGCCCGCCCCAGTCCCAGTTCATTCTCCCACCCGCCCGCCCCAGTCCCAGTTCATTCTCCCACCCGCCCGCCCCAGTCCCAGTTCATTCTCCCACCCGCCCGCCCCAGTCCCAGTTCATTCTCCCACCCGCCCGCCCCAGTCCCAGTTCATTCTCCCACCCGCCCGCCCCAGTCCCAGTTAATTCTCCCACCCGCCCGCCCCAGTCCCAGTTAATTCTCCCACCCGCCCGCCCCAGTCCCAGTTAATTCTCCCACCCGCCCGCCCCAGTCCCAGTTAATTCTCCCACCCGCCCACCCCAGTCCCAGTTAATTCTCCCACCCGCCCACCCCAGTCCCAGTTAATTCTCCCACCCGCCCACCCCAGTCCCAGTTAATTCTCCCACCCGCCCACCCCAGTCCCAGTTAATTCTCCCACCCGCCCACCCCAGTCCCAGTTAATTCTCCCACCCGCCCACCCCAGTCCCAGTTAATTCTCCCACCCGCCCGCCCAGTCCCAGTTAATTCTCCCACCCGCCCGCCCAGTCCCAGTTAATTCTCCCACCCGCCCACCCCAGTCCCAGTTAATTCTCCCACCCGCCCACCCCAGTCCCAGTTAATTCTCCCACCCGCCCACCCCAGTCCCAGTTAATTCTCCCACCCGCCCGCCCAGTCTCAGTTAATTCTCCCACCCGCCCGTCTCCCACCCGCCCGCCCAGTCTCAGTTAATTCTCCCACCCGCCTGCCCAGTCTGTTAATTCTCCCACCCGCCCGCACAGTCAATTCTCCCGCCCAGTCCCAGTTCATTCTCCCACCCTCCCACCCTCCCACCCCATCCCAGTTAATTCTCCCACCCGCCCACCCCGTCCCAGTTAATTCTCCCACCCGCCCACCCCGACCCAGTTAATTCTACCACCCGCCCACCCCGTCCCAGTTAATTCTCCCACCCCGTCCCAGTTAATTCTCCCACCCTCCCACCCCGTCCCAGTTAATTCTCCCACCCTCCCACCCCGTCCCAGTTAATTCTCCCACCCTCCCACCCCGTCCCAGTTAATTCTCCCACCCTCCCACCCCGTCCCAGTTAATTCTCCCACCCTCCCACCCCGTCCCAGTTAATTCTCCCACCCTCCCACCCCGTCCCAGTTAATTCTCCCACCCGCCCACCCCGTCCTAGTTAATTCTCCCACCCGCCCACCCCGTCCTAGTTAATTCTCCCACCCGCCCACCCCGTCCCAGTTAATTCTCCCACCCGCCCACCCCGTCCCAGTTAATTCTCCCACCCGCCCACCCCGTCCCAGTTAATTCTCCCACCCGCCCACCCCGTCCCAGTTAATTCTCCCACCCGCCCACCCCGTCCCAGTTAATTCTCCCACCCGCCCACCCCGTCCCAGTTGATTCTCCCACCCGCCCACCCCGTCCCAGTTAATTCTCCCACCCGCCCACCCCGTCCCAGTTAATTCTCCCACCAGCCCACCCCGTCCCAGTTAATTCTCCCACCCGCCCACCCCGTCCCAGTTAATTCTCCAACCCGCCCACCCCGTCCCAGTTAATTCTCCAACCCGCCCACCCCGTCCCAGTTAATTCTTCCACCCGCCCACTCCGTCCCAGTTAATTCTCCCACCCGCCCAACCCGTCCCAGTTAATTCCCCCACCCGCCCGCCCTTTCCCAGTGAATTCTCCCACCCGCCCGCCCTTTCCCAGTTAATTCTCCCACCCGCCTGCCCTTTCCCAGTTAGTTCTCCACCCGCCCACCCCAGTCCCAGTTAGTTCTCCACCCGCCCACCCCAGTCCCAGTTAGTTCTCCCACCCGCCCAACCCAGTCCCAGTTGGTTCTCCCACCCGCCCACCCCAGTCCCAGTTGGTTCTCCCACCCGCCCACCCCAGTCCCAGTTGGTTCTCCCACCCGCCCACCCCAGTCCCAGTTGGTTCTCCCACCCGCCCACCCCAGTCCCAGTTGGTTCTCCCACCCGCCCACCCCAGTCCCAGTTGATTCTCCCACCCGCCCGCCCCGTCCCAGTTAATTCAGTCGTCCCAGTTAATTCTCCCACCCGCCCACCCCAGTCAATTCTCCCACACCGTCCCAGTTAATTCACGTCCCATTTAATTCTCCCACCCGTCCACCCCATCCCAGTTAATTCTCCCGCCCAGTCCCAGTTAATTCTCCCACCCCGTCCCAGTTAATTCTCCCACCCGCCTGCCCAGTCCCAGTTAATTCTCCAACCCTGTCCCAGTTAATTCACGTCCCAGTTAATTCTCCCACCCGCCCACCCGTCCCAGTTAATTCTCCCACCCGCCCACCCCGTCCCAGTTAATTCTCCCACCCGCCCACCCCGTCCCAGTTAATTCTCCCACCCGCCCACCCCGTCCCAGTTAATTCTCCCACCCGCCCACCCCGTCCCAGTTAATTCTCCCACCCGCCCACCCCGTCCCAGTTAATTCTCCCACCCCAGTCCTAGTTAATTCTCCCACCCCATTCCCAGTTAATTCTCCCACCCGCCCGCCCCGTCCCAGATAATTCTCCCACCCGCCCGCCCCGTCCCAGATAATTCTCCCACCCGCCCGCCCCGTCCCAGATAATTCTCCCACCCACCCACCCCAGTCCCGGTTAATTCTCCCACCCGCCCACCCCAGTCCCGGTTAATTCTCCCACCCGCCCACCCCAGTCCCGGTTAATTCTCCCACCCGCCCGCCCCGTCCCAGATAATTCTCCCACCCGCCCGCCCCGTCCCAGATAATTCTCCCACCCGCCCGCCCCGTCCCAGATAATTCTCCCGCCCGCCCGGTCACAATTTAATTCTCCCACCGGCCGCCCCTTCCCAGTTAATTCTCCCACCCGCCCACCCCAGTCCCAGTTAATTCTCCCACCCGCCCACCCCAGTCCCAGTTAATTCTCCCACCCGCCCACCCCAGTCCCAGTTAATTCTCCCACCCGCCCACCCCAGTCCCAGTTAATTCTCCCACCCGCCCGCCCCGTCCCAGATAATTCTCCCGCCCGCCCGGTCACAATTTAATTCTCCCACCGGCCGCCCCTTCCCAGTTAATTCTCCCACCCGCCCACCCCAGTCCCAGTTAATTCTCCCACCCGCCCACCCCAGTCCCAGTTAATTCTCCCACCCGCCCACCCCAGTCCCAGTTAATTCTCCCACCCGCCCACCCCAGTCCCAGTTAATTCTCCCACCCGCCCACCCCAGTCCCAGTTAATTCTCCCACCCGCCCACCCCAGTCCCAGTTAATTCTCCCACCCGCCCACCCCAGTCCCAGTTAATTCTCCCACCCGCCCTCCCCAGTCCCAGTTAATTCTCCCACCCGCCCTCCCCAGTCCCAGTTAATTCTCCCACCCGCCCATCCCCGGTCCCAGTTAATTCTCCCACCCGCCCATCCCCGGTCCCAGTTAATTCTCCCACCCGCCCACCCCAGTCCCAGTTAATTCTCCCACCCGCCCGGTCCCAGCTAATTCACGTCCCAGATAATTCTCCCACCCGCCCACCCCAGTCCCAGTTAATTCTCCCACCCGCCCACCCCAGTCCCAGTTAATTCTCCCACCCGCCCACCCCAGTCCCAGTTAATTCTCCCACCCGCCCTCCCCAGTCCCAGTTAATTCTCCCACCCGCCCTCCCCAGTCCCAGTTAATTCTCCCACCCGCCCATCCCCGGTCCCAGTTAATTCTCCCACCCGCCCATCCCCGGTCCCAGTTAATTCTCCCACCCGCCCACCCCAGTCCCAGTTAATTCTCCCACCCGCCCGGTCCCAGCTAATTCACGTCCCAGATAATTCTCCCACCCGCCCGCCCCGTCCCAGATAATTCTCCCACCCGCCCGCCCCGTCCCAGATAATTCTCCCACCCGCCCGCCCCGTCCCAGGTAATTCTCCCACCCGCCCTCCCCGTCCCAGATAATTCTCCCACCCGCCCGCCCCGTCCCAGATAATTCGAGCACCCGCCCCAGATAATTCTCCCGCCCGCCCGCCCCGTCCCAGTTAATTCTTCCGCCCGCCCGCCCCGTCCCAGTTAATTCTTCCACCCGCCCACGCCGTCCCAGTTAATTCTCCCACCCGCCCAACCCGTCCCAGTTAATTCTCCCACCCACCCGCCCTTTCCCAGTGAATTCTCCCACCCGCCCGCCCTTTCCCAGTTAATTCTCCCACCCGCCCGCCCTTTCCCAGTTAATTCTCCCACCCGCCCGCCCTTTCCCAGTTATTTCTCCCACCCGCCCGCCCTTTCCCGGTTAATTCTCCCACCCTCCCACCCCAGTCCCAGTTAGTTCTCCCACCCTCCCACCCCAGTCCCAGTTGATTCTCCCACCCGCCCGCCCAGTCTCAGTTAATTCTCCCACCCGCGCGCACAGTCAATTCTCCCGCCCAGTCCCAGTTAATTCACCCACCCTCCCACCCCATCCCAGTTAATTCTCCCACCCGCCCACCCCGTCCCAGTTAATTCTCCCACCCGCCCACCCCGACCCAGTTAATTCTACCACCCGCCCACCCCGACCCAGTTAATTCTCCCACCCGCCCGCCCCAGTCCCAGTTAATTCTCCCACCCGCCCGCCCCAGTCCCAGTTAATTCTCCCACCCGCCCGCCCCAGTCCCAGTTAATTCTCCCACCCGCCCGCCCCAGTCCCAGTTAATTCTCCCACCCGCCCGCCCAGTCTCAGTTAATTCTCCCACCCGCCCGCCCAGTCTCAGTTAATTCTCCCACCCGCCCGCCGAGTCTGTTAATTCTCCCACCCGCCCGCACAGTCAATTCTCCCGCCCAGTCCCAGTTAATTCTCCCACCCTCCCACCCTCCCACCCCATCCCAGTTAATTCTCCCACCCGCCCACCCCGTCCCAGTTAATTCTCCCACCCGCCCACCCCGACCCAGTTAATTCTCCCACCCGCCCACCCCGTCCCAGTTAATTCTCCCACCCTCCCACCCCGTCCCAGTTAATTCTCCCACCCTCCCACCCCGTCCCAGTTAATTCTCCCACCCTCCCACCCCGTCCCAGTTAATTCTCCCACCCTCCCACCCCGTCCCAGTTAATTCTCCCACCCTCCCACCCCGTCCCAGTTAATTCTCCCACCCTCCCACCCCGTCCCAGTTAATTCTCCCACCCTCCCACCCCGTCCCAGTTAATTCTCCCACCCGCCCACCCCGTCCCAGTTAATTCTCCCACCTGCCCACCCCGTCCCAGTTAATTCTCCAACCCGCCCACCCCGTCCCAGTTAATTCTCCAACCCGCCCACCCCGTCCCAGTTAATTCTTCCACCCGCCCACGCTGTCCCAGTTAATTCTCCCACCCGCCCAACCCGTCCCAGTTAATTCTCCCACCCGCCCGCCCTTTCCCAGTGAATTCTCCCACCCGCCCGCCCTTTCCCGGTGAATTCTCCCACCCGCCCGCCCTTTCCCAGTTAATTCTTCCACCCGCCCGCCCTTTCCCAGTTAATTCTCCCACCCGCCCGCCCTTTCCCAGTTAATTCTCCCACCCGCCCGCCCTTTCCCAGTTAATTCTCCCACCCTCCCACCCCGTCCCAGTTAGTTCTCCACCCGCCCACCCCAGTCCCAGTTAGTTTTCCCACCCGCCCACCCCAGTCCCAGTTGGTTCTCCCACCCGCCCACCCCAGTCCCAGTTGATTCTCCCACCCGCCCACCCCAGTCCCAGTTGATTCTCCCACCCGCCCACCCCAGTCCCAGTTGATTCTCCCACCCGCCCGCCCCGTCCCAGTTAATTCTCCCACCCACCCGCCCCGTCCCAGTTAATTCAGTCGTCCCAGTTAATTCTCCCACCCGCCCACCCCAGTCAATTCTCCCACACCGTCCCAGTTAATTCACGTCCCATTTAATTCTCCCACCCGTCCACCCCATCCCAGTTAATTCTCCCGCCCAGTCCCAGTTAATTCTCCCACCCCGTCCCAGTTAATTCTCCCACCCGCCTGCCCAGTCCCAGTTAATTCTCCCACCCAGTCCCAGTTAATTCTCCAACCCCGTCCCAGTTAATTCACGTCCCAGTTAATTCTCCCACCCGCCCACCCGTCCCAGTTAATTCTCCCACCCGCCCACCCCGTCCCAGTTAATTCTCCCACCCGCCCACCCCGTCCCAGTTAATTCTCCCACCCGCCCACCCCGTCCCAGTTAATTCTCCCACCCGCCCACCCCGTCCCAGTTAATTCTCCCACCCGCCCACCCCGTCCCAGTTAATTCTCCCACCCGCCCACCCCGTCCCAGTTAATTCTCCCACCCGCCCACCCCGTCCCAGTTAATTCTCCCACCCCAGTCCTAGTTAATTCTCCCACCCCATTCCCAGTTAATTCTCCCACCCACCCACCCCAGTCCCAGTTAATTCTCCCACCCGCCCACCCCAGTCCCAGTTAATTCTCCCACCCGCCCACCCCAGTCCCAGTTAATTTTCCCACCCGCCCACCCCAGTCCCAGTTAATTTTCCCACCCGCCCACCCCAGTCCCAGTTACTTCTCCCACCCGCCCACCCCAGTCCCAGTTAATTCGCCCACCCCAGTCCCAGTTAATTCAAGTCAATTCTCCCACCCGCCCACCCCAGTCCCGGTTAATTCTCCCACCCGCCCACCCCAGTCCCGGTTAATTCTCCCACCCGCCCACCCCAGTCCCGGTTAATTCTCCCACCCGCCCACCCCAGTCCCGGTTAATTCTCCCACCCGCCCACCCCAGTCCCGGTTAATTCTCCCACCCGCCCACCCCAGTCCCGGTTAATTCTCCCACCCGCCCACCCCAGTCCCGGTTAATTCTCCCACCCGCCCACCCCAGTCCCGGTTAATTCTCCCACCCGCCCACCCCAGTCCCGGTTAATTCTCCGACCCGCCCACCCCAGTCCCGGTTAATTCTCCCACCCGCCCACCCCAGTCCCGTTTAATTCTCCCACCCGCCCACCCCAGTCCTAGTTAATTCTCCCACCCGCCCACCCCAGTCCTAGTTAATTCTCCCACCCGCCCACCCCAGTCCTAGTTAATTCTCCCACCCGCCCACCCCAGTCCTAGTTAATTCACGCACCCGCCCACCCCAGTCCTAGTTAATTCACGCACCCGCCCACCCCAGTCCTAATGCATTCTCCCACCCGCCCACCCCAGTCCCAGTTAATTCTCCCACCCGCCCACCCCAGTCAATTCTCCCACCCGCCCACCCCAGTCCCAGTTAATTCTCCAACCCGCCCACCCCGTCCCAGTTAATTATCCAACCCGCCCACCCCGTCCCAGTTAATTCTTCCACCCGCCCACGCCGTCCCAGTTAATTCTCCCACCCGCCCAACCCGTCCCAGTTAATTCTCCCACCCGCCCGCCCTTTCCCAGTGAATTCTCCCACCCGCCCGCCCTTTCCCAGTTAATTCTCCCACCCGCCCGCCCTTTCCCAGTTAATTCTCCCACCCGCCCGCCCTTTCCCAGTTAATTCTCCCACCTGCCCACCCCAGACACATTTGGTTCTCCCACCCGCCCACCCCAGTCCCAGTTGGTTCTCCCACCCGCCCACCCCAGTCCCAGTTGGTTCTCCCACCCGCCCACCCCAGTCCCAGTTGGTTCTCCCACCCGC
Source organism: Lissotriton vulgaris (assembly GCF_964263255.1). Taxonomy (NCBI): domain Eukaryota; kingdom Metazoa; phylum Chordata; class Amphibia; order Caudata; family Salamandridae; genus Lissotriton; species Lissotriton vulgaris. Next base: position 213,111,359 of record NC_141690.1, on the reverse strand, counting down.
CCACCCCAGTCCCAGTTGGTTCTCCCACCCGCCCGCCCCAGTCCCAGTTGGTTCTCCCACCCGCCCGCCCCAGTCCCAGTTGGTTCTCCCACCCGCCCGCCCCAGTCCCAGTTGATTCTCCCACCCGCCCGCCCCGTCCCAGTTAATTCTCCCACCCGCCCGCCCCGTCCCAGTTAATTCTCCCACCCACCCGCCCCGTCCCAGTTAATTCAGTCGTCCCAGTTAATTCTCCCACCCGCCCACCCCAGTCAATTCTCCCACACCGTCCCAGTTAATTCACGTCCCATTTAATTCTCCCACCCGTCCACCCCATCCCAGTTAATTCTCCCGCCCAGTCCCAGTTAATTCTCCCACCCCGTCCCAGTTAATTCTCCCACCCGCCTGCCCAGTCCCAGTTAATTCTCCCACCCAGTCCCAGTTAATTCTCCAACCCCGTCCCCGTTAATTCACGTCCCAGTTAATTCTCCCACCCGTCCCAGTTAATTCTCCCACCCGCCCACCCCGTCCCAGTTAATTCTCCCACCCGCCCACCCCGTCCCAGTTAATTCAACCTCCCAGTCCACCCCGTCCCAGTTAATTCTCCCACCCGCCCACCCCATCCCAGTTAATTCTCCCACCCGCCCACCCCGTCCCAGTTAATTCTCCCACCCGCCCACCCCGTCCCAGTTAATTCTCCCACCCGCCCACCCCGTCCCAGTAAATTCTCCCACCCGCCCACCCCGTCCCAGTAAATTCTCCCACCCGCCCACCCCGTCCCAGTTAATTCTCCCACCCGCCCACCCCGTCCCAGTTAATTCTCCCACCCGCCCACCCCGTCCTAGTTAATTCTCCCACCCCAGTCAATTCTCCCACCCCAGTCAATTCTCCCACCCGCCCACCCCAGTCCCAGTTAATTCTCCCACCCGCCCACCCCAGTCCCAGTTAATTCTCCCACCCGCCCACCCCAGTCCCAGTTAATTCTCCCACCCGCCCACCCCAGTCCCAGTTAATTCGCCCACCCCAGTCCCAGTTAATTCTCCCACCCGCCCACCCCAGTCCCAGTTAATTCTCCCACCCGCCCACCCCAGTCCCAGTTAATTCTCCCACCCGCCCACCCCAGTCCCAGTTAATTCTCCCACCCGCCCACCCCAGTCCCAGTTCATTCTCCCACCCGCCCACCCCAGTCCCAGTTCATTCTCCCACCCGCCCACCCCAGTCCCAGTTCATTCTCCCACCCGCCCACCCCAGTCCCAGTTCATTCTCCCACCCGCCCACCCCAGTCCCAGTTCATTCTCCCACCCGCCCACCCCAGTCCCAGTTCATTCTCCCACCCGCCCACCCCAGTCCCAGTTCATTCTCCCACCCGCCCACCCCAGTCCCAGTTCATTCTCCCACCCGCCCACCCCAGTCCCAGTTCATTCTCCCACCCGCCCACCCCAGTCCCAGTTCATTCTCCCACCCGCCCACCCCAGTCCCAGTTCATTCTCCCACCCGCCCACCCCAGTCCCAGTTCATTCTCCCACCCGCCCACCCCAGTCCCAGTTCATTCTCCCACCCGCCCACCCCAGTCCCAGTTCATTCTCCCACCCGCCCACCCCAGTCCCAGTTCATTCTCCCACCCGCCCACCCCAGTCCCAGTTCATTCTCCCACCCGCCCACCCCAGTCCCAGTTCATTCTCCCACCGCCCACCCCAGTCCCAGATCATTCTCCCACCCGCCCACCCCAGTCCCAGTTCATTCTCCCACCCGCCCACCCCAGTCCCAGTTCATTCTCCCACCCGCCCACCCCAGTCCCAGTTCATTCTCCCACCCGCCCACCCCAGTCCCAGTTCATTCTCCCACCCGCCCACCCCAGTCCCAGTTCATTCTCCCACCCGCCCACCCCTGTCCCAGTTCATTCTCCCACCCGCCCACCCCTGTCCCAGTTCATTCTCCCACCCGCCCACCCCAGTCCCAGTTCATTCTCCCACCCGCCCACCCCAGTCCCAGTTCATTCACCCACCCGCCCACCCCAGTCCCAGTTCATTCACCCGCCCACCCCAGTCCCAGTTCATTCACCCGCCCACCCCAGTCCCAGTTCATTCTCCCATCCGCCCACCCCAGTCCCAGTTAATTCTCCCGCCCGCCCACCCCAGTCCCAGTTAATTCTCCCATCCGCCCACCCCAGTCCCAGTTAATTCTCCCATCCGCCCACCCCAGTCCTAGTTAATTCTCCCACCCGCCCACCCCAGTCCTAGTTAATTCTCCCACCCGCCCACCCCAGTCCTAGTTAATTCTCCCACCCGCCCACCCCAGTCCTAGTTAATTCTCCCATCCGCCCACCCCAGTCCCAGTTCATTCTCCCACCCGCCCACCCCAGTCCCAGTTCATTCTCCCACCCGCCCACCCCAGTCCCAGTTCATTCTCCCAACCGCCCACCCCAGTCCCAGTTCATTCTCCCACCCGCCCACCCCAGTCCCAGTTCATTCTCCCGCCCGCCCACCCCAGTCCCAGTTCATTCTCCCGCCCGCCCACCCCAGTCCCAGTTCATTCTCCCGCCCGCCCACCCCAGTCCCAGTTAATTCTCCCACCCGCCCACCCCAGTCCCAGTTAATTCTCCCGCCCGCCCACCCCAGTCCCAGTTAATTCTCCCGCCCGCCCACCCCAGTCCCAGTTAATCCTCCCGCCCGCCCACCCCAGTCCAAGTTAATCCTCCCGCCCGCCCACCCCAGTCCCAGTTAATCCTCCCGCCCGCCCACCCCAGTCCCAGTTAATCCTCCCGCCCGCCCACCCCAGTCCCAGTTAATCCTCCCGCCCGCCCACCCCAGTCCCAGTTAATCCTCCCGCGCGCCCACCCCAGTCCCAGTTAATCCTCCCGCGCGCCCACCCCAGTCCCAGATAATTCTCCCGCCCGCCCGCCCCGTCCCAGATAATTCTCCCGCCCGCCCGCCCCGTCCCAGATAATTCTCCCACCCGCCCCGTCCCAGGTAATTCTCCCACCCGCCCGCCCCGTCCCAGGTAATTCTCCCACCCGCCCGCCCCGTCCCAGGTAATTCTCCCACCCGCCCGCCCCGTCCCAGGTAATTCTCCCACCCGCCCGCCCCGTCCCAGTTAATTCTCCCACCCGCCCGCCCCGTCCCAGTTAATTCTCCCACCCGCCCGCCCCGTCCCAGATAATTCTCCCACCCGCCCGCCCCGTCCCAGATAATTCTCCCACCCGCCCGCCCGGTCCCAATTTAATTCTCCCACCCGCCAGCCCGGTCCCAATTTAATTCTCCCACCCGCCCGCCCCAGTCCCAGTTAATTCTCCCACCCGCCCGCGTCCCAGTTAATTCTCCCACCCGCCCCCCCCAGTCCCAGTTAATTCTCCCACCCGCCCCCCCCAGTCCCAGTTAATTCTCCCACCCGCCCGCCCCAGTTAATTCTCCCACCCGCCCGCCCCAGTCCCAGTTAATTCTCCCACGCGCCCACCCCAGTCCCAGTTAATTCTCCTACGCGCCCACCCCAGTCCCAGTTAATTCTCCCACCCGCCCACCCCGTCCCAGTTAATTCTCCCACCCGCCCACCCCGTCCCAGTTAATTCTCCCACCCGCCCACCCCGTCCCAGTTAATTCTCCCACCCGCCCACCCCAATCCCAGTTAATTCTCCCACCCGCCCACCCCAGTCCCAGTTAATTCTCCCACCCGCCCACCCCAGTCCCAGTTAATTCTCCCACCCGCCCACCCCAGTCCCAGTTAATTCTCCTACCCGCCCACCCCAGTCCCAGTTAATTCTCCCACCCGCCCACCCCAGTCCCAGTTAATTCTCCCACCCGCCCACCCCAGTCCCAGTTAATTCTCCCACCCGCCCACCCCAGTCCCAGTTAATTCTCCCACCCGCCCACCCCAGTCCCAGTTAATTCTCCCACCCGCCCACCCCAGTCCCAGTTAATTCTCCCACCCGCCCACCCCAGTCCCAGTTAATTCTCCCACCCGCCCACCCCAGTCCCAGTTAATTCTCCCACCCGCCCACCCCAGTCCCAGTTAATTCTCCCACCCGCCCACCCCAGTCCCAGTTAATTCTCCCACCCGCCCACCCCAGTCCCACATGTGCACTGTAGACCCAGCAATCCAACAGCTGTGAAACAGTCTGGAGATTGCTGGCACAGGCCACCCAGACTCAAAATGAACCCTGGTTTAGCATGCTCCAACCAATCCTGGAGCTTCGCTCATGGTGATGAGAGTAGCTCCAGGATTGGTTGGATCACGTTCCACTGAGCAGGAAGGGAAGTCCTTCCCTTTCCTGCTCATGGACAACCAGGCAGAGCCTGCTCATGCTTCCGCTCTATATTATGGTGAGTTGTGCGCCATTGCACCCCGCCATAATTTATTAATGCTAGCCACCATTGACCCCTTGTGTGGTGTTTTAGTGCAAGCGTGTTTGTTAATATATAACTATATTAGGGAAGCTCCTTCACTATACTTGGCTGCTGAAGGTAATTTGTGTAGGATTGCAATAATCTGAATACGTTACGTTTTTACACAGTTTACTTAATTTATAAAGAAATCAATTGTGATTGTTGAGCATTGCACTCAGTGATAGCTGCATAGAAAAACAAGTGACTTTAACTGGCAACTTTTTGTTTTTATTCTTTCAGAGCTGTCTGGAGTTCAGTCTTAGAATCCAGGAGTTTATCGAACTAATACGACAAAACAAGAGACTGGATGCTGTGAGGTAAGAGAAGATACATTAATATCTATATTTAATATATAATTCAAGTGTATAGCTAATGAGCTCCGTACTCTTGTCACCTAAGTATTCAAACAGCTTGTACGAGCTTTCTCTTCACATTCTTTGCTTCTGCAAGGTCTGCATAGCAGAATAAATACCCGAACTTTGAATCAGCCTCATTGCATACTTGCGCTAGCAATTCATCCTTCAGAGTTCCTCCTGCCCAGTAAGAGTGATTCCAGTAGGTGCATGGAGCCAACTTTGGGACCATTGAGCCCCTCAATGCCTGGTCGAGTTGACAATCACTTGCAAAAAGGTTTGCAGAAGACATTAGTTTAATGACCCAAGTGGCAGAGCAGAGCAGTCTCATTGGACATGGGTTGAGAATGGTGTTTGGCAATAGTCAATGAAAGCAGGGATACCCTTCAGCCCACTAATTACTGAATGTTCAGTTAGTGCTGCTGCACGTTCTAAAAAGAAAAGTATTTTAATATTCATAAAGCTGTATACTGCACATAAAATGAAAGCTAAGACCGAAAATCAAAACTCTCTAGCCCAGTGATTATTAACCTTTTGACCTCTGTCGACCCATCCGTAATCATTACTAGAACCCAGGGTCGCTCACTGAGACACTATTAGAATCCGGGTACCCCCTCTAAATCATTACTGGAGGCCTAAGTATGTTCAATGATTTGAAGCATAAAATACACAAAAATTACACAGACAAGCTTTGATCGAATAAATGATTGAATATTTAATTCACAAACCACTATAAGAAAATAATCAAAATTCTAATTGTAATGGGGAGGTTGGAACATTTTATATATTCATTTGAGGTCACTCATCGTCTATAATAAATTCTGTTTCATAGACTTGCACTGCTGCCATGAATCAGTTGGAGGATACTAACTTGAGTATTAACGTTCAAATTCCTTCACGTTTACAGAACGTTTAAAATTTCTCAGTTGTACATTTGCTTCTTTATTTATGTACATTTTTCTCCTCATTTAATATTATTTAATATTCTAAGCAGATGTGGACTCCCTGAGAAGGCTTCGCAGGGGTCCCTGGGCCATGGGTTAAGAACAACTGCTCTAGCCTCTTTCTAGCCAAAGAATTGAGTCCATGAGCTATTAGAGCATTTAGGAGAAGGTGCGATAGATGTACTTATAATAGAGATGTATGGCCACTGCTACTATATTGCTGATATTTGTACTGTGCAAATGTCTGCATGATTGTCTCACTAGAGCTGCTTCTCTGTGACTCGCGAAGCACCTCCGGCATGATGCAGAAACTACAAACCAGTTTGGATTCTGCAGTGCATGAAGCACTAGTCGCATGCTTTTGAAGCACACCCCTGAAGAACAGAAGCCTTGCATCCTACCTCACCAGCAACAGTCTAGCAACCACTTGTTCTAGTCACTACTTTTTCAGGGAAATGCATTAATTTGTTTAATGAGTTAAAAAGTTGTGCATCGCTTTGAAGGCTTCAGCGTGTTGGAAGGTATCTATGCCTTCACCCACATGCAACTGAGGTCCCGAAACATTGCCTATTACCCAACCTGGTGAGATATTCTCTCCCAGACTTGTCGATGTGGATCATAAACACAAAAGAAGGTGAAGGGGCAGCGTTCAGTGTCTGAGACCGACTACCGGCGCAGTCCATGTTAGTCCACAATGTTGGAAGACTAAGGAAGGGCACCAGGATCCCAATACTTTTGATGTTTCTAAAGTGCAGCATCTCTGAAATAAATAGTCGCTATTGGATTTTTCCCATGCCTGGAGTGGCCACAAAATCATGTACACTGACTCTGCTGACAGGGAGGCTAAGGCAGTGTTACAGACCAAGGTTTGAATCTCTGATATTTTCGATAGGAGGCCTAGGAGGTTATGGAGAGAAGACTAGAGGCACACACTGTTTTCCCTGAAGCACTTGTGTGATCATGGACAAGTGGGGTTCACATTGTGCTGCAACCTTGGTCAATGCATACAGTTGGTGGTAATTCTCCTTCACCTTTGGGATCTGATGAAATTCTATGTGTCCCCGCCCACTCCCAGCCCCACAGGGCAAGAGATCACACAGACCTCACATTAACTGCTAAAGGTCCTCACACATCTGAGCTCCTCATAGGCTGGAACTTCTGTGCATAATGCAGTTCAGTAACCCAGTCCCAGCAGTTACGGCACTTCTCCCCAGGAAGTTCAGCAGCCATTGCAGCAGGAAACTAGAACCAGACTCAGTCATTAGTCTGGTTCCAGGGCAGTCGTCAGTAGACTGTGGAACTCAGCAAATGCTCAACTGTACTGGAGTACACTCGGTCAATGAGGGCTCTTGGAACAGAGTAGTGGTCAAGCTGACCAGCTTTTATCCCTGGTGATATTCAGTCAGCACTCTGTTATATTTCAGATTTTTAGGAGTCTCCTCAAATCAGTATTGCATCCTCGCAACATGATTAGCTCTTGCCAGGGCCATGGACAACAGGTGTCTTTTCTGAGCTGATTCCAGTTATCTCGTATGTATATGAGAAATCAGCCCACACATCCGACTATTTTCTGTGTAAATGCACATTGGTCAGGGTATCTGAAGGCAAACTACAAAGGAGCAATATGATATTGCCACCATCAAGGAGCTGTAACCATCCCCAGTAGGGTACTGGTTGAGGGAAAGGAATGTTGAAGGAGCAGCCTCCGAGGTATTCCGAGTCCTAGACCGCCTTGCACAGAGCCCACCACTAACTTAGTTGCCGTGTGTACACAGAAAAGCCGAAGAGAAAGAACAATAAGGTGAGGAAGGGCCTAAGGGAGTTTAAAGACCATACAGAGACACATTCCCTAACTGAACATATGAAACACAAAAGTGTCAAAGGGTCTATACACAAAGTCTATGTGTGGTACATTAAACTAAAGAAGTCTGTGTCAACTCATCCAAAAACTATGAAGAAACATAGATAAGTAACCTGTGATCCCTAACAGGATACCCATCAGTCACCACTCGGAACCGCCCTTCATCATTTGGGATTCCTGTTAACTATATAATAAGTACACTACCAGTTAAGGTGGAAGGTCAGATGTTGTAACCTCTTGTAAACCTGGTAGTGACTAATATGGTTTAGAGTGTCATAAACTACCCATCAATAAAAATAAGAATGAGGGTGACTGATTTGCAGTGCTAGTGAGGAAAAGTGTGCTTGGTGAAAATAAAATTGGGTGAGGGAGCAGGAATGAAAATAATTTTATTCTGTTTTATGCTCGCTCCACCAATATTAAAAGAGCAGCAAAGGTAGATTTAACAAATATCTACCTAGATGTAAAAATGGTCAACATGTTTCAGCAAATTAAAGGGACTAAAGAGTCCATTGCTTTCATCAAGACCTGGATATTCAATAGTGCTACTGCAAAAGTGTTGTGAAGTATTAAAAAGTGACGGCTCGGAAGGCGGCGAAGAGGTACCGACGGAGAGAGCGGTGCTTCCCTCATTTCCTGAGCCGTTGCCAGGCGGGGTGGAGCCCTCTGCTTCGACTACAAGGTGACATACAAAACATCTGCGAGTAAAGACTACACCTAGGAACTCAGGTGATCTTTTTTCATGTTGCAGCTGGTTTAATATGTAGTCACTTTTCCACACAGAAAAGCCAACATGGATTCCTTCCTGCACTCGGTCACACTTGTACCCAGCTTACAATCTCATCCTGCACCACATACAGTGCACATACAACTTTCATTAGTAACTCACACGTATGGCTGTAATAGACCCTTGCTAAGAGAGAATAGCATCACCTTTTAAGACCGTGGAAGTCAGTGAGTATCTGTCCCTGAAAGAAGTAGGTAAGAGGCCTGCCTGTTCCTTCACTACACATTACACTCCTACTAAAGCTAGAGCCACAAAGCAAGGGTAGAGAATGGAGTAGCCACTGTGCCAAGGAAGGGGGCCAGCTGGGATGCCCATCTCGTGCTCAGAGCATTGCTGTCCGTGTGACAGGAAGGCAGCACCCGTGAGGTTGCGTGATTGGCAGGCTCCCTGCCATAGCTAGGACGGGGGGCATACCCTCCAGACCCATGCAGGGGCCCAACACCTTGCTCTGGGTATTTCCAGAGAGGGATGTCCTCATGCCTATGACCTTGGTTTTGAAGCCAGGGTAGGTAGCCCCAGGAATGTAATTCGGTTTTCTTGAGATATTCGTGCTCAGCGATTGAGGCCCGGTTGAATTCCTTCATGCTGGTCACTAGGAATGCATAAGGTCATTTGGGGGTCGCAGACTTGCGCAAAGCTGCTCTTGCTGCATAGGAAGCCCGAGCAAGCAGAAGAAGCCCATGATTACACTTGAATCTCAACCCTTATATTAGGTCACGTAGCTAAAATGATGCGGACCTTGGAGACTTGCTGGATTCCGACATAGATCCCTTTAATTAAGACGGGCATGAAGGGAGAGGATGGCTAAAGTATATGAGCAACAGATCAATGCATGTGAAGGCAGTGCACAATATGTTCCTGAAAACTGCTTTCCGAGTCATAGATATTTGCACTGAGTCCGATGTAGCTGCTGTGGGGTCAGTGGCAGAGGATTGAAACGCGTCTGATTTGCCTAAATACGGGAATCACAGCCTTCCTGTACAAACCGCACAGCTCGAGCCAATGATCATCCTGGCCGATACCTAAGCACGTTTGACAAAACATGACCCCGTGGCTGTGGGATGTGTTCCGCAGGATGCAAACCTCCAGCTCTTCTCGGGGCGGCAGCAAGTGATGGTTGCATCTGCGCATTCTGGACCCAGGAAGCCACAGCCATTACATTCTACACGGTCCGCACGAAACCTCTTTGTAGCCAAATTATATATCGACCTCCTTTCACGGTAGAACATTTTTCTGATACTTCTGCGGAATTCTTCCTCGCAGTCCTGCGCCGCGCGGTGTCGTTTTCCTCCAATCTGCTCTGTCTGTTTTCTTTCCATCCGAATGCATTGGTCAGCTGCTCTTTCTTTAATGCTTCGAGTGTTTTTGTGGCTATAAAGAGCTCGCAGTCGCTGCTTGTGAATAAAGCGTTGGTGTGTTTCTCATAGCTCTTGGCATGGCGCCTCTTTTTCTGCCTTTATGATGAGCGTGCTGTGGCAAGTGCCTGCAGCAGGATTCTTTCAGCGTCGTGTCCACGGTGCAATAAATAGGTCAGGAATCCATTAATAAGCACAGAAAGCGTCTGTTTACCAAGCGGCTTCCTGTACAAGTGCCCCTGCCAGCGCCGACATTTTGTGGAAACGCAGCTGGTGTTTAAATAATTTTGAAAGCTCTGCCCGCTGCCTGCTGTTAAAGTTCTCAAGTGAAAGATCTGCTTTTAGGAACCCATTGATGTGAGCAGCCCCATTCCCCTCACCGCCCCCTCACCAAAAGGAATGCCACGTTAGAGCTTTAGGTCCTAGAAAATAGAATTTGTGTATTTTGAAGAGCTGTGCTCTTACATTTTTGTCAAATAAGTGGCAGAAAACAGGTTTACAGAACATTCTTGTACAGGGCCGGCGTTAGTGTTTGTGGGCCTAGTGCGACACGTTTTGTTGGCGCCCCGCCACCACAAACTGCTTTTTTTTTTAAGCGGAGCTCTATGGTTTTCACCATCACATAATAAAGATATAGGGCAGATGTAGGTAAAGTACATTTACCGATTCTAAAATACCGAATTTTACCGATTCAGTATTTTAGAAAAGGTAAATGCTATGTGGCAAAAAAATCGGTAAACATTACCAAATCAGTAAGATTCGGTATTTACCGAATCGGTATTTACTGATTCGGTAATTGCCATTCATTCCTATGCAATTACCGAATCGGTAAATACCGATTTGGTAAAATGGGATAAAACATTCAAGGGTGCCAGGGTATCACTTTGACACCCTGTTTTAGCCCTTAATCGTGCTTGTGTGCAGATGTGGCACATATATGTCTGCCACATGGCGCAGTTGAAAATGCACAGATTTGAATTCGTTATTTACCACCAACTTATAGTTGGTGGTAAATAACGAATCCTAAAATGGGAAAAGCACTAATTTGAGTGCTCTCTACATTGCAAATTCGGTAACTTACTGATTCGGTATTTTAAGGAATTGGTAATTTACTGAATTTGGAATTTAGGGCCACCTATATCTCAGTAGCCTAATACCGTTCGGTAACTGCCGAAATTCGGTAATTTCGGCCGTTACCGACCGGTATTGGGCGACCTACATCTGGCCCTAAGTGTATTAATAAGACTATTTTAACCCTTTCGCTGCTAGGGCTTTTCTCTCAGTAGTGGGCGCATAGACCTCAATAACCTTTTGTCCACATAAGCTATCCAAGTCAAATTTCCATCCTTTTTTTCCAACACCCTGGGTATTCTAAAGGTACACAGGGTTTGTGGATTCCCATAGAGGGGGCCGAGAAATTTGCCAAAATACAGTCACATTTAGTTTTTGGGTGAAAAAAGTGGTGCAGATGAAAGCGTTTTTTTCTTCTTGCAAATGGCATCAACGAAAGGTTTTGTGGTGCTAAAATAACCATCTTCCCAGCTTTAAGGCTTCTTCTAGACTTGATTCAGGAAAGCACATTTTTAGCACCGGTTTGGCATTTTACTGGGAGATAGCACATTTTTGCTATTTGTTTGTGCATTTATCCTCCTTCTAGTTTATGGTTGAAACGAGTATGCAGCCCATGGTCGATTCCGGAAAGCTAGACACTTCTGAAAATTAGACAAGATTCTGAATTCAGCAAGGGATCATTTGTGTAGATCCTTCAAGGTTTACCTATAGTTGAAATAAAAATTATTGAAATGGAGTTTAAAAAAACACCCATTTGTGTCTACTTTTTTATGCAAGCACCCAAGGTTTCAGAATGCTATGTGTGACATTTTCATAATTTCCAATGTAGTTATGAGTGACATTTCAACGACTATGAGTGACACTTTCTCACAAGCAAAATCAAGTATTGAAGACGAGGCAAACAAATAATTAATTGAATTTGATTTGTGTTATTACACATACCAACAATTCAGTGCCAGGCTGGTTACTTATACTAGTACTCACTTTACTGTTCTGTGTTCTTCTGATTGAATGAGCCAGGAAGAGTGAGTGGCACTAGCAGAAAGTCGGTGACTCAGTGCAAGGCAGCTCTAGTTGGCCACCCTTGTAGTAATCAGCTGTCTACTCGGTCCAGGCTACGGCCTGCCGGCCAGCTCATTCCTCTAAGTCCTGCTGTGGCAGCCGCTGCGAACCGGTCAGTGTCCGAAGCTGTCAATCATAACTCTCCATGACGACTGACCCGTCACTGGCTGCACAGCTCCCTCCCTCGGGCTTGGCAAATAATTCAATTGAATGCCGCCGGCATAGATATAATTAGCCTTACAGCATGGGCTGTCGGGCCAGTGCAAGTAACAGTGCTGCGAAACAGCCGAGCACCATGATTGCGGCGGGCTGCTGCGCCTGCAAACCAGTGAGCCGCCGGCCTCCTTCCTCATTGCTGCCCGCTCTCTGGCAGCACTACAGGACAGTGCGGTGATACGGAGCACCACACTGAAATGTGTTAGTCTAACGCCTGATGCGTGGTACTTGGCAGGCCTGCTTTATCTGTAACTTCTTTTTACTATGGGAGATTTTCAAAAGCAGCATATCATTACGTCGCTGGAGCCTTCTTGTTGCGGGATATATAGGGTTTTTAGGTTCCCCTAGAATCATCCGAGATACTCAGAGCCAACAACTGAGCTTCTTAGATGGTTTTTCATTGTGTACTGACTATTGAGCAATTCATATGGTAAATTATAAATAATGGAAAACGAGTATTGAAGGAAACACTACATTTCTGCAATGCACACCGGATACAGAGTTTAGGATCAGTGGTCGTTAGTACATATCTGAATTTATGGGTACCCTTACTGGTATGTGTTTCAGAGAGCATTTTGTATAAAGTCTTCTTCGTTATACACTTGCTTACATTTGAAAGGCACAAACGTAGAGATATTCAATTGGTAATAACAAATGTTCTGCTATTTTGTATTGCCACATGTCTCCTGATAAAAATAGTACCCCGTTTGTGTGACTGTGAATCCAAAACACCCCAAAACGTAACACAAGACCCATCATATGTCACCCAGCAGACTACTTTTTCTTTACAAGGTTGCTAGCTGTGGATTTTGGGTCCCAGATCAGCAGACACCTAGGGAAACCTATGAAACCAGCATATCTTCGAAAACTAGACACATGCAGGAGTCCAAGGTGGGCTGACTTGTGTGGCTCTCACCAGATTTTTTTTTTTTTTTTACCCTAAATCCTGTTCTAAGCTCAGACTTTGCATAAAAAAAAATATTTTCCTTTCATTTCAGTGTTGAAAAGTCATGGAATCTGCAGGCCGATTCCCTACCGCCCAACATGCCCCCAAATCTCCTGAGAAAAACAGTGCTTCAAAAGTGCTCATGAGAAGAAAGAGCTCAAACGCAACATAGACACATACAATTTTTTCATTGAAAACTGATCTATTTTAGCAATGTGGATAGCTGTGGATTTTGGGCCCCAGCTCTGCCAGCACCAAGGGAAACCTACCGAACCAACAGGTTTAAAAAAAATTGATACCTGGGTTGAGTTTAAAGTAGGATGACTTGCATGGCTCTCACCAGGTTTTTCTTAACCAGAATTATGTGCAAAGCTCAAACTTAGTCTAAAAACACATTTTCCTTGCATTTCTGAGAGAAAAAGTCTTGGAACCTGCAGGCTGCCACAGATTTCCTACCAGTCAGTATTCTTTTGTGTGGGTAGGTCAATTGCTAACAACAGCAAAGTGATACAACGTAGACGCATCCCGTCATTCCTGTGAAAAAAATTATGTGTTTTTTGCAATGTGGGTAGCTGTGGATTTTGAACTGCACCGCAGCCGGAACTTATTGAAACCAAACAAACCAGCACATTTTTGAAAACTAGAGACTTGGGGTTGGGGTAGGGAAAGGAGTCCAGGGTGGGGTGATTTGAATTGGCTCTCACCACATTTTTTTTAACCTGGAATCCCATGCAAAGCTCACACTTTGTCTTAAAAACACACTTTACTTGCATTTATATGAGGAAAAGGCCTGGAATCAGCATGGAACCACAAATATTCTTCCATCCAGTCTCCCGAGAAAAACAGTCCCTCACTTATGTGAGAAGGCCAAGTGACTGTGACACGAAAGGGCATGTGTTTATTCAACGTTACATCTTTGTAGGGTATTCTGGGTAAGAAATCATTAGGAGATCCACGCAGCCCACACCTCCCTGGACTCCCCCAGGTGTCTAGTTTTCAGAAATGTTTGGGTTTGAAAGGTTTCCCTAGATGGCTGCCAAGCCCGGGACCAAAAACGCAGATCCCCCCCCCCCCCTGCAAAACCAGGTAGTTTTGTAATAGATAATGTTGATGTCTCAACAATATGTTTTGGGCCCTTCCCTGTCACGTGAACTTTGCCCACCTATACAAGGGAAGTACTCATTTTATCGGGAGACCTGGCTGAATGGTGGTTGATAAAAAAATTTGTGGCGGCCCAGTCATCCCACAACATTTCCAAAATATTTTTTTCAATTTAACAAATTAACAAGGATTTCTGGGTAAGTAAACCTTGTGGGATCCACACAAAACATATCGCATATTATTCCCTTGGTGACTAGTTTCCAAAAAGATGCGAGAGCAGAAGATGCTCACTACAGAGAGCATATGCACTGCCAGTAAAAAGCAAAAAAAAAAACCATTATCACACACCCATCCATTAGTAAATCACAGGGTTGGATTTGGCACAAGGGTAAGTAAATGGTTCACAAAAAAAATTAATCACCAATGATTTTACAAAATAAAATTTTCAAAAAACATTGTTAATAATTTTAACATCAGAATAGAAAACCACTGACTTTGCTGCTCATGAGCTGTAAAGCCACAGCAAGGCACCTACCGCTTTAATTCCCATTCTCACGCTTTTCATGCGTCAGTCGCAGAAAACCATTCACACTGCCAGCTGCTGACCCAACACAATGCAACACTTACATTTACAAACAGCGCCATTCAGAGGCCCATCACTCTTGTACGCCAAAAGGACTTACATACCAAATCACATCACCCAAACATCAAACAACCTACAAACACACCTCAAGCAAGGCAATACACATGCTGGTTACCAGCCATCGCAAACCGCCAGCCCATACACACCAAAACATGCGGGCACACATAGGCCAGGATTAAATGGACACTTAGGGCAATATATACGACTGTCCTTTTACATGCCTCTTGGGACACAGATTCAACACAGATTCTACATCTCCTTTAGGAAAATAATCTTTTGGATGTGGGAGGAATGTAATTAGGAATGTGGCATTCTTTCAATCTAGCCACATCCTCCACCACTTCAACTCTAGAAACACTTGCATACTCTACTATATCAGGCTGCTGAAACTGTATGAAAGTCTTTTTTAGGTCTCGGCTAGTAACGCGCTGAAAGCGCGTTTTCACCAGAGAGCTTTAGTCGGCGTCTCAGCAGTCTGAGAACGCCGAAGTGAGACAAGACCTGGCTGCGCGCAGCGTTTCCCCATAGGATAACGTTGTGCCCGCGGCCAGGTCTTGATTCCACAGCATTGCACGGCAGACCGGATCGCGTCGCGCGCCTCTCTGGAATGCAGGGGGAGTCTGCAGAGGGGCGCGCGGCGCTGATAACAGTTGTTGTTTTTTTCAATTATAGTGGCTAGACATGGGCCGCAATAACTGAAAGCATATGTGCGCGTGCACCACGTCTTTACAATAGCGTCTGTCTGGACTAGCTGTCTGCAGTGCAATTTAATCCACACAACATGCCGTGCTCTGTAAGCAATCAGCCCTCTCCAACTGTTCACTTTGCATAGACGCCCGTCTTGCACCCTATCACCCCCATCCCCTCCCGAGCACCCACCTCCCTCCAAACAGCGCCCCCAACCCCCGCAGACCGATGCGCACCCTCGCAACACCCCTCCAGCAAACCGGACCCCCTCCGTGTCCCGCACGGCCACCCTAATGCCCACTGAACCTCCTGGCCCGCCTCACCCACCAAAAAACCCGCCAGACATCGACCCCGCCTCTTGCCCCCGACAAACGACGCACAATCCCCTCCACTGGCAAACACCGAGGCGGCCCAGTCAAACGGGCTTTGCAGGCTGAGCGCCTCAACCATGATCCAATATTTCAATGTATTTTCGCAACGAAAACAGAGATATGGGCCACCAATCAAAACCCTTCCCCAAACCGAACACCGGGATCAGTCCTCACCCGAGCATCTCCCATCCCGAGCAAAGACCGCACACATCAGAGGAGGCATGCATCCAGCCATCAACCTCCCCGCCGAAAAGCGCACTGAGAATAAGGCATAGCCAAAAGCACTACTCCGGACCTTCCCCCACCCTCGACCCACATCCCCGACACCATGGACGATGTGCCATACCCCAGCTCTACTCACGCTGTGTGTGTGGGGGGGGGTGGTGGTACCAGTTGCGAAAACTACAACTGGAAAGGGGCGACCACTCGGTCCCCCCGAACGTATGGTCGGGTGCCCCGATCCCCCCGGGAAACCATTTTGGGCGGGAGGCGTGTCACGGCTGGTATGCCCGAAGCGGCGTAGCCGGGGCGCGCCTTTTCCCGCCCAAGAGGGGTTGTCCTAGACACCTACACCGTCGGCCACACCCCGTAGGCGGTTGGAGGAGGGTCCACGCCCTCCCAAAGAAGAATAAAAGGAGCGACAATCCAAAGAAGCATCCTCTTGTTCCTGTGCTTGGAAGCTGCACCTCTTCGTTGCACGTGAGCCCGAGACGGAACCAAGAGCCAATTTTGAGAACTTGTAATTTTGTGTTTCTTCTTTCAGCGATTTCGAAGCTTTGATCCAGGACCTCGAGTCGAATATCCGTGAACGATGCCTGGCAAGAAGGTCGGAAAGAAGGTTGGGACCGAACAGATGCTTCGTATGCTGGTAAAGGACATGGCGAACATGAAGAAGCAGATGGCGGCAATGAATGGTACGGGGAGACCGAAAAAAGTCATCGGACCAGCATTGCCGGGAGTAGTCCCTACCGGGAGGGGTAAAAGGACCAGGAATAGGGCGGCAGGAGGGGAGGCTCCGGTTCCCGAATCACCTCCGGCGAGCCCGGTCAGTCCGTTCGAGGCCCCAGTTCCGGTCCCGAACGCGGGACAACCAATCCCTGTCGTGGTCACACATGTTAACGAGGGGGATATGCCTCCTGAATTGGCTGCCCAATTGGCGGCATGGTTGGGCAGGGACAACGAGGGGGCCACGGCCGAGGAGGCCAGGTCGATAATGAAGCTGTTGCGGCAATCGAAAGATGCTGCGAAGGCACCTTGTCCTCTTGTTTCCCCGCAGGTTCCCATGTAACAACCAGTATCGAGCGTTGGAACAGCAGCGACAACAGTCACAGCTACTTGTTCGGGTAAGCAGCCGTTGCCAATAGCGGGGGAGGGATCTTTACCCTCAAGGAGGGAAAAGGTGGTTCAACATATTCCGATGGATGTGAAAGAAAGGATTTGGGCAGATAAATATGTGAACATGTTTTCATTATTGACCGATCACTATGAGATAGAGCATGTTAGAAATCAGAAGGAGTTGTTGCATCCGAGTGTATGGCGTGCAAAGATGGTGGGTTTCAGAGTAGATGAAACAATCGCTAATTGGGCCAGGGCGTTTGGAATGTTCACTGCAATTATGGGGGAACGTAGGCCTGAAGTATTGTTGGAACTAGCTTGTTACCAGACACGTATTATGGAATTCTATGAATCGTACGGAGGCAATCAATGGTTTGGTTATGATAACAAATTTCGTAAGGCCAAGGAGCACGACCCATCCCTGACGTGGGATTGTTTCGACTCCATTTCCTGGCAGAAACTGGTTGGGTCCAACACGGCGAAGTCGCCTTCTTTGGGCGGGAATGGGGCTGAGCCTTCCCGCCATTCTTTGGGGCCGCCCTTTCGGGCGGGCGCAAACAGTGATCAGAACGCAAAGAGTAATGGGAACTCAGGTAGGAAAGGGGTCTGTTGGAGCTTTAACAGAGGCAAGTGCACTAGGCCACATGGGACATGCAAGTTCAGGCATGAGTGTGCAGGGTGCGGACAGTCCTCACACCCCGAGAGTTCGTGCAGAGCCAAAACTGGTGATACGGGAGGTAGAGGAGGCGCCAAACAGGTCTAAAATCGACCGAGGGGCACCGTTACCTACTCCCGTTGATATCATGGCAATGATCCCTTGGCTGAACGAATACCCTGATCATGTCTCCGCCGGGGTGTTGCGAGACGGTTTCTCATATGGTTTCCGCATCCCGGCGGGGGATTTTCAGGGGGAAGCACAATGTAAGAACCAACTATCGGTTCAACAAAATACGACGGTGGTACAGGCAAAGATTGCAAAGGAAGTGGCCCGAGGTCGGGTTGCGGGACCATATGGCAAGCCGCCAGTTGTCGACTTTGTTTGTTCACCGTTGGGAGTAGTCCCCAAGAAGGACCCAGGTGAGTTTAGGTTAATCCACAACTTGTCCGCTCCTAGGGGTCTTTCGGTGAACGATGCGATTGACCCGGGAGTTTGTTCGGTGCGGTACGCATCCTTCGATGAGGCCGTCGCCATTTTGAATCGCCTGGGGCCCGGAGCGCTGATGGCTAAATCAGATATCGAGTCAGCGTTCCGGTTGCTCCCGGTACACCCAGAGGATCAGCGTCTCTTAGGTTTTGTGTTTCAAGGACACTACTACATGGATAAATGTATGCCAATGGGTTGCTCCATCTCTTGTGCGTATTTTGAGAAGTTCAGTACTTTTTTGCAATGGGCTTTCACCAGAGCCACGGGTTTTACACTGGTCATGCATTACCTTGGTGATTTTCTGTTCCTGGGGGCGGCCGGGGACACGGAATGTGCTCAGGCCTTGAGTGAATTCTGTAATCTCATGAAAGAATTTGACGTGCCACTGGCACCAGGCAAGACGGTAGGGCCATCTACTACACTCGAGTTTCTGGGGATTGAGCTCGATTCTGTGGAGGGGTGCTTCCGCTTGCCCAAAGAGAAGGTAATGAAATTTAAGGCCTCGCTCGAAATGTGCCTCGGCGAGAGAAAAGTAATTCTCCATCAGTTGCAACGAGCTGTGGGTCAGCTTAACTTTGCCCTTAGAGCGGGAAAAGGGACGAGCCATCGGCATTACTCTATCGCCCAAGCTATGGTTGGCCTCAAGGAAGGGCACCACCGCACAAGACTGTCAGCAGAGGTTCGCCAGGATATGCGCATATGGCTGGCATTTCTGGCGGATTTCAACGGTCGTGTCGTGTGGAACAAACCGCCAGTTTCCTCCGCAGAGCTGGGGTTGTGGACCGACTCGGCAGGGAGTGTAAGTTTTGGCGCCATTTTTGGTAATCAATGGTCGGCACGAACCTGGCCGGTGTGGTGGCACGACGATGGGCTCACAGGTAACATTGGGTTTCTTGAGCTGTTCCCCATTCTGGTGGCCTTAAAAACATGGCCAGAGGGGTTTCGTGATCGCTCTGTGGTGTTCTGGTCTGATAATATGACTGTTGTGGAATGTATCAATAATCAGGCAGCACGCTGCAAATGGATTTTGAGATTGCTGAAGGAAATTGTCCTGTTATGTATGAGACTAAACGTCCACTTTAGGGCAAGACACGTGCCGGGTGTACTGAACCAGGCAGCTGATGCACTCTCTCGTTCCCATATGCAGGCCTTCCGGGGTTTTCTGCCCTCAGCGGACTTGGTGGCGGCACCATTTCCCGAAGCTCTCTGGTCGCTCGGTGCCCCGGATTACAAAACCTCGTGGGAGAGAGTCTAGCACACAGGACAAGGAAGGCTTATGAAGGGGCGTTCCGTTCCTATTGGTCATTTTTGGGTTCAGCTAGGGGGGAGCAGTGGGGGCAGGAGGAGTATGTCCTGAAATTCCTGGTATCACTACATCAGGCAGGCAGATCAGTGGCGACAGCCAATAGGCACCGGGCCGCCATTTCCTTCATGGCGCGGGCACATGGAATCCAGGACCCCACAGCGTCCTTTCTCGTACAGAAGGCACTGCGTGGGTGGCAACGCCTTGAGGGTCGTAGAGCGGATGAGAGGCACACGATAGGTCTAGCAAGGTTGTCCCTGTTAATGTCCGTACTCCCTGCGACATGTTCATCTCAATCAGAGACGGTGCTGTTCCGGGCCGCTTTTGCATTAGCATTCCATGGGGCTATGCGGGTAAGCGAACTGGTAGCGAGGAATAAGCAGGATACGGGGGGAGGTCTGTGTCGAGAACACATTCAAATTAAGGGGGAGACAATGGTAGTCTCAATAGCCAGGTCCAAGACCGATCAGGGAGCGATCGGGGACAGTGTGGTAGTCCAGCGGATTCCGGGATCTCCCATGTGCCCGGTAAAATGCGTGGAGGAGTATTTAGCGCAGAGGACGGCATCATGGGGGGGAAGCTTGCTGAGGCACACCGACGCCACCCCACTGACTAGGTTTCAGTTTCAGCGGGTGTTAACAATGGCAATCGCGGCAGCGGGCTTGAACCCGAGCGATTTTGGGACCCATTCCTTCCGGATAGGGGCTGCTACAGAGGCTACAGCCAGGGGTCTGAGTGTTGAAAAGGTGAAACAGTTGGGCCGTTGGTCCTCGAACTGTTATAAAGGGTACGTGCGGTTGCACATGTTGTGAAGCTTATGTCATGTACTCACGCTTCTTGTTCTCTGTTTGGTTCACAGTTTCGCGAGCAGGCTTTGCGGGGCGGACTGTGCAGTTGACCCGACACCTGGTGACCAGCGGTCAAAGATCACCGGCTGAGGAAAGAGTGGTGTGGGTCATTGGCCACTCATACGTGAGGCGCGCCGCGGACGTATTCAAAGCAGGTGACATGATTCACGTGGCTGGGGAATACGGGTACAGGGTGACCTTCCACGGAAGGGGCGGGCTCTGTATTGACCAGTTTCAAAGTTTTATTGAGGGACTGTTAGGGCGGACGAGGTCACCGCCATCTGTAATCATAGTGCATCTTGGGGGCAATGATTTGGTGACCATTGGTCGACGAGTACTTCTCGAGTCAATTTTGTCCACAGTAAGTTGGTTGGCAAGAAGGGTTCCGGGGTGCACAATTGCATGGTCACACATGATTCCTCGGAAGGTGTGGCGGGGGGCCCTCTCTGTGTCAGCTTTGAACCAGTCGGTAAAGAAGGTTAATAACAAAATGGGTAGGTTGTTTCGTACAGGTAAATTGCACTGTATTCCACACGGGTGTATCCGGGGGGACCATATGTATTTGGAGGATGGGGTCCATTTGTCCCGGGAGGGTAATGTCTTACTCATAGGAGACTTCATAGCTTGGTTAAAGAGTTTATGTAGCCATGACCTTTAGTAGGAGCTTTTGTGGGGGGTCCGGATAGCCGGTCAACTATCCGGCCTGTGGCGGTAAGGTCATGATCGGTGAGCAGTAATTGGAAGATCCCTAGAGGTGGGGCGCCACCCATTATGGATGGGAGCGCCCGGGGGGAGGCGGTACCCTTCTAAGGATGGGACCGCCGAAAGGGAAGGCTGTCATAGGCCCCTCCCTGGGGAGGAGGGGCTACGGGCCCCTCCGTGGAATTTCCCGGGGCCAGGACATCCGCGACGGCGGATGTGGTAAGCAGTGTGGGGTGGGAGGGGGGTCTACGCTACCTTCTAGACACCTCACACGAGTCCTCGGACGACCACCAAGATGGCGTCGAGTAAATATGGGGCCCCCGTTAAGACAAGGGAAATTGGAAGTTGGCACAGAGGTACAGTCCTCTGTGCGCACGCCCCTCACAAGTAAGGGGGGGAGTTCTGGTATTAGGGATCTGACACCGGTTACGACCTTGCCGTTGGCCCGTAATGTTAGGATGTACAATTTAAATTTTGAGAAATGCATTTACAGGATGTTTTAGAATCGGCTAGGAGAACCTTTGTATTAGAGATATGTTAAGGTTAGCCAATAAACATCGTAATGTATAAATGAAATTGTACATGATATGAAACTGTTATTTTAATGTTTTCATTTTTGTTTCATATTTTAATAAATACGGCCGGGAGGGTAACTCCCTCCCGCCTTCCAAAAGTTCAAGAACCGTTTCCGTCTTCCCATTCTTGGGGATTGTGTTGGGAGGGGGTGACGGGTATCCCGGCCATACAGAGTATGTGCGAGTCACCACCCAGCAGCACAACCAAGGTCGTATTCAAAAGCAACATCTTCACACCCCCAAAGTGCAGTGCATCGACCCGGGGGATGTTGCTAGCCAGCAAACATTCATTACGACAATTACACTTGGAATGCGCCTGTGTCTACTAAATCCCAGGGGGCAAAATCTGCACGAAGGAATCCTGTTTTCATCGCATCCTTCGTCCGTGCCACCTTTATTATAAACAATGTGACGGTGATGGCGTGCAGTGACAGCATAACACTTGAGCGGTTGGGGCGATGTGGTTTGGAGGCATAAACCATTCCTTCTAACCCGCCCTTATTAGGAGATAGTGCCTGATCTTGTACTCCTTCACCCTCCAAAACCTTTCTCTCACAGAATACTGCGATCTCACCCTCCCTATTATCTTCGGCCTTCGTTTATTTCTAGGGCATCAACTTCCACAACTGCTCGATCTCTGCTCCCTTGTTGACTAACAATGTCTAGACGTAAATAAGGAGGTCCATATAAGACGCGCAATGCCCCTTGACACCACTTGCCTTTGTCTTCTGCCATCAGTATTTGCTCCACTCACCACCTTACTTGCCGCGCACCCTCATTGCGCGGCCTTTCTCCCCCCCCTCCTCGTTCCTCAGACCGTCGCCGAGCTGGACCCATGCTCATCCCTATCAGATGACCCCCACCACCCTTCTCCGCTCTCCCAGCCCCTGCACCCTCCCCCCTGCTGTCCCGTGCCCTTCCCCCACCCGTTCTCACCTATAACCACTACCATGTAGCTGCCCCCAGTCCACCCCTACCCCCTACCTCACCTTGCACTCTGTCGACGCCGCACCTCTTCTCCTGCTAATATTCCCCCCCCTCACGCCAGCATCGGACTGGCTTTCGTAGTGTGTTGGGGTATACCAGCGTGGGGCACTATACACTTCTTGAGAACTGTGTTCTGCTGTACAGCGCATAGACGCACGTAGTGCCCCACCACTGGTACCAACAACCAGGAAAACAAGCATTTGCAATGCAATAGGTGTCGCATTATTAAAGTTTGAGGTATTGGCATTGCTAAATAATGCAACACCAATAGCTTTGTTGCAGTTGGTGTCGCAATATTTAGCAATGCCAATAGCTCAAACTTAATTAACCCAAGACCTATTGCATTGCAAATGCTTGTTGTATCTTGAGAACAATCCTTGAATACAAGAAAAACATTGAAAGTTGCCAAACAAAACAAATAGATAGCCAACTTCTTATACCAAATGTTTGACTTACGAACAGCACTGTAAGGCTCCAACCTCTGATCTACTCTATCTACACCACCCATGTGCTTATTGTTGTCTTAAATGCACACAGGTTTGTGCACTTCACCAATCTGACCGCAAATAGTCACAAGTGAAGAACTTTCATCATGAATGGTTGTCAGCATGTGGACCTCTCTCCTGTCTGAAGATTTCATCGCTACAAGTTCATCGCTATGCAATGCACTGCACCATCCCCTCTGATGTTTTTTACCTACAAGCTGTTTAGGGTAAGCTTTATAGTTAGAGCAGATTGAGCCACATGCACGAGTGTCCACTTTGAAACATTCCATGAACAGTTGCACACCAGTTTAGAAGTTATCTATGCATTAATTGTGACCTTTGTTAAAAAGTCCTCTACGATGTTCCCACATAATTTTCTGCTGACTTCAAAAGTGTTCGGACAACCAGGTGGGGTCAATAGAAACATCCCTACCAATGTACACTCTGAACTTATAGGCATAATCAGTACTGCTCTCAGACAGCGTGTACATCTTAATTCCATAACGTGCCCTCTTGCTAGGAATGTACTGCCTAAAAAACTAATGGCCCTTGAACAGGACCAAATGTTCATCCACAGCTATTTGCTTCCTTGGAACATATATCTCTGAAAAGAACAAGAACAGGCCAGCTCTTGAATTGACTGTCACAATTGGGCTGATCCTGTGGCAATGCTGAGCATTATCAACAAAATGCAGCATCAGAAGCCAATACTGATCACAACTCATGGTTGCAGGAAATATAGCATTTGCCATCAAGGAACTAGTAGGCCAATATGAAGACAGCACTAGCTTCTTTATTAATCCCTTCAACAATGTTAAAACCCAGAACTTCTTCACCTCATCCAGATTTGTTGGTGTCCAATGGGTAGCTCCAGAGTGGGGCTTAAGTCTGGCACTGTAGCCCCTCAAATACTGTTTAGCATACAAATTAGTCTGGTCAGCAATCTCATCCAAAAATGCATTGTCCATATACAACTAAAAGAAATGTATAGGCAAAAGGTTTTGAGCATTTACTCTATATCCTGTGAAAACACTAAAGGCAGGCAACACAGGCTTCACCATGTATGTGGTGACCTAGAGTTAAGCACTTCCAATGGGAAGCCTTCCAGTCCCAGGCCGCAATTCAGATTCCTCTTGCTGCGCTGTTGGCATTTCAGTGTCCTCCTCTAGAAGAGGAACTTTCCCTGAACTGATAGTGGCTTCATCATTAGTTGATTACTCTTGGACAGAAAATTTACTGACAAAATCTTGGACTTCGTCCTCTGCCTCTGATGCAGAGTCAGTCTCATAATCCTGGTCAGAGGAATGTTTGAGACACATACCAATAACCTGCTGAGTTGTCAACCTGTGGTTAGCCATAATGCTTGCTTATAAAAGTTACACAACAAATAAAGTAAATCAATACAAAGTACACAAAGATCTATATTCTCAAAAACGATACCACTCCCTTGCGAGAGGCATCTACACTGAGGATCACCTGCACCTACTCTGCACAAACATAGCAAGCACCAATAATATCCCACTAGATAGGAGAAAAAAAATGAAAATTACACACAAGACCGCAAAATATACATCTTGCACAAATCCAAAGAGACTTTGACACACAATAAAACAGAATCTTAATATGCTGCAATTATTAGACCATTTTAAAAAAACACTTTCATGCAGCCAATGATACTAATTTGAAGTAAACAGTATAAAAACGTTTTCTTACCAAACACATGCAATTACACAAACTGCAGATCAACCAGTGCCAAAACCACAAGCAGGAGTCACCAACAAGGAAATCAAAAGATTTGTCCGAGAATAAAAAGGAGAAATCAAATATAAGATCACACATGCAAATGATGACAAGAAATAAAACAGTTAACATTATAGAACACTGTGAAGTCTGCCCTTGTGGGCAGATCAGCATCAAAAAGGTCTGTTTTGCCCCCAAGGGGGGCACACAGCAAAGGCAAAAAATTGACACCCTTGAGGGGAGTGACCTATACACCAGACAAACACCACTTCATACACATCACCATCCAAACCCCAGCCCCACACATAGCCAGCCAGAAGCCAGTCAACGCACACCGAAAGCAAAATCCCCAGTTCAAACACACCATCAGCTAAATGCCAGTTCAATTGCACCGCCATGCAAATGCCTGTACACATACAGCCAGCCAAACAGCAGTGCACGTAGACCGTCAGGCAAGCTCCAGTTGACACCCACACAGCAAACTGTATTTGCTGGTGTCCAGTGGTTTCCGCCGAAAAATATGGCTGGTCAGCCCCAACAGGGGGCAGAATAAGGTTAAAATATTTCCACAATAATGGGGCGTGACCCTTGCCCAAGGGGCCGCTCCCTGACCTATAAATAACAACATCCCTGGTGTCAAGTGGTTTTCTGCCCCTTGGGGGCAGATAGGCCTAAAAATATGGCCGATCTGCTACCATAGGGAGGCAGAAAATTGCCAAAATATTGACCCAATAATGAGGAGCGACCCATGCCCAAGGGGCCACTCCCTGACAAATAACAAACTCCCTGGTGTCTACTGACTGTCAGCCCCCTATGGAGCAGACTAGCCAAAAAATTTGGCCAATCTTGTTGTCCCAATAATGGAAAGCAACCCTTGCCCACGGGGCCGCTCCCCAAAAGAAAACAAAATCACTGGTTGCTAGTGAGTGCATTCCTGCTGCATGATTGTGGCCCTGCCCACGATCGTGCAGCAGGAATGCACTACAGCAGGAATGCACTGCAGCAGGAATTCACTGCAGAGCAGCACCAGGGGAAAGGAAAATCTTTTTCCTTCCCCCTGGTGTCTGTCTGCAGTGCCTGTCTGCCCTCCCCGGTCCATCCCTGAAGTAAATACTAACCCTTTCCTTCACCACGCAGGAAGCAAATAGCTTCCAGCGAGTCCCCTGCATGTTCTGTATACATCAGCGCAAACGCTGACATCATCAGATCGCCAGAGGACGGGTAAGAAATGGCAGCAGAAGTTCTTCTGCTGCCATCCCTGGTTGGGGCAGATGGTGGTGGGGCTCACAGGGGGACTGCCAGCGCTTCCCCTGTCGGAGGGTGCTTCGACGGTGTTAGAAATGAAATCCCCACCTTGCGGAGGGTCGCAACCCAGTCCAGTTGGAACCCCACTCCCACGTACAGGAAGGGAGGGGCCCTTCCCCAAATGACGCCTGCTCCCCTTGGGAGGATGGTAGCTAGGGCCGGCAGGCTTATTCTCTAGTTAGCGGGCCAAGTATTTTGGATTGCACGTGGTAGTCGAGGAGACACACGACAATATAGACACGACACAGAATTCTAGTAAAAATATAGGTTTCTTTATATAACTCTCTCAGTAGGTGAATAACCATACAATCCGCACAGTACCTCCGATGAGGCCGTGATTCTAGTCTCAGGGTTCGTGGTGCACCAGCGGTGCGGCCTGGAGTATGTTTCGTACTCCGGGTTCTGTCCTCAAAGTTCGGGGCGCACTAGCATTGCGGGTGGGAGTACACTGGGTACCCGGGGTGGAGTTCTCACAGTTCGTAGTGCCCTCAGCCGTACGGGCAGGAGTGCGGAACGCACCCTATGTTGCTGCTGGTCAGTGCAGGTGGAAGACAGACGTGAGCCGCGACAGTGTCCGCCGGACTCGGGGGATGGCAATAGCTTGGAGCCGCACGGCGTCCACAGGGCTCGGGTGGTGGTGCAAGCTGAGAGTCGCGATCTCATCAGCAGGGCTCAGGTGAAGGCGAAGGCTTGGGGCCGCGTCAGCGTCAGCAGGGCCCTTGTGGATAGCGAAGACTTGGAGCCACGACAGCGTCAGCAGGGTTCTTGTGGATAGTGAAGACTTGGAGCCGCGACAGCGTCAGCAGGGCTCAGGTGATGGCGAAGGCTTGGGGCCGCGACAGCAGGGCCCTTGTGGATAGTGAGGACTTGGAGCCACGACAGCGTCAGCAGGGCTCTTGTGGATAGCGAAGACTTGGAGCCGCAACAGCGTCAGCAGGGCTCAGGTGATGGCGAAGGCTTGGGGCTGCGACAGCGTCAGCAGGGCCCTTGTGCATAGCGAGGAATTGGAGCCGCGACAGCGTCAGCAGGGCTCTTGTGGATAGCGAAGACTTGGAGCCGCGACAGCGTCAGCAGGGCTTAGGTGATGGCAAAGGCTTGGGGCTGCGACAGCGTCAGCAGGGCCCTTGTGGATAGCGAGGACTTGGAGCCACGACAGCGTCAGCAGGGCTCTTGTGGATAGCGAAGATTTGGAGCCGCGACAGTGTCAGCAGGGCTCAGGTGATGGTGAAGGCTTGGGGCCACGACAGCGTCAGCATGGCCCTTGTGGATAGCGAGGACTTGGAGCCGCGACAGCGTCATCAGGGCTCTTGTGGATAGCGAAGACTTGGAGCCGCGACAGCGTCAGCAGGGCTCAGGTGATGGCGAAGGCTTGGGGCCCGACAGCGTCAGCAGGGCCCTTGTGGATAGCGAGGACTTGGAGCCGCGACAGCGTCAGCAGGGCTCTTGTGGTAGGCACACCTGTCGTGCCTTAGGAGGGCTCCCGGGGGTACCTCTTCGGAGGTTCCCCTAGCAGATCTGCCTCTCTAGTTCCAGTGTCCTTCTTTTATCCCTCAAAATGTCTTTGATCTCCTTTCATGTAGGCCGGGAATTTCCCTCCCTTAGGCCCGGTTGCGGGTGGCTCCCGTCATGGGCCACCTCATCCTTTGAAGCAGGAAGGCAGGGTCGTCAGCCGCCCAGCAGGAAGCGGCGCCGGCATTGTGGGGGCCAGGACGCAGCCCCGAAACTACTCCTCCCCTCTAATCTAAAGGGCAGACAGCAGATACCAGATGGCGGAGTTTCCCCAGGCCCTCTCACTGTCTCCAGATGGGGAATACACATCATAGCAGTATCGTCCAGCTGGATTGCCTGGAAGATAGTCCCAGTCCAGAAGTCCTATTTCTAGACCTAGGAGGTAGAGAGCACTCTTCCTAAAGAGTGTATCACGTAATTCTGAATTTAGGGGTGTCCGTCTCCTATTTCTCCTATGTTCCCTGGGTCAGATAAATAATAAGGGGAATGAATCGAAAAGCTACTAAAACAAGATGGCTGCCAACTACTACGAGGTCATGCCACCCGCACCTGAGCAGGGCCGGGTCCGACAGACGGTATGGAGCCATACACTGCACATGTCCAACTTGGCGAAGGACGGCTCCTCGTCATCCTTGTCATGGGGTTAAGGGGTTCTGGAGGGCATCCTTTTAATGGACATTTGTAAAAAAAAAAAAATTTTGCTCTAGTACCAGTCTACCTTTCACTAGAAGAAATATTTTAAAATCATTTGTTTTTGTCTTAAACATTACAGGGTTTGCACATTTGGCAACCTAACTTATGCAGTGCTTAATACAATTTTAAACTAATGACTTACAAATTCATAGTACTTTCTGTCACTGGCTGGGATCTGTTACTACTACACATACACAGGCTGCCATTTCCCAAGTTCCAACAAGGATTCAGTCCTGTGACTTGTGATTACATTAACCAACTGAAGTTTCCAATTTGCACATCATTGGTAGCACGCTGATTCACATCTTCTCTACACCTGACCTGAGAGAGACCAGGCAGCACCCCACCCATAAGGCATGCTGTATACATCCAAACCTTGACCTCTGCTAACTGGGCATGGACAAGAGTTAGCCAAATCCTCGGTGGTGGCCTATTATACACCCCTGCGCTACCACTGGTGAATAATCCATGAATCCCTATAACTCAGGAAAAACTGGTTCAGCGCATCCTCCTACGCCACAGTTTGCACTTGTTTGGGGACCTATTTCCTGATGGTTACATACTCTCCCATGCCGATAATGCCAGAACCACAAGTGCTTCCTATATTTACCATTTTGTCCTACAGCACCTCCACAATGCTATGCTCTCATTAGTGCTCTGCTGCCCCTTGCCCCGAATGAGTCCCCCCCCCCTTACCCTTGCTGATACATGATAATGATGGAGAGAAGTTTGTCTCCAGGCTTTATTGGGCCTATGTGGCCAGGCTACCAGCTAAAGAAGGGAGGATTAGAGGGAGATGAGAATGTGACCTGGGTTTTCCTGTGCCCGACAAGATATGGTACCACTGTTGCGAACAAACTCTAACCTCAGACAAAAACTCCTCCACTACAAATTCTTACACATGTCATATGCCACACCAGATGCACTTGCTAAAATTGACCAGGCCAGATCATCAGAGTGCCTCAAATGCGAGGGTGATGGGGCGGACTTTGCACTTTTAACATGGTCCTGAATTCATATAGGAAAATAGTTTTTACTAGGTTGTCAATAATGGTAGAGATTGAATTTGCACCAGACTTCCTTGTGGCCCTGTTGGAATAAGTGTACGATGTCCTGCTCACAAAACTTGAAATTACATTATACTGAGGCAGTAAAAGTTGCCCTAGTGTCTGATAAAGATATCTACCTGCAGATTCCTTAACTTGTGAATTCTACCCAGGCGTCAGACTGGATCCAGAAAATTTTCAGCGGAATGTCTGCGTGCCGTATGTAACGTCAGCGGTGCCATATAATTCCCTACCAGCACGCGGACGCCTGTTTCTTCTTTTCCAGTAAATCGGTTTCTCTGGCTGTTTGTATTTTTGGCCTACTTCGATTCCTTTTTAGGTCTCGTCCTACGCAACGCGCACGCGTTGCATAGGAGGTGACCTTATGTAATCGAATTGCTTTTCTCCCCAAAAACGTGCATGCGTTGCATTGCTTTCTATTGCAACGCATGCAGGTTTGGCGATCTCCTCTCGGGAGCGAGCGGCTGTTATATGGCAGCAATTATTGCTGCGCTAGCCGATCCCTCCCGCGAGTGAATCGCGCAGGTCCCCTGCTGCGAGGCGCGCACACTTTTTATTAGGTCTTTGCCGCAGTCATTTGGAAATGAGCAGCCTGCTTGCGCTTTCACTTTTGTCCGCTTTTTCCTCTTCGAATTGCTAACACTTAGCAGAGCAATTCCTCACTGTCAGTCCTAGCCGGACACGTCACCGCCCACCTAACTGGTTCCAGGGCAAGCAAAGCCCTCCTGTTACCGCCACAGGCTTCCGTGAATCTCGTTCGCTTTACATATTGAGCACCAGCTGGGCAACAGACTGACAGATTCATTTTTCGACACGGGGAGATAAGTGATTTGCCCAGGATCACGGGGTATTTGAGCCTGTCCCTGCTCTTGTCTTTAGCTGGCATCAGTTCTCTTGGGCTCCAGGCTCCCTCTGGGGTCTGTCCATGCATGGTGCAAGTTTAGAGAGTTAATAGTGAACACAAAAAAACGGGCCGTCCCCAGCAGAGGGTGAAAGCCTATGAGGGCAGGCAGGAGGCTGGAGCCGCGCGCTCGGTGCTGCTAATCGAGGCGCGCGCGCTTGTACTTGTTGTTTTGTTTGTTTTTGCAGTCGCTTTACATATTGAGCTCCAGCTGGGCAACAGACGGACACATTAATTTTTCGGCACTGGGGGATAAGAAAACAAGTTACTTACCTGTAACTTCAGTTATCCAGTATTGGTATCTTTCATAGATTCACATGCCTGAATCATTCCCCGGCGGGAGGCGGGAGTCCCACGGTACATAAAAAAACAGTGCCAAAAGAAAATTACAGTAGTAGGTCCTAGCGAAAGGCCTGAGGCCTAGATCGTAGTAGCCTATCTACCTCATTATGCTAAAAAGACCAAAGTCTTTGTTCCAACCAGTCAGCTCACAGCACCCTCTAGAACCCTCTCTGCAGAGTCAGTTCTCCTCAGATTTTCACCGCACGTCGTGTGGAAGGGAGTCTCCCTGAGTGCCTATTCAGTTTTTCCTTCAGGATGTCAGACAAGAATGCCTTGTTCAGGCCTTGCAGAACACGCGAGAAAAAGAGAGTCCATGTTGATGATCAACATAAGGACTGTATCTATTGCCTCTATCCAAAGCATGAGGCAAAGAATTGTAAGATTTGCAGAACCTTCCCTTCTAAAACCTTAAGGGATAGGGAGGCTAGAGTCCTTTTATGGCTCAAATCTTCTAGCATTGATGATGATGACAGTGCTTCAACATCTAGCAAGAGAGCAAGATCTTAGGAGAGTTCATCGAGTGAGGGGAGAAAACAATTAAAGACCTCCCACTCCACTTCTGGTCCTTCTCAACGATCTCCTTCAACTTCTTCAGGACCTTCTGCTCTCAAGGACTCTAAAAAACAATCCCTCAAAACAGTCAGTAAAAGCTGCTCCGTCTCTTCAGCTTTCCCTATGTCGACAATCTCTGTTACATCTTCAGCTCCTTCGTCGACGGCGACTATTCCTACTACAGCCATCACCTCTCCTAGCCTGCTGTGAAGAGCAGATGGCCTCTCCGAGTTACCTCTCTCCCCTCCTGCCCCCTCCCCACTTCCATTACCTATAATGGCTGCCTCCGAGGACGTAGACCTTTGAATATTTCAATATTTCACCATACTTGCCAAGGTTCTGCCTAGTACTATTTAGCTGGAACTTTCCTAAGTGTAAATTGTCGTTGAGTTTCACAACAAACTACCTAATCCCTACGTGTTCTCAAACATGTGGCGCCCATTTTGTCTCCCTTAATCATTAACAATCTTGTTGACTTCCATTTTGCCTTCCTTCCCCTATCTTGGTGTTGTGGTCCTACTTGCCTAATTAGAGTAATAGAAATCGAAAAAGGACTTATTGTTGTTGTCCCTCATGCCTTATGGACCAATAGAAATCGAAAAAGGACTTAATCCACCTCCTCAATAGTTGCGGCCATCTTTGACTGGAGCTCTGATTATAATTTTTCCTTTGTAGTAATCATTTTCCATCTTTCTACTTGCTATCCTCTATCTCCTTGTATATCTTTCTTATCTATGTTCACTACCAACCTATTTTCTATGCTACTTTTTAACCCCACCCACTTCTTGACCAACTTATTGTAGCACCCTTTAATGCATTCCCTCTCACTCGGACTCTGAACTTTAATCTTTTTGATGTGTTATTTTATTGCTAGGTACTCTGTCTGACAATTTCCCCACCCTTTATGATATTCTTCTGTATGGCTCACCTCTAGTCCTTATTATTACAATGTGTGCATGGCTATGCATAACACTACTCCCCCCCCCCTTTTCTCAGTCTTGCTTCTTATTTATTTTGATTAGTTCTGTGGTTTTTAAGTTGCATGCTTCCAGTTGTTTTTTGTTTTTATATATCCTATAGTGCACTATCTATGCTCCCACACCTTATTTCATTGTATTTAGTATGATTATCCTCCCCCCTATTGTTGTTTCTCTGTTTGGTTCACCAACATTTCCTATCATTACTACCTGGTTTGGCCAAAAGTAACTCCACTCCATTGGCTTTTACTGTTTATTGTTTGTTTATTTATTTCTTTTTCATGATAATCTGTTTTCCATCTTCCTCATTTTTA
The DNA here is from genome assembly GCF_964263255.1 of Lissotriton vulgaris. Lineage (NCBI taxonomy): Eukaryota > Metazoa > Chordata > Amphibia > Caudata > Salamandridae > Lissotriton > Lissotriton vulgaris. Next base: position 213,078,828 of record NC_141690.1, on the reverse strand, counting down.
AGTTTAAATTTTCTGAATGTACATTCTGATATGACCTATTCTTTTTGTATTATTTATTTAATTGTATTTCGTATGAATATGCTCCCCCCTATTGCTCTTCCTCTGTTTGGTTCAACCACATTTCTTATCATTACTACCTAGTTTGGCCAAACGTAACTCCACTCCCCCCTTTTACTAACTATGCTTACTACAGTTCGGTCGTTTATTTTACTTTTTTGTTGCAGAATTTACCTGATTATGTTGCCCCCCCACATGTTGTTGTTTTATATGGTCTCACCCACACCTCTCATTGTTGGTATCTGCTTTGACTAATCTTAACCTGACTCCCCCCTTCCCTAACCCTGCTTTCTACATTCTGGTCCTGAGGATTAGTGTGGTCTATTCTTTGTGCTTCCTCTCTCTCCCCCTAACCCTGCTTTCTATATTCTTGTCCTGAGGATTAGTGTGGTTTATTCTTTGTGCTTCTTCTCTCCCTTCCTAGTCTTCTCAACATGCCTCCCATCACTCCCCCCCCCCCTATATCTCAACATCACCGATCTCGAAACATGGCCCTAACTCTTGGTCTATCCTCTACCCCCCCACCCCCATCTCTCCAAACATTGTAAGAAAAACTTCAAACACAAACTTATCTATCTCCACCCTGGAACCTTATTTGCGGATCCCCATAATAGCCTTCACTCCTCCATTCTCAACAACTATATCTTCTACTCCAAACGTCCATCTAAATGGAAAAGACTGTTTCTTCGACATCTCCCCATCACGAATTCCCGCAATATCCCATACGTTCTGAAACTCTCCATCACTCCCTCTGCCTCTTTACCGGGCGAAATAGATATTTCCATCTTCAAATCGGGAACCATTCTAATCCAAGCGTCTGAAAATCCCCCCCTCCACATCTTTGAACACCACTTTAGAGTTCTATCTCAATCCCTTGTTAAATCAATGATTCCTCCCCTCTCACCCCCTCTGTCAGGAATACGCTCCACAGGATCCGGTTGATGCTCATAGGGGTCCACCTCCCAATGTTACCAACACCCTGACCTTAATATACAGGGAGTTCGAACCATTAGGCGAGGGGAAAAAAGGGAAGGGGAAGGATAAGGCTCTGAAATGACACAAGCATAGAAGACGATATTAAGCAATGCATTTGATGTAACAACTACTCTCATAAATTCTCGCTATGAGGAAGTGTCTGAAGGATCATAAACCGCTAGTACCTTACGATCAGACATACGTAGACCATCCGGGTGAAGCATCACCCCCAAAAACTCAACAGCTGTTACCCCAAACTTGCACTTGCTTAATTTACAGTACAGCTTATGTTCCCTCAACTTCTGTAGCACCATGATGACCTGAGCCGTGTGTGTGTCAACCTCATCAGAGTATATCCGAATATCATCTATATATACCACTACACAGACATCAATATACTCTCTCAACACATCATTCAAAAAAAACTGGAACGCGGCAGGAGTGTTATAAGCCCAAAAGGCATAACCAGATATTCATATAATCCGTAATGGGTCTTAAATGCAGTCTTCCACTCATCCCCTGCCCTAATGCGCACCAAATGGTAAGCCCATGGCAGGTCGAGTCTAGTGTATATCTTAGCATTGCGAACCTGGTCCAGTAACACTGTGATGAGGGGTAAGGAGTATCGATTTCGAATAGTGATCTTGTTCAGTCTACAATAATCCACGCATGCTCTCAGTTCACCCTTAGCCTTCGAGATAAAGAATAAAGAAGAAGCTGAGGGTGAGCGGGACTGTCTGATAAAACTTATGTTTACATAGTGTTCTAAGTAATCTTTCAGGTATTTTGTTTCTGGAACAGATAAGGCATACACCCTACAGGTAGGGACTATGGCTCCGTCCACCAAATCAATACGACGATCGTATTCTATATGCGGAGTTAGTTGTTCCGCCATGGCTTCACTAAAAACGTCCTGATATTCCTGATAACACTGAGGTAGGACCACCACCTTTTCTGCTGCAGTCGCTATACAATAGGAGTTCAGCAAAGCAATCACTTGCGTGTCTTGTTTAAATGAGATGTGTTCCTTACATCTGGGGTCTAAAAACTGCAAGGTCTTCTTCCTCCAGTGTACAGAGGGATTGTGGTGGCTCAGCCAGGGCATACCCAAAATTACTTCGTACTGAGGTGCGCCTATAATGTTCAGACTTAACTCCCCTCGTTGTGTACCCCCACTTACTGGTACTGACAAGACTAAGCTTTCTGTCTGTTCGGTTATGAGACCTGATTTTAGTGGTTTACCATCCACCGCCCACACTTCTTCAGGACTGTCTCTAACCACCCTACGTAGAGCCAACGTAGATTCCAAACCGCTATCCACAAAGTTGCCCGTGGCTCCTGAATCAACCATTACCTTCACTTGATGTACCTGATCCTGGTTTTCTAGGGTCATGGGAAGCACTATGTAGTAACCCCTCTCTGCCTTATGCCTTTCACCCCCTCTCTCTGTAAGCCTCCCATCTAATCTTAGTGAAAGGTTTATCATATCCGTACAAGTGAGGGGTTGAGGATCTATTTGAGCTATGATATCCTTCAAGCCCTCTCTTAAACCCTGGTAATACAACGACATCCTCTTCTCCTCTGGCCATGCCGTTTCAGCCACCAACCTATTAAAGGTTGTAAGGTAAGATACCAGATCCTGTCTCCCCTGCTTTAACTCTAACAATTCCCTGTCAGCGCTAAAGGTGGTGGCCCTTCTATCAAATACCTTCTCAAACTCAGCACGAAATGCCGTCCAGTCGGATAATATGGCATCGTCATTTCGTACCAATGGCACCGCCCAATTGGCAGCATCGCCACTCAAATAAGATATCGCAAATGCCACTCGTGAATGATTTGAAGAGAAGGATGATGGTCTGCAAGAAAAATGCATCATGATTTGCTGGAGAAAGACTTGGGTCTTTGACGGGTCTCCTGAATATCTTTCAGGACTTGCCAAGGGTATAGGAGGGGGTACTGTGACCTGAATTTCGGGAGCAGCTGTAGAGGCATCAAAAGGATTTCTGGCTAACTTGTCCACTTTCTCACGTAAGGCTGCTGTCTCAGTCTTAGAGGAAATCAATTCCTGTTGCACTAAAACAAGTGCCTGAAGGACATCGTCCATAGTGGCCATGGCCCCCCTATCCACCGGATCAGGTGGAGCACAATTCGTGGGCGCGTTATTCTGTCAGGAATACGCTCTACAGGATCTGGTAGATGCTCATAGGGGTCCACCTCCCAATGTTACCAACATCCTGACCTTAATATACAGGGAGTTCGAACCATAAGGCAAGGTAAAAAAGGGAATGGGAAGGAACTGCTGGAATATAAGGCTCTGAAATGACACAAACATAGAAGACAATATTAAGCAATGCATTCGATGTAACAACTACTCTCATAAATTCTCGCTATGAGGAAGTGTCTGAAGGATCATAAACACACCTCCATCAGAGAAACCAGCACACAAACAGCAGTTCAGGAACTTATAAGTTCTCAACTCCGGAAAGAAGGAAACACTGTTTCTTCCATTAGGATGGACTTGAAAGTACTCATAGAAATAATAGGGATTAACAAGAGTGTAGAACAGCTCTATAATCTTTCTGCTCCACGGAGTATGTTCATGGAATATTGTATCATCATATTCCTGCAAGTCTAAAGTGCTTAGAATATCAAAACATGTAATCCTGTTTACACACGGTAGAACGTAGTGGCCACCACAGTCCTCCGATGTACAAGCAACAAAATGAATATCCAATTAAACACGGCAGCAAGTGGTCACCAAACACACATTGCTCCGCTAAGCTCGTAGAAAGGAAACTTCCATAAACGGCAACGCATGGCAACCATACAAACTGCGTTCCGCTATTAATGTCATTCAGTAAACAATGTCACGGCAGCATGTAGCTCCAACCACAATGCTCCGCAACTAATCCAATATGCCGAAAGAGTTCTAAACGGTAACTCGTGGTCGGCCTACACACCGCGTTCCGTTTTTGCCACAAGCTCAGCCGCGCAGGAAGACTCTTTGAATATTGAATGCGGCAGGTAGACTGGGTTCTAAACGGTAACGCGTGGTCAGCCGACACACCGCGTTCCGTTTTAATGAAGAGGGCGCAGCCGCGCAGGAACACTCACCAACTCTGAGGAAGTCTGCACAAGATACAGGATTGTTCGAATCACCCTCGGAGAAAACTGGGAAAGAGAGACCACCTCACCGAGACGCCGTCACTGAGAAACAGAAAACAATCAGAATAACGCGCGTAGGCTGTAGCACGTGAAGTCAATAAGTACCTCCCACTACAGGAGGCTCATGGGAGTTGTAGTCCTTAGGCGTTAGGTAGGCGCAATAACTGCGAATCGTGACACCCTCAACCCCTTGATCCTTCACCACCCCTCTCGTCCCCAGCCCCCCTTTCCCGTCCTTCTGTTGTAACCCAACACCTAGCTCGATCATCAACCCTCTTGTCTCATAACCCCTTAACCCGATTCACCTTCCCCATCTCCCATGTTTGATGTCTACACCCAATCGCCATTGACTACTCAAACCCTCAATTCCGTTACTATTATTGACACCCTACCCCCCCTGGCTCCCTCTCCCCCCCGCACTGAATATTCCACGCTTCCACCCAACACTAATGCCCATTCCCAACCACAATTGAACTCCACGGCCTGCATCACTATTACTAGTGCCGACTTACTTTACCCATCATCCCCTCACACTGTTTCCCCCTCCTCCTCCCCCAATCATTTTCTATCTCTACTTACCACCCCAACCCCCAACTTTACAACTTACTACGACAACCGTTTATACCAATCTCCTATCGTACATGCCTCCCTCCCCTCCTCCTCTACCAATGACGATCCCACCCCCTCTCGTGATTCTTCTAAACTGTCTAATACCCATGTTACCCACACGTCTACTCTTGCTTCCTCTTTAACCCTGAACTCTTTGTGCTCTGATGTACGCTCCTCTCCTTTTGTTCACCACTTGAACAATCCCCTCTTATTCCACCTCGTACAGCCCCTCAACTACTCTTCTAGTCCCTCCCACTCTCTAGTCCCTCCCACTCACCCCCTTATGTCCCCCCATACCAACAACGCACCTTCTTCTACTTCTCTCTCTTCCCTTGACTTCCATTTCAATTCACCCTCTGATGCACTTTATCCTCTCCTTCCTCCAGTAACCACCCCCCATATACCCTCAACATCCCCCACATCCACGCCACCAACTCCACTTTTTCACACCCCCGTCTTCCCTCTTGCAACCAACAATATACCAGATTCGCCACCCATTACTATCTCTCCTCCACAATCACCGATTGATGTCCCCCCTCTCCCCAAAAATGATCACCCCCCTCATTATAATTCCCCCTCCTCCCCCCCCAGGTTTTCCACCCCTCCCTCCCCACTATCCCACTCTCCTAGATAACTCTAACTCCTCTAACTTCCCAATAACTAATGATCCACTCCACTCCTCACTTCTCACACAAACACTCCTGAACATTGAACTTCTTCTGCCTCCCTCAGAACTGATGTCTCACTACTTACAAAAACCCTCTCTTCTAATCACGCCCTTACATCGGTCCCCTCACAACACATCGTATCATCGTACATCAACACTCCTCTCACTTCTCCTACATGCAACCCGCCTAGCGTAGTTTCCAACAACTACTCTCCAGCTTGCTCACACCTCCCTCGTAACTACGCAACCCCATCCAAACCCGTTGAACTTACCAACAACGTCCCATCATATACTAACAACGTTTCCTCCCCTCCACTACTTGACCCTTGCCCTTTGTCCTTGGGAGTTAACTTTTCTACGAGCTCCCTTGTTTCTCCCTCATCATCCACATCCACCATTCCACCTAACCATCAAGCTACTATCCCAATCCTCTTAGGAACAAGCAGACTCCCCCTTCTTCCGGCATCACCTAGACCCCCTCAACAACTTAGACCTATTCCCCCTTGTCCCCCCACCCAATTGCCAGACCCCACTCCCCTCTGTTGCATGCTGATCAACTGCAGATCCGCCTCCTGCCACGCAATCGAGATTGCTGAAACCATTCTCAGTGAAAATATTGACATCGCATTCTTAACCGAAACTTGGCTCAAACCCCACTCCACTCCTATCCTTGACTTGCTCATTCCCTCAGGTTCTTCCATCATTAAAAAAGATAAAATCGATCAAATAGGAGGTGGCCTTGCCCTAATTTTTGAAGATGAACTTAATCTCTCGCTAGTCCATCTACAAGACCCTCCTCCTTCGAGTACCTTTGTGCTGATTTCAATATTCTTGGCTCATCCACCATTCGGTTACACACTATTTACCAACCACCTGGAAATTGTATCTCTTTTACTGAAGAGATGTCTGATCTTATTATCCAAGCATCGCCCTCCCATTCCAAGAATCTCTTTCTAGAGTATTAGAACATCCATTGGAATAAAAATGATGACCCTGCGGTCATCAAGAATCTGGCCTCTCTCTCTAAGACCCTCCCAGTTGACTGGTCTGATCACCACCTCATCCTCTTCTCCTTGAATAGCTCCATTACTCACCCCTCCCCCATCAGCAGTTTACCTATGAAACCTACTCGTAATCTTCACCTCGTTCTACCTGGTGAATTAGAATCCTCAATTAAAACATGCTTACTTCTTCCCCCCTCTCTCTCACAACACCAATGACCTAACTGAACATTACAATAACTCCATTCTTGATGCCCTCGACCTAATTGTCCCAATCAAACTCAAACAACAACAAAAATCCCTCCTAAAACGTGGTTCAACTCCGACCTTAACAATGAAAGACGGGCCCTCAGGCAATCAGAACATGCCTGGAGGAATCAGCCCACCGCTGATAATCTGATTCTCCTTAGAATTTCCAGAGCTAAATACAAAAAACACATTTTCAATGAAAAAGCCTCCTTCCTCCGTTCACAACTTGACCAGGCTAGAAACCGTCCCAGAGAACTCTTTAACATCGTTAAAAAACAAACTTTCTCTGGCCCTCCGAAATTATTAGCCACTGTGGAAAGATGCAAAGAAATCGCCTGCTTCTTTTCAAATAAAGTCAACAAGATCGAATTATCCTTCTCTTCCCCCCTCTCTCACTCCAATACCTCCTCGGCCAACTCCCCCCCTGAACATTCCTACTTCACTTTTATCCTCCTTTCCCACTTATCACGATCCCTCTCAACCCCTCCCTACTCCCCGCCAACCTGACTCAACACACATTGACCACCATGCTAAAAACAATGTTCCTGGAGTGAATTCTGTCTGGTTTCAGAAACCACTATCATCAACATCATTTCTAAACTCAAACCATCCTCTCATACCAAAGATCTTCTACCCTCCCATTTGGTTCAAGAACTCAAATTCATCATCGCCCCAAAATGGACCTATATCATCAACTCCTCTTTTTCCACTGGCTGTGTTCCTGCGTCCCTTCAGTTAGGCCAAATCTACCATTCTCAAAAACACCTCTGCTGACCCTAATGACCTTAACATTCTACGACCTATCTCAAACCTGCCATTCCTCTCTAAAGCCCTCGAAAAATGTGTCCTGTCTCAATTAGATAACCATAAGTCTCCTTCAATCTCCTTGACGCTTTTCAATCTGGTTTTAGAAAGGGATGCAGTACTGAAACTGCTATGCTTAATATCACAGCTGACATTCATCGCTCATTAGACAAAGGTGAATCCTCACTATTTCTCCTCCTCTACCTCTCGGCTGCATTTGATACTGTCCACCATACCACCTTCCTTAATACTCTCAAATATCGCTTTGGTTTTAAGGGCACTGTACTCAAATGGTTCTCCTCTTTCCTTCAAAATCGTTCCCAACAAATTAAGCTCAATCACTACCTCTTCAAACCTCAACCGGTCTCTCTTGGGGTCCCTCAAGGTTCTATCCTTTCCCCAACCTTATTCAATCTATTCATGAAGCCACTCACCCTCATTCTCAAACATGCTAAAATCAGTTACCACCTATATGCTGACGATACCCAACTTTATTACAGGATTAAATCTCACAATGACATTCTTCACCTCAATGATACCCTGAATAAAGTCCAAACCTGGTTCCATCTTAATCATCTCAAATTGAACCCTAAAAAAATGGAAATCATCCTCTTCACTCCTAAAAACAACTCCCTTCCTATCCAACTCTGGATCACTGATATCAAAGCACTTAACTGCTCCCTCTCCATCTCTAATTCTGTCAAATCCCTAGGCATCAGCGTTGATCTTAATCTGAATCTTATCCCCCACATTAAAAATGCAGCTAAAGGTGCTCTCTTTACCCTTCACCACCTCAAAAAAATTAAACCTTTTATTCCAGCTGATGACTTCAAAATCTTTGTCCAATCGCTTGTCCTTTCCAGGATTGATTACGGTAACACCACACTTGCCTGCACCCCTAAAGTCTACCTTGCACCAATCAAATCGGTTCTCAACCTACCTGCCAGACTTATTTCGGACTGTAAAAGATTTGACCACATCTCTTCTGTCCTCAAAAATCTCACTTAGCTCCCAATAGAAGGAAGATCTACTTACAAAAGAAAAAGCAGGATGCTCCAGATCCCGGAAGAGCACTAACTCCCTTGTCTTAACACCTTGGATGCTCATGACGAGCTCAGCTCGTCATGAGCCATGGCGCTCCGGTACTCATGACGAGCTCATCTCGTCATGGCCTGTGAAATGCTCAGGTGCGGGGAGAATTCCCCCGCTGTTGCCTAAGCGTTCCACGGGAGGCAATACACCTGTGCACAGGAGCGCCGTAGCTCATGACGAGCTCAGCTCGTCATGAGCATGGGGGCGCTGTGCGCGCCACCCTCACCCCCAGCACAGCGGGAGATTAACCCCCGCAGCGAAGGGGTTAATCCCTCCTAGACTTAAATGTAAAAAGACACAAGTTTGTGCATTCTCTGGTAATGCTCCCACGATTTGGAACTCTCTCCCCAAAGATCTTCGCTGCAACCCCTCCTACCCTCTCTTCAAAAAAAGACTCAAATGCTGGGGTAATTAATATCACTGAATTTGACTCTACTCACTCTTTTCCTCTAGTTCTCTCCTCTACCCACCCCCTCTCCCTCTTTTCTTTCTCTCTCTCCCCCTCTCTACACCCTCTTCTATCGCTCAAATCTCAATATTCCTCGCCCCCTTGTCTTATCTCTCTGCCCCTTGCCACCATCTCTCATTTGATTGCTTTTTCTTACCCTATGTTAGTAAACTGCACATTGTTTATTTTGTCATGATATGCTTACCTGCCTTGTAAAGCGCTCTGATACTCTTGGGTCCAGTAGCGCTATATAAAACCTTTTAAATAAATAAAATACATAAAAATAAATCATACCCTTTCTTCTGTTACCTCCCCCCCCCTCCCTCTCACCCCAGTCCACCCCCTTGCTTATCCCTCCAGCACCTGGCCACCCTTCCCTCCACCTCTCTTACTCCTTATAAATCCGCCTCCTCAGCTCTCTCTGTCCACTCCTGCTCTATCCCACCCCGTCATCTCCCCTCTACATCAGTTTATCACCCACCTCCTGCCCCTCCTCCTCACTGCCACACTCTTGCACTTTTACCCCACTCCTTTACCCTCCGGTCTAGGGAATAAGTATGAATGGAAGTCGATGGGGTGCAGTTCAGGTAAGATTGAGAAAACACAGACTCTAGAATAATGTGGGAAATGATTCTTTAACGAGAGAGGTCTGCCCTATCGATACACAACACTTACCACACATTATCAATCACTGGGGGTATAACCAATAGGTCTCGCCTTTGGGATCTTATAAGTGTTTAGCCATGCAACAGTTGATGTTGTTGCACCAAGGATATTGTGTTGGATAACTAAACACTTATAAGGTCCCAAAGGCGAGACCTATTGGCTATGCCAATGCTTGTTTGCTTTAAGGCACAGTGTGCCTATGCCTGGGGTTTTAAGTTGTGCTACTACGTACACTGTAGAGGACTGTGTTCGACCACATGGTCACCGGTTCAAATCCTGGTGGGTCCACTCAGCCTTTCATCCTTTTGAGGTCGATAAAATGAGTAGCTTTGAGTTGTGTAACAATAAACATGTGTTACTCAACCCTAAGGTACCCTTGGGTGAACGTTCGCTTTACAAGTACACATGTTTGCTACAGCACAACCCAAAGATATTTGGCAACCATAAAGAGAATACTTGTAGTCTTTAGAGACTTCTAACCAGATTGAACTTTGGGAATGTGCGTGGCTGCGTCTATTAAAATGTAATGGATGCTTTCAGCTGTACGAACTATCCTGTGTTGTGCCTTATAGTGGGATAGCAATTCCACCACTCCCCTCCATCCCCCCTTTAGATTTCGAATCTCTACCCTTGCTATTCTTCTGGGATGCATGTTTACCGATGCTCTCTTCTGGTATTTGATAAGATGTATTAACCATAGCCTATTCACTCCCTTGACTCGCCGCCAATGCACTTGGGAATGAATATCCCTGGCTTCATTTCAGAACTTCGACTACATGACTAAGGAGCGTCCACAAATATAATGAGCCTAACCTGAAAGACATGGTCTGCCAACAGCGTCGAACACAACTGGAAGTGCTGGTGCTGCTGCTGCCAATTATTCAGACAGATCCCTAGCCCAAGACGGCCTTTTAAATGCTTCGGACCGCTCCTGGGATACACTTAGCGGCAGGCACTCAGCCTTCCATTCCCAACTACTTGGGTGCTGTTGTCCATCTTTTATTCCCACAACAGTTGATGCCATGAAAATGAAAAACGGACAACTGTACCCTCAGCAGTGGCTTTAGGGCAATTCAATATATTTACATTGTGAATCGCGTCCTGAGCTTGGCGGCCGGTGTAGTGGCCCCAGTTGCACTGCCTTAAAGCTGGCGCTGTACTTGTGTACTATTGTACAATCGAAGAACTTAGTGACTGTAGATGTGATGATAATCAAAAGGGTATGACTTGAAAAAGTGATAGAGCGTCGAATTATACACATTGCAGAGTTGTTACCTTTCTTTCTGATGTCTACAAACATTTTTTACAGGAAACTTGGTTGTGCACCTCACTACCATGATACACACTCTCCTCATTGGAGACCACCTAGATCAAACAGCACGCCACTGGCATCTTGATACATGCCATCATGTCCATTCTTCTCAACCACACCTGTATTATGTGATGTGAAGAAGCACTTATATAGCGCACTGCCACTCCAAGGAGTATCTTGGCGCTTCAAAACCTTGTAACAAAATGCAGGGGAGAGTTCATGGTAAAGCTAACAGTCTGCAATGAGGAAATCAGATAAGTGCTAAGCATCCAGAGTCCGATAGGGAATATATCCATGTTTTTAACAGTTTTCTGAAGTTTTTCTCTATAATAGATTGACGCAGGGGAAGAGGCAGTTTGTTCCATGCCTTGGCGCCAATAACTGCTATGGATTTTCCTCCTCTGGTAGCCATCCTAAACCTGGGGACATGAAGCAGATTTGCCGTGGATGACCTGAGTGCCCTTACAGGATGGTATGGTTTAAAGTACTTACGCAAATACAGTGGGCCTTGTTGATGAAAGGCTCGGTATGTAATGGTGAGAACCTTAAACAAAATACGTTTATGATCTGGGAGCCAGTGTAAGGCATCTAAGGCTGCTGAGGCTGAAGACTTTCTGGGCAATCTAAGGACTAGCCTGGCAGCTGCATGCTGGACCATTTTTAGTCTGTGCAGGGCTGATTTATTTAGCCCTGCATAGAGACTGTTGCAGTAATCCAGCCTAGATATTACTAATGCTACAGCAACCGTACGTCTGGCACTTAAAGGAAGAAGGTCAAAAAACCTTCTGAGACTTCTAACGATATTGAAGCAGACCCCTGCTACTTCTTTAGCTTGTTGGTTAAAGGACAGGGTGCTGTCAAATTTGATACCCAGGTTTCGTGCAGCCTTAATAGTATTAGGGGGGCTTCTACTTTTTCAGGCCACCAGTCTTGTGGAGCAAAACAATTGTTGGGGCCAAAAGGTACAATCTCTGTTTTGGCAGACTTACATTTTAAGTGGTTTTGTGACATCCACTCAAAGGTTGCTGCCAGGCATTCTCTTAATGTCATTTCTGCATTGGATTGATTTTTATCCAGTGTCAGGACCAACTGAGAGTCATCTGCATAGGCAATAGTGTCGATGTTAAATGAAGAAATTAATTTTAACAGGGGGACCACATATATGTTAAACAGAGTGGGGCTCAAACTTGAGCCCGGTGGGACCCCTGTTAACATAGTTTTTTCTTCTGAACAAAAATTGCCTAGCATGACAATCTGACGCCTATGTGCCAGGTAATCCTTAAACCATTCGTACACGGTTCCTGCTATGCCTGCCGTAGCAAGGCGATGTAAAAGGATAGCATGGTAAACCGTGTCGAATGCTGCAGAAAGATCTAATAGGATCAGGACAGCCATTTTTCCCTGATCCAATGCAGCACAAATGGTTTCGGTAGATGACAACAGTGCAGATTCAGTGGAATGGTTGGTTCTGAAACCTGCTTGACATGGGTGCAAGGTGTCATTTTCATCCAAGAAAGTTGTCAGTTGTTTATTGACCAGTGTTTCGGTGATTTTACAGATGGCAGGAAGAAGAGAAATGGGCCGTAGGTTGGACAAGGTTGTAGGGTCTTGTAAAGCCTTTTTTTGCAGTGGTCTCACTGCTGCCACCTTCCATTGTGGAGGAATCTCCCCTGATTGAAGAGACGAATTAATGATGGAGTTTATACATGGATTAACCTCGTGTTTTATAGATTTGAGTAGTACAGGGGGGTAGGGGTCGAAAGGCGATCCCGATTTAAGGGCAGAAATTCCCCGAAGGGATTCTTCTAAGCTGATATAGCGGAAACTTTCCCATCTGGGTTGGTACAGGTTCGGGAACATTTCTTCCTCAAGCTTTTCTTTTTCAAATTGGGGAAAACCTTTAGTGAGAGTGTCTATTTTTTGGGTAAAATAATTGGCTATATCATTACACAGGATCTGCGAGGGCGGGATCTCTTTGGTTAGAATTTTGGGCTTAGTGAAGCTGTTAACAACTTTAAAAATGTCCTTTTGCTTGTTGTTTGATGCCTCAATGCGGGCGGTAAAGTATTTGATTTTAGCGGTTTTAACAGAGACATTATATAATCTCCTAGCGCTCTTATATATCTCTTTTGCATTATTTTCATAACATCGTCGCCATATACGCTATAAGAGTCTAACTTCCCTCAGTTGTTCTTTGAGTATGCCTGAGTACCAGGAGGCAGATAATTTCCTTTTCCCTCTGGTGCCAATTCTTTCTGGGTTTCTAATCTTATTCCCTATCTGTGTCATCCAACTCTCAAATCTTTGATAGTCCGTTGTGGTGTTCCCTGAGAGAGTTGGTTTACTTTCCTTAGCCCAATTCCCTAAATCGGGGTGCTCTACAATTTTCCCCCAACTAGGTTGGGTTCTTCCCTTATTACCTGCTTCCTTAGGGGTCGTCTCGTTCCCCTTTAGTGCTATGTTGAATTCAATATAGAAATGATCCGTCCAGATTTGTGGAACGGGGCTTTTAACCGTCATTTCATCTAGATTGGAACCAATGCAGTCCAGGGTATGTCCAGCCTCATGAGTTACTTCTACAGTTCTAAGCATCAAACCCAACACCTGTAACGTTTCATTGAAACTGGAGGCTTATAGGTCATTGGAGTCTTCTAAATGGAGATTCAGATCTCCTAGGAGAGTGAAATTGGCATACCTCAAAGTCAGATCACCTAGTACCTCCCCTATACTGTTTAGAAACTGCGTGGGATGGCCAGGAGTGAAGTAGTGTGGCTCACTGGTTAGAGGCGGCAGACCCGAGAGCAGAGGACGGCCCGGGACCAGGGTTCGATTCCCGGCGCGGCAGGTTTCTGGACCAGGGTCAGCGGACTCGATAATTCTCTCGCCTCACTCGGCAACTCTGGGCATTAGCTTGCCTCATCTTCACTAACGGCCCCACCAGACCGCCGGGGATGCCTGGTCTCACCCTGGAGATACCCATTAAGGGACCATCTCTCAGGGAAGCCAGGAAGGGTTTCGCAGCGGTCGAAGCGCCTTGGGACCCTACGGGTAAGTAGTGCGCTATATAAATGCCTATACATTTACATTTACAGGAGGGCGATATAATAATGCTCCCGAGAAAGTAAAGGAGTTGTGCACTTGTATGCAGAAATGCAGACTCTCAGCTCCTCTAATGTCTGGAAGCTCCCTAACTGAGCAATTCATAGTATCCCTATGTATGATGGCCAATCCACCCCCCCGCTGTTCAATACGGTCTTGTCTACAGATAGCAAACCCAGGAGGAAGGGTGCATACTATATCTGGGGTAGACCACTCACGGAGCCAAGTTTCTGTAATGAAAAGGCAGTCTAACTTATTTTCAGTGATCAGGTCAAAAATATGAAAGGAATTTTTACACATAGATTGTGCATTAATCAGACCACACTTCATAATTTTAGGTGTCTTAGTCTTAGTGATCAAGTAATGAGGTTCCAGAGTGTGCCTGCAGGCAGAACATCTGTCAGGACCAATCCATGTATCTACATTAAGTGCCTGATCACAACCACTGTGAGCACTCCTATTTAGTGCTAAAATATCCCCGCAGACGGGCTAGACTCAGGCTCGACTCCGGCGCGACATTGGCGCGCCCGCTGCTCGCGTTCGCTGCGCGAAGCAGTGGCCATCTGTATTTGTAGTCCCTTCTACAGCAAGGGCGCTGGGACTCTTAGTTCCCCACCGGAGTTGTCAGGGGTCTGGTCCCGCGATTACCGGCCACAGTACCTAATCGTCTGTGAGCTCGGAGGGACACGCGTAGGTAGTGCACTCAATGCTTTTAAGGCAGTGGGGTGATTTTTTAAAAATGACAAATGTCAAAATGCGCTGCAAATGATAAAAAAAAACACAAAGTTTTAAAAATACAGACAGACTACCACCCGGCTTCCGCCTCAGGTCAAGGGTTATTTACGTGCTAATGGCCAGAGCAGCCTAGTAGTATTCACCAGGATCTCGCCTCGAGTGTAACAAGGAATCCGTAGCGTTTTAGGTGCATGGTCCTAGGGTCTACCAGAAGCACAATCCAATGTCTAATAGAAAACATCAAACCTGTACTTATTTCAGCGGGTGAATAGACCCACTTATCAGCTCTCTACCCACTTTAATTTCCCACCTCATCTCTAGATTCTCATGGTGGCACCTGTTTGCCTGTACTAACACTCGCCTCAGACATTTCAAATGTATGTAATGTATGTATTCCAAATAATCAGTTATTTGGATGACATACATTTGAAATGTCTGAGGCGAGTGTTAATACAGGCAAGGAGAAGCTATCATAAAATCTAATGTTCCAACTTCCCTCCCTGTCCATATGCTTCAATTGTCTTGACTGTGGATGTCTAATGTAATCATTTGATCAGCCCATAGAGCGAATTCCACTAATCAAAGACGGCCCAAGAAGCAATTCAACAAAGCCAACTCCATGAAGAGAGTTGTCAATCAGAAATTGCCTCAATATTCTGAAACAAAGGACAAATGAATCTACAAGAGAAAACTCTGATACCACTGAGTTGCCCTATCCGTCTGCCCACAAAGTACATGTTTAGGCACTTCAGACAGCAAAGCACTGTTGAAACAATGCTTTTGCATGATAATATTGGCATTCTAGCGTAAACCTTCAGTTCCAGATTGACCACAGTCACATTGTGTCCTTGCTAACATATTTTAAAATAGGCAGGAAGGGGAATCTCCTTGCTAATTTAATTCTGCCCCTAGCACACCGTCCTGACAACCATTGCTGAACAGTAGGGGTTTTAGACTCTGCTCTCAGAGACCAGGGGCAGGTCAGTAGCCTAAGGGTAACCCTGTGTGAGATGGCCACTCAGTGGAGTGTACTGACTGACCTCCAGGTAAGCCCTACAGGTCAGCTCTCGTCACACCACAAGTGTTTTGGTTCACCTTGGCTGACAGGGGAAGGGATGTATCCTGATGTCTCAGAGCACTAGACCGGTAGCCATGGGGTAGCCCTCTATTGACAGCGTACCAAGAACCGTAAATAGGCTCTTATTGTGTGGCAAAACTAGTCTTCCCGTAAGAGTGGTGGTAGCAAAAGACACAATTTGTGTGCCATGGGTGTAGACCCAAGGACTAATTAGGGGCCTGCAACTGTACCTTTTGGTTATAGTTGTGAGAAGTTGGCCTGGTACATGGTGTTCACTATTGTAGTGATAACCTTGCACCAGTCAAAACAACCCTTATAGTGATGGTTGTAAAGTCAACCTTATAGACCAGCTATCCTAGTGGTAGCGTGGACAGAACAGTCTTAGGCTAAAAGACTCTTGAAGGCGTGTAAAGCCAGCTGTTTTCCCATATGTAACCCCTTGAATATCAAATGAAAGGACACCACACAGAATATATATAAAATATATATGTATTTTTTTCTAACACACACCTCTGAACTCTTTATGAGGTCAGAGGCCAAAGCACATAACAAGACACTTAGTTATTATACTTTAAGTTGCACAATTTACGGTTAGGTCCTAGGAGCGAAGCAAACCATATATTAAGAAAGTGGTATAAGTACCATGTCACGAGAAAAGGAAAGGACTAGGACCTAGGGAATTGCTGGGGCTACACTATCTCAACAATAGTTTAGAAGTAAGAGGCCCACAGGCGGCGCGTGCAGTGTCTTTATACACACGCGGGATTCAATGCAAAGTCAATGGGAACTTAGAAGTTAGATATAGAAGGATTTGGGACACTTCCGGTTGAGCTAGGAGGAAACAACTAGAGACTTAGACACTTGGATAGTCAATACCCTTGGGATCACCGAAGTACTCGCGTTAGCTCACCCACGGACGGCGGGTGCATAGGTGTGAAGATGTGTCGGGTTTCGTCGTTGGAGCCTATGGAGACCTGAAGAAAGATGCCGCAGGCGACCAGGAGGAAGATGTCCGGGTGGATCCAAGGGTGGATCGAGGATGAAGAGGACCTGAAAGCAAAGGGGACAGAGTCTGGGTCACTAGCCAGTGACCGGGTGGAACCAGACGATGTCGAGGAGCAATCAGGTGCTGTCTTGAAGCTTGTCTTGGCAGCCACGTGGACCAGGAGGCGTTGACGACGACCAGGTGCTGGAAACGGGCTGTCCCACGAAGGTTCTCGCAGATGGAGGGGTCGACTTCTGGATTGGAGTCGACAAGCCTTGGGCAAGGCAACCTACGCAGGATACAACAAAGGCTTCTGGTGCAGACCAGCAAGGTCTGAGGTGCTTCACCTTTGCAGGGAAGAAAGGGCCAGCCTGGAGCAACCAGACCAGCAAGGTGGTTCAAAAGGATTGTTGTCACAGAGGCTACTAGCCAACGGGCCAGCAACCCGACAACGCGTCGACCAGAACAAATGCAGAAGGGCCCCACGCAGGACTAGTGGAGTGTGGGGGGCTGATCTTCGTCGCAGATGGAGCTCGGGATCGGGGCTTCTCAATCCCCAGTGCACAGCTTTGAGGGTGCCTCAGGAGCTGCACAGGTAGCAAGTTGCTGGCTTTTCAAGATTTCCGGTCCCACGTGTCTCGTCGCCTCCACGGATCTCCGCTATGCTGCAGTCGTGAAGAGAGGGTCAGAGAGGTCTGGAAGTCTGGGTCTTGTCAGGCTCTGTGCTCGGGTTCCGGCGGGAACGTCGACAAAGCAAGCCGTTGATTTGCTGGATGGTGCCTGGTTGCGCAGGGAGGTCTCTCCTTGGCCACAAGGGAGATTCTTCAGTCTTCAGCTTCAGCAGAAATTTCGAAGGTCCAGAGTTTCGTTTCGAGTTTCAGTCAAGATCTAATCTAAAGTCTCAGGACTCAGCTCCTACTTTTATACAACTAAAAGGGGCTGAATTACTGACTAGGTCCCTCCTGTGGGTGGGGCCAGGAAGGGGGGTGGTTACACCCCCTCTCCTTTGTCCAGTTTCGCGCCAGGGCTGGAGTGCCCCAGCAACCGGTTTGAACTGGGGTATGCATGGAGAACCTAGTGTGCCCCAGGCAGTATCTCATTCTATTCAGCCCTCCCTGTCCCAATACACAAAGTCCTGTTTGGGGAGGTGCTCGTACCTTCCCAGGCAGGAGACCTATTGTCCAAACCGCCGTGACTGGAAGGACTCCCAGCAGCAGGAGGTCAGACTTGCGTCGGTGGCAGCAGCGTCCATTTTGTGACGCTGGGGCTCTGGTTAACTTTAACCGATATAGTCCGTAAAAACATGTCTGCTCCCTCTAGAAGGGTGGAATGCTACCCCCGTCACCAGAATTGGCGAGGGGGTAGTATTCCAAAGCGTATGACACCTTACACGACATGTTTGGATAAAGCCAAACCAAAGTTAGCATTTAACCACGAGGATTATAATGCACTTAAGAGTATATGGTATTGCGATATCATAGAACAGCTATAAGGACATGGTTCCGAAAGCTGCAGACAGGCTCAGCTCATGCTAGAACACCATCTCACACATAACCAAGCACTCTGCCTCCAGGATTGTTAAGGCCTCCCATAGGAGTGACTTATAGGTTACTATGTGTCTATATATCAGTAGGTATAGGAATACTATACCTAAGCAAGGGGTGATTACACAACCTTGCCCCAGATGAGTGATCAGCCAGTTGTGTCAATGTGAATGGCCAGCCAGGGGTGGCATAATACATGCTGAAGCCCCTGGTAGGCCTTGGCTACACCTATGCCCTGAGTACCTGGGGTACACTTCTACAGGGGCTGACAAGGTGAACCAATTGCCAATTGTGGATGTACCTAGAGTACATGGTGTAAATTTAGACAGAGTGCATCTGTGCTGTGGGTCTGATTAGCAGGCCCACAGCCATATCTAAGTCGAAAACCAGTAAAGCAAAGCAAAAAGTGGAGGTGACCATAGGAAGCAGACCCTACTCTCCTTCAATAGTGACCCGTTGAACAAGGTGGTTCCCTTCTCACTTGAGTGGGCTGTGGTAGCCTGAGTGAACATTTCCAACTTGATCTGGAGAAGCGTGGCTCAATGGTTAGAGTGGCAGACCCTGATGCAGAGGTCTGGCCCGGGACCAGGGTTCAATTCCCGCCTCTGCGGCTCCTGGACTCAATTTCCCTGGACCTGATAATTCTCGCCTCTGTGCCTAGTCTAATCATGGGTCCCACTCTGTGACTCTGGGCAATAGCTTGCTTAATCTCCACAATGGCCCCAGCAGCGCTGTGGATGCCTGGCTTCACCTTGGGGGTGCCCAGGAGTGGACATTTCACAGGAAAGCCAGGAAGGGTTCCATAGTGGTATGAATACAGCGCTACGAGGCCTCCGGGTAGAAGTGCGCTATATAACACCATCGATGCTAGTATTATTTTCCTCCTGTACTGAACTATGATAATTCCTATTGTTTATGACGAGCTCAGCTCGTCATGAGTGTTTGGAGGTGTACATCATGACGAGCTGAGCTCGTCATGAGCGTCGAAGGAGCTATATACCCTACATTTACATTTACATCTCTTAATGGTGTCCGCTCAAAGTGAAGAAGGATGGAGGCTAGGCTTTGTGCCTACTCCTGTTGAGGATCGGGTTTTACTGGGCTTAGTGATTCTTCAGTGCTGGATGAACGTAAAGTGTCTGACTATTGACTGGAATCCATAAGTGCCCTCCTGCCTTCCCAAATGATGGAAGTAGGCCCTAGTGAAGGTGCTTGCTTTGTGCACTTTTCAGAGGAAGAGAATGCAGCGCGCCTTTTGACAAGTATGATGCTTATCGGATTTGACAGTGCCAGTGCCAATGCTGAGGCACTGGACTCTTCTTGTAGATATGCAAAGTTGTCGTTCAAAGCAAGAAAGACCACAGATCTGTTGTGGCCATGGAGAAGCTTGTGTCTCAGAATCATCCCTCAGTGAGCTAAGGCATTCTTGGGTTAATTAGAGTTAAAGTGCCTTTTGTTGGGTGTAGTGGGTGGTTTAAGATTTGGAAATGCCACATTTGAGATCCTGGAAGTGACACCAATTAGAGAACCTTGTGTTTGGGTAGAGCCGATTCCCAATTGTGATAGTGTGAATAGAAGGAAAAACTAAGTTTGCAGGTTAGTTTTTAGTCCCACATTATAAACTGTGGGGGGTGGGGTGTATGTAGGAAATTGGCTTATACCTATGGAAACAATTGTGTTTGTGGCATGTGTAATGCTAGACACGCATGCTCTTCATAATCCTGCCATTTAGTGTTGGGCTCGGATGTGTTCAACTTTTTTTTCTTCGAAGAAGTTTTTCAAGTCACAGGGTACAGTGACTCATCCTATGACTCGTATTGCGCATGGGCATCAGCTCCATTGTTATATTGTTTTTTTCTTGCAATCTGGTTTGGACAAGTTACTGATCTAACTTCGGGTCGACACCTGTTCGGGTTTGTCATCGGGCCTGGGAGGAAAAAAGGTGGTGTATTATATAGTGTAGTTGTGCAGCCTCACTTTGTAATGCACTCACCAACCCCTTTTGGTCCAGTAGGTTTGGTCTGTAAAACCTTCAGCTCAACCTTGGGTAGCTGTGGCACTGAGCAGCAAGGCTTACATAGAAGAACAAGTGTTAAGCATTTAAATAGCACTAAAACAATTGAACAATTGAAGAAGAAATCGACACAACACTAAAGAAATCAGAAACAAATTTATTTAAAAAAATAGACTATTTTTAAAAGAATTCAGACACTAGAATGAAAAAGATCCACTGGAGGGTTCTGGACATATAGGTTTTAGATGCAATAATAAATCAAAGCAATTTCAAACTACCACGAACCAGCCTTGGCAAATTCAACAAACTGGACACTAAGACCGTGATTACGATTATTGAGTTTAGGTGTTATTTATCGCACATAAATAATAATGAAACCACAGGTAATGCTATTTATCGTGTACAATTAATAACACCTACCATAAGTTTGGGGGAGCTAACATTCGGATTTTGGGGTTTAATGCACCAAAATCCACATGGTGCCATAAATACCTTACAATTTCCCCTTTAAATTTCGACAGGTTAAACGTGCTGAAATGTAATGCCAACTGAGGTATTTAACGCATCCAATAATTATTGGATGTGTTAAATACAGCAAAACTCGTAATTCTGACTCCTGCGTAAACAGAGGTTTACAAACAGGTTGGACATTTTCCAGCCCACCCGTAATCAGGGCCTTAGAAACCTTTTTCAAAGAAAATTTGTGTAAGTATCAATACGGTTGGTTAGATGTACTTGGGGCGACCCCCTCCTTCAGGGAGCTAGTCAGAGGGACCAGCAAGGTCCTCAAGAACAGTTACCTTCACAGAACAAGCAGTCCTTTAGCAGTCCCAGGCACTTTATCTGCGTTGCAATGGATGCAAGGTCTGAAGGATGCTGTTGATGGGGGTCTTCCTGCAGGGATTCCTATGTTGTACACGAAGATGGTGAGGGGGTCCTGGTTGCAGAGTCAATGTCCCACTAAGTCCTCTCTATTCTGGTCAATTCTGAGCAGCATTTGTAATTTTCTGATCTTCTCGTGTGTGGCTTTGTGTTCTGAAACACACAAAAGGTGATGGATGGAATGCTTGCAATTTGTCTAACCACAGGCAATCGTTTGGGGTAGCACCCTAATCCATTGTAGTTTTGCTCACCATGCCACCTCAGTTTGGACCCAGCCATATGAAAATCAGTCTTGACCCTGCTCCTCATCGCAACAGTCCAGCCTGAATCCTGACATTGTCCTCACTTAAGCGCTGCGAGGCCTCCGGATAGTTATGCGCTATACAAGTGTAATTTTTCATTTCATTACACGACACACGGGCCCTCCATTTGAGCCCCTTCACACATGCCTCCTTCAATTTCTTTCTTGGAAGGTGGCATTTTAAATTGCTGTTACCTCACTCAGGCATGTTAGTGAGCTTCAAGCATTAACTTTGAAATCACTCTTCTTTCAACTCCATAGAGTCAGGTTTGTCCTCCGCACCAAACCCAAATTCCTTCCAAAAGTAGTCTCTCTTTTCCATCTCAATCGATCAATCGTCCTACCTGTCTTTGTTCCACAACCAGACTCTGTTGTGGAGCGGCTTTCCATACTTTAGATGTCCAAAGAACCCTCCTGAACTACATTGATAGTACAAACACTTTTATAACAAGCATTTACAATGCAACGGTTTCGCCTTTGTAAAAGTTAGAGCTATTGGCATTGTAAATGACAAATTTTTTATTTATGTGTTGGTTTTGAAAACAGATCAATAAATGGCATTGCCATTTACAATGCCAATAGCTTAATCTCTCGCAAACAGTAAAAATGATTAATAATAACTAACCTTCTTATCGAAGGACCAAAAACCCTGCCTTAAGTTGTAGTCATTAAAGAGCTTGCCCACAATTAGGAGCTCCCTGAGTGATGGTGTGTGTTTTGTAGGTGTGTGTGTGTGTGCACGTGTGTATTGCTGACATGCAATGCTCACATTCAATTAGGAGCTCCCTGAGTGATGGTGTGTGTGTGTTTGTAGGTGTGTGTGCGCGTGTGCACGTGAGTATGCACATGTGCACGGGTGTGTGTGCATGATCATTGTGTGAATGAACATTCACAAGTGTGTATGAATGTGCGCATGTGAGTGAGTGTGCATATGCATGGATCCACAAGGCATGAAAATGTATGTGCCAATCTAGTTCGTTGGTCTGCAAGGATTTTTTCATCATGCCCTCTGAGGCAATCATGGACCAGAAACAATGTTTACTGCATGAGTGAGTGAAAGCAAGTGAATGTCAGAATGCATATGTTTATATCTGTGGCAATGTGTTGAAAGTGGTGCGTGCATGTGTGAGGGTAAGTGTGTGAAAGAGAGAGATAGTGTGCAAAAGGCCTTGAAGGGCTGGTGTCAATATGCAACAAATGTCAGCAACTCATTCTCCTGCTCATCTTTGCAATCATAAACCAAAATGTACGTGTGTGTTCGTGCATGTGCACTCGTGTAAGTGTGTGTCTGTGCGCATTTGTGGAAGAATGCACAAGTGTATTAGAGTTTGAATGTGTGAATAATGCGTACACCACTCTAGCTAGGTGGTCTGGCATATTCGGCCTCCCATTAACATACTCACTGAAGCAAACATAAACTAAACCAAATCTTGTGTGTGAGCTGTAGGGTCTGTTTCCCTTGTGAAAATAAGAGGTGTGAAGCAAATTACCACATGGGAGTCAACCCCGAGCTCCCAAAGTGTCATTGTCTGCAGGGGAATGAAATCAAATCGTGATGCCTATTACCCCTGTCCCTAATCTTAAGGTTCCCAGGTCCACTCCATAAGCAATCCATTGTGTCCTTTTTAGGTTTCGTAACCTGGCGAGGGGCGAAGCCCCTCCCAGATCGAAATCTGTTGTTATTAATAGTGAGGTTAGGACAGCCTCTGTTTCCAATTGGTTAGCTCCATAAATGGAGACTAGCCATTGGGAGACAGAGGCTGTCAATCGCGCTTTCTCTCGAAAACGCGATTCGGGGGCGTTCCTGGTGCTTTTTTTAAGCCCCGCCCCTTTGTCCCGGGCCGCGCTGCGATTGGCTGCCGGCCCGGGACACCCCCGTGACGTCATTCCCCGGGCCGCGCTGTGATTGGCTGGCCGGCCCGGGACCTGACGTGTTTAAAATGGTTGCTACTTTGTCACCAACAACGTGCGCTCCTTTTTGTGCAGGGGACCGCTAACCATTTTTGACACGCAGCCCTGAAATGATTAGATACCTTATATTGGAACACGTCACTAGGGGGGTGCGGACCGCACGGGTGACACCGTCACCATCTGGTTACGCTGTCCGCCACTCCATACCCTTCAGGTTTTTGCTCACCGCAACTTTGTTTACCTTGGACGGTGGCGCGAGGACAGTGTCAGCCTGACGCCACGGGGCCCAGTCAGGTTACGTGCTGACCGGCGCCGCGGGGAACCGTCGTCACATCCTGATTACTGAGCGGGGAGCCGGAAATCAACTTGTGGAGGGCTGGTTGTTGAATTTGGCTTGGCGCGCCGCCCCGCCCGCAAACAATGGTTCTCGCAGCTTCCTGCTGCATCTCGCATCAGCCCGAGCCGGGCCGGGTCGCAGTGTGCTCTCAGCTGCTACACCCTCCCAAATTTAAGTCTTGCCGCAGCTGAGGGAAGGAGTCAGTCACCCGCGATGCAGCGGCCTCCAGGACAGTCTGTCACCGACTGGGCGGTCCCGCTCGGGTCTCACTGGACATCCTGGACGACGCTTCTCCCTTCGGAAACGTGAGTGATAAAAAAAAAAAAAGTTTAGCATTTACTCTTTCATTTGTAATAAGTGCTGCACTGCACCACGTGTCGGCCTGTCGGCCGTTTGTTTTCTTAGTGCTAAATGTCAATACCAGCTTCAGTGAGGTAATGGAATCTCTCACTGCGCTCGTTTTTAATAAAATTAAGAATATGCCTTTAAATTATACCACACTTTCCTGTGCGTGGCGCTGGGCCGATCGGGGTCATTGAGCCGCATTGTGACAAAGTTGTGGTGGCAATCAGCACTGCTCGCACCACAGGGATTATTTAAAACATGTCACCTGAAACCTTGGCAGCTATGACATTCCTGTGTGCGTAGTTTTCCCGATATACTTGTTTTTTCCCAGCATACTGACTTGCATGTTTGCCAATAGATAACAGCTCGCAGGTATCACGCGTCACTGACAGTGGGCGCCGTTATTAGCCAGATTTGTGCCAAAGTCAGCTCGACGAGGGAACCCCGAGGGGGACACTGGAGGAGTTCGCCAGCCATGACGTCTGTACTGCACCTGCTTATTAGCATGTGTTTACTGGGTCATACTGGAGCAGGTAATTTTCGAATGAGCGATTGAGTTCCTTCATTCAGACTCCGGTACCTCGGATCTACAGGGTGTGCACAGGCCGCAGATTTCAGGAGCCAGTTCCGTACTAAGTTTCACAGTACTGGCAGCATTTTACTCTGGTACATGGTATTAATGGAAACAGGGAATCGGCCACCAAAGTGCCGTGCACCACCACTAGACTCACGGTCAGTCTGAAGGCAGATTCCTACCCCCAAGAGGATGAGGATTACTCTTGGATTCAGGATGTTAGAGAGCCATGGAGAAGCATAGAGGAAGGGGTGAAATCAACAAAGGGGTTGTTTGGGACTATCTTCTGTTTTACACGTCGGCAAAGTGTTGCTGGTGTTAACATATCGAAGATGAAAAAAGTTACATATCTTTAGCAATGTTGGCTCCATTGAACTGAGCCATGTGGCCGTGCCCAGGGGGGATGTGTGCAGATATTGGTATCAATCAGCATACTGAGCCCATGGCATGACTGCAGGGCATACTGCATGCCCAGTGACAACTAGGAGCTGGCAAGCCAAGTGATTCACGTGGGCAGGGATATTTTGCCCTGAGCATGTCTGTGGTGCCCAGGCAATCAATTAAGGTACCAGATCTGGTGAAATCCATGTGTATAGCTATTGGGTCATAATGATAACCCTCTTTCAGCAGTTGTTTCAAATTGTATATTCCACATCTATGGTGTCATACATTATTTTTTTTAATTTCCAATATTCTCTGAAATGATATAATTCTGTAAAATGTGACTTTCAGTCAGTGAGGATGCTAGGAAGTAGAGCATTACACTTTAACATACAAAAGTGTTATGAAGTGTTATTTTCATTATGCGTTTTCCTATTTCAAAAACATGTAATATGAAAATGCGTAACAGGTGTGTTAAGAAGTTTAGGTGACATTTACCGCCTCGCCTCTCCTCTATGACTATTTAAACTTATCCTCAGCGGCGCGTGCACGAATTCAAAGCACATTTCATGTGTTTATTTCAGTCACTTTGAGAAAAGCCGAGAACTGTGAGGGAGAAACCATGGAGGGGGGGGGGGTTGAGAAGGCGACGAGGAAAGGGTTAAAAGAGCAGCAGGCGGGGGAGGGGGTGCAGGCGGAGGGGGAGGGATGGTGCAGGCAGAGAGGGAGATGGTGCAGGCAGAGAGGGAGATGGTGCAGGCAGAGAGGGAGATGGTGCAGGCAGAGGGAGAGATGGTGAAGGCGGTGGGGAGAAATGTGCAGGCAGAGGGTGAGATGGTGCAGGCAGAGAGGGAGATGGTGCAGGCAGAGAGGGAGATGGTGCAGGCAGAGAGGGAGATGGTGCAGGCAGAGAGGGAGATGGTGCAGGCAGAGAGGGAGATGGTGCAGGCAGAGAGGGAGATGGTGCAGGCAGAGAGGGAGATGGTGCAGGCAGAGGGTGAGATGGTGCAGGCAGAGAGGGAGATGGTGAGGCAGGGGGTGGTATGGTGCAGGCTGAGGGGGAGATGGTGTAGGCGGAGGGGAAATGGTGCAGGCAGAGGGAGAGATGGCGCATGCAGAGAGAGAGATGGTGCAGGCGGAAGGGAGATGGTGTGGACAAAGGGAGAGATGGTGCAGGAGGAGGGGAGATGGTGTGGACACAGTTTAGAGATGTTGTGGACACAGGGAGAGATGGTGCAACCAGAGGGGAGATGGTGCAGGCAGGGGGTGAAATGGTGCAGGTGGAGGGGAGATGATGCGGACAGAGGGAGAGATGGTGCAGGCAGAGGGGACATGGTGCAGGCAGAGGGTGAGCTGGTCCATCCAGTAAGTTGTGAGGGGGTGACACCATTAGTTACCCGTACCGGGTGACACCAACCCTAGTGACGCCACTGCAAGTGACTACAATATGCCAATATTGTCCAGGTATGATCGCCACTGTGTGCACAATGATTTCATGTTTTGGACATGTTTTAGTTCGAATAAAATGCTCCGAATTCGTAGAAAAATGTTCAAAAGTCGATTCTTCTTTTTGTTTTATTTTTATTTTTTAAATGTTGATACCGACTTAATGGCTATGCAGACCAATGTGTACAATCTCTTAAGAACGTCAACATATATCTCCCTCCCTTTTCTCTCTCTCTATCTCTCCTTCCTTCTGTCTCGCTCTCTATCTGCGTCTCTATCCATCTCGCTGCCTCACTTCCTGGGACCGTTCTGCGTTTAGATACATATGTGTGTTTATATTTTTAATACCCACATACTCTTGTTATGGACGAGCAACTTATCAACTGCGTTGATTTCCTAAACAGTAGAGAGTCCGGCAGGTGGTTTTGCTGAGGAACTCCGTGTATGTGGTCCCCACGGGGAGAGAGAAATCAGCCATCCAAGAAATACTAGGCCTTCCTCGTGCATTTATTTCCACGGAACATAGGAAAGCCGGCATGCAAATATCAAACACTCTTTAGAAATAGCACTCCCTAGGACAAACAGGTGGAAATGGCTGTTTTCTCGCCGCATGGATTTTCTTGGAAATGGAGACGTTCGCCTGCGTCTGGACATATATTCGCTGTAAAGTACTAACAATGTGTTCCCTACGGTGACTGCCTGCACGCCGCAGAGCTCTTTCTGCAGGCATTTATTCAGTGATTTCTGCCAGAGTGCAGGCACAGACAGGCGCGCAGTGTAGGGGAGCGTAAATGTGTCTCAGAGGGACGGACACTCGTAAGCCCTGGCGATTCCAAGTAAAATATCAGGCTAAAATCATAATGTACAGGCAGCGTCATTATGAACGCGAAGAACAGGGGGAAATAGCAGATTTCAGCTGGAGAAACAGTTTATATGACAGGGAACGGGTTTTACAACCACCCTTAGAGTTTCACTCGTGTGCAATGTTCCAAAACTCGAACACACTGAGTGATCCTGGCCAATTTACTTATTTTGCTCCCCAGCCTTCTCTTTAGCTCCAATACTTTGATATACCCAAATAATTAAGATTAACTTACACACATGCTGAGTTACAATAGCATGCTAATGCTATTTCTTAAGAATGGGTAGAACAGTTTACCGGTGGGTACATCACCCCGTCGTAGTGTCGCGATATTCTGTGCCACAGTTAAGGAAAACAAAGCAGGCCAGGCACGTGGCACTAGCAAAATAATTCAGGCAGGATAATGACAATTTCAAAGCTTTGGTGATTAGAGGGCGAGGAGGCGCAATGGCTGAGCGTCACATGACAGACCAAAGGGACAATTGGACGTGTGTCTGTGGGGAGAGTGTGTTGTTAAAAAGCTTTCTATTGCTGCATCTGAGAACCACCGTTTTTTTGTTTTTGGGGCTGTGTGTATTGTAGAGGGCGTTTTCGATTGTGCCACGAAAATAAGTTGCACAGTTTTGCAAGACCGATGTTTCATAGATGCACGTGCAAGCGTAATATGATTTCAAGGATCCTTAAACGCTGTTCGTGCCTTTGAAACTTGCATTCCTGCCGCTATCTCAGCCTGATGTGGTGTTTTTATCCTATTTCACATGGAATGTCAGCCATCTTTGTTCTCCTGCCGTGCCTTTTGGGTGGTGTTTTTCAGTCTGGCCTGTCATGCTTGTCTTCTTCTCAGCAGATCTCCCAGCAGACATGTCTAGCACGGAAGGGGCACGTGCGCCTAATCCAGGCTTGCACACACATAGCAGGTTTATTTATTCTGGGATGTCGATTGTGGGCACGTGCAGAGTGAATCGCTCTCTTCCGGCTTTAGCAGCCACCATTGCTGTTTCACCACTGTCAACTTTAAAATATTCTATCCCAGGGCTATGAAATCTCATGTTTCTTTTTCACTTGACAGTATTCGCTCTTCACTGAAAGTAGCCACGTGCTTCTGAGAAATATAAGCAATAACAGAGATGCTGCTGGGAGCATTTTAGGTAGGCAGCAAACTGGGCACACTTTGGAAAACTTAATTCATGCATTTGTGTGTATGTGGATGGATTTTCAGAAAGTAGACAATATAGGTGTTTTTTTAAGGAAACTGTATGACAGAGTCCACTATTGTATATCTTTTTTAATGTAGCAGTCAATCTTCAAATCTGTATGTGACTTTTTACTGCACTATTATGAGAACTGTTCAGTGCTTTTTATTATTATATTACAGATGTTCAAGTTCTGGGACCATGATTAAGCTATTGCCATTGTAAATGACAATGTAATTTATTTATCTGTTTTCAAAACCAACACGTAAATAAAAATGTTGTCATTTACAATGCCAATAGCTCTAACTTTTGCAAAGGCGAAACCGTTGCATTGTAAATGCTTGTTATCATGTTTCCTTAACCCATTGAGATGGACCGAGCAAACCCAATTACACAGATAATGCCTGCGGTAATGTCAGCTCTGGGGTGGTGTCGAGAGGACTGCAGGGCCAGAAACAAGGCCAGCCCTGCTGCCCCTGGGACGAGGCACACCTCATCCTTGCTCCGCGTCACTTTCTCTGCCACATACACACACACGCACACACAAACAGGGCCACAGAAGCAAGGCGCTCAAACATCACAACACCAGCATGAACACCCAACATTCACGCAAACACGCACACTCAAAGTCCACACACTCAAGAGGACGTGTGAGCCCAAAACACAATTACAAGAATACTTCACTGAAGCACACACATACAGCAATCAAACCATGCACGCCTATAACAATACAAACTCCTGTTCATTCGGGGTAGGCACACAACCACAAAACACAAACAAAAACTTACAAACATATGTAACACAAATCACAGCGATAGAAGCACAACCAATCACTCATACATAATGCATACATTCGACACACACGGAACACTCTTATGTCACATAGACATGTACATATCAAAACGACATGTGCACATACCCAAAACATACATTGAACACAATTATAAACTTTCAAAGACGCACCAATGCAGTTTAGCATACAAGACACGTATGGCAAAACACCAAATACAAACTAAACACACGCACCACACACACACACATATCTACCAAAAGTAACGAAAACAGGTAACACAAAACCACTGGCCCAGAGCACACTGCGCCCCTCCAGCTCAAAGACAGCTTATGGCTTTGCAACGGACTGGAACGACTTCCGCAGGTACTAGGGGAGGGGCAGCAGGGTCGGAGATACGAAAGGACCAGCACAGCAGTATTTATTTATTTTTATTTAGGGCATTTTTATATAGCGCGGACATTACCCAAAGGAACATTAAAAAAGCAATGGAGGGGGGTGGGAGACACGGACATCAGGAGGGGGGGGGGCGGGGGAAGGCAGGACAGCAAGCACGAACAGGGGTGGCGGGGGGCAGGACAGCAGCAAGCACTCACCAGAGGACGACTTCTTCCGGCGGCGGTCGGGGCAAATAACAAAATCAAAGGCTGCAAAAAAAAATTACAAAAGTAAACGCCCACCGCCGCAATGACGTTCACAAAGGGGCGGAGAGCGAAAAAATCGCCGGAACGCCCACGAATCTGCTCTGGCAATGACGGACCATTTATGGAGCTAGCCAATGGAAGAGCAGGCGGGACAAAGCCCCCGTACTGTTCTAACATAAGATTTCGCATGCAGCGGACGCTAGGCGAAACCTAAAAACTCAAAAATGTTTTGTTGCTTTCTCTCAACCTTTTAAAGGAAAGGCTATATCCACCAAATCAGGCATTGCCAGATGGATAGTTAAACGCATTCAAACATGTTATGCTAAAATAACTTTACCTGCTCCTCCTAGAGCACACTCTACTTGAAAGAAAGGAGCTTATATGGCCTTCATGGAGAATAGCCCAATAGCTGACATATGTAAAGCAGCTACCTTGTCTACATCACATACTTTACTAAACACTACTGCGTGGATGTTCTAACATGCTAGCAAGCTAATGTAAGTCTGGCAGTGCTATGTACATGTTTCCAAACAACTACAACACCGACAGGCTAGCCACCGCTGTTAGGGAGGACCGCTTTAGAGTCTGTGCACAGCATGTATATCTACAGCCGCTCATGCCTCAAACGAAAAATGTTACTTACCCTGTAAGCATCTGTTCATGGTATGTAGTCCTGTAGATTCACACGCGCCCGCCCTCCTTCCTGGACACCTGTTGCCATTGCAGTTTTTCTCCTAATATATCATTTTCCTCTTATGCATTTACATCTCTTTTCTTATCAGTTAATTTCACACTCTATCCTCACCCGCCGTGCGGGAAAACAATGTGGTAAAACAATCTAACAATGGAGTCTATTCCCATGCACATTATCACCAAGAGGAGGAGTCACTCTACCTCCTGACTCAAAAGACATCTTTGAAAAAAAAAAATTACACACATCCGGATCAAACACTAGATGGCAGAAGTATGCAAAGCATGTGAATAAACTGCATTACATGCTAGAAAAAGATGTTAACAGGGCAAGTAACATTTTCCCTCTCCCTAAAGACCTTTTGATAGAGGCCTACATTTGACATCATTTAACATGGTGTTTACATACGACGACAAGGTAATGCCCAAGTGCAAGGTAAGTGTTTTTATGTATTTTATTCTCTCTCGACTCCCTCACCGCTCTCCTTCCCCCCAATTCCACTGCTCTTAACCTACACCGGCCACGGCTGTTTTTCTTTAGCATACTCAAGATTTTTAAGGTTTTACAGAGGCTAGGCAATTATGGTATGGGAGTTATTAATGTGCAATGCTGAGTTCTGAGGTTCAAGCTCATGATACTTTACTGAGTAAGCCTTGGACTGTTCTGCCTCTCTATCCTTGAAGTCAAGTGTTAAAGGGGTGTGCTTCCATTTGGGTCCAATTATGTCCAGTGGCCCCAGGTGACGAGGGGCAATGAGGTGGCACCCAGTAACCACCGATTACTCTGGGATCCACAGAAACAGTTCTTTTAAGCTATATGAAGTAAATAGTTTTGTATTCTGGTACATTACATAACAATATGACTCTAGATAACTAATAAGGATCATGGGGTGAATGAACAGCTGAGTACAACTGCAGTATGAATGCTAGATGAAGTGGCTCATACATGATGCCAGGTTTACTTTAAAGAAATTTATATTTAACAATAAAAAGCAATCATTTCCTCCACATAATGTAGTCAGGTTTGTACAATGCATATGAAATTGAGGTTGCCCTCTTGGAGAGGTCCATGTACTAATCAAATGTTTGACAATTAATAAATATTGAAAAGTAAGGCATCAAGATGCAATCACTATGATTGTCAGTGTGTCCTGTGACAATTACGATTAGTGGTCCTATGTTATGCTCCACAGGGCCGGTTCTAGGATTTCCGGGGTTCTGGGCAGAAAGGGAATGTGCGAGGCCCCTCTAATTTACGTAAGTGACACATTATGGGATCTGGACCACAGCTCCTCCTCTCAGCCACCTACATGAACCTCTTTTACAGTCCATTGCGGGCTGAAGGAGTGAGAATTGCTTGGGGGCTGAGAGTTAAACCTGTGGGGCACTAAAGTGTAAAAGTAAATGTATTGCTAATATAGCGCACAAATCACCCCCGAAGGGGTCTCAAGGCGCTGTACACATACCGCTGTGGAACCCTTCCTGGACTTTCCCTGTGAAGTGCCCACTCCTGGGCACCCCCAAGGTGAAGCCAGGCATCCTAGTGCTGTTGTGGAGATTAAGCAAGCTATTGCCCAGAGTTGCAGAGTGGGACCCATGATTAGAATAGGCACAAGGCGAGAATAATCAGGTCCGGGGAAATTGAGCCCAAGACCCGCCGAGGCAGGAATTGAACCCTGGTCCGGGCCAGAACTCTGCATCAGGGTCTGCCGCTCTAACCATTGAGCCACACTTCTCCATAAAGTGCTGACAGGGGCGACCCGCAGTGTCTCTGAATGGGCAGCCGGGCAGGAGGCCTACTTGTAGGACAAATCAGCCAAATGCGTCTCCTTGCAACCGGGACACCATCCCTAAGAGGCCCAGGGAACGCCTCTCATGGGCCCAGTTGCAAAGAGACGCCTTTCTGTGAATTGAATCAGCAGGAGTACAAGAGGACTGGTGGTGTGTTAAACTGGGGCGGGCCCCCTGCTGGAGGGCAGACTGTAGACCTTGGGCAGCTGCCAGACTGCCCATGCCTAGCGCCGGCTCTGATACGCCATACCAGTGGAGGAATGAGTAGAGCAAAGCCAAGATAACAGTTAAACTGGTACCTTTATGGTTTTCCCAATGTAGATCACCTTCTTGGCACCATAGTTCATTGAGCGAGTTTTCAACCCCCCCCCCCCCCCCCCCCCCCCCCAACTGAGACAATCAGAGATGTACTTTTTCCACAATGTTGAACCTGTACGGGAGCCATTTTGGTCGCTGCTGATGACCGCCATGTGCTGGCGAGGACTTTCATGAGCCCGTTATTTGCAATGGTCTCCTTTCTACCAAGGATCCAATCAGGACCTCCTTTTCATGTTGTTGGAGTCTCCTTGGACGGAGGTTGAGTCTGTTCTTCTACTTTTGATGCTGTGGGTAGCAGTGCAGGTGCCCTGACCTCAAAGACTGAGGCATGGTGACAGGAAGATCTGCACCCGAGGGTAGACCGGATGGATTGGGAGGAAAGGGCTCTGAATAGATTGGGTAAAGGAGAGTTGGATGCAAGAAAAAAGGAAAGATATGAACCTGCGGTAGCAGCTCTGATGAACACGGAGTATCGAGGGTGTATGGCCTGTTTGACTGTTAGTGTGATATTACCACTTTCCTCTGCACTCAGTCTGCAGGGAGTGCCAGTTTAGATATTTCCTTACGATGTTGCTGTTAGCTGTTAATTCGCTATCCCTCTCTGCTGAATGTCAAGGATAGTGCTCTCTTCTTTCTTCTCTGCTTGAGGAGCAGTCCATGCTGAGAGCCTCGTGTTCACTTCACTATACTCCGATGACATCAGGAATTGATGCTGCTCTGCAGTTCTGAGCAGCTGTGCTCAGCAGTCTAGAGAAGCTGAGCGTTGCTCTGGAGTCTCGAGCAGCTGCTCTGCTCCGCAGTCTCGAGCAGCAGACCTCTGCCCTTTTGTCTCAAGCAGCTGTGCTCTCGTCGGCTGTCTCAAGCAGCTGTGTTCAGCTGTCTCAAGCAGCTGTGCTCAGCTGTCTCAAGCCGCTGTGCTCTGGTCGGCTGTCTCGAGCTGCTCTGCTCAGCTGTCTCAAGCAGCTGTGTTCAGCTGTTTTAAGCAGCTGTGTTCAGCTGTCTCAAGCAGCTGTGCTCAGCTGTCTCAAGCAGCTGTGCTCAGCTGTCTCAAGCAGCTGTGCTCTGGTCGGCTGTCTCGAGCTGCTCTGCTCAGCTGTCTCAAGCAGCTGTGTTCAGCTGTTTTAAGCAGCTGTGTTCAGCTGTCTCAAGCAGCTGTGCTCAGCTGTCTCAAGCAGCTGTGCTCAGCTGTCTCAAGCAGCTGTGCTCAGCTGACTAGCGAAGCTGAGCGCTGCTCTGGAGTCTCTTGAGCAACTCCAGTCTCGAGCATAGCTCAGAGGTTTGGAACACAGAGCACTGCTCGGCAGTCTCATGCACAGCTCTGCGATCTCGAGCAGCTGCGCACTTCTAGTCATTCACGAGCAGCTGCACTTTCGCCGGCAGTCTCGGGGAGCTACACTCTGTTTTCAGGCCAGTGGGCATAACATTGTTTGCATATCAAGGAGTAAACATTTACATTAGGGACACGTTACGTTCCAGGCTTCACACTATTGGTATCTCCTGCCCCTTTGCCACTTGGTCATTTTCCTGCCTTTCTTTGATTGGATATCTGCTGGCACACACAGTATGCCATTCCTCCAAGTTCCCATTTCCATATGGTCATCACATTTCCATTCCTCCTACCTTCAGCTTCAAGTGATGCTGTTATTACTTGTCCTGTTTCTCTGAAGGTGACCTGCTTTGTTTGTTTTGGCAGTGGATGATGCCGACTCGTTCCTCTGCAATTTCCAACTCTTTTTTTCCCATTGGATCCTATAACAGATTTTTTAGTTTTTTTGGTGGACATCAGCCTTATGATTTGCCCGCCCAAGAAAGTTTGTAAAACTAGCATTAAACGGCAGAAGCCTTCACGACCTGTAGTGAGTGAGTACTTAGTCTCACTGACATTGACTTGGAGCTTTTGTTCCTCCTGAACCGTGTGTCCCAACAAGGGCTGCGAAGGGATGAGTGAGCCTGGGAGTCGTCGCTAGCTGGCTTCACCCTCAAAGGTTATAACTTTAGGATGCATCCCTGAGAGTGAGCCTGTTTTGCATTATTGCCATTGCTTTTTCCTGCCCTGTATGATAGCCTACTGGGTTGTAAAAGGGAGGGGGGTATTTCAGTATTTGTCCCAGGTCAAAAACCCTCATGGGACCCGGTTAGCTTCCCTCCAAAGCCTCTACATAAGCCCTTGGCATGTGACTTGTATGCTTACTCTTCTGCGACTTCGCTACCACATTTGGCATTCCAGTCAGACGTCTAGTTCCTTCTACCCGTCTCTTTGGGCACCTTTACCACATATGACTAGAACTTCTTGGAAATGGCACTAAGGATCAGCACCTCATGGCGTGTTTGACTGCATGCTCCTGATTACATTATGGCTGACCCCACTGCTCTGTTAATAGCTGCCACCTAGCTACCCTCTGCAGCGGTCACCAGTCAGGCTCTGCTAGTTTTGACTCCATCATCCCCTTCCATGTACTCCTCTCCATTCCTGGACTCTTCTATGAACCCTGGTGAGAAACTAATTACTCTGATAAGGGGATAATCTCCAGTGGACATTTATTTAAAATATATTTAACAACATAAATAAAT
The DNA here is from genome assembly GCF_964263255.1 of Lissotriton vulgaris. NCBI lineage: Eukaryota > Metazoa > Chordata > Amphibia > Caudata > Salamandridae > Lissotriton > Lissotriton vulgaris. The sequence continues at coordinate 213,043,292 of NC_141690.1, read as the reverse complement.
TTAGTTCGTTTTACTTACTGGGCATTTTATGTAGTGCTACACCACCCATTACCAGTGCCAGTGCACATTACAGTTAAACAATTGGGAAGAACTTAACATCACTGTATATCATCATCACCATATCACCCAATCCATCCCACCATCCAAACATCCATGCCACCAGCCATACGTCCATCCCACCACCTACCCATCCATCCCACCTTTCCATCCCACCACCCATCTATCCCTCCATCCACCCCTGCCACCACCTACCCATCCATCTCACCACTCATTCATCCATCCCACCACCCATCCATCCGACCAACCATCCCACCACCCATCCATTCATCATACATCCCACCACCCACCCATTCCACCAGCCATCTATACATCCATCCCACCACCCATCCATCCCGCCAAGCAGTCATCCATCCTACCACCCACCCATCACCACCCGTCCATACTCCCATCCCACCACCTGCCCATCCATGCCACCACCTGCCCATCCATCCCACCACCCCACCACCCATCACTACCCATCCATACCTCCACCCCACCAACAACCCATCAATCAATCCCACCACCCACCTGTCCATCCCACTACCCACCCATGCAGCCACCCATCCATCCCACCATGCATCAATCCATCCCCCACCCATCCACCCATCAATCCATCCCCCACCCATCCACCCATCCCATCACCAATCCAACCATCCCATCACCAATCCCTCCATCTCACCACCCATCACCACCCCTCCGTACCTCCATCCCACCACCCATCCATCCCACCACCCACCCCTCCATCCCACCACCCATCACCACCTCTCCGTACCTCCATCCCACCGCCCACCCATCCATGCCACCGCCCGCCAGTCCATCCCACCACCTGCCCATCCATCCCACCACCCATCCCTCCATCCCACCACCCATCCCTCCATCCCACCACCCATCCCTCCATCCCACCACCCATCACTATCCATCCATACCTCCATCCCACCACCAACCCATCCATCCCGCCATCCATCCCACCTCCCACCCGTCCATCCCACCTCCCACCCGTCCATCCCACCACCCGCCCAGCCACCCATCCCACCACCCATCCCACCATCCAGCCATCCATCCCGCCATGCCTCCATCCAGCCACCCATCCATCCCGCCATGCATCCATTCATCCCACCACCCATCCCTCCATCCCACCATCCATCACCACCTCTCCGTACCTCCATCCCACCACCCACCCATCCATGCCACCACCCGCCCATCCATCCCACCGCCCGCCCAACCATCCCACCACCCACCCGTCCATCCCACCACCCACCCACCCGTCCATCCAACCACCCACCTGTCCATCCCACCACCCACCCGTCCATCCCACCATCCACCCACCCACCCATCCAGCCAGCCACCCATCCCACCATGCCTCCATCTATCCATCCACCCCACCATCCACCCCACCATACATTCATCCATCCACCAAGCATCCATCCACTCACCCATCATCCATCCCACCACCAATTCCTCCATCCCACCACCAATTCCTCCATCCCACCACCCATCCATTCCACCACCCATCCATCCCACCACCCATCCATCCCTCCCACCCATCCATCCCTCCCACCACTCATCTATCTGAACACCCAGCCATTCATCCCAGCATCCATCCCTCCACCCATCCTCCCCACCACCCCTCCACCCATCCATCCATTCCTCCCACCACCCATCTATCCCTCCACCCATCCGTCCATCCCTCCCACCACCCATCCATCCCTCCACCCACCCATCCCTCCCTCCACCCATCCCTCCCTCCGTCCATCCCTCCATCCATCCCATCCAACCATCCAACCATCCATCCCACCACCCACCCATCCACACTTCCCACCATCCATCCCACCACAGACCCATCCATCCCTCCAATCCCTACCCATCCATACATCCATCCCACCACCCACCCATCATCCATCCCACCACCCACCCATCATCCATCCCACCACCTACCCATCCCACCACCCAAACACCCATCCATCCATTCCATCACCCATCCATCCACCCATCCAACCACCCATCCCACCACTCATTCATCCATCTCAACACCCATCCATCCATCAACCCCACAAATCATTTATCCATCCCACCACCCATCCATCATCCATCCCACAACCCACCTACCCACCCACCCCACCACCCATCCTTTCATCCCACCACCAACCCATCCATCCATCCCATCACCCACCCATCCATCCTGCCACCCATCCAGCCATGCATCCATCCCCTCCCCATCCATCCATCCATCCATCCCACCAATCCCTCACCATCCCACCACCAATCCATCCATCCCACCATGCATCCATCCATCCCACCACGCATCCTTCCATCCCACCACACATCAATTTATTCATCCCACCAACCATCCATTCATCCCAGCATCCATCCCTCCCACCACCCATCCATCCCACCACCCATTCTTCCCTCCATCTCTCCACCCATCCCTCCCACCACCCATCCATCCATCCCTCCCACCACCCATCCATCCCTCCACCCATCCCTCTCTCCGTCCCTCCATCCCTCCACCCATCCGTCCATCCATCCCACCACCCATCCAACCATCCTACCCACCATCCATCCCACCACTCACTCATCCATCCAACCATCCCAACACCCACCCGCCCTTCTCTGCACCCATCCATCTCTCCACCCATGCATACATCCATCCCACCACCCATCCCTCCATCCCACCACCACCTCTCCGTACCTCCATCCGACCACCCACCCATCCATGCCACCCTCGCCCATCCATCCCACCACCCGCCCATCCATCCCACCACCCGCCCATCCATCCCACCACCCGCCCATCCATCCCACCACCCGCCCATCCATCCCACGACCCATCCCTCCATTCCACCACCCATCACTATCCATCCATACCTCCATCCCACCTCCAACCCATCCATCCCACCTCCAACCGTCCATCCCACCACCCAACCGTCCATCCCACCACCCACCCATCCCACCAGCTACCCATCCCGCCATCCATCCCACCAACCATCCATCCCATCCCACCCACCCATCTCACCACCCATGCATCCCACCATGCCTCCATCCAGCCACCCATCCATCCATCCCACCATGCATCCATCCATCCCCCCACCCATCCATGCATCCATCATCCATCCCACCACCAATCCCTCCATCCCACCACCGATCACCACCCCTCCGTACCTCAATCCCACCCATCCACCCATCCCTCCACCCATCCCACCACCGACCCATCCATCCCACCACCGACCCATCCATCCCACCACCCACCCATCCATCCATCTCACCACCCACCCATCCATCCATCCATCCCACCACCCACCCATCCATCCATCCCACCACCCACCCATCCATCCATCCATCCATCCATCTCACCACCCACCCATCCCACCAGCCATCCATCCCTCCATTCCACCACCCACCCATCCCTCCATTCAACCACCCACCCATCCCTCCATTCAACCACCCACCCATCCCTCCATTCAACCACCCATCCATCCCACCACTCATCCATCCATCCCACCACTCATCCAGCCACCCCACCTCCCATCCAACCATCATCCATCCCACCACCCACCTACCCACACATCCATCCCACCACCCACCCATACCACCACCCATCCATCCATCCCTCCATACCACCACCCATCCATACCACCACCCATCCATACCACCACCCATCCATACCACCACCCATCCATTCCGCCATCCATCCTTTCCGCCATCCCACCACCCATCCATCCCACCAACCACCCATCACCACCCATCTAAACCTCCATCCCACCAACCACCCACCCATCCATCCCGGCACACAGCCATCCATCCCGGCACACAACCATCCATCCCACCACCCACCCACCACCCACCCATCCCTCCATCCAAAAACCGACCCATCCTTCCATCCCACCACTGCCCATCCATACCTCCACCCCACGATCCACCCATCCATCCCACCACCCTATCCACCCATACATCCATCTATCCCACCACCCACCCATCCATCCCACCACCCATCATGCCATCCATCCCACCACCCATCATGCCATCCATCCCACCACCCATACATCCATCCCACCTATCCATCCCACCACCCATCCATCCGACCACTCATCCATTCATCCCACCACCCATCCATTTATCCATCCCACTACCTACCCATCCCCCACTCAACCATCCATCCCACCACCCATCCATACCTCCACCCCACCACCAACCCATCCAACCCACCACCCACCCATCCATCCCACCACCCGTCCATCCTACCACCCACCCATCCCGCCTTCCATCCCACCACCCATCCGTCCCACCACCCACCCACCCGTCCCATCACCCACCCGTCCATCCCACCACCCACCCACCCACCCACCCAGCCACCCATCCCACCACACCTACCCATCCCACCACACCTCTATCCAGTCACCCATCCATCCATCCCACCATGCATCCATCCATCCCCCCACCCATCATCCATCCCACCACTGTTAGACCCGGCCTCATGGCATGTCCTCCCTGACCCGTAGCGACACACCCTGACCCCTGCACCACACCCCACCCAGGGGTACCCCGGCCTAGCCAACCCTTCCTTCCATGAAACACACCCGACCCCCGACCTTCCCGTCCGTACCCTCCATCTTCCCGGCCTCATAAGGCCTGCGTGCCCACTTTCCTGCACCTAAGATGGCCGCCCAGCCACAGCGCGACCTAGGCCTAGAGGCGCCACCCCGACTGGAGGACAGCGCTCCCAGTGAGTGAGAGAAGGAGGAGCAGTTTCTTTCACACCTCCAACCTCCTCGTGAGAGATGGGTTTCGATCGCCCCTCCGGCCTCCCTGAGGGCTGGCTCCACGCCTGCTGTGTGTCTGGGACTCCTCCCGAACCTGACTTTAAAGGATCCAAGGGCCGCGTGGCAGGAAACGCCAACAGGCGACCCCCAGGTGCTAAGACCCCTGCTGGCGAGGACTCCGGACTTCAAAGAGGAGTCGACCAATAACAAGGGGTGCTCTGAGACTATCGGCAGATTCGATCCCGGAGCGACAAGAGCCCTGCTGACGTGGTCGCGGCTCTCCCGGCAGAGAAGGACTTTTGCTCGAACCACCTGAGCCCTGCTGAGTGACTCGCGGCTCCCCTGAAGATCGTAAGACCTCCGTCATCTTGCTTGAGCCCTGCTGAGTGACTCGCGGCTCCCCTGAAGATTGTAAGACCTCCGAACCCTTGCTTGAGCCCTGCTGAGTGACTCGCGGCTCCTAAAGACTCTTTTGGTCCGGCTGGACCCCAAAGACAGCATCGTATCCCCCGGCTCGAGGATTGAGAGCTACGCGCCGGATACGCACCCACATTGACTCTGATCCACAAAGACTGTCCCGCTACCCCTATCCCTATCCAAATTCTTGGAGCCCTTGTTCGACTTGTATGTATCAGTCTTGCTGATCATAAAGATCTCACGAGCTTATTAGATAAAGATCCGTTCTTAAGAACCTGTGGTGTCCCTTTGTTGAGTGGTACTTGTGCAGCACGTACGATCCTAGATACAAGACTCTTCCCCTGAGAGGTCTCCCACCAGTGCTCGGTTACATTCCTAAGGAGGTGGGTCCCAGGGTGGTCAGGTACACTCCCTGCCGCCCCTGAAGTCGCCTTCTTACATTGGTGGCAAGCAACGGGATCCGAGCCCGCAATCTAGAGATCGTACAGTAACGGCTGACGCACTACCGAACAAAGACGGCAGAAGAAAACACCGTGAGTCTCACCGAAGCAGACGCGAGTACTACGTTCCGTGCGGAACAACTGGAAGAGTATACGCACAAAGAACTGAAGCAATTCTGCAAGGAACTGAAAATCGCTACCACTGGTCTCAACACCAAGGAAGATATGCAGAGAGCATTGAAGACCTGGGAGGAGTCCGGAGCACGCCGCACAGAAGGAGCGGTGGAGCAGCAAGACGAAGCCGGACTCCTCCAAGGACGAAGCAGCATCAACCAGGTACGGAGCCCCGTACCAGACGGGGGCCTATCCCCAGAAGAACTAGCAGATAGAGAAAGAAGTCGTTATCACGAACTTGAACTGGCCAAACTGAAAATTGAGGGCGAGTTAAAATTAGCTGAGAAAAAACTAGCAGTCGAACAAATGCGAGTACAAGGCGAGTTAGAAGAGAAGAAACTCCGGGAGCATGAAGGAAGAAGACTTCAGCTGGAACTTGAACGCTGCTTGAAGGAGATCAAACTCAAGGCACGCAGTGAAGAAGCACAGCCTCCAGGGGGCCAAGAGACCGTCCCCCCAGCAGAACCGAAGGTTCACATCCCCAAGGATGTGGTCAAAGAATACTACAAAAACGACGACATCCAGCAATGGTTTAAGGCCTACGAATTCGCCATGACCTCCCACCGAGTCCCACAGAAGGATTGGGGGGGCCGGGTTGTGGGGCCGCTTCCTGAGCGAGGGGAGAGACACCCTGCTCGACCTATCGTCCTTCATGCAGACCTCCTACAGCCACATGAAGGAGGCCCTCCTAACAAGGTACGGCCTTACCCAATGAAATGTACCGCCAGCGGTTTCGGAACTGCACGAAGATCCCTGGTACCACGTGGGTGGAATACGTGAACTTTTTCAGCCGTGCATTAGAAGGGTGGGTCAAGGGCAGCAAAGTAACCACCTTGGAAGAATTAACAGACCTCATGTTGTTGGAACACGTGTCCACAAACTGTTTTGTGGAACTACGCCAGCACCTGCTCGACAGCAAGCTCACAGATCCGAGGAAGCTGGCTGCTGAAGCGGATCGCTGGGTAAACACCCGGGTCACCAGGGGACCCGTAGGAGACTACCCCCGAAACAACCAGGGACCACCCCGCCAGAGAGGGGGGGAAACCAGGGAGGGCAGAAAGACTCCCAGTCCCGTCCCCAGAGGAACCAACCCCCGAACTTCCCAGCACCCCCACCAGCTGCGTCAGGTCCCCCAGGTAGACAGGGGCACCGGGTTACCATCAATTGTTACCGTTGTCAGAAGCCCGGGCACTACGCCAGTGACCCCCAGTGTCCCATGGCCCCGTGTCCCACCACCACAGCTCCCCCAGCCAGACAGTTAGCCAACGTAGCTCTAGGGGAAGAGTTTGAGGACACCGAGGAATGGGAACCCGCTGCCATGGCCTTAGTATCCTTAGGGGATAGGGAGATGGTCCCCGGGAGCCCCCTGCCCACAAACACCCAGAAATACCAGCAGCTAGTGATGATTAATGGACAACAAGTAGAGGCCCTTCGCGACACCGGGGCGAGCATCACAGGTGTCCTCAGTCATTTATTCCATGAAGACCAGATCCTCCCCAATGTCTTTTGCCCTGTAATTTCCTCTGACAACACTGAGAGCCTCTGTAAGGTAGCCCTGGTGCCGTTTGAGTGGGGAGGAGTGGCCGGCAAATTAAAAGTAGCAGTCCGAACCTCCCAGCCTGTCTCCTGGGTAACGACCTAGAGAGTTCCCCATGGAAGCAGGTCGAACGCAAGACCCACTTAGGGATGATGGGTCTCCCCGAGTGGGTGTGCGCCACCACCCGATCTATGGCGGCCCGACTGCCCCCCCTCGGGGAAGTCGAGAACGAACCCGCCAGCCACCCCCCTGGCAACGAAGACAGGCTCGATCCAGCCGAGATCCCCGACATCTCCCCTCGAGGAGAATATGTAGCCGGAAACTAACTCTTACATCCCGACCCCGCACAGATCACCGAGTTAGGCGATCTGCCCGAGTTGGCCCAGTGGCGCCACGAGGGGGGCCCCTCTCGAGAGGAGTTCTGCCGGGAGCAAGCCAACTGTCCTTCCCTGGTCGGACCCCGGCAGCAGGCCGAGGCCCAGGCCGCTTGCGACCAATATGGAACCCAGTGGTTTTATTGGGAGAATGAACTCCTGTACAGCGAGCAGAAGTCGGCGGAGCTAGGATCAGCCTGGGTGCTGGTGGTACCCCTACGCTTCCGAGACTTCCTCCTGGGCTTGGCCCACAATGTCCCCCTAGCAGGCCACTTGGGCCAAGACAAGACGTACAGCCGCCTAGTGACTCACTTTTACTGGCCAAAAATGAAAACAAACGTAGAGGCCTACTGCAAGTCCTGTCCCACGTGCCAGGCTAGTGGGAAAAGCGGAGGAAAGCGCAAGGCTCCCCTCCAACCCTTCCCCGTCGTCAGTGCCCCCTTTGAGCGGGTCGGAATCGACATTGTCGGGCGCTGGACCCACCGACCTCTCAAGGTCACCGCTTCATCCTCTTCCTCGTGGACCATGCCACCCGATACCCCGAAGCCATCCCCCTACGCACCGTCACAGCCCCCGTAGTGGGCCGGGCGTTGATGGGAATCTTTTCCCGGGTAGGTTTCCCCCGAGAGGCCGTGAGCGACCGCGGGACGAACTTCATCTCCAAATATATGACGTCTCTGTGGCAGCAATGTGGAGTAGCCTATAAGTTCACCACTCCGTATCACCCCCAAGGAAATGGCCTAGTAGAGCGGTTTAACCGAACTCTGAAGGGGATGATCATGGGCCTAGAAGAGCCCCTCCGGCGTAAGTGGGACGTCCTCCTCTCCTGCCTCTTGTTCGCCTACCGGGAGGTTCCCCAGAAATCCCTGGGGTTCAGCCAATTTGAATTACTCTACGGACATTCCGTCCGGGCCCCTCAGCCTGGTCAAGGAAGGGTGGGAGACGGCGCCCCGGAACCCCCCGCAAGATGTGTTCCGATACATTTTGACCCTCCGAAACCAGACTCGGAAGTTCCGAGAGCTGGCCGAGACCAACCTCGAGGCGAGCCAGGAAGAGATGAAGCGCTGGTACGACCAGAATGCCACTCTGGTTGAGTTCCAGCCGGGCCAGCAGGTATGGGTCATGGCCCCAGTGAAACCTTGCGCTCTCCAAGATAAATGGACTGGGCCCTTCAAAGTCATAGAGCGGAAGAGCCAAGTCACGTACTTGGTGAACGTCCAGTCCCCTCGGGACCCCCTTCCGGTCCTGCACGTGAACCACCTCAAACCTCAATTCGTGCGGACGGAGTTGAGACTGCTGCTGGCCACAGATGACGGGGTGGAAGAGGAGACGGGGCCTCTCCCTGACCTCCTGTGTACCAAGGAGAAGGATGGCTCCGTGGAAGGAGTGATCCTTTCTCCCTCCATCACTCCCCAACAACGCGCGGACTGCCGCCAGCTCTTGGGGCAGTTCTCCGACCTGTTTTTCCTTGTCCCCAAGGTCACCGACTGGTGTGTCCACGAAGTGGACACCGGAGATAGCCCGCCAGTGCGACACAGAGCCTACCGAGTCCCCGATCGAGTCCGGTCCTGCATCCAGGCAGAGGTCTCAAAGATGTTGGCATTGGGGGTAGTCGAACCCTCCGACAGCCCCTGGGCCAGCCCAGTGGTGCTGGTCCCGAAAGCAGCTGCCCCTGGCGTCGCCCCGGAACTCAGGTTCTGTGTGGACTACCGGGGACTCAATGAAGCCATCCGAGATGACGCTCACCCCATTCCCCGCGCAGACGAGCTCATTGACCGTTTAGGGTCTGCTCATTTCCTCAGCACCTTCGATTTGACCTGCGGTTATTGGCAAATTGCGCTCACAGAGGGAGCCAAGGAGCGGTCCGCCTTCTCCACCCTGGACGGGCACTATCACTTCCACGTAATTCCCTTCGGGATGAAAAATTCCCCGGCCACTTTTCAGCGACTGGTAAATAGAGTCCTGGCCGGACTAGAGGAGTTCAGCGCCGCATATCTGGACGATATCGCGGTTTTCAGTTCAGAATGGAGCGAGCACCTCCCGCACCTCTGGAGAGTGTTGATGGCCCTGCGCCAGGCAGTTTTCACAGTGAAAGCCAGCAAGTGCCAAATCGGGCAAGGATCGGTGGTTTACCTGGGGCACCAGGTCGGAAGCGGGCATGTCGCCCCTCTGCAGCCTAAGATTGACGCCATCCAAGCCTGGGAACCACCCACCACCCAAACAGAGGTCCGAGCCTTTCTGGGCCTCACCGGTTACTACCGGAGGTTCATCCGAGGGTACGGCAGCCTCGTAGGTCCCCTCACGGAACTCACGTCCAAAAAACAGCCAAAGAAAGTGCAGTGGACCCCTGCCTGCCAAGAGGCGTTCGACGCCCTGAAAACGGACATGTGTACCGCCCCGGTGCTCCAAGCCCCTGACTACTCCAAAGAGTTTTTGGTGCAAACCGATGCTTCCGACCATGGCATTGGAGCAGTCCTCTCCCAGATTAATGACAAAGGCCTAGACCAGCCCGTAGCCTTCATCAGCCGAAGGTTACTACCCCGAGAGCAAAGGTGGAGCACCATTGAACGCGAGGCGTTCACTGTAGTCTGGGCCCTAAAGAAACTACGCCCCTACTTGTTCGGAACCCATTTTAAAATCCAAACCGACCATCGCCCCTTACGATGGCTCATGCAGATGCGAGGAGAAAACCCCAAACTGCTACGATGGTCAATCTCCCTCTAGGGGATATATTTCACAGTAGAGCATCGCCCTGGTACGGACCATGCCAACGCGGACGGCCTCTCCCGGTTCTTCCGCCTCAGCGAAGAGAACCCCCAAGAGGATGGGTAGTTCTCTCCGGACTTCAGCTGGGGGGGACGCGTGTTAGACCCGGCCTCGTGGCATGGTCCTCCCTACCCGTAGTGACACACCCTGACCCCTGCACCACACCCCACCCAGGGGTACCCCGGTCTAGCCAACCCTTCCTTCCATGAAACACACCCGACCCCGGACCTCCCCGTCCGTACCCTCCATCTTCTTGGCCCCATAAGGCCTGCGTGCCCACTTTCCTGCACCTAAGATGGCCGCCCAGCCACAGCGCCTAGAGGCGCCACCCCGGCTGGAGGACAACGCTCCCAGTGAGTGAGAGAAGGAAGAGCAGTTTCTATCACACCTCCAACCTCCTCGTGAGAGATGGGTTTCGATCACCCCTCCGGCCTCCCTGAGGGCTGGCTCCACGCCTGCTGTGTGTCTGGGACTCCTCCCGAACCGGACTTTAAAGGATCAAAGGGCCGCATGGCAGGAAACCCCAACAAGCGACCCCCAGGTGCTAAGACCCCTGCCGGCGAGGGCTCCGGACATCGAAGAGGAGTCGACCTATAACAAGGGGTGCTCTGGGACTATCAAGCAGATTGAATCCTGGAACTAAGAGAGCCCTGCTGACGTGGTCGCGGCTGAACAAACATCATCGAAGAAACGACTGGAACCTTGGAACCTTGGTGAGCCCTGCAGACATCGTCGCGGCTCCACCTGGCAGAGACGGACTTCTGCCCTGAATCATCTGAGCCCTGCTGACGTGGTCGCGACTCCCCTTGCAACCTTGAGAACTCTGAGCCCTGATGATCGAATCGCGGCTCCTTGACGATCGTAAGACCTCCGACATCCTTGCCCGAGCCCTGCAGACTTGGTCGCGGCTCAGAGACTATTCTGGTCCGGTTGGACCCCAAAGATCATATTGTATCCCCCGGCTCGAGGATTGAGAGCTGTCCGCCGAATACGCACCTTCATTGACCCCGATCCTTAGACTGTCCCGCTACCCCTACCCCTACCGAGACTCTTCGAGCCCTTGCTCTACTTGTACATACAAATCTTGAGGATCATAAAGGTCCTGATATTGCTAGAAAAAGAATACGTCTTCCGAATCTACAGTGTGGTGTCTCTTTGTTGAATGGTGCTAGTTCAGCGCGTACGATCCTATATAAGAGACCCTGCCCAGAAGGGTCTCTCACCAGTGCTCGGCTGCATTTCCTATGAGAGGTGGGTCGCAGGGTGGTCAGGTACAAATTCTGTCCTTCCCCGAGACCACCCCTTCTAACACCACCCATCATCCATCCCACCACAAATCCCTCCATCCCACCACCACCCCTCCATACCTTAATGCCACCACCCACCCATCCACCCATCCCACCACCCACCCATCCATCCCACCACCCACCCATCCCTCAATTCCACCACCCACCCATCCCTCAATTCCACCACCCACCCATCCCTCCATTCTACCACCCACCCATCCCTCCATTGAACCACCCATCCATCCCACCACTCATCCATCCTTCCCACCACTCATTCAGCCACCCCACCTCCCATCCATCTATCATCCATCCCACCACCCACCTACCCACACATCTATCCCACCACCCATCCATCTCTCCATCCCACCACCCATCCATCCCACCAACCACCCATCACCACCCATCTAAACCTCCATCCATCAAACCAACCAACCACCCACCCATCCATCCCGGCACACAGCCATCCATCCCGGCACACAGCTATCCATCCCACCACCACCCACCCATCCCACCACCCACCCATCCCTCCATCCAAAAACCCACCCATCCTTCCATCCCACCACCCAGCACCACCCATCCATACCTCCACCCCACGATCCACCCATCCATCCCACCACCCCATCCACCCATGCATCCATCCATCCCACCACCCACCCACCCATCCATCTCACCACCCTCATGCCATCCATCCCACCACCCATTCATCCATCCCACCGCCCATCCATCCGACCACTCATCCATCCGACCACTCATCCATCCATCCCACCACCCATCCATCCATCCCACTACCTACCCATTCCCCACTCAACCATCCATCCCACCACCAATCCATACCTCCACCCCACCACCAACCCATCCAACCCACCACCCACCCCACCACCCACCCACCCATCCATCCCACCACTAATTCATCCATCCTACCATCCATCCATCCATCCATCCTACCATCCATCCATCCATCCTACCATCCATCCATCCATTATCCATCCCACCAACCTACCCACCTAGCCATCCCACTACCCATCCATCTATACCTCCATCCCACCACCCAACCATCATCCCACCACCCATCCATCCATCACACCACCCACACACCCACCCACCCATACATCCATCCCTCCACCCATCCCACCACCCACCCTTGCATCCCACCACCCACCCATCCATCCCGCCACCCACCCATCCCGCCATGCACCCAACCAGCCACCCCTCCATCCCACACCCATCACTATCCATAGCTCCATCTTACCACCCACTATCCCACCCCCATCCATACCTCCATCCCACACCCATCACCACCCATCCATACCTCCATCTTACTCCCCACCCACCCACCAATCCCACCACCCATCCATACCTCCCATCCATCCCTCCATCCCACCATCCCTCCATCCCACCATACCTCCATCCCACCATACCTCCATCCCACCCACTCATCCCACCACCCACCCATCCCTCCACCCATCCCTCCATCCCACACCCATCACCATCCATACCTCCATGTTACCACCCATCCTACCACCCATCCATACCTCCATCCCACACCCATCACCACCCAATCATACCTCCATCTTAGTACCCACCCATCCCAGCACCCATCCATACCTCCATCCCAGCACCCATCCATACCCCCATCCCAGCACCCATTCATACCTCCATCCCACCGCCAACCCATCCATCCCACCACCCACCGATCCCACCACCCACTTATCCCACCACCCATCCATCCCTCCATTCCACCACACATCCATCCCTCCATTCCACCACCCACCCATCCCTCCATTCAACCACCCATCCATCCATCCATCCCACCACTCATCTATCCATCCCACCACTCATCTATCCATCCCACCACTCATTCAGCCACACCACCTCCCATCCATCCATCATCCATCCCACCACCCACCTACCCACCCATCCATACCACCACCCATCCATCCCACCACCCATCCATCCCACCACCCATCCATCCCACCACCCATCCATCCCACCACCCATCCATCCACCAACCACCCATCACCACCCATCTAAACCTCCATTCCACCAACCACCCACCCATCCATCCCACCACCCATCCATCCGGCACACAGTCATCCATCCCTCCATCCAAAAACCCACCAAACCCTTCCATTCCCCCACCCAGCACTACCCATCCATACCTCCACCCCACGACCCACCCATCCATCCCACCACCCATCCATCCGACCACTCATCCATCCATCCCACCACTCATCCATCCATCCCACCACTCATCCATCCATCCCACCACCCATCCATCCATCCCACCACCCATCCATCCATCCCACCACCCATCTATCCCACCACCCATCCATCCCACTACCTACCCATCCCCCACTCAACCATCCATCCCACCACCACCCATCCATCCCACCACCACCCCACCACCCATCCCACCACCATCCCACCACCATCCCACCACCACCCCACCACCAACCCATCCATCCCACCACTAATCCATCCATCCCACCACTCATTCATCCACCCTACCACCCATCTATCCCACTACCTACCCATCCCCACTCAACCATCCATCCCACCACCCATCCCACCACCCATTCACACCGGCACCCCACCACCACCCACCCATCCCGCCACTAATCCATCCATCCTACCACTCATTCATCCATCCTACCACTCATTCATCCATCCTACCACTCATTCATCCATCCTACCACCCATCCATCCATCATCCATCCTACCAACCTACCCACCCATCCATCCCACTACCCATCCATCTATACCTCCATCCCACCACCCAACCATCATCCCACCACCCATCCATCCATCCCACCACCCATCCATCCCACCACCCATCCATCCATCACACCATCCACCCACCCATCCATCCATCCACCCACCCATCCCTCCATCCCACCACCCACCCATTCTTTCCACCACCCTCCCATCCATCCCACCACCCATCCATCCCACCACCCATCCATCCCACCATGCACCCAACCATCCAACCACCCACCCCTCCATCCCACACCCATCACCATCCATAGCTCCAACTTACCACCCACCCCCATCCATACCTCCATCCCACACCCATCACCACCCATCCATACCTCCATCTTACTACCCAACCACCCACCCATCCCACCACCCATCCATACATCCATCCCACCATACCTCCATCCCACCATCCATCCCACCACCCACCCATCAATCCCACACCCATCACCATCCATCCATACCTCCATCTTACCACCCATCCCTCCATCCCACATCCATCACCACCCAATCATACCTCCATCTTACTACCAACCCACCCATCCCAGCACCCATCCATACCTCCATCCCACCACCCACCCATCCATCCATCCCACCACCCACCCACCCATCCATCCCACCACCCACCCACCCATCCATCCCACCACCCACCCACCCATCCATCCCACCACCCACCCAATCCATCCGGCCACACATCCATCCATCCCACCACCCACACATCCATCCCAAAACCCACACATCCATCCCATCCCACCACCCATCCATGCATCCATCCACCCGTCCCTCTATCCCACCACCCATCCATCTATCCCACCACCCATCCGTCTATCCCACCACCCACCCATCCCTCCCACCGCCCATCCCTCCCACCATCCATCCATCCCTCCCACCACCCATCCATCCCTCCCACCACCCATCCATCCCTACACCCCCTCCCTCCCGCCACCCCTCCACCCATCCCTCCCGCCACCCCTCCACCCATCCCTCCACCCATCGGTTTATTCGGTCCATCCAGTCCATCCATCCATCCATCCATCCGACCACCACCCTTCCCACCACCCATCCCACCACCCACCTACCCATCCATCTATCCCACCACCCATCCATCCATCCCACCACCCATCAATCTCTCCATCGATCCATCCAACCCTCCATCCATCCAACCCTCCATCCATCCAACCCCCATCCATCCAACCCCCCATCCCCCATCCCTCTATCCATCCATCCCTCCCTCCATCCCACCACCCATCCCTCCCTCCATCCCTCCCTCCATCCATACATCCACCCATCCATCCCTCCCTCCATCCCTATGGGCAGAGGTCCTGAGTTTGTATTGGAAACGTCGATGACACGTTAACCGGACGTTAGCGGGGGTAGGATTTGACACAGTCCATGATGAGATGCTAAGGAGTTGGAGTTTAAAGACAAAGGTCTGGCACGAGTAAAGCCAAGATAACAGTTAAACTGGTACCTTTTCAGTGTTCCCAATGTAGATCATCTTCCTGGCACCAGACATCCTCGGGACAAGTCTTCAATAGGGAGAACGATGTGATGAAGCGAGCGGTGAACTAACGGCCCTAGTTTCAAGTCCCAGATTGTAATTGCTCCTGAGCTTCCCACCTGCTAAGACAATGAGCGGTAGGAGAGAGGTTGATATTGAAGGCTCTGAAAATTATGCAGGCGCGCGAATTCGATTCTGACTTCAGCCCAGTGCCTGAAATTAAATCTAGAAGTGCAGGAACTCCTGTCCCAGAGTCCCTGTTTGGAGCTGAGGAGTACTCTCACACTGAAAGCATTGAAGCAGTGCTGAAGAGCTCCTGTACTATCCCTTCCAAAAGAAAGAAGTGCAGGTACTGAGTACCGGACAGCACCTGCCCATTTAAAGAGTGCTTCAGTCGATATCTTTTGAAGATCTTTCAGAACAGGGGAGTACATGAATGAGCCTTTTCTATGTCGATCGGCACCTGAGGAGGGGATATATGAATAAGCATTTTCTATGCAGATCGAAGCTTGCGGACAGCTGGAAGTCTGCTTGCAGGAGGGATGAGGTTTTTAGAACACCAATCAGGGTGGCTTAGTTCATGTCGGAGAACACTGATACCTGTACCTGCGATCGAAAGACTTTAGCAGTTAGGAATAATGGTTGTATCTTTGTTTATTGATTGAAGTGATGGAGGCACCGGCCTCACAGTCTATCTGCCCAAGGAGTCCCACATGTTCTCTGCAGACATACCTGTCTGCACAGAACAGTGATGAGCCAGAGATGATGTAACTTGCCCTCAGTAAGGCTGCTTTGCACTCGTTTGGTTGTCTGTGGTGGTTTGGGGAGGAAGGCTTGCAGTCCCTACACGGTCAGTGCCCGTGTGGAGTCAAGGGCGTGAGGAAGGAGCCACAGCACGGCTCAGAAAGTGCAAGTAACCCTTTTCTGTGACCCGCAGAGTCAGGCTCCTCGTGCTCCCTCCACGTCCTACATTTCTGTGATTTGAAGGGCAATCCCGTATATATTCTGCATATCATTCTTTTCTGAGTGAACCTATAAGACCAGATGCTTAGATTGTCTGACCATTCCTTTGTATTCTGTCTCCCTTTTGTTGAGCCTGGGCTTCTCTCCCAGCACCTCCCCCGCGTCTTTGCTCGTTTGTTCTCGATAGTTGAGAATAGGTAAGAGTCTGCAGACAGACATGGGTATGGAATTGTACTTGGAAGCACCATGCCAGGTGCAGCTACCGCCCAGACGTACTTTTAGTTTTTCATACCCACTTTTTCAGAAGGCATGTTGCTTGAGATTTTTAAATGCAGCTTCCAGTGTTTCCACATAGTGGCACTGTGTTTCCAGGAGATAGTCGCTCTCGGCAGAGGACTCTTAGACCAGCGTTTTGTTTTACTTTCTATGTTATAGGAGGTGGTGTTTTAATAAAGAAAAATACTTTAATCTAAAGACAGGAGAATATCCCCAAGTGAAAGTGTTTATAGTATCAACATTTACTTAAGTTTCTAATCGACTTTGCCATGGGTGTATCTCCAATCATAGAAATTCTACACACTGACGGCGCATCTTAAAGATGTTGTCTAATATATTTACTTATTACTATTGGTTTCAGACATGCAAGAAAGCACTTCAGTCAAGCAGAGGGAAGCCAACTTGAAGAAGTGCGGCAGGTGATGGGAATGCTGGCCTTTCCTTCGGACACACACATCTCTCCATACAAGGTCTGACGTGCATTTTTAATACATTTGTTTTAGGATAAACACGTGATGCCTTATTTAGAGACTTGATTCTTTTTTAAGGTTTTGGTAAGAGATGTGGTCAAGATGGCTCAGATGATTGCATTTTGTTATGATGGAACTGATGGAGGTGTGGGAGTTCCAAGGCAGTCAGTTACTCTGGTCTCCTTGGAGCGGATCAACACCCGATGGTGTTCCCCAATAAATCTTATTGGAAAGATTTAAAGGTGTCCTCTATTATTCGGGGCTTTTTTCCCCGCAACAGTTTTTGACAACGTTTTGATCAAAAAGTAGCGGTAGATGGAGCTTGTACACAATCTAAGTGATCCGCGTGTGCGCAGGAGGAGAGACACGGTGTATCGCGCCGAAGAGGCCAAGCCACAATGGTGTCAGGGTGGTGAAGTGAGTGTTCTTCATTTAAGGAACTGTGTATCGTTAATGTTAAACTGTGTTAGGGCACTCACCATTTGGCTCGAGAACTAGTACGTGCGGAGAGGTGACTTACCGTGGTACCGCAGAATTCCAAGCTGGGGAGTGTGATGTAGCGGTGTCGGTGGACCACATGCGGCCACCTTGAAGGGACTATTTCACCCTAGGAGTTCAACAAAAGGGGTTGCTGCACTGTTCCTAAAAGGAGGGGAAAGTTAGGAGAAGCTGACGTGACCGAAGGTGTGAGTAGTACACCTTTGGGCATCCATTTTGTTGGATGTATTTGCCTCACACACCCAAAAGGGTGTCATGCTTCATCATTGGCGGTTGCTCCTCGTCGGGGGGGCGGTGCAATCCCCGACGGGCTCACCTCGAAGAGGGGCTCTTTAGCGGAGATCTTTTTTATCCAACTGCCCTATGATGAAGTGCGGGTGTGTGGGTAGGATAGCAGGTAGGCTTGGTGTGGTGATTAAAATGCAGCAGGGGGTGCTGGAAACAACTTTATTCTGGAGGTCCCCTTACTACAATTAAAAACTGTGAAAAAGGGGCTCGCTAGGTGTCACCACGTTAGGTAGAGTGACCCTAGAGAAGCCTTGAAAAACAAATGGTCAACATGTTTCTCGCACTTAGGTTAATCACCTGCGATTCATCAGGACCTTGTAGTGGTGAAAGAAAAAGAACTCAACAACATGCCAGTGTCATGTATGTGGTGTAGGTGTATTTTACCTTGGTGGAAAGTCCTCTGCCTAGACAATGAGAAAGAAAGCAGATAAACATTAGTAGTATATTTCTCATCAAAAAGCAAGGAGGGTCAGCGTCAGAATATGAACACAGTGTGGCATGCTTAGGGTGGTGTTGGGGGATGAACACAACCTGTACATGCCAAGTGATTTCAGCGTGCAGTGTAAAACACACACACTCGCACTGTGTTTGTGATAGTAAAACACAATGGTAAAAAACAGTGATTAAAAGCAGCAGACTTATCAAAAAACACCATTTATGTTGTACAGTGGCAGGTCGTACCATGATAATGTAAGTGACACCATCTATTTATCTATGTGGTCTGATAAACAAAGTGTAGACAGGCTAATGGCTCACCTAATGGTCAAGGTCTAAGAGCCACATGAGTGCTCGGCGGGTCAGTTCAACGGGCTTAAGCCTTCAGGTGTAGCTGCAAGGCGATTAGAATGGTGAACCTCGAGGTGGCTCCATGGGCAAAAATTAAAAGGTAAAGAATTAGGTACCAAAGACTAGGAGAGTCCGAGTCTCGTAGGGATATCCCATCTTACCTTAATCAGCCCGTGACCGCGTGGATGCACCTACCCATCTCCGCCGAGTTCGGATAGATGGGCAGGTCTGGCGGTGTTTGTTATTTATTGAGAACCGGCAGAGTGAAACCTCGCAGTTTACGCCCTTACGTGTGGGTCATGTGACGGAAGTAGTTACTGTAGCGGCCATGATGTAGTGGTCAAATGTGTATAAGGGAGGCTGGCTAAAGCCGACGTGGCTCAAAGGCTGGAGTTACTGGAATTGAGTGGGCGGACAATATATCCAAGAACTGTGTCATTACATTATATTTTAGCCCGCTTGGTGTGTCCGGTCATACACTATATCTGCAATGTAATTATGGCCCCTTAAAGGTCACGTGGTGTATTGTGTGAACGGGTCGGCCATGATGGAAGGGGCAAAAGGTGATGTGAACCTGGAATGTAACGCAACCATTGGAGGTCTAATCGCGTAGACACGGGGCAGCGTTCCACAAGATTTAGAACTACAACCCATACAAGACATGTGTCATTACATTATATTTTAGCCCGCTTAGTATGTCCGGTCATACACTATATTTAGAATGTAAATTTGGGCCCGTAAAGGTCGCGTGGTGCATTGTGTGAACGGGTCGGTCATGATGGAAGGGGCAAAAGGTGATGTGGCACAGCCATCGAAGGTCTAATCGTGTGGACACGGAGCAGCGTCCCACACGATTTTGAACTACCACCCGTGCTGGTCATCTGTTGTGTTACAAAATAGTGTCGGCCAAGATGTGAGGGGCCGCAGGTCTAGTGAAGGGACCTGGATCATGGTCACATAAACTGAGAGTGTAGTCGTTGTATGTAATCCATGCCCAACCAGATTAAAGGGGAGCCAATATCAGTATAGAGTAGTTGCTAAAGATTGGCTTACAGCGAGTGCCAAGGGATATCTTCATTCAATCCACGGCTATCAGAGGATAAGCGATGGACTCATCTCTGCTCCTTCATAAAGAGTGCATTTTTTGGGCAGTTAAGGCTAGATTCCAAAATGACCCATTTCAAGGAATCTTCATTGTGATTGGATTCCACGTAGTGTTTGCACATTTTTGTATTGGTTTTCTTACAGCGAAAATTGCTGCGGTGTTTAATGATGCGGGTTTTAATGGGGCGGGTGGTCATCCCAATGTATTGCAAATTGCATGGGCAAGTCAGCAAGTAGATGCAATGTGTAGTATTGCAATTAGTGTGTTGCCTGAGTTCCCAATTGAAAGTCTCAGAAAGTTTGATGGTTTTCAATGTTGAGGTATATCTGCAGACACCACAGGAGCCACATGGGTAGTGGCCCCTGACAGGAGGTAGATGCCAAAGGGTTTGTTGTGTCTCTTTTGTGGCTTTCTTTGGTCTGGTGCTGATCAGGATATCCTTCAGGTTCTGCGATCTCCTGAAAGCAAACCTAGGTTGTTCCAGATCCAGATCACCAGTATTAAGGATACCCCAGTGGCGTTTAATGGTCTGTTTGATTTTATTGGACAGTGGGGTAAAGGTGGTGACACAAGTGATCGGTTGGTTCTCGATCGGTGTACTCTCCAGTCTCTCTAGTAGAGCTTGATAAATACTTTTGCACGGCGCATACCGTGGGAGTCTCCTTCCGGTGGGTTAGTCTTGACAGATCCCCCACTTCAGCGACCCTATACCTAATAGGTGTGTTGCTCACTATTCATTCCCTCAATTGGGTTTTGAATTTCTTTCCTTCATTCCTTCCTTCACACTCCTTTTGAAGGATCCTCTGTCAACCCGGAGCACGTTCCTTGACCACCCCACAATGGAGGGACAGGGTCTGAGCTTCGGCGAAGAGGATGCAGCAGCTATCATGAGAACACCATCGCTCTTTGGCATTGACGTAGAGCCGGCCTCAGGGAGCAATACAGCCGAGTGGCAATCATTGTCAGATCTGAAACGAGAGTGGATACGAATAACGATACATGGGACTATGATGGCGGAATATTTTAAAGCCAAAATAGCTCCCAATGGCTTGGTAGTAAAAAAATTCCAAGAATTTTTTGGGAAGATGGACAATTTAAGATCGAATGGTCGCAGGTCTCGTGGAAGTGCACCCATGACCTATTGATCCTTATTGTAAACACGGCTAAACGATTAGCAGATGCACTACTGGTCCGTATTCAAGCAGCTGAGGCTGCATTAAAGACTGCGGTTCTTAACCCAGGCTTTAAAACCAAATTGACAGAGTTAAACAAAGAGATGGCGGAACATAAAGAATATCTCATGAATCAAAAAGTAGCAAAATTGCAAAAAGATGTCAAGAGATTTTCTAAAGAAAAAGTCTATCCCTATTTGAGGGATGACTATGTCTTCCCTGGTACTAGCTATAACTCTGATTCAAGCGCTACTTCTTCAAGAAGAGGGTCGAATAGTGACTCTGACAGTAGTGAGAACAATGACCCCCCACAGATGCCACCAAGGGCCAAAAGGGGAAGAGGCCGTGGACAACATAACTTCCAAAATTTCCCGTACCAAGGACAACAAATGGGTCCCCCCTTCTGGCATTTCCCGCAATTCCCCCACTTCCAACCAGCTTTGGCTCCACAATATCCCCCGTTCTATGCTCCCCAAAACCCTACAAACCCCCCTTTTTTAGGCAGAGGTTGGGGCAGAGGGCGAGGGCGAGGGCGAAAAAGAGGGAACGCGCCAGAGAAGAGAGTGCAATGGGAGGATGCACGCCCCCAAGGGATGGACACGAGGAGCACGACCCGATCGGGACCAAAATGAGTCTAGTGGTCAACTTGTCTGATCGTGTCCTCACTGAGGGAGAGGAACAAGCCCTCCAAAAAGGGTTAGGCTTCGTCCCCACCCCGAGGACCGACCTATTCCAACAGACCAGGGAAATCAAATAGTTTTTCCGGAAAATAAGACTTAAGGCCTTCTTTGAAGGCAAACCTTGTGAACCTATTGAAGACTCTGGTTTACACAACCCTTCAACTTTTACACCACATAATGGTATGGTTCCAAACGAAGTCTTGACTTTTGAACAAGTAGTACTCAAAGAGATTAACCAACTGGACAGACAGACCCATTATTCCAACATCTCCAATAACGAAATGTTGGTTTTGAAATCACTGGCAGAAGACCCCCTCATTACCATTAAACAGGCGGATAAGGGTGGATCCACAGTCCTGTTGAATACTGCTGATTATGATCTGGAGTGTACCAGACAGCTAAATGATCGCAGGTACTACACACCTATTCCCGGGGATCCAACCAGACGCCTACAGACCATTATTACAGGGTTGGTGATGGGTGCTGAGAGCGAAGAATGGATCTCCAAAAAAGAGGCAGAGTTCTTGATGAAAAAGGACCCTCGGGTACCATATTTCTATATACTGCCCAAGATCCATAAGGGAACGAGACCAGTACCAGGGAGACCAATCGTGTCAGGGATTAACTCAGTCCTGGAGCCACTCTCACAATTTTGTGACCATTTTCTACAACCACTGGTTAAATGCATTCCCTCTTACATCCAGGACACAACAGATGTCCTACGCATTCTGAACTCCATCCAGGACACAACACAAATTGATCTTTTGATTACTCTAGATGTGGAGGCCCTCTATACGAATATTCCACAGAGGGCCACCCTAGAAGTAATAGAGGAAAGATTGGGCCAAGAAACCTGGAATTCTAACACTCCGAAAACCTTCATCATGGAGTGCGCCACTCTTGCACTCACCGAGAATTATTTCGAGTACAAGGGACAATACTATCACCAGACCCAGGGGACATCTATGGGCAGTACCTTCGCCCCTTCGGTGGCCTGTTTGTATATGGCTGAGTTCGAAGACAAGCATATACACCACCAGTCTAACCCTTTTCGAGACAACATTAAAATATGGAGACGCTTCATAGATGACGTCTTAATACTCTGGACAGGCCCCATGACAGCCCACGAGGATTTCTTTGAATGGGTGAATACACTGAACCCCTTCTTACATTTCACCATGTCCTCTTCACCAAAAGAAATTGCCTTCCTTGACCTCACTATCAAACTGGAAGAGGGGACCCTCAGTACCTCCATGTACAGAAAACCTACAGACCGTAATAGTCTACTTCATTATAAAAGTCACCACCCCAAGGCCTTACGCTCAAACTTACCATTCGGACAATTTCTCCGGATACGACGCAATTGTAGCGATGTGGCCGATTACAAGAAGGAATCCTTAATCCTTTCCAGGAACCTCCTTGACAGAGGGTATCCAAAAAGCGATGTCTCCAAAGCTAGAAAACGGGCTCGGAATAACAACCGAGAAGCTCTACTAGAGAGACAGGAGAGTACACCGATCGAGAACCAACCGATCACTTGTGTCACCACCTTTACCCCACTGTCCAATAAAATCAAACAGACCATTAAACGCCACTGGGGTATCCTTAATACTGGTGATCTGGATCTGGAACAACCTAGGTTTGCTTTCAGGAGATCGCAGAACCTGAAGGATATCCTGATCAGCACCAGACCAAAGAAAGCCACAAAAGAGACACAACAAACCCTTTGGCATCTACCTCCTGTCAGGGGCCACTACCCATGTGACTCCTGTGTTGTCTGCAGATATACCTCAACATTGAAAACCATCAAACTTTCTGAGACTTTCAATTGGGAACTCAGGCAACACACTAATTGCAATACTACACATTGCATTTACTTGCTGACTTGCCCATGCAATTTGCAATACATTGGGATGACCACCCGCCCCATTAAAACCCGCATCATTGAACACCGCAGCAATTTTCGCTGTAAGAAAACCAATACAAAAATGTGCAAACACTACGTGGAATCCAATCACAATGAAGATTCCTTGAAATGGGTCATTTTGGAATCTAGCCCTAACTGCCCAAAAAATGCACTCTTTATGAAGGAGCAGAGATGGGTCCATCGCTTATCCTCTGATAGCCGTGGATTGAATGAAGATATCCCTTGGCACTCGCTGTAAGCCAATCTTTAGCAACTACTCTATACTGATATTGGCTCCCCTTTAATCTGGTTGGACATGGATTACATACAACGACTACACTCTCAGTTTATGTGACCATGATCCAGGTCCCTTCACTAGACCTGCGGCCCCTCACATCTTGGCCGACACTATTTTGTAACACAACAGATGACCAGCACGGGTGGTAGTTCAAAATCGTGTGGGACGCTGCTCCGTGTCCACATGATTAGACCTTCGATGGTTGTGCCACATCACCTTTTGCCCCTTCCATCATGACCGACCCGTTCACACAATACACCACGTGACCTTTACGGGCCCAAATTTACATTGTAAATATAGGGTATGACCGGACATACTAAGCGGGCTAAAATATAATGTAATGACACATGTCTTGTATGGGTTGTAGTTCTAAATCTTGTGGAACGCTGCCCCGTGTCTACGCGATTAGACCTCCAATGGTTGCGTTACATTCCAGGTTCACATCACCTTTTGCCCCTTCCATCATGGCCGACCCGTTCACACAATACACCACGTGACCTTTAAGGGGCCATAATTACAATGCAGATATAGTGTATGACCGGACACACCAAGCGGGCTAAAATATAATGTAATGACACAGTTCTTGGATATATTGTCCGCCCACTCAATTCCAGTAACTCCAGCCTTTGAGCCACGTCGGCTTTAGCCAGCCTCCCTTATACACATTTGACCACTACATCATGGCCGCTACAGTAACTACTTCCGTCACATGACCCACACGTAAGGGCGTAAACGGCGAGGTTTCACTCTGCCGGTTCTCAATAAATAACAAACACCGCCAGACTTGCCCATCTATCCGAACTCGGCGGAGATGGGTAGGTGCATCCACGCGGTCACGGGCTGATTAAGGTAAGATGGGATATCCCTACGAGACTCGGACTCTCCTTGTCTTTGGTACCTAATTCTTTACCTTTTAATTTTTGCCCATGGAGCCATCTCGAGGTTCACCATTCTATTCGCCTTGCAGCTACACCTGAAGGCTTAACCCCGTTGAACTGACCCGCCGGGCACTCATGTGGCTCTTAGACCTTGACCATTAGCTGAGCCATTAGCCTGTCTACACTTTGTTTATCAGACCACATAGATAAATAGATGGTGTTACTTACATTATCATGGTACGACCTGCCACTGTACAACATAAATGGTGTTTTTTGATAAGTCTGCTGCTTTTAATCACTGTTTTTTACCATTGTGTTTTACTATCACAAACACAGTGTGAGTGTGTGTGTTTTACACTGCACGCTGAAATCACTTGGCATGTACAGGTTGTGTTCATCCCCCAACACCACCCTAAGCATGCCACACTGTGTTCATATTCTGACGCTGACCCTCCTTGCTTTTTGATGAGAAATATACTACTAATGTTTATCTGCTTTCTTTCTCATTGTCTAGGCAGAGGACTTTCCACCAAGGTAAAATACACCTACACCACATACATGACACTGGCATGTTGTTGAGTTCTTTTTCTTTCACCACTACAAGGTCCTGATGAATCGCAGGTGATTAACCTAAGTGCGAGAAACATGTTGACCATTTGTTTTTCAAGGCTTCTCTAGGGTCACTCTACCTAACGTGGTGACACCTAGCGAGCCCCTTTTTCACAGTTTTTAATTGTAGTAAGGGGACCTCCAGAATAAAGTTGTTTCCGGCACCCCCTGCTGCATTTTAATCACCACACCAAGCCTACCTGCTATCCTACCCACACACCCGCACTTCATCATAGGGCAGTTGGATAAAAAAGATCTCCGCTAAAGAGCCCCTCTTCGAGGTGAGCCCGTCGGGGATTGCACCGCCCCCCCCGACGAGGAGCAACCGCCAATGATGAAGCATGACACCCTTTTGGGTGTGTGAGGCAAATACATCCAACAAAATGGATGCCCAAAGGTGTACTACTCACACCTTCGGTCACGTCAGCTTTTCCTAACTTTCCCCTCCTTTTAGGAACAGTGCAGCAACCCCTTTTGTTGAACTACTTGTACTAGATACGGGCACATGCTGTGACTGGACCTTCCACCTCCTTAAGTGGTAATTAGTGTCCGCTGATCTACTGATCACTCTCCCCCTCTTTGATAAATACTATTTCACCCTAAGCACTTCCGTGCAGGTCATCTGTTCAGTGATCTGCACATCATTTTCCGCCTGTATGATGTAAGAAGTCTTTGCTTGCACAAGTGAGTGTTGGTTGACGGAGGCTCGGGTGGGGCAAGCTCTTGTGGTAAGTAAAGTAAAACAACAAAGAAGTTGTTCTTCTAACTAGGAAGGTAAGTTTATTCCAATGCAGCTTCAGCCACGACAAGAAGCAGCGCACCATCAGAAGTTCGATCTGCAACTGACAGCTGCCGTTCAAAATCCCAACCGCGCACACTCCAAGCACGAGGCAAAATAGAACAAAGCATAAAGACAATTCAATACAATACAAAACCCACTTCATCACCTCCCCCTTTTACACAAGCCAAGATAGACCCCAAAGAAACCCTAAAAGTTAATCTAACAAAATCCTTGAACTTGGAAGGAGGTCTCCTAATTCGACTCCCACGGTCAGAACCATCTAAACTCCCATCCAAGGAATTACCAGCTGGTCCACCAACCGCCAAATTCACATTCTCGCTCCTTGACTCAGACTTTTCAGGATCATGCAACTCATGCGTCCACTGCTGATCATGCTCCATCAATGAAACTTTCCTGCCTCTAATTAACTCAGCTTGATCCTGTGTCACCTTCACCAACTGCCTCTTGTTCCACCAACCCGTACCATCCAAAAACACTTCACCCTTACTTTACTGACTTGAACAGGATCAGAGAACACAGATGCCCCTTTTATCACCTTATAGGGTTTTTTTAAACAGAACCCAACCACCAACAGAAATCCCCAAATCACACAGATGGCCCCTTCTGGAAAACCTTTTCTTAATGTCCAACTGTTTCTCCTTAACAACATCAGCCACACCCCAAAAACCAGAGCCATCAATGACAGATGTCCTACTATCCAGCCAGGAAGGAAACAAAGTAGTATTTGCCTTTCTACCCCTCAGTAACTCAAAAGGAGTAGCTTCAGTGGTACAGTGTGGTGAAGTATTGTAATTTCACACCTTTTTCTCCAAAAACCTTCCTACGTCAAGGCCAGAAGCCAGAGCAGTTTGGATTCCTTCTTTAAGGACTTTATTACCCCGTGGAAGCAGGTGAATACAGAGCCACCTTAAAATTCTTAATATCTTGTGTCTCCAAAAATGTACACATCCTTGCAGACACAAAGACCATCACCAAAGACCTAGGTGCCCCCTCTAACAAAAACACCTTTTTGAGAAAACCAATAGTGCTATCTGTATCCAGTGAATCCATAAATGTGTAATACATCCACTTCGAATAGTAGTCCATAGCAAAATTAAATACCTCATACCATTCACCAAATCATTATAGGGCCCAGAAAAATCCAAACCAACTTTATACCAAGGTTTCCCAGGAAATTCAGTTGGATGCAAAGGTAACCACGTGTTTCCAGTGCTTATCCAAAAGTAAACATTCTTTTCAACCATGCACTAAGCTCCTAACATGAGCATCTAAAGCAGGCCGCCAGTAAGGTTGTTCAATTTTCATGGACGTTTACATCACCCCCAAATGTCCTTTGTGAGCGACCCTAATAATGGAACTTCTTAGACAAACCGGAGGAACAAATTTATCCACTCTCAACACAAGTCCATCCTTCACAGAAAGTTCATCTGCCACTAAAGCAAAATTCCTCAACTCCCCAGTTAAACTTCTTACCTCTGGCCATTTGTAGTGTATTCCAACACCTTGGACAGAATAGCATCTTTCGTGCAAGCAACCTTCCATTCCGCTACAGAAATAATTGCACTACAATTCTCAGCAGCATCCAGCACAGCAACACACTCCACCTCATCCAAATCCTCCTCATCATCATTCTCCATCAACATCCTTGACAAGCAATCGGCCCAACATTTTTTACCACCTTGAATGTGTTTTATTTCAAAGTTGTACTCTTGTAATTTTTAAACTAATCTAGTCAGCCTGGCAGACATGTTATCATTCGCAACTTTGCTGAAAATAAACATCAGTTGCTTGTGATCCTTAAAGATTTTAAATCTGCGACCCAAAATATACATTTTGAATTTTTGAGCCACCCAAACACAAGCCAGCGCCTCACGTTCAATGGTGCTGTAATTTCGATCAAAATGTTTGAGTGATCTCAATGCGAGTGCCACAGTTTGTTCCTTGCTATTCACCCTGTGACTGAGAACTGCACCCAGACCATTCATGTTTGGATCAACCGTAATCATAGAAGCACAAACATCCCGAAAAGCATGAATTACTTGAGCAGAAACAATTAAGTCTTCCACTCTTGCAAACACTCCATCCAATTCTTGTGACCACACACATTTCTGACCCTTCTTAAGCAACACCCGTAGAGGCAAAAAAATGTGAGCATAGTTGACAACAAATCTAGCGTAATACTAAACAAGCCCCAGGAAAGAACAAAGTGTGTCCTTATCACAAGGGGGGCTAGCTTCTTTGAGAGCCCTGATAACAGAACATTTTGGTTTGATAAACTTCGCTAGACACGGTATGACCCAGATATTCTAGCTCTTTCACCCCAAACTTGCATTTATCTGCCCTCACAGTCCTGTCATGCCATGCTCGCCAAGGACCGATAACACCTTCTTCAATAAAACATAATGCTCATTAGAACTTTTTGAAAAAATCAGGATATCATCCAAATAGGCTGATGCCCTTAAAACGAGTTTCCATCACCCTCTGAAAAACGCTAGCTACCGTAGGTAAGCCTCTTGAACTTATAAGCGCCGAAAGGTGTAACAAAAGTGGGCAACTGCTGAGACTCCCTAGCCAATGGAATGTGATGGTAGGCTGACCTTAGGTCGATTAACGAGAACCATTTAGCTCCACCCAAATTTGCTAAAAGCTCATGAATTTTGGGGAGGGGATGGCAATCGACCATGATGTTCTTATTTACACCCCTCAAGTCCACGCAGAGCCTAATCTCACCAGTCTTTTTGCGGGCAACGACAATGGGGGCCACCCTTTGCGAGGACTCTGTGGGTTGAATAATACCTTGAGAACACAACCCTTCAAGCATAGATCTTCTCTCCTCTCTAGCACTCAAGGGTACAGGTCTACCCTTGTGAATCACAGGCTGGGCATTAGGTAACAATCTGATTTTGTGTTCTATTCCTTTTACTCAATCAACGTGGTCATTGAACACAGGCTTAAATTCAGCCAACAGTCCTGCAAGGTCAACCCCTGACTCACTCACCCCACACACGGAGATTTCCCTAACCCTAACTAGATGGTCTTCACCTGGCACTAAATACAAACCCATCCGAATTAGATCCTTCCAGCCCACAATGTTTTTTCTCTTGACAGCTACGTACACTTTTGTAAAAATATTACGACCCAAAATTTCTACATTAGTCATAAAAAAAAAATGTCAATATCCTTCTCTCCAAAGGCCTTTGGGTTTACATCCGTATGTGATAAAACAACTATTTTGCCCCAGTTCTCGTAGAAATAAGAATCTTGAAGGATTGTTATTGGTGATCCATAATCTGCCATAACCTTGTTTTCCATTCCATCAATTAAAGCATCACATAAGAGGCCTTTAACCTCCAATTGATCTTCTTTATAATTGAAAGTCAAAAGTATATTGTTCAAGGACTCTGCGTACCGGGCCATTTCAACATTCACACTAGTCAAGTCAAGTCAAGTCATAACATTTATATAGCGCACTACATACCCAGAGGGTTTCAAGGCGCTTAGGAAGGGGAGGAGGATTATTTGTCAAATATCCACGTTTTAAGCTGCTTTCTGAAGGCTAGGTGATTCTGGTTGAGGCGAAGGTAAGCGGGGAGTGAGTTCCATGTTTTGGCAGCCAGGTATGAGAAGGATCTGCCTCCCATGGTGGTCTTGTTGATGCGAGGTACAGTGGCGAAGGCTTGGCTGGAGGAGCGAAGTTGGCGGGAGGGGGTGTAGAAGGACAGTCGGGAGTTGAGGCAATCTGGTCCGATGTCGTAGAGTGATTTGTGTGCGTGGGTAAGTAGTCGGAAAGTAATCCTCTTATTAACGGGTAGCCAGTGGAGGTCTTTAAGGTGGCCAGAGATGTGTTCGTTGCGTGGGATGTC
Organism: Lissotriton vulgaris; assembly: GCF_964263255.1. NCBI lineage: Eukaryota > Metazoa > Chordata > Amphibia > Caudata > Salamandridae > Lissotriton > Lissotriton vulgaris. Next base: position 213,012,656 of record NC_141690.1, on the reverse strand, counting down.
TAATATGAGCCTGGCTGAGGCGTTTTGGATTCGTTGTAGTTTCTTCTGGAGTTTAGCGGTGGTACCTGCGTAGAGGGTGTTTCCGTAGTCCAGTCGGCTCGTGACTAGAGCGTGGGTGACTGTTTTCCTTGTTTCGGTGGGGATCCAGCGAAATGTTTTTCTGAGCATGCGAAGAATGTTAAAGCAGGAGGAGGATACGGCGCTGACTTGTCTGTTCATTGAGAGTGCAGAATCCAGGATGACGCCAAGGTTACGTGCGTGGTCTGTCGGGATGGGTGCATTTCCGAGGGCTTCCGGCCACCAGGAGTCGTCCCATGCAGAGGGGGATTTACCTAAGATGAGGACTTCTGTTTTGTCTGAGTTCAGTTTCAGACGGCTTTGTTTCATCCATTCGGCGACTTCTTTCATTCCTTCGTGTAGGTTAGTTTTGGCGGTGCTGGGGTCCTTGGTGAGAGATAGGATGAATTGAGTGTCATCCGCGTAAGAGATGATGTTGAGGTTGTGTTGGCGGGCAATGGCCGCGAGGGGGCTCATGTATACGTTGAAGAGGGTGGGACTGAGTGAGGATCCTTGTGGTACGCCGCAGATGATTTCAGAGGCCTCGGACTTGAATGGTGGGAGGCGGACTCTCTGGGTTCTTCCGGTGAGGAACGAGGTGATCCATTCCAGTGCCTTTCCTTGGATTCCGATGTTTCTGAGGCGTTGTAGAAGGGTGCTGTGGCAGACTGTGTCGAAGGCTGCAGAGAGGTCGAGGAGGATGAGGGCGACTGTGTCTCCATTGTCCAGTAGTGTTCGAATGTCGTCTGTTGCTGCGATGAGGGCGGTCTCAGTGCTGTGTTTGGCTCGGAAGCCAGATTGTGAGGGGTCGAGTGATTTGTTGGCTTCGAGGAAGGCGGCGAGCTGGTTGTTGACGGCTTTCTCGATGACTTTGGCCGGGAATGGAAGAAGCGAGATGGGGCGGTAGTTTTTGAGTTCGGTGGGGTCTGCTGTTGGTTTTTTCAGAAGGGCGGTGAGTTCAGCGTGTTTCCAGTCTTCTGGGAAGGTAGCGGAGTTGAAGGAGCAGTTGATGACGTCTCGGAGGTGCGTAGCTATGACGGAGTCTGCTTTGTTGAAGATGTGGTGAGGGCATGGGTCTGTGGGGGATCCAGAGTGGATGGAATTCATCAGGCGGATGGTGTCCTCAGTGGAGATTGGGTTCCAGGCGTTAAGGGTGTTAACGGGGGGAAGATGGTCAGCTGATGGTAGGGTGGGTTGGCTTCCGGGTTGGTTGTCAAAGCTGTTGTGGATGTCAGCAATCTTGTTGTGGAAAAAAGAGGCTAGGGAATCGCAGAGGGCTTGAGAGGGGGTGATGTCGTTGGAGTTGGCCGAGGGGTTGGAAAATTCCTTGACGATGTTGAAAAGTTCCTTGCTGTTGTGGGCGTTGTTGTCAAGTCGATCCTTGAATGCTGTTTTCTTGGCTTTTCGGATCAGTTGGTGGTGAGTACGGATGGCGCTTTTGAAGGCGTCCTTGTTGCTGGTGGATGGGTCTTTTTTCCAGGCCTTTTCAAGGGAGCGGCACAGTTTCTTGGACTTCTTGAGATCATCGTTGAACCATGAGGCCTTCTTGTTGCCAAGTTTGTGTTGACGTTTTTTCAGTGGTGCTAAGGTGTCGGCGGTGTTGGATAACCAAAGGGTGAGGTTGGAGGCGGCTTCGTTGGCGTTAGAAGATAGGGTTGGGGAGGTTTGAAGGAGTGATGTGGAGATCTGCTCCGTGGTGATTTTGTTCCAGTTTCTTTGTAGAGTTGGTTGGAGGTGGATGATGGGTTTCGGCTTGTTGTAGGTGAAGTGAACGCAGCTGTGGTCAGTCCAGAGGAGATCCGTAGTGTGGCTGAAGGAGACATGGTTGCTGGAGGTGAAGATGGGGTCGAGTGTGTGACCTGCGATGTGGGTGGGGGAAGTGACTAGTTGTTTAAGTCCGAGGTTGGCGAGGTTGTCCAAGAGGGTGGTGGTGTTGCGGTCGTTGTTCTTTTCAAGGTGAAAGTTGAGGTCTCCCAGAAGGATGTAGTCTTTGGAGGGGAGCGCGTGTGGAGTGATGAAGTCCGTGATGTCTTCACTGAATTTTGCGCGGGGTCCTGGTGGTCTGTAGAGGAGGGTGCCTCTGAGTGTGGTCTTGGGGTCGATGTGGATCTGGAAGTGAAGGTGTTCGGAGTTAGCGAGGTTGGCGTCAGAGCTGGTTGAGATGCGGATGGATTTCTTATGGACGATAGCGATTCCACCTCCTGTATGGTCGGTGCGGTCCTTGCGTGTGATCTTATAGTCATCAGGGATAGCGATGGCGATGTCAGGGGCGGAGGAAGCGTTCATCCATGTTTCCGTTAGGAAGGCGACGTCAGGAGAGATGGTGTCTAGTAGGTTCCAAAGGTCAATGGCGTGTCTGTGGACCGAGCGGGTGTTGAGAAGGATGCATTCTAGGTGGTTGGGGTCGGGAATCTGTGGTGTGGACGTGGCGGAGATGTTGTTGGTGCCGCTGAATTTGCAGGAGTAGCAAGAGAAAGGTCCATGGGTGCGTCCAGGAGCGGCTTGGACGCAGTTGGGGGCGCGACCAGGGTTAAGGGCTAGGAGGGTGGCGGCATCGTAGGTAATGCGGGAGGGCTGGGCAGCGCGAGGGGCAGGGGGTCTGGCGCTGGGCGCGGTCCAGGCGCGGACGGGCGTAGACGGGCTTACCTTTGGCGCACCTTCGGCGCGGGTTGGGCGCGGACGCTGCGCGTAAACGCTGCGCGCGGGAACTCCTGTCATATATGGATGGTGGAGGGGGAGGGGCGAGGGCGGCTCAGCTGGGAGGCGTGGCGGGCTCAGGGGAACACAACAACAGCACTAACAAAATGGAGGGGAGGTCAGAGCAGGGCGCCGGGGGAAATCACACACAAAAATGCAATTCAAGCAATCTAAGCGCTGTGGGATAATAGCGCTATGAAATAACGAAGCTTACAAACAATTCGAGCTATGCAAATAATACAGCTTGGTTACAAAGCGCTATGCAGATAAGTCTAATACAACTTGGTTACAAAGCGCTATGCAGATAACTCTAATATAACTTGGTTACAAAGCGCTATGCAGATAACTCTATTTGGTTCCAATGCAGCAATACAATACCACGCTGTGAGGAGCAGCGAGGGGAGCGATCACTCAAGGCTGGAGCAGCGAGTGAATCACGGCGCTGAGAGGTTTGGGGAATGCTTTTTAGTGCTTGTGGGAGGGCGGCTCAGCTGGGAGGCGTGGCGGGCTCAGGGGAACACAACAACAGCACTAACAAAATGGAGGGGAGGTCAGAGCAGGGCGCCGGGGGAAATCACACACAAAAATGCAATTCAAGCAATCTAAGCGCTGTGGGATAATAGCGCTATGAAATAACGAAGCTTACAAACAATTCGAGCTATGCAAATAATACAGCTTGGTTACAAAGCGCTATGCAGATAACTCTAATACAACTTGGTTACAAAGCGCTATGCAGATAACTCTAATATAACTTGGTTACAAAGCGCTATGCAGATAACTCTATTTGGTTCCAATGCAGCAATACAATACCACGCTGTGAGGAGCAGCGAGGGGAGCGATCACTCAAGGCTGGAGCAGCGAGTGAATCACGGCGCTGAGAGGTTTGGGGAATGCTTTTTAGTGCTTGTGGGAGGGCGGCTCAGCTGGGAGGCGTGGCGGGCTCAGGGGAACACAACAACAGCACTAACAAAATGGAGGGGAGGTCAGAGCAGGGCGCCGGGGGAAATCACACACAAAAATGCAATTCAAGCAATCTAAGCGCTGTGGGATAATAGCGCTATGAAATAACGAAGCTTACAAACAATTCGAGCTATGCAAATAATACAGCTTGGTTACAAAGCGCTATGCAGATAACTCTAATACAACTTGGTTACAAAGCGCTATGCAGATAACTCTAATATAACTTGGTTACAAAGCGCTATGCAGATAACTCTATTTGGTTCCAATGCAGCAATACAATACCACGCTGTGAGGAGCAGCGAGGGGAGCGATCACTCAGGCTGGAGCAGCGAGTGAATCACGGCGCTGAGAGGTTTGGGGAATGCTTTTTAGTGCTTGTGGGAGGGCGGCTCAGCTGGGAGGCGTGGCGGGCTCAGGGGAACACAACAACAGCACTAACAAAATGGAGGGGAGGTCAGAGCAGGGCGCCGGGGGAAATCACACACAAAAATGCAATTCAAGCAATCTAAGCGCTGTGGGATAATAGCGCTATGAAATAACGAAGCTTACAAACAATTCGAGCTATGCAAATAATACAGCTTGGTTACAAAGCGCTATGCAGATAACTCTAATACAACTTGGTTACAAAGCGCTATGCAGATAACTCTAATATAACTTGGTTACAAAGCGCTATGCAGATAACTCTATTTGGTTCCAATGCAGCAATACAATACCACGCTGTGAGGAGCAGCGAGGGGAGCGATCACTCAAGGCTGGAGCAGCGTTTTCTCTGATTTTTGCAAACGTTTTGAAAATGTCCCATCTTTTTACAAATAGAACAACACTTGCCCACAGAAGGACAGCCAGGGAAGTTACCAATAAGGAATTTCAAACCACACCTTTAACAAAAAGTTTGACCTTTCTTTTGAACGCATTTTGGAGTTTTATCTTTTACCCCAACAGCAAGTAAACCTTCCTCAGGGGACTCCTCATGGTCAGAAACCAGGTTAACTTTAAATGAAGAACCCGCTTGCGTGGCTTTAGTTGAAATCATAGACTTCTCAGGGCTAAATCTATTACTTCAGAGAGGGGAGGATTTTTACAGCTTAGAATTCTTTCTTTAATTTTGTGAGAAGCACAATTAAAAACGAATTAGTCCCTTATGAAACTGTCCCATAAAGGCCCAAACCCACAAGTAGTAGCCAGAACCCTTAAAGCTGAGATGTATTCTACAATTTTTTCTTCTTCACCCTGCTTGCATTTGTAAAAATGGTGTCTTTCTAGGATTGTATTAGGCGCTTCCGAAAATTGTTTTTTAAGTCTAGCAATTGACTCTTAATAAATGTTCCAGTGCCTGTCACCAGATTGACCCTGATGAGGAGGAATTGGAAGCAAACTGTCAAAAATGGGTTGTGCTGCTTGACCTAAACTGCCAAAAAGTAATGCAAATTTGTGAGCAGGGGAGTACTCTATGGCACCAGGTGACTCTCAAGTAGGCGTAACCACTCAAACCACATCATGGATGGCTTAACCTGTTTCCCAAGAAATGGAGGGGGCTGTGTAATATGTAGGCCTGGGCGGTAAATTCCTTTCAGCTCGCGGAATTTGGGTAATTTCACTTTCTGCAGAGAACGCGGAATTGCCAAAAATTCTGCAGTCAGCGGCTTAGTGGAATTTTTTGCATGTTCGTGCTTTCAAAATGCTTGTTTGCTAGATATTTCTCCCCGTGCACGAATTCAGCATTCTCCAGTATTGGGGTATCTTTCATAGATTCACATGCCTGAATCATTCCCTGTCGTCGGAGCGGGAGTCCCACAGTACATATAAAAAGCAATGATTATGCACATAATAACCATAACATAGGTAACATTGAACCAGGATGTAAAGTAGCCAGAAACTACAAATAAAAAAACTTCCACATTTATGACTTGTCCAAGTCATTTTATACAGTCCAAACTGCAGCCAATCAGGCGACAGCACTCTCCAGAATGTTCTCCTCAGGGGCTCAGGCTCTCAGATTTTCTATCACACGTCGTGTGAAGGGAGTCTCCCTTGGCTCTGCTCAGTACTCTTCTTTTTCTTCCGGAATTTTCTTCATTTCAGGATGTCTTTATCTAAGAAATCTCTCTTTCGACCTTGTGTGTCTTGTGGGAAGCTCCAGCGGTTTTCTGAGGACCCCCACAAGAAGTGCATTTATTGCCTGTATCCTGATCACAAGGTGAGAGACTGTAAGATCTGTAGGACCTTACCTCAAAAAACTCTCAGAGACAGAGAAGGAAGTCTACTTCTGTGGCTACAGAAGATTAAGGATCAAGACAACCCCTTATCTGATGTGGGGAGTGTTGCCTTGGGCTCAACTATGTCCTCTAGGAAGAGGATTGCTGAGGAGGATTTGTCTTCTCCTGGGGCTATGGTGTCGAGAAAACAGCAAACCTCTAAAGGTGCTGAATTCCCTTCCACCTCAAAAAAGGCTCCTCCTCCTTCTAAAAGTAAGCCTCTGCGAAGTCTCTGGCTTATAAACGACTTTCTGAGAAGGATTTACTGCAGAAAACAGTCCTGACACCGACGACGACGACTTCGACGACGAAACTCACGATCTATGCTATGATGACGTTGACCGCAACCTTCTCGTCGCCGAGACCACAGATGATCATGTCATCGGCATCATCGCCTTCAACGCTGGTTTCTGACTCCGTGAGGCCAATCTCATTGACGAAGGAAATTAGATCTGCCTCGTCGACGGTTACCTCATTGACACCAGCTCCATCGTCGACTGCTCACTCGTCAAAGCTACAGTTATCATTTTGCACAGAATTGTAGGTTTGGTCAGCGTCTACGGCCACTGCACCCTCTACACCGTCTACGACATCTGGGCAATTACCACCATTGACAACAGCATCTTCCTTGCTGCACAGACGTGGTTTTTCATTGGAGGCCCACTCTCCACTGCATATTTCCCCTGAACAGTTACTGGATTATGGGGAGGATGATGAGGAGTCCGAAGAGGATGACAGATTTGTCACTGCCAGGAGCCCCTCAGAATTATTCATTAAATATCACGAGGAGGTTCAGGATGACAATCCTTCCTCAGAGACTGTGGGTCCAGCTCCAGATGCGATCCTGATGGCACAAATGCCTTTGGCTCTATTAAACAATCTACAATTCATGTTAGAGGATTATTATCGCAGTTCCCTCCATCTGAATCGGCTTCGTCCATGCCACGGGCACCTGTGCCTCAAACTTCCTTTTCTGCATTGAGGTCACCCAGACCACCTTCTCCATTGCCTTCGCATCATTCCCATGATTCTCACATCTCGGACGACGATAGGGAGGAAGGAGAATTGGATGACAGATCACTTCTTATGGAGTGGGACGATTACCAGATACAAACTCCATCTCCTTCAACTCCAGCTCCCATCGATTTTCATCCAGTTGACATCAGAGGTTTTGATCTTCTTATGGAAGGAGCAACACAAAGGTACCTCCTGCCTATGGAAACAAAAAAGGATGAGTGTTTCCTATATGATTTTAAAGATCAGCCGAGGAAGCAGGTACGCACTAGCCCAATCATTGACTTCATTTGGAAAGGGGGATTGAAGGTCATGAAAGTTCCTTCTTCTATTCCTGCGGGCCTGCATGCCTCATAGGTCAACCAAAAGCTGACTCTGTTATTGCTCAAGCGGCGAAACGTCGAGCTAGAAACCCCTCCTCTCCTGTCACAGCTCCTCCGGATCAGGATGGCAGACGATTGGACGCTATTGGAAGAAAGGTTTCCACCATGGCAGCGACAACCGTCCGTGCTGCTAATTCACTGGTCATTTAGGCCGGTACGATAGACAGATGTGGTCAGACATCTCTCTGTACATCAACATGTTGCCGGAACCATCTAAAACGGAAGATTTAAAAGTCCTGCAAGAAGGAGAGCGTATCTCTGCGGAAATCATAGATTCGGCCGTGGATGTCGCATCTACAGGATTTAGACAACTAGCAGGTGGCCCAGTACTACGGCAGCAAAGCTGGCTAAAATCGTCATCTTTTCGCCAGGAGGTTCAGGCAAAGATAATTGATGGGCCGTTTGATGGTGAATCGCTGTTTGGCCAACATGTGGATGAGGCCCTTCAGGCCAATAAGAAAGATATATAGACCGCAAGATCTCTTGGTAATCTCCAGTTTCGGAAGCAGCCCTTTTGTGGCGCTAAAGGCCATTGATCCTTTTCTAGTCGAGGAGGATATAACCAACAAAGGTGATACCAGTCCTTTCAAAGTAACCAACGATACCAGTCCCAACGCCAACAGTCTTACGGACAACGAAATACCCCCTATTCACAGAATAAGAGAAAGCCCTCCCATCGCGGACGAGACGCATCTACAAAACAGTGACAACCGCCACCTATTCTACCGCCTACCCCTTTAAAAGTTGGAGGAGGAATCTCCAAATTTTACTCGACTGGTCTGCTATAACATCAGACAAGTGGCTCCTGGACATTGTGGCCAGAGGCCATGTTCTAGAGTTCATAAAGATTCCTCCAAACTCTCCCCCCAAAGGCCCACCTCCAGCTCACCTCAAGGAGCTTTTTTCCCAAATAAATTTGATGCTACGAAAGGGAGCGATCGAAATGGTCTCAAAGAGTCACCGGGTTTTATTAAAGATTTTTCCTGATAAAGAAAAAATCGGGAGAATGGTGCTCCATTCTGGATCTTCGCTCCCTCAACACATATTTAAAGAGGTTATCCTTCCGATTGTTAACGCTTCAAGAAATCATTCTGGATCTTCGTTCCCTCAACAAATATTTAAAGAGGTTATCCTTCCGAATGTTAATGCTTCAAGAAATCCTTCAACTCCTTTCTGCAGGGGATTACATGCCAACCTTCGACCTCCAGGATGCGTATTTCCATGTACCGATTCTACCCAGACACAGAAAATTCTTGCGGTTCAGAGTGGTTGTCAGGGACTTCCAGTTCAAAGTCCTTCCTTTCGGACTACGTTCCGCACCCCGTGTGTTTACCAAAGTTCTAGCACCGGTGGCCGTACACCTTTTTCAGGAGGGGATCCAAATATTTCAGTATCTAGACGACTGCCTTATCAAGGCGAATTATATCAGTCGCAAGCGCCCACATTCAGAGATGTTTGTCCCTCTTACAATCTCTGGGCCTCTCCATCAATCTTGACAAGTCTTATCCCATCCCCTCACAAAAAAAAATGTTCTTGGGAGCCACATTAGGCACTCAACGGACACAAGCATTTGTCTCAAACGAAAGGCAACAAAAAATGTGCAGATTTGCCCACCTGTTGCGATCAAAAAGGTGTGTTTCAGTCTGGCTGTTGAAGACATTTCTGGGGATGATTTCTTCCTGCATTCCTTTAGTCCCCAACTGCCATCTCAGAATGACCCCCCTACAAGAAGAACTCAACGACCAGTGGTTGCAGGTTTCAGGGTCCTTCGACAATCTCATTCGCATCACTCCCCGGATGCGAGAAGCCTTACTTTGGTGGACTCGCAAAGGAACATGGACAAAGGGTGCGCATTCCTAGTGGAAGCTCCAAGTTTCACCATCACCACAGATGTATCCCTCAAGGGGTGGGGAACACACCTTCAAGGGCTGACTGGCAGCGGCAAGTGGAATGTCCAGCAGCGGACGTGGCATATCAACGTTCAAGAATTGCTGGCCATCTTCCTGGCCCTAAAATCTTTTTGCACCATCATCCTGGGTGCATCAGTATTAATCCGGACGGACAACACAAAATGTATTCACTACTTGAACAAACAAGGAGGAACAAGGTCTACACTGCTCTCTCAACAAGCCCAACAAATTTGGGACTTGGCGATACGACACCGGATCAGCTTGTCAGCGATGCATGTTCTGGGAGTTTCCAATGCCCTGGTGGATTCTCTCAGCAGATCAACAGTATCCAATCACGAGTGGGAGCTACATTAACCAACGTTGGATTGAACTTTTCAGGAGTGGGGTCATCACGATCTAGACCTGTTTGCGACCAGCAGTCAGAACCGCAAATGCCCATTCTTTGCAAGTTGGCTTCCCCACAAGGGGTCATGCGGCAATGCGTTTTCGATGAATTGGTCACAGATCTATGCTTACGCCTTTCCTCCGATACCGTTGGTTCCCAGGGTTCTCCGGAAAATGAAGAGAGAGCCTGGTCACCTGGTTCTTATTGCTCCCAGGTGGCCTCGCAAGTCTGGTTCACCAAACTCCTCCTTCTCTCAGAATGCAATCCCATTCAGTTTCAACCAATACCGAACCTTCTGTCAATCCAGAATGGACAGATCTGCCATCCGGACCCCGCATCTCTGAGATTAGCGGCCTGGCGCCTGAGCACCTTGAATTCGCTCATTTAAACATTCCTGTAGACTGTAAGGAAGTCTTAGCCAATGCTCGAGCGCCTTCCACTATTAAGACGTACAGGCTTAAATTGAAAAGAATTTGCATGTGGTGTCAAACTGCCAATATTCATCCAATCCATGCAAAACTGGAGCAGATTCTACCATTCTTTTTGCAATTGGCAAGATCAGGCCTTTCCCGTTCTACTCTGAAGGTATTTTTAGTGGCTGTTTCAAGATATCGACAAAATGGTTCCAACTCTCTTTACTCAGCTAGGATCATTCAACAGTTCTTCAAAGGATTGTTTTGGATGTTTCCTCCTATTCGCCGTCCACCTCCATTCTGGCATCTTAACGTGGTGCTTACACAACTTATGCGACAACCTTTTGAACCTATTCATAGAGTGGATTTGAAGTTTCTGTTGTGTCTCTGCTGTTAGCTTTAACATCAGCAAGCAGGGTCAGTGACATTCAAGCCTTCACTATTAATCCGCTTTTCCTTCAATTGACTTCAAACTCGTTAGTGCATACCCAGTTTTATGCCTAAAGTACCTTCGTACTTCCATCTAAACCATTAATTTTAAAGACTTTCTTTACTAATCCTCAATCACCTGCGGAAAGGACTTTGCCATACCCTTGACATCAAGAGATGTCTCAAATTCTATTTACAATGGACTTCTTCAATCTGTAAATCTGACCAGCTATTTGTGGCCTATGGAAGGATACGCCAGGGAACACCCAATATCCAAACAGACCATAGCTCGTTGGATTTCGGCTGCAATTTGTTTCTGTTAGCAAGCAGGAAGACCATTACAAACCACTCCAAGAGCACATTCTCCTAGAGCAATCTCCTCCTCTACTGCTCTTTTTGCTGGTGTACCTCTTCATCAAATCTGCAGAGCTGCAACATGGTCCAGCAGGCACACTTTTACCAAGCACTACTGTTTGGAAGTTGCTAGTAATGCAGATACGTCTGTGGGACAAGCCGTTCTCCGTTATCTTTTTAAATAAGGTGAGCCTCTGTACATCCCTCCTCCTCTTTACTGTTTCTCAGATAAATATCAGCTATGCTTGTTATTTATATAAACATTGACCTATATATATATACCCACCTCCCCTCAGAGGCTCACTTATGCTCTTTTCACTTTGGTTCACATTTTGTGCGAGAAAATCGGAGAGCCTGAGCCTCTAAGGAGAACATTCTGGCGGGTGCTGTCGCCTGATTGGCTGCAGTTTGGACTGTATATAATGACTTGGACAAGTCATAAATGTGGAAGTTTTTTTCCTTGTTGTTTCTTGCTACTTTACTTCCTGGTTCTATGTTACTGTTGTAAGTGATGACACAGGAGACATAAATTAGAGTCAAGCTGTTGGTTTATTCCTAGTAACAACGTAGGAAAACCCGACCAGCAGCGCCGGGAAACAAACTCCCTCTAACGGCTTCAAAAGAGAACCCTCAGCCCATGGCACAAAACAAGTGAGCACGAGCCCAGCGCGAGCAACAGGCTTGAGTAATGAAAGTGCATAAGATGAACATAACACATCTCCTTTCCTTTGACAATCAAATAACAAAGATAAACATAAAAATATGTGAATACATTCCATATACAATTGTCATGTGAAAACATACCATATACAATTGTCACTATCCACTCCTTTCCTAAACATTTAAACAAAATCTTTTAAATATGCAGGTGAATTTCTTTTACGAATTGGTCTACTCTCCTCATTGTCAACAACCCTTTGAAAATCTGACTGTAATAAATCAAAATACGGTTGTTTATCTTTCTTTTGATATAGTGCAACCCTGCGGAGATTCCAAGTTTGACCATTTTGTAACCAAGGCAAGTTGCATAGTGCCCTTGACCAATCTATTCACCCTCTCACAAAGGCCAATGCTCTGTGGGTTGTGTAACGAAGTACGCAGATGTTTCAAACCCACATGATCAAAATAATTTTCCATCTCCCTAGACGTAAGCTGCGTCCCATTATCTGACAATCATAGAGGGAATCCCTTCTCTCTGAAAATCTCAGTAAGTACTTTAATAGTGGATTGTGTAGTAATACTTCTCATGAATGCAACTTCTACCCACTTAGAAGTTGAATGCACCAACACCATTGCAAACTTTTCACTGTCCTGTAGTTCATGAAATGAACCTATAAAATCAATGCAAACTTTCTTCCATACGCCTACCTCAGACACTACTGATCAACTGAATAATTACTTGCACCTACTTGTAACCTTTTTTCTGACTCCCTGCAAAGCTTACATTGCTCCACCCACGATTTAACCTGGAAATTTATGCCCGGCCACCAAAAATTCTCTTTTAGACGTTTGGCAGTGAGCGTTTGGCCCAAGTGACCTTCGTGAGCCAAGGCAATTATACGAGGTCTAAGATTCCGGTGGTATATACTTTTCACCTCTCACGAAAATAAAATTTCCTTGCATTGAGATTTCATCCTGCAATTGGACGTAAGATCTGAGACTAGATGGCACTGTACTTTGTCTAGACACACCCTCCTTACACATCTTAATTAAATTGCCCATAATCTGGTCTTTCTTCATGGCCTCCATCCACTCCTCCTTGGATATAGAACTAGGGAGGTCTCCTGTCAAGACTTCCAGGTATGCAACCACATTCTCAGTTACTAACTCTCTCGACTCTGCCTTTATGTCTGGCAACCTTGACAAACAATCGGCAACACAATTTCACCAACCTGGCACATACTCAACATTGCATAGAAAGTCCTGCACACTGACCGCTAATCTGGCTAGTCTTCCTGAACAATTTTTGATACCTCCTGGAGCTAACACTTTCAACAAAGTTTTGTGGTCAGTCCTAAGTGTAAATGAGATCCCCCACAAATAAACCCTAAAATACCTCGTAGCCCATGCAGCTGCCAATGCCTCTCGCTCGATGACCGAGTAATTTCTCTCACTCTCAGTCAAAGAACGAGAAACAAAGGCAACCGTGTTTTGCTGTCCGGCATTTTTCTGCGTTAAAACTGCCCCAATGCCCACCGAACTTGCATCCACAGTGAGAATAGTGGGTAAAGATTGTACAAAGCTGGAAAGAATATTTGCATTTAGGATATTTTCCTTGATCAGGATAAAAGCATTTTTCTGTTCGGTTCCCCAAACAAACCCTTTTTCTCTTTCTTAAGATATTCCTCAAGGTTCAACTTTCTCTGCAAAGTTTCTCACAAATTTCGCATAGTATTCCATCATGCCCATAAATGATCTCAACTTGTCTTTGTCGTCTGGCTCTGATACATTACATATGGCACTAACTAAATCTTGCTTATGTTGACTCCCACTCCCACAAACATGGTATCTTAGATAGTCTTCCTCTTTGGCCTTAAATACACATTTCTCTTTGCGCAGCGTCAATCTAGACTTGGAAAGACATGTTAAGACTTTATCCAAAATTGAATTATTATCAGTGGAATCTAGGCCGTAAATCAAAATGTCATCCTGAAAGACGACTACGCGTTCAGTGCCTTTAAGGATACAAGTGATAATTCTATGAAAGGTACTTGCAGCAGAGCATACTCCAAAAGGAAGTCTCTTGAATTGATATGTGCCCTCAGGAGTGATGAATGAAGTGTATTCCTTCGAGTTTGGATGAAGCTTGATTTGATGCTACGCGCTTCGTAGGTCGAACTTCGAAAATACTTTTCCACCCCCCAAACTCAAAACAATCTCATTAATATTGGGAAGCGGGAAATTGTCCATTATTACTGCTTTGTTTAAGCTCATGTCCACACAGAAACGCAAAGATTTATCCTGTTTCTGTGTGATCACAACTGGACTCAACGATGGTGTGGCTTCTACAGGCTCAATAATATCATCATCAAGCAATTGTTTAATTATCTTTCTCACTTCATCCCTAGCAGATAAAGGTATCTTACGTGCAACATGTTTGACTGGTACAATACACTTTCTAGTTTTAATGACATGTTGGTATCCAATAGCCTCTCCCAATTTTGTACTAAACACTTTTGCAAGTCTGCTCAAAATATTTTCTAAATTGTTCGTCACATTACACTCATTATCACCATTAACACACATGACTGGTGGGTCAGCCCTTGGATCTACTCTGATATTTAGATCATACTGGTGTAACCAGCCTAAAATTGCAGGACCATGAGGGGAAACCTAGATCTTACCCTGGGAGACTCTCCCTTTGAATGTAATGCGTGCCTCAAAGAAACCAAGAAACACAGTTGATGGACAGAATGTAAAACAATGTCATACATTCACCCCAGTACAAGGATCTGGGCCTAAATCCATCGTTTTTTTGCACTCCACACCACCCTGGGTTAGACACTGGCTATATGCAAATCAGCTCTGACCCTGTGCCCCATAGGAACAGTCCAGTCCGAACTACCAAGCCATGTCTTTCCCAGACCGGAATCAATCATCCAAGGACCGGTTTCTGGCTATCAGCCTTCATTCAGCCTGGATAGCTTGACTCCAGTGGTGTGGAGAGCCTGTGGAGAGAGTATACCCAGCACACTCGGGGTGAAAATTGCAAAAAACACAGTTGATGGACAGAATGTAGAACAATGTCATACATTCACCCCAGTACAAGGATCTGGGCCTAAATCCATCGTTTTTTTGCACTCCACACCACCCTGGGTTAGACACTGGCTATATGCAAATCAGCTCTGACCCTGTGCCCCATAGGAACAGTTCAGTCCGAACTACCAAGCCATGTCTTTCCCAGACCGGAATCAAGCATCCAAGGACCGGTTTCTGGCTATCAGCCTTCATTCAGCCTGGATAGCTTGACTCCAGTGGTGTGGAGAGCCTGGGACTCACGTCTGAGTATACCCAGCACACTCGGGGTGAAAATTGCAAAAAACACAGTTGATGGACAGAATGTAGAACAATGTCATACATTCACCCCAGTACAAGGATCTGGGCCTAAATCCATCGGTTTTTTGCACTCCACACCACCCTGGGTTAGACACTGGCTATATGCAAATCAGCTCTGACCCTGTGCCCCATAGGAACAGTCTAGTCCGAACTACCAAGCCATGTCTTTCCCAGACCGGAATCAAGCATCCAAGGACCGGTTTCTGGCTATCAGCCTTCATTCAGCCTGGATAGCTTGACTCCAGTGGTGTGGAGAGCCTGGGACTCACGTCTGAGTATACCCAGCACACTCGGGGTGAAAATTGCAAAAAACACAGTTGATAGACAGAATGTAGAACAATGTCATACATTCACCCCAGTACAAGGATCTGGGCCTAAATCCATTGTTTTTTTGCACTCCACACCACCCTGGGTTAGACACTGGCTATATGCAAATCAGCTCTGACCCTGTGCCCCATAGGAACAGTCCAGTCCGAACTACCAAGCCATGTCTTTCCCAGACCGGAATCAAGCATCCAAGGACCGGTTTCTGGCTATCAGCCTTCATTCAGCCTGGATAGCTTGACTCCAGTGGTGTGGAGAGCCTGGGACTCACGTCTGAGTATACCCAGCACACTCGGGTGAAAATTGCAAAAAACACAGTTGATGGACAGAATGTAGAACAATGTCATACATTCACCCCAGTACAAGGATCTGGGCCTGAATCCATCGTTTTTTTGCACTCCACACCACCCTGGGTTAGACACTGGCTATATGCAAATCAGCTCTGACCCTGTGCCCATTAGGAACAGTCCAGTCCGAACTACCAAGCCATGTCTTTCCCAGACCGGAATCAAGCATCCAAGGACCGGTTTCTGGCTATCAGCCTTCATTCAGCCTGGATAGCTTGACTCCAGTGGTGTGGAGAGCCTGGGACTCACGTCTGAGTATACCCAGCACACCCTGGGTGAAAATTGCAAAAAACACAGTTGATGGACAGAATGTAGAACAATGTCATACATTCACCCCAGTACAAGGATCTGGGCCTAAATCCATCTTTTTTGCACTCCACACCACCCTGGCTATATGCAAATCAGCTCAACCAAGAAACCAAGCACACTAATGCTTACTCCCTGATATCCTTTTAAAATCACGTCTGACGCAACCCACCCAGCCTTTGTACAAGAAGCATCATATAACCTTTTTGGAATTATCATAAAAAAAGGAACCTGTATCCACCATGAGTGACAGGATTTCCCCATTTACCTCAAAATCTGCTTTTGGGCGAGATAAAACAATATTCTCAGTATTACTAAGGTCTCGTGCAGATGTGATCATCATGACCTCTGCTTCATCATCAGTTGCCTCGCACTCTATCATTGCAACCTTCTGCGATGTGCCAGTCCTACACATACGTGCAAAGTGTCCCCTTTTCCCACATTTTAAACAATCTTTTGTTAAAGCCGAACAATTCTTTGAATCTGCCAGATGAAAAGGGCTAACACACCTATTGCATGAGCGTACACTTTGTTTATACTTGCTTTGTACTGCGGGCTTACTGTACGAGGTAGTGGCCTTGCCCCCCTTATTTGCTACCCCTTGTCTTGTTTGTATAGGATTAACAGACTCGCATGTATCACTCTGTAAAGTAGCAACATCTTGATTATTGACTTGTTGAATCCTTTTTAATTTTTTCATGCATCTATCGCTTTCTTCCGCCACCTTAGCAATAGTAATGGCTTCTATAAGGTTTGGGTTCCTAGCAGCCCATAACTTTTCCTGTCTTTTTTTACTGTAACATTGCACAATTAATTGATCTCTAATCTTATCATCTTGTATGTTATCAAATTGACATTTTAGTAACAACTCTATCAACATAGAAACAAACTCCTCTATAGATTCATTTTGTTTTTGTGGTGCAGTATAAAACTTGTGCCTACGCATGACTATGTTCTCTTGCTTCGCGAATCTAGTGTACAACCTAAATAACGTATCCTCATAGACATCATCAATTTCAACGGGTGGGTTTGGAAGGTATTTAAAAACTATTTGACCCTCCTTTCCTAGTGCTCCCAACAATAAGGCCTTCTTTCTAACAGAAGAGAACTTCAAATGCTCACACCAGTTTCCATAGATGGTTCCCCTGGAACACTCAAAAAGGGGACCGGTGCTTGAATAGAATTGCTAACATTAATTTTCAACATAAACCAACTTTGCAATATGAGTCAATGTGTGTATCACAGTTGTTGATGATGTGGCACACTCGATATCAATGTGTGTGTGTCACAGTCGTAGATGCAGGGAATTTACTGCGCAGCATAATGTCTGTATGTGTATCACAGTTTTTAATGATGTGACACACCCAATGTCAATGTGTGTGTGTCACAGTTGTGGATACAAGCAAATCTTCCTTTTTGCGCAGCGTAATGTCTGATAAAACTTCACCCAATCAGTGCTCGCCAGTAGCATCTAATCTCATCTAATCTCAAAGCTCGCTGTGCATGAATGTGTTCCTTATCATGCGTTTTATAAGCGGGCCCACTTACAGTACATTGCCCATTTAACAAAATTGCGTTTTAAATTTTAGACGTTGGGGGCGCTGTTTTCCGCGTAGATGAGCTTAAGCATAAAGTTAATCCAGTTTTGTCACGCTTCAGGGCATCGGCCGGAGCTCCTGCGCATTCCCCGGTACGCTTAAAGTTCCCATCCGCTTCCGCACGTACCTTTTTACGTTTTACTCACACCGTGCGCCTTACTTTTCTTTTAACCCAGCGTTGCGAGTAGATTCTTAACTCTCAATCTCTCGCTTTAAACGCCGTCGGATTTCCTCGTCGTTTTCCGCTGTCTCCGTATGCCTCTGGGTTCTGGTATCGTCACCACAAAATGTTGTAAGTGATGACACAGGAGACATAAATTAGAGTCAAACTGTTGGTTTATTCCTAGTAACATCGTAGGAAAACCCTACCAGCAGCGCCGGGAATCAAACTTCCTCTAACGGCTTCAGAAGAGAACTCTCAGCCCATTGCACAAAACAAGTGAGCACGAGCCCAGCGCGAGCCACAGGCTTGAGTAATGAATGTGCATAAGATGAACATAAGTTACCTATGTTCTGGTTATTATGTACATAATTATTGCTTTTTATTTATGTACCGTGGGACTCTCACTCCGACGACGGGGAATGATTCAGGCATGTGAATCTAGGAAAGATACCAATACTGGAGGAGCACAGATTACAAGTAACTATTGTTCTTCGCGAACAGGAAAAAAGCATTGCGAAAGGGTGGAACAAGCGATTCTGTGTGTTCTCTGAACTTTTGCGTGCTCGCAGAGATATTTTACCGTTTCACATACCTTTGCGTAGCATGACTACGCAAATTCCGCCCACCCCTAGTAATATGCTGAGGGGTAGCCATGGCTGAACCTAAAGTTCAAAAGAGTACTTTAATTTACTTTTAAATCAGCACCCCATACACACAAAAAGAAAATACCGCAAGTGTTTAAGGCCAAAGTTGAAGATTCTTTGAAGATGTGTGTCCTTGGAAATGAAAAAGGTGCGCTTGTCACCGAACACGCAGCTTGGAAGTATTAAATAAGAAACAGATAGGTGTGCACATCACCAATGGTATGCTGTTTGTTAAAATGACATTAACTAAAAGGTGTGCACATCACAGAGATGTGCATGATCCGCTGACACACTTGTGAAAGAAATTAAGGTGTGCGCATCACTGCGATGCGCAATCAGCTGATTTCAATCCGCCGTAAGACCAGCATTCACATGGATTGAAACCAGAGCCAAGATGGCTGCCATACATCCTCACATAGTGTGAGCGCGTTAGGCAGCGTGACCAAGGTTCTTTAACGCGCTAAGCAACGCCTTCCATGCGTGCGTCATTCACAGAACCTCCAGATCAGCGCACAAATCCAGCTCAAGTCGCCAACGGCCAACCACACAAAATCTTCAGTAAACAGATTAAAACTAAGCAAAAAGGATCCTACCAGTCCCGGATTGACACCTGGGGGAAACAACCGAGTTCCGGTTGCTAGTGAGAAGATCCTGGCAGCCAGCAAACTGCCATCAACCAGTTGACCTCACTGCGTGGAGTTCTTCAGGTGGCTGAAGCAGTTCCTAATCGTCGCCAACTGTGCTAAGTAAAATAAAACTACGAAGAAGTCCTTCTTCTTACAAGGAAAGTATGTTTATTCCAATTCAGCTTCCACTACGACAAGGAGCAGCACACCATCAGAAGTTCGATCTGCAACTGACAGCTGCTGATCGAACCCCTAACCGCGCACACTCTAAGCACGAGGCAAAATAGAACAACGCACAAAGACAATTCAATGCAATACAAACCCACTATAACTCTTCATGGTGATTTCCACACACTGATTGTTGTTGCATTCAGCAGCTTTCAGATGCCTTCAGCTGTGATTTGCACACCGTCCTTTTCTCAGCAGTAGGTGCTGCCATTGTGTTTTCAGTTTGATTTGCACCCCTATGTTTAATGGAGGTTAATTTAAACCAGTAAAGTGCTGTAGTATTGTTACAATTGTGCATTGCGCAGATAGCGCAAGATGCTTTAGAATTAAATGTGTATATCCTTTTGAATATGGTTCGCGCATGGAGTGGCCACTGGTCGGGGTTTGAATGGCATCTTGTCAGTCACCAGACCAGGAGGTCGCTCCGTATAGTGGGTGGAAAAACCTTGAATAAATCCTTCTTCTTCTCCTGAAAATGGCGTACCTTTTTCAATTATTACATCTGGCGACGAACATGAGCATTCCACCCACTAACTCACCCACACAATTTAAAAGCCTACCTGCTTGCTGCTTTGGGGAGCGATCGGTTTCCCTGGTCCAGGTTTCAACCTGATGTTTGTGATTAGTTATCAGATACGAGGGGCACTCTGCTTGGTGTTGTGTCGCTTGTCATTTTGGAGGTTGGTGGACCGAATCGTGATGGTCCGGTGGTTATCTGAGCAGGTTGAGACGACCCAGCACTGTGGAGGCGAGACGCCAGCGCTGAAGAGTTGCGCGCTACCCCACTCAGCGAACCTTGCTGTTCTGCTTCTGCTGCAAGTGTCGAGATGACCTGGCGCTAGGAAGTGCGTGCTGCTTCAATTCAGCATTTATGGTTATTTACTCCTGCTATGACTGCCTGGCATTAAGGAGGCACATGTTGCCCTGCTCGAGCCTCGGTCAGAGCGCACCATTCAACGCTTCATGCTACCCTGCTCCAGTTCGTACCCTGCGCACCACGGCATCAGCCCAGATCTTCGCGCGTCTCATCGGTAGGCACGCTGACGTCACAACGCGATGTAGCCGCCATCTTGGATTGGGCTTGCTATGTTGTGTTCGTTAGACTCTTTTTTTGGTGGAGAAGTGTGGCTCAGGGGTTAGAGGCGGCAGACCCGGAAGCTGAGATCGGCCCTGGACCAGGGTTCAATTCCCCGCCTCGGCGGGTCTTGGGCTCAATAATTCCACGGACTCGATAATTCTCACTCCGGTGCCTACTCGACTCACGGGTTCACACTCTGCGACTCTGGGCAATAGCTTGCTTAATCTCCACAACGGCCCCTCGCGGCGGGATGCCTGGCTTTCACCTTGTGGATACCCTGCCGGGATATCTCACAGGGGAATACCAGGACGGGTTCCCTAAGCAAGCGCATAGATGCCTGCGATGTGGGCGATTTGCGCTATATAAATACATGTACATTTACATGTACATTTACATTTACAGTGTTGAGGGCATTCATGAGTCAACATTAATTTCAATGGAGAAATGCTCAAGGCTCATAACACAACGCCGATAACAGTTGTTTTTTTATAGGGTGAGGCTGGCGCAGAGCAACGTTGTTACGCCATAATTTTTTTTTAGCACAGCCAGGGCCACCTGCTATAATTTGGGAAGATTGGGTGGAAAAGTTGGAAAATTACATTACAGCTTTTGATGAGAAGACCTTTTCACTGGCACAGAAAAAGGCACTGTTATTGAGAGCTCTGGGTAGTGAGAGTCAGCGTATTTGTAACTACTTACCAGTCGTAATGAAGTTCAATGGTCACCATATTGGAAATGTGTATAAAGAAGAGTTGAAGAGTTTAGAGAACAGGTTTGCAAAAGAAGTTAATTTAGTCATGTTTAGATATACATTTTACACACAGCCATAAAAAGAACATTAAATGATTAATGAATTTGTAGCGAGGCTGAGGGAGCTGTCGGTCAAGTGTCGTATTGGAACTATGACTGCGGAGGCAATACGCCACCAGCTCATTGTTCAGTGTTGAGAAAAGAAAAGTCAAGAGAGATTGTGGGCAGCGAAAGATCCTTCTCTTAAGGAAGCAGTTTAAATGTCAGAAGTAATAAAGAAGTCCCAATTTTGTATGAAGGAGATGAACAGAGGAGAGAAAAGTGGTGATGTGTCCCTAGTGGATTCCGATAATCAAACTATGGAGTGGGATGTCAATGTAGTGCAGAGGTCTTCAAACTTGGTTGGGTTGAGCCCCCCCTAAGCTAACTATTTTGAAGTTGCCCCTCCCCCCCTGCCTCCCAAACTTTATGGCAAGGACTGGAAGAGCTGGAGGGGCAGGGCTGAGCACAGAGGTTTGGGCTTGTGAGACCATTGCAGGTGTGCTTTTTCTGTAACTCATAATCCACAGTAATGTGAGACTTCTAAAAGTGTATATGCTTGAAACAAAAATTGATCAACAAACACTGCTCATATTTGGGAGAGTTGTGAGCCCTTCACACTCCTAGTCCCCAATGCAACAACACCTGCTTCACTAATGATAGCTGCATTCCTGAGTAGCAGGCTGTCACTTGTACCTCTTTCCCCCCTTCCCCTCCGTGCGTAGCCGTCACTCCAGTCTTGACACAGGCTCTCTTTTCCTTTCAGAAAAAATAGCTCCCACACATTCTCATCTGCAGCAATGGTTTCCTCTGCTCTACTGCTAAGCAAGCAATATGAGCCTTAATGTCCCTTTTGCAAAGACACCCATGAGCTACCCATGGAAGGCGCCCTTGATGCAAAGTAATGCAAGGCAGCATGTAGCAAAACGTTGTGTTACTTTGGGAAACTGTCCAATGCAAATCCTGACTTGCTTTGAATAGTAAATCCCAGCATAGCACCTTGCATTGGGTTTGCATCGCAAAATTAACGGAAACCTGTTGCAAAGCATTAGTAAATCTGGTCCCTATTGTGGCGCTGCGCAGCCTTGATGAACACTGTAAAGTGACATTTGCACATTTTCTCCCGTCCTTCTCTGTCGATCTGTCTGTGAATAAGATGGGAGAGATAGAGGGGCAGGAATGAAAATTGCATAAGAGGGTGAATAGTAATCCAGGCCGCACCTCCCTCCCTATGGGTTAATAGTCTGGCCACTCCCTAGAACAAGGCATGGGGAACTTGTAACACTTGTGATGCACTTACATTTTCAAGTCAAGGGTCATAAATTACTATCTACACTTATGCAGGCTCTTTTAGGAATGGCTGTAAAATAAATCTACAGGCTTATGATTTGGTGAGACCAGATACATTATGGAAGGGGGTGGGTTTCTTTTTCTATATACAACCGCTATCAGTGTTGCACAAGTGAAAACATCAGTTAGGTTGAATAATCCTCACCTCACCCATGATAACCATATTTTATCTAGGCACCTGGTTCACCAATGAAACCAGTGCCCGGGCTAAAAAAACAGCCACTGCAGAGTATGCAAACTACTTTTTAACTTCACGAAATGCGGCATGAATAAATGCCATATTCTATCAATAAAACTACACATGTCTGCCCAGATGCTTGAATTTCCGTGCATCAGCCAATCATAAAGGAGAAAATGTTATCTCTCTTCCAGGGAATACTCATCAATAGTCATAAGCACTGAATTATCTCCGCCCATAAGCGGGAACCCGGAACATATAGCCGAATACATATATATGTGTAAAATATATAAATAGAGTACAAAGTACTAAACAATTATACACATATACATGTATAATAAATAATATGCAGCCCTAAACATAACCAATAGGCTAAGCAAGCCACAATTACATGCCTTTCTGTAGTATGAAAATAAATAGGTAATGAAAGGCTATTAGCCTATAAGGCTGCATAAACAAATAACATCCCTGTACAAAAAAGGGAACTGGCACCTCACCTTTAAGGCCTCAGAGAATCTGAACACTTTGCCTATAAGTCCTTTAGGAGAACCCAGCTCCCATCATGCCCCACAGGTGACCGTTAGGTCAGTTCTTTTTTACCGGCTCTTTCTGAGAGGAACCTGGAACTGGAGCTCGACTGATTTTGACTTTTTTCAGTCAGAATTTGGTTATTTACTACGTTTTTCGCTATTTCTGATATTTGGTGGTATTTTTACATCTTTTTTGACTAATTGGTTACTATTTTTTAGTCTGATATGCCACCTTTATTATACAATTGTCCTTCCTGTGGGAAGAAAATGTCTAAAACGACCCGCATTCGGTTTGTGTGGTGTTTGCCTGCTTCTCACGACACAGACATTTTTTTATCACTGCCTTCATCTTTCCAGAAGGACTTAGAAGGAGAGAGAGAAGATTCGACTTCTTGGTCTTATGGAGAGAGATAAACATCATACAAAGGGCCCAGGAAGTTATATTTAATCTGGAAGGCCCTCCTCTCCCACAAAACGTCGAAGATCTGCTTCTCCTGATGGTAGGAATAAGAAAAAACGTCATGATGAATCGTCGACCTCGAGACCAGTCGAAAGTGTAAGATCAACGTCGAAGTCTAGATCGCCGTCGGCGCTATCGACGTCAAGGCAAGTAGAGAAGGAGAGATTGTTGGCGAAGACATCACCTTTAAGAAGTAAGTCGACGTCGAGAGCGATATCAACGTCGAGACCAGTGACGTCGACGGCAATCGAATCGTTGTCGAAGGTGAGATCGACGTCGAAGGTGAGGAGTGGATCGACGTCGTGACCAGAGAAGCGTAGGAGATCAAGATCGCCGTCGAGGCATAAGTCGACGTCGAGGCATGCTTTGGGCTCGAGGCATGAGAAGTCTCGTTCGACATCAAAGAAGTTGCCGACATCTAGAAAGTCGACGCCGAGATCTCCGCCACCTTGTTCGAGGTCGGCGTCGAGGCACTCGAGATCAACGTCTCTGACCCGTCATAGGTCTTTGTCAAGGTCAGAGCCGACGTCGAGGACACCAACTGGCCTTCAGCGGTCGACGTCGATGGGTCTGACGTCAAGGGCGTCTTCCCATAGATCTCAATTTACCAGAGCCTCTCCTCTTCAGTCGTCGTCAATGGTGGCTCAATCTGGTTCGACGTTGAGGCGTTCGACGTCAAGGGACAGGCAATTGGTACCTGTGGAAGATGTGAACAGACCTGTATCTAGATCTCCATGCTCAAGGAGGAGTTCTTCGTCATCTTCAGTGGGGATCCAGATTGTTCAGGTTACACCGGAGGGCTCTTCGGTGCAGTGGTCACCTCCTGTTAATGTGTCCCCTAGATGGCTGGAAAGTCTCCGCCATTGGAAGATGCAACCCAGAGCGGGCGAAAGGCCTCTTGCCTTGGAATGTTCAAGACTTCCTGCTAATAGGTCACCGAGACGTTCCAGATCTCCACTGAATCAACATTCACGTTCTAAAGAACGAACCAGATCACATCGGTCTCCTACTCCAAGGAGAAGGCAGAGGTCTCCTACAACGACCACGTCTACGAGGTCATCTTGTAGAGACTATTCTCCTACGATTTCTTCAACACCACCTTCCAGGGTATCACCTGTGGATGATCTGGGTACTTTCAGTGAGGTGTTATGTCGGGGTGCCAGCAAGTTTAACATAACTATGATTGTACCTCAAGTTAAATCATCGGTCATTTTTCAGACATTACATCAAAAGTCTTTGGCGAGACCTCTATTGTCTTTAGTGCCAGGATTCCAGGAACCGGCAATGAAGACTTTCTTAACACCTGCCACAGTGGACTCGGGGCCCTCGAGGATTGCAAAGAAATATAAGGCCCCAGATTAGGATCCTTCATTTCTTTGTACTGATCCATCACCAGATTCTCTTATAGTTGCCGCTGCTAGAAACACACATTCTGCGATGTCCATCTCATCTGCTCCACCAGAAAAGGATAGCAAAAACATGGACTCCTTGGGACGAAGAATGTGTAATACGGCAGGCTCTGTAATGAGAGTGGCGAGTGCTGCTGCTTTACTGGGGCGGTATGACCGACTGTAATGGGATTCCTTAACAAGATTCGTTGACAAATTACCCAAGGAGGATCAAAAAGATTTCTTGGAAATTGTACAGGAACGAGGTTTGGTGGCCAATCAGATTATTGGGACGGCGGCCAACTCTGCTGTTCCAGGAGATCAGCCTGGCTCCGTCTCACGGGCCTCAAGCCTGATGCTTAGAGGAAAATTGTTAATTTGCCTTTCAATGGTTTAACACTGTTTAGATCACATGCAGATGATGAGATGGCTTAAATGAAAACCGAACTAGATACTCTTAAGGCTGTTGGCCTGGAGAAAAAGAAAGAGTTTTGTTGTAGCTTTTGTTCCTACGACAAGCGGTCTTTTCAACAGCGAGGGCAAACATCGAACTGGTCCTCACAAAACCAGGGCCAATCTCAACAGAGATAGATTTTTCAGCAACGCAGACCTGGACGTGGCAGAGGCAGAAACAGACAGCAGTCGACAGCTTCAAAACAGCCACAAAAACCATGAGATGTACCTTCGTCCAAAGCCGTTGTCCACTCCGGTAGGAGGAAGCATTGCATTATATCTGGACAAGTGGAGGCATTTGACAAAGGACAAGTAGGGTATCGACATCGTTCAGAACGGATATCTTCTTAAATTCAAAAAACCTCCTCCTTCCATAGTTTGAAAAGTGTTTTTTTGGAGGAGCCAAGCTGGCGACCAAGATGGCCGCTTAGGCTCCCGGCTTCGTAGACCTCCTCATCCTGCTACAAGATCCTGCCAGTTATCCTGTGCCTATGCAACGCTCCTGTGTAGATGAATCGAAATAACGCCGCATTGTGTGACCCCGAAAGCTCCACCGGCTTTGAGAACGGAGAAACGTCTCCTTGAAGTTTGTGGCCTACATCAGCATTGAAGCCGGGCCCCGAGTAAGAGTGCAGCTGGCTACTAGTTGAACAACATCGGCCATAAGAGTTTGGGAGGTGCTGGTCCACCGGAACAGAAGTGAAATTTTGACCGATCTTAACATCCGTACTGATTAGTGCTGAAGTGGGCCACTCCATGATACTGCGGATGCAGGTTAAATAATTAATTGTTGGAACCCGGAACATGAACGGCTTGGAAACAGTCTAAACTGCGATCCGATGGATGCGGGCTTATCCTGAAGACGGCTCAGAAATATCCGTGCACGCACATGGGTTGGAACGTGTGTCATCATTTCTAATTCTATCGGATCTATCCCGAGGGGCCCAAGGATAGACCATGAACGAAATGCACGACATGGCGCCCAATATCGACCTTCGTACGATTCGGACCCGATCCTCCGAGCTTTCTGGGAAAAGTCGTACGGATGACCTGGGACGATATATCCGAATTAAGGGATCTCCGAAACCAGACCAGAATAACGAGGGGGAACAATTAGCGCTGGCCAGGGTTGGACTTACGCTTGGAGCTCTAATGGCGGCAGTCGAGGGTCTTCACCTTTCCCTGAACTGGAAAGCCAAGCCCTGGAGCACAAATTGGACACCGTTGCTTTTGAATTGGGACATATAAAAACAGCTTTTGCTCAATTCAATGAAACTGCAGGAGTAGCGGCGTCCATAACACCCGGACTAATTGATGCCATCAACCCTATAAAACAAGAGATGCGAGAGACTCTGGATTGCAAATCAGCTAATGTCTGTGTATTGGAAGTCCCTGCTGTGTCAGTGCGTACAATCTTGATACCGACGGAGGGAAAATCGTGCCATGCAATGCATCTGACGACTCATGTGAAGACTCAGGAGTGGCTCGACAGGGTGTCCCTCTCTCCCTTTCCGAACTCAATGCAACTGAACTTGAAACAACGTCGGGGGTTCTTATCGCCGCAGATGGGACCCAGTGACAATGAGACTGAAAATGCCAAGTTGTCTCTGACTCGCTCCTGTTTGCTACCGAACGAACACCTCTGGTCCTTGAATCTTTCAAGATGGCAGCTGTTTGGTTGAAGAGCATTCGTGTGCCTGATCGAACGGGCCAAGGCTGAGAACGGCTTATCGTTTCAAGACATTTGTTAAAGTGGTGGCTGTGCGGGATTCACTTTATAATGTTGGTACCGGGAGGCGATGTAGGCGAGTAATGAATCCCCCGATCTTAGCTCGATTGTGTAATCGATAATATATCCGGAATGAGGGGGAGGCTTAGAACTAGCGGGAGAGAGGCCGTTAGCCTGTACGAAGGCCCACCTCCGTTTATTATTTTTTAGTATTTGTAGATTAGATGGGGCGACAGGCACACTGCTAGTTGGGGTCTGGCGTAAGCTACGTGCAGGGTGGGGGGTGGGGTGTTGCGCATGTTGCGTTTTTTTTATTATTTTCTTTTCTTATTTACTAATTATCCTGACTCCGTTCTCAGTTTTAAGGTGCCAAAATGAGCTTTATTATTTTGATTTGTCTATTTTCTGCATACAAATGTTTGTAATTTATCCTGTTCACAATCTTAGTATCGAGGGGCATAACGAGCTCTGATATCCTGATATTGTGGGTGGCGGGACCAGAGGGCTGCACGCTTTTGTATAGGGCGAACTCCATTAGTTTTATAATCCTGATTGGCTAAGAATGTTGGAGTCTCAGTGGCCTGCTTAATCTTGCGCAAGTATCCCGATCTTTTAATTGTTTGATTCTTTGTATGTATCTGATATCATTGCACCTGATATGCTCTTATTGTTTCTTGTTTTTAATATCAATAAAAAGATTTTTTTAAAGTAAATAAGTGTTTTTCCCCAGAACCAAAGTTTGCTGCAAAAAGAAGTGAATACCTTATTGAGCAAAAAAGCCATAGATAAAGTTCCAAAGCCACAAAGAAATCAGGGGCTTTATTCTCGTTTTTTCCTTGTGCAAAAGAAAGGTCCTTCTGTAGAGTACAGACCTATACTGGATCTGAAACTGTTGAACAGATTAATTCGAAGAGAAAAATTTCGAATGTTGGCACTTCATCAAATCATCCCTCAACTTCACCAAGGGGATTGGATGTGCTCCATCGATTTGAAAGACGCATACTTTCATGTGCCAATTTCAAAGAGTCATCGCAAGTTCTGAGGTTTCAAGTGTTTGTTCAGCATTACCAATATGCAGTTCTTCCGTTCGGGCTGAAATCGGCTCCAAGTGTATGGCGGTGGTTGCCACCTTCCTTCAGAAGCAGAGGATTATCATTTACCCTTACTTGGACAACTGGCTCCTGAAGAGCTCGTCTCCATCTCTGCTGCAGAATCATCTCTCAAGATGCCTTCAACTGCTACACAAGCTGGGACTTCAGGTCAATTTCAAAAAGTCCATACTAAACCTCACACAGCTGATTCATTATCTGGGTTCCCTCCTCGACACAAAAACAGTAAACGTGTGTCATTCGGAGGAGAGGTGGTTATCAATCCGAGCAAAATGCCAGATTCTTCTTCATACAGAATTCCCGACAGTTTGTCAAGTGTCATCTCTGCTGGGGTCCATGGCTTCATGTATCTTTATAGTGCCAAACGCAAGATTGCACATGCGCCCACTGCAACAATGTCTGGAAGATCAATGGATGCAGATATCAGGGTGCTGGGAGGATCAGATAAGTCTTCATCAGGCAGCCAAGGATTCCATCCGATGGTGGATGAAGAGATCGCACTTAATGAAAGGAGTGCTGTTTCATTAGGATCCTCCAAGACAGACTCTGGTCACAGACACCTCTCTCCAGGGTTGGGGGGGCTCACATGGGCCTTTTGCAAGTACAAGGTCTTTGGTCCATCTCCGAGAGGGGTTACCACATCAATCTGCAAGAGTTAGGAGCTGTACACCTGGCTCTCAAGTCCCTGTTTCCGTTGTTCAATTCTCGATCTCTCCTGATTTAGACAATGTATTATTTAAACAAACAGGGAGGTACCCGGTCAAGGTCTCTCTCCATGGAGGCCCAAGCCATTTGGAACTGGCTTCTGGCAAGGGACTTGTCAATAGCAATTGTACATCTGCTGTGGTCTCTCAATTCTCAGGCGGATTTTCTCAGCAGAGACTTCATCAAAGGCCAAGATTGGTTTTTCAACGACTAGGTTGCAGGCAACATCTTTCAGGCATGGGGAACTCCAGACATCGACCTGTTTGCAGATGCGGGAATCGCAAAATGCCCTGTCTTCGCATCCAGGTTTCCCCAGAAAGGATCTCAAGGGAATGCCCATTTGATAGAATGGTATCAGAACTTACTGTAAGCTTTTCCACCGATCCCATTAATACCAGCAGTGATCAACAAGATGTACAGGGTCAACTCCAGGATGATTCTAATAGCCCCGGAGTGACCTCGCCAGTGTTGGTTTCCGGACCTCCCTCAGTTATCGGAAGTGACACACAGGAGATTGCCATGTCGGCCAGATCTTCTGTCAAAGCAGGCGCGGAAAGTATTCCATCCCAACTTGTCCTCCTTTCGGTTGGCAGCATGGCTCCTGAAGTCATCCAATATGGTCACCTACAATTGAATGCAGACTGTATGGATATTCTGAAAGAGGCTAAACGTCCTTCCAGTAGGAAGTCATATGCTTTCAAATGGAAGCGATTCTTCTTATGGTGTGTGGACAATGGACATGATCCCATCCAAGGTCAAGAGCAGGTGATTTTACCTTATTTGCTGCATTTGGCGAAGTCTGGCCTTCAGTTTAACTCTATTAAAGTTCATCTGGCAGCTATCACCGCTTACAGAAAGTCACCTAACGATATTTCTTTCTTTAGAATTCCGGTGGGGAGAGACTTTCAGGAAGGCTTAAGGAAGGTGTACCCTTCAATCAGAACTCCTTCTCCTCCATGGGAGCTTAACATTGTGTTGACTAAGTTGATGGGAGCTCCTTTCGAGCCTATTCATAAAGCTTCCTTACAACATTTAACTTGGAAAGTTGCGTTCCTGTTGGCCATTACCTCCGCCCGTAGGGTGAGCGAAATCCAGGCTCTTTGTTGTAAGGAACCTTTCACTGTGTCCCATGCTAACAGGGTGGTTCTCAGAACGCATCCTGGTTTTCTTCCTAAAGTAATATCGGACTTTCACATTAATCAAACTATTACTTTACCGACTTTCTTTCCCGATCCAGCGAATCCTCCAGAAAGATCTCTCTATTCTTTAGATCTTAAGAGGGTCCTCAAGTTTTATTTGGACAGAACAAAGACATTGAGGAAGCCAGACTGTTTGTTTGTTAAATATGGTCCTATTAATATGGGGTCTACAGCTTCCAAAAGATCCATTTCTAGATAGATTGTTTCTTGTATTCTACTGGCCTACCAGTTAGCCAACAAATCTTTGTCGGGGAGGCCAAAGGCTCATTCTACTTGGGGTAAAGCTTCTACCACAGCTCTCCCAAGGAACGTTCCCATGGCGGAAATTTGTAAAGCTGCTATATGGCGTTCAGTGCATACTCTTACTCGCCATTACTGTCTTAATTCGGACACGCAGGCTGATGCTCAGGTTGGGCAAGCCATATTGAGGAAATTGTTTGCTAATACTAGCTGTTATGTCCGTGTCAAAGTGATTTTGTGTTTTCTGCTCGGCCGCTTTGAAGTGAGTATGAGCTTGCTACTCTATTCAGTGCTTATGACTATTGATGAGTATCCCCTGGAAGAGAAGGATAAGTTACTTACCTGTAATCCTAGTTCTCTTCCACGGGTATACTCATCAAAGTCATAAGCACCCTCCCGCCTCCCTGGTCGAGCAGTGGCAGTTGTTGGATATGTTGCATTTGCTATGCAGGTTCCTACAGGTTTTTATACCGTACAAAAGAACTGACCTAACTGTCACCTGTGGGGCATGATGGGAGCTGGGTTCTCCTAGAGGCCTTAAAGGCAAAGTGTTCAGATTATCCGAGGCCTTAAAGGCGAGGTGCCAGTTCCCTTTTCTTTACAGGGATGTTACTTGTTTATGTAGCCTTATAGGCTAATAGCTTTTCATTACCTATTTTCTTTGATGAAAATAAAAAGTGTTTTCTGCAGAATGTAACTAATGTTCATGTCTTTTTCTTACTGTATATTTTATGCGTTATTTTCATACTAGAAAAAGCCATGTATTGTGGCTTGTTTAACCTATTGGTTATGTTTAGGGCTGCATATTATTTATTATACATGTATATGTGTATAATTGTTTAGTACTTTGTACTCTATTTATGTATTTTACACATATATATATATATTAGGCTATATGTTCCGGGTTCCCGCTTATGGGCGGAGATAAGTCAGTGCGTATGACTTTGATGAGTATATCCCTGGAAGAGAACTAAGATTACAGGTAAGTAACTTATCCATAGCATCCTTTAACACCTTGGCTGCTAGGCGTTTTCCCCCTCCTGTGCTGGGAATTACCATTTTGCTGTTTCCATGACGAGCTCAGCTCGTCATCAGCACACGACACCCGTGGGTGATGACGAGCTGAGCTCGTCATCAGCATCGAAAGGGTTAAGACAACAATGTTGCATTAATGTGAATGTACAATTTCTGGAAATGTATAAAGCTTATCATGATAGGTTAGTCATTAGGTGGATAAGGTTAGTCATTAGGTGGCCTTTTAGTGAAGATAATTTTTTCGATTTTAAACTTTTATGTACAAATTACTTTTGAGTGTGAGAATTTTCGAACTCCGAAATGTAATGTTGAAGTAACAAACAGTTAACTGTTCTACATGTTTTGATTGTCTTTGTTTTATAGGTAGATAACTGTGAAAACGGCGCCTTTTAAATTATATTGCCCGATATAACTGTTTAAATAGTTTGCAATGGTTTGAAAACAAAAGAATCGCATTAGACGTTTGGTGCTCCAGACGCTGTACCCTTTGCCAAACCGACTGCGGCCTCCAACCAAATTGAACTAGTACCACCAAGCAAATGAGAAAAGTTGTTAAAACAGTATTTACATGAAATATGTTTGATAATGTGGTTGTGTATCGAGGCGTGATCTACCTAGGAGCATTAGGACCTGTGGAGCTAATATTTTAAATAACTGGTCCCTCTGTAAAACATTTATGCCCCACACCGTGGTTGCAGCCTGTATTAAGTGCTGGAAAAGTGTAACTGTTTTTTTTTCAGAATATTGACGGTCTTGACGAGGCACTGCGATAAGAGTGAAGCAGAAGGGCAGGCCTTTCAATGGAGTGATGCATAATTCCTACTGTCGCTGTAAGCCGTTATACAGTAACCAGGGCAATGTTTCTCCTGTTTTAACAGTGTTTGACAGATGCACGTAGTTTATATAAGCAACAATTTGTTTATGTTTCAGTAACTTAAATGACCTTAGTACGGTTCTGCTGGCGGTAATTTAACCATCAGCAATCCCACTGAAGACAGATTTACCCAATAAGAGCCGAACCTGCGAATTTTTGTACTACCTGCCATCTGAAAATCACCCCCAGTTATCCTTCAATGGATATTACTTTAACCGCATTCAGCAAGTGGATGCAGTCTCTGAAGAATAATGCAGTACCGATGGTTGCAAATGGTCGACTGGCGCCCCCTTTGAGATGTCTCCATGCCCCCCAAGGGGGCACGCCCCACAGTTTGAAGACCACTGATGTAGTGTATATAAAAGAGAAAAAAGGTGGTGCAACTACCTAGTCAAAGGAAAAGGTGAAGGAATATACTCATTGTTGGAGGGCACATAATTTTTTCAGACTCCAAAAGGTGTTTTACTGTCAATAAGGACTGCAGAAACTGTGGACGTAAAGGCCATTATATGCACATGTGTAGGGAAGGCATCAAAAGCAGCAAGGATAATAAGTATAGAGTGAGTGTGGTGTAGGCTGCAGTTTACACCATATATAGTGACATGATTTCAGTGATAGACCAGTGTGTAAAATGAAAAGTGTGCAAGAGTACACGTTGTCCAGTGACAGAAGAAGAATGTGTAAACCTACTGCTAAATTTAGGGTGTGTTAAGTGGATCATATGATTGATTAGGGATCAATCTATACCATAATTCCAGAGAAACTGTTCAGGGCACACTGTAAGCTAGGTGTATTGCTACCTAATGATATTAATCCAGGTGGTTATCAGGGGGAAACCATTGATATTTCAGGATACATGGTGGGTGGCATACAGTATGGGACGAGATGAATAGAAGGCAAAGTTTATGTTTGGTCCCCCACATCCTTACATGGATGCACCAATTTGACTTTAATATTATAATTAATGTGTGCAGAAGCTCAGTTGGGGAATATTTTGAGTAGTGCTCCAAGAGATTTTGATAAAACGTTAGGACGCTTGAAATGGTATGTGCATACAAACTCATAAGGGTGCCATTGGTTGTGAGAGGCAAGGTTAAAGAGTTATTGAATGTTATGTTGTAGGAAGGCATAATTGAGCCTGTGGAGGTTTTTTTCATGAGTTTCTCTGGTGTTGGTTACCCAAAAAGCTGATGGCCGTCTAAGGGTCTGTGTGAACCTCAGATCCTTAAATCAAGATATTGTTGCTAACACATTCCCTCTTTCAAATATTAATGAGCTATTGTCATCTGTGAAGGGTGGTAGGTATTTCTCAAAGGTAGATTTGAGAATTGCCTAGCATCACATTAGATTACATGAAGACTCAAAAGCCTTGGCAGCATTCATAACATCTGAGGGTACTTTTCAATTCACTCACATGCAGTTTGGATTAGCGTTGACTGCAAGTGTGTTCCAGCGCATGATGACGGAAATGACAATGGGTTTCTGCCATCGTTATAGCACTTAAGAAAAATCATGATTTGAGGTTGTGTGTGGACCGTAGGTTTTTGAACAAAAACATTGTAGTCGATACCTACCCCTTGCCCAAAATACAGGAGTTATTGACAGCAGTTAATGGAGCAAAATATTTTTCTGTGATTGATGTTAAATCTGCCTTCCACCAGGTGGCTCTGGTTGACGCCTCTAACGATCTCACTGACTTTAGGAGTGCAGGCCTTTCAGGACGACATTTAAATTTTTGCGCAAACTTGTGATCAACATAACATCATTTTGGATACTGTGTTGAAAATCTTGGAAAGTAAAGGAATGACAGTGAGTAAGGATAAATGCAAATTTGTGGTTAATGAGATTGATTCCTTAGGCCATAGGATCACTTGTGAAGACATATTTCCCAAAGAGGATCTTATTAATGCTTTGGAAAAGGCTAGTAAGCCTCAAGACAAAGACTCTTTAAATTCATTACTGTGCTTAGGACAGTATTATGCCAGGTTTGTAAGAGGATATGCCCTTGTTGTGGAACCTTTAAGACAACATTTAAAAAGGGGGCTCTTTTTACTTGGACTGCTGTACATGATGAGACTTTTAGTCAAGTTAAAAACGTATTGCTAGGGCTCCAGGACTTTTGATCCTGATGGAAAATCTTATGTTACTGTTGATGCCAGTGCTTTCGGCCTAGGGGGCTGTATTTAATCAAATGGTGAGCGGCAAGGAAAGAGTCATCTTGTTTATTTCCAGAGGTATTCGTGGTGCTAAGAAACACTACAGTAGCATTGAGAACAAGGATTTGGCCTGTGTATGGCGGTGGAGAAGTTTAAAAACTTCTTGTGGGGTCGTCCATTTGTTTTGATGCCTGATCATAAACCGCTGGTCTACATGATGGATGGGGTCAGATCGGGTAATGCTTCTTCTAGGCTTGTAAGACTTATTGCCAGGTTACAAGAATTCATTTTTGAAATACAACACATTTCTAGTGGAAATAATTTTACTGCAGGTTGTTTGTCTAGGCTTCCTCCTGCTGAAGAGTATGAAGGAGAGATAACAGATCAGCATGAATGTGTTGTTGCCCTGGTGGATGCTGTGATTTCTTGTGATTCTGCCATTTCGGAAGACTAGTGGAATAAGTTTGCGTCTATGGATAGTGTTTTATCCAAAGTTAAACATTTTGTGGTTAATGGTTGGCCACCCTCCAGGAACGTAGATCCTTGTTTTCGGAGTTTTACTCCAGTTTCCAACGAACTTAGCATAGAAAATGACATTTTATTGAGACATGATTTGTTCGTACCACCTGTGGGAATTAGAGACAAACTCATTCAGTTGGCTCATTCTAAGCATTCTGGTGTTTCTTGAACGAAGAAATTACTCAAACTTCATTATTGGTGGACTGGAATGGATGCCTCTGTTAAACGCCATGTGGATAACTGTAGTGTGTGTGTTAAAATCTGATAAGCATTGGAAGGTTTCCACTTAACCTTTATCTGTTCAGGATGCTCCTAGGGGGCCCTGAGAAAGAATGTTTGATTTCTCCAGGCCATATGATTGTTTAGGCAGGGAGAGCACATTTTTGATTGTTGTCATTGACATTTTTTCCAAGTGGATGTGTTACACTTTACTGATGAGGTTATATTCTTTTTGGAGTATATTTTCAGAATTGGAGAGGCACCTGAGGATCTTATGTCGGATAACGATGTTCAATTTGTTTCTACCAAATAGTTCACATTTTTAATGGATTTGGAGTTAGTTCTGAGAGGGCATTGTTGTATTGTCCTAGGGCCAATGGTCAAGGGAAGAGGGCAAACTAATTTATAAAAGAAGGGATTCCGACTGCAT
Source organism: Lissotriton vulgaris (assembly GCF_964263255.1). NCBI lineage: Eukaryota > Metazoa > Chordata > Amphibia > Caudata > Salamandridae > Lissotriton > Lissotriton vulgaris. Next base: position 212,977,066 of record NC_141690.1, on the reverse strand, counting down.
TAGAGAGCAAACTTGATGTTCATAAGTTTAAAAAAAGAAAGTTTGTAGCTATCATATTACTCCAAATGCCTGCACTGGAGTGACTCTGTATATTCTGATGAGAGGTAGGCAAGTTAAAATGTTGTTGATACCTCTTTTTGTAAGAATGTAAAGAATGATACACTAAAGACTTGCATTGCTATAGCCAGAAGTAACATAACTTCTTCTCGCACCTATGGAATATCTTACCATGACATCAGTCATAAAGCTAAGAGCAAAAATGTTGAAATTGGTGATTGGGTGCGCGTTATCAAACCCTCATTAACTTGTAAGGATTCGTCTAAGTTCACTGTTCCTTTCAAAGTGGAGAGAGTGTCGGATTCTGCTGTTTTGCTAAAGTTCAAGGGTTGGTGGAACAAGAGCTCAAAAGTTCTCAAACCTGGGCAGGAATGTTTGTTGGAACAGGAAATGGCTATGGATGCTGATGTGTGGTTCGGTGAGAATGGAGTAAAGTGTACTCCTGCTCAAGGTTCCACTGGCGGTAGTATGGTTGCTGAAAGTTCCAGTGGAGTCAACAATAATCCTGATGCTCATCAGGTTTAACCAAATGTTGATAGAAGTATTCTACAGGGTTCTTCTGATGAGGGTAATTCGTGTTGCCAACAAGGAGTACCAAAGAAGTTTGATGATTACATTTTAGAGTAAAAATTAATTTATTTCGTTTTTTTGTAAAAAGGGTACACGTGGTAATCATACCCTTTCTTTTTCTTTTATGTTTATTTAAGAACATGACATTTTATACGTTATTGGAATCTATGTCATGTAGAATTGTTTTGTGTAACTTAGAATTAATTCACTGATGTAAGAGTTTAGGTTTGAATTGGGGCAGAAGCGGTTGGAGTATACTAGAGCTGGACGCTTTGGCTCTTGCATCTTGCACCACTGGGTCGTTTTATGGCACTTACCTAAATATCTATTTGTATAATATTGCTGACTCTATTGCTTCTTTACAACATGCCTAATAATCGGCCCATTTGCTTGTGGTAGGCACACGGATTAAGTGTAAAGTCATCTCCATTTTTTGCAATGCCTATTGCAAAGGTCCAGGGTCTTCTAAAGTAACTAGCACCCCCTAATGTGTCGGCCAAGAATCTGCCATGTACCTGCAAGCTTCTAAAACTTGGGGGTTGGTCCGTAGATCTCCAGGGCCGAAATCTGTGAAGTGCAGGAACCCTTATTTTAGACTCAAACCAGATTGCAGGCCAGTCAGGAACGTAACATCTTCAAATCTGCCTTTTGCTGATTTCCCCACAGTGGTATGGTTGCAACTGAATAATGGTGGTCAGGGCCGATCCCAACTTACAGTCTGCTTTGTACAGAGAACTGCTCTGAAGTGACCAGAAGGTGACTTGCAGCGCTTTGTGAACAATTAAATCAATAAATCATCGAACCCGTCCATAAAATATTTCAACCACGCACAATTCACTTGTAATCACTTGTTACTTGAATGCCATCCCAGACTTCCTCATAATTATGGTGGAATCAAAACCTTTGAAATGCATTTCTCATTCTTTTTACCTCTGTCAGAATACCTTTGCTGTTGCCTTAAGTTAAACAATTGGAAAATCCACGGATGTTTTCTCATTACACAGATTTGAAAGCCTTCGCTTTTGGACAGTACTCCTTTTTCAGTAAGGATTGAGTAGTAGTCCTTGACCAGTCCTCAGACGCATGTGGCCTAGTCACTTCTAACTGGCTGTAGTTAGGTGATAAGCAGGATCACGGTAGCTGTTGGCTAAGCAAGACATGAGGCCAAAGCCCAGCGTAATGGCACATGCAGACATAGTGAAATGAGGTATCCGACTCAGGATAAGTTGAATCCAACCCGTTTTATTCAGGATACTGTGAAACACCTCATCATCACACTTACCTCCACTCCAACTGCACTCTCACCTACCCATCACTTTTCAAATTATTACATCAAGCTCCATGGAAACTAGAGACACAAGTTCCATGTGGCTTATGATGAATATATTCCATTATCAGGAGAAACCGCCAACCAGAATCCACACGGAGGCAAGTAGGTTGCTGATAGCTTTACTAGGTACATAAATGAGTGGATACCACACTTCTCCCTCCCTTTTAAAAAATGAAACTAGATAACATAATCCAAATAGAATGGTACACACTGGAGTGGAGAAGAACAAAAACATATTCACAGATACGTATTTCTTCAGAAATGTTGGTCTCTTAGAAGACCTCAAACTTCTCCTCAAATCCGGTTTATTTACACCTTCTTTTTCCCCTTTGTTTTTATCTTCCTTCTTTCCAGCTTTCTTATTTTCCTTGTCTAACCTGCAATTAACGTTTACCACTCTACTCAGATTCCACATTCTATGATCCTCTGTCCCTACAGAACTCCCAAACACTTTCACAGGAGTAGAATATTTGGACTGGGTTTTTGAGAGACCTAAACAGGGATTCCTAATCTTGATCATATTGCTAGCCTGAATCGCCGGTTTCATTACAGCTTTTCTACTGAACCAGGCCTTTCTTTCAAACATTTTCTTACGTTCTCTTGATTCCTTCCGTTCAGCATTGCTAGCGATTCTTAATTCCAAACCAGCCTTATCATTCACTTGAGAAGGACAAATCAATGTATTAGTTTTCCTCCTCTTGAACAACTCAAACTTTGAGATTCCTGTAGTAGTATGTGGCGTCCTCTTGTAATTCTATATCTTTCCTAGTAACTCTTGCTTCCAACACAAATTGGAAGCTATAGCTCATGTATAGTCTCCTTTAATACTTTGTTCAGCCACCCTGACAAGCCATTTGTCTCGGGATGGTACAGAGCTGACTTCTTGTGTTTGGTACCTCTATCCCCGAGAAACTTATCCATTGTTATGAGACACAAGTCTGTTAGTATAGTGGTGGGAAACCTTCCCTTTCAAAAATCTGTTCCAGGAAGTTAAACACATCACATGTTTCCACAGATTTTGTTATTCCCACCTGCGGCCACCTCGAATACAGATCAGTCAGAACAATAACATATTTGTCTGTATTAGTGTATCTTATCTGCCCCTGAATATCCATGGCCCCATCTTGTCAAGGTTCTTTCAGCATTTCTCCCATCTTCATTGGCTGCACTCTGCATTTGAGTCTTGTCAGGATTCGCACATTCCAAACACTCTCACACATCTCTCGACCTGAATGCCTTTCCTTTGTTTTTGAGATTCCTGGATGACTCTCATGTGCTAAAATAACCAAGCTTTCTCTTAAGGATGTTGGAGGACCCAATCTGGTTCCTCTCAAAACAAAATCACCCTGTACAAACATTTCATCCTTAACACCATGTGCGCGGCGGCTTTTCCCGCTGCGCGCGGACTTTTTTAAAAACCCGTGTTACATGACGAGCTCAGCTCGTCATGAGCGTACGAGAACCGTAACTCATGACGAGCTGAGCTCGTCATGAGCGTCGAAGGGGTTAACTCTCCAAAATCCTTCTTTGGACCAATTCACTCGATCTTGATTCTATGTACCACTTGCTGAATTATCTCATTTAAATCTGGCTCAAAAGTTGGCATCTGTTTCAGATCATGGGCTCCAATGTAATTGTACTTGCACCTGAGGTGTTTGCCCATGTTTTTCTCTAGGGAATACTTTGAGGAATATGCACGGGCAAAACAGTATGGAAATATGACAGAAATCACACTTAAATCTCTACTTACAGTGGCAAAAGTTCAAATTGGGTGCAAACTGGCCCACCTCCACCATGACGAATTACTATTTTCCAAGCGTTTTTTGTTCCACTCAAGTTGGAGTATAACTTAATTTTTATTTGAGTGAGATTCCTAAATATTTTTTACGTTCTGATCGCGTCTAATCCTGTCCCGTGGTATTTAGCAAATTCTGCAAACCCTGAGTGATCCTATAGTACAATATCATTGGTGTTCTTTAAAGTAGTAATTTGTTTCCACCCCTGTTTAAGGATACGCATATTCACAGTGTACAAGGGAAAGTCGTGTAGGTTGAAAAGTAGATGAGCAAGAAGACATCCCTTCGTGGTACTCTGTTTTTCTTAACCTTCTGTAGACAGCTACTATTACCAAATAATCCTGACTGCATAAAAGAGGGGAAGCTAATGTTATTTACCAGTCATAGTTTGGCCATAGTTAAGATCTGTATGTACAGAAAAATCATGTTATCACATCAATATAGACCCAGTAAATATGCCGGTAGCACTGGTGGTGTGTAATTGTTTTTGCGCTTCCAGGCATCTTCTCCAGTATGTGGTTGTCCCAGCAGACTCTGTCAGATCAACTGGCACATCTATGTCTGTTTGTGCCACTCCGGTTTCCCTGGGGAGGTTCTCTATACCTTGTTAGGGGTGCCCTTCGGTGGTTCTATCTTTTTGGTGGAAGAGCTGCTGCATCTGTCGATGGTTCTGGAGGATTGATCGCTCTTGGTTGTCAACTACAGTGACAACTTAGTGAGAGTTGCTCGGGAGCTGTGTCCTGCAAAGAGCACAGGTGTGGAGGGAAAGTTGGTGTGGTTTGGGTCTTCAACTCCTTCCTTAGGATCTATTGCTTCCTTTGTCTATGGATTTGAGGGAAGCCACATTGGTTGTAGATGTGCTGCATGTTTGGCTTGTCCTTTTGCTCCCTCCATTTGGCCAGATTGTCTTTTGTCTGCCTTGTTATTGATGTTACCTGGTGGCTATGCTTACTTCTGGATGCATGCAGTTTTCCTTGCTAGGTCTATTCCATATTTGGTTACAGCTATGTGTGACGTACTGTTCCTCTTGTTTCTGCAGTGGAAGAGGTTACTGTCATTTGGGTCCTGTTTGAGTGCTCACTAGATGGTGCCCAGTGTATGCCTGGTTCAAGTCCCCTTCTGGATTTGGAACGGTGGACAACAACCCTTCCTTGGGTATTTTTCTTTCTAGTCCTTCATGCCACGTCAAATTTTTCTTTCTTCTGGTTCACCCTGGTACCACCACTTAGATACACTCGAGGTGTTTGTATGGTTTCATTGTCATTGATATTGCTTGAGCATCACCGCTGCCAGTTGCAGTGTATTTCAGTTGAGTCGTATCTCTACAGAGCGAGCCTTTGCTTTTTGGACTGCTTTTCATCTCATCTTGTTCAGTGGTGTGACCGGGGTTGTTGATTCCCTTTTTTCTATTGGAGTCCTGCTTGTGATGACCTGTGTGCTCCGTTGTGTGTCAGTGCTGTGGTTTATTCCCTCTTTTCTGTCTAAACGAGCCCCATTGTCCTTTTTCTATTTTTTCTGCCTGCTTTGTCAGTTGGATTTTCCTGGTTTTCTATAGGCTGTGGCTGTTTGGTAAGGTACCAGCGGGGATGTCTCTAATTTGGAACCGTTCATGTGTAGGGAATGGTAATGGTTGATCTGGGACCTTTCTTTACAGAGTTTGTTTGCTGAGCGTGCGCTTGCAGCATGGGATAGTGTGGCCCTTGCTTGGTACTACACTCCATGTTCTGCTGTCTTAGTATTCTTCTGACTCAAGTGCATTGCATGTATAGTGAGGGTGATTCTTTCACTGTGGAATGTTTTGATGGTTGATTTACCAGCCTGACCCCCACCCCCTTTCTCTCACAATGGCATTTGGGGAGGCTGCACATGGCGGATTAAATGTGTGGTTCATCCTTGTTTGGTGGACTGTTGATGCGTGGCAGCAATGCTTTTGTCTCTACAATTGTTTTGCAGTGCTTAGGATGTGCATTCTCCAATTTTTTCAGGACTTGAATGTTTGCTTCTCTGGAGGCACAGTGGTATTCTTTCCAATGTCTATTTGTCCCCTGGGGTTGGCTGTCCTCGTGAAGCTCTCCTAGAATATGTGTAAGTTGCCAAGACGTCTCCTCCCAGTTGCCACTCAGATGGGATCAACGTCTTGGCTAGCCTTCCATTCTTCATGGTTTGGCTGTGCTTCACTTGCCATGGATTATTTTTGTCCATTGGTTCCTGCTTTGCACCTTTTATGAATTTCTGGGTGCCTGACATTTGAGACGTTGCTGGTCTTCGGTGTAGGTGTTCTTGCATTTCCATGGTGAGACTGCAGTTGCTGGTATTTACCCTGCTGGTTTTCTGAAAGTGGGGGTGTCTCTGCCCTTTTGCCTGGCAACTGGTGGACGATGGCTTGCCATTTGTTTAAATGGAAGAGTAGGACCTCTGCTTGAAGGTAAGAAATCTTCTTTATTTGAGGTGAGACACCAACAATAACGGACACTCCCCAGCTGGTCAGGCAACAACAAACCATCAGAGAATGTTCCTTTTTTTCCAAGCCATTTGGCTGATGCCCGATGGAGCTACCAGATAGCTAAAAGAGGAGATTTGGTTGTGGACTCCCCTATCCCCCCCACCTGCCGTCACCTACCCAGCCGGACCTTGGGCAGATTTTCCCCTTGTCTCTACGTACTAACTTACTCCTACCCCTTTACCCTATCTCCTCACCCTTCTTCGCTCCATCCACCTTGTCCGCTATGTTCTTTAAATGCTTTTCTTGATACTTATCTAAGTTTTAACTGATTTAAATTGCAACATTATTGTTCCTTATGTAAAGCGCTCTGATTACTTCGGGTCTAGCCATCGCTATAAAAAACTCATTAATTAAATATGCTCCAATTTAGTACTCTTTCTATCTTTGTCTACTTCCCTAGCTCCTATCCCCTCTCCCCTGAATCTCTCCCTTTGCCTGCTACTCTGCCTAGCCCCCTGTCCTTTGTGCTCTTTGTCTAAGCACTCCTTCTCCCCTTGTTGGGGAAAGATCTAATATTTATACTCTGGAGTCTCAGCGAACCCGCTGAGAGAGCCCGCTGTGCCAAGGGAGCCTCTCACATTTGAGGTATAGTATGGCATCCCTTGCCAAAGCACTCCCTCCCCCTTTTTGGGTAAGGATCCAGTATGTAGGCCTTGAAGTCTCAGAGACCCCTCTGAGAGAGTCCACTGCGTAAAGGGAGCCTCTCGCAACATAGATAGGGAAGTGATACCACTTCCCCTGGGATCACAGCTTACTGGACTGTGAACGTTGCTTTGACTCATCTGCCGGTTTGTGTCCCCGTCACCCTTCTCCTCCTCTTCCCATGCTGTGTATCTCACCCTCCCCTCTCTTTCCCGCCTTCATTATCTGTCTACTTCCCCTGCTCCTACCCCCTCCCTTGAATCTCTCCCCTTGCCTGCTTTTTCCCTTACTATTTGTGCTTATTGTTTATCTCGACCTTACAAGTAACTTTGTTGCCATGCTCTAAGAACTGTGTAACCTTTGTAACGATGTAACCTGTAACTATGATCTGATACTCATGTAAAGCGCTCTGATACCTACGGGTCTGGCCAGCGCAATATAAAACCTTTAAATAAATAAATAAACCTAGAGCTACTCGAGTTCCAACATGCTGGAACATGAAAACCTCACAATACCTTTTACATTAATATAACACACCTTTCCCATTTCTACCCCAACACAAAAAAAACAGAAGGGAGAAAAGAGAACTAAAGAAAGAAGAAAAACAAAAAAAAAAACTCAAGAAGAAACACTAAAGCTTCATCGCACATAGTCCTTAAGGTATATCAATGACCTGTGATTTCTGACATTTCTCACATACTGAAAGGTTTCCCCGCCGATACCTCGGGGAACGGTAGAACATCCTCTCCTTGACTGGCCTAGTCACTGGTAATCAGATTTGATTCCTGCATGTCCTGTGCCAACACATAACCATAACTGTGGTGCCCCTTCTTCACGAGTCACTTCGCCTCTCTGATACAGTGCCACATGCCTAAAATTCTCTCTCTCGCCAATCTCCAGCATCACACCATGTCTAAAACCTTTTTTGACTTAGAAAGTCTCCAAAAACTTGAAAAGACCCCTAGCAACTCTCCTTGTCTTGACGTTTACCAAATGCCCAGCACAGCTATGACTTGAAACACACGGGGCAACATGAAACTCTCCACTCCTACCACCACTCAACACCCACTCTTTCATCCATGCCAGGACTAACTTGGAGCCCTGCCCCGCATAAGTTCAAAAGGAGACTTCAAACTTGGACCCCAAACCATTTCATCTACCAACTTGCGCACAACAAGATCATTGGCACACACCATTTGTATCACACTCTTAACCAATCTGTTCACTCTCTCCCCAATAGATCGTTTCCCTGTGGATTATACAAAAGTGGTGCGATGATTAAGAATGCCACACCTCTTCAAGAATATTTACATATCTCTAGAAAGGCCCCGAAAAATCATTAAAATGTTACTAGACCTGCAGATCTGGTGACTTAAATAATCTACTCAACATATTTGTAATGCTCTTGACCCATGAACCGGCTTCAAATGATGTGATCGTGTTTAATTCATTGAGCCACCATTTTCCTCATTATCACATATGAGAGCACATTCAAATGTGCAAGTTCGGCATTTCTGCTGTATAAAAAACGTGTTTGTTTGATTTAATAGACTAAACGTTCTTTCCTTATATTATACAAATCTAGCCACAAATAGATTACACATGACCCCTGACTTACCCCTCAGTTCATTAACAGCATTTTCATCAGGGTGGGGCCAGGAATCTTTCTCAAATCATGTTTAAAAACTATCACTTTTAATAAACACATAACTAGTGCTCCTGGTTTCATGGTAATTATGTTTTTTTAACATTTCTGTCTGTATTTATCCAGATTTCTTCTTTGGCCATCCTATTGGTATTTATCTGTATTTATGTTGTGTCTTGTGAATAATTGGTGTCATAAAATGATATAGGTCTACATTTATTTAACTGATAAACTTGCTCTCATACTTTGATACCTGTCGCGTTTTACCAAATTCAGCAGCCAAATATAGCAAAACACCACTCCCACAGGTAAATATCAGTATTTTAATAAAAATATATTTTTACATGTGCCTATATTTGGGGAAATCTCAACATGTTTTTTAACTCCCCATGCTGTCCATCTGCTCAGCGATTGTCCTGGAATATTAAGAAAGACAGCATGGACAGTCACTTATAAGAAGCACAATTTTCTGTATTTTTCTTCTTTTAAAAATAAATACAAACAGGAAACCTTTCATTTTCTGTCAGTATTTACCTGTAAAAATCTGTAAAAAACGGAAAACTGGGATCCTTATACAGAACTAAACTAAAGCATGAAGTAGTAGCACATTGTCATTTGTTATCAGTAGATTTTACATTGAAATGGCCACAAACATTCCCACTAACATGCAGCTTAACTGATTAAACTATATAGTGTACACACAATTGGGTCGATTAGGATCGCGGACGGACTTGCGTCCGTCCGCGACCCCAGAGCAGGAGGGAACCTCCGCATGGCATGCGGAGTTCCCTCCTGTGCAATTAGGATGTGACCGCCACCCTGGCGGTCACATCCTCTATTTTTAACATTGCCGCGGGTGCAGCTTCAAGCTGCACCCGCGGCAATGTTAAAAATGCACGCATTGCATTTGCATGCAGAAAGAGGCAGGCACCGCGCGGTGCCTGCCGCTTTCTGCATGCAAATGCAGGGGGGAACCAATGGGACCCCCCATGTGCACCCCCCACACCCCCTTCACCTAGGGGGCCCGCAACGGGCCCCCTCAGTGAAGTTCCGTATGCTTTTCCACGGCGGAAAACCCGCCGCGGAAAAGCATAACTCACTGGCCATCCTAATATGGTGGACGGTGTCTGGAAGCCACCGTCACCATATTAGAACTTTTCCGCCGCGGTTGTAATCCGACCGCGGCGGAAAAGCTGCGGACGGAAACCAGGACCCACCAGCCATCCTAATGTGGCGGTGGGTATTTGGTCAGTCCGCTGCGGTTTTTCCGCATCCTCGGGGCCGGCGGTGGCTTCCGCCGGCCCCGAGGATGCGGAAAAACCACAATCGTAATGACCCCCTAAGTTTGGAAATAGAGTTTCTTCAAATGTGTTGTTTGCACTTCACCAAGTAAAGTGTTCTGGTTTGTTTTGCTCCTATTTTAATCTATGTTTTCATCACACTTCATAATTACAAAAAAAATTGCTTTTGTTATTCCTGATATATGTTGAATTATTTTTAATATTAATTTACAGGCTATTTATTTAAATGACTGACATCTTCAGACAGCTCACTTGACAAAATAAACCTCGTTTTCCAAGCAGCAATTAGTTAAAAGACAAACTGACATTTGACCTCTTTGCTTGAACAGGCAGCAAATGGGTCAAGATAGAAACAAGATTTAATGGCATCTTTATTGCTCATTCACTTTCTGAATTAACAGAACACTTGTTCCTTACCAGCCTATGTTTACTTGCCAGATGGGACTAGTAGTGCTAAAAATAGCTCAACCTGATAAATCTTTACTCGCAATTGCAAGTGGGCAAGTAGATTTTTCAAGGCATGCTAGAGACAAGTTGCCCCATTGACTGTGATGAAAATGGATTGAACGGCCTTCCTCCGGAAAACAACCCTCCCAAGAACCCGATGGTGGTTTCAGTAGTGATTTCCTTCAAAAACTTCACTCACAACCACATTCAGAATACATCCACCACCACAACCGGGAACCTGCTATTCAAAGGCAATTTGGACATGGGACCAGTAAAATCCAGGCAAATACAATGCCATGGCTAATCTGGATTATTAATGTTCCCATTGCCCTTACTAGATCTGACTTTTAACCACTTTTCACCCTCCTTGTTCACCAAACACTCCTCCAACCCAGACACCACTTTTTCATCTATGCCCGGCCACCAAAAATGGGATTTGCGGCAATATTGGGTCAATGTCTACCTCAAATGACCTTCATGCGCCATAATAAAAATCTTCCTCCTCAATCCAAACAGGGGAACAAAGCTATCTCCCCTCATAATCACATTCTTAACACATTGCTAGAATTCATCCAACCCTTGACAAAAGAGGGCACCGATATGGCAAGACAACTTTCCTTTCTACCTCCAAGATTAAACATGCTCGCCACCTCCGTAAGTACCTCATCCTTCTCCATTACTTATTGCCATTCATCAGCAGTAAACACTCCTTCTCCAACCATGACTACATCATCCACTGATGTGACAGAGCCATCAACCTCAGACTCACATACTGGAGGTCCATTAACAAATTTCCAATCTATCGATAATCTGGACAAGCAGTCTGCTTGCGCATTTCTCCAACCTTGGATGTGCACTATTTTGTATTGGTACTCTTGGATTTTGGCAGCAAGTCTTGCCAATCTAGCAAACCCCTTTCCAGCCCCGCCAAGAGATAATATATTAAGCAATGATTTGTGATCCGTCCTAAGCCGGGATCGGGGAAGTGGCACTGCAATGGATGACTAGCTTCCTTTCCAATCGTTCCCAGACCATTAACTTGGGCCCATATCGGTCCAACTCAAAAGAACTGACCAAGGGGGTGCCCCAAGGTTCATTCTTAAGCCCAACCATGTTCGACATCTACATAGCCCCCTTGGCAGCTCTATTAAGGAACTATGGGTTTGTCCCAATATCCTACACAGATGACACCCAACTTACCTTCTCCCTCAATAAGATATCTCAGACAGCCCAATCCACCTTCTCTTCTGGCTTGCTGGCCATCTCGCAATGGATGAAAAAAACAACTTTGTACAGCTGAAAGCTGGAAAAACAGAAGTCTTGCTCTTCGAAGAAGCCCTACTTCTAAGGGCACCATATTGGTGGCCTATAGAATTGGGAACCGCCGCGACCCCCATGACAATGGCTAAGAACTTGGGTGTGCATCTTGAACAGACCCTAACAATGAAAAAGCATATAACACATACGTTGGGCTCATGCTTCTGTTTGCTGGGCCTGCTGAGAAGAGGCTTTGCCTATCTTCCCGATCCCGTGAGAAAGACCCTGATTCAAACCCTGGTACTGAGTAAGTTAGATTACTAAAATGCCTTACTGATCGCAGCCAATGAGTCCTCAATAAACCGCCTCCAGCTAATACAAAATACTGCAGCACGTTTAGTCTTAAACATCCCCCACAGATCAGCTTCACTCCCTATTCTTCACCAGCTACATTGGTTGCCTGTACGGAAACATGTGAAGTTTAAGATCTGTTGCCTGACGCACAAGCAATGTGGAGAAAGGGGCCCTTCTACTTGGCGGAGAGGCTCCACCAGTATACCCCCTATAGGGTCCTGCGATCAAGCTCAAAATCTCTGCACAAAATCCCCAGAATAAAAAAGGCAAGAACAGGAGGAAAGGCTTTCTCATATCAAGTGCCACTCCTATGGAACCAACTCCCAATTGGCTTAAGACAATGCTCAGACCATCTGAAATTCAGAAAATACCTTGAAAGCAGCCCTTTTTTAGACCAGCCCACTGCCTCTGCTGCAAATCCATGAATGCCGAGATACCCTTCAGAGGGTGATTCATGCGCTATACAAGCCTATAAACGAAACTAAACTAAGTAAGAACTTGGCACCCCACACATACACACGAAAGTACTCCACACCCCATGTTGCAGGAAACGTCCCAGTGGCCTACCTGGTGCGATGTTTAGGGAAGATCCAACATACTGTAGGAGGGTCCTATCAAATCTATTCATCGAATGCCGACCACAGGCCAAGGGGTCAATCTTACAATCCATATACAGGCAGTGCGATAATACAGAACCTAAAAACGACAGATTAATATCCCTTCTAGACATCGAAGGGAAAGCCTGTGCAAATACCCTGTTGAGAGAACTAAACAGATGGGTTGAAGATGATGAAACCCTTCCCCCTTTCAGACAGGTTTCCGCAAAGGCTGTTCGACAATCGATAATATCATGGCCATATCTTACTTAAGTCAGCAAGCCAATGTCAAAAATAAGAAACAAGTCTTTGCCTGCTTCATAGAATATTCAGCATCCTTCGATGGGGTGCCACGTTGTAATCTTTGGTCCAAATTGTGTCATTTGCAAATTCCACCAGGCCTCCTCAACGCTATCATCTTATTCTACAGCAATACTTGGATCGAAGTTAAATTAGCAAACAACACTACAACAAAAAAGTGCCTTCCAAATCGAGGCCTAAAACAGGGTTGTGTACTTGCCCCAACACTTTTCAATCTATATACAGAGGACCTGGGCAAGACGCTCCACAACGCCAACTTCGCAGTCCCAAAAATTGGAGTCAATAAAATCCAAATTTTACAATACGAGGACAACTTTTTGGTGATGGACCACACAAAAATAGTACTACAAGTGGGACTAGACGCTTTAAACGCCTATAATCAGATCAATTAATTAACAATAAATGCAGAAAAGACCAAAGTATTGATCTTCAGGAGTTGTATAAAAAAACACTCCTCAAATGGCACATTTGCAAAGAGACAATAACTGTTTCAAAGTGTTATACTATCTCGGGTTTCGGCTGAGTGACTCGGGCAAAGCAACTTTGCATTTACACAAAATGAAATCTAAAGTAGAGTCTACAATCTATGCTTTGTGGAAACTATATGAGAAAATGTAGAGCCCAACCACCATCCCAATCAAAAAGGTGTTACAATCTAAAACAAGGGCAATCGCGGGGTACGCACAGCAGGCATTCTCGGGCAAAATGATCACAATGATGGAAAAAGCACAATGCCGGGCGTACAAACGCATATTTAAACTACCCAAATACACCAGCAATAGCGGGATTCAACTGGAATTTGGCCTGGTGCAACAGAGTAAAGAATGCTTGGTGGTGCACGCAAAATATTATCATGTACTCAAAGCTCCAGAAAGGAGCCTGAAGAGCATGCTAAAACCCTTCTATGGAGGACCTCCTAATCCATGGCAGGTCTACATGCAGGAAGCCGTAGAAGTTTCAGATTTGGAAACTCAGAATTGGGGTCAAGAGGCCATAACCTACCTGGCTATCAAGAGGGCAATCAATAAACAATGCTATCAATTGTCAAGAGAAAGTGATCTCGCACATTTTGAGAGTGGAAGTGGTCAATCAGGGCTGATCGCTACATACATGTACAAATCCTAGCCTTACCTTCATCAAGCATTGGGGAGAAAGGCCCTAAAAACATTCAGTGGGTCAGACTAGTGCCTCTCCTGATAAAAGAATTAAATCCGGGGTGGAAAGCACTCGAACATAAAATCAGCTGTAGAATCTGCAATTTCAAAACAGAATCATTACTACATCTAACATGCTGCTGCCCGAGTCTGCTACAATTTCGTCTGAAGCTACTAAAGCCAATATGGCTACTCAAAGGTGTTCGGACAGTAAAAGAAGCTGTTGCAACTCTATTTTCATGTACTTTACCGACCGACCTGGCTTGAATAGGGAGATATATGGAGGGAGTGCGTTCCAGACTTGTAAAAGAATAAAATCAAGCCAACTGCAAGAAAACAGACTCACAGTGGACAGACTAAGGCACACCTCCGACATAATGCTTTACACATAATTTATTCATTTTTTTAATTTTCATATTTTATGTGAACTTTCCATGGAATGAAATTGGTTTTAATTGTAAATTAATTTCTTTTAAGGTTCTGTTTTTAATTGTTCTGTTGCAAAGTAACTGTGCAATAAAAGTAAATATCAATATATCAATATCAACTTGTACCACACGCTTGTTAGTTTTGTTCTTATTTTTCACCTCAGCCACTCCACTCGTTACATCTTCTCCAGTACCACTCTCTTTTTTTCTTCACATATATTCCTCTCTAACACCTCTGCTATCTCAATTCCTCGATTACGTTTCGCTAGTTCCTTCATGCAACTCTGATTGTTCAACAACCTTGGTTAATTCAATAGCTGTTTTCAACTAAGGGTTTTTGGCTGCCCAAAGTGTCTCTTGAATTTTTGTTGTTGCATTGAACAATCAATTGGTCACTAATTAATTCATCAGTCATAATGCCAAACTTTCATTTAATTGATAACTTCCTTAATGTTGCTATAAATTCATCAACGGATTCTTCACTCCTTTGGTGTTATGTCAAATGTGTAGCAATTCATGACCAAATGTTCTTCCTTTGCGCATCTTGCTTCCAACCTACAAACAGCCTCTTTATATTCATCTGGCATAGGTTACAGAGCATAAGGTAGGTACCTAACTATGTGTTGCCCATCTTTGCCTTACGTGCTTAGCAATAACGCTTTCTTTCTCTTAGGGCTAAACTCCTGTCCATCCAAAGCATCAACAAAGTTTTTTAAGATTAAAATCCAATCCTATCGTCTCATAGCACTGGTGGTGGACCAGTTTCTGACAAAAAACATGGGCGTAGAAATACTCAAATTTGCTATGTCGCCATAATAAATTAGTATTAAGGGAACTTTCAAAATGTATTAATTGAGTAATCCATAGAGGAAATGCCCAGATCACAGTCAGGGGTGTCTTACAAAACGCAACATGTGAAGAAATGTCAATTGAGCTGCTAGTGATACATTAATATAATTGATGGGAGAAAAATGCCAGGGGTGGCGATTGGCTCACTCACTGCACAGCTGTAGAACAAGTGAGCTCAGGAACACTTCTTGCTCACCACTAGCTTTTGGTGAGGGAACAGCATAGACGTAGGGTCTCTCGCTCCCCGCACTGCTGATGACAGCTTGATTATTCGGAAGCTCCTTACACGACCTCCTAAACTCACTTGTAGACTCAGTATGGCCACTGTGCATGACCACGCACTTAACGTGTGGTACGGCATTCTGGCTGCTATGGATACCGGGAGTGCACTTAAACATGCACAAAAATGTCGCTCACCAGTAACTTCAGATGACGTGATCGATGAACGAGTGGAGACTGTATCCTAATATACCACGAATATTTTTCCTGGTGGCTTCTTGGCCTGACGTGTCACAGCTCTCAATACTCTTGGGGGACCCTATACTGCCATTGTCCGTTATGTAGTGCTCCGTGTCAGCGGCGATGAAGGATCACCGTCTCAACGGCTAGCCAGATCCTCGCAGCACTTCAGCTGACCAGCTTATCGCCAAATTACTGTTGTAAAGAAAGACGAAGACCTCTGCTTGAAGGCAAGAAATCTTCTTTATTTGAGGCAGGGAAGCCAACATTAACCAACACTCTCCAGCTGGTCAAGCAACAAACTGACCATCAGGGAATGTTCCTTTTTCACAGTAAACAAGGAACCTAGCCCTACTTGCGTTCCAACTACCTGGTACATGAAAACCTCACAATACCTTTTACATCAATACAACACTATTGAAGTAACAGAAATAAATCGTATAAAGAAGAAATGCCAGTTATGTAGCCTGAGACAGATTTCTATTAGATGTGCGCCTGCAAACCTGAAAAAACCTGAAAAAAAAACTGAAACGGAAATGGCCATCCTTAGATCCTAACATCCCTGCCAGCTATCGCCCTATTTCTTTACTTCCGGCGGTGGCTAAGATTTGTGAGAACGCAGTTTTTAGGCAACTATCCACTTTCGTTGAGTCATCAGGTGCCCTCCATCCTGCTCAATCCGGATTCAGAGCCTCCTATAGCACCGAGACCGCTCTTGTGGAAATATCGAAAGCCATAAGGGAGTGTTTTGACGGGGCGGCAGAGCGGCGCTGATTTTATTGGACCTCTCTGCCGCCTTCGATGCGGTCCCCCACCAACTACTCCTCTCTAGGCTCTCCAACATTGGCGTGTCTGGGCAGGCCTGGAAGTGGCTTGAATCTTTTCTTGCAGATCGCACACAGCAGGTCTGGATGCCCCCTTTCTCTTCCACCCCCCGCACTGTGGCCACCGGAGTCCCTCAGGGCTCGACTTTGAGCCCCCTGCTTTTTAACATTTACGTTACCCCCCTGATCTATCTAGCGGAGGAGCTGGGTTCAA
The DNA here is from genome assembly GCF_964263255.1 of Lissotriton vulgaris. Lineage (NCBI taxonomy): Eukaryota > Metazoa > Chordata > Amphibia > Caudata > Salamandridae > Lissotriton > Lissotriton vulgaris. The sequence goes on along the minus strand of NC_141690.1, from coordinate 212,960,319 downwards.
AAGTCATCGCATATGCGGATGACACTCAGCTCCTCTTTACCTGGAAGTAGGGGGATACATCTCCTTCAGCTGCCCAGCGCTGCCTTGCAGTGGTCTTTGGTTGGCTGGCCCGGGGTCAGCTGAAATGTAATGAGGGTAAATCAGAGGTTCTCCTCTATGTCCCTTTTCCATCGTCCTTTAAGAAGACTTTGTGGCCCCCTGAGTATCCCCAGCCGTTGTCATCTGGCAATCCTGCAAAAAACCTAGGGATCTGGTTTGAGGAGGATCTTCGTTTTTCCACTCAAATAAAGCGATTGGCAGGGGTATGCTTTGGTATCCTAAAAACTCTTAAGAAGTTCTTCCCTTTGCTACCTCGTTCTGCTAAGGAAATGGTCACTCGGGCATTGATCTTATCCCGTATTGACTACGCCAATGGCTTATACGTCGGACTCCCGGGATACCAGTCAAAGAAATTGCAAGTGATTCAGAATGCGGCGGCCAGGGTTCTGCTGCAAATCCCTGGGCGCACAAGCATGAAGCAGCATTTACGCGACTTGCATTGGCTGCCTGTTGTCCACCGCATTCAGTTCAAGGCCCTTACGCTGGCTCATAGTGCCTTGCATGGTCTTGCCCCGGTCTATCTCCAGAGGCGCTTTTCCTTCTACACGCCTTCTAGAAACCTTCGCTCTACCACTCTGCGCCTGACCACTGTTCCCCGCTTCCGCAGGGTTCGGTTAGGGGTTAGCTCCCTCTCTGTTAAGGCTGCAGTGGCCTGGAATTCCCTTCCACTGGAGCTGCGCAATATCCAGGACTCTATGCTATTTAAGAAACAGCTGAAGACCTTCCTTTTTAATCAATCCATCTAAATATGCTGCTTGTTGTTATGGTTCACCTCCGCGCCGGCACACTCTTGAGTATCCGTGCGCGATATAAATGTTTAATAACATAACATAACATAACATCCAAGAGGCCAATGTGAACCAGGGTGATACCCGGTTTATGTAGTCACTGAAATGCCTGAGTGCAACTTTAGGTAAAATAGACCGTAGGATGTTTTGCGATGGAGGGCCTTCTGGAAACTTTGACTATAAGAGCCGCAGATTCAGAAACCTGGGTCACTGTACTTTAAAAGAAATTGGCTGAACTTAAAATATGGATCTAATATAAAAAATCAAGGCCTTCAAGGAGGTGGCGATGAAGGCCACATTAGGCATGGAAAAGAAAATTCAGATCGTGGAATACAAGATAAGGCTCTTGCCTCTCAAATTTGAGTGCTCAGATTCCCACCGCTCTTAGAGGATGACCATCCACAGGTTCTCATCCTTCACTTCCTGAAGGAAGTGCTCCTGCGTGACTCAGTAGTGCTGTTAAAGGTCTAGAAGTTACTGTGCATCCCCGTGTAGGGGGGAAACATCCTTTACAACGCAACTTTTACTCCACACTACCATTACGACGCAGCTATTACAACGCAAGTCGTTACGACTTGCGCTGGAGGGCGCTGTAGGATAGGGAATAGTTTAATTTTCTATCCAACACCTTCCCTACTATCCACGGGGACTGGAGTTGGAATAGAAAATTAAACTATTCCACTATCCAGCGCCCCCCAACGCAAGTCGTTGTAACGACTTGCGTTGTAAAAACTGCGTTGTAATGGCATGCGGAGTAAAAGCATGAGTTGTGATGACATACATCCATATAGGGGCTTGAGATGAGGGTCGAGGAGCAGGAGTTATCAGTGTCCTAGGCAGGGCTTGACAAGTGGAGTTGGTTGCTTTAGTTAATAATGGTGATTGTGCCCATAGGACATTGTCTGTGGGAGTATAAATGTGTCTTTTTGTTTATGATGATGTCTATGTGTAAGATTGTGGGGGGAGCATATAATCGGTGGTATCTGTTTTTTGCATATGACTGTAGCTGTGTTGGCATATGATGGCGGGTGAAGTAATAAATGTTAGTGGATGTGATCATATATTGTGATGGCTGGGTGGCCATAGGTTTGTGAGAGAGAGGCTGTACGATGATAGATGTGTGGGCATTTGATGGTGGGTGTTTGTAGGGGGGAGGGCATATGATGGGGACTGGCTGTAAGATGTAGGTATATGATGGTGGGTGTATAAGGAATCATGTTTGTTTAATGGTGTGAGAGTGTTTAATGGCTTTGTGATCGTTTAAAATCGGATTTAATTTGTGTGTTGATGTAGAATGGTGGATGTGTGGGTATCTGACGGTAGCAGTGGGTGTATTTGATGTTGTCAGTGTGCCTGTTTGACGATTATTCCATGGCTGTATTATAGAGGTTGTCTGGTAAGTGTATTGTTTTATGATGGTGAGTTTGGATGTATTGTCATCTACTGCTTGAGCGTATGGGCATTTAATGGTGTCTGTGTGGATATTTGTCGCTGGTTGCGTGATTATATATGAGGATGGGTGTGGTTGTGTCTCTTTCTCTATTTCCATGTTCCTCTGTGATTTGCCACAGTCAGTGCTCCTCCTTTTTTTTTTTTTCTTTTCAAGACTTTATTTATGTCTGCTCAATTTACACAGCATATGCCTACAACCCGGAGGCCGGCTGCCACTTATACATTACTTTCACAATTAATGTCCTTTGCTTTCCACTCATTTATATTCCGGCAGCAAGTAACCCATTTGGTAGCAGAAAGTACGACCTTATTAATTAAGAAAAACAGTGTTCGTCTTGCTTTTTTTTTTTTTTTATTGAACTAACGAAACTCAACTTGCGACTCAAATATCTTCCAATGTATCATAATATCTTAAGACATCACATTCCGGGCAACCCGCCAGCACAACATCCCTGGTTGAGCCTTTACGCCCCCTTCCCCCTCCCCCCCCCTCTCCAGAAATTCTCATGGTCGGCCTACCCCCTTACCACTCCCTAAGCTGGACCCATAATCCTATCTTTCAGCTAAGGCTGCTAGCCCACCTCTTCCTCATCCTCTGAGCTGTCTAAATCTTCTTCTGACAATGGCTCACATAGGTCCACTCGGTAGCTGTTCCACGGCAGTGACACCTTATTCCATTTCCAAGGGTTGGCCCTTTACTGATATACTGCGCGCTCAACCACTAGTAACATGTCCAAGTTCTTGCACCACTGCGCCAGGGTTGGTGCCTCGGCTGCCCCCCATTTTTGCGCTATATCACGCTTAGCTACCATAATGCCTATAATGGCCCAATACTGCCCCTGTCGTGTCAGGTCGTTTGGCCCCCAAATATAAAGTAAGCAGGTTCGTGGATTAGGTGTAATGGATACTTCCAAAGTCTGGGAAATGGTGTGCATTATCTGTGTCCAGTAATCTGCAATTATAGGGCACTCCCAATGTGTGTGCAGTAGTGTACCTTCTCTCCACAGCCTCTAAGGCAAAACGGATGTTCAGCCCTGTGGAATTTATGCAGCGCGGTTCTTGTGTAATAAACCTGATGCAATATCTTAAATTGCACCAGTCGAAACCGTGCTTAGATGCCTGCCTCCCGCGGTGACGCCTTCGCAGCGTTCCAATCTGTCTCGTCCATCTCCCCTATCTCACTCTCCCATTTTTCCTTTAGCTTCTGCAAAGGGTCTGGCACATTATTTAACAACTTCCTGTATGTGAGTGAAGTGGCTCTATTTTGCATGTAGTCCGTAAGTAGTCGGTCTTCTAACGGGGAGGATTCCGGGACCACCGCACCCACCTCAATCGCCGTCATCAGTGCATGTCTAATTTGTATATAGCGGTACATCTCGTTAATACCTAGGTTATATTGTTGCTGCAGCTGCTCAAAGGGGATCACTCCATCTTTGGTCCCCATGTCGCCCACCGTGGAGATACCAATATTATCCCACTGTGTGAACCCTTTACTGTGTCTCAACTGTCCCTATGCCTTGGTGTCCCACAGAGGCGTGAGTTTTGTAATGATACCCCCCCTACTTCAATCTCGTCTGAGCTTTATGCCAGAGTACTACCGTGTGTTTGGTTGGTCCTATGAGCTTCACTGCTAGGCTTTTGTTGTACAGTGGGGCCAGTAGACTGTGCGTGCCTAACTGAGCTCTGTCCACAAGAAAGGCCGGGTCATCCTTCGGCGTGTGCAGCCACTGGTTGACAACCTTGAGATGTGCCGCCCAGTAGTACAATTGCACATCCGGTAATGCTATCCCACCGTCGTACCAGTCCTTGACAAGTTTCACGTGCGCCACACGGGCCGGGCGGTCTCCCCACAGCAGTCCAGCCACCACCGATGTCACCCTGCGGAAATACGATGGTTGCACCAACACCGGTGAATTCTCTAACACATAGAGAAAGCGAGGCAGCGCCATCATTTTAAACATGGCCGCCCTCCCCAAAAGTGTCAGCGGAAGCGCCTTCCAGTGTTTCGCGTCAGCTTGCAGTCGGGCGAGAGGTATCAGCAAATTTAGTTCATAGAAAGCCTTAGCATCCTGAGTAATGTGGATCCCCAAGTATTTGAAGGAGGTGCTCACTATCGATAATGGGCAGTCATGAGGAAGATTCAGGGGTGGACCCCTAAGTACATAGATGACTGACTTAGCCCAGTTGATCTTATATCCCGAGGCATGCCCGTGTCGATCACACAGTGCCAGCAGCACCGGGATGCCCCTCTCAGGGTCTGAAAGATAGATGAGCATATCGTCTGCGTATAGGGAAACTCTATCTTCCCAGTTCTCCCCCCATTGTATCCCTTTCAACAGTTGTGATGTTCTGAGGACTGTGGCCAGTGGCTCTAGGACTAAGGCAAACAATAAAGGCGAGAGTAGGCAGCCCTGCCTCGTTCCTCTAGCTAACGTAATGTCACGGGAGATATGGCCATTTGCCGCCACATGTGCCACTGGATCCGCGTACAGGAGCCAAATCCAGGAGATGAATTTAGAGCCACAGCCCTTGTGTTCCAGCACTGCAAACAAATATTGCCATTCCACCATGTCAAACGCCATCCTGGCGTCTAGCGACAGAATAGCCACTGGTTCCGTCAGTGACTGGGCCCTTGCTAACGCCCCATGCAGCCTGCGTATATTGAGTGCCGTGCATCTATGCGGCATAAAGCCCGACTGATCCGGGTGGATCAGCCCCGCCAGGTGGGGCGTTCGCCTAGTGGCCAATAGCTTCGCTAAAATCTTGGCTTCCGCATTGATGAGGGAGATCGGGCGGTATGACGTGCATTCGGCCGGTGGTTTACCTGGTTTCGGGATTGCCACAATGGTTGCCACGCGCTGGTCCAGGGGCAGAATCCCCCACTCCACGCTCTCTGTATACATTTTCAGCAGGGGTGTATTGAGTTCTTCCGACACTACCTTATACCACTCTACAGGGATCCCGTTGGGGCCCATTGCTTTACCCGAGTGCAGTGCATTAATGGCCAGCTGAATCTCATCCGGAGACAGATCAGCGTCTAGCTCCTCCCTTGCTTCCTGCGTTAAAGTCTGCGTTTGCACTCCATCGAGAGCCATTACCGCCATTACAAGCACCTCAGGTGTATATACGTTATGGAAGTGATCAGCCAAAGTTTCTACTATCACGGACGGGTTCGCATCTACATCTCCGTCGGAGCCCCTCAATTGCAATATGTGTTTGTTACCTCCCATTGCTTTATCCAACCAGGCCAGAAGTTTACTGGCCTTATCACCAATATCATAGTCTCGGTGTGTTGTCGTATTAATTCCCTCAACCGTCTTCCGGCGTAGATGATCGTCATGAAGTCGCTGACTGAGTTGCAGTGCATGCAGTGTATGTTCAGTTGGGGCCGCCATGTGCGCTAAGTTTGTTTTGTTAAGTTCTAATTCCAACTCTAGCAATTCCTTTCTTTGAGCGCGTTTATGGCCCGCTATGGCAGTTATTGCTCGCCCTCTCTAAACCGTTTTTTAGGCTTCCCACAAGACCGACGGCGACGTGACTGAGGCCGTATTTTCCGTGAAATAGTATCGGGTAGCCTGTTTCAGCTTCTTACGTTTACTCGGAATCTTAAGATAACCAGGGAAGATTAGGAAAATTCGTTTGCGAGCCACTTCTGGGCACGACACCGTCAATGTTAGTGGGGAGTGGTCCGATATGCCCCTAGGCCTAATTTGTACGTCACTTACTGTAAGGACACAGCCCCCTAATGCTAGAAAGTAATCGAGACGGGACAGGCTGTCATGGACAGCGGAGTAATATGTGTACTGCTGCTCCCCTGGGTGGAACTGCCTCCATAGGTCTACCAGACCCTGTGCTGTCAGGAAATTGCCAAATCGTGTGGGGTCATTATGTGGTGTACGGACCGGGAACCTATCCTGCGCGCTGTGTGCCACTGCATTAAAATCTCCTCCTATTATAAGGTCCCCCTCCGGAAGTTCTAGTAGGAATTTTCCCAGCTCGGGGAAAGCGATCACATGAAGCGCTGGAGGGATGTACACCGATACTATTGTCAATGGTTTCCCCTCCCACTGTCCATGTACCGCAGCGAAGCGGCCCTGGTCATCCGTTTTCGCGGACTGCAGTTTGAATCGTGACGATTTTTTAAGCAGTATACCCGTCCCCCGTGAGCCAGAGGTCAAATCTGAGTGTGCTACCATGCGGTATCCTCGCCTATCCCGCGCTTGACTAGCTGTACCCATCAAATGTGTCTCAATGCTGGACCCACCCGCCTGATACCCTGCAAGACCAACCCCCCGCTTAATCTTGTCCCCTAAGCCCCGCACATTCCATGACATTAAAAGTAGAGGCGCTACCTGCCCTACGCTAGAGCCCCTATCTACGGGTCCTGTCTGAGTGTTGTTTGTCATTACCTCCTTTGGGTGAGAAATGTGTGGGCGCCATGAGCTTATACAATGTCGTCATGTGTTGAGCTGTGCAGATGCTGCTGCCTGCGTGCTTCACCCAGGCTGTACATGTCAGATAATAGTTACATCGCGCCTTCCCTACATGAGTCAAACAGTTAAAGAACATCAAAAACAACCCCTCCCCCCACCTTCCCCCACCCTGCCCTCCTGCTACACGGACTTGAAACCGCCCACCCCCCCAACTTAGCGGAGTGCTCAACCCATTCCCCACACCAATTGTACTTGCTCGCTGAGGTGAAGGACTCTCCGGAGACGGCGGCCCCTCTTACTCTCCACGGACGCCCTTAGCCCAGTGTCCAGTGGCAGGTCAGTCGGCAGTCTGTTGCCTCAATGTTACATTCCATATGCTCCGGGCAATCATTATTCCTCGATATCTTCTTCTTCTACCTCTTCTCTGACTGGGGACCGCTCCTCCCTTCCACGCCCTGAGGCTTGCGAGTTTGGGGAGTCATGTGCCCCCTGATTTCGGTTGGTCCTATTTGAGCGACGTGGTTGAGTGGCCGGCCTCCATCCGTCCAGCCAGTCGCGGGCTATCTCCGGATTATCAAAAAAACAAGTCTTTTTGTCTGCCACAATGCGTAGCCTGGCTGGAAACAGCATCGAGTATGGTATCTCTCGCGACCTGAGTTCCCTCTTTATGTCCAAGAACGTCCTCCTGCGGCGTGCGACCTCTGCCGTATAGTCCGGAAAGAAGGCCAGTGTTGAGTTCTGGATTTTGACTGGTGGAGACACTCGCGCCGCCTGTAAGATGGCATATCTGTCCCGAAAATTGAACAGTCTGGCTAAAATTGGTCGCGGGGCTGCACCCGGTTTCGGCCTTCCCCCCGGGACCCGATGAGCTCTTTCAACAGAGAAGAAAGTCGACAAGCCCTTGGGTTGGAGTTTCTGCGTTATTAACTCTTCTACGTAGAGGTCCATTGCTCTAGTACCCTCAGACTCCGGAACCCCTAGAATACGTACATTGTTCCTTCTATAGCGCCCTTCCTGATCTTCCAGCCTCTCTCGCAATATCTTATTCTCCGTCGACATCCTCTCCATCGCCGTCTGAAGCTCTGCGACATCCTCCACCAGCGATTTCGTCACGACCTCCATGGAGCTCAACTTCTCCGCCATTTTGTGGAAGTCCGCCCTGATGAGAGTTATCTCGGTGGAGATCGTGCCAACCGTCGCCTGTACTTGTGTTAGGGCCTTCATGACATCGTCCAATGTTGCTTTCTTCCCACTGGCACCGTCTGCCGATTTACCAGCTTGGATCCTTCCTTCCGTCGGGGAAGAGACACCTTTATCATAGGCAAATGTATCCAGTCGGGTCTGCGTGGTGCCTCCTCCCCCTCCCCCCCCTTATTCGCCATGGTGAGCACTATTGCGACGGATTCCACGTGTTCCTGTGCACGGTTCTGTATTCTGGCCCGCCTCTTCAATGACCCAGGGTGCAGCCCAGGATGTCTTTCCACTACTCGCGGTCGAGTGGTCCAGTTTTGTTCACCTGGGCATCCCCAGGCACTGAGTACTTCGTGATTGCACAGTTCCGACAGCAATGTTACGCCCTGTGGCTAAATCCACTGGGGTCCTTACTCCACAGCTCTTGCGGGGAATTTATATTTTCGCACCCTTGACACCTTTGTCCGGTTCTTCGTCCCTTCGTGCTCGACTGCACCTCCTGCACCACCCCTGATGAGGAGCTCCTCGTGTGCCTCCCAGCGCTGTTGGTCTCAGATTTGAAGGGGGGGGTCAAGGGGAAACTCGGGGTGCTGCCGCCAATGAGAGCTGTCACTGTTTATATATCACTCCCCACCTGGAGCATGCGCTGTATGTGGTAGTCAGCTAGGCCCTCGGCTGCATACGTTCATTCGCCAGTGTGTTCACTCGCCAGTGTATACATTTGTCCAAATATGCCCCTTAAGGCCAAGTACAGCCTCCGTATATGCCTGCGAGTCAGCCTTATTGCCTGCGTCACTCACCGCCCTTCACTGGTACATCCGTGCCTGTCGCGGTTATTTCTTCTCCACACAGCACCTCCCGGGGTGATCCGCCGAAGCGCTCAACCACCCAGAATAGTGCCCAGTCCCTTCTCGGTGCTCATTACAATTTTAAATGTGCTCAGTGCCGTTCCGGGCAGCTAGGTACAGATTGTTCTCCTCCCTTTGGCTCCCGGTATTTCGCTGTCCCTCAGTGCTGACTTGCGGCCCTATTTATGCTGTGTTTGCGAGGCCTGGCCGTCTCCCACCTGCCTCCTCAGGGATCCGGTGTGCAGTCCTTGCCTGGATATCTCCCCCAGTCGCCGATGACGCCTAGCGCTTCCCGGTCCCGGGGCTGCTCGCGCTATCTCAAGATGGTGGTGGTCTCCCCTCCTCCGACGTTATTTTCAAACGCAGCAGCCCGCAATCCGGCTCTTTGCCTATGTATCTGCCTCACCGCCTCTTCACCGATATCGCCTCCGGTGCCCCCAGTTTTCCCAGACACCGCTTCAATAGTGTCTTTTTGGGCCGCCGGCGTTGTGTACTTAGTCTGCCAGGCGCTTCCGGTCCACCTCGCCCAGGTCCGCTCCGCTTCCGGCCGGGTCCACCCGCAGGACAGCTCCCGGTCTCAAGCCACTCTCTAGGCCAGAATTGCCACCGCTCGTAACTTCTGCCCCTGGTGTCTGAGCGAGTCCGGAGTTGCTGTCGATGACACCGCCCGGTCCCACGCGTCGGGTCCCTCCAATGGAGATGATTTGGTGAATCGGATTTGTGTTCGGATCTATGTGGGGCCGCTCTATCTACGGATCTCGCCTTCTAGGCTGCCGCCATGCTCGGCTGCTAGCCACGCCCCCGTCAGTCCTCCTTTTCATCTCACTCTGTTCTTATTCTGTTTGTCCCTGTGTCCATCTCCCTTTGTCTTGCCAATATCCCTCTGTTCCTCTTTCTGTTTCCCTGCCCTCTTTGTCTCTGTGTCCTTGTCATCTCTGTCCCTCTGTGTGTGTCCTTCTGGCTCTGTTCCTCTGTCCACTCTCCCTCTGTCTAGCGTCCTCTCTGTGTCCTTTCCTTTTGTGTCCTCCACCTATGCCTCAATTTTTATGTCCTTCTGTCCATATTTCTCTGACTCTGCCTTTCTATAGCATAGTGGGTGCCCCCTTTATCCATATCTTGCTCAATAGTTTGGGGGTATATTAATTCCCCTCTGCGTCATGCCAAAGGATGTGGTGGATTTTTATTTTATCCCTCAGTAGAGACTAAAAAACATTGAAAGGTGTATTTATACTGACCCCATCTTTCCTTCCTTCTATAGTGGAGGTGTATTATCTAAGTTCCTTCACCATAACCGAGGGCAGGGGGTTACTTAGGGAACTAATTCTTGCTTGTACAAGGGCGAAAGTAATGTGCCCCCTACTCCTTGCATTGCCCAAGGGTGGGTATTTCTTTCTAAGTGCCTGAGGGATCTACTTCAGCTACACTGCCTTCCTAAGAGTGAGGGTGGTGTCCCACTCTCTTCTTACCCAGGGGTATGTGGACGAGAGTTATAACAATGTCTTGTACAAAAATGTGGGTGGAGAGCAAGGATTGTGTCTTAGTCTTTGAGGATGGGGCTTGGGGTCACTTGGACCAAAATATGATTTCTGGCTGTTTCACTGCTTTCAGGGCTGTATTGCCCTGAAGTGCAGATTGTAAGTTCATACATGAAAGGTTTTAATTTGGATATTGAATAGAGGTTGGGATAAAGGAAGCCCCTTACACCTCTGCAAGGCACTCATTTGTAAGGTGAGGTGAGATATCTGGATTAGATGTTCTGTTTGCGATTGGGTAGATGTGACTTGAACTACTTATCAGAGCGGTGGTTGAGGCCTTGGCTCTTATCTGATTATAGTGTAAGATGCGGTGGTGGTCAGCTGCGCTAAGTGCTACCTAGGTCTAGTAGTGTGATGATGCTGTGGGACTCGATGCATGTAGTGTTGTTGAGTGTGCCTAACCATGTTGTTAAGAGTGCTGTTTCAGAGCCTTGTAGTAGATGTTGTTCAGGTTTACATTTGGCCTATTGTCCTTGAGAAGAGATTACATCACTAATGCTTTGACAGCAGAGAAAATGGGACGGCCAGCTTGTAGGATGCGAGGCCTGCTGATTTGTGTACATTGGAAAGGGCTGTGAGGTTCACGGCTCTGTGGAAGCTGTTGGCGGGTTGTGATGTTTCAGAGTCTGCAGAATGTTTCAGGTTGGGTTAACGTAAAGGTGGTCGTTGGTTCGGAAACCTTGTATCCAAACGCATTTGAAATGTTATCGCTAAACCTTTGAAGATGTTTATTGAATAACCAGAATCTGGTGCGAGGAGGGCTTGTAGCGAGGTCATGCACCAGAAGATGCTCCATTAATAATTTGTTTAGCTTGTTTTTTACAAAACTAACTCCTATTTCAGCAAATTACGTGGGAATATGTCGTTTTTTATGAATTTTGTTAAACCGCATACCTACAATAAAAAGTTTAGATGTTGGAATGAGTGCGTTGTGTGGTGCTAAAACTCTGCCCATCTTTTCATAATTACATGTTTTGGTTATGTGAAAAATCTGCAGGTATTGAGAAGAAGAAACATGTATGTGAGCATCATCAAATGGATAGGTCCATTACATGCAGCGGCCCCTCCCCCCTGCTCTGCCTGGGGCCACTGGGAGACGAGGATGGGCTAGGGATCTAGCCTCTGATTCGAGCAGACTTGCCGGTGGGCGAGAAGGGACCTGGACCAGGGCAGGGTCCTGTATACCAGCCTCTGCGGCTGCTGTAGTAGGGTTTAATGATTGCCCTTTGTTGAATGCTGCAGGCTGATCTATCCCCACAGGGGCTACTGCACCGTTGTCGCCAGCTCCGCCCTGAGGTGGTCGGTGGTGTCTACTGCTGCCACTAATTCTTCACTGTGTCCAGAGCATGGACCAGCTTGCATCCCTTGACTAGGCCAAAGCTGGAAGTCTGCTTGTTTTTCAGACATGTTGGCAGTAATAGAAATTACGAAAACAGCCAGAAGTTACCTTGATCATTGGGCTCATGAGAGGACTATGAGTCACTTGCCAGGGTTTGCCACATAATGTGCAAGGGACTGACCTCCTATGACGGGGATCAGCATTATAAAACATCAGCTGCGAGACGACACAAGAAGTGTCCCCGAGCATGCCCTGCCCCTGAGGCTGAGGTGCGAACTAAGAATAGGCTTGGAGGGACTCATTAGAGCTTTCAGACGAAATCTCATGTGATTCACACCAACCCCAAGACCACCCTTAGAGGAACACTTTTCTACAGACCCCCGGGCCCGCGCACACAATTCAGCGAAACCATCGCCAACTTCGTCAGCCCGCACGCCCTAGCCTCACCAGAGTACATCCTCCATGGGGACCTGAACTTCCACCTGGAGAAAAACAAAAACAAAAAAAACGACAACACCACCACCCTGCTCGACAACCTCGCCAACCTCGGACTCTTGCAACTGGTGAACACACCCACCCACCTAGCTGGCCACACGCTCGACCCCATCTTCTCCGCCAGCAACCACTTCTCCTTCAGCCACTCCACCGGGCTACACTGGACCGACCACAGATGCATCCACTTGACCTTCAATAAAACTACATCCCACCTCCGCACACAACAAATCCCCCGCAGATGCTGGAGCAAAATCACCACAGACCAGATGCTCCCTTCACTGAGCCAGAACCCGCCAGCCGACACTGCGGACACCAATAACGCAGCCCACAGCCTCGCGCAGTGGATCACCAATTGTGTCAACGACCTCGCTCCACTGAAGAACCCCCCTAGGCGAGCCATGCAACAGGAAATCCTCTTGGTTCACCGACGCCCTCAAAAACTCAAAGAAAACCCGCCGAACCCTCGAAAAAACCTGGTGCCGCGATCAGACTACCGAAAACATGACTGCCCTCAAGAACGCCACCCGCGAACACCCCCAGCTGATCCGCACCACCAAAAGGGCATCGTTCAAAGAGCGGCTAGACCGCAACACCCACAACAGAAAGGAACTCTTCAGCATCCTCAAAGAGCTCTCCAACCCCAGCGCCAGCAACAACGACATCACACCATCACAAGACCTCTGCAACTCCCTCGCCACGTTCTTCTACCGCAAAATTGCAGACATACACAACGGCTTCGGCCCCAGACACCGCCTCCGACCACCGAACCACCGACCCCCACCACCATCCTCAGCACCTGGACCCCCATCAGCACTGAAAACACCAACCACATCATGAACACCATCCACGCTGGCTCCCCCTCTGATCCTTGCCCCCACCACATCTTCTACAAAGCAGACCTCATCATCGCACCCCACCTCCGGAACATCATAAACAACTCCTTCACGTCAGCCACCTTCCCTGAGACCTGGAAGCACGCAGAAATCAACGCCCTTCTGAAGAAACCCACAGCGGACCCCAAAGACCTCAAGAACTTCCCCCACATCTCTTTTCTTCCCTTCCCAGCTAAAGTCATCGAGAAGACCGTCAATAAACAGCTGACCGCTTTCCTCGAGGCAAACAACTCGCTCGACCCGTCCCAGTCCGGATTTCAAGCCAACCACAGCACCGAGACCGCCCTCCTCGCAGCCACCGACGACATCAGTACACTGATGGACATCGGAGAAACAACCGCCCTCATCCTCCTAGACCTCTCGGCTGCCTTCGACACCGCCTGCCACAGCACCATGATAAACCGCCTCTACAACACAGGGATCCAAGGAAAGGGCCTGGAATGGATCACCTCAATCAATCAATCAAAGCATTTGTATAGCGCGCTACTCACCCGGAGGGTCTCAAGGCGCTTGTGGAGGGGGGCCTGCTACTGCTCGAACAGCCAGGTCTTGAGTTGCTTCCTGAAGGCGAGGTGGTCTTGGGTCAGGCGGAGGTGGGTGGGGAGGGAGTTCCACGTCTTGGCGGCCAGGTAGGAGAAGGGTCTTCCTCCAGTTGTGGCTCTTCGGATGCAGGGGGCGGCGGCGAGGGCGCGGCTGGTCGATCGAAGCTCGCGGGTGGGAGTGTAGAAGTTGAGGCGGTCATTGAGGTATCTTGGTCCTTGGTTGTGGAGAGCTTTGTGTGCGTGGGTGAGGAGCCGGAACGTGACTCTTTTGTTGACGGGGAGCCTGTGCAGGTTTCTTAGGTGTGCGGAGATGTGGCTGCGTCGGGGGATGTCCAGGATGAGTCGTGCTGAGGCGTTCCGAATCCGCTGAAGTCTTTTCTGGAGTTTGGCAGTGGTTCCGGCGTAAAGGGAGTTGCCGTAGTCCAGTCGGCCGGTGACGAGGGCCTGGGTGACCGTCTTACTGGTTTCGGTGGGGATCCACCGGAAGATCTTCCGTAGCTTGCGTAAGATGGTGAAGCATGACGAGGAGACCGCGTTGACTTGTCTGGTCATGGAGAGGGAGGAGTCGTTCCTCTCTGACAGAACACAGAGAGTACGCCTACCTCCTTTCCGCTCAGCAGCCACCAAGATAATCTGCGGCATACCCCAAGGATCCTCGCTCAGCCCAACCCTCTTCAACATCTACATGAGCCCCCTCGCCGCCATCGCACGCAAACACAACATCAACATCATCTCCTACGCCGACGACACCCAACTGATAATCTCCCTCACCAAAGACCCAGCCACTGCCAAAACCAACCTCCAAGAAGGAATGAAAGACGTCGCAGAATGGATGAAACTCAGTCGCCTGAATTTGAACTCAGACAAGACGGAGGTTCTCATCCTCGGACATTCCCCGTCCGCCTGGGACGACTCCTGGTGGCCCACAGCGCTGGGCGCCGCACCAAAACCCACGGACCACGCACGCACGGACCACGCACGCTACCTGGGATTCATCCTGGACTCCTCCCTCACAATGGCCAAGCAAGTCAACGCCATCTCGTCATCTTGCTTCAACACTCTGCGCATGCTCTGTAAGATCTTTCGGTGGATCCCCACCGAAACCAGAAAAACCGTCACCCAGGCCCTCGTCACCAGCCGACTGTACTACGGAAATTCCCTATACGCAGGAACCACAGCCAAACTTAAGAACCGACTCCAGCGCATACAGAACGCCTCCGCACGACACATCCTCAACATCCCCCGCCACAACCACATAACCGCCCACCTGAGAAACCTGCACTGGCTCCCCGTCAGCAAGAGGATCACGTTCAGGCTCCTCACCCACGCACACAAAGCACTCCACGACAATGGCCCCGAATACCTCAACAACCGCCTCTTGTTCTACACCCCCACCCACCAGCTACGTTCTGCCACCCTCGCCCTCGCCACCGTCTCACGGATCCGGAGAACCACCACCGGAAGAAGATCGTTCTACCTGGCAGCCAAAACATGGAACTCCCTCCCCACACACCTACGACTGACCGAGGACCATCTCACTTTCAGGAAACACCTCAAGACCTGGCTTTTCGAACAGTAGCAACACCCTCCCCCTCTTCCTCCAGGGCCTTGAGATCCTCACGGGTAAGTAGCGCGCTCTATAAATTTTACTGATTGATTGATTGATCGATGCGCGCATTGCTGACATAGAGGGCAGGATTAAAGGGTTGCAGTCTGCAAAGAACAAAACGGAGGCCTCGAGGCCACCATGGTGCGTTTAAACTGAGTAAAATATAGCGAGGCGCCTGTCAGCACCGCAGTGTAAGTGGAAACAGGAGCCCTGTTTATCAGGATCACACAGTCTGACAGCACATCATCTTGGAAACAGAATCAAGAACAGGACCCCGCCAGGGGATGACCAGTTTGTGCCTTCTGTCATCAGCAGCTGCCATAGAGTGCATTTCCCTCTTGGAATATGGCCAGGACGGTCTACCTGTCCACTCATTTGCGAGCTATAATTGTCCTGAGAAGCCTCCAGGCTCCTTAACAAAAACGCCAAAAGCAGGTTATCACTGCAAAGTTTGAGGGGGGCAGAAAGAATTTGTTGGAAATGCATCTTCTGTAGTAGGGGATCTCTGTGTATAGTCATAATCAAGTGAATAGTCCCGCCCATGTGCGTGGACCCCGGCAATCAAAAATAATCTCTTAAGTTGTCAAAATCATGCAGAAACTGCAAAGACACTTAAGAGAGAATTTAAAGACAAATAATGCAGCCTATATCCACAGACTACACTGTCCAGTACTTCAACTAGAAATTCCACCAAAAATCACCACACACAGCCCAGCCTGCCAGTTTCTACCATAGAGAAACCTGCCTCCCCCAGTCCAAGACTCAGGAATGATAGAGAGGAAGGTAGGGACAGACAAGCCCCATAGGCTGCCATTATGTGGCTTAAATAGGATACTGAGCCTTTAAGAGAACTTTCCAGACTTCTCCCAGTATCCCAGAATGCATAGCAGGTCCAACTTACTTTCAGTTCTTTTTTCCGGCTCCTGCTTACAGGACCCTGGCATTGAGCTCTCCCTTTTTCAAGGGTTTATTGAATTCGTTTTTGCACTTTTTGACTTTTAAAAGTGCTGTAATTACTGCTTGGTGTTCTCTTCTCACTTTTGTGCTGTTTTTAGGCGTTTTGGGGCTCCGAAATGCCTGGCCTTTTTGTTAAGTGCCCAGCATGTGAGAGGAAGAAGGCCAAAAGCGACCCCCATGATGTCTGCATCGTGTGCCTTCCAGAAGATCATGGCCCTGAGGAGTGTGTGATCTGCCAGCAACTTTCTGCTAGGACACTCAGGGACAGATTGAAGATCAGGCTGGCTGGCCTGGAGGATAGGCGCCAACGTGCTGCAGGTGGGTCTG
The DNA here is from genome assembly GCF_964263255.1 of Lissotriton vulgaris. Taxonomy (NCBI): domain Eukaryota; kingdom Metazoa; phylum Chordata; class Amphibia; order Caudata; family Salamandridae; genus Lissotriton; species Lissotriton vulgaris. The sequence goes on along the minus strand of NC_141690.1, from coordinate 212,943,811 downwards.
GGCAGCCTGGGAGGGATCCCTCTGCCTCTGCTGAGGCCCCTGGGGGGCTCCCCGGGGGCAGGAAGTCCAGCCAACGATCCCATTCTCCGTCGACGTCGAAGGCTTCGACGGCGGCGTCGAGAGGGATGACGACGGCGTGCTCCCCGTCTCCCCGGGGCTCCGGGTCGAGACGGCGTGACGGCTCGACGGCGAAGGAGAAGCCGACGTCGAAGCCGCCGTCGACGTCATCGTCTTCGTCGACGTCGAGGTCTTCATACCGACGCCGAAGGCGCAGGGACGTACATCGGCGCTCGCCGTCGAAGCGGCACCGACGCTCGCCGTCGAGGCGACACCGTCGGTCGTCGTCGAGGCGACACCGCCGATCGTCGTCGAGGCGACACCGCCGATCGACGTCGAGGGGCTCCTCGACGTCGGGGACATCAAGACGACGACGATCGACGCCGAGGGCGGACCGCCCGACGTCGAGAGGGCGACGTGAGAGGTCGCGCAAGAGGGGATCGACGTCGAGGAGTCGACGTTCGACGCCGAGGATGAGAGGGTCGACGTCGAGGGGACGACGTTTGACGCCGGAGTCCAGGAAGCGCCGTTCGACGCCGGAAAAGCGTCGTTCTGCGTCCAGCAGACAGCGGTCAGCGTCGAGGAGTAGGTCTCCCTCTCCCAAACGACGCAGAGGGGGCTCTAGCCCCAGGAGTCACGCCACTTCCAGTGGACGCAAGAGGAAGAGGTCGCCTGCGGATGGGGATGGATCTCCGCACCCGTCCCCTAAAGGGTCACCGGGCTCGGTGTACTCGGAAGTGTACACTCCATCTCGACCAGGGACTCCTGCTCCTCCACCCGTACCGAAGGAGGACCCTCCGCCCGTGCCACCGCTTCCTACGGGGGATCCTGCTCCACCTCCGGTCCCACCGCATGGGCCCACCCCGCAGCCGGTGGTTCCTCCGCCGAGGTCCACCTCACTGCCGTCACTGCCTGTTCCTCCCAAGGGGACCCCGAAACCGAAGCCCCGGGAGGATCCAAAGAGTCCCCGTGAGAAGCCACGGAAGACCCCTCCTCGCAAACCGAAGGAGCGCCCTAGAGCTGGCAGGTCTCGTTCTCGCTCTAGGCGCAGATCTTCCACGAGGTCGAGACACCGCCATAGGAGGCGCGAATCTCGCTCCCGCACGAGATCGTCTGGGACCAGGGACTATTCACCTACGCTGTCGGGGTCACCGGACACCAGAGTGTCCCCGATAGATGACCTGGTTGCCTTTCAAGACGTCCTGTTTAGGGGCGCGGCGAAGCTAGGCATTACACTGACAGTGCCTACTCCGAAGACGTCCGTCATTTTCGAGACTCTACATCAGAGGCACATGTCTCGTCCCCTCCTGCCCTTGGTGCCGGGCTTGGAAGAACCGGCTATGGCGCTGTTTCTCACCCCGGCTGTGACGAGAGCGGCCCCGTCCAGACTACTAAAGAAATACCGGGCTCCCGACTCGGATCCGGCCTTCTTGAGAGCGGAGCCTCCGCCTGACTCCGTCATCGTCACGGCGGCCCGCAAGCAGCACTCCACCACCCCGACCTCCACGGTTCCCCCGGACAAGGAGTCTAGGTGGATGGACTCGGCGGGGCGAAAAATCTGTGGGACTTCCGCGACATCCATGAAAGCGGCAAGTGCCACGGCTCTGTTGGGGCGTTACGACCGCGCCCCCTGGGACTCCCTCGAGCGCTTTGCGGAGCATCTGCCTCGGGAGCAGCGTGAAGACTTCATGGAGGTCCTGAGTGAGGGGATGCTGGTGGCCAACCAGATAATCAGCGCGGCTGCGGACTCTTCCCTGTTGGCTGCTCACGGGTTCTGCCACGGGATCAACCAACGGCGCCACGCCTGGCTCCGACTGACGTCCCTGAAACCGGACGCGCAGCAGAGGGTGGCCAATCTGCCGTTTTCCGGGGAGACCCTCTTCGGGAAGCACGCAGATGATGAAATGGCCCGCATGAAGGCGGAGGCCGAAACACTGACGGCGGTGGGCCTGGAAAAGCCCAAGGAAACCAAGAAGCAGTACCGCCCTTTCCAACGGCGGTTCGGAGGGCAAGGCCGAGGCCGGGGACAGGCTTCGGGGCACTCGCAACAGCAGCAGCCGTTCCGTAAGCCGTTCCAGAAGCGGCAGAAGGGCAGAGGAGGCCAGCAGTCGGCTTCGGCGCCCAAGGGCCAGGCGGGGCCTAGGCCCTAGGAACTTACTTCCCCCGGATCCGTTACCCACTCCGGTAGGGGGAAGCATCCAACTTTTTCTGGCAGAGTGGAGGAACATTACTCAGGACAAGTGGGTGCTGAATATTGTTTGCAATGGATACAGTCTTCGGTTCACCAGCCCTCCTCCAGCGATTCCCCCGGTCAGCTCGCAGTTTCAGCTGCGCGAGCTTCAGGCGGAGGCGGATATCCTGTTGAGGAAAAGGGCGATAGAGGACGTACCTCTGTCTCAGAGAGGAAGAGGTCTGTACTCCCGGTTCTTTCTGGTTCGCAAGAAGGACAGGAACGAGTTCAGGCCCATTCTGGATTTGCGACAGGCAAACAAGTGGATTCGCAGAGAAAAGTTCCGCATGCTGTCGTTGCACCAGATCTACCCTCAGTTGCAACAGGGAGACTGGCTTTGCGCTATAGACCTACAGGATGCTTACTTCCATGTGCCCATTGCACACAAACACAGGAAGTTCCTGCGGTTCCAAGTCGGCACCAATCACTATCAATACACAGTACTCCCATTCGGACTGAAGTCTGCGCCAAGGACATTCTCGAAGTGCATGGCGGTGGTAGCGGCACACCTGAGGAAGAACAAGGTGTTCGTCTACCCGTACTTGGACGATTGGCTGATCAAGGCATCCTCCTTCTCGGAAGCGCGAGCACACTTCCAGAAGACGTGCGTTCTCTTGAACAAGCTGGGGCTGCACATCAACATGGCCAAGTCTGTCCCGACTCCGGTCCAATGCATACAGTACTTGGGAGCCTCCATCAATACGCTGTCGGCAAGCGTGTCTCCTTCGGAAGAGCGACGATTATCACTCCTTCGGAAGGCTCAGGCTCTTATGACGACTCCATCTACAACAGTGAGGACGGTGTCTTCTCTACTGGGATCGATGGCCTCTTGTATCTTCCTGACGCCGCACGCACGGCTGCACATGAGACCGTTGCAGGAGTGCTTGGAGGATCAGTGGGATCAGAGGAATGGATCTTGGGACGACAAGATTCGCATGTCGCTGCATGCTCTTCAGTCCCTGAAGTGGTGGTGTTCGGCGGAGAATCTCCTCAGAGGGGTTCCCTTTCACAAGGACATTCCCACGCAGACTGTCGTGACGGATGCGTCTCTTCTGGGATGGGGAGCGCACTCCGGGACTCTACAGATTCAAGGCACGTGGTCACCGATGGAGGCCACGTATCACATCAATTTCCTGGAACTCAGGGCTGTTCCCTTGGCGCTGAAGGCCTTTCTTCCGTCCTTCCAGACCAACTCTCTGCTTGTACAGACGGACAATACCACCACGATGTATTACCTCAACAAGCAGGGGGGCTCGAGATCGCGCACTCTGTCGCAGGAGGCGCAAGCGATCTGGCACTGGCTCCTAGCCAGAGGACTGACGATAACGGCCACCCATCTACCGGTGTGCAGAATGTTCAGGCAGACGCACTGAGCAGACTGCTTCAGGAAAACCACGAATGGGTCATAAACGACGAAGTACTAGGAGAAGTCTTCGCAAGGTGGGGAACTCCAGACGTAGATTTGTTCGCCACCGCCGAAAACAGCAAGTGCAGAGACTTCGCCTCCAGGTACTTCCAGCAAGGGACGCTGGGGAATGCGTTATGGATCGACTGGACGAACAGCTTTCTGTACGCTTTTCCTCCCATTCCCCTGATTCCGGCGGTGCTCATCAAGCTGGCCCGGTCCAGGGCTCGGATGATACTCATCGCTCCGGAGTGGCCCAGGCAGTGGTGGTTCACGGACCTACTTCACCGGTCTCTCCTTCCTCACATCCGGTTGCCGTGCAGGCCGGACCTTCTCACGAAGTTCGGGGGACGGATGTTACACCCCAACCTCTCGTCTTTGAGTTTGGCGGCATGGCTCCTGAGATAGTGCAATATGGCCATCTGAATCTGCCCGACGATTGCATGGACATACTGAAGGAGTCCAAGAGACCTTCCACTCGGACTTCATACGCTTACAAGTGTAAGAGGTTTTGTATCTGGTGCCAGTCTAAGAACCATGATCCTACGACCTGTAAGGAAGATGTCATCCTTCCCTACCTTTTACATTTGGCGCAGTCTGGCCTTAATGTGCATTCCATTAAGGTTCATCTGGCTGCATTGACTGCCTACAGGAAATGCCCTTCACAGACGTCCTTTTTCCAGATCCCTGTGATCAAAGATTTTCTGGAAGGATTGAAGAAAGTATTCCCTCCTGTCAGGCTTCCCTCGCCTTCATGGGAATTGAATGTGGTGCTGTCCAGATTGATGAAGGAACCTTTTGAACCGATTCATAAGGCTTCGTTGCAGCACCTGTCCTGGAAGGCGACGTTCCTCGTGGCCATTACATCGGCCCGCAGGGTGAGTGAAATTCAGGCGTTGTGTTGTAATGAACCTTATACTGTATTTCATGCTGCTAAGGTTGTTATGCGTACTCACCCTAAATTTCTTCCCAAGGTTATTTCTGACTTTCATGTCAACCAGACTATAACTTTACCTACGTTCTTTCAGAACCCTTCATCCCCAGCGGAGAGGTCTCTCCATTCTCTGGATGTTAGGAGGGTGTTGAAATTTTATCTGGATAAAACCAAGGATATCCGTAGGTCTGACCAGTTGTTTATCAATTATGGATCGGTCAGGACAGGTCTTGCGACCTCTAAGCAGTCCATCTCTAGGTGGATTGTGTCCTGCATACAATTGTGTTATCAGAAAGCTAATAAGACCTTAGGAGGTAAGCCTAAGGCTCATTCCACCAGGGGCAAAGCTGCCACGACGGCTCTGCTCCGTAACGTGCCAATTGCTGAGATCTGCAAGGCAGCCACTTGGAAGTCGATTCATACCTTTGCTAAGCATTACTGCCTGGACACTGACGCCAGGGCAGACGCTCAGGTTGGACAGGCTTCGCTGCGGAATTTGTTCGCACAATAGTGGCATTATGTATTTATTCTCCACCGCCGCTTCGTTGTGGGGATGGGCTTGCCATTCTATTCACTAGATTATGACTATACACAGAGATCCCCTACTACAGAAGGAGTAGTTTCTGTCCTGTAACTCCAGTTCTGTAGTAGGGGTATCTCTGTTATAGTCATAAGCGCCCTCCCTCCTCCCCGGTGGAGAATTCTTCATGTGAACAATGCTGCAGGTCTGGCGTTTTATACGCCTTCAAAAAGAACTGAAAGTAAGTTGGACCTGCTATGCATTCTGGGATACTGGGAGAAGTCTGGAAAGTTCTCTTAAAGGCACAGTATCCTATTTAAGCCACATAATGGCAGCCTATGGGGCTTGTCTGTCCCTACCTTCCTCTCTATCATTCCTGAGTCTTGGACTGGGGGAGGCAGGTTTCTCTATGGTAGAAACTGGCAGGCTGGGCTGTGTGTGGTGATTTTTGGTGGAATTTCTAGTTGAAGTACTGGACAGTGTAGCCTGTGGATATAGGCTGCATTATTTGTATTTAAATTCTCTCTTAAGTGTCTTTGCAGTTTCTGCATGATTTTGACAACTTAAGAGATTATTTTTGATTGCCGGGGTCCACGCACATGGGCGGGACTATTCACTAGATTATGACTATAACAGAGATACCCCTACTACAGAACTGGAGTTACAGGACAGAAACTACTCCTTCATGCTCTGTGCCTTATGTCGTGAGACGGAGCTCTTAGGAGAAGGTTGTCTTTTTTCCTCACAATCGAGGCAAGGATGTTGGGGGAGGGTGTGGCGTAATGGCCAGAGCAACCGGCGTTAGAACTGTGAAACTGCTGCCGAGTTTGGAACTGGGGAACCAGGTTCGAATCTCGGCATTCGCTCAACTTCCTGTGATTCTGTGCAAAATCACTTATTCTCCCGGTTCCAAAAAAACATTAATTAATTTGTCCTTGTAACTGGTTCTCGTGTAAAGTGCTCCAGTACCTTCATGTCGAGAAAAAGCCACAGCACTTTGAGGTCTAGGTGAGAAGAGAGCATATGAAGGACTGGTGCTTCCTTGGTCCGAAGAAAGGCCTGTCTATAGTTACCGATGTCTGAAGAGGGTCTTTATGTCCAAGATGCGGCTTTCTCAGGAATTTCCTAAGTCCCCCTGGCATCCCTTTCCGTTAGTGTTACTGAGAATTTGACCTTTTTTAGGTCTCGCCTAGCGTTGCCGCGCACATGCGCAGCTCGCTTGGTGAGATTTATTGCTAATGAGTACTTTTAGAAAAGGGCTTTATGCCCCGCCCCTCATTTCTATTGGCTGGCATCACCGTTTATGCTAAACGGTGGCCGCCATTGGAAATTAGCTATCTGTGTTACCTCCCTTTGTCTTTTTGGGCCGGCCCACCCAGACTGGCTCGCCTGCATTACTGCTGTCATGACGAAGTTTCTTATCAGAAGCTTTGTCACGCTGCCTTGCACGCGCCAGTCTGGCTCTCTGATTTGGCGCTGTGAGAGCGCTCTTCATATGGTAACGGGCTTGTTGGCTACTGCTGCTGGTCACGTCGGTTTTACAGTTCCGGCGTATCCAAGATTCTACTTCCTGCTTCCAGCATCTGGGGAGGTGGTCGAGGGCAGCGCTGTGACAGCCAGAACCGCCTGAGGAGTGCCATCCCTGCTGAGTAAGCTAGGCTCCGTACAAGCACTGCGGCTGCACTCAGCCGCTGCAGGGTTGTCCCCCTGGGAGCACTGCGGAAGTGGCTCAGCTAGAGCTGAGTGCAGCTAGCGGCTTACCACTGTGCCCCGCATGCAATCTTTCGCCATTCTGCAACCGCAGCCTGGCCCCTTCCCTGGCGAGAATCCAAGCAGCCATACCCGACCACCATTCTGCCGCCCCTCACGCCAGCGCACCTCACTGTCCCCTACTAGGTTCTGAGACACAGGTAAAGGACGCAGCGTAACGTGTCTGGGTAGTGGCTAGGCTTGGCTAGCCTGATTGAGGGGGCTTGATCAAGTCTGCGCAGCCGTGCCCAGGAAGACCAGAAAAGCTCTGCTCTTTGGGCAGCTTTCACCACATTGCACGTGCCACATAGTCCTTGCCCTCCCTGATTTCCTTGGCCCCTATAGGTGCACCACCCTCCCCTTTGGGTCTGAGACCCAGAAACCCAGCGTTGGGCGTAAGCCCCCACCAGCCATGGCCGGCAGGTCAGTCTCAACATTAGAAACTAGAGCCAGGATTTATGTGGGTAGTTAGGAAATGGCACCTCCGCCTAGTGTACGCTAATCACATTCACTCTTATTTTGGACGGTGCCAACAGGAAGGGGTTGACCAGAACCCCCTTAATTACCGACTGAAGGCCTACTGCAAATGAGAAAGAGCATGTGCACACGTCTAAACTCTATAGTTGAGTGTGTACTATGTGTGTAACAATCACAAAACACATATATACGTCATGCAAATATTTCAAGAAGCAATAAACATTTCAGAAGTTCTTTTTGTGTTCTTCTTTTAATCTTGCCAGGTCACCCATCCAACACGTATTTCGTTTGGGAAGTGGACCCAAGACCTGATCAGGGCTTGAGGCAAAGTTGAAGATAAAGGGAATCTAATACTCTCAGCTGGTTGTAAATCTGTCCCGGCTGGCCTGAAGGTGAATGTGTGTGATCCTTCAGCATTACTCTACCCAGGGAATCTCTGAGCCGGTTCTATTTCGTCCCAGCTGCCCTGGAGGTTTAGCGTATCTTGTCCTTCAGCAATGTTTAATAACCATAAAAGACGTAAAAACTCGGAGAACCGGTGAACATTCCAACCAGGTTCGCAATGAGTGATGAACAGGCAGTGCGGCCACGAGAAGGTCCGTTGGAACTGCTGGAAAAGTAATACCAGAGGAGTACCTCGGCTGATCAGCGAGTGAGCTGTTTCTCAGGAAAACCGGCACCGCGTCTATGAACTGGTGCACAGGCTCTTTTTCAGTCTCCACATTAGTCTCGCCATCATCTCTGTCTCATAACAACATCTTCTCTGCATGGCAGGGGCTCCAAAAACACAGTGAAAATGTGCATTCATGAAGGATGAAGGTGCAGCCCTCTCTCCCACAAGGGAGGAGGTAACAGATCCTTCACTTCAGCCCCCTCGAACGCCTACACCCGCCCCTCTAGGGGAAGGGCAAGTTGGGCTAAGGGTGAGCAGCCTGGTTAGGGGTTCAATCAGCCTTTCAGACTCTGTTCTACCAAAATATCTGCAACTTCGCCAAGATTCAAAAGACCACTAGTCAAACAGTAACGATTGAGGGCTTTTTACAAGTCAAGAAACCAGCATTTGCAGTTGGGCAGAAGATTGCCAAAGACCAACATTCTTCGGCCCTGGAATATAGCGCCTCTCCTTTATTTCCTCGATTTCCTATGGCACTGGAAAAAAATAAATTTGAACAAGATCCTCCGTTGCCCCTCCTTAACCCGGCAAGTAGCTTTCGGAAATCAGGTGGGAACCATCACACAGACCAGCATCCCTCCCAAGGGCCGCGGCACGCCCTCTTCAGTCTTCTACTTTCACAATTTTGCAGCCATTAACTGTCTACCGTCGGGAGGGTTTCTTAATTGTAATTGTAAATTGATACTTGTATAGCGCACTACTCACCCGCAAGGGTCTCAAGGCGCTTGTACGAATACCGCTGTGGAACCCATCCTGGCTTTCCCTGTGAGGCGTCCACTCCTGGGCACCCCCAAGGTGGAGGCCAGGCATCCTTAGCGTTGTGGGGGCCGTTGTGGAGATTAAGCAAGCTATTGCCCAGAGTTGCAGAGTGGGACTCCATGATTGGAATAGGCACCGAGGCGAGAATGATCAGGTCCGTGGAAATTTGAGCCCAAGACCCACCGAGGCGGGGAATTGAACCCTGGTCCCGGGCTAGACTTCTGCATCAGGGTCTGCCGCTCTAACCATTGAGCCACACTTCTCCACGTTTCGTAAAGGTGCTCCAGCACTTGCTGGAAATCCTCACGAGGACTGGGGCTGGCTCGCAACTGAGCCAATGTGCGACCACCTTCAATGCAAGGAGAATAGCAAATCTGATCCGGAAAAGAAGACCTGACCGTGCCCTTGTCCCCAGCAGCACTGCAGCAGCCATTTACAAACAAGACTGGGAGTGCTGGTCTTGCGCACTGGAAGAGCTGTTCAAATTCTGCATAATCACCGAAACCTCACCAGCATCTTGGCACGGCTCGATCTTACACCCGATTTACAACCAGCATTTGCAATGCACCAGGTCTCGCATTTACGTGAGTTTCATCTATTGACATTGTAAATGACAATGCCTTTTATTTATGTTTTGGTTTTTGAAACCTAAATAAAACTCATTGTCATTTACAATACCAATAGCACCAACTCGCGTAAATGCGAGACCTATTGCATTGCACATGCTTGTTATGCATAGAATTGTGGGAGGATTTAGTAACTTTGCTGTGCAATGCAATTGGTTGCGTTAAGGCGGCACTTTGTAGCGCTACCCTTTGCAAACGTGGTATGGAAGTTTATTTACAATTTGATATAGTGCGGACATGGCCCGAAGGCATGGGAGCGCTTTTCAACAGTGGCGGGACATATGGGATCACAATGGGTTCCAGTTATAGAAATCAAACACGAACGTTTATTTCGGTAAATACCACACGAGATATTTACAGATTGTTATAAAATCACTAGAATTTGATTAAAATAGAGAACTTCCTTCGCCTATTTTATGATTGCTCGATGTTTTTTTGCTGGCGAGTCCGCATCTGTCTACTCCAATGTACTGCAGTGGTACAGTTACTCCTTGTTTCCACTGGGTGGCGGTAAAAGATAAGCGATGCCACGTCGCCTGACGCTGTGAATTTATTCTTTTTAAGCTTTGCTTCGAGAGGAGCGGACTGTGGCAGGATAACGAGGCCGTCCTTTATAAATGGACTTGGTGTTTTCACCTTTTATATCTATGAATGTTCTAACTTTGTCTAGGCTATTTATATTGCTGCTGCTGGTCATTACTCTGCTCGCGCCTTCCATTACTTTACCATTATCTTAATTATAAACCTAATGGAATGTTGGCCCCGTGATCCTGGCCGCTGATTTGCTGCTCCGGCTGGGATTTATGGTCGGCAGACACTTGCCCAGCTAACAGGACAACTTAAAGTTTTGCGCTGCTTTTTCAATTTTGTAAAAATAAATAAATCCATAAATATAAGATTGTCTCTTTAACATGTCTAAAGTCGGATACCTCGTGTACGCAAGGCAGAGCTGTTACTTATAATCTATAACCTCCGCGCACCCACCTCACTGAAACGGGGGCAGAGAAGACTTACAAATGAATAGTGTTTCGATTTAGGTTTTTAGCGAGTACTCCGTTAGTAGCACCATAAAAAGCACGGTAGTTGTAGCCACGCTGCGAAGTATAGGCAAGGAGTGAAAAAGAAATGGAAACGTGCTCCAAACGCATCACATCCCCTCCGCCCCCAGATTATGCTTTTCTCTATACTGCAGCCCAGAATACACAAGATTCCCAGGCCGGCGTCGATCTCCTCTTTACAGGGCAAGCACCTGGGTGCCGGACCACCCCTGAAGAGTTCACCCTCCCAGCCCCATGCCAGTCACTCCCGCTGCTCAGCTGTTGTTTGGACGCTACGTTTGCGCTGTTTTTTTAGCCTCTCCGTTTGTTCGTTGCCTATCAAGGGATGTACTTCTGCCTTCACTGCGATGCATGATGGGACTGTTTTACATCTAAAAAGTTTGCTTGATCATCAATTCAATTCTTTATTAAGATTTGGATCTCAAATGAGGCCCACAGAAAGCTTAAGACTAATTGCACTAAAATTAAATCACATTATATCATAATAGTATTGAATAAATACATATTCAAATAATTTATCCACAATTATATAAATACATATATTGGCATAGTTCCAGAAGACTAGGGTACAGCACTATGAAACAAATATTCCATTTGCTGTCCAGAAAATTCTCCCTAAAAATATGGTGCTGGGTGGTATATAAATTCATACTGCAAATAAAAGGAAAAATCTGCCCCCTTGACAACTATAGAGCTAAATCCAGCAAAATTCATGCGTATATTATAGTGGAGTGGTGTGGCTCACTGGTTAGAGGCGGCAGACCCAGAAGCAGAGAACGGCCCGGGACCAGGGTTCAATTCCCGACGCGGCAGGGTCGTGGACCAGGGTCAGCGGACTCGATAATTCTCGCCTCGGTGCCTACTCTAACCAGGGATCACACTCGGCAACTCTGGGCATTAGCTTGCCTCATCTCTACAACGGCCCCCCACATTCGCCGGGGATGCCTGGTTTCACCTTGGAGATACCCAGTACGGACCATCTCACAGGGATAGCCAGGACGGGTTCCCCAGCGGTCTACAGCGCCACGACGCCTCAGGGCAGCAGTGCGCTTTACATTACATTACATTCAATATAATTAAGACTTCTATGGATAAAAGCAATTCATAAAACATAGAAAGAAAAGTTCTAATTTGTGCAAATGCTCCATTTCTACCTCAAAACCCACTCCCTCATAGCAGCAAAAGTATGTGGAAATTACTCTTACAAAATATGATCAATAAACAATCTTAAGAGGAGGAGCTACGCGGGCATCCAAGATGGTCGCGTGAGCAGAGAGCTCCCGAGACCCGCGCCGTCCTCCTTTATCTATCCTTCACCTATCCTGGTCATTTCGACGGGCTTTTGCAGCGCTATCATCGCTGATGCTACTGATCCTTTTCCGGTCGAAATCGGACCCTGGGGACCATTTTTCTGCAACTTGCAACTTTCTGGCCTACCCACGGGCGCGACCGGGGACTCGGCTGCCCACTGTGGCCGACCTGTAATTGAACAACAACGGCTGCCTGGCACCTGGCCCGCCGGAGGTGTATTGCTTTCACTTTCGGTTTCCTTCCCTTTGTTCCCGTCTCCTCCTACTCTGCCTTGCCTGCTGCCCTCTCAGTCTGCACGCTCCTCCGTTGGACTGGCAAAGAGGCCGCTACACCTCTGTCTCAGTGGCGCATCGGAGTTTCGAGACTTTTCTACCTGCCCGTCACTTCCTTTGCTAACCGGCAGTCTCTGATTGCGAGATGGCGACGAAAGTGGAGGCCGAAAGACGTCGGAAGGCTGCGTCCCGGGGGGGATCGATCCAGACGAACATGATCGAACGCTATACCCAGCCGAGAGGCTCCCCCGGGGCCGTATGCATGGGTGCTGAAGGACTTCAAACGGACACATCGTCTACGTCGGAAGTGTCGCTCCAAGACCTTATGGCTGCCATTACTGGGCTCAAGGCTGACATGGGCCAACAGTTTGAAGCCGTAGTGACCAAAATAGACACGGTGGCGGTGGATGTGACTCTGATTCGAGCCGACCTGGCCAAAACGAATGAGCGGGTGAAGGCACTGGATCTTAAAACGTCGAGCCTGGTGAACGACATGGCTGAGGCGCAATCCGAAATTGGCAATCTGCGTGCATCGCACGACATACTGCTCAGGCGGATGGAGGACTATGACAACAGGGCCAGGCGAAACAACATACGCCTTGTCGGAGTGCCGGAAGGCGATGGTGCGGTAGCGACCGACCTTTTGGTCGAGGAACTGACAGTCGCCCAACTGGCTCCGGCAGGACTTAGTAAGTTCTTTGCCGTAGAGCGCGCTTATCGTTTTCCCGGAGGCCAAGTGAAGCCGGGGAACCCGCCGAGGCCTATCATTGCCAGGCTCTTTCACTACCGGGACAGGGATGCTATCCTCCAGGCCGCCCGTAAACATGGTCCCCTAAAGTATGACAATGCCTCTGTCTCCATATATCCCGACTTCCCTCCTCAAGTGCAGCGGCAAAGATCAGGTTTCCTCGGAGTGAAGCGTCGCCTAAGGGACCGGGGACTGAAATATGCCATGCTGTTTCCGGCCCGGCTCCGGATCGAATATCGGGAACGTGCCTATTTCTTTGATCAACCTGAACGTGCAGCCGACTGGTTGGACTCGTTGCCGGCAGATGACTTTGGGAGCGGAGGCCCTGGTGGTGCGGAAGGTGGTGCAGCGGCCCAGGAGTAACAGATGCCCTGGAGGTTTCGATTGAGACTATGCAACGTATTGTACATATTGACTTATTCCCTAATGACTCTGCCCGTGGCGGCGCGGTAACGGGTGATTTCTCCCTTCCTCCTCGGGGGGTTCTTTGTGTAGACGTATGGGGCGACAGGCACACTGCAGTTGGGGGTGGCTTTTTAGTCAGCAGGGGTGCAGGGAGGGGGGTGTTGTAACGGGTTTGGGTTCTGGGGTCGGTGTTTGGGGACTGGGTTGTGTTTCGTTTACTTTGTTCTGTTCTCTGTTTCATGGTATTTCATATCTTGCAATGACTGTTCATAGTGGGTCCGGCTGGGGGGTGGGTGTGGAATGTTTTTGTCGTAATGGGGGGGGGGTGAAATGCGGATTCTTTCTTGGAACGTAAATGGTCTGGGTGACAGGATTAAGCGGGGCATTGTACTGCAATTCTTGAGGCGCCACGCCCCTGATGTTGTGTTCCTTCAGGAGACCCACTTGATTGGCAATGCTTGCAAGGCCTTAGACCGCCGGGGTTATCGACTGGTTGCACATGCGGGTTTCACCTCGGGTTCCCGGGGTGTGGGTATTATGGTAAAGTCTTCCCTTGCTCTTGCTATTGATGATGTTATCCTGGATGGGCGTGGGCGGTATGCTGCTGTTTCGGGGAGGTGGGAGGGTAAACAGGTCGTGTTTGTTGTTGTCTATATCCCCCCGGGACTGCAGGCTACCACTTATGCTGATTTAGGCAGGACTCTCCTTGGGCTGCCAGATGGCTTGTTGGTCCTGGGCGGGGACTTCAATTCTGTCATGTCCGGCGACTGCGACCGACTACCCCCCAGAGTATTGCCACAGTCCCAGATGTGGCTCAGTGAAATGGCTGATACGTTTGGCTTAGTGGATGTCTGGCGCTCACTGCATCCCACACTCCAACAATACACCTTTCACTCTGGTGCGCACGGCAGCCTCTCCCGTATCGATTATTTTCTTATGTTAGCCTCCACTTTGTCCACTGTTCGTGAGATTCGGCATCTTCACCGGGGTATCTCGGACCACTCCCCCCTGCTGATTACGATTTCTGTGGGGGGTCTGCCTGGTAATAGAGTTCCCCCGATCCCTCCCTGGCATTTTAAAAACCCCCGGCTCCGCTCCGATGTGATTAAGGCAATAGATTGCTATTTTTCTGAGAATCTGGGCTCAGTCACTTCCCCCACTGTTCTCTGGGAGGCCTTCAAGACGGTTATTCGGGGTTCCGCCCTGTCACTCATTGCTACTGAGCGTAGGGTCAAGAGGGAGGCTGTTGTGGCTCTTGAAACCGAAATCACTGCGCTTGAAAGTGAGTTGGGTGGGAATGACACGCCTGCACTGTTGCACGAATTGGAATTGAAACAAGCAGACTATAAGGCCTGTGTCACGGACGCTGCTAAATTGATGCGGTCCAATCAACTTGGTCGACTGTATGATGTGGGTGACAAGGCTAGTAAGCTTCTTGCGTGGCTGGATAAGACTGAGCGTGCGAGTCGTGTTGTTCCCTCCATTGTTCGTGATTCTGGTGTGAATGTCTCTGATCCGGGTGAGGTTGTTGAGTGCTTTGTTGACCACTTCCGTATGGTTTATACGCCTGTTAGTGATCGAGATGAGGCCGACTCCAGGTTACTCCTGCGTGACATCGCCTTGCCTACTGTGTCTGAAGCGGACTGCCTCGCTCTGGAGGCCCCCTTTACTGTCGACGAGATTGCCCTCGCAATTCGTTCCCTTCGCTCGGGTAAGGCAATGGGCCCTAATGGACTCCCCATTGAACTTTACAAACTTTGTCCCGACAAGATGGCCGCCCACCTGCGTCACATGTTTCTCGAGGCGGCTGAGGCTGGATGCCTCCCCCTTGAGCAGCGCCTCGCTACCATAGTGGTCATTTATAAGGATGGCACACCTCGTGACCAATGTGCCTCGTACCGCCCCATCTCCCTCCTTAATGCGGAACCCAAAATCCTCGCTAAGGTGCTGGCCAATCGGATGCTTGCTGTGATTTGTGACCTGATCCACCCGGATCAATCCGGTTTCATCCCTCACAGGAACACTGCTCTTAATTTGCGTAGGCTCCACAGTGTTCTCGCGAGAGCTTCTATTCTCGCCGAGCCAGCAGTGATCGCCTCCCTTGATGCCACGATGGCATTTGACACCATTGAATGGCCCTACCTATGGGCAGCCCTCGCCAAATTCGGCTTTGGCCCCAACTTCATCGCATGGGTCAAGCTTCTTTATGAACAGCCGCTAGCTCAGGTCGCGGTGAATGGAAGGTGCTCGGACCCCTTCCCCTTGGGCCGTGGCACACGTCAAGGATGTCCCCTTTCTCCGCTTTTGTTCGCTTTGGCACTCGAACCTCTTGCCGCGTGGCTCCGGTGGGAACCCTCGATCAAAGGGATCCGATGGTCCCCTGACCTCGAGGATCGTGTCTCTTTGTATGCGGATGACATCCTCCTTTATCTTACTTCCCCTCAGAAGTCACTCAATGTTCTCTTCGACGTCCTCACGTCCTTCGGTAAAAACTCGGGACTGGTCATTAATTGGACCAAGTCCTGTGTCTATGCCATAGCTGGTACTCTACCGCCTCTCCCGCGCAGATTTCCCATCCTGGTAGCGACTGACGGTTTTAAATATCTGGGGGTCCATGTATCCATGATCTCTTCGGTCCGCTATGAGCGGAACTTGTATGCCCCGCTCCGCAGACTGAAGCAGGATGTTCGGCGATGGCGCGATCTGCCCTTATCTCCATTGGGCCGGGCGGCGCTCTTCAAAATGATGTCGCTTCCCCGCTTCCTCTATGCCCTGCAAAATTTCTTCGACCCCGTTCCAGCCCGCTATTTCCATGAAGTCGAGAGTTTGCAGCGGCAACTTATCTGGGATGGCCGTGCCCGCATTGCTTTATCTAAGCTCACGCTCTCCTGGTACGACGGAGGTATTGCGCTGCCGGATATTAGACGATACTACTGGGCCTCGCACCTGAGCGCCATCAACCATGCGACATACTCTCCGGAGCCCGCCCCTGCCTTTGCTTTAGATAAACTGCTGTTGCCCGGTGGTAACTTTAATAGGGCGCTATATTCTAAGGCCCCCTTTAGACTCCTTACGGGCCCGACGAAATGTGCAGTGCGGGCGTGGCGAGACGCTACGGTGGCCACGGGCTGGGGTGGTAGACTGACACGGATGACGCCACTGTATGACTCGGAACGACTGGGCAACCTGTGGAAGACGAAAGGGTTTGAGAAATGGGACATGATTGGGATAAGTACTGTGGGGGACCTTTGGACACGTGGCGCGGTTAAGTCCTTTGAATCACTAAAGCTGGAATACCGGCTCGATGATAGGGAGCACTTCCGATATATGCAGGTGAGACATGCCTTGTCTTCTGTCTTCCTCTCCGGTACGGACGTTCCGCAGTCCTCCCCTTTGGAGGATCGAGTTCTAGATGGCCACGTCCCAGACAGTACCATCTCCTTGATTTATAAGAAACTTATTAATAACAGAGCTGACCAGCTCGAGAAGCTCCGGGCTGCCTGGACTGCTGACGGACTCGAATTGGACGACGAGGACTGGCAGTCCGCTGTCTCCTCCCCTAAGGAGGTGGCTATTCCGGCACGACTTCGCTTTGTCCAACTGAAAATCCTCCATCGCGTGTATCTCACTGGAATGCGTCTGGTGCGAATGGGTCTGGTTACAGACGGACGCTGCAAGCGTGGGTGTGGGATGGATGGTACCTTTCTTCATGTTCTGTGGGAATGTCCAATGATTGTAGCGTACTGGTCTAGGGTGCATGACGTTATGAGTCGTGTCATGGGGGTCCCATTGCTTCCTGAGGCGCGTCGTTGTCTGTTGAATGTGTGGGAACCGACTGACTGCACCGCTGCCCAGACACTTTGGGTCACCCTAGGCAATATGATCGCGAAGAGGGATATTGCGCAGCTCTGGGGCTCCCCTAGACCGCCAGTGCTAAGTGCCTGGAAAGAGAACATGGACTGGTCCATGTTCCGAGAGAAGACGGTATACGAGGCCCGGGGGCGTCCGGGGAAGTGGTCCAGAGTTTGGGCCCCCTGGAATACTTACCGTGGAGACATTTGTTCTCCTCCACTTGACTACGAGGTCCCTCTCCCCTCCTCTCCGTGATTTACGTTCCTCTCCTCTACTCACCACATGCTTTGCTCTCTTGTGCGCGCCACCCCCCCCCATGCCCTCGTTGTTTCTCCTGCATCCATTCCCCCCCTCCCACCTCCAGCAACCCTTGCCACTATGATACCATGTGTTTGTTGTTTGTGTTCTCTTCGACAAAAACATAAAATTAAACCTTTCTTATCCTAATTGTATGATATTACGCTCTTGCCGATAATGTTGATGTGATAGATTGCTCCAGCAACGTACTGCCTCGTATTGCACTTTTCGCTCAGCCTGTTTTTGTCATAGTGGCCGGCCCTGCGGGGTTGTGGGCAGACGCTGTGTATTGTGCATTTGTAAATAAAGGTTTAAAAAAAAAAAAAAATAATAAAAAATAAATAAACAATCTTAACAAAAGTCTGCATCTAGATCCGCAGTTTACATTCTTACTAATCACACAGTTATCAGAGCCCAAAATAATGAACTTATATTCAGTTTTAGTCTCCCATGGTTCCTGGCTTGATCATCCTTGTGCCATATCTCACCGTTCATTACCTACACTATGGCTGCGCACCTCATCGTGTGTACATGTTGGTGAACGTACTTAGCTAACCCAGGAGTGGGACTCAATTTCCCTGGGTGTGGCTTCTCTCTTGAAGTCCTTAAACATTTCAGTCCCTTGCTTAATAAGGACTTTGGACCTGTGACACAAGACGGATTGGGTACTGCTATCTCTCCCTCTCCTGAAATCTCATTTTCTGCAGGTCTTCTAAACTGTTGCTCTTTACCTAGACATGCACTTGATATTTACAATTTTCTAATTGATAGTAACTGGTATTTGCTGTTCCTCAACACAACCTGGTTAAATACCGTTCTACCATCGATGTTGCTCTAACAATTCCCCAAGACTTCTCTATCAAGCATTTTGATAGCAATGATAGAAAAGGGGGTGGGTGGCCATTATACATTGCTATTTTTTTCTTGCTCTGTCTCTGAACGTAACAATGTTAATAATATTGAAGGCGTGTCCATCAATATTATTTTAGCTCCTACTTTCGCAGTATCATGCATGCTTATTTGTTGCCCGCATGAAGCCACATCTTTACAGCTTTTGACTAACACTTTAGGTCAACTATGTTCACTGCATACTAACTTTGTTGTATTAGGAGATTTTAACCTTTCAATAATGATTAATCTCTTCAAAATTCTCATTTCCAAAAGTATTTTATTCATACTTGATTTTTTTCATACTTGTTTTTTACTTTTCGTGAGATTTCACAAACTTTCCATAGATTCTCACTGATATTAACTTATGTTAGTCCTTCCACATTAATCCTTCCAATGCATTTCGGCTTGAACGAGCCTTCATCGGGGAAGTCTAAAAAAGTAAATACAACACCATAACTATGTATTCCTCCTCTATTCATAATTTTAACATTCTAATCAACATATTAGTGAAATGTAAATACATGCATGTATACTAAAGTGAAGAATCGTGATTTGCAAAACATCGTAATATGCAAAACAATTCTATGAGCATTCCTGTAATCAAACGATCATTTAAAACTGAAACGGAGGTTTAAACATGAATCATAAAAGCCTTTCACAGCGCTACGTTGTATCACAATGTTTAAACTAACTCGCGGTTATTCAATGGGCATTGTACTAAAGATTACGCGCTGAACTGTAACAACCAAAGTAACTGCTCCCGAGCCTCAAGCTTAGCGGGTTGCATCGCCGGTTCTTACCGTGGTTCAAGATTTACTTGCTCTACTCTCATAGAGCTGTCGCCATGTCTGGCATGTGCCTAGAGTCAAAAAGGCCCGCACTGGTGGGAGAAGATTCTCATTTAATACGGCAAAGCTTTGGAACTCGCTCCCCCTAAAACTTCGAGCTGAACCCTGTACACTGCGTTTCCGCAAAGGTCTTAAAACCTTTCTGTTTCCGGCATAACGCCTCGATGCTGTCCCCTCTACCATCTGATGTTGTCTGGAAGCGCCGGGATGCCCAAGGGTAGCTGCGCGCTATATAAGATTTTAAATAATAATAATAATAATAGCAGAGACCAAGCCCTGCTACGGCTCAAATCTTTCATTAGCAAGCATACCCAGGCAGTTTTTTTTCTCCTTTCACCTCTGCAGCAAAGCCCCTGGATTTTGGAGTCCCACATGGTTTGGCTCTTAGCCCCACCCTTTTTAATAATTTCTTGGAACCCCTAGCTAAAATCGTTGAGTCCTGGGGAGTGGGACTTGTATCCTAAGTGGATGATACTCAAATCCTCCTTGCTTTTCAGGAACATGCTTCATCATCCTTGAGTTTTTTTCAGTCTTGTCTCAATTTAGTGGTGGCCTGGATGAATGCTAGTTACTTGCAACTCAACTCAGATGAGACTGAGATTATTTCCTTGGCATCCAGTCCATTCCTGACTCGAGCCTCTGGTGGCTGTTTGAAATGAGCCCGGCCTTGAATTAGTAAGCTGGGTACAGAGTCTAGTGGCCCACCATTGGTGTCTCGGCAGACCCGCCGAGTTGAGGGTCGTATCGGGACACAGTGATATGACACAGGCAGAGGTCAGGGGCTTGAGAACCATACATAGATCCATTGTATGGGTGGACCGAGACACCAATGGTGGGCCACCCGACTCTGTATCTGACTAACTGATTCAAGGCAGATATTTTATTATTATACTATTTGTGCAGAGTGACACTTTTTATCTTTGGTCTTGAGGAATGCCCAAGAACTCAGAGTCATATATGGGCATAAACATATCGACCTCATAATAAGTAAACTGCGCTATTGACGCACAGTTTTTTACTCTGTTTTTAATCCTATCGACCGGAGGCCCCAGAATAAATTACGGTTTTTTCCCACCAGAGAGACACTTTTAAACTGTTAGTCCTTTGCCCTCTACCCCTCACTCAGATCCCTGATACTGCTCATCTTTTACAAAATACCTCCGCTCCTCCCTGGCTGTGGAGTTGTAGCCCACAGACGGTACCTCGCGGTCCTGCTGTGAGGAGGAAACCCAATGATGAAGCATGTCACCTGCTGGTGAGGGTTCTCATCCTTACAACTACACAACTTTGTCTCTCCATTCCCTTCTCTATTTAGTCCTATTTTATACCAGACGTACTCTATATGTGAATTGATAATATTAGGGAGCGTGATTTCTTTGGTTAGATGCTCACTCCCCTTGTGTGATTTATGGAATAAAAGTCCGTCATGAATAAAACTGAAAATGAGGACTCTTTTAAGGCATATCAACCCTTTCTTCCTCGGCACACATTTAATTTGGCCTAATATAATATGCAAACTAAATGGTCAAGATACCTAGTGTAGGATCAATTACAAGAGAGGGCCATACTGAGTCTCAGCCCGAGTCAAAAGGTGACATCAAGCTGAAGATTAAGCATGACCAGAAGCTTAAGCTTCTGGTCATAACTTAAGCAGTTATTAGCCTTAAGCTAATAACTGTCCGCCAGTTGAATCTATACAACAAAACAAATCAGCCTGAGTCGGAACAATTAGCTCAAGACAAAACACACCTTCAATATGACAATGACCAGTGTACCATTCACGTGGACCATGTTTCACAAATTCTTTGGAATTGCGTTCCTTTACCACCCCAAAAGATCTTCCCACAATAAGCACCAGAGGAAGTAGAAATCCTCTTCTTCCTTGAGTAAACCCTCCTGCTTGTTCAACCATCCAGAGTGTGGACACTGGACTCTTAGATGTCATCTGGGAAAATCCTGAAATTGAAAAATATGAAGCTTGATTTCCAGGCGCCATTGACTGGCCTTGCTCATGTCAATTTCTTTCCGCTAGCGATGCTGGATTTGTTCAGTAATGTGCTTGTAGACTGAGCTCCAGTTCCTAACGTTGAACCCAATCCTGAGATTCTTGTGACTCCAGCACTTCTGACCCTGACAAGTTTGCACCTATTTGGGTTCCTGTCCTGGTGCCTAATAAGTCATCAAAACCAGCCAAGGCAGCTTCACCCATTTAGTCAGTGCCATCTTTGATGTCGAGGCAGATGGTGGTGTCCTTGGAGCAAACCCTTGTACAACCTTAAAAGTCTACTGAAATCATTCAGTTAGTAGAAGAAAACGTCAGAGCATGTTTTGATATCCTGCCCTTGACAGAGCACCTTTCTAGGGCCCAAATATTTGCCTGGATGGAAGAACTATTTGGGTCCTAAACATAGGCCCTTGCCTTGGCTGATAAACATTTTATTCGTACGGAAAAAAAAATACACTGAGGCAGATAACACTGTTGCCCCTTATAACACTTATGTTGATATACAAAATGCAAGTAGCCAGGCTTCACCAGAAGAGGACATCTCTTACCCTCCCTGTTCTCCTTCAAAGGAAGTCTTTTCATTTACTATGGTGGGATGAAAAGCAGCAGAAGCTTTGGATTTGAGCTGGTTCACTTTTGTGATGCCGTTTTAGCCTTTCTATTCCTCTGTCTTTCAATTTTATTTATGTTTCTCTTTCTTCCTCTTGGTAATGTCTGATACAGAAAAATAAGCGCTGGTCCCCAAATATTAGTGCTGGTGGCCCCCAATGGCAACGACCAGCTCCAAGGCCCGCCCAAATGACTGTAGACTTATTCTCGCCAGGGAGAAGATGAAACTGAAAAGAAAACTTGGAGAAAACTAACTTTCAATTTTCTTGGTCCAGCACTTCATGGCAAGTCCATGGTTGTAGATAAGTAACATTTCCTTTATTTTACTTATCCTCACAATTAAAAAATAAAGTTCTCGATGTAACATTTTTTAGGCACAAGGAATAGGCTGTAATTAGTTGTTCTCATTAATTGCTGTATATTTTATCTAAACTAAACATATTTTCTTCAATTTGAAAATGCTATATTATCCTTCTATTTCCCCTTTTGGACCAATTGTTCGTTTTGTTCTTCTCAGTTTTGTGACATGACTTGTTTTTTAATTGATGCAGGATCTTCTGGACCCCGCACGGTGGAGAATGTTGATTCAGCAATTTCGATATGATAACTACAGACTACACCAGTTGGGGAATAACTCGGTCTTCACTATAACTCTTCAAGCTGGCCTCTCCGCTATAAAAACTCCGTATCCTTTTGAATCCGACATATATTTCACATTGTTATAGAGCTAGTAATCAGTAACTTTTCAAGTATGGAACCTTCCATGGGGTCTTGTGCGCCATTTTTTCCTCAACCGGTAGATGTATGCGTTTGGAAAGTGTGCAATGCATGTCCTTATATAATCCTCCATTTTGTTTTGAGCTAAACTGTAAATAGATTTTACAGTCTTGCTGTGTGGCTATTTCCTTCGGTTTTTTCCAATCTTTTAGAATTATCTCAGGAGCTCACTTATCTTAGTTTAGGTGTTTTGTATCGTTTGCTAAGGTGTGTTTCATTGCTATTGTGGCTTTTAATATACTGTTTACTTCAAGGGGCTGCTATTTTTTGTATGCCTATATTTGTCATTGTCAAAATTTGTGTTTAATGATCCACTGTAAAGTGTTTTCCCTTTGTAAATTGATCTGATTATTTACTTATTTTGTGGTGTCTTGGTTCATTTCACTTTTTTTCTGAGAGTAAATGAGCTTCTGGTCTGTCCCTAACCCATGGTCATGTCAGGTAAAAAGAGGAAGCAGGAATACTGGTTTTCACAATGTATTTAGCAAACGTTATGTGTTTGAAGACTAGGACTGTTGTCCTTTAAGGTACCTCGGCTGCATTGTCATATTCCACACTCTGTTTGGAGACCCCTGCCTCTTAGTCGGAGAGACCGAAACTGCCTCTTGAATAAAGAATAGTCAACGGGGGCAGGTACTCCACGTGTGTGTCCCACACATAGTAGCCATCACTTGACTACACACTCCCTACTGACAGTACACTTTCACATAGTTTTAACTATTGCTGTGCTTCCCAAACTTTAGACCCATTGATCCCATTAAAATCTCTGCCACCATCATACTTGAGAATTTTTTTTTTAAAGTGCTTAATTTTTGCTTTCCTAAATGCTGAACGTGTACAGTTCATATAAAGGTATTTACATTTTAGGTGTGTGTTGCAAAAATGACATCCTACAACCTTTCCTCAGTTTGGGAAACACTGACCTACTTGATTTACAGTCTTAGTTGTGGTGTGAAGGGCAATTGAGGAAAACTGTGAAAGTGTCACAACCAATTTCAGTTTAAAAAAAAAAGCTTTGTACCATAGAAATAAATGTTCTTACCCTTACTTCTGGTCGTGCAGATTCCCAAATCATGCTAGAGGCATATTGTGTCTTGTATCAGCATTGCTCGGGAATAAAGGTAAAATTTTCAGAGCATAGCATGGGCATAATTAGGAGCAGCACAATGAAGCACCAGCCGCAGACAAACCCATCTGGCGATGTGTTCGATATATGCCTTGAAACGGGGCGTCAGTCCTTAGAAGGCAGAATGATTAGGAGGTAGCAAAACATCTTTTTGCTATCAAGGTATAATCGAAGACTGATCTGCCCATCCCCTCTGCTATATATTCTTTTGCCTTTGGAGCTTGATAATGCTACATTTGACCATGCATATTCAGTTTTAATTAGCTGCCCTTGTTACTAACAGGATTAGAACACCTTTGATTGCTTATTCTCACAAATATTTTGATTAAATAATTTTTAGATCCCCGCCATCAGTCCACAGGAAACCAGTTGCACATTAGAGATTCTTGAATTTGTTCACTGGCCTACCCTATCGTAGAGATCAGAGTATAACCTAAAGATCACCAGCTAAATATTGATTTTTCATCACTGCATCTCCTGCTTCCCAGGTCAGGAGTGCCTTGAGTTAGGCAGCAACACCAGATGCTATCAATAATTAAATTCTTAAAAATGCTCTATATAAGTGTAGACTAGCTATTATTATTGGTGGCCAGTCTGATCCCGCTTTGGATTTAAAATTATTTGCCTGGTGCTCAAGTTTATTTAGGAAGTTTGCAAAATGCTACAAGTTACCTACGATGAAACAAGACACATGCATGAGAAGAGTTGAGTAAGTGGCGATTGAAGTCTAAGTGGATGCATCACCAGGACATGGAGCTGGCATTCTATAGTCATTCCCTTACTGAGGGAGGCATTTAATTGACTCCCTGACTCCAAAGTTTGCTTATCTGGAGTTTCATGAATGCACAATACCACTCTGCAGGTGACATGGTCTCAATGGATAACTCTATTTTGGAATGACATGTATTCCCAAATATGACAGTCGCTTGTCTGTTCTCAACATTATCTTTATAATGACCGCCACATCTAATTTAATTAAAAAGTCCTCAATACTAATTTTTTCCAAGATTTTCAAAACCGGTTTGAGGGATATGATTTGGGTTACTTTGTTATTGGTGGACAAAGTACCCAAAGAGCTATCACAAATAATCCTTTAAGTAGTTAAGAAAATATCACATCAGCAAGCAGTAACAGCCAGTGTTAAGGTTTTCGGTGCATGTAATTTGCTGTGGCAGTGGTTACCTTTACAGATTGTGGCCCTGCTCTACTCCAATACTGGTTGAAATCATTGTAGCGCTGTCAGATCCTGTCTGGTGGGCCATGAGCAAGCAGGGGCTACTGGGCCTCAGCCAGGTGAGCTGGGGCATTTGCCTCTGATGTCCCAGAATCTGTCCTACTGTGATTGTGTAGACAGGGACAAATGCAGTCCTTTAACCTCTTGACTCCCAGTTATGGTGATATCCAGCAATTACGGGCTTCTCGGGGAGTCTGTGCTTAAACTCGGGAAAACAATAACCATCCAGCAGCGCAATAACTGAATGTGCAACCTAGTGCTTTACTTTGATGAGAAAACTAGAGGTGGGCAGAAATTTGCAACATGTCTCCAATCTCTCCTTCTTCTGGGAGGAGATGTGCTGGCTGCCAACATTACCCTTGACCTGAGCTGACCGGAGCAGGATAGGGTAGGGTAGCAGAGTGGGACAGCGAGAACTGCTAGCTGGACATTTTCGACTGATGAATTTACTGTGTGTCGGTGGAGGCCCTTGGCAGGCGTTGGAACTGCTTCTGGATCACTTAGCAATAAACAGCTGATCGACTGCTATGTAGATGACAGGGTAACAATGGCATGATGGTAGCTGCAAGGCACTCTTTGGCAATGTGATACTGTTGATCACTATAGGCACACTCTTGGTTGTTGCTGCAACCACCACCACGGGCACAGGTCTTGCTTCCAGTGGTGATGTCCCCCACCACACAGCTATGGGACTTGGTGGCAATGTCAACCAAAATAGGCACAGTTGTCGGTTTACTCTGAGTGACCAGCCACAGTGCTGCTGTCAATCGAGGATTCCAGCTTGGAACTTAAGTACTAGAGAGGCTCTTGACTTGGAAAACACCTTCACTACCCCATCTTGGCCACAGGAACAGGTCAGGGTCTTCCAAACGGAACCTGCAGGCCTCGATGTTATAATTCATTTCTGTGTGCACTAGATGGGAACATCAAAAACAGAATAGCAGATATTCTCAGTGGGGAACTCTGGGCAGGGGAACACAATTTTATAGGGGACATTTCTGTACCTAAATGTGCTTAGACCAATACATTGCCCAGCGTGCTACCTAAACCATGTGCTGGATAGCAGACTATACATGTCACACACACAAGTACAATTCCCTGTGGCCAACTGTGGCTTAATTTTTTAAGCTCGTGTTTTTTGGTCAAATTATTAGAAGTAGCTGACGTGTGTTTCCTCAAGAATGACTGTGTCAAGGCATCTATTATACAGGACATTGAGCACTAGACAACCTTGAGTCTCGATGGGCTGCAGTGGCCTGGTAGAGGAGAAAATGTCCTACTGGAAATATTTCCTAAACCTGGGAACCCCAAGTAATGGTTAGTACATTATGAGGAACAATAGAGGCACTCAGGGAAAGGACATCAACAAAAGATGGCTGGTATGTATATTGGTGAATAACACCAAGTTATCGCACTGTATGCCATGTTGTGTCCTGAACTCACTACATTGACGCTCTGAAGATCTGTACATGAATCCTCCCCTGAAGGATCAAATGTAATAAAAAAGAATGCATTTAAATGGAATAAATAATCTAGTTAAAGTTTTGTAACAGGTGAACACTGACACCAGTCTTTATAATTTTGGCGTTTGCTACACATCACAAAGGTGACCTCTGAGTACACACAATCAGAATCCACATTTCATAGGGAATATTAGCATTTTAAAGAATACTTCAAGCCATAATTCAATTTAGGTAAAAAAAAGAAGACCGTAACAAAGAGGAGTGAAAAAGTGTTAAGCAGAGCAGCATGGATGGATAGGCAAAGGCAGGTTCCATCTACCGAGCCAAGGATTATGGGCAGAGTAAATGAAAATAAAGGTTGAGTTACACCATGGGAGGTGAATCAACACATAATAGAAGACACTGAATAGATGATCAGAGTTATGGGATTTATTCTTTTGGTGCAAGCGTTAAAAGGGAACATTACTACTCTTCACATTTTGTCTATTCTGAATTATATTTCCATTTCTTAATTGAGCTGAGTTTACTTCTTGACTGCCTGTCAGACAATGCTATAAAGAGGATGGGACTTCCAAAAACCCCGACTGTCCTGTGTGCAGTAAGTCCTTGAACAAACTGGCTCAACCCTTACCAATGGCGCACTGTGCCAACTCGCGGCTAGTCTGCAAGATTTCCGGAGATGTAATGAATGAGAACAATCCACCCATGATGTTACCCAATGGATATGTGTATGGTTACAATGTAAGTGTAAATATAATAAAAAATACTTCAAGCACATGAACTGCAGCCAAACTAATACTTGGCAATTGTTTTTGTTAAAACTGACTTCTGAATGTGGTTTCATTATTGTATTTTATTTGATTAGTTCATAAGTTTCAGTTGTGTTATGGATAAATTTAAATACTCTTAGACTGTTGTGCCTCTTTGTGCTGCAATTGTATGATCTCATACCTTGCTGCACAAAGACCTTCACATTGTTGTGGTTTGCAACTAGCAGATGAAGTGAAATAAGAATACCACTGTGTATTGTTTGTATGTAGTTTGCATTACAGTCTTTTACTCATTTCTCACCTTATTCCAGGGTTATGGGAACAGTGACACTGCCGCAGTGTAAGCTTACTTTAAAGAGCTTTACATTTAGGCCAGGTTAACTATCGCATCCTGTACTCGCTTTCTTCAATCCCTTGTATGCTTTCTCCCAATTCTGTTTTTGAGACTTTTCGGACCTGCTTTCAAAGTTGCAAGCCATGAACAGCAGTAGTAGAAAATGGAGAAGTAAAATCCATGCGGACCCCTTTCACGTGATTATGAGGTTAACAACTTTGAAAGATTTTTCTTCTTTTGTCGCTCACGCATATATACATAATGCTAAGCAGCACATACAATCATATCACTTTCTCTCAATAAGTACTTTACAACCTCCTTAGTTCTCACTCCATGGAAGATGAGTGATTGCATTTGTTACACTTTGCTGATGCATTTATGATGGTGACCTATACTCACATCATTTTCGGATAGAAGATCTAAAAATTATGTTTTGGCTAGTAGGCTTTTCCAAGGAATTTTGCCGATGCCCGTCTGTATACCCTTACCTGGATAAGTGGACAAAGAAGAGCCCTTAGCTCTTCATGGAAATTTTGATTACTTGATACATTGATATAGACATTCCAAAGAGCTTTCCAGGTAGTGGTAATCACAGCAGTTGTCATTGATTATTTACTCTTCTGAGTGGGTTCAGTTCTCTGTTTTATGCAGATGACACCCAGATCTTTGCGTTTAATCAACCTTCTGTTACTCGTCTCAGTGAATGTCTTGAGGCTACTCTGCGTTGGATGTAGGAAGTATACGTAGAACTAAAGACTAACAAGACTGAATTCCTTGTCATTGCCCTGGCAGTTTTTTGCTATAGGAGGCTTGACTTTAACAATTATTCTGTAGTTGTCTTGCCATATCCAGTCTCCAAGACAAATAAAAAGAAAAAAAATATTTGATAAAATTCTTTCTCTTGATCACCTAATTAAAATGATGCCTGCTACATTATTCCATCAGTTGTGTCTTTGCTGATCATTTTATCCTCTCCACGTGATCATGGCAGAGCTGAGTATACTCTCCTGACTAGACTACAGCAATGCCTTCTATCTCCGCCTACATTTGTGGCATTGACAACACTTTAGCTTTTCCAGAATGCCACCATCTAGCTGGTATGACAGTTGAGAAAATACAAGCATGTGCAGACTTTTTTTGGCATGTGCCTTGTTTTACGTGAGCAAACTGTGGTGATTGTGCTCTTGGGGTCCTTGAACCTAAATACTTGATAGCTTCTCCTGTGCATTTGTGGCTGATCAGTAATCGGCTTGGCTTTTGGAAAGCACCACTTCTCTGTTGATCCCCGCACAATTTTTCATAACTAACATTCATTCATTCATTCCTCAAGAAAGGACATTGACTACCAAAAGATAGTCATATGTTTTCATTTTTTTAAAACATATTTTTATTGGCATTTTATAGTTTAACAATGACAAGTCATAATGCAAGACATGCAATCAAGTAATATACTGCATCTGTTGTAGTCAAATATATTGTTAGTGATGTGTGGAGCTGATTAGCAGGCCTTGTGTCAACAGTGGTGCTTGGAGCAGTGTGAATGCCGTATAGAACCGGGTTGTAAAAACTGGGGATAGGTGCATGGGTTTACAAAGTATGGGTATCAGACGCAGGTCTGGGTGTTGTGTGTCTCGCCAGGCGACACAGCGGCGTGTAATTGCCGTGTGGGGATGGGTACTGATGGGCCAATATCATAGCCCGATCGCCTTGTGCGATGAGGTGCGGGGTGCAACTGGCAACATTACGGACGTGCCAACGGTGAGAGTCCAATGTCTGCCGTCGCGACTTGCATTAATGGTTGAGGGGCAGATTGTCTGGGCGTGCAGGCAGCCCGGCTCTTCGCTGCGTGTTGATTGCTTGAAGCGGTTTAGCAGTAGAGCCCACTCAATGGATATGGGGTGTTTACGTATCCCTTTGACCTCTTCCTCGCAAATGCCTCCTCCTCCGCGGCCACCCATTTATGTACAGTGCCCACACACGCCGCTAGCGGGGGGGGCCCGTGGGGGATCGCCAGTGCATGGCTATACTCCTTTTGGCTAACAAGACAGCTAGCGAGATGAAGCGTGTGTGCACTTTAAGGTGTTTCTGCATTCTAGATATGCCTAGCGCGCTTGCCTCCCAAGTGTTCAAGATTGTGAGCCCTGTGAGGTCTCTCAGAGTGTCATGGATATTTTGCCAGAAGGACCGAATTGTAGGGCAATTCCAGAACATATGTTGAAAGTCTGCTTCCGGGGAGAGGCATCTGGGGCAAAGGAACTGTGTGTCAGGGTAGAATCGTTGCAAGTGCGCCGGTGTCAGATCCGCCCTGTGGAGTATGTAAAATTGTATGTTTTTAAAACAGGCATTTCTAGACACCTTTTTCGGGAAATCAAGGGCTTTCTCCCATTCCATCTCATGCAATGACCGCCCAATTTCATCTTCCCAGGTGGTGCGTAAAGTCATTAGGGGTATGTTTGCGAGTTCTCTGAGTGCTTTATAAATCCATGTGACTAAGTGTCGCCATACTCCCATGTGTAAAATGGTATGGATGACCGGACTAAGAGATTGTGATGTGGGCGGAAGCACTCGAGGAGTTGGCGGTATTGTAAGAACCGGCCCGGGGGGAGATCGTACTCTTCCATGAGACGTTGGAATGATTTGATCTGCCCGTCTTCAAAGAGGGACTCCATATCGGTAATCCCACAGTCCGTCCATGCCGCTAGCATATAAGCCGTGTAGTATGTTTCGTGCCTAGGCCAGCTGACAAGCGGGAGCATTGGGTAGAGTGGGGACGTCCCTGGCGACATGCGATGAACGCGTAGAATGCATTGGCGTGCCACTGCTACTTGTAGGGGGTAGGTGTGCCGTGGCTTGGTACCGGGCAGAAGAAGGCGTGTGAGATCTGGGGTAGAAATACTACCTGTCGTGGTGTGTGTCTCGCTAGTATGTCAGCCTGCCGTCCAATAAGATAGCCATTGAAGTTGTGCCGCTAGAAAATAGGATTCGAACGATGGGGCTCCAAGTCCTCCCTGGGTTGTAGGTAACTGCAGTGTCTTCAGTCCTATTCTATGCCTACCCGAACCCCAGATTAACGTGCCAAGAAGGGAGTTTAGGTCACGGAAGAATTTTCTGAGTGGGATCACTGGTAGGTTCGTGCAGTGGTATAACAACCGGGGGAGCATTATCATTTTGGCCAAGGCCACTCGGCCAATCTGGGCCAACGGGAGTCTGTTCCAGAAACCGACTGCTGATCTGATGCCAGCGAGCGCCTTACAGTGGTTGCCCTCGAAGATATTGGTCGGGAGTGGTAAAGGCGGATCCCGATGTAACGGGGAGCTTCCGCACTCCAGGACACCCTCTGAGTACCCATCCATATGTCGCGAGGGGGCAGATTCGGATGGAAAGGGTATACCGTGGATTTGTCCCAGTTTACTTTCTGTCCAGAGGCTTCCGCGAATTCAGTGAGTGTCGCCCAAATAGGTGTCAGGTCGTCTGTAATGTCCCGTACGTATATTAAAAGATCGTTGGCGTACATGGAGACGCTATGTACGGTGTCCGCAATAGGGATGCCCCAGTGTATGCCCTCTTGTCGTAGCCGTACGGCTAGTGGTTCGACCTCGAGGGCGAAAAGGAGGGGCGAGAGGGGACAGCCTTGCCTCGTGCCCTTTTGTACCACGAATTCCGTAGAAACGCGTTTCCCTAGTCGGACACGTGTGGTGAGTTTGGTATATAGAAGTTGTGTATATGCCAAAAGAATGGGGCCAATATTTGTGCAGTGTAACACGGAGAATAGATACTACCAAGTGAGGGTGTTGAAGGCCTTCTCAAGGTCCAGGATGAGACAGGCTGATCAGGGGTGCGTGTCCCTCACTTGATCCTGAATGTGAAAGATGCGACGTATATTCTGGGATGTGTTTCTGCCGGGGACGAACCTGCATTGATCCCGATGGATCAAGGGACGTATAATTTGTATATATCTGTCCGCCAATATCTTCCCAAGGATCTTGCAGTCAGTGGAAAGAAGTGTGATGGGATCATACGATGCCATAAGTTGTGGGTCTCGATGTGGTTTCAAGAAGGTAACAATTATAGATTCACTAAGGGATTTTGGTAATTCCCCTTGTTCGAGCTCCGTTGCAAACATCTGCACTAAGCGCGGGACTAATAGGGGGGGAAAAGTCGTATAATATTCCAGTGGAAGTCCGTCCAGTCCTGGTGCCTTGTTACGGGACAGGGCATGCAGAGCCTGGGTGATATCGGTGGACGCGATCGCCGTGTCTAGTGCCAACCTATCTTCCTTCGTGACTATGGAGAGCGTTAGGGGATCTAGGAAACGGTCAATCATGTCTGTGCAGTTGGGGTCGGGTTGCTATATACCTTCTCATAATATTGTTGGAACGCCAAGAGGATCTCGTCTTGGGCGCGCACTAGGGTGCCCCCGGGGTTAATGATTTCAGTTATAGGCTTAATGTCCGTGTCCTACCATGCCAACCATGCTGGCATCGTACCAGTTTTATCTCTCTTTATGCATACGGGTGGCATACGCTCTGACGTTATACCGGCGGAGATCAGCACTGGCCGCTTGATATTCTGTTTTAGCTTTGGCCGTGAGTGCCGCCCTTTCCTCGGACAGATTGTCTTGTTTACTAGTCGTGGCAAGGTGCTGTTCAGCTTTAGTGAGTGCCTGCTCTAGCGTCCGTCTGACCCCTGTTATTTGTTTGATACACTCTCCTCGGGCCTCTACTTTAAATGTGTCCCATTCAACTAATACCAATAAACCTGTGCCTGCTTTGTGGGTAAAGAAGTCTTGGATGCTTTGCCCTTGGTCATGTTTAAAGAACTGATCTGTTAGGCAGTCTCGGGGTAGGCGCCAGGTGGGGACTGGGGGGTGCGGGGGTCGCCAGTTTAATAGCAGCATATTTGCATCATGGTCCGACACAATCCTACCCATATAGTGTGTGGAGGAAATCTTGGGGATAATTGCCGCGGAGCAGAGGAATCTGTCTAGACGTACCCGTAGCTTTTATGGGATGGAATGAAATGAGTATAGTCGGGTACATGGGTGATTCTCTCGCCATGCATCTGTGAGTGCCCAGTGTGTGACCCAAGCCCGAAATTTCTCGGTTTGCTTGTGAGTGGGGGAGTGTAAGGGTGGGGGTTGCGATCGGTCCAGGGCGAGGTCCAGCGTACAGTTGTAACCTCCACCTAGAATCCATGGGATGGCAGTGAATTGTGCTAGAATCCCTGTGTGACGGTCCCAGAATTTGTCCTGCTCTATGTTGGGAGCGTAAATGCTACCTAAGAGAACTGCCTGGCCATCTAGGATCCCCTCTAGTAGGGCGTATCTGCCATCTTTGTCCACCACCCACCTAAGTTCCTGTAATGGAGTCCCTGGCCTAACCCAGATCAGGGTGCCACGTGCATACGCCGAATAAGTCGTGGCACAGATTGTGCCACGCCATTTAGCTTGTAGTTTGCCCGCTTCAGTGCTAGTGAGGTGCGACTCCTGGAGGAAAGCGATCCTGGCGTCATGATGTTTTATGTATGAATATACAGTATAGCGCTTCCTCGGTGTGTGAAGGCCCCTGACATTGAGCGTGAAGATACTAATGTCCGTATGTTGTGCTGCCATTTTCATGTATCAGCATTAAGGCCCGCGATGGGAATTTATATCCATCGGGGTCTCTGATCCCATAACCCTCCTGCCTGGGGAGGCACCCATGTGACCCACAATGTTGCTTTTCAATGTGTCAAGTTCCCTGACTTGTACCATGCTATGAGGTGAGTGGGACGGGACTGAACTAGGGTGTGAACTTGTGTAACTGGGGTCCGGAAACAGTCCCACTACCTAGGATCCATCGTTGGAAAACGATACTTCCAAACTAAATCCCTACGAGGGGGAAGGGTGTGACCAGAAACTGCGGGGTTGGCAGTGTGTGTGTGCGCGAGGCTACGCGCTGATCGGGCCTTTGGAGGATCAGTAGATGTCTCACTAGAGCCGTCAGAATATGGTTGTGTTACATATGTAGTGCAAGGGGAGTCCAGTTCGGGTCGGTGCTCACGATGACGTTCGTGAGATCGTCTCACGTCGAAGAGGTGCTCATTTGTCCATCTAGGATAGCATCAGCCGTCTGTGGGGTAACCATGGGAGGTGTGACTGAGTCCCCGCCGGACAATGTTCCGTCCCTGTCGGTTTCTCCCTCCGATGTGAATATGTGTGGGGGTCGATCTATGTCCTGCGTTAGGGGCGATATCTGCAAGTCGATCACTGCCTGTAGTGCCTCCCGGCGTTCCTTCACAATTTGTGTCAAGTCTGGAGACTCCTGGGGGAAGGACCCGGTCCCTCTAGTGGTCCTGCCGTGGGGTCGCTGCGGGCCGCGTCTTCTGGATCGCAGCGGTTTGGGGCTGGGGTTGCATGTGGTCTCAGCTCTGGATTGTAGTGGGCAGTGCTGATCCACCCAATCATGAGCTTCTTCAGCGCGGACGAAGAAGATGGCTGAGCCCTTGTGCAGAACCTTGAGGCGAGCCAGGTAGAGCAAGGAATATTGAACATTGTTCGCTCGTAGCCGCCGTTTCACATCCAGGAAGGAGGACCTTTGTTGTTGTACTGCACGTGCGTAGTCTGGAAAAATCATTATTTGCTTATTTTCTACTTGTAAGGGGCTTGCCAGTCGGGCCGCCCGCAGTACTGCGTCCCTGTCACGGAAGTGCAAGAACTTTGCAAGCATTGGTCTTGGGGCCGATCCCAACGGCGGCTTTCGGGCTGGGACCCTGTGGGCGCGCTCGATGGAGAAAAATGCAGTCCGGTCTGTAGTCTGGGTAAACGATTTTACCCACGCCTCCATGTAGTCCAGGGGATTCGAGCCTTCAATTCCCTCCGGCAGGCTCAGCACATGGATGTTACAGCGCCTCGACCACCCTTCCAAGTCATCTGCACACTCCTCCATGACAGTTAGGTGGTGGAGGACATCCTGCAGCGTGTTTTGGTGTGTCTTGACAACGGGTTGTAGGTCAGCTAGCGTCTTCTCCCCATCTTTCACTTTATCTGCCAACTTATGATGGTTGTCGGGGATTAGGCTGATATCGGTCGCCAGGGTGCCCAGCCGCTCCTCCATAGACAACCTGGAGAGTTCTGAAGCTGCCAGTACTAGGTCCAGTTTAGCTGATACTGTTGGGTCAGCCTGCGATGCATTAGTGTGTGACCATGCTCTCGTGTGTGGCATGTTTCCGGGGCAGTTTCCGGCACTGTAGTTTGCTGCGTCGTCTTCGGTTTCCCCATGGTGGCGATCACGGAGTCACTGCGAAGTGCCAGGGCAGCGAGGAGTGCGTCGCTGGGTGGGCCCCCTCTCCGGACAAGTGGATCGTGGGGCTAGTCTGCTCTCACCAATTAGTTCTGCAGGCACCCAATCAGGAGCGCAGGGCGTCAGCGCACTGTCCGAGTTATGTCCGCCACCGTGCTCCGGCCCTCCACAGGCCGGAGCACGGTGTGGTCCGGCCTTGCACCAGGTGGGGTGGCAAGTAGTATGCAAGTTACAGGTAGCACAGGGGGCCGGGTCTTGTGCCCCCAAGATTGATTTGGACCAGTCTGTTGTAGGAGTAAGTTAAGCAATTGCCCCTCCACGTTAAGGTCAGGCAACTCCTCTTTGCTATGAGTCCTGAAGCACAGCACCGGTGATCTGCCGAGGGCGCCCGCCCATGAGAACTTCCCAAGGAAGGGGTAGGGGAGCGCGGCTTACCTCTGATTGTAGCTCTTGCAGGCACTCCCCGGGAGCTGCAGTGTCCGACTCGTCAATCCCGGCGATCCATGGGCGCCATCTTAGTCAGGTGGCCGATCAGAGGGACTCCTCCAGGGGGCACACTCGGCCCGGTGGTCGCAGGTGGGCCCCCAGCTCTCAGACCCTGGTGAGGAGGGGGAGGGGAAGTGTTCCTCCGCTCTGGATCGTCGCGGCGTGGGTCGCCGGGGCGGGACGGCGTCTCGGAAGGTGGAGGTCAGCTCCGATCAAAATGGCGGGTCCGCGCCCGTCCGATGTCGCCTCTCGTCATCAGGTAGAGGCCGCAGTAGGACCGCGCCCCGATGGATGGCCTCACCGGTCTCACGCGTGCCGCAGGTAGTGGTAGCTGGCAGGCGCTGTGCGCCCGGTGGCTGTCTGGTTCTGCAGACGCGCTAGCGGGGACGTGCGGGCGCCATCTTACAGCTCGGTGCCAGCGTCCATTGCGATCAGGCTTCTCTCCAGCTGGGCACCGATTTCCCGAACCTTAAAGGCTGCCCCAGGTGCCAGGTGAATTCCGATTGTGGATTGTGGCGTGGACGGCTCTAGGTGGTCTCGGGAACCGGGTAGTATGCCGCCGGCCCGGACTGGCCGTTGCGGGCACCGGGCAATCCCCCGGTGCGCCGCAAGAGTGGGGGGGGGCGGTTTTGGGCCCCTGGGGGCCGTTTTTTTACAAAGCATTTTTGCAGCGTTGCTGCAAAAACGGCCCTGTAACAAAATCGCCCGTAAACCGGCCCTGGTAAAGAGCGCGGGCGCACCCCCAATCCCCCCTGGAGGGTGGGGGGGGCCGGCTGAGCACTGTGCCAGGGCCGGATTTGATTCCTAGTCTGGCCCTGGTATGCCGTCCTGATCGCGGAGCCTCAGCGAGCCACAACCGCCATCGTGGCTTGCTTAGCCACGCCCCCTACTCATATGTTTGCATGTGGTAGGTTTGGGGTTGTCTTTGGCCTGATGGCCTTTTCTACCAATCAATCGCTCGTTTGTGAAGACTGCTGCTGAGACTGGGCCAGGAACAGATAACATAGGAAGCTTGTTTTCTATAGAGACAAATTAGTGTGGTAGAGGAAAGGAGCATATACCAGCGACTTCCTGTAAAGTCTAAATTGGAGCTGAAAACTGTAGTTAACTTGCAGTAACTGAGTAATACGTGCATGAGAAAAGCATTGAGATAAGCAATATACTACAGGAACCAAATAATAAGATCTATAAGACTCAAGGGGAACCAGAAACACAGAAGCAGTAGCCTCAAAGCATAGTCACAACGAACTACCTGCCATAAATGATAGCATGTAGTTTCTGTGAAAAGGATTAATACAAGTAAAATAGATCAAAGCTATGTGATTCATAGTTGTTTTACAGGATCTTGGGAGAAACCCTAGGCACCCTTGTGGCAGAAGAGTGCTAATGTGAGTCTGTGTCTGAGGCTTTTAGCCTCAGATGCAGGTTTTGTAGAAAACCAAGAACGTAGCAGGAGCAAATAGACTAATGGAATAGGAGACAGGTCACATCTATTTAAACGAAATGGGAAAGCAGGAAATACGTTGGAAACTAGACACCCACAAGAACATAGAATCCCAAACTAGATATCTGCACTGGAATTCAAAAACAGGAGTAGTGTGTAGCAACAGGACAGGAATATTTTTATTTTTTTTAAAATTTTTGAAAACCTTTATTGTGCATGAAAAAGGAGGACAAATACGGGCCTACAACCGTCAGGCCGGCCACGAAACAGTTGAGCACGAGAGCAAACAATTTAGACCCCCCAGCGGTATCAGGCAGTATAGCAACAAGTAATAACAGTTACACAAAATTGAATCATGCCGCCAAGGAGAAGGAGCAGTGAAGGTTAATTTAAAAAATTTTTAAACATAAA
This sequence comes from Lissotriton vulgaris, assembly GCF_964263255.1. Lineage (NCBI taxonomy): Eukaryota > Metazoa > Chordata > Amphibia > Caudata > Salamandridae > Lissotriton > Lissotriton vulgaris. The sequence goes on along the minus strand of NC_141690.1, from coordinate 212,906,760 downwards.
TCGGTAAAAATTAAGTCAAGGAGAACTGAGTCCATACAGTCCGCTTACAGTACATGCAGGCAGCAATAAACATGGCAGTAGTGATAACACCCAACAGTTTGGCGGCACAGTTCTAAACGACAGGAGCATCAGTCCACATATGCATACCACCCACAGCGCCACCCACTCCTTACAAACCCCCATTACAGACCCAGAACAAAGGAAAGAGAAAATTATAAAGAGATCATAAATAGGCACCATAGAAAGTAACGAAACTAAAACATACCCCCCCACCCTACACACATGCAGAGGCTATGGCCTGCCCCCCCCCCCCCCCCCCCCCAGCAGAGTGTCTGTCGCCCCATAAACCCGAAATGTAGCAAGAAAAGAGAAAAGGGGGAGAGAAAGGAAGAGAAAGTAAAGTCCAAGATCGGAAGAAAGGCATAAAAGAAAAAGCGTCACATTTGACATATAGGGAGGAAGACAAGTGTGCAAACTAGTCTATGACCCCCCAAGAATGAAAAAGGTGGGGAGGAGCCAACAATTATCAAGCTCTCTAGGCTCGCGAGCAAGGCAATGGTTAATATCCCAAACGGAGCTTCAAAATTAAAAGACCTCACAACAGGTATAAACAAGTAGCCCACCTCCAGACCCCCGTGTCACCCAGGACCAAGATCTTAACCACGAAGACTAGCAAGAGGATTTTAGTACTGCGGTCGTGAAAGAAAGAAAACATCCCTTCCCCGGCGTGCAATGCACAGCAAATACCATGACAGGCCAAGTCGTCACCAGTCAGTAAGCAAGCCAGCGTATTAGTATCCTCAGCCCTGGCCAGAGCGCCGAAATATCTCCACACATGTCCGCCGCCATACACTCCTCACCGGCCAGACAAAGGAACAAAATGGCCTCCTCCAGCAGAGAAGGCGAAGAGGAGGAGGGTACGAGTGCCCCCAGTCAACATCACTAGCAGTATACAAATGATGGGGCGCCCCCCCCTTTGTTAGATGACTCACACACTGCCGTCGCGGAGGAAAAGTCACAATGTGGGCAGGGAGGGAAGCCATCGCCCGGAGGGTCTCTGGGAGGTGCAACAGTGTTAAGCCGGTGGCAACAGTAGCAGGCAAAGAATCGAGGGGCGGCTTCGCAACAGTAGCCTCGCCAGAAGTGAAACAAGCAACTGTATCTCCAGGGTCCGATCGACTCTTCACAGCCTCGCAGTGTGACACTGTCTCCTGAACAGGGTTAATCACCGGCAACAGGGGGACAAGCAATCGCAGTTGTGTCAGACCTTCCGCAGCTCCCACTATCCGCTGTTCCAAAATGTAGGTTTGCCTCCGCCATGTCTCCTGGGCATCCAGCAAGGCAGTCAGGACATCACCGCGGGTCGGTTCCCGTCCCATCGCTGGCTGACTCGTGCAGGATGGGCGCACCCCCCCGTTGAACACCTGATTAGGCATAGACAGGATCCTTCCCGTTGAGGACGAGGAGTCCGCCATCTTCCCTCCACACGGGAGGGAACGTCTTGGTCACCTCCGCAGCAGGCCCACGGTAGCAACAGGGGGGCGAGCACACAGGCGGGAGATAGGAAAGCGGGAGTCCCCGACAAACAGGCAGCACACAGGTCAGGGCCAAGGCGGAACGAGCGCTGTCCATGTAGCTAGCGACGTGGACGAGTTGAGTCAGGGCAGGCACCCCAAGATGGACTCCGTGCCGTCCCCAGGCTCACCGGGGAGAAGGTAGTGTGGGTCGGATTCCCATGGATCGCGTGAGCAGGGCGATCTGGCCAAGAGCCTTACCAGTTCGAAAGGGCGACGTGTCTCGCCTCCGCAGTCAGGAATACTCTCATCCCAGTTAGAGTCTCGGGAGCGTGATCGGCTGACGGCGCCCGGCCATTTCAAATCTGCGGTCGGCTCCAGGTCCCGGGACAGCTTCAGAGGCCGGGAAACAGCGTGAGTTCGCCGCGTAGGCGAACGGCGGAGGTCTCAAAAGAGCACCGGTGGCGTCAGCGTTCTCGTGCCCGTAATTAGGCACGGGATAATCAGGATGTGTGGCAGGATTCGGGTGCAGGATCGGACGGTTCGCGGAGCCTGTAGCTCACACGTCCGTCTCGGTCGCCATCTTGGCTCCTCCCCCCAGGACAGGAATATTGAAACAGCATGACATTTATCAACAGAACATGATTCTGGAGTGCAATATAGCACCAGGACATGAATGCGTCACCAGAACTGCATTTGTATAATGCACTCAGGACAGGATTTCAGGACAAGTAACCCGGTAAATCCAAAAAGCACCAGGACAAGAACTGAGAATTGAGGAATCGGAAAGCTGCAGGCAGCACATCAGCAACAGTTGGGTTTAATGCAGAATCATGGCCATGGGCAGCTCAGAGCAGGCGCGCGGGTGCAGACAGGCAGGAGCAGAGAATCATCAGTTTGCTTCAGCAGGGAAGGCTGCACTGGGTCTGGGAAATGCACAGTAAAAAACACAAAAGGTATAAGAAATGGAAACACCGATTCTATGTCTTGGGGTATCTGTGGAAATCAGGTAATCAAAATGAACAGTGCTCCATCTCCGAGCTTTGATATCTTGAAGGCTTAAGGAATGAAAGAAGTACATGAACCAGAGTGCATCAATATGCAGAGTGAAAACCAGGAATGTACTGAAAAATGGAAGAAAGTTTGAAATATGATGTCTCATAGTCAGACTGCTGAAGGCAGGATCGACCTCCTCACCCCAGTGCGCTTAGCAGCACCGCCAAGTAGCAGAATCCCAATACCTATCATGGAACCGCTTTGTAGAAATTGTCTTTTTAAGTAAACTTAAGTAGCATGCTGTCAGGGGGATCAGATTTTTCTTTATTAATTTGTTAAAGCTTACTTTGCTGACCAACTCTCTGACCTCCAGTTGGATAGTGTAACACTGGAGAAGTATTCCTCCAATTTCAAATAGTGTACAAGTATTTTAGGGCAATATTCAGATCACTTGGGCCGCTGGTGCTACAGTCCATTGGAATGTAGGCAATCCAATATTGCTCTATCTTTCCGGTGCCTTACCTGAACATTAGATTGTGATCATGACCCAGAGCTGATGCGTGAGCTCTGTGTAAAGGGTAGTTGGATAATACTTTGAAGGGCACTCTGGTATGTGTAGAGTAATGCCAACCATGATCCTGCAAACAAAATTAAAGTCCATGTATTATTTAAGCCTGTTTTAGATGTTTAAGTTGAATCAAAGTGGACGAGAAAATAGAGGCTTGTCACCTATAGATTCTGTGTATTGGTCCATTTCTTTGCAGTGTGAACCTATTCTAAAATCACTTGCTGTGCATTATTCCATTTTATGATTGGCTCAGGCAGAAGTAAAAACATATTTTTATCTTGGGCGTCATTCATATACGAAGCCAAAAACGAATGATTTCCCCCTATAAGAGCATCATCTTTAGGTTAAATTTTTCATTGATTTGGAAGCATACACCCGATTGGACATTGCAAATTATAGGTAAGTAACTTCTTATTTGGTGTGTAGATGTTAAGTGTGCATTTCTGTGGGGATTGAAATAGGAATATACAAAGGTACAAATTTAATATACACACCTCCGATATACATTATAACAATGCAGAGGTAGATTTAGATGTCCTATCTTTATAAACTGCTTTACAATAGAACCAGGGAACAGATCTTTGACTAAAGTTCACGAGCCCTGTAATTCTGCCATCTAAGATGAACACTGATATTTTTTTCTTTTATTTCAGTCTCTCCTCTCTATCCGCCATGATGACAAAGTTATTTGCCCAAGAACCAAAGAAGTTTTTAACTTCTCCCAAGCTGAGAAAGTGTACATCATGTAGATGGATAGTTCTGGTGCGCGACGGAGTGACCATAGGGTACAAGCGCCGTAAAAGGGTGTGTGCCCTGCTTGAGGGGTCTGTAACGTGGCAAAGAAGCATAACTGGCTATCTAGAGAATTACACCTTCCTGGTGGTAGCATGTTTCTTGCGACCAAAGATCAACAAGCAACAATGAAATCTCTCTAGAGACAAAATATGAACTATAAAGTTTGTACTTGAGAAAAAAATATTTTGATTGTAATTGTTTTGTAACATTACAAGTATGCTCCTAAAATATGGTTTAATGCAAAAAAAAAGTGAATTTTCTTTAAAGTTGTATTAGATATGTGTGTAGGGCTCAATATATAATTAGTGCTGCTGCCTTATTTCTAGCTTTGAGAATGTATTCCCTTGAAAAGAGCTGTTCTCCCTTTTTGCAGGATCCTAAATATCTGAACAGTCTTTCAAGAAGCTGCCATAAATTTTAAAGTTTAAATATTATACAAAATATGGAACTAATATTTCAGTTTTAAACATTAAACATTAAAAGAACATCATTAAGACTACACAACAAAGCAGTAGGTTAATAATATTGTAGAGGTTTGTATTTAGCAATTATTTTTGCATGTTAGTATTGATTAGCAAATAAAGGATTATCAATGTAAAATCTGTGGCTAAAACTTGCTTTATTCTTGGTCTATAAATCAATTCTTTATTGTACCGTGCCACATTTCGAAGCGCTTCCTTCTTGAAAATAATGATTGGAACGGGATTACTTGAATATACAAACACATCACTTACAAGGAGAAATAGAAGCACAAACAACCGGAAACGTAAAATGATGACCGAGAGGGACATTTTCTATGGGCGCTAATGGACAGGACAGTTTTTCAAGCTGGACGAGGAGTTTCCCCTTCACGAGTGTTTCAAGCAGAGGCGCCTCCATTGAGCGGAGGAGAATCGTCCTGCCTGCTGCAAGCGCAGTAGGCACACATGAATAAGTAAAACGGCATGTCAATGCCATTTTACTTAAACGTCGCAGTGCAGGCGCGTGACTGAATCCTGCAATTACAGGATTACAACTGCCCCTGCAGGGTGCATGTCTGGTCGGATGTCTCTTTTGCTATGGCCAGCCTGACATGCGCACTGTAAACCCAGCAGTCCCCTGCTCGTGAACACTGATCGGAGAGAGAGGTGCACACCCGGGGGAGCAGTATATATTGAGTTGGGCGCCATAGCGCCCCACCATATTTAGGTCGAGCCTAGCGCTAGGAAAACGACCTTTTGCAATCACTTCAGCTTTCCTAAAAGCTTGTGCATGTGGGGCTCACACGCCACTGGCCTTTGCATTTGGCTTTAGTATGCAATTGATCAAAGGCGTGTGGAGGTCCCAGCATCTTGTGAAATGTTTACTTCCAGAGCATTTTGCTCTCGGGAGCCAGCAGCGCGTGCAGGGTGCATCTGGTTTTAATTAGCGTGCCTGCGCTTGTCTCCCGAGAGCAAAATGCTCTGGAAGTAAACATTTCACTAAAAGCGGGGTGGTGATATTTCACTGCCTCTGCTGCGGGTATACTGTGAGACAGAACGTGAACTTACACTGTGCTTCGACACATTTACATACATTTTTTGAACTTGCGTGTGATATTTCACTGTCATTTTGTGCTGTTGCCTACATTTACAAATACAACCATGCGACATGTACTGGGGCACCCTTTGCCTGAGGCAGCCTGCCAAGGAAACGTACCACTGTAGGTCCAGCTTTGCCCTTTGTCACTGCCAGCCGTCCTCTACTGGGGCACTCCTTCTCAGGGACGCCTTATGCCTGCTCTGTGCCACTGCCCGTCACGTGCTCTCTGCCGGGGCACGCAGTCCAAGGATGTACCTCGCATCAGAGCTTGCACTATCCTCTGCTAAATGCCCAGCGGTGGGTGTGGCAACCCGACTACATGGCTTTATCTGCCTTGTGCAGTGCCCGTTCAGTGCCACTGTTGGATGCTCTGTGCCGGGGATCAGAACACGTGTCACTGCAGGGTCTGCGCTGGCCTTTATCACTAGGGAAACAAAGGGAGGTCGCTGTACTGTTCCTATGAAAAGTGTGGGAAGTGTTTAGCTGGCATGACCACAGATGTTAGAGTAACATCCTGGGGCATCCATTTTGTTGGATGTAATGGCCTCACACACCCCGAAGGATGTCATGCTTCATCATCGGCGGTTGCTCCTCGTCGGGGAAGCGGTGCAATCCCCGACGGGCTCACCTCAAAGAGGGGCTCTTTGGCGGAGATCTTTTTCCAACTGCCTTATGGTGAGGAGGGGGTGTGTGGGCCGGGCTAGGTGTGGTGATGTGTAGGGTATTAAAATGTAGCTAGGGGTACCGGAATTCAATTTATTCTGGGGGTCCCCTGGCTGCAATTAAAAAGTGGGGTTTAGCTCACTAGGTGTCAGCAGGTTAGGTCGGGTGACCCTAGAGGAGGCTAAAGGTGATGTTGGTCGACATGTTTCACGCTGTGGGTATAGTCACCCGCGATTCATCAGGACCTTAATAATGTGCAGGGGCAAACATGCTAGTGTCATGTGTGTCTTTTGTTACCTCTGTGGGTACTCCTATGCCTAGACATAGATGAAAAGAAAAAGGAAAACCATTAAATGCAAATATGCATGTCAGTAGTTCCAGTGGATGCCAGAGTATTTATACAGTAAAGCATGCCATTGAAGTTGAAAAAGCATGCCTTGCAACAAAGTCTGTGTGCAAAGTGCGCAGTGAGGAGCACACACAACTGAGCCTGTGAGGAGGTTGGTGGTAAAGTGTAGGCTAAAAGCAATAATTAAAACCAGTTTTTCCAAAAGGATTTAAAAATTTACAGCAGTTTCTGAGGATTGGGCTGCTCCTATAGTGTAAAAAACGAGCAGGTATGTTTTTTATGACACCATTTGTAAATACATGCATTACTAAATAACCATACCAAACACACACTGTGCCCCAAAAGGGTAAATAAATAAATAAATGGTAAAACAAACATGTCCCACTCACCTAAAGGTTGAGGACTACATGCCACATGAGGGGTCGGCGGGACTAGACAGCAGGGAAGAGCCCAGGGTTTATGCTGGAGATGTAAAGTAACATAGCGCCAGAGATTGGAAAGTGGTTAAGGCTTCGAGCTATCTCCAAACAGAGTAGGGCTTCCGAGGTCAAGGACCTCCACAGTGTCTCCCTTAGTAAGATCCCTGTCTAGTAGGACTCACCTCTATTCTCCTGTGTCCGCGCAGATCGACCTACCCTTCTCCGCCGAGCTCGAGTAGATATGTGAGCTCGGCGGCCGGGGAAATTTAAAGCGCGTTGACAGGTCGGCGTGTGACGACGCGTCTCCGCCTTCTCTGTAAGGTCACGTGGTTGGAGCGCATATTGTGGCGGCCATCTTATAGTGGTGTTCTTTTGCGTATCACCCTATGTTCGTATCGTGATACATGTCGGTAGTGCCTATTAATTTCATATGGATGGGGAAAGTAAATTATTAAAATTCCCCCTTTATTTTGCAAAGACCCGTTATCTTTGTAGCGCGTATGTAGTGGTTTTAACAAATAAATACGCTGTTAGGTCATGTGGTTGGGGTGCATATTGCGGCGGACATTTTGAAGCGGTATTCTATTGTGCATAACCCTCTGTATGCCTCGTAATAAATATAGGTAGTACCTATTAGTTGCATATGGACAGGGTAAGGGAGTTCTTGAAATACCCCATCTAACTTCAAAAGTCACGTAGCCTTTATCGTGCGTGTGTAGCGGTTTTGCAAAGAACTACTCGCTCTTTTGTGTGAAGTGCGGCGGCTACCTAGATGGTGGGCACAGAATATGCTCCGGGCATGTGTAAAACTATGTGGTTGTGCATACATAGCGTAGTGCTATGTATTGAAGAGTTTGTTACCATGGGGTGCTTGACATAGCACATGGGGCATGTGGCTTAGTGTGTGGCGTCGCATTGCATCAAGTGTATGATTGGCAACAGGGACTGATGTTGGAATGATACAGCTGGATCATTGTCAATAATACAGCCCATGTGTAGGGCGAGTGGTGTATGTAAGGGAACGGTAAAGGATCTGGATATCTATAGCGAATGCCATGGGATATCCTCGTTGAGGCCCTGTCTGTCTGTGGATAATCGATGGATCCATCTTTGCTCTTTTCGGAACAGGGCATCACTTGGGCAGTTAGGGCTGGCTTCAAGTACCACCCATTTCATGGAGTCTTCATCATGGTTTTGTTCCACAAAATGTTTACACATCTTGGTATGGGTTTTTTTGCAACGAAAGTTGCTCCGGTGTTCGATAATTCTAGTTTTCACTGGACGGGAGGTCATCCCAATGTAGAGTAGATCGCACGGGCACTTGAGCATATAGATGCAATGTGATGTATTACAATTAGTGTGGTGTCTGATCTCCCATTCAAAGGTCTCCGAGAGTTGGATCGTCTTGAGTGTCATGGTGTATCTACAAACACCACACATTCCGCAAGGATAGTGGCCCGTTACTGGGGGTAGGTGCCAAAGTGTTTGTTGAGTATCTTTTTTGGTGTTCTTGGGTCTAGTACTGATAAGGATGTCCTTCAAGTTTTTGGATCTTTTGAAGGCGAACCTCGGTTCTTCTAGTGCTAACTCGCCTGTATTGAGGATCCCCCAGTGGCGTCTGATAGTACCCCTAATCTCAGTGGACAGAGGGGTGTATGTTGTTACACATGTGATTGGTTGATTCTCAACCGGGGGTCTCTCTTGTCTCTCTAGAAGTGCTTCCCTGTTGTTATTTCTAGCGCGCTTTCTGGCTTTTAGGACATCGCATCTGGGGTAGCCCCTGTCAAGTAGATTCCTTGATAAGATTTCGGACTCCTTTTTGTAGTCAGATATCTTACTGCAGTTGCGTCTGATTCTCAAGAATTGCCCGAAGGGCAGATTGGTACGCAAGGCCCTTGGATGGTGACTCTTAAAATGTAGCAGACTGTTACGGTCAGTGGGCTTGCGGTACATGGTGGTGCTGATGTTCCCATCTTCCAGTCTTATAGTTAGATCTAGGAAGGCGATCTCTTTGGGTGAGGAGGTCATCGTAAAGTGTAGGTGGGGATTTAGAGAGTTGACCCAAACCAGGAAGGCTTCATGTGACATGGGTGGGCCTTTCCACAGGATCAAAATGTCATCAATGAAGCGCTTTATCACTGCCAGGTGTGCTGCGGTGGGGCATTCTCGAAGGATAGGTGCCACTGCAAGGCCTGCCCTGACTTTCATCACTGCCAGACGTCCTGAAGTGGAACATCCATACAAGGGCACGCATCACTGCAGGGCCTGCTCTGACCTTTATCACTGCCAGGCACCCTTTACTGGGATATCCCTCTACGGGCACGTACCACTGCAGGGCCTGCTCTTACCTTTATTACTGCCAGGCGTCCTATACTGGGACACACCTCTAAGGACCAGTCTCACTTTGGGGCCTGCTGCACCTCTTTGCACAGCCATGTGGTCTGTGCTGGACACCCCTGGCTGTACAGGCCTGCTCTGCCTTTCAACACTGCCAGGCATCCTGGGCTGCAGCATCTCCCCCAAGGACACGCCTCACTGCTGAGCCTGCTCTGCTTCATCCACAGCCATGCACTCTATGCTGAGGTACCCCTCTGATGCCTTCACATGCTCTGTTGTGTGTTATTGGCACACGCTTAGAGCGGGCTCGCTTTTCCGAGAGCAGGTATCGCTGCAGGGCTTGCACCCCTCGGATGCCAACGAATGCCCTGTTCTGTGTTACTGGTGCAGGCATTGAGCTGGTACACTCCACCATGTAGGGCTCGCCGCGCACCCCCTCGGATGCCCAAGAATGCCCTGTTCTGTGTTATGGGCATGGGCTTTGAGCTGGTACACTCCTCCATGTAGGGCCCGCCACACCCCCTCGGATACCCAAGAATGCTCTGTTATTGGCACGCGCAGGGAACGGGGTCGCTCCTCCAAGGACACACCTGCCACTGCCTCTCCGCTGTGCACGAATACTGCACCTCTCACTGCCGAGCACTGCTTGCTCATGGGGTGCTCCACCAGCAGCACGCGTCTCTTATGCGATTCCTCCTGTGTCGCCAGACGCTACGAGGTGCCTTGTGCATCCTTCTGCTATCCAGGGTCCCAACTCAATGTACAGCTCTTCTATCTTCTGATACTGCCCTGACCCTCCTTTGTACCGGCACATAGCTCCCTGAACAGCCTGCTCCAGAACCTAGCAGTGCCAGGAGCGGAGGGGCACCACGCCCTCCACAAGGACGCATCTTACTGCACAATCTGTTCCGTGTCTGGCACATTAATCCTATTTTTACCTGTGAAAAGACCTATGTCCCTGTAGAGCCACAGACTCAGGGGACGGGGGATGCGGAGGGGTGGGTGGGGAGGATACAGGGGGGGCTGGCCTTATCGTCATAAGCACTGAAAATGACATTTTCTTACGCATTGTTTACACATACTTCTTCATAAACCTCTATTGCCCTAAATGTATTTCTCGAGTTGGAGCGTATGTGAGTCGATTGTGACTAGTCTGATTATCTGATTTTGGCAGCTGTGCTTAGGATAAGTGATGTTGGGATTAGGAAATTGCACATTTATAGCGACTGCCATTAGCACAGTGGAAACAAGAACAAGTAATGTTGGAATTTGGGGACTTGGCACATTCTACATAACATTTATTATTCACTCTGTGTGACGTTTAGTTGGGGCCTGAAATTCAACAATCTATTGGGTGCGAGAAATATTGGTTGGGACATATATAAGGCATAGACCCTCTCCTCGTTCCTTTTTCGGGTGGTAGTGGGGCAGTCCCCTGACCGAGAATTACAAGCTATGGTAACTACCGCCTTCCCAGTGCATCATTTGGAGACATTTTACCATCTAAAATCTGGTGATACCTCTGAGTTAGAACGGCCATAAAAAACAGGGAGATAAAGTGGAGATAAGGTGCTGTAATGTGCGATTTCCGCTGTAGTTTCTATTTCCAAGAACATCCTCAAAGTTGAAAGAGGATGTGGCTGAATGGATAGAGCGGTCCACTTTGAAGCTGGAGAACCAGGTTCGATTCTGGGCAAATCACTTAATCTCCCAGTGCCTAAAATGAATGTGTCCGTCTGTAATGCAAGTGGTGCTCACGTAAAGCATTCTGGTACCCTTTGGTCAATTCGTGCTAGGCAAAACTGCAAAAAAAAATAACTATATAAACGCTTGCCAAAATTACGGAGACCCGTAGGAGAAATATTTTACTCCGTATTCCTAAAATTCTTGGAAGGAAAAAAGGTCTTCTGTGGGGACAGCTCAGTGGTTTAAGCTAGGATCGCAGCATCTGCGTCGAGTGCCAGAGTTAGGGCCATGAATTATTATTGTAGTTACTTGTAGCGTCTTGGGCATCTGTTTGGACTTCGACACAGATTGCTTCCTCTTAAAGATGGCAGTGAATGCACTGATTTTTAGCTATCTGTGAATACGACACCGAAGGCTGCAAAAACCAGCATTAAAAGGACAAAAAATACTCAAGACCTTATTTATTGTTAATACTTTTTTAATATGGTTGTTCAATTATATATAATATATATAAGGTAACAAAAATGCTTCTGACACATGCTTCTGAAACATTTTCAGCATGCTGCAGACGTCTGTACAGCACAGCTTAAAGACATAGGCAAAGACAATATCACTGGCTAAACACTTATAAGGTCCCAAAGGCGAGACCTATTGGCTATGCCAATGCTTGTTTTATAGTTGTAGCTGCCACTGCTTTTAAGTCATGCTGAATGGTTGTCTGGGGAAGTTGCGAGGCGACCCTTATCATGGTGCTGTACAATTGTCATGCTGCCTGAGGATTACAGGTACATGTAGGAAATAAGTCATCACTAAAGGAGGGCACGCAGAACACTAAAAGGCTACATAAGGGGGAACATCCAGCTTCTTTGGTCTAGGTATGTATGGAGAGACTCCAGGACATGACAGAGGCTCCGGAAGGCAAGGAGAGCTGAACAGTCTGGTACCTGCAGTCCCGGCCTACAGGGGCATGGGTGTGTCTGTGCATGAATGGGTTTCCAAAGGTCCGAAAATTACTTGTCCTGAGATGGCGAATATAGAGATTTGGGGCCTCGGAACGCAGTTAGGGCTTGAGGAGAGCCAGACTGTTGTGGCCTGCTTCGGTTGCTATGCATCCTCCAGAGAGTTCCAGGTCCCTGCTGCTCAGGCAATGTGAGAGGTCATTAGACTGTTGAGAGTGTTTGTGGGTGGATGAGTGTCAGTTGAAGGAATGGGCTGAGCAGCAAAGATTCTGCTCCTGGTGGGGTGTAATCAACCTTCACCTTTAATCCATACCACTTGGCTACATACCATCTTTTATTGGTTACAACACAGACAAGTTAGTGTGGAAAGGAAGAAATTTAAGTATATGACTGGGAGTTTGAATTGGTAAGAGGCCTACCCCAGGTTCAGACCAGCTTATTTGTCTAATGCTTCAAGCCACCATAAATAATTTGTGAAACACTAAGATGGAGTCATGAAAGGTGGAAAAATAGGAGAGAGAAAAGGATAGGTGAAGATAATTTATGGCTGGAGTTTTGTTCCTCGTGCCCCAGAATACTACTATTAAACCAGGAAGAGTAGTAGTGCTTTGTTAGTAGCCAGTTCTAGTCACGTGACCGATAAATAGAGGGAGCGAGCATAAGAAGTATTGTAGCGAGGTGGGGGTGGAGGTGCACGTGATAGTGCGGAGGAAACCAAAAAAGTAAATTTGGGGAAGTCGGGGAGATAGTGTGAGCGAGTGGTGGCATTAGTACCAGAGCAGGTCAGTGATAGCTCCTGGGTGTCGTGGCCTACACTCTAGACCTCACCATTGCTGTCTCGCTGGCTGCTCCAGTGATGCGTCTGCTAAGGCTCAAACTCACATTTGGGATGCATGGAAGGCCAAGGTGTAAAACCATGATTGTTTCACTCCAGCATTTCTTTGATAGTAGTAAGTAGACTGATTTGTAGGACCTGGGCTTTGTGGCTTGGAACTGCTGGCTCAATATATAGAAAGCCTGGCATTGCGGTACAGCAAAACACAGTACAAAATACTTTATTAGCACGACAAGTCAGACAGGGTTCAGAAGTAGGAGCCTGAGGTGGCCACAGATAATGGGCTTCTACATTGTACCACTAGGCAGTTGTGTCTCTTTCTGAAACCCAAAACCCACTTCTACTGTCACACTGAGGCACGCTAATTGCCTCTTTTGAACTCTCCTGGTTGGGCAGGCCTTGCCTTGGGCGTGTGTGGTTTTTTTTATGGGTGCCTCGGTATCAATACAGGAGTAGAGAAGCCATATAACACAGAATCTGCTGAACCTGGCGAGACCTCTTTGTAGTATTGTGCTTTGTCATGGAGCATCTCTTTGGTAAGTATAGAGATAATGATAGAACTCGATCTTGCGCGCTAGAATTATAGAATAGTAGGATGCATTGGGGTTCTGTATGTTTGGTGAGATCTGCTGGGAGACCGTTCTTGCTGGATGTGTCCTTTCCAGCAGGGGTTTGAATAAGGGAAATTCTGCTAGTACATCTTCAGTCACAACAAATCCCACACCTGCCATAAATGTCAGCATAAATCTTAATACCCCCAAGGAATTTTTAACTAATCCTGGGGAACCTACTGTGAAGTGGCAGGAGTGGAAGGAATATTTTATTAATTATATTGCTACCCAGGAGGGCAATGGTTGCATCATGTCACCTGGAAGGAAAAAACATCTTTTAATGCATAGTTTAGGACCTGTCGGTCTAGGGGTGTATACTGAAATGCAAGAAGTTGAAAGAAGTAGTAATTAAATGTGCTATTGCAGTTCTAGATGTCCATTATTCGCCTGTTGTGTGTGTAGCGGTATCCAGACGTGCATTTTACGAACATGAACCGGATTCAAGTGGTCCATTGAAGACTATGTTTCTGCACTTAACAATTTGACCATTAAATGCAAATTCGGATCTTTACTCGATGATATGATCAGAGATCAGATGGTTGTGTGCACTAAGAATAAAAACATTCAAGACATGTCGTGGATTGAAGGCGAGGCAAGTCTCAAGGATATCATAACCTTAGTGAAAAAGGAAGAACTTTCTGAGAGATGTGCTAAAGCAGTAACTCCGTCAAATGGCTCTGTCAGTCAACAAGATAAGTGACAGAGGAAAAACCACTTCACCCAAATATCAAAAATTTACCAGAATTCCAACTCAAAAGAAATAAGAGAACATTTTAGGGAACAATACTGGTTTTATGTGTTTTACATGTGGAAGTACCTCACACACTGCCAGGTTTTGATTGATGTTCTGCAAAAACAGCTAAATGTTTAGAATGTGGAACTATAGGGCATTTTGCGAAAGTATGTAGGAAAAAGCGCACTAAGAAGAATCGAATAGCGTGTGTAAAGGAAAATGGTTCAGACTTGTCAGGAAATTACTCTGATGAGTCTCCTGAGAAGAATCCCAGTACTATTTCCACAGGATTGAAGAAAAATGTCTTGAATTTAAATGTAGATAATAGCAACAAACCTATGTGCATGATGTCCTTTGGTGGCGTAGTTGTACAAGTTACAGCAGACTCTGGTTTACCATTCACTATCTTTGCTTGCTCTTTTTGGGAAGATAAGTTTGTGATAATGTCCTTATTTACAACATACTCAAGTAAATAACGTTTCACTGGAGAGAGAATTGAAATGTTAGGGTACAGAACTCTTGTTTTCGAGTTTAAAGGCAGAAGGGCGTCATCTAAGTTGTATGTGGCTGCTGATAAACCTTATGTGTTAGGATGGAAGGATCAACGTGCATTGAATATTATTCTTGATCCCAATTGTTCTGAACAAGTACTAGTGGTGTTATTCTGAGGAAACAAAAAATGGGTCTTAAAAGAATTACAAAGTGTTTTTAGTGGTGAAATTAGAAAACTTGAAGGGTTTACACACATGATGCGTGTTAAGTCGGATGCTGTACCCAAAATTCATAAAGTACGTCACATTTCCCTTATTGTGCGAGATAAAGTTAAGAAAGAACTTAAAAAATTACAAGAGGAGCGCATTATTGAACATGTGAAGGCCTCTGAATGGGTTTCTCCCATTGTTATTACCAGATGTTGCAATGGCAAAATTCGAATGTGTATTCACTTTAGGTATTTGAACGATAACATTATAGTGGGCCGATTCCCATTAACCAGAATTGATTACATGCTTTCCCTAACTAAAGGTGCTAAATGGTTTAAAGCCATTGACCTCTCCTCTGCATATCATCGGATTTCTCTACATTAATTTAGCAGACAATATACTGCTTTTTGTGCACCCTTTGGTTGTTTCCAATTTCGCTGCATGCCATTTGGTTTAGCATCTGCAGCGGCTGTATTCCAGAGATTGATGTTTGAGTCATTTGATGATATGCAAGGAGTGGTGTTCTTCCAGAATGACATATTGATAATGGGAGCTAATAAGTAAATCAACGAAGAAAGAAAGGTGACGACCATCCGTGGCTCAATGGTTAGAGCGGCAGACCCTGATGCAGATGTCTGGCCCGGGACCAGGGTTCAATTCCCGCCTCGGTGGCTCTTGGATTTAATCTCCCTGGACCTGATAATTCTCGCCTCGGTGCCTAGTCTAATCATGGGCCCCACTCTGTGACTCTGGGCAATAGCTTGCTTAATCTCCACAACGGCCCCAGCAGCGCTTGGATGCCTGGCTTCCCCTTGGGGGTGCCCAGGAGTGGACATCTCACAGGAAAGCCAGGAAGGGTTCCACAGCAGTATGAATACAGCGCTACGAGACCTCTGGGTGCTATATAAATACAAACACATTTACATTTACATCCTGCAAAGTAAAGGTGTGACAGCAGAAAATTCTAAATGCAAATTTGCAGAAAAGAAAGTTACTTATCTAGGTCATGAGATTAGTACTATGGGTATTGGATCAAAAACTAGCTTAGTGAAGGCTATCATTGATGGCCCTTATCCGAAGTCTAAGGAAGATCTCAGATCTTTCTTGAGGCTTGCAGAATTTTACGCAAAATTTGTAGAACAATTTTCAGAAAAAACCCATGCCATGAGATAGTTACTTAAGAACAAAGTACAATTTATCTGGTGTTATGTTTGTTAACTATCTTTAGAGGAAATTAAAAAGCCAATTGCACATGCACCTAATTTACAAGGTTTTGATCCTCTTGCTGGTACCATTGTCACTACTCATACTAGCAGCAGAGGATTAGGTGGTGTCCTCACTCAAATGGTCAATAACCAAGAAATAGTCATTACTTTTGCAACTCGTTCCCTTACTCCTACTGAGGAGAGATATTCTGTAAATGAGCGAGAAACTTTAACATATGTGTGGGCACTGGAACATTTCAGGAAGTTCTTATGGGGCAGAACATTTACCCTGCGCTGTGACCACAAACTCCTTACTGAATTATTAACTACTGAAGGTTTTATTAATGATGCTGCAAGAATTGCAAGACTCTCCATGAGATTACAAGATTTCATTTACGACATATAATATGTTCCAGGTGTCAAAAATGTCTCTGCTGATTTTTTGAACCGAATGTCCCTACCATTGACCGAGGTAGAAAATAGATCTTGGAATTAATGTGTTATTTGATAGAGCTCAGAACAGTTTTTAGCTAAGAATGGTTTGAAGCTGAGAGTACTGACCACATATTACTTGAACTTAAAGAATTGATTGTAAACGGTTGGAGTGGTATAGAAAAGAAATTGTTGAAAGATGAGCTCAGGGGTTTCTGGGAGGTGCGTAATGAGCTTAGCATGTGTGATTCAATAGTCTTACGTGGGGATAAGGTAGTTCCACCTAAAACTTTACGAGAAAAAATCATTAACTTGTGTGATTAAGGCCATTCTGGCATTACCCGCACTAAACTATGACTGAAAGAACTGGGTTGGTGGCCCAAAGTGGATATGGACATTGAAAGATGTGTTAGGTCTTGTGTCAAATGTGAGGTATCTGACAAAACCCTGAAATAATTTCACCCACCTTTGGCTTCCCCGGGTTGTCCGAAGCTTCCATGGGTGTTAGTTGCATTGGATATTATAGGGCCCATCTGGCAGGATGGTTCACAGAAATTCATCATAGTTCTGGGAGAAACCTTTTCTAGGTGTCTGGAAGTTCGTGTTGTAGAAGTAATCAACACAAGAACTGTAATCACATTTTTGGATGAGATATTCATAAGGGAAGGGTTTCCAGCCGCTATCCTTTCTGACAATGGGGTGTAATTCATGGCACACTTGGTAAAAGTCAATTTTCATTAAGTAGAGGCAGAATACCTCATTCTAAAGTTAATCCTGGTTGGTTGAATAGAAGTGAAATGATTGATTGTGACATGCGTGAGGAAGGAAGTGTATTATTGAGTATCAAAAGAAAAACAAACTGTATTATGATGTTAAACATGGCACTAGACAAGTTCATTTGTGTGAAGGGCAATGGGGATGAATTAAAAGGGCTAAGAAAATTGCTAAAGGTGAAAGCAAATTAAATGAACCCAACAGAGTAATTAAAGTTCTGAACAGCACAGGCTTGTTACAAAATGGTGAGGTTTGGCATTTCAGCCGTTTGGCTCCAGTTAGAGGTATGAATGGGAGAGTAGAAGATCATGGAAGCAACACTAAAAAGTGTTTAATGGTTGAATAATTCTGATTTACCCCGAGATAATTTTCTAAGTCAAAACACTGATGCAAATGAATTGGATGATTGTGATACACACCCTGAGTGCATTAAAGAGGGTGGCACTCAAAATACTTTATTAACGTCTAAGTTAACACTTGATGGGAATTTACAGTATTGTGCTAGTACTGATATACCTACTTGTGACACTAATGTGATTGAAACATCAAAAGGAAGAATTGTAAGAAAACCAAAGAGTTTAGAAATGTTTGATTGAATTTACGTTTTTTTAAATTATTATTTTAATGGGGGTTTGTGTAGTATTGTGCCTATCATGGAGCATTTCTTTGGAAAGTATAGAGTTAATGGTAGAACTCTATCTTGTGCTCTAGAATTTAAGAATAGTAGGATGTATTAGGGTTCTGTATGTTTGGTGAGATCTGCTGGGAGACTGTTCGTGCCGGATATGTCCTTTCCAGCAGGGGTTCGAATAAAGGAACTTATGCTTCACTACTTCGTGTTTGCTGCAATTATTTGGAGGACGCAAAACTCTGCAAGGACTTGTATGAGTAAGGCTGTCCGTTTTTAGCAGATCTGTCGAAGGCATTATGACCAGTATTTATTTGAGAAACCGCGCGAATCACAGTAGGTCATTGAGGTTCCAGGGAGCTGGCCGATTTATGTTGATCTCGATCATCTGAGGTCCATCTTAGTCCAAGTGTGGGTGAGTATGTAAACCAGACTGAGGTACCATTTAGTGTGCAGGTTTGTGTGGCCGAGGCGTTTCAACACTTCTCTCACCTCTTGTTTGTGGTCCCTGAGGGGAAGGAACAAAAATGAGAATATCGTAGATGTGCACAATATCCCTGAAATGCTAAAATGTCAAAGTGATACGGCGCAAAACAGACGTGTTTTTTGTTCATCAATCGCTGCGTTACAGGTTTGCTACAACATGTCCACCAAGAGTTGAAAACTGGAGTGATGTATGGGATCAAACAAAAGCAGATCATGTGCAGTTTAGTAGGTCGATAGTATTAGAGCTTCATGTAAATATTGATCTGAATGAAAGCAAGTTCTATTTACATTACAGTCCTGGGTCTACTCCCCATGAGGGTTCTCTTACAATTTTTGATGTTAATGGTAGTTTTTGTCTAAAACTGTATTACCCCAGTGATATTACTGCACTTGGTTTTATTGCGAGTGACAGGTCAAACGTGATGAAATTTCTCCCCTCAAAAATCAGAAATATTATCTGGAAATCAGTTCATTAACACAGGTTTATGCATGTTAATATGTGGTATTTAGGGGCTAAATCATACTCCTGCTAATGCTGCAACCCAGAATGATATCTGTGGTATGATTAATTCTGTTTATGCTATTACTGAACCACAATTACAGTAGGGTTATGTAAGGGAAACCCTAATATTTTGAATATATCAATTGTTTAAAAAATACACTTGGAGTGTAGAATTACAAACATTTGATACCTTTTTCTTAGGGTTTGATGTCTTAAATTACATGCAATATAGAATATTGTTCTGCATGGCTGATTCTTTTTGGAAAGACATGCTTCTAGGGGCTTTGCAGTGTAAATAAAGGTTTTCAGCATGAACCTTTTCTGGATTCACATGCTGCCCATTATTCCGCCATCTAGTGGTTAGAAAGAAAATTGACAAGGGAAGCTAAAGAGGTACAGAAACCTAGCGTTTGGACATATATTATGTTAAAAAAAACACCAAATACTGAGCCTTATTTATTGGGTACTTTGTCCACGCACGAGAAATTTTTATTAACCAGGTTTCGGATGAACTTGTTTCATCATTTGCTTGTAAGGCCAAAATGTTCTGTTTTTAACAAAGAGGCAGCTCCCTGCGGCTGCGGAGAAAAGTCTCTGCAGGACATGCTGCATTTTATGTTTTTATGTAAATTGTACGAATTCCCCAGCAAAAGCTATTTGGTCCCTCTTTTAAAAAATCTCTTAATTTTTGTCAGGTTAGGCCAGCTATGATGTATTTACAATTACGGTATGGCGATTGTATACTTTTTATACTAGAATTCTTAAAATCAGTTGTTAAGTATAGGAAGTCTATGGACTTATAATGAATTTTTTCTAAAAATGTTAAAGTATTTTTATTAACTGTATGCTGCTATAGAGATCATTTAAGAACGCACTGTCACTTTCTTCCTTTTATTTATTGCCGTCTCAATGTATCGTACCAAATATTATTTAGTGTTTTAAATTAATTATCGATTATACTATGTTGTTGATATTATTTTCCACAAGGAATTTTTATCCTGATGTACTTGTTTGTTCAACTTTTATGGTTTGTAAATCAAAAACGAAATAAAGTTTCTTGAATTTAATTGATTGATATCTGTGGTATGAGTAATTCTGTTTATGCTATTACTGAACCATAATTACAGTAGGATTATGTAAGGGAAACCCTAATATTTTGAATGTATCAATTGTTTAAAAAATACACTTGGAGTGTAGAATTACAAACATTTGATACCTTTTTTTTGGGTTTGATGTCTTAAATTCCATGCAATATAGAATATTGTTCTGCATGGCTGATTCTTATTGGAAAGACATGCTTCTAGGGGCTTTGCAGTGTAAATAAAGGTTTTCAGCATGAACCTTTTCTGGATTCACATGCTGCCCATTATTCCGCCATCTAGTGGTTGGATTTGGAATAGTCTCTTTGAAGTCTCCTCTTTATTTTTAGGTCTCGCCTGTCGATGCGCATGCGCATCGAGCAAGGCGAGAGTATTGCGAGTTATCCACTCTTTATCCACACTGCAAGGAATCGTGGCGATTCCTTGCAGTGCCCGTGACTTTTAAGGTCAATGCGCATGCGCATTAAGCTTATGCGCATGCGCATTGACCTTAAAAGTCACGGGCGCGTGCATGTCCGTCTTTGTTTACCCGCTCCGCCCCCTCCCGCCGTGTCGCCTTGCCTACTCTCTTCCACAGCCTCCCCCAGCTCCGCCCCCTCACTACTTGATTGCACGGCCGCTAGGCCGTGCCTCCCCTACTCTCCTCCCCCCTCCTCCTCTCCTCCCATGCCTGCCTGCCGCTAGCCTTGTTTCCCTGCTGCCTCCATCACCACTCCCTTCCTCTACTGTTCCCCTGTCCCGTCTCTCTCCATCCGGGTCTCTCTCGTGACCCTCTCTGTGTGTACACCTCTTTCAAGCTCTGGTTTCTCGCTCTCGGTCTCCATGGCATCTTTATGTCTGGCAGTGCAGCTTTTCGTTAGTATGCGTTGTACGGCGATTGTAGACGAGAATACAGCATTTACCCACGCGTTCCTGCTAATGTAATAAACGGTGCATGCATCACGCGCGTACTCACTCTCCTCCCCCCTCCTCCTCTCCTCCATGCATCACGCGCGCACTCACTCTCCTCCCCCCTCCTCCTCTCCTCCCCTGCCTGCCTGCCGCTAGCCTTGTTTCCCTGCCGCCTCCATCACCACTCCCTTCCTCTACTGTTCCCCTGTCCCGTCTCTCTCCATCCGGGTCTCTCTCGTGACCCTCTCTGTGTGTACACCTCTTTCAAGCTCTGGTTTCTCGCTCTCGGTCTCCATGGCATCTTTATGTCTGGCAGTGCAGCTTTTCGTTAGTATGCGTTGTACGGCGATTGTAGACGAGAATACAGCATTTACCCGCGCGTTCCTGCTAATGTAATAAACGGTGCATGCATCACGCGCGCACTCACTCTCCTCCCCCCTCCTCCTCTCCTCCATGCATCACGCGCGCACTCACTCTCCTCCCCCCTCCTCCTCTCCTCCCCTGCCTGCCTGCCGCTAGCCTTGTTTCCCTGCCGCCTCCATCACCACTCCCTTCCTCTACTGTTCCCCTGTCCCGTCTCTCTCCATCCGGGTCTCTCTCGTGACCCTCTCTGTGTGTACACCTCTTTCAAGCTCTGGTTTCTCGCTCTCGGTCTCCATGGCATCTTTATGTCTGGCAGTGCAGCTTTTCGTTAGTATGCGTTGTACGGCGATTGTAGACGAGAATACAGCATTTACCCGCGCGTTCCTGCTAATGTAATAAACGGTGCATGCATCACGCGCGCACTCTTATAGCCTTCTCCAGTTGGGCTCAGAGGTAATTTTGAAAAAATGAAGAACAAACAGTTTATGCGCTTGTTTCCTCACTACAAGGTGTGCGCAAATACCCTCATTTCAATTTCTGCACGGGCAATTTCCCCCAGGCCCTACTTGAGGTAATGGCGCATGCATAATTGTGCGGCAGCGGTAACGTCGTGAACACATTTGTTCGCATAACTTGTTGATATGTTAGTCCCTGTTATTAACTGCAGAAGTGATCGTCGGGTTCAAAGCGACTCTGTAAGGCCCGCGAGCGAATTATGTTTGTCCCCCGGTTTTAGTTTTAAGCACCCAGCGAGCAACCCCTCACTCACACTCACCCTCACTCACCCTCACTCACCCTCACTCACCCTCAACCCCTCACCCTCACTCACCCTCACCCACACTCACCCTCACCCACACTCACCCTCACCCTCACTCACCCTCACCCTCACTCACCCTCAACCCCTCACTCACCCTCACTCACCCTCAACCCCTCACCTACCCTCACCCTCACTCACCCTCAACCCCTCACCCTCACCCTCACTCACCCTCAACACCTCACCCTCAACACCTCACCCTCACTCACCCTCAACCCCTCACCCTCACTCACCCTCAACCCCTCACCCTCAACCCCTCACTCACCCTCACTCTCACTCATCCTCACTCACCCTCACTCACCCTCAACCCCTCACACTCACTCACCCTCACCCTCACCTTCACTCACCCTCACTCACCCTCACCCTCACTCACCCTCACCCTCACCTTCACTCACCCTCAACCCCTCACCCTCACTCACCCTCAACGCCTCACCCTCAACCCCTCACCCTCACCCACCTTCACTCACCCTCACTCACCCTCACTCACACTCACCCTCACTCACCCTCACTCACCCTCACCCACCCTCAACCCCTCACCCTCACTCACCCTCAACCCCTCACTCACCCTCACTCTCACTCATCCTCACTCACCCTCACTCACCCTCAACCCCTCACCCTCACTCACCCTCACCTTCACTCACCCTCACTCACCCTCACCTTCACTCACCCTCAACCCCTCACCCTCACCCTCACTCACCCTCAACGCCTCACCCTCAACCCCTCACCCTCACCCACCTTCACTCACCCTCACTCACACTCACCCTCACTCACCCTCACCCACCCTCAACCCCTCATCCTCACTCACCCTCAACCCCTCACCCACCCTCAACCCCTCACCCCCACTCACCCTCAACCCCTCACCCTCACTCACCCTCAACCCCTCACCCACCCTCAACCCCTCACCCTCAATCCCTCACCCTCAATCACCCACACTCACCCACACTCACCCACACTCACCCTCACTCACCCTCACCCTCACTCACCTTCACCCTCACTCACCCTCAACCCCTCACCCTCACTCACCCCCACTCACCCTCAACCCCTCACCCTCAACCCCTCACCCTCCCTCACCCTCATTCACCCTCAACCCCTCACCCTCACTCACCCTCAACCCCTCACCCTCACTCACCCTCAACCCCTCACCCTCAATCCCTCACCCACACTCACCCACACTCACCCCCACTCACCCTCACTCACACTCACACTCACCCACCCTCACTCACCCTCACCCTCACTCACCTTCGCCCTCACTCACCCTCAACCCCTCACCCTCACTCACCCCCACTCACCCTCAACCCCTCACCCTCAACCCCTCACCCTCCCTCACCCTCATTCACCCTCAACCCCTCACCCTCACTCACCCTCAACCCCTCACCCTCACTCACCCTCAACCCCTCACCCTCAATCCCTCACCCTCACCCACCCTCACCCACACTCACCCACACTCACCCACACTCACCCCCACTCACCCTCACTCACACTCACACTCACCCTCACACTCCCTCACCCTCACTCACCCACCCTCACTCACCCTCACTCACCCTCACTCACCCTCACTCACCCTCACTCACCCTCACTCACCCTCACTCACCCTCGACCTCATGCTAAAGATTTACAAAAAAAACCATTAACAATTCTAAAAGCACTAACTCTAATGCTGCGAGACCTATTGCATTTCTAATGCTTGTTTTTCGTGGGCATTGTTGACCATTTGGGTATAAACTCCTCCTTATGTGACATCAGATGTATGCCCCAGAAATACCTCAACGCAGTTGCCATCTTCAGATTCTTTTTTCTGTCGTTTGGTCTCGAAGCCTAAAGGAGAGCTCCAGGGTCAAGGAAGAAGAAATTGTGAAAGAAAAAGCAATGAAAATCACTGTAACGTGAAAAGGAAAGGCGACTGATAAGAAACAGGGTACAGAGTAAACGCTCAACACCCCTGAGTAACACCAAGGTGAAAAGGCCCACGCAATGAGACTGCATGTTCAGAGAATGAGAGAGGAGCATGGAGCATACCTTCTTTTAGGTTTTGCCCCAAGTGCCATCACAAGTAGGCCCAGAGGACATGCACGAGGTCTGTAAATTTTGCCTCCCTAAGGGCCACAGTGCAGAGGACTGTGCGGCGTGTGCAGATTTCTTGACCAAGACCATCCGGGAAAGGCAGAAGCAGAGGTGGGTTCACTACAGGATGGTGTCGCCTTAGCGGAAGCAGAAGTCCTTAAAAGAACTTTGGCTGTCTAGCGACGAGGAGGACAACTTGGAAATATAGAAAGCCCAAGGAGAAGAACCTGACCTTGATGGAGGTAATTAAGGGCCAGGCTAGTAGAGGCCACAAGAAAACGCAGGAGGAGGAACACAGAGCGGGTACACATCTGTGCCGATAGCTTCGAACTAGAAGAGACCGGCAATGCCTCTCAAATTGTCCATGCTGAAACGCAGGGTGAAGCACAAGAAACTATATGGGTCCAAGAAAGGAACACTGATTGAGGCAAACCCTTGAAACCTGCATTGACCTTGAGCGAGGATGAAACAGATGTGAAAAAGACCACGAAAAGAAGCTCAACTCCGTTCATGAAGACTGGGCCCACAATGGCACCGAAAACCATTTGGCATAGAAGATGAAGGTCACTAAAACACCAAGGCACCCGATTTTGACATTGAAAAATTCCTCGGCATCGACGGTGTAGCACAGAAATGAAGCCGAACTCGACAAAAAAAGAATCGCTGGAGGAAGAGCGAAAAAGGATGCGCCTCGAGATAAATTTGAAGTCCTCAAGAAAAGGAGGAAATTCAATGACTCCCTGCAGTGATAAAGGATACCACTAAAAAAGCAGGTGGAAAAAGAGTGACCACAGGACCTGGAAAAACCCATCACCCCAGAGCTGCTGGAAGACATGGAGGACCACCAGCTCCCTCCATGACCATCATGATGGATGCATCCCTCACAAGATGTGAAGCTCACATGGACAAGCTAAACATCAGATGCCTTTTGAACTCTAAGGAAGCACTGCAACACATAACTGTACTGGAACTGAACACCATGTTTCTGACACTGAAGGTCTTCCACATAGGGCTCTCTACAGCCTAGGTCCCATTTTCTTGCAGAAGAGGTTTGCTTTTTACTCACCAGGAAGACAGCTGAGCTTGTCTTGCCAGCTACAGATGCAGCCCCCTAGGTTTTACCGCCAAAGACTTGGCGGGAATTCATTTGTGTGTAAAGCTAGTATGGTTTGGAATACGTTGCCTTTGGCTCTTCTGGGCACTCGGGACCCTTTGCTGTTCAAGAAAAAGCTGAAAACACTGCTGTTTTAGTCTTTGATCTGTGTGTATTGTTCTCTTTCTGTAGCTAGCACCGGGACACTTTCGAGTAGCTGTGCGCTGTACAAATTAAATATAACATAACATAACAGAAACATGCAAGAAGAAGGACAGTTTTGATTCAAACAGACAACACAATGACAATGTACTGCCTGAACAAACAAGGGTAAACAAGGTCCCACCAACTATTAACCTTAGCCGAGGAGATTTAGAGTTGGGAGATAAAAAAAAGGGTGTCAGTCGGGGCAATAAACCTACCACGAAAAGAAAACACAGAAGCGGACAGGTAAGTAGAAAAGCAAACATCACACTTGAATTGAAGTTCAAACAAGTAGTGATAACGGAGATCTTCGAGATATGGTGAGCACTGTCAGTAAATCTATTCGCAACACATAAGAACCCAAAATGCCAAATCTTCGCTTCCAGGTTCTATCACTGAGAGTAATTGAGGAATACCCTGGTCAAGGAGATTTGCTTATGCCTTTCCACTGATTACAGTGATATTGAAGGTGATACAAAATTGAAGGTAGGAAAGGGCAACCTAATGCTGATGGCCCCCACAATGGGCTTAACAAACGTTTTTCAGACCTCATGGCGATATCTCAAGGACAATACATCGCACTCCCAGCACACGGAGGACTGTTAATGATACAGGAGGGACAGGGATGGAATCCAAAACCAAACACACTCCGTGTGGCAGCCCGGCTCCAGAGGATTTAAAGCTTGGCCTCCTCAAGCTCCCAAGGAGAGCAATGGAAATTCTAAAAGAAGCTCGGTGACCAATAATGAGGAAGCACAGAGACAGGACACAGGACGCCACAGTCAATAGCTACATTACGCATCTACCGGACAAGCATCGCTCTAATTCTTCCATCAAAGAAAACCTAGCAGCCACTGTAGCGTACTCAAGAGGCTTACGGGGGAGAAGTTTGTTCACCATTCCAGTTGTAAAACACTTCCTAGTAGGAGAACTCCCAAGAAGCATTCCTAGGCGTACACCCCCAAGAAGCTTCCTAGAACTAGAAGAAGAGCACCCCCAAGAAGCATGCCAGTGCCTACATGGAACCTGAATGTAGTACTTGCACTACTAATGACATCACCCTTTCAACCAATGCAGAATGCACAACTTAGATTTCTACCCCTCAAAACCGCATTACTCATTGCTACCACTTTACTAAGGAGGATCAGTGAAATACAAGCGGTCACCACTGAGGAGCCATATCTTAAATACATAGAGGGAAAGTAGTAATTAGGACAAACCCAAGGCTCATACAAAAGGTGGTGTTGAAGTTCCACGTTAACCATGTTATCCATCTACCAGATTTTTTTCAAAAAACTAAAATACAAGCAGAGAGAGCACTGCAGATGCTAGATGTCTGAAGGGCAAATATGTACTACTTGGAGAGAACAGAAGCCAACACGAAAGCAGAACCATTATTTGTTAACGGAAGCAAGGGACTCCCAGTCACCAAAGGAACCATCACAAGATGGATAGTGCAGACAATACAATATTGTCACAAGGCAGGAGGAGTAACCCTTGGAGAAGGGCCAAAAGTGCATTTCAACGAGGAAAAGAAGAGCAACCCTTGCTTTCCTGGGCAAGGTAGCACTTGAAGACATTTACGCAGCTGCTACATGGTCCTCGGTACATACCATCACTAAACATTACTGTGTTGACATTCATATCAACAGGGAGGCAGAAGTACTTCAAAGAGTATGAATCATATGTTTATAAACCCACACTTAGCCTACCCACAGGAGAAAAAAATTCTCTATAATCAATGCACAGCATATTACCCAGAAAAGATTAATGCAGCATATCTCAATGATATTGCTGTGTTGTTTATTATAACCTGGTCTATCTCAAGAAAGTGCTTCAAATCCTACAACAGGTAGGGCAGACTATCAAGGCAAGCGAGTGCCAGATAGGGTACAGTTCTGTTGTGTACTTTGCTCACCAAGTAAATGAAGGACATGTACAACCGCTACTGCCCAAACTACAGACAATTCTGGCCTTTGAAGCTCCTAAGACACAAACCCAAGTCAGAGTCTTCCTTAGTCAAACTGGGTATTACAGAAGATTTGTCAAAGGTTATGGTACCTTCGTGGCACCTTGGTGGCACCTTTGACAGATCTATCCTCCAAGAAACAGCCCAGAAAAGCAGTCTGGACTGCCTAATGTCAACAGCCCTATGCCACCCTAAAAGAACATTTGTGCTCAGCAGCTGCCCTAAAGGCACCCAATTTTAGCAAGGTGTATGCTGTCCAGAACATAGGATTGTGGCAGTTTTGTCACAGCTGCATGGCCAGGGTCATGATCAACCAGTTGCCTACATCAGTAGGCAACTCCTACCCAGACAGCAGCTTTGAAGTGCCATTGGGAGAGAAGCCTCAGCCCTGAAGAAACTGAGATCCTACCTGTTTGGGAATCACTTCAGAGTCAAACTGCCCACAAGCCTCTCGGGTTGTTGATGCAGATGAGAGGAGAGCACTCCAAATTGTTGAGGTGAGTGTTAGTGTTATTTACTTTTCACCTGGAGGGGGCTGAGCAGGCAGTGCTTAATTTGTAAAATATAAAGTTGGGGTGCTCAAATGTTTGTTGGAGGACACACCTACTTCCCTGGCTCGACCCACTTCCCCCACTGGCTCCACCCACTTCCCCCACTGCCTCCACCCACTTCCCCCACTGGCTCCCCCCACTTACTCTATTGGCTTCACCCACATCCTTAACTGGCACTGCTGAAAGCCAGATGTAATAGTCTCCCACTGCCTTCACTAGTTTGACCGTGCTCACAGTGGGATATGATGGAGACGAGAGGAGGCGAAACCAGCTCTGGAAATGGACACAAAGGAGCTTATTCAAAAAAGCCCTTACAGTCCACGTTGAGAAGTACCCCTGTAGTACACTTTTACTTACTCTATTTGTACCTTAAACATCTAAAAAGGGAGTAAAACTAAAGCATTCATATACAGTTAAGGTGAACAGAAAGGACCGCATCCTGTTTGATCTTTAACTAATAGGGAGTTGCCAATTTAGAGATAATTCCGGAGGATTCACAAAGGCTTTTAGAAGTACATAAAAGAGTACTCCTTTAATACTACATCCCATACTCCTAAATGCTTTTGAAATTATGACCCTAGGAATCAGTTGAATTAACTAGAATCTGCCCACTTGTTATTAGATGTCCCAGTGCAAAGATGTTTTTGCACCTCAGCCAAAGTGATTGCTTGATTCTCAGAGAAAGCTGGAATGGCACTCCCATAAATTACTCCTGCATTTGGAATAACTTCCAACTTCTTTCCAACTTCTTTTCAAAATGTACATATGATTCCAGGGCTAGTCTTGGGAATCTTTGATAGTTGCAGTTTTGCCAGCAGTACTGGAATTTTTTTGTGATTTCCAAGTGATTGAGGCATTTTCTCAGATTTGTAATTACCAAATAATCATGCAATTGCACTGAAATATGATGCTCACTAGTTCTAGTGATCACCTTGTATCAGTCCAAACAACCCTTATGGTGATTGGTTGTAAGTCAACCTTATAGACCAGCTATCCTAATGGTAGCATGGACAAAGCAGTCTAAGGCTAAACGTCTATGGATGCTACAGTTTAAAGAGTTACGGATTCCGGACGAACCCGGCTGGATGGAGGAAAAACAACAGTGAACCTGGACACTAGGATAGTGAACACTGACTCCAGCACCTCGGAGTTTTAGTTACCTAACCCACAGGCTGCGGGTGCATAGGGCTGAAGTGGTGTCGGGTTTGCTGCGTTGATCCTGATGAAGCCTGAAACAAGTAGTTGCTGGCAGGCGGCCAGATGGAGGAGTCCGGTGGTTCCAAGGATGGAACTAGGAAGAAGAAGTCCTGAAAGGGAAGGGGACAGAGTCTCGGTCACTAGCCAGTGACGGTGCTGGAACCAGGAAGGAACCAGATACTGTTGCCACGATCAGGTGGAAGAAGGGACGCTTCTCTCTGTAGCTGCGCGGACCAGGAGCTGTTCTTTACGACCAGGCTGGAGGCACGAGCTGTCCCACGTAGTCTGCTGCTGCTGGCGGTGTTGGATCGTCGATCTGGTCAACAGGCCTTGGCAAGTGCAAGCCACGCGGTGGAACAAAAATGGCGTCTGGTGCGGACCAGGAGGGTCCGGGGTGCTTCTCTTTTACAAGGAAGCAAGGGCCAGTCTGGGGGACCAGACCAGCAGTGTTGAAATCTTCGTGTCGTCGTCTCAGAGGTCACTAGCCAGCCGGCAAGTGACCAGACAACAGGAAAAGCAGAAACCAGGCAAAAGGGCCCCACGCAGATCACGTGGATGCTGGGGGGCTGGTCTTTGGTGCAGGAGCTGCGTCGGTGTGGGGCTTCTCAGACCACAGTGCACTCACTCGAGGATCCCTCGGCGGTCGTGCTGGAAGCGCTGTGCAGGTTTCTTCAGGATGGTCGTCTCCAAGTTGCTCGTCGCACCCACGGGTCCCAGCTGTGCTGTGGATTTGGGTAGAGGTCAGAGGAGTCTGGAGGTCCAGGTCTCGTCGAGCTGGGTCGTCTGGTTCCAGGGAGGAAGGACTTGCAGCAAACCGCACAGGAGCTTGATGGTGCCTGCGGAGCAGGATGGTCACTCCCTGACCCTAGGGGAGATTCTTCAGTCTTCTGATATTCAGGAGGGCGAAGGTCAAGAGTTCTTCGTGGAAATTGTCAAGATTAATCTAATCTGGAATGGGACCAGCTCCTACCTTTATCCAGCTAAAGGGGGACTGCACTACGACTAGGTCCCTCCCCTGGGTGGGACCAGGAAGGGGGGTGGTTACACCCCCTATCCTTTGTCCGGTCTTGCGACAGCTCTGGGGCTGGAGTGCCCCAGGAACTGGTTCAGACCGGTGTATGCACAGGGACACCTTGTGTGCCCCAGGCATGTCTCATTCCTTTCAGCCCTGTCCTACCTAATACACAACATCCTGTCTGGGGTGGTGCTAGCACCTCCCAAGGCAGGAAACCCTTTGTCCGAGCCTCCCTCGCTGGAAGGACTCCCAGCAGCAGGAGGTAAGACTTGTGTCTGTGGTGGCAGCATCCATTTTGTGATGCTGAGGCTCGAGTTACCTTTAACTGGGGTTCACAGTTACATGCATCTCGTGTCCCTCTAGAAGGGTGGAATGCTACCCCCGTTGCCAGAATTGGCGAGGGGGTAGTATTCCAATTCGTATGACACCTTACTCGACATGTTTTGATAATGCTATGCCAAAGTTAGCATTTGACCCCGAGGTTCATAATGCACTTAAGAGTATATGGTATAGCGTTATCATGGAACAGCTATTAGGACTTGGTTCCGCAAGCTGCAAATGGGCTCAGCTCATGCCAGAGCACCATCTCACATAATTCCAAGCACTCTGCCTTCCGGATTGATAAGGCCTGCCATAGGAGTGACTGATAGGAATATATGTGTCCATTTTAGGCTTAGATATAGGGAACTATATCTAAAGCAAAGGGTGATTACACCACCTTGCCCCAGCTGTCGGGCAGCCAGTTGTGTCTGTTTAGATGGCCAGTCAGGGGTGGTATAATACATGCTTCAGCCCCTGGTAGGCCCTGGGTACACCTATGCCCTGGACACCTAAGGTATGCTGTACAGGGTCTGATAAGGTACCCCAGTACCAATTGGTAAATGCACCTAAGGTACATGGTTGTCAATTTAGAGAGAGAACAGCTAGGCTGTGGGTCTGATTAGCAGGCCCACAGCCAAGGAAAGTCGTAAACCAGTGAAGCAAAAAGCAAAAATCAGGGGTGACCATAGGATTGCAGACCCTACTCTCCTGCATACCCCCCCCCCAAACTTATGGACATTAAACTAACCATCTGAATCTTGAAGTGAGTACCAAACAAGTATGGCCTCAGCTTCTTCAGGGCCTAAACCACAGCAAAGGCCTTGCTCTCAATAGCTGACCAACGTTTCTCTCTAGGGGTCAGCCTTCTACTTATAAAAGCAATGGGCTGGTCATGACCATCAATATTCAGTTGAGATAGAACAGCTCCCACAGCCAACTCAGAAGCATCTGTTTGGACAATGAAAGGTTTGGAGTAGTCTGGACTCTTGAGAATAGGTACAGTGCACATGGTCTGCTTTAGGTCATCAAATGCCTTTTGACAGCTAACTGTCCACTGAACTTTCTTTGGCATTTTCTTACTTGTCAGGTCATTAAGTGGAGTCACAATGGTTCCATAATTTCTGACAAATTTCATATAGTAACCAGACGGGCCCAAAAAAAGCTCTGACCTGTGTCTGGGTGGTTGGAGGAGCCCAGTCCTTTATGGCCTGTATCTTGCTCTCCAAAGGTTGAACTTGGCCTCCACCTACAAGGTGGCCCAAGTATACAACTTGACTCTGCCCTATCTGGCACTTAGTAGCCTTGATAGTGAGGCCTGCCTTTTGCAGGGCCTCCAAAACTTTCCTCAGGTGGATCAGGTGATCCTCTCAGGTGGAGCTAAAGACAGCAATATCATCTAGATATGCTGCACAGAAGTCATCCAGCCCAGAGAGAACTTGGTTCACCAACCTTTGAAAAGTGGCAGGTGCATTTTCCAAACCAAAGGGCATCACCACAAACTGGTAATGACCTCCTGGGGTAGATAATGCTGTTTTGGCCTTGGCATCCTCAGCTAACCTGATTTGCCAATAACCAGCTGTCAGGTCAAATGTACTCAAGAATTTGGCAGAAGCCAACTTATCTATGAGTTCACCTGCTCTTGGTATTGGATGGGCATCTGTCTTAGTGACAGCATTGAGACCCCTGTAGTCTACACAAAACCTCATCTCTCTTACCATCCTGGGTGTGAGGTTTAGGCACTAGAACTACAGGACTAGCCCAAGGGCTCTCTGAGGGTTCAATGACTCCCAATTCCAACATCTTTTGTACTTCTTGTTTTATGCAGTCCCTGACGTGGTCAGGTTGCCTGTAGATTTTACTCTTTATAGGCAGACTGTCACCAGTGTCCACCTCATGGGTGCACCAGTTTGACTGACTGGGTGTCAGAGAGAACATTTGTCTGAAGGATTGAAGAACCTGTTTACAATCCTCTTGTTGATGCTCAGAGAGGCTGTCAGAAAAGACTACACCATCTACTGACCCATCATCAGGGTTCTGAGTGAGCAGGTCTGGGAGAGGGTCACTCTCTTCCTCCTGTCCCTCATCTGTAGCCATGAGCAAGCCCATGTCTTCCCTGTTGGCAAATGCCTTGAGCCTGTTCACATGAAGTACTCTGTGAGGGCTCCTGGGAGTTCCAAGGTCTACCAGATAGGTGACTTCTCCCTTCTGTTCAATGATGGTATGGGGTCCAGACCACTTGTCTTGGAGAGCTGCTGGGGCCACTGGCTACAACACCCACACCTTCTGTCCAGGCTGGTAAACAGTAAGGACAGCCTTTTGGTCATGCCAAGCTTTTTGCAGTTCTTGGCTGGCCTCGGGGTTTTTAGATGCCTTTTCCATGTACTCTGCCAGCCTGGAGCAGAGACCAAGTACATAGTCCACTATGTCTTGCTTAGGCTTTTTGAGAGGTCTCTCCCATCCTTCCTTCACAAGACACAGGGTCCTCTTACAGGATGCCCAAATAGAAGTTAAAAAGGGCTGTAGCCAACCCCCTTCTGTGGGACCTCTCTGTAAGCAAACAAAAGGCAGGGTAAAAGGATGTCCCATTCTCGCCTAAGCTTTTCTGGTAACACTTTTATCATCCCTTTGAGGGTCTTGTTGAATCTCTCAACATGCCCATTGCACTGTGGGTGATAGGGGGTGGTGAATTTGTAATTGACACCACACTCCTTCCACATTGCAGTCAAGTATCCTGACATAAAGTTTGCACCTCTGTCAGAGACAACCTCCTTAGGAAACCCCACTCTAGTAAAAACTGAGAGTAGGGCCTTGGCCACAACAGGAGCTGTAGTGGTCCTAAGGGGAATAGCTTCTGGATACCTGGTGGCATGATCCACTACCACCAGTATAAATCTGTGCCCAGATGCTGTTGGGGGGTCCATTGGTCCAACAATGTCAATCCCCACTCTTTCAAAGGGTACCCCCACCACAGGTAGTGGTATAAGGGGGGCCTTTGTTGTGCCACCTAATTTGCCACTGGCTTGACAGGTGACACATGAGCGACAAAACTCTTTAGTTTCTTCAGACATGTGAGGCCAGTGAAAGCGTGGGACAAGTCTTTCCCAAGTCTTGTTCTGGCCTAAGTGACCTGCAAGGGGAATTTCATGGGCCAAGGTGAGAAGGAAACCTCTGAGAGACAAGGGGATGACCAGCCTCCTGGTAGCACCAGGCTTGGGGTCTCTTGCCTCAGAGTAAAGGAGTCCATCATCCCAGTACACTTTATGGGCACCTGTGGCATTCCCTGCAGCCTCAACAGCAGCCTGCTGTCTGAGGGGTTCAAGAGATGAACAGTCTAATTGTGCCTGTCTCAAGTCTGCCATGGAAGGCCCCCCTGTCCCAAGAAACTCCACCTGTTCAGGCTCAAGTTCTTCTAGGACAGTTCCTTCTGAGGTCTTTGGGTCAGTCTCCTGTGAGAGCTGATCCTCACCTTGAGGCAAGGGGGAAGGCACTGCCTTAACCCTACTGTTCTTACTCTTGGTTAGTGTCTGGTCCATTGTTCCAGGATCCAGCACTAGTTCAGCTGGGCATTTTTTGGCCTGTGACCTAGTCATAGCAAGGACATGTGCTGACAAACCTAACATTTCCACATGAGTCCTATACTCCACATCTGACCATAAGGAGGATTCCAAATCATTGCCCAAAAGACAGTCCACTGGGAGGTCTGAACTAACAACAACCCTTTTGAGGCCATTTACCCCTCCCCAGGAGAAATTAACAAGTGCCATACTATGGTTGGTAGTGACATTGCTAGCATTGGTCACTAGGTAGTCTGAACCTAGTATTACCTGTCCAGGGTCCAGAAATGCTGGTGTCACCATAGTGACACTGGCACAGGTGTCCCTGTAGGCCTGAGCCATCTTTCCATTGATTAAAGGCGTTTGCCTGTACGTGCCCAGGGTACTGGGACTTATTGTAGGGGTCAAATCCATGTCCCCAGTACAAACAAGAACAGCCTGGGTAGGTACCCTGACTAGGTCAGAGCCTGCCTCAGATACCAAGGTTAACCCCACTATAGCTTTTGGGGGAACACTACCACTACTAACTGAACTAGGGGTTGCAGGTGCCTTAGGGGCAGTAGTGGTAGGAGCTGGGCCTTTCTTGGTGCACTCACTAAACCAGTGAGTATTACTTTTACAGTATTGGCACAATGGTTTCTTCTGACCATTATTCTTCTTCTTTTGGGAATTCTGGGACCCACCCTCCTTAGATTGTTGGGGCCCTGTTGAAGACTTCTGGTCATTTTGCTTATTCTCATTACCCTTCTGGTCTGCTTTCTTCTGGCCACCACCATGGTTCTGGTTCTGCTGCTTGACCCTTGTCCTGACCCATCTGTCTGCCTTCTTTCCCAATTTTTGGGGAGAGGTCAGATCTGAGTCAATAAGGTGCTGATGCAACAACTGATTTTGACAATTACTTAAGATTTGTTCTCTCATAATTAGGTTATACAATCCTGTGTAATCAGTAACTTTACTTCCCAGTAACCAGCCTTCAAAAGCCTTAGTGGCACAATCAACAAAGTCAGCCCAATCCTGAGACTGAATTTTCTGGGTGTCTCTGAACAGCAACCTGTACTGCTCAGTTGTTAAGCCAAACCCGTCAATCGGTGTATTCTTCAGGACTTGGTAATTGTTAGCATCCTCAGCTCTAGTAGTGAGGAGCTTATCTCTACCTTTACCTTCAAAGGAGAGCCACAGTATAGCTGCCCACTGACTCTGGGGGATGCACTGGACAGTGCAGGCCCTCTCCAAAGCAGTCATCCATTTGTGGATGTCATCCCCTTGCTTAAAGGGGGGCACTATTTTACTCAGGTGTCTAGTATCAAAACTCCTGTCTTTATCTCTAATGATAATGCTGCCACCAGTGGGGTCTGCCCCACTCAATTTCTGCTATCTGGCAAAGGCAAGTCTTTCTTTGGCAAGGGCAAGTTCTTCCCTCTCAATCCTCAGATTGACTTCCCTCATTTTAGCTTCATGCTCTCTTCTCTGAGGGGATGTCATCCCTCCCTGAGAGTCATGGGTGTGAACAGATCTGTTAAAACCTCTGGAGAGAGACCTAACTCGTCTATTCCCAAGGTTAAGCCTGCCTGGGGATGGACCTGGGGGTCCCCCAGTTCCATTCTCATGTATGCTTAAGTTGGTCCTGGTAAGCCTGCTGACTCCTCCCTGACCAGGGTTTACCTCACCATCAGATGAGTCTCCATCTCCCTCTACTTCCTCAGTTTCAGGGAAATTGGAGTCCTCCTCTAGTGGGGGTATGTCTTCCTCTGTAGGATCAGATGGGCCTGGATTAGAAGCCCTTCTGGCTGCAAATGTCTCTAAGAGACCTATCAGGAAGTTGATTGTAGGGTTAGAACCCTGTTTTAGTTTCCTGGAGGTACACAATTGTCTCATCTCCTGAAAGCTAAGAGCTGCATATCTTGACATGACCTGTGGAGGGTCAACTGCCACAAGGGGGGCCACTGAGTTCTCTCCTGTGGTAGACATGCTTTTCTAGTGAGGTGTAAGTGGTGCACCTACCTACACTATGGGTTTACCTACTGATCCCTTGCTAAGAGTTGTAGTCAGGGTGTGCTACTCCCTTTCTACTACAACAGTTGGTTCAGTAGAACTCAGAGTATTTCTAAGCTTGTTATATGTACCTATGGTACCTTATGTGATCTTTCAAATGATATCTCAAGATTATATTTGGTAAAAACAACAGCCAGCTCAAATCCCACCGCTGCACACCAATGTGAGAAGTTGGCCTGATATATGATGCTCACTAGTTCTAGTGATCACCTTGTATCAGTCCAAACAACCCTTATGGTGATTGGTTGTAAGTCAACCTTATAGACCAGCTATCCTAATGGTAGCATGGACAAAGCAGTCTTAGGCTAAACTCTATTGGCATGTGAAGCCAGCTGTTTTACCACATATAACCCCTTGAATACTAAGTGAAAGGACACCACACAGGTTGTTATGAAAATAAAACAAGTATTTATTAACTAACATACACCTCTGAACTCTTTAGGCGGTCAGAGGGCTAAGCACATGACAAACTCTTAGGAAAAATACGTTTAAGTTGCACGATTTACAATGGTGCCCTAGGGGCATGACAAACCATATAATTGAAACAATGGAATGCGAGGAAAGAAAATACTATAAGGAGATCCAGAGGCTGGAGGATCGCTGGGACTACGCTACCAAATAGGTAAGTAAGGAGCAGGAGGCCCACGGGACTCACGTGCAGAGTGGAAACTCACACGCGAGATGCGTACCAACGTCTATGGAGGCTACAGTTTAAAGAGTTACGGATTCCGGACAAACCCGGCTGGATGGAGGAAAAACAACAGTGAACCTGGACACTAGGATAGTGAACACTGACTCCAGCACCTAGGAGTTTTAGTTACCTAACCCACAGGCTGCGGGTGCATAGGGCTGAAGTGGTGTCGGGTTTGCTGCGTTGATCCTGATGAAGCCTGAAACAAGTAGTTGCTGGTAGGCGGCCAGATGGAGGAGTCTGGAGGTTCCAAGGATGGAACTAGGAAGAAGAAGTCCTGAAAGGGAAGGGGACAGAGTCTCGGTCACTAGCCAGTGACGGAGCTGGAACCAGGAGGGAACCAGATACTGTTGCCGCGATCAGGTGGAAGAAGGGACGCTTCTCTCTGTAGCTGCGCGGACCAGGAGCTGTTCTTTATGACCAGGCTGGAGGCACGAGCTGTCCCACGTAGTCTGCTGCTGCTGGCAGTGTTGGATCGTCGATCTGGTCAACAGGACTTGGCAAGTGCAAGCCACGCGGTGGAACAAAAATGGCGTCTGGTGCGGACCAGGAGGGTCCGGGGTGCTTCTCTTTTACAAGGAAGCAAGGACCAGACCAGCAGTGTTGAAATTTATTGATCTACTAGGAGGGTTTCAGGTATTCCAGATTAGGACGGGCGCACAGCCGTGTGAACGCATGGTTATGAGGTTGGCTCAAGTAACAGTTTCCAGGCAAAAGGGCGGGCGGTAATCCCTCGTAACCGCTCAAAGGTGGATAAATCCACACAGGTAGGCACAAAAGCAACAAATAGCCCCTGCTCTAGGAAAAATGCAGTAAAGTCACAGTAGTTTCTGGTTGTGGAAACAGTAGTGTAATAACACATCAACATATATCAAAGTCAATAGATGGCGGTATGCCAGGAAAAAGTTTGAAATCGAGTAGAATCCTTGTTGTGGCAAACAGTTTATTGTTTCACTTGTAATGGCCATTTTTCCTAGAGCAGGGGCTATTTGTTGCTTTTCAGCAGTGTTGAAATCTTCGGGTCGTCGTCTCAGAGGTCACTAGCCAGCCGGCAAGTGACCAGACAACAGGAAAAGCAGCAACCAGGCAAAAGGGCCCCACGCAGATCACGTGGATCTGGGGGGCTGGTCTTTGGTGCAGGAGCTGAGTCGGTGTGGGGCTTCTCAGACCCCAGTGCACTCACTTGAGGAACCCTCGGCGGTCGTGCTGGAAGCGCTGTGCAGGTTTCTTCAAGATGGTCGTCTCCAAGTTGCTCGTCGCACCCATGGGTCCCAGCCGTGCTGTGGATGTGGGTAGAGGTCAGAGGAGTCTGGGGGTCCGGGTCTCGTCGAGCTGGGTCGTCTGGTTCCAGGGAGGAAGGACTTGCAGCAAACCGCACAGGAGCTTGATGGTGCCTGCGGAGCAGGATGGTCACTCCCTGACCATAGGGGAGATTCTTCAGTCTTCTGATATTCAGGAGGGCGAAGGTCAAGAGTTCTTCGTGGAAGTTGTCAAGATTAATCTAATCTGGAATGGGACCAGCTCCTACCTTTATCCAGCTAAAGGGGGACTGCACTATGACTAGGTCCCTCCCCTGGGTGGGACCAGGAAGGGGGGTGGTTACACCCCCTATCCTTTGTCCGGTCTTGCGACAGCTCTGGGGCTGGAGTGCCCCAGGAACTGGTTCAGACCGGTGTATGCACAGGGACACCTTGTGTGCCCCAGGCATGTCTCATTCCTTTCAGCCCTGTCCTACCTAATACACAACATCCTGTCTGGGGTGGTGCTAGCACCTCCCAAGGCAGGAAACCCTTTGTCCGAGCCTCCCTCGCTGGAAGGACTCCCAGCAGCAGGAGGTCAGACTTGTGTCTGTGGTGGTAGCATCCATTTTGTGATGCTGAGGCTCGAGTTAACTTTAACCTGGGTTCACAGTTACATACATGTCGTGTCCCTCTAGAAGGGTGGAATGCTACCCCCGTCTCCAGAATTGGCGAGGGGGTAGTATTCCAATTCGTATGACACCTTACTCGACATGTTTTGATAATGCTATGCCAAAGTTAGCATTTGACCCCGAGGTTCATAATGCACTTAAGAGTATATGGTATAGCGTTATCATCGAACAGCTATTAGGACTTGGTTCCGCAAGCTGCAAACGGGCTCAGCTCATGCCAGAGCACCATCTCACATAATTCCAAGCACTCTGCCTTCCGGATTGATAAGGCCTGCCATAGGAGTGACTGATAGGAATATATGTGTCCATTTTAGGCTTAGATATAGGGAACTATATCTAAAGCAAAGGGTGATTACACCACCTTGCCCCAGCTGTCGGGCAGCCAGTTGTGTCTGTTTAGATGGCCAGCCAGGGGTGGCATAATACATGCTTCAGCCCCTGGTAGGCCCTGGGTA
The DNA here is from genome assembly GCF_964263255.1 of Lissotriton vulgaris. Lineage (NCBI taxonomy): Eukaryota > Metazoa > Chordata > Amphibia > Caudata > Salamandridae > Lissotriton > Lissotriton vulgaris. The sequence continues at coordinate 212,867,746 of NC_141690.1, read as the reverse complement.
CACCTATGCCCTGGATACCTTAGGTATGCTGTACAGGGACTGATAAGGTGGCCCAGTACCAATTGGTAAATGCACCTAAGGTACATGGTTGTCAATTTAGAGAGACAACAGCTAGGCTGTGGGTCTGATTAGCAGGCCCACAGCCAGGGAAAGTCGTAAACCAGTGAAGCAAAAAGCAAAAATCGGGGGTGACCATAGGATTGCAGACCCTACTCTCCTACAATGTCCATGCGAAAATAGCTTTCCTTTGCTGCATCCCCACCAAGATCCCAAACGCGGCTTCCGTTAATATAACTAGCCATTTTCAAAAGCACTATTTAAGAATCAGCCTGGGCCTGTATCCGATTGTTACTATAAACAGATCCATTAGGAAACACCATCCAGTATTTATCTTGCTTCTTCACTTTCAAATATTTTCCTGGCCTTCAGCGCTCTTTGTTTTTTTGTAACCGAGTCCTAGGACGTCCAAAGATACCTCCTAATTAATTTCCACACTTTGTCAGTAAAATTGGAAATGGCAGAAATTACTACCGGACTGTGAAGCGGCCCTGGTCATGTTTCTGTCATAACTGAGCACTTGTCCCCATCATTTCAAGAATTTGCTGAATGTCTGTTTTTTATGGACATAATTTGGGGCCCGGCGTGGGCATCCTTTCCACCTTCCTTCCTGCCTGCCAGCCTTCCTCTGCCCCTGGCTCATTCCTCTGTCAGAGGGCGGAGATGAGCCAGGGCAGCATATTATGTAATGCTTATGCTATATGCACGGAGCATACTAAGCATTAAATAATATGCAAACACATACCATGGTGACGGCGAGAGCAGGGGCCAGTAACATCAACATGCAGTTAGAAGCGTTAATGGCTGCAATGCCAAATATGTTATGTTTTTGCAGAGCGCTTGCTACTTCTGTTTAGTAGCGCTGTATATAGTAAATAATAAAATATCAATACCTGCTTTTGTAAGCCTCGTGATTGGCTAGCACGGTCTCAGCTTTGCACAGAGATCGCTAGCACGTGTCGTTTTAGAGTTCAAGTTTGCTACTTTTGACAACGTTACAGAGATAAATGGCTGAATCTTTTCACTGGAATGCAAGACTGTGGCATGAAGATGCCCACAGATCTCAGCAGCAAGTGTTCAAGCAGCCGAGCTACCTTACCCTTTGATGCTAGCATGTGAAGCCTTTCCCAGAAGCATCCTTACTTTCTGGTGCAAAGCCATGCACCACTCTGGCAAGGCGCCGCTGTGCAGCAGAAGAGGGGCTCGCGTCTCCGAGAACCACTTGAGGGTTAGCAGTGACTGGATGTCTTCTTCCATGTGCGTTTCCATTGCTGGCAGCCCACCCAGCTGGGTCTTAATGCTGTCAGTAGTGAAGTGAAAGTTGATGTGCAACTTCAGAACAGACACGAGGCGCTTTGATAACAGGTAAACTGCGCGCTGACAAGATCTTAGCCTTTAAATGCGTATTTGTGTATGTTGTACATTAACATTTAGTGAGACAGTGTGAATTCACCATTATATTATTGTGTGAATCACGTTGTGCAGTCATTGATGTGAGTTGGCACACAGGTATAGACCCGGCCCTGATAAGTTAGTGCCTGTGCTAAGCACCGGAAGCAACAGGCACAAATTAAGTACCGGGGGCAGGTAAATCAATGCATCTTTATGCATGATCAGTCCCAAAGTTTTGGACGGATGCTGCTGACTTTTCGACTCGGAGTGCACTGAGGCCTGCTAACCAGAACTCAGTCCCAGTGTTCTAACCCCGTACAAAATGTATGTTTAATGTGCTTTTTCTAATTGTCATCAGCTAACCTTCTTATAAGTGCCAGGTATCAGGTAACTAGGGTGTAGGAGGCTGGCTTAGTATATGGTGCACACTTATTTAAGTGAAGCACCTTGCACTAATCCAGACAACACTGAAGGTGATTTTAGGGGTCTTAGAAAACCTTAGAAAGTTCTCTAAGTGGTAGCTGTGGAGAGCAGCCTTCAAACTTAGTCCAGGAGGAGTGTTAAGCCGCTTGTTTTACCAGAACTAATCATGTAGTGTACGTTAAATGAAAAAGAACCACGCATTGTAGTTATAAAAATGTTGTTTTATTATACAACACTCACTAACACATTGGTATATCTCCTAGCCGGATATATCAACACAAATATGCAACAATACTTCAATTACAAGAGGTAAGTAAGCACAATACACAGTGGTCTTCAGGGGGAGACCAAACCATATACTAAGAAAGTGGAATGCAAACTGCGACTTGTCGGGCCTTGGACCATGAAACTCAGAAGAGCTGGGGGCCCAAGGAACGACCCAAGGTAAGTACCCAGGAACCCCACGAAGGCTTGTGCAGGGTGGGAACACAGGCGCATACTCAACAGAAGCCAAAGGGAAAGTCACAGTTGCAGATTTGAAGATGGACCCTTCCCAGTGGCACCTGAAGGAACCCTGTGGAAGAGAGAAGGTTGGAAATTCACTCCACCCGTGGACACCCCCGGCACCAGGATACCTACACCAGGGCAGAAGGTTGCATAGGTGCAAAGTGTCGTCAGAAACCGCTGTAGACCACAATGGAGGACTTCAGTAAAGATGCCATTTGCGAAGAAGGTGCAGGAGTCTGGTGGAATCGAAGGGTAGATTCTGAAAGTGAAGAACCTGCAAGCAGAGGGGACAGAGTCTATGTCACTCAGAGGAACAATGACCGCCGATGACAAAAGATGCAGGAGTGCTGACAGTGACCTTGTTGTTGCAGCTGTGAGGACCAGGCGATGCTGAGGAAGACCAGGAGCCATGCACAAACTGTCCCACGTCGGAAGTCAAGAACCAGGGGTTTGGTGTCTAGCGGGAGCACCAACAATCCTTGACAGCAGCAATAGATGTGGAAGACAATGAAGGAGACACTAGGACCAGCAAGTCCAAGGGACTCACCAAGTGCAGGAGAGTCAGAGCAGACCCTTCAGCAAGCAGAGGAGCCCACTGAAGCTGGAGAATACATTCAGGAGGACCCACAGGCCAAAGGCACAGGAGTCGCAAGAGGAGCTCAAGAATCTCACCAAAGATAAAGGCCCACAGTGCAGAGGATATGCTAAGGACTAAGATCTTGGCCGGAAGAGACACTGGAGGCTGGAGTTTCTTGTAACCTGAAGATTAATGGAGTGCATGGCTAACAAGCCTTGGCAACGGTAAGTCAATGCGGTGCACATGAGTTTGGTCCCAGTGGTTCTAATGAGGGATACTGGCTTCAAAATTGCAGACAGGACATGTCCGGTCTTGTTGGAGTTGCAGAGCCACCAACTGTGTTGCTGAACCTTCCAAAGTCCATCGAACATCAGTAGCAGCAGACCAGTCAGCTTCGTTGCGGTGCCTGCAAAGGCAGAAACTTCTTCACTCCAAGGGAGATTACATAGGGTGCCCTATAAAGCCGTGTATGCCTGTCTGCAATCCTCTGCCTATGGCCTAGGCAAGCCAACCCTCTAGCAGGGTGCACTACACTACAGGTGAGAGTACAGTGGCAAGAGCCCAGTACCCCTACAGTGTCTAAATTAGACATTGTAAGTACAGTGAAGCCATGAAGAGTATCTGGTCTGGGAGTTGATCATTATGGACTCCATAGTTCCATAGGGGTTTCACTGAAACCTGGGAAGTTTGGTAGCAAACTTCTCAGCACATTAAACCCACACTGATGGCAGTGTAGGATTTTATGTTAAATGCATACAGAGGGCATCTTAGGGATGCCCCCTGAAAAACAACCAGCCCCGGTGTGGTTTCTGAATGGCTGCCCGCCATTTGCTAGGACCAGACAGGTTTCTGGACCCCTGGGTAGAGAGCCTCTGCTCTCTGGGTCCAGAGATAAACCCCATCCTGGGCAGAGGTGTCATGCATCCTCCCTCAGGAGGAGCTGGGTCCATGAAAGGGGAAGCTTCAAAGGCTGTTACCTTTATAAGCTGCCCCTGCCTTTTGCTGCCTCCAGCAACTGGTTCCCACCGGTTGTCACCCCCACTTTGGGTGGCAGGATCGGTGGGAAAACCGATTTAGAATGAGAGGTGTGCCCACCTTTGCCAACCCCACCCCTCAGGTGGTAGAGGCGGGTTGAAGCACACATCTCAGTCCCCTCCATCTTGGAGATGAGGGGACCCAGATAATTCGGAAGAGGCTCATGCCCCTCTCCCAATGGAGGGTGGCAAAGTAGGAGGTGTACTCCCCCCAAGGAAAGGACCTATTTTTCCTAACTTGCACAACTCTGTAACATCCCTAAATGCAGTATTTAAAGGCGACTGTGAACCTTGCCTCCTTAGATGCAAGGAATAAAGAAGGACAGAAGACCCAGGAAGAAGAGGACACCTACTGCTTTGTCCCCAGCCCTACATGCCTGTCCTACTTTGACCTGCCTACAGCAAAAACCCTGGCATGTCCAGCAACCCTTCAGAGCCCGGAGGATCTGCCGTGCACTCAACTTAAAGACTCTGACTCCCATGAGCACTGGATTTCCTCAAGCAAAGACTACAAACACAGAACCTGGATCCAGGCGGCTCTCTGATTCTGCACCCGATCCCCGCGTTCGAGTGGTTCAACACCACGAGGATGTCTATCCAGTGATCCTGACTTGGGATCTGGCAATCCCTGACCTCCCTCAAAGTTCAAGCCAACACCTGCAGCCTCAACCTGAAAGGTCCCCCAGACCGTGACCGGAGCTGGTGCGAAAACTCGATGCCTAAAGACACCCCTGCACCTGATGCCCCACGGCCTTGGGTGGCTCAAGCGGTGGTGTCCAGGCATCTCCCAAGATCCCAACTTACCTCTCTACCTGGTGGTCGCTTTCAGGAAGCCTCCCAGACCAAGCCTGCAGCATCTTTTCATACCAGAGTTTTCAATTACAAACCACAGGGTCCCCAGCGCCTTCTTGACACTTTGCATCTGAGCGCCTCCGTGCCACTGGTGGTGCAGCACCTGGGTCGATTGTTGGCCCCTGCAGTGCTGATCCCTACCCTAGGAGATTTGCCCCCACAGCCAAGTAGCATGCCCAAAAGCAGCCCCTGACCGAAGACCCCTGTAGCCCCTTTGGCTAGCATTGGGCCCTTTCACTCTGCACCCGGCTGCCCCATTGCCACTGGTGGTGTGATTTGAGTGTCTACCTGGACCTTGGGGAACCTTGGTCTTAACCCCCAAAAGGTATACCTGTAAGTCGAGTACTTACCTGTAAAAGTGATAACCCTTTTTCTCCCATAGCAACTAAAGTTATGAGGTTTTGTTCCACAAATGTTGTTGAATTGCTGTTTTGTATGGGAAGAAAGTAACTGTGTTCTAAACTTATAATTGTCATACTTGCCTGTAAGTGACAAAGGCTAGGGTGTGATATCTAGGCATATCACTCCGAGTAGTCAATGTAATCTAAAGTAATGAGAAAGTAAACCAAAGTAATTACTGTGTAATTTAAGCTGCTTTTTGAGCCAATACAAACCTGTAAACATTGCAAATCCATTCCCAATTTCACTTCTTGAAATGTTCTATGACCGAAAGCATATTTTACCTACCTGTACCAAGATCTGCTTGTTTCTAGAAAATAAAACTTAAATGTACCTCTTTTTATACTTACCCAATTGGTCTGGATTCAGTCTCCGAGTGTGTGCCTTCAGTCTTGATTGAGTTAAAACAATAAATGCGTAACACACCTTCTGGATAATCCTAACTGCTCGACCACACTACCACAAAGAGAGCTGTTAGTACTTTTCTAATTTAGCCTCTGCTATACCTCTGGGGAGCCTCTGGACTCTGTGCACACTATACCTTACTTTGGGATGATATGTACAGAGCCAGCTTCCTACACCAGCGCATTGCCACACCACAGAGAAGAGCTTGGCCTTTATGTAACCACATCAATCCTGCCCACTTGTTCCTTGCCAAGATCAGGCCTTGCATGGGAATTTATGTCTCTGCCTGCTTGCCAGCTGCCAGCGACCAACACGTACATGCAGAAGCAGGACCACTGAAGCTGTGTCTGCTGGGCGGGCGTCTGCAGCCATCAAGAAAACCCTGATGAAGTAAGTTAGAACGCCTCATCCTAGAAACAGGAAAGAGAGGGTACACAGATAGGAACCACCAATTACAATGATGGCCAAACCAAGCATTGCCTTTGCAACAAGTCGGAACAACAAATGCGTCTTAACCACACATTCCTTTACCACGCATGTCGTTACCACAACATACCTTAGGTAAAGTAGCCTTGGACTTTAAAGTCAAACGCTTTCCCTACTGTTGAGTGGACTGGAGTTGGAATATTAAATTATACACTGTTCCAGGGTAGTATTCCTTTCTAGTGTGAAATAAAGTATTTTTCTTTCTATAATGATAAGCACTAGGTTGGAAAAGATATTGCGTTGTTGTGTGACTGTTTAGTCCTGGGTGAACAGAGTCTGACACTCTTTGAAATGGTATTTGCATTTATGTGAACATTCCTCAAAATGTGGCACACCAGCCATGATTTTAAAAGCCCCTTGGCATCCACTGATAGGTTTCCCTTACATGTGCTGTGCTAACTCTGCGATTGGAAGGGGAAAGCTGAGAACTGGTCGCTGGGTTCACATGATGCACTGACTTTTCGTATTTTTAGCTATATAGTGCCACCACTCTAGCTTGTGCAGGAATCAATCCTCTTGTATGGTGCTATGATTTCTGACTACTCCCCATCTGAGCGAGGACTGAACATACTAGCCTGGGTAAATGAGAGTTAGACTCAACTGTACTGAATCTCAGCCATCTTTAATGCATTGGACCATGTCGGCCGCGTGCTTTTGTGATGACTGTGTGTATTTTGTTTGTGCAATATATTCCAGGTCCTCCTCAAACCTCCTCCTCACTGTCTTGACCATTCATAAGCACCATTACTTTTTGTTGATATGGCTGAAGCATATAACACACTGTAGACCAGTACCTCAATGTTGAGGTGATGTGAACCTGGGGTGGCAGCAGTGTACAACTGAGGGTGGAGCACACACCTGAAAGTGGAGGACCTGGGGCCATAGAACCAGCAATCTTAATTAGAAGCTTTTCTATTACACCTGCCAAAACCTAACTAAATATATACAAAAAATACTGCACAATTATTGATTGAAGTCTTGAATGACCTGCCTTTCTCATTGTTATGGTCTAGCTGTCTTGCTACCTTGAGCTGTGCTGTTTTGCATCTTTTCATCCTCTCCAGGAAAACAGGAGGAAATGCCTTGATTATTTACTGGCAGTCTTCATTGCATTGAATCCTTTTCTTCTTCTTCCCAGTCCTATATGGGGTAAACCATCCTCAAAGGCATATGAGCCCTACCTAATTACTTTGTTTAACTCCTCCACGGGGAGGTATAAAAGAGCCATCCTTCAACATAACAAGCAAGAACTAACCGTGAGGGAGGGAAGTAAGACGTGTGTGAGGAAGAGGAGGACTCAGTGTAATGATGAATACTAGTAAGTAAGTGGAGCGTTTCCACTCTGGGTCTCTTCCTTATCCGAGCCCTAATCTGTGTAGAAATAAGGCACACAGTAGGAATTAAACCGACACAGACCAAGAGACTGTCGCTGCAGATGTGAGACACTAGCCTTACACAGCCACAGTAGATGTGGCATAACTGCCAGAGCTGCCGACCTTGGAACTTGTGAACCAGTTCAAGCCTCGGCATCGGCTCAATATCCTGTGATTCTGGGCAAATCACTTAATCTTGCCTACCCCCCAAAAAAAAATGTATCCTCGTGTAACGTAACTGGGGTTCATGCAAAGCGCTTTGTTACCTCTGGGTCAAGTTCGCGCTAAATAAAAATGCAGAAAAAACTAAGCAACGCAACGCAATCTTTGGTTCTGGTGCAATTGTGTCCAATTCCGCTTGTGCTGCCTGGCTAGCGACACTTCTCGGCCTCTTATTGGCCTGTTGGGCATCTGCGTAGGTTGTTTCTCCCTGCTCCAGTTGAGTATGTTATTTCAGATAGACTGTCGCTGTGAGTAGGAAATAGCGTCCGTTACATTGGTGTTTTCCCAGGATCCTTTAGGTACAATTGGCTTTCATTTGGAGCATATATTTAAACAGAAATAAAATAATATTTATTAGCGGTGGTTCCGGGACAGCTGAAGAGCAGAGGATACACGATCCAAAGTGGTTACTAGATAATACACTGCTGGGCCTGGGGGAAGCAGAGTCGCAGACTAGTCTTCCCCCTGGGTCGTTTCCGCAGAGGAGAGCCAGGCAGGGTCAAAGGGGTAGAGTTAGGGGGTGGATTTATGAGCACAGGGGAGGAAGGCAACTTCCTCTTCCTGAGCTCGGCACCATCGGGAGGGTTAGCTTTGAAGAAGGATTTTTAGTGTGGTGCAGGCCGAGGTTCTACTATTGTGTGTCGGTTTTCTACTGCCTGAACTGGGGTGGCAGAGTGGGCTAAAGAACGGTGATGGATTAAACCCAGATCTTTTGACTGGGTGTGAGTGTTTGATTGATTCAGATGCTCCGTCCATCACCACCCCCTTTTGTACCGCTTTTGGCAGGGTAAGCTCAGACGTGAGTCCCTTGCTCACTTTGCCACTGGATTCAAGCAAGCCGGGCTGAAGACGGCTGGAATGCCAGAAACCGGTCCTCGGAAGCTTGTTTCCATTCGAGCAAAGACATGGCTTGGCAGTTCGGGCTGGACTGTTCCCATGAGGCACAGGGTCAGACTAATTTGCATATAGCCATGTCTGAACTGGGGTGGCAGAGTGGGCTAAAGAACGGTGATGGATTAAACCCAGATCCTTTGACTGGGTGTGAGTGTTTGATTGATTCAGATGCTCCGTCCATCACCACCCTCTTTTGTACCGGTTTTCTACTGCCGGCGGGATTTCCAGGCGGCGGGTGGGCGCTGTTGTCTAGTGGCAGACTTACCGGTTTGGAGAATGTGTCGAGGTCTGCTGGCTGGTGGCCCTGTGGAGGTGCGGTGAGGTTTCGTTGGTGTGGCAGTTTCGGCCCTGGGGGCAGCTGGAGGTGTGGCAGGGGGCCCGCTACTGGCCCCTCCGCCAGGGATGTTGCGGCCAGGAGGGGGGTTTCAAGGCTACTGCCCCCTCTCTCCTCCCACAGTGGGGGGCTCTGGCCTGGGAAGATAGGATCAGGGAGCAGCGGCTGTTGGTACAGTTGAACGAGGCGAGTTGGGCTGAGCAAAATTTGGCCAGGGTGGGTGCAGGCTGGGATGCAGAGTTTAAGGGGCCCCCTACCCCTACCTCAGAGGAGGAGAGGTGGGCGGAATTGGAAGAGTTGGACAGTGTTGAGAGGAGTAGGTTGGAGGGGGCAGGTAGCCTAAGGGGCCCTGAGGGCCCAGTAGGGATGGCCAGGACGACTTTGAGGCCCGATGGTGCCGGGGCCCACTCAGGTTGGAGCGACCTGGTGGCAGGGGGGGGAGTCAACCTGGCGGATGTTGGCAGAGTGCGGGTGGCCCGGCGGGGTGCTTGACGGCGCCTGGACGCCGGCTTGAAGCAGTAGGGCAGTCCACTGCGGCCATCCCTCCAGCGCGGGAGTGGGCAACGGCTTTGTGTGTGACAGGGAGTCGGGGTGTGTGTGCTGCAAAGAGTAAATGTGTGAAACGTGCGGTGAGAGAAGTGTCATGGGCACCTGTCTATGTGGAGCCTGTTGTGGAGTTGGATTATGATGAGGAGAGTGACAAGCTTGAGGATGGGGAGGTGAGGGATGACAATGACAGGATGGGGGGGACGAAGAGCAACAGCGGACTTGATGTTTTGCAAGTCCATAAGCAGTCGAAGGGCAAGGCGAAGGCTGAGACATCCAAGGCTTCTACATCCATTGGACGCCCAGAGAGATGCCCTCAGCACTGTCAGGTGAGTGGTCTTGGTGAACGGCTTGGGATGGGGGGGCCACAGGGGGGTAGGAAGAAGAGTTGTATGTCAGTGGGTGTGGGGGAAGGAACAGTGCGGGAGACTGGTGATATGCTCAAGGGTCACGGACGGACAAGCAGGTGGGAGTTAAGTCGGTCTCGACGGCAGGGGTTCAGACAGATAAGGAGGACGGGAAGGATGAAAAAGGGGACAAGTCGGAAGACAAACAACACAAAAAGCTCCCCTACATGGGGCTGGCCATGCCCCTGGGTTCCCATTTGTCTGACGAAATCAAGGGACGGATCTGGAAACATGAGTATGTAGACGTGTTTAAATTGTTGCACAGGGAGGTGCAGGCGAAGGAGGGGTCCAAGAAGGAGGAGTGGGAGTTGACTAGGCGGCCCAGGGTTCCCGTGACTATGGAGAATTGGACTTCGGATTTTCTCATTTACTCTAATATTTATTGTGAGAAGCACCTGGATAGAGTCATAGCGCTAATGAAGTATATGGACATCATCAGGAAGGCCCAAATGCTGTTCGGGGGTTTTGCCTGGCTGAGTTATGATGAAGAATTCAGGGCCAGGGTTGGCGCTAATCCAGACAAGCATTGGGGTGAGGTGTATCAAGAATTGTGGATGCAGTGGATGGCGTCCACGCACTCGTCGGCATCTACCCACACGGCCAGCGGTTTGCCGGTGGTGTATCAGTCATTTCCCTTGCTTCACGGCCTCAGTGGGGCAGGGGGGACCGCCGCAAGTGCCAGTAGCACAGGCCAGGCCACCAAACCAGGCAGTTATAACACGGGGCCTGTTGGAACTATAACCGGGGCTATTGCACGCGCTACCCGTGTAAGTTCAAACACGAGTGCTCCAAGTGCGGAGGGAAGCACGCCCTTACCCAATGCCTTACATTGGTCAGCCCCTCAGAACAGTGGCGGAACGCGAAAGGAAGGGGACAGGCTGGACAGAAGGGCACCTACACTGGTTAAGGTGGAGGCGACGGCCCGTGGCTTTCGTGTTACCCTGATCAGGAGGCGGCCTTGAGAATTCAGTGGGGTTTCATGGAGGGCTTTCGGGTGGGCTATCAGGATCCCAGGGTGAGGAGATGGGCGGATAATTTAAAATCAGCAAAGGAGTTGCCGGGAGTGGTAGCTGCCAAGTTGCAGAAGGAGGTTGAGGAGGGGAGAATTGCTGGCCCTTTTAGCGGCTGACCGGCAGATTACTTAATCATCTCTCCGCTGGGGGTGGTGCCCAAGAAAGAGGAGGGTGAGTTTAGGATGATACATCATCTCTCGTGGCCCAAAGGTCAGTCTGTGAACGATTTCATTGCAGAGAAGGGCTCGCAAGTGCTTTATGTGTCAGTGGACGATGCGATACACCTAGTGAGGGTGTGTGGGCAGGGGTCGGAACTGGCAAAATGTGATATCAAGTCATCCTTCCAACTTCTGCCTATGCACCTCGCGGATTTCTCGCTGCTCGGGATGCAATTCAGGGGGGGGGCATCTATGTGGACAAGGTTTTGCCCGTGGAATGTGCTATTTGCTGCGCGTTGTTTGAACTGTTTAGCACCTTGTGGCAGAATAGTAGGAAGGGATCGGAGACTGGATCGAGGTAAATATGGCTTTATTTTTATAAAGGTTTTCTTTGTCTTTGAAGTAAGTCTTTCCCGGGAAATTATAGCTGGGTCCGTTGTTGCAGCTGTGACCTGGGGTCTTCCCCAGGTTTGTTTTCCTTTGTGGGATCCACTCCCGTCTGCTCTTGCCTGGGTTTCTCCACCATTGGACATGCAGGAGAAAAAGGATATGGGGCCGTCAGGCAACAATCCTCTATGTACAATGCCCAAGGGGGGAACCAAGGAGTGAGGGACCACCGCTCATCAAGTGTATATACAAGGGATGTTTGATACAATGGACATCGGGGAATGACAGTGAGGGAAAAGGTGATATAGGTACGGGGAAGAATCAGAAGGAGTGACGCGAAGTATGTACAACTAGCGGCCCACAGGCGGCGGCTCTTCAAAATAAAGGAACACACGAAATAGCGGATAAGCTGCCGTACCTGACTGAGCCACACCCCTCCGGGAGTGTGGCTGGGTGACTCGTGGGGACGGTGGCCTCCTGGTGCCTCAACTCCTCCCGCTCTTCTCACTTCGGTCTCTGTTTCTCAGTCAGCTCCCTCTCTGCTCCTCACTCGGTCTCCAAACACCACATGAACTTCCTCCTCAGTGTCGTCACACACCGTCTCTCGTCCTTCCTCCTTCTTGTCCAACACGGTTGGGCCTGCGTCATCCAGGGACGGGGCTTTGAACTCCGTGTATGCCCAGTTAAAGGAGCCGTCTACTTCCGTGTCGCTTTGGGTTGTCCAGAGCGGTTCTGTGTCAGTATTCCACTTGCTCTGGGGTAAGTGGAGAGAGGGGAGATTTGTAGAGTCAGCGACACACCATTCTTTTGTTGGGGAAGGTTTTTCTATGAGTCTGGTCCCCCTGCTACACACTTTTTTGCAGTGGGCCTTCACTCGGATCAGCGGACATCGGGACGTTACTCACTATCTGGACGACTTCCTCTTTCTGGGGAAGGCACACTCTGGGGAATGTGGCAGTGCCCGGTCGCATTTCCCATTGGCCCCCAAAAAGACAGCTGTGCCCAACTGCAGCCTGACGTTCCTGAGCATTAAACTGGATTCCGTACATTGGATTGCTCTGCTCCCTGCCACCAAAGTGACTGAGATACAGGAGTGCATGTGGGCGATTGGGGAGAAGAGGATTGCTTTGAGGGCTGTGCAACAACTGCTGGGTTTCTTGAATTTCGCGTGCAGGGTGGTCAGGGCGGGACGGACGTTCTGCAGGCGGCTTGGCATGGCCATGTCGGGGGGAGTTCTTCCGCACCACAGGGTCCGGATCTCCTCGGGGGTTTGGGCAGACTTGAGGACATGTCTGACATTCTTGACCGATTTCAACGGGGTGTCCCTGGATTTTGAGGAGGATAGAACGGTTTGGCAATGTCAAATTTACTCCGATGCAGCCGGGCAGCTGGTTTTGGGATTTTTTGGGATGGCAGGTGGTGTGCAGAGAGCTGGCCGGCTCACTGGGTGAAGCAGGAGAGGAGCTGATGGCGCTGGAAGTGTGAGGGCATGAGTTTCAGAACAGATCTGTGCTGTTCCACGTGGCCAACATGACTGTGGTTGAGCTGGTTAACCGTCAGAGGGCAAGGGACCTGAGAGTGTTGCGGTTGAGAAGTTTCATGTTGAAATGCTTGCGCGTAAATGTAGTTTTTAGAGCAAAGCATGTCCCTGGAGCGAATAATGACATTGCGGATGCTTTGTCTCGTTTGCAGTGGCAGCGGTTCTGGCGATTTGCACCAGGGGCGGATCGGTACAAGACCGAGCTGCCGGTCGGCATCTGGGCCTTGGGGGAGTGAGGGTGATAGGCCTGGTTGAGAAATCTATTGCTGATACCACAAGACGGACATACCGGCTGGCTTGGGCGGAATTTGGATCCTTTATGGGAAGGCGTGGGGATTCTGCTTTGAGAGATCGCTCAGCGGTAGAACAAGGAGTGTTGCAGTTTGTATTGCATTGCATTGGAAAGGGGGCTGACTGGTGCGACTATATCAGGGAAATTGGCAGGAGTGTCTTTTTATTGTGGCTTGTTCCTTGGTTTTGATCCTACGAAGGATGTGATTATCAGTAGGGTACTCAGAGTTTGGGGCAGGGAGCGTCAAGGGGGTGGGGGGTGGGGGGCGTTGCGAGAGGCAATCACGTTTGATTTGTTGGTGCAGCAGGTTGGGGTTTTGCCATTGTGTTGTTATGATTCCTTTGAGGTGCGTGTGTTTCGTTTATGCATGATTTGGATGTTGGGCACACGGTCGGTGTGTGGCAGGTGATATGAGGAGATTAGGTTGGATGGGGGCGGCTGGGGATCTGGTTGGGCCACTCTAAGACGGATCAGTTGGGGTGAGTCAAGTGGGTTTGGCTGTGCCAGACTGGTGGGGGGCATGTGTCTGGTAAATGAATGGAGGATGTTTTTAATGGCCATGCAGGGTGTGAGTAGAGACATTTTTTGTCACAGGTCTGGGTCGAGGGTGATGTCTGGGCAGTTGTTGGCGGTGTTGCGCAAGGCCTTGCGGCACTTGGGGATGGATCCGGCTGCTTTCGGGACTCACTCTTTTCGCATTGGGGCTACGACAGCAGCAGCCCGGTTGGGGTGGTCCTGGGATAGGATTCGGCTGATTGGGCGGTGGAAGTCAAGGTGCTGTGAGCGGTATGTGCGGAAATGAGGAGTGTGGGGGCATGGGGTGGCAGGTTGGATACTCTGTGTTGGTTTCTACGCTTTGTTCTAACATATTTCTCTTTCGTACGTTGCGTGGGTGGACCGGGGGCCAGAACGGTCACTTGGATCATGGGGCATTCCTTCGTTCACTGGGCATCCAAGTATGCAGAACAACAGGTGAATGGCCGTAACCTGTGACTAAAAGGACAACAGCATGAGGTGCATAGGTGGGGGGAAGGGAGGATGCGATGGTGGCACTATTGCCCTGGCTCGCAAAGATGGTTCCCCAGAAGGGATGCCCGGATTTACTCATCATACACTTGGGGGAAAATGATTTGGTTCGGCTGTCGGGTTTAGCGCTCTTACAGCTGATGCAGAGGGACTTGGAAGTGCTAAAACACAGGCTTGCAGGGACTTGCATTGTCTGGATTGAGTTTGTCCCCAGGAAAGTTTAGAGGGGTGCAATTAAACATGGGGCCCAGCGGAAGCTCAACAGAGCGATGAGACCAGTCTATGGTGACAAGGACATTAAGGTTATCACTCACGCTGGGCTGCGACTTGAGGAACCGTTACTGTTCAGGGGTGACAGAGTGCATCTTTCCAGTTTGGGGAATGCCTATTATATGATTGAGATGAGAGATGTGGTCAGTAAGCTGTGGAATGAGTAAATTTGGTGTTGCGGGGATATGTGAGTGGGTGATTGCAAGATGCACTGTGTTGGTCCCAGGAGGGGCAGGTAACCGCCCTACAGGGAGTTCCCTGGTTGGCGATACTTTGGAGGGGTGAGGGAGTCAATAGTGGGAGATTCCATCGCTTGGGGGGGGGGTTGAATGATTCGGGGAGCGGGAGGCATGATTGGAATGCCAGGTGATACCGGGGAGGATGCTATGAGATTTGTGGAAATGGTTGAGGAACGGAATGGGCATGGAGTGGTTGGAGATGTGAGTTCAGAGTGGGTGAAGAGAGTGAAGGGATGAGGGGTTTTGTTGTTGATGTTATTGGTTTATTGTTTACTGTTGTGCAACCTGGTCCTAATAAATTCCCTTTTACGCTTAAATATCATCGTGGTCTGTTGATTGCGCAAAACACTGTTTTTTTTGCCTCGCGACAATCTGCTGCATATGTGGAAAACAATAAAAAATGATAAAGAAAACAGCTTAGTTACTCTGGTAATTTGTGCGGTGCCGTGCAACACTACCTCAAAGTCTTAGCCAGGAAGTAATAGACCAAATGATATGATCTTAGAATTCAAAAAATCCTCACAAAGTTTGCGTAAGTGCGGGGCTTCTATCTGCTGGCTGAAATCCATGCGTGCATCTGCACAGTTGACATGTAAAGGGGAAAACATATTGATCGAACTTGCTGTGACGTTGCATTCATATATACAGTGCTTCACTTATGTGATCTATAGGAGTAGCGTTTTGATGACATTCCTGAGGTCCAGCGTTTGCTCTTATCCACTGTCATTCATAGGATTTTATTTGGCCCCCGGTCAAGTTATATGTTGGTGGCCCCTGTGCAGAACAATTTTGAATTTATAATCCATTTTCAGCTAAATCAATCTGTCATCATGCAAAATTACACTGATTTATTCCTTAAACGTTCAAAAAATGGAGTCACACAAAAACATCCGAAAACTAAACTGCCATGTGTCCTTGACAAACAATATAAAAAGAAAACTTGAAAAGCATTGATGACGATGAAGCCATTTCCTTTTGTGCTCAGAAGTAGAGTTTTTACTCTGCAACAACAATATTTTGTAAAGAATTAAGTGTTTAGCGAGCCTGCTGCTCCCCAAGAAAGATAAGGAAAAGTTAGTGGACTAGCGCATAATATTAAAATAAGACATAATAGAACACAATACAGAAAAGGGGGGTGGTGATGAACAGAGTGTCTGAATTAAGCAGACCACTCTTACCCAGTCCAAAGATCAGGGCTTGATCCATCACCGTTATTTATCTCACTGCCCCATCCCAGCTCAGAACCTGGCTATATGCAAATTAGTCTGTCCCTGGCCCAGTGCATCATGGGAACAGGGCAGACCAAACTACCAAGCCAATTCTTCACCAGAAAGGAGACAAGCTACCGGGGACCGGTTTCTGGCATTTCAGCCTCTTCGGCCCGGCTTGCTTGAATCCTGATGGAGCAGTGAGAAAGGGACTCATGTCTGAGTATACCCTGCCACACCTATAGTGGCCAAAAACGATACAGAAAAGGGGGGGGAAGGGTATTCTCAGATGTGAGACCCTTGCTCATTGCACCATCAGGATTCAAGCAAACCGGGCCGAAGACGGCTGTAATGCCAGAAACCGGTCCCCGGGAGCTTGTTTCCTTCCCAGTGTAAGAATTGGCTTTTGTAGTTTGGTTTGCCCTGTTCCCATCATGCACTGGAACAGGAACAGACTAATTTGCATACAGCCAGGTTCTGAAACTGGGATGGTGCAGTGAGCTAAAAAACGGTGTTGGATCTAGCCCTGATCTCTTGACTGGGTGAGAGCTTTCTGCTTAATTCAGAGACTCTGTCCCTCACCACCCCTTGTTGTAAATATAATAGAACACAAGCACACAGCGCTTGAAATTGTAACTTTAATTGAGAGACGCTCATAATCACAAATACAGCCCATCACAACTGGAGTCGCGATAATAAAAGCAATGCTTTGATACATTTTACAATTCTTCAGGTGAACTCTACAGATTTTCTTCTTAAGTCTCTTCTCCAGCCTTGTCCCCTCTTCTTTCAATGTGTACATTCTCTGAGAAGGGAAAGGAAATCAGGATAGAGCAAAAATGTAGTAGTAGAGAAACAGCGATAGCAGTCGCGGCTGATCCTGTGAAACAGTAGTTGTAGGGGAGGGGGAGAAGTGGGGTAGTAGAGGGGAAGGATGAAGGGGTGTAACAAAAATATCACTTACTTGCCGGCTACTGCCTCTCTTCGTCCTCTCTACCCTCTTCCTGGCTTCTTTTGGAACAGGAAGCCGGAAGCACCAATCTCCCCTAAGACAATTTCAATGCTGCAATGTACTGAGATGGGGAATGGGAGCCTGGGCATGTTCTCTACCCAGGCTGCGTGGAGAACATGCAAAGTGGGCATGAATATTTGACTGGCCCAAGAGGGCCGGCAAAAAATGAATGCGCACTTAGGAGGGTGCCACACTCCTCCCCCTGCTGCCCAGCCTAGCCCGCCCCACAAAACTGCCTCGGCATGGAAAAATAAAATGATAATATTGTGTTATTATAATTTTATTTTTCCTTTTCGCCATGCTGAAAGGCAGTAGGGTGACACCACCATGCCTTAGTGGAGTAGCCGCCCCTGAGTGATAGTGAGAAAGGAGTTAGGTGGTGAGAGAGATGAGCAAACTAAGGAAGAGAGAGAAGGCAGTAAATTAACTGGGGAGAGGATGTGGCCTAACGGCTAGTGTTGTCGACCTGGAGCTGGGGAACTGGGTTTGAGTCGGCAGGGATGCTCAACATCACGTGATTTTAGAAAAATCACGTAATCTCCCTGTGCCTAACCAAAAAAAATAAATGAGTGTGCATCTGTAACACAATTGGTGCTCATGTAAAGCGCTCTAATACCTTCACGTCTAGTTCGCACTATATAAAACAAACCAAAAACTTTAAAAAAACTGTTTGGTAAATAGGTTAGTGAGGGAAGGAGAGGTGGGATAGAGATATGGTAGTGAAGGAGATGTGCGGTAGGTGTAGGAATGAGGAAGAGAGAGGTCATTTAGAGGGTGATGAAGTAAAGAGAGGTGAGGTTTAGAAAGATGGGCAGAGTCTTCAGGCTCAGTCTTGAAGGAATGTAAAGCAGCTTATCGTACGAGAATGCAATCTTATAGTATAGATTAAATAAAAAGAGTCACACAGTAGGTATAAAAATATGTATTTATCATAAAACACTTACCTAGTATGTTACAGTATCTCATATACGGAGATAAACACAAAGCACACAATACTTCAGCAAAGAAACAGCAGTAAGTAGCACTCATACACAGTGGTTCCCAGGAGGGGACAAAATCATATACTAAGAAAGTGGTACAAGAACCACGACTCAAGTCAAGACAGTGTCAAGAGGACTTAGAATCGCTGTGACCCCAAGGAACCACCCAAGGTGAGTAGATAGGGACTCCATGGAGGACGGGTGCAGTGTGAGAACATGACCGCATGCTCAGTAAAATTTTATGTGAAAGTCAAGGTTGGGAATTTAGAGATTAAAGACCCTTCCCAGTGGCATTCGAAGAAAGCCTGTGGAAAACAGAAGGTTGTAGAGCCACCCCACCCGTGGATACCAAAGTACCCAAGTTACCTATCCCAAGGCCGCCAGGGGCATAGGTCTGAATTGGCGTTGGAAACTGCTGTCGAACCCAATGGAAGACTTTCACGAAGAGCTGCTGCTGGAAGGAAGAAAAGTTGGAAACCAAACGTGATTCTTGTCGAAGGGTATCTGCAAGCTGTGTGGACAGAGTCTGGGCCACGTGAAAGTGACCAGAGGCTCGGTAGAAGAATGCCCACCGATGTCTAGTGCTTCAGGATAGTTGACAGTGACCTTGACTCTACAACTGTGGGGACCAGGCAATGTTGAGGACAGCCAGGAGCTGGATATACGCTGTCTCACAAAGGATGTCGAGTGCAGGGGGGGCCGGTGTCTGGCGGGAGCACTAACAAGCTTTGGCAACAGCAACCCATGCAGAAGGTCAAGAGAGTGTACAGTTCGGACAAGCAAGATCCAGGAGACTCACCACACACAAGGGAGTCAGGGCAGGCCTGGAGCAACCAGCGAATCCCAGGAAAAGCAAAGTTGACCCTCACTGGAATCTTTAGGAGCTCGGAATCAGCAGACCAGTCAGCTGTTGCATGGCTAATTGAGCTTATATGTATATGTGTGTATATGTATATATACTTGTGTGTGTGTATATATCTACAATGTATAAATATATATATGTGTGTATATATGAGTGTATATGTATATATATATATATATCCAACTCACATCCACACTCCAATCCCTTGTGTCACAAGGTAAGTATGAAAAGCACGAACTCCAAAATAGCATCAAATAAGTTTTATTTGACGGACTTCACGGCAACAAAGTAAATACTCGACGCGTTTCGGGAAACACCCTTTGTCACGAGTCAACAACTGAGTATTTGATTGCTTTAAATAACAAAGCATGTGATCACAGTGCAACATAAACAAAAACAACAGACTACCTTAAGCGCTTCTATTGCGCTGAGTAGTCGGAGTGTGCCTTTACAATTTCATTCTGCATATAACATTTACCAAAATGAAAAACGAGAGAAACAAAAATCAATTACATTGCAAATCGATTTAAGTAAATTGATGTATATAAACTTTGTTTCGGAAATAACGGTGTCAATAAAGTTAAGCTGTCTTTCATCACCATGCTGAACTCTGTTAAAACGCTGGTTTTTACTCCAGAAAACTGTGAATCGACTGAGATATCACTGCCACTTGTTGCACTCAAGCCTGATTGAAATATCTCCCCAAGTAACTTTTAGGAGAGCAAGATCCCTGAAAGATTATTTGTGTAGGGCAAGGTTCTCCAAACCGGTCCTGGAGGGCCGGATCCATGCCAGATTTTTAAAATTACTACATGTATCTCAATGGGGATATCCTAAAAATCTGGCATGGATCCGGCCCTCCAGGACCGGTTTGGAGACCCTTGGACTGTAGGGCAACAGAACCTAAGAAAACTATCATGCCTAATGTAGAAGGTTTTTACACTTGCAGGAATTGCAAAGCCTGCAAAAATAGTCGCAACATGAAAGTAGCCATTCTATCACCAACAGCTCAACCATTTGTTATGCATGAACATACGTCTTGTAACACTGAACACGCAGTTTATGCATTGTTCTGTCCATGTAAGAAGACATACATTAGCAGCACAATCAAAAAAGCAAAACTGCGTATTCTTGAGCACCTAAGAGCGATTAAAAATGTGGACAAAACCTATCCGATCGCTAGACACTTCCAAAGTCATCTTGATCAGAATTCAAACCTATTAAGCTTTTGTGTCCTCGATACTATCAAACACAATGAAAGAGGGGACAATAGAATGCTATGTTTCAAAAGATTAGAGTCTAAGATCATAATACAATACAGAACAATGACCCCGTTAGGACACAACAATGATGAAGAATTGGAAGTACATTTAGGTTGAATAGCCCAGGCTGAGCACTTTACAAATAATGAATTTTGACCTGTTCTTCTCCCCTATGGAGCTCTGCATTTGTTCCCAATTTTAGAATCCTAATCTGATAGTGATAGATGTACCCGTTTGTAGTCTTTTTTAACTTTGTATGAATATCAAGTTTGTGTGTTTTTTGTAATTTTGGATGAATTATGTGATTTATACATATCATTTTGGTTTTATTTCAGGGAATGTGCCCTTAACACAATATTGCACTACTGTTCCGCTGAGTGATCGAGAGAATAACATTGAGATTTATGCCCACTTGGGCTGGATTGTGGTGATGTTTACGACCAAAAAGCTTTTCGACGTTTGCTTTCATTGTAACACTAATTTAGTAATAGGTGTTTTCTTTTGAAATGCTTCATGATTTGTAAGCGCTTTACCCACATGGGCAACACTGGACATTTTCGAGCTTGAATTTCGATTCTTTGTTCAAGCGCTTCCTGCCCACATGGGCAATATTAGAGCAGGCATAACAGAATCTGAATTAACTTTATTGACACTGTTACTTCCGAAACAAAATGTATATACATCAATTTACTTAAATCGATTTGCAATGTAATTGATTTTTGTTTCTCTCGTTTTTCATTTTGGTAAATGTTATATGCAGAATGAAATTGTAAAGGCACACTCCGACTACTCAGCGCAATAGAAGCGCTTAAGGTAGTCTGTTGTTTTTGTTTATGTTGCACTGTGATCACATGCTTTGTTATTTAAACCAATCAAATGCTCACTTCTTGACTGGTGACCAAGGGTGTTTCCCGAAACGCGTCGAGTATTTACTTTGTTGCCGTAAAGTCCGTCAAATAAAACTTATTTGATGCTATTTTGGAGTTCGTGCTTTTCATACTTACCTTGTGACAAAAGGGATTGGAGTGTGGATGTGAGTTGGATATAAGGATTCGCCATCCAGCACGAACCGCTGTCGATTAGTGGAGGAGTGATGGCGCTGGTCGGCGTTTGCCAACCTTTACGATTCATGTATATATATATATATATGTATATATATATACATATATATATATATATAAATGTATTTATATATATATATGAGAAGAACTCCGTTTCACTACTCCAGTTTTCCGCCGGTAAGAAACAGACACGGACCCAGCCAGGTACTTTGCATCAATTTATTCCGTGTACAACACAATTGCCGCCATGACGCGTTTCGGCCCTTGAGCCCTTGATCACATGACGTTAGTGAAAAACCTCACCCTATTATACAGTGCATGTGCTAGTCACCTGACCCCGGGCCTAAGTACATAGAAAAAAGCCTGTAGTTTTTTGTCTTTTTTCCCCATTTTTTTCATTCCCCATGACCTGCCGTAGTGCAATCATATGTTTAATACATTGACTCTCATTTAAGATGCCACAATCATTTCCTGCTTGACATGTTCGAATGTATCATATATATATGTGCAAAATTCCGCAAATATTAAAATTCATAAATATTTCGGTAAAACACATAAATATAAATAATTCATCTGATGTACAAAATGTATAAATAAGTATAAATACTTTTTGTTAAAAACATTAAAACTCCACTCTTAATGCAAAAAGTGTGCAAAATCGCAAGGTATTCAGTGCAAAAATGGCTTTCTAATTTAGTGCAAAATGTGCAACAATTAGCAGCTTTAAACATGTCATATCAGCATTTTGGCATCCTTGATGTAGCCCCAGTGGGCAACGTTATTTGATTTGGCTTTATTGGTATTGCCACCTTCGGCACTACTGCATCATTTGGAATTGTCGTGTCCCAACTGCCCCTTCCTTTTAGGTCAACTGGTGCTATGCATTCAAATCATATCATAATGAATACAAACAGAAAAAAAGAGAAAAAAGAAAGAAAAAAGAAAAGAGAACCAAACCCCTATTGTGTAACCCTTTACTTGATTTACATTGTTTTTTATGTTATTAAATGGTAATCTAAAGGGCCTTCCTTAGTGATGTTAACATTTCTCTCTTTTACCCTTTAAAGAAGCTCGGTTTCATGTTCAATGAAAATGTAAGACTCAGTAACAGTTAATACTCCCCCAGATCATATGGGGTCCCCTAGTTGATTCTCGGGTACACAGTTCTCCCTAATAGCGCTCATCCCAGGCAAGTATACATATCCTCCCCCATGTTGAGCCCATTTGGGGTCTTGGTATTAAGTTCGATAATATACCGTGTTTCCAATGTTCTCAACTGGGCCTCCCTGTCACCTCCCCTGCGTAGTGGCAGTACAGTATCAATGGCATAGTAGGCCAGACAACTCATGTCACTGTTGTGACATGCATTGATATGCCTCGCCACCGGATAAGACTCATCCCTGTTGACAACCGCGCGCATGTGCTGGAGTATGCGTTTGTGGACCTGCAACTTCGTGCTGCCCACATATCGCAGGCCACACACACACTCCAGCACTTATACCACAAAGTCTGTTTTGCAGGTTATCTTCTTGGTTATTGGGATGGGTATATCACTAAATGGGGTCAAATATGATGTTTTATTTTTCCCTTGTTTACATGCCTTACACACAGCACATTTGATGGAGCTTTTGGTGGTATGGAGCCATTGGGTCTTATTGGCCACCTCTGGGCTGCTCTTCACCAACATGTCACTCATTGAGCGTGCTCGGCTAAATGTAGTTTCCGGTTTGTCTGACAAGGCCCTGCCATGATAGGGTCCCCTTTGACAATGGGCCAATTTCTACGGAAGATATTGTGTAGTTGTTTGTGCTGCCTGCTATAAGCAGTGATAAGTCTTGGCTGGTCTGGGCCTGTGGTCTGGCTAGGTTGACTCACCGAGTTATCCACCCCTGCTGTTCCTGACCACTGATCTGATTGGCCTTAGCAATTGCTCTATCTACCACCCCAACTGAGTACCCCCTAGCTAGAAATCTACTCCTACTGTTAGTTTGGGCCTTCCTGCATTCTAGTTCCGTGCTGCAGATTCGCCTGATCCGCAGCATTTCCCCATAGGGGATGCTGCGGACCAAGTGACTTGGGTGGTGACTTGAGGCATGCAGGACTGTATTCCCAGCCGTTTCCTTCCTGTGAAGGCTGGTTTCCAGTCTGCCCCCCTCAACATAAATCTCCACATCCAGGAAATTTACTACTGAATCTCTTATGTTACCTGTAAAATTTAAATTCAGACTATTTACATTAATGTTTGTAATAAAACTTTCCACGCTTGATTTCGAGCCATTCCAAACAATAAAAAGGTCATCAATGTACCTATACCATGATATTATGTTGTTACTCAAGGTTTCTTCATACGTGGTCCCGAGGACCTGCTCCTCCCACAGTCCCATGTGCAAGCACGCGTAACTCGGGGAGAAGCAGGCCCCCATCGCCACGCCCCTCAATTGCTGGAAAATCATGTTCTGGAATAAGAAATAATTATTGCATAAACAAAAATGTATCATCTCGCTAATCATTTTGTTGTGACTGAGCATCGAGACTGATCTTTTTCTCATAAAATATTCCACTGCTCGAACCCCATCCAAGTGATTAATGCTTGTATATAGGGCAGTCACATCGAGCGTTATCAATAAATAGTCTGATTGCCATCTGATCAACTTGATCTTCTCTAAAATATCCCCTGTATCATGCAAGTAGGATAGAAGTGATTGTACATATTCTTGAAGAAAGTGGTCTATATATCGGGATGTATTTTCCAGCATGCTGCCTTTGGCCGATATAATGGGTCTCCCTGGCGGGTTCGCTGGGTCCTTGTGGACTTTGGGGATCAAGTAAAATACTGGGATCACAGGGTAATTGGTTTTCAAGAACTTAAATTTATCCCCGCTCAACAAGCCCATGCTTTCCCAAGCCAACAACTTGGAGTTGAATGTAAACCACGCAGATTTTACTGAGGGCCAATCACTTCTGCCACAGCACTGCCGGTCATTAAGATGTTTCATGGCCTCCTCCATATACATGTCCTTCGGCCAGAGGACGATATTGCCGCCGTTACCTGACTGCCTTATAATTACGTTGTAATTTTTTCATCAGGCTGCCATAAGCGCTGTTTTGCTTGTGATGTTTCCTAGCATTGGCCAAGGTCGATTTGTGTAAATCCTTAATCTGCGTTGTCACCAATTCATTAAAGACATCGATGTTGTCATGTGTAAGCACCGGATTGAACGTTGACTTAGGTTTAAAGTTCGTTGAGCCTATTTATATATATGCATAAAGTTACCTCAGTGTCTGCCTCAACTAGAAATCATGGCTCTATTAGTCGCTCATATGCCCCCTTCACAACCTGCCACGTCTGGTCCTATTGTCTCTCCTCATTAGAGGCCCAGAAACATTGGCTTGCGCAGTGAAAGGGGCTTCTCACTTGTTCTGTGGAGAATTGTGGGTGCCACCTGTTCTGTCCTCTCTCATGACCCAGGATGGCCTCTTCCAGGTCATCTAAGACTTCAGAAACGTCATCTCTTTGGTTCCTTTACAAAAAAAAACTCTTGTTCCAGTCCGATAGCCCTTCGTGTTGGTCCCAGTTCAAGAAAGGATCTCTCCAGTCTCCAGAGTTTGCTTTCTTGCCTCTGTTTTCTGCTCTGTTGATGGCCTGACCTCTTTCTTCTGCATGAATCTCAGTCACTTTTTAGTTTCTCCTTTCAGCAGCTCAAATACATCTAGCTTCATGTGTTCTTCTATGTTCTTTCCTGTTTACCATTCTTTTCTGTCTACCTTCTCTCCCCCAAGCAGTTTCTCCCAATTAAATTTCTTTTTTTCTTTGGGGCTTCTGGCTTTTTTTTTATGGGAGAAAAGTGCTGCAGAAGAAAGCATTAGTTTTTTCCTTGCAAATGGTATCAACGGTGTTTATGGCGCTGAAATCACCATCTTCCCAGCTTTCATGGACATTCAGACTTTCGTCAGAAAATCAATTTTCTTTCACAGTTTTGGCATTTTTCTGGGACATAGCCAATTTTTGCTACTTTTTGTGCTTTCATCCTCCTTCCAATTAGTGGTAGAAATGGCTGTGAAAGCAATACTTGATCCCAAAAAGCTACACATTTCTAAAACGTAGACACTCTTTTGTATTCACAAGGGGTCATTTGGGTAGATCCTTCATGGCTTTCCTATAGAAAGTAACAGTTGAATTTAAGAAAAATTGAAAATGAGTTAAAAAAAAAACAGCCATTTGTGCCAACCTTTTCACTTGTAACTTCTTCTAATTATGACAGATTTTTAAAAGCAAGAACCAAGAATAAGAGGAACCCAGAGACAATAACTGAGAAGCCTCTTGCAATGGTTTTTATTGTGTAAAAATCAATTGGTAAAATATAAAGAGTGGAAAATATTTATCAAGAACACCTACGTATTTCTAAAATGGGAGCGAAATATAGAGTTTAGAAGCAGTAGCTTTTTGCACATCTCTGATATTGTGGGTTCCCATCCTAGCATGTGAATTATAGGACATTTTTCAAAGTTACTCCTTTTTTACACATGGTCTTACATTTGGAAGGCAGAAATGCATAGAAAGTCAATAGGTAATAACAGTTGCTCTATAATTCAGTGTTCCCCTAAGTCTCCAGATAAAAATGGTACCTCACTTGTGTGAGTAGGCCTAGTGCCTGCGCCAGGAAAAGGTCTAAGAAGCAACGTGGACATATCACATTTTTCACATGAAAACTGATCCTTTTTACAGTGTGCCTAGTTGTGGATTTTAGACCCTAGCACAGCCAACACCTAAACACCCAGGGAAATCCAGATTGGGGCGACTTGTGTGGCTCTCACCAGGTTCAGTTACCCAGAATCCCCTACAATCCTCAAACTGTGAAAAAACACATTTTCCTCACATTTCTGCAGTGGAAAGTTATGGAATCTGCATGGATCCACAAAATTCTACCCACCCCGCATTCCCCAAAGTCTCCCAATAAAAATGGTACCTCATTTGTGTGGGTAGGCCTAGTGCCCGTGACAGGAAATGGTCCAAAACGCAACGTGGATACACCACATTTTTACAGTGGAAACTGACCCTTTTTAGGTCTCGTGGTCTGCGTTGCACTGCGCAGCAGTGCACGCGCAGGCAAAAGTCCTTTTGCCCGGGGTTCGGAAATGAACCCTGGAATTGAACACTCTCGTGCGTGTGTTTTTCCTATGGTCTTCTGTGATTGGGCTTTGAGTGTGTCTTTTCTTGTAACCGACCACGCAATAGGCCATAGGCGGTAGCGTTGCTCCGCCCATGGCCTATTGGTGTCTGTTACGCACACCAAAGCCCATATGTTTTCAATTATCATACCCAGACACGGGCGCGATAATTGAAAACATTTATCTCGCAGTGGCGGGTGCGCGCAGGGGTCCCTGTGTAGGGTTTCCTGCTCGGCGTTGAGTCACTACGCAGCAGAGTGTGATGAGGAAAAGCTGGCAGTTCCTGAGGAAGGCTGAGTCAGGAAGAACTTCCAGCAACTGTACTAAAACTTGTTGTACAGTGCCTGCGTCTCTGGGACTGGAGCGCGGCCAAGGCACGGAAGCAGTTCCCATGGACGGCAGCCTTCGAAAGGTGAGCGCTTGATGCAGAACGAGTTTCAAGTGACCACAGCGCGGCAGTCGGTTTATTATTGTTATTGATAATGCCATCAAAAGTTAGGAAGCGGGGATGCGGAAACTCATTAACGAGTCCCCCCCCCTCTCCAATGAAATAGCCGCAGTGATTACACAGCACTTGGCGGCCAGCGCTGAGAGCCAACGGCAGCTGTAATTCACCACTCGCTCCAGACAACCACAGCTCCCGGGCCCTGGCTGACTGATCAGAGCACACAGATTGGGTATCTACCACATCCTGATTTACTGATCTTGGGAAGCAAGTTCCTGTCCATCAATATTATTTTTCAGCTGATGCTTCAGCACCATACGCCGCCCCCAGTGGTATTCCCAGCTGCCCCTGCTGTACTGCCCTCCCCGCCGCGGAGCCCCAGCCTCTCCCGTGCCGCGGCTTGGAAACAGAGCCCGAGGGGAGGCCAGCGGAGCAGCCTTAGCGCCGTCCTGTTTGGTATCCCATCGGCTCTAGCCTCCCCGATCCCTGTCCTCTGAGGGTAGCCTCGGGCTATTGATCATCTTCGAGCAGTAGCGGCAGTACCAGCAGCCCCTCCTCCGGCTCCAGTCCTGCGGATAGCCCCGCCGAGGCCGCTGGTGTGTCCGGGCCTTCCGAGAGCTCTTCGAAGTTTGCAGGAATGGGGATGTGTCCCGAGTTAAGCGACTGGTGGACACAAGCAACGTAAATGCCAAGGATATGGCAGGCAGGAAGAGCACCCCTCTGCACTTCGCAGCCGGTAAGAGAAAGGGAGATGCATTGACAGGACAGCTCGGCCATTGTGTCTCTTGGTTTATATTGATCATAAATAGCTCCACTTGCGTATTTATTTATGTTATCTGCTGGTGTCTCTATCTTATAGATCACAAAACCTATTTGTCTGTCCAAATGTTTAGATTTTATAATAGACATACTCTGTGTCAACAATGAAGTGGTGTTATTCATTGCTGTCACTTCTTTGTATTGCATCATTTATATAGCTTTTGCTACCCCTGTATGGGATGCTGAAACGCTTGTGTACATGCACAGCATGCTCTGCCCTATCGGGTGTGTTGTTGGAACTAGATTATCTTTGTTTTGATTCTGTGTGGGAAATAGTTGCATGCCTTGCGTGAAGACCACCTGAGTGGTTTTATCGTGTTATGGGGTGCACCGGGTTGCTTTTATCTTGTTATGGGGCGCAGTGATTAGTAGTGTGAGAGAGATGTGCTGTTCATGATTTTCCAGTAGTTGACAACTTTGAGCTACTCTGCAGTCCCCTGACAAAGCCAATAGTGGCCTATGGGATTTGCCAATACTTGTTTTGTTATGGGGTTGGAGGCGGGCCAACCTAGACTGTGCGAGGGTGCAAGCAATGAGAGTAACAGTGGGAGGGGTCAACAGAACTGGAGATGTCAGGGGATCAGCAGGGCCAGGAAGTGGGGAGTCGTTAGCAAGACCACAGAGAGCAGGGGCAGTGTGGGAGTGTTCAGGAAAACCAGAGAGCAGAGACAGGGGTCTGCAAGATAACAGAGAGCGTTGGGGGGTCAGCAAAGCTACAGAGGGCCTTGACCCTCAAGACCACAGAGAGCTGGGGTAGAATGGGAGGCGTCCACAAGATCATGGAGAGTGGGGGATGATGGGAGGGATCAGCAAGGCCACGATTGAGGAGAGGGTAGGAGGGGACCGCAAAAGCATGGAGAGTGGGAGCAAGGGTGGGAGACAGGAGTATGATGACTGAGAGCTGGAGAGGGTGGCAAGCAACTCGATTGTGGGAGGGGGCGGGCCAACCAATGACATGAAGCTTGGAAGATGATTGCAAACACGTGCACTTGTATTGAGTGCTAAACCTATATTAAAAAGAAGTACCTCCAAAAGCGTGAGTGAAAGGACACTCAGCAATGAAGGTACCTACAGGGAAAGCAGAAACGCAGGAAGAAAAAAATGAAACTGCTAGGAATTGATTATGAGAAGAAAAGAAATTAGTAACTTTGAAGCTAACCTGTGCTAAGTATTTGGTGGGGTGTGAGAAGTTGGCCTGGTATATAATGCTCACTAATTCTAGTGATCACTTTGTACCATGCCAAGCAACCCTTATGATGATGGTTGTAATTCAACCTTGTAGACCAGTTATCCTAGTGGTAACGTGGACAAAGCAGTCTTAGGCTAAACTCTGAAAGGCATGTGAAGCCAGCTGTTATACCATACACAACCCCCTTGAATACCAAATGAAAGGGACACCACACAGATATATATTGAAAATATATATTGATTTATTAACTATTAAAATCCCCTGGACTCTTTATGAGCACAGAAGCACAAGCGTTAAATCACAAGACAGTTTAAAATACACAAAAGTTGCACAATATGGATGAGCCCTAGGGGCCACCTAAACCATATACTAAGAAAGTGGTATAAGAGATACCAGGAGGAAAGTGAAGAGGCCTAGGGCCTTGGGAATCGCTGGAGCTATTCGAGACTGGAGTTAACTAAGTCGGGAAAGGCCCACGGGACTCGGGTGCAGTGTTCAAAGTGCACGCACTTCGCAATACAAAGTCTATGGTGCATAAAAAGCACAAAGTTAGAAAGTTAGGAACCTTCCGAGTGACCTACGGAGCTGAAACTTAAAACACAGGCCCTTGGGATGTGTACCAGTGCAGGAGCACCGGCGGAGCTGAGTTACCTCACCCACAGGAAGCGGGTGCACAGGGTCGAAGTTGTGTCGGGTTTCGTCACGCTGGTCGATGGTGCTTGGAGCTGAAGATGCTGCAGGCGGCTCGATGAGAAGAGTTCCGGTGGATCCAAGGGTGGATCTGAAGATGTGAAGACCTGAAAGCAGAGGGGACAGTGTTCAAAGTCACTAGCCAGTGACTACCGTGGAACCAGATTGGAACCAGGCGATGTCGGGTGCAAACAGGCGTTGTCGGGTAGCTTCTTTCTGCAGCCACGTGGATACCCGGGGTCGAGGACGTCCAGGAGTCGGTCACGAGCTGTCCCACGTAGGCTTCTCGCTGTTGGCGGTGTCGGCGACCTGATCGGAGCAAACAGGCCTTGGCAAATGCAAGCCACGCAGAAGTTGAAAGATGCTGTTCACTCAGACCAGCAAGGTCAGAGCGGGTGCTCCTTTTCACAGGAGCTTGGGTAGGTCTGGAGCAACCAGACCTGCTGTTTAAATCTTCGGGTTCGTCGCCAAGATGGCCGCTGACCACGTGGCTAGTGGCCGGGATGGCGCGTCGAGTGGCACAATGCAAAAGGGCCCCACGCAGATCGTGGAGATGCTGGAGGGCTGATCTTCGGTGCAAGGGCTGCTCGGTGGTGGGGGTTCTCAATCCCCAAAGCACAACGTCGAGGATGCCTCAGAAGCTGCGCAGTCAGCTTTTCGGGTGTCTTTCAAGAGGTCCGGTCCCACGTCACTCGGTGCCTCCACGGGTCCCTTCTTCGCAGGGACTGTGGATCGGGCTCTGAGAGGTCTGGGAGTCTGGTTCTTGTCGGGCTCTGGGCTCGGTCTCCAGCGGGAGGCGGCGGCAAAGCAGACGTCGAGTTGCTGGTTGGTACCTGTGTTCACAGGGTGGCCACTCCTAGGCCACAAGGGAGATTCTCTTCAGTCTTCTGTGCAGCAGAATGTCGAAGTCCAGTCTTCTTCTTGTTTAAAGTTGATTTCAGGATGATCTGCTGTGCAATGGCACTGCTCCCCCTCTTATTCCCAATCTAGGGGGTGGATCACCTACTAGGTCCCTCCTCTGGGAGGAACCAGGAAGGGGGGCGGTTACACCCCCTTTCCTTTGTCCAGCTCCGTGCCAGGACTGGGGCTGGAAGGCCCCAGAACCGGTTTGGGCTGGCCTATGCACGGGGACACCTTGTGTGCCCCGGGCATGTCTGATTCTATTCAGCCCTGTCCTACCCAATACACAAAATCCTGTCTGGGGTGGTGCTCGCACCTCCCAAGGCAGGAAACCCTTTGTCCAGGCCACCATCTGCCGAGTTTCGGTCAGCAGCAGGAGGCCAGACTTGTGTCTGTGGTGGCAGCGTCCATTTTGTGAAGCTGAGGCTCTGTTTAACTTTAACCGGGGTTAAGGCTACACACATGTCGTGTCCCTCTAGAAGGGTGGAATGCTATCCCCGTCACCAGAATTGGCGAGGGGATAGTATTCCAATTCGTATGACACCTTACTTGACATGTTTTGATAAAGCCAAACCAAAGATAGCAAATAACCGCGAGGATTATAATGCACTTAAGAGTATATGGTATGGCAATATCCCGGAACAGCTTAGGGAGTGGTTCCCGACAGCTGCAGACAGGCTCAGCTCATGCTAGAGCACCATCTCACATATTTCCAAGCACTCTGCCTCCAGGATTGATGAGGCCTTCCATAGGAGTGGCTGATAGGAACATATGTGTCCAGTTTAGGGTTAGGCACAGACATACTGTACCTCAGTAAGAGGTGGTTACACCGACTTACCCCAGCTGAGTGATCAGCCAGTTGTGTCAAATATGGAGGCCAGGCCAGGGGTGGCACAATACGTGCTGCAGCCCCTGGTAGGCCTTGGATACACCTATGCCCTGGGCACCTAGGGTGCACTATTACAGGGGCTCATAAGGTGAACCAGTTCCAATTCGTAATGCACCTAGAGTGCATTGGCAGTAATTTAGAGAGAGAACAGCAGGCTGTGGGTCTGATTAGCAGGCCCACAGCCACATTAAGTCAGAAACCAGTGAAGCAAAAAGCAAAAATTTGGGGTGACCATAGGATAGCAGACCCTACTCTCCTACATAACCCCCCCCCCCAAACGCAGGGACATTAGACTAACCTTGACCAGTTGTGTCTTCATGTTCTAAGTGGAAGTACCTGGAGAGACCATCTGCGTTGCCATGGTCAGTCCCTGGGCGGTGCTCCACTGTAAAGTCCATTCCCTGTAGGGAAATGGACCACCTGAGTAGTTTGGGGTTTTCACCCTTCATCTGATTAAGCCATAGGAGGGGCTTATGGTCGGTCTGAATCTTGAAGTGAGTGCCAAATAAGTATGGTCTCAACTTCTTCAGGGCCCACACCACAGCAAAGGCCTCCCTCTCTATAGCTGACCAACGTTTCTCTCTGGGGGTCAGCCTTCTGCTAATGAAAGCAATGGGCTGGTCCTGGCCATCTACATTAAGCTGTGAAAGCACTGCTCCCACTCCCAACTCAGAAGCATCTGTTTGGACAATGAACTCTCTTGAGTAGTCAGGACTCTTCAGGATAGGTGCAGAGCACATGGCCTTCTTCAGGTCATCAAATGCCTTTTGACAGATTTCTGTCCACTGAACCTTTTGGGCATCTTCTTGGATGTCAGATCATTAAGAGGAGTCACAATGGACCCATAGTTCTTAACAAACTTCCTGTAGTACCCAGTCAGGCCCAAGAAAGCTCTGACCTGAGTCTGGGTAGTTGGAGGGGACCAGTCCTTGATGGTCTGGATCTTACTCTCCAGTGGTTGAACTTGGCCTCCACCTACAAGGTGGCCCAGGTATACAACCTTACTCTGCCCTATCTGGCACTTTGTTGCCTTGATAGTGAGGCCTGCCTTCTGCAGAGCCTCAAGCACTTCCTTCAGGTGGACCGGGTGATCCTCCCAGGTGGAGCTAAAGACAGCAATATCATCCAGATAAGCTGCACAAAAGTCATCCAACCCAGTGAGGACTTGATTCACCAACCTTTGGAAGGTGGCAGGTGCATTTTCAAACCAAAGGGCATCACCACAAACTGATAATGCCCACTAGGGGTAGAAAATGCTGTCTTGGCTTTAGACTCCTCAGCTAACCTGATTTGCCAGTAGCCAGCTGTCAAGTCAAATGTGCTCAAATATTTGGCAGAAGCCAACTTGTCAATGAGCTCATCTGCCCTTGGAATAGGGTGTGCATCTGTCCTGGTGACAGCATTGAGTCCTCTGTAATCCACACAGAACCTCATCTCTCTCTTGCCATCTTTGGTGTGAGGTTTGGGGACCAGAACCACTGGGCTAGCCCAGGGGCTCTCTGAAGGCTCAATGACACCTAATTCCAGCATCTTTTGCACCTCAGTCTTTATACAGTCCCTGACGTGGTCAGGTTGCCTGTAAATCTTGCTCTTTACAGGAAGACTGTCACCAGTGTCCACCACATGTGTACACCAGTTAGTCTGACTGGGTGTCAAGGAGAACATATGCCTGTATGCCTGTAGAACTTGTCTGCAGTCATGTTGCTGATGTTCAGTGAGGCTGCCACCTAAGGCCACACCATCAACTGAGCCATCCTCGGGGTTCTGAGTGAGCAGGTCTGGGAGAGGGTCACTCTCTTCCTCCTGTCCCTCATCTGTAGCCATGAGCAAGCCCATGTCTGCCCTGCTGACATATGCCTTCAATCTGTTCACATGGAGCACCCTGTGGGGGCTCCTGGGAGTTCCTAGGTCCACCAAGTAGGTAACCTCTCCCTTCTTTTCCAGAATTGTATGGGGTCCAGACCATTTGTCTTGGAGTGCTGCTGGGGCCACTGGCTCCAACACCCATACCTTCTGTCCAGGCTGAAATTCAACAAGGACAGCCTTTTGGTCATGCCAAGCTTTTTGTAATTCTTGGCTAGCCTCAAGGTTTTTAGATGCCTTTTCCATGTACTCTGCCATCCTGGAGCGGAGACCAAGTACATAGTCCACTATGTCCTGTTTAGGCTTTTTGAGAGGTAACTCCCATCCTTCCTTCACTAGACACAGGGGTCCTCTTACAGGGTGCCCAAACAACAATTCAAAGGGGCTGAAGCCAACCCCCTTTTGAGGGACCTCTCTGTAAGCGAACAAAAGGCAGGGCAGAAGGATGTCCCATCTTCGCCTGAGCTTTTCAGGTAATCCTTTAATCATGCCCTTTAGGGTCTTGTTAAATCTCTCAACAAGCCCATTGCATTGTGGGTGATAAGGAGTGGTGAACTTGTAGTTGACACCACATTCCTTCCACATAGCTGTCAAATATCCAGACATGAAGTTGGTATCTCTATCTGATATTACCTCCTTAGGAAACCCCACTCTGGAGAAAACTCCAAGTAAGGCCCTGGCCACAACAGGAGCTGTTGTGGTCCTAAGGGGAATTGCCTCTGGGTACCTGGTGGCATGATCCACTACCACCAGTATGAATCTGTGCCCAGATGCTGTAGGGGGATCCATTGGGCCAACAATATCAATCCCCACTCTTTCAAAGGGAACCCCCACCACAGGTAGTGGTATCAGGGGGGCCTTTGTTGTTCCACCTGCTTTACCACTGGCTTGGCAGGTTTCACAGGAGCGACAAAACTCCTTGGTGTCTTCAGACATGTGAGGCCAGTGAAAGTGAGGGACAAGCCTGTCCCAAGTCTTGTTCTGGCCTAGGTGTCCTGCTAAAGGAATATCATGGGCCAAGGTGAGTAGGAAGCCCCTAAATTGCAGAGGTATAACCAACCTCCTGGTAGCACCAGGCTTGGGGTCTCTAGCCTCTGAATAAAGGAGTCCATCGTCCCAATATACTTTATGGGCACCTTGAGCATTCCCAGCAGCCTCAGCAGCAGCCTGCTGTCTGAGGGGTTCAAGAGAAGGACAGGTTAACTGAGCCTGCCCCAAGTCTGCCCTAGAAGGTCCCCCTGTCCCCAGAAACTCAACCTGATCAGGTTCAAGTTCTTCAGGGACAGTTCCTTCAGGGGTCTCAAGATCAGTTTCCTGTGAAGCCTGATCCTCACTTGTAGGCAGTTGGGAAGGCGCAGCCTTAACCCTCCTGTTCTTCTTCTTGGGAGGTACTTGGTCCATTGTTCCAGGATCCAAGACCTGAGGTTCAGAGAGGCACTTTTTGGCCTGTGACCTGGTCACAGCAAGGACATGTGATGATATCCCTAACATCTCTGCATGAGTCCTGTACTCAACTTCTGACCATAGAGAGTTCTCCAGGTCATTGCCCAACAAACACTCTACTGGGAGATCAGCACTAACCACAACTTTCTTTAGGCCAGTTACCCCTCCCCAGGAAAAGTTAACAAGTGCCACACTATGGGTAGTAGTGACATTGCTGGCATTGGTCACCAGGTAATCATCGCCTGGCATGTATTGTCCAGGGTCCACAAAGTTAGGTGTCACCATAGTGACACTGGCACATGTGTCCCTGTAAGCTTGAGCCACTTTGTTGTTAATCAAAGGCGTCTGTCTGTATTTGCCCAGGTTACTGGGACTTATGTCAGGGGTCAAATCTATGTCCCCTTCACAAACCAGAACAGCCTGTGTAAGAGTTCTGACTAGGTCAGAATCTCCTTCAGTTCCCAAAGTGATTCCCACTAAACCCTTGGCTGAGGTCCAGCACTGCTAACTGTACTAGTGGGTGCAGGTGCCTTAGGGGCTGCAGTGCTGGGGGCTCCACCCTTTTTACACTCACTTGTCCAGTGAGAGGTGTTCTTACAAGTTTTACACCAGGGTTTCTTCTGACCTTCTTTCTTCTTCTTCTTGGAAGTTTGGGACCCACCCTCTGTCTCAGTTTGGGGCCCTGTTGAAGACTTCTGGTCTTTAGCTTTCTGCTCCCCACCCTTCTGGTCTGTTTTCTTCTGGTCACCACCCTGGTTCTGGTTCTGGTTCTTTTGCTTAACTCTGGTTCTTACCCATTTATCTGCCCTCTTTCCCAATTCTTGGGGAGAGGTCAAATCTGAGTCAACCAAATGTTGATGCAACTGCTGGTTCTGACAATTATTTAAAATTTGTTCTCTCATCAGCAAATTATACAATCCTTCATAGTCTGTAACCTTGCTTCCCAGCAACCATCCCTCCAGAGCCTTAGTGGCACACTCAACAAATTCAGACCAGTCCTGAGTCTGTGTCTTCTGGGTATCCCTGAACATTAACCTGTACTGTTCAGTGGTTAAGCCTAACCCATCAATCAGAGCACTCTTCAGGACCAGGTAGTTTCTAGAATCCCCATCACTAACTGTGAGGAGTCTGTCTCGGCCTCTACCTTCAAAGGAGAGCCACAAGATTGCTGCCCACTGCTCCTGAGGGATCTGCTGTACTCTGCAGGCTCTCTCCATTGCAGTAATCCATTTATGGATATCATCCCCAGCTTTGTAGGGGGGCACAATCTTACTCAGGTTTCTATTATCAAAAGACCTGTCTTTATCCTTGTGGATATTGCTGCCACCAGTGGGTTCTATTACCCCACTCTCTCTAGGCTGTCTTGCTCTAGCTAGTTTCTCCTTGGCCAGGGCAACCTCTAACTCTTGCCTCTGGATCCTAAGCTCAGCCTCTCTCATCTTGGCCTCATGTTCCCTTCTCTGAGGGCTAGTCATCTCCTTCCTGGAGTGACCATGAGAGCCTCTAGAGACATGGGAGGTATTGGATTCACCTGAGTGACTCCTCCTCCTCCTATGTCCCTGGTTAAGTCCACCTGGGGGTCTGAATGGGTTGTTACCTGATTCATTCCCAAGTTGACTTAAGTTAGCCTGGTTCAGTCTACTGACCAGCACCTGACTATCTCTGTCATCATCTGACTCACTGCTTTCCACCTCCTCCTCTTCCTCTTCCTCTTCCTCTACATCTACCTGAGGAGCTCCAGTGATGGGGGCTTCCTCATCTACCAGGATGATAGGGGCAGGGGTGTCTACAGTATCATCCTCTGAAGGATGGCCTCCTTCAGCATCCCCTGTGGGGTTTGCTTTAGAGGTCTTTAGAGCCTCAGACTGATCCAAGAGCTCTCTTAGGTGGTCTGTAGTAGGGGAAGGCCCTGTCTTCAGACCCCTTAAGACACAAAGCTGTCTTAATTCCTTAAAGGGAAAAATAGCAAACTGGGATGGTGCCCTTGGAGGGTCACTCTCAACAGGAGTAAGTCCACTGGACCCCTCTGTTCCAGACATTGCTCTAGTGTGGGTGGATGTGTTGCAATCTACCTACACTGGTGTTTACCTACTAAACCTATCTAGTAGTTGTAGCTAGGGTGTGCTACTCCCTTTGCTCTACAACAACTAAGTTCAGTAGAACTTAAGTATACTAGTCTTGTTTTATATGTACCTAGCAGGTACCTGTATGATCTTTCAAATGATAATCTCAAAGATTGTAATGGTAAAACAACAGCAAGCTCAGATCCCAATCCGCTGCTCACCAATGTGAGAAGTTGGCCTGGTATATAATGCTCACTAATTCTAGTGATCACTTTGTACCATGCCAAGCAACCCTTATGATGATGGTTGTAATTCAACCTTGTAGACCAGTTATCCTAGTGGTAACGTGGACAAAGCAGTCTTAGGCTAAACTCTGAAAGGCATGTGAAGCCAGCTGTTATACCATACACAACCCCCTTGAATACCAAATGAAAGGGACACCACACAGATATATATTGAAAATATATATTGATTTATTAACTATTAAAATCCCCTGGACTCTTTATGAGCACAGAAGCACAAGCGTTAAATCACAAGACAGTTTAAAATACACAAAAGTTGCACAATATGGATGAGCCCTAGGGGCCACCTAAACCATATACTAAGAAAGTGGTATAAGAGATACCAGGAGGAAAGTGAAGAGGCCTAGGGCCTTGGGAATCGCTGGAGCTATTCGAGACTGGAGTTAACTAAGTCGGGAAAGGCCCACGGGACTCGGGTGCAGTGTTCAAAGTGCACGCACTTCGCAATACAAAGTCTATGGTGCGTAAAAAGCACAAAGTTAGAAAGTTAGGAACCTTCCGAGTGACCTACGGAGCTGAAACTTAAAACACAGGCCCTTGGGATGTGTACCAGTGCAGGAGCACCGGCGGAGCTGAGTTACCTCACCCACAGGAAGCGGGTGCACAGGGTCGAAGTTGTGTCGGGTTTCGTCACGCTGGTCGATGGTGCTTGGAGCTGAAGATGCTGCAGGCGGCTCGATGAGAAGAGTTCCGGTGGATCCAAGGGTGCATCTGAAGATGTGAAGACCTGAAAGCAGAGGGGACAGTGTTCAAAGTCACTAGCCAGTGACTACCGTGGAACCAGATTGGAACCAGGCGATGTCGGGTGCAAACAGGCGTTGTCGGGTAGCTTCTTTCTGCAGCCACGTGGATACCCGGGGTCAAAGACGTCCAGGAGTCGGTCACGAGCTGTCCCACGTAGGCTTCTCGCTGTTGGCGGTGTCGGCGACCTGATCGGAGCAAACAGGCCTTGGCAAATGCAAGCCACGCAGAAGTTGAAAGATGCTGTTCACTCGGACCAGCAAGGTCAGAGCGGGTGCTCCTTTTCACAGGAGCTTGGGTAGGTCTGGAGCAACCAGACCTGCTGTTTAAATCTTCGGGTTCGTCGCCAAGATGGCCGCTGACCACGTGGCTAGTGGCCGGGATGGCGCGTCGAGTGGCACAATGCAAAAGGGCCCCACGCAGATCGTGGAGATGCTGGAGGGCTGATCTTCGGTGCAAGGGCTGCTCGGTGGTGGGGGTTCTCAATCCCCAAAGCACAAAGTCGAGGATGCCTCAGAAGCTGCGCAGTCAGCTTTTCGGGTGTCTTTCAAGAGGTCCGGTCCCACGTCACTCGGTGCCTCCACGGGTCCCTTCTTCGCAGGGACTGTGGATCGGGCTCTGAGAGGTCTGGGAGTCTGGTTCTTGTCGGGCTCTGAGCTTGGTCTCCGGCGGGAGGCGGCGGCAAAGCAGACATCGAGTTGCTGGTTGGTACCTGTGTTCACAGGGTGGCCACTCCTAGGCCACAAGGGAGATTCTCTTCAGTCTTCTGTGCAGCAGAATGTCGAAGTCCAGTCTTCTTCTTGTTTAAACTTGATTTCAGGATGATCTGCTGTGCAATGGCACTGCTCCCCCTCTTATTCCCAATCTAGGGGGTGGATCACCTACTAGGTCCCTCCTCTGGGAGGAACCAGGAAGGGGGGCGGTTACACCCCCTTTCCTTTGTCCAGCTCCGTGCCAGGACTGGGGCTGGAAGGCCCCAGAACCGGTTTGGGCTGGCCTATGCACGGGGACACCTTGTGTGCCCCGGGCATGTCTGATTCTATTCAGCCCTGTCCTACCCAATACACAAAATCCTGTCTGGGGTGGTGCTCGCACCTCCCAAGGCAGGAAACCCTTTGTCCAGGCCACCATCTGCCGAGTTTCGGTCAGCAGCAGGAGGCCAGACTTGTGTCTGTGGTGGCAGCGTCCATTTTGTGAAGCTGAGGCTCTGTTTAACTTTAACCGGGGTTAAGGCTACACACATGTCGTGTCCCTCTAGAAGGGTGGAATGCTATCCCCGTCGCCAGAATTGGCGAGGGGATAGTATTCCAATTCGTATGACACCTTACTCGACATGTTTTGATAAAGCCAAACCAAAGATAGCAAATAACCGCGAGGATTATAATGCACTTAAGAGTATATGGTATGGCAATATCCCGGAACAGCTTAGGGAGTGGTTCCCGACAGCTGCAGACAGGCTCAGCTCATGCTAGAGCACCATCTCACATATTTCCAAGCACTCTGCCTCCAGGATTGATGAGGCCTTCCATAGGAGTGGCTGATAGGAACATATGTGTCCAGTTTAGGGTTAGGCACAGACATACTGTACCTCAGTAAGAGGTGGTTACACCGACTTACCCCACCTGAGTGATCAGCCAGTTGTGTCAAATATGGAGGCCAGGCCAGGGGTGGCACAATACGTGCTGCAGCCCCTGGTAGGCCTTGGATACACCTATGCCCTGGGCACCTAGGGTGCACTATTACAGGGGCTCATAAGGTGAACCAGTTCCAATTCGTAATGCACCTAGAGTGCATTGGCAGTAATTTAGAGAGAGAACAGCAGGCTGTGGGTCTGATTAGCAGGCCCACAGCCACATTAAGTCAGAAACCAGTGAAGCAAAAAGCAAAATTTTGGGGTGACCATAGGATAGCAGACCCTACTCTCCTACATGGGGTCTAAGCCATTTAACAAAATATATGTACCTATATATATATATATTAGTAAAAAATCTCTAAATTGCCGTAGACAAGACCTAAAAACCATCGAAATTCGCCATTTATGGAAAGCTGTACAACACATAACTCGTACATCAGAGGTTATGCTCATGAATTTACAATATTTATACCATTGAGTAACATCACCTAGAAAGACAACATTAAATAACGCACAACACACAACCACACACACAACCACACACAAACACACACACACAACAACACACACAAAAACAACCACACACACTAACAACCACACATACAACCACACAACCACACACACATAACCACACAAACCACACCGTCAGTCAAGGCACAGATACCACCAGTCGTCAGTGCACATTTTCACCAGGCACAAACACCACCAGCTTTCAGTGCACACTTCTACCAGGCACACACCACGAGACATCAGTGCATGCTTTCACCAGGCACACACACACCACCAGTCGTCAGTGCACGCTTTCACCAGGCACACTGTTAGATTTGGGGGTCTCCAGTTGCACACAGACAAAGGAATACACAACCTAGCAGAGGCGGTTTGAATGGTTAGACAAGCAAATACCTACCTTCTAAAAGTGGTATTTGCAAACACAGAATGTTAAAACCAACTTCACTGAAAGATGTATTTTTTCATTCTGAGTTCAGACATACTAAACTTGAATGTCTACCATGTTCTCTGAGACAGTTAGGATTATAAACATGTAATAATCTAACAGCCCATTCTGGCCTATGGAGAACAGTTGCCTTGCAATAGTGAAAAACGAAAATGGCTGTAATTCACTATTAGGACATGCCACACACACACCAGGGCTTGTCCTACCTTATACTTACAATGTACCCTGCCCTTAGGCCTACCATAGGGGTGACTGATATGAAGAAAAGGGAAGGTTTAGGGACTGGCAAGTGGGTGCACTTGCCCAGTCAGCATGACAGTACCAGACTGCATGCAGGCTCTGCAATGGCAGACATTAGTCACATTTTACAAGGCTGCTTCTGTGGGTGGCACAACCAGTGCTGCAGGCCCACCAGCAGCATTTGGATGTACATGCCCTGGCACACTCAGTGCACTAGACTAGGGTCTGACAAGTAAACCAAATAGCCAAACATGGAACCACTGATTAATACATCAATTCACAATAGGGAGCACTTGCACGGTGTCAAATGTACATATCACAAAATGACCTGGTTTTGCAAGAGGGGGCACCTGGGTTTTTGGCCACAGGCCATCAAGGGGAATCTACCAAACCCACACCTTTCTGAAAGCTAGACCTGGGGAGTCCAGGGAGGTTCAGAGGTACAGTGATTTTTCCAGCCAAATATGAGGTTTGCAGGAGATTCTGGTTAGTAAAACGTTGGGGGATCCACGCAAGCCATACCTTCCTGGACTCCCCAGGGTGTCTAGTTTTCAGAAATGTATAGCTTTGTTAGGACTCCCTACAAGGCCGCTGAGCTCGGGCCAAAAACCCAGGTGCCCCCCCTTGCAAAACCAAGTTGTTTTGTGATAGGTAATTTTGATGTCTCCACAATATTTTTTGGCCCTTGCCTGTCGCGGGTACTTGGCCCACCCACACGAGTGAGGTACCATTTTTATGGGTAGACCTGGAGTAACACTGGGTAGTAGTAAATTTGTTTCAGCCTTGTGATCCCACAACTTTCCCATACAGAAATTTGAGAAACATTTGAGGTTTGCAGGGGATTCTAGGTAGGAAAACATTGGGGGAACTATGCAAGCCATACCTCCTTGGACTCTCCAGGTTGTCTAGTTTAAAAAAATGATAGGTATGGTAGGTTTCCTTAGATGGCCACCTAGCTCAGGGCCAAAAACCCAGGTGACCCCCCCTGCAAAATCAGGCCGTTTTGTGATAGGTAACTTTGATATCTCCACAATACGTTTTGGGCTCTTGCCTGTCGCAGGGACTTAGCCCACCCACACGAGTGAGGTACCATTTTTATGGGGAGACCCGGGGGAATGCTGAGTGGTAGGAAATATGTGTCAGCCCGGTGATCCCACAACTTTCCCACACAGAAATGTGAGGAATATGTAACATTGTGAGTAAATTTGAGGTTTGCGGGGGATTCTGGGTAGGAAAACACTCGGGATCCATGCAAGCCACACCACCAGCCAAGTTTCTGTACACGTACACCACTATCTACACACACCACCAGCCATGCGCCATCCATGCACACCATCAGCCAAGCACCATCCACACACACCGCCAGCGAAGAGCCATCCATGCACACTGCCAGCCAAGCGACATCATCGTACATCGCCAGCCAAATGCTATCAATGCACACATTCAGCCATGCAATATCCACACACACCGCCAGCCAAGCGTCACCCATGCACTCCCCCAGCCAAGCAGGGCTGGACTGGGAACAGCAACCAGCCTTGGCAAATTGCTTCTCGACTGGCCCTCGGCGGGGGGGGTTGCTAGTACAAGACACTGCTCCACCCGATATTCGAGCACTGCTGCAAATCCGGCTCCCAGTGACAAAACCGCCCCACGATCAGAAAACCGGCTCACACCCCTCCGGTCCACCAGGTTAACATGCGCTGTCCGCTACGGCCTGTCCGGACCTGCACGCAAGCACCATCCACCACTCCTAAGGTCTTGCTTTCCCGGATAGGGGGAAGATCCTTTCAAGTGGTGGCCTCTCATCTGTGGAAGAAGTCTACCTCTTTCTCTCAGATAGTTACAGGACCTCCTCACCTTCAGGAGGAAATGAAAAAACATGGCTTTTCCAAGATTAGGTCCTGACCAGCTTCTGCTCTGGGTGATTTTACATGGTTTTTCTCTTAGCCGGGACACTCCTGGGAATAGCTGCGCACTTTATAAATACCAAATAACATAACATAACACAGCCAGCCAAGCCCCAGTTCACATACACTGCCAGCCAAGCACCACTCCACGCACACCACCAGGCAAGCGCCAATCTACACATACTATTGTTAAAAAGAACAATGGTCATGGGTGGCCTAATAAGGTCCTAGTTGAAAAAATTATTTCTGGATGGCCTAAGAAGGTCCTGGTAAGAAAAATTATTTCTGGTAGATAAGTTAAACTTGGGAGACAGTTTTGTAAGGTTACAAACAAAGGACTTTATTAATGTCTTCACAATTATGTTTTCTAGGTTTTTCAGGTGCTCACACATGTGACAAAGTGCTTATAGTGACTGAGTGAAATATTAAAAAACTATATACAAGGTGTCACAAGCAAGGGTATTCCCCGAAAAAATATATACAGTAGGGAAGGGGAGTTTTCCTTGCAAGGGTCGACGGCGTTTCGATCTAACATGACTTTAGATCATCATCAGGACGTGAGCTTTCCTGAAAGAATTAAATTAAAGTTTTACAACTACAGCCTTACAAAAACATAGCTTCGAAAAACGAAGTGAACGGTGCTCCCAGTGGCATATAATTCATGCACATTTCTATACATGTAGAAATAGGGCAAACCGTGAATGCAGCGCGTTTTTATTTTCATTAAAGGAGGGCTTTTGGTAAGAGTTTAATTTACGCGCTTTTTTTGGTTATTAAGCGAATTAGCTTACTTTGCACGTTGTGATAGATGTATTTATCAGACTCAGCGGTCAAGTTGTTGGTACTTTGAGGTCTATGGTCCAACTGTATAAAGCAGGAGGATCAGAAAAAATCAATATAACATATATTCATGTATTCAATCACTGGGATTGGAGTGGATTGCATCTATAAATTACGAAACTTACTTAGTTTTTATTTTGCCAAGAAATATTAATTATTCATACTTCTAGGATAGTTCTAGCTCAAAAAGATTCTTCAAAATCTGAAAGTGAGAAAAATTCAAGGTTTTTGGGCTTGTTTTATAACTTGTTTAACAGGGTTTAGTTAAAGGAAATAATAGGATAAAAACCGTTACCAATAATGGTCCAATTACTCGTATTGCAGAGGTAGAAACATTCAATGGGAGCGGGTTTATTTATCTGAAAAGGATTAAGGGAGTGAGGATTACAAGTACGATCTCAGTTGGTACACGCTAATGCTATCTGGGAGTATCAGGAATTTCAACAATACCCGGTATATTTTGGTGTCCCACGTTCCGGCGGGAACTGCAAGAGACAAAACGGGAGGCATTTAGCTATAAATTAATATGATCCCGTCATATGCCAAACATAGTGTGTAGGCAAGGGATACCGACCGGGGAGGCGCATTCACTTACTTGATCGCCGCGGTCCGTGGCTCGACTACCTCTGCTTCACTGCTACGGCGTCTGAGAACGCTGCAGCAGTTACTTCCTGGTTAAGTTTTAACGCATGCGCTGACTCGTTGTTGCTTGCGTAACCCTGATTGGATTCGCCGACGCGCATGCCTGGGAGTACAGTGTCTTTAACGCGCCTGCTCAGTGGGGAGATACTTGCAGAGCGTACATGGGTGATTGCAGTTGCCCATGTAAGTTTTGTCTCTTGCAGTTCCCGCCGGAACGTGGGACACCAAAATATACCGGGTATTGTTGAAATTCCTTATACTCCCAGATAGCATTAGCGTGTACCAACTGAGATCGTACTTGTAATCCTCACTCCCTTAATCCTTTTCAGATAAATAAACCCGCTCCCATTGAATGTTTCTACCTCTGCAATACGAGTAATTGGACCATTATTGGTAACGGTTTTTATCCTATTAATTCCTTTAACTAAACCCTGTTAAACAAGTTATAAAACAAGCCCAAAAACCTTGAATTTTTCTCACTTTCAGATTTTGAAGAATCTTTTTGAGCTAGAACTATCCTAGAAGTATGAATAATTAATATTTCTTGGCAAAATAAAAACTAAGTAAGTTTCGTAATTTATAGATGCAATCCACTCCAATCCCAGTGATTGAATACATGAATATATGTTATATTGATTTTTTCTGATCCTCCTGCTTTATACAGTTGGACCATAGACCTCAAA
The DNA here is from genome assembly GCF_964263255.1 of Lissotriton vulgaris. Taxonomy (NCBI): domain Eukaryota; kingdom Metazoa; phylum Chordata; class Amphibia; order Caudata; family Salamandridae; genus Lissotriton; species Lissotriton vulgaris. The sequence goes on along the minus strand of NC_141690.1, from coordinate 212,823,115 downwards.
GTACCAACAACTTGACCGCTGAGTCTGATAAATACATCTATCACAACGTGCAAAGTAAGCTAATTCGCTTAATAACCAAAAAAAGCGCGTACATTAAACTCTTACCAAAAGCCCTCCTTTAATGAAAATAAAAACGCGCTGCATTCACGGTTTGCCCTATTTCTACATGTATAGAAATGTGCATGAATTATATGCCACTGGGAGCACCGTTCACTTCGTTTTTCGAAGCTATGTTTTTGTAAGGCTGTAGTTGTAAAACTTTAATTTAATTCTTTCAGGAAAGCTCACGTCCTGATGATGATCTAAAGTCATGTTAGATCGAAACGCCGTCGACCCTTGCAAGGAAAACTCCCCTTCCCTACTGTATATATTTTTTCGGGGAATACCCTTGCTTGTGACACCTTGTATATAGTTTTTTAATATTTCACTCAGTCACTATAAGCACTTTGTCACATGTGTGAGCACCTGAAAAACCTAGAAAACATAATTGTGAAGACATTAATAAAGTCCTTTGTTTGTAACCTTACAAAACTGTCTCCCAAGTTTAACTTATCTACCAGAAATAATTTTTCTTACCAGGACCTTCTTAGGCCATCCAGAAATAATTTTTTCAACTAGGACCTTATTAGGCCACCCATGACCATTGTTCTTTTTAACAATACTTTGACCCCAGGTTTTGACCAAAGGGGTACCCTTGTTTCCCATAACTACTCTACGCGCAGTGGCTACACTGCAAGGGTTCCGCTCATCGAGTGGTATTCATGATTAAATCGTGCACCATAGACACCAACTAACTCGGAGATGTCTATACAAGTAGGTACTACCTACACAGAAGAATACATAGCAAGTAAATTGACCGGGCCATCTCTACTTCAGGGCCCTGCTTTAAACACGAGAACAACCACAGACCCAGCTAGTGACAAACTATCTGAGCTTGAACGTCTGAAGAAAAAACATGTAAGGACAGAGTTGCATGCCCGTATGCTAACTGACTATTTAAGAGCAGAAATCATACCAGTCGGACTCCAGGTGAGAAACGTCCCTGCCATTTTCATCCAAGACCCAAAATTTAAAACAGGTTTTGCTCATATCGGCACCACCTGTTCACGCCACTGGATGGTGCTCGGTATAGACACAGCAATAGAACATAGTAAACAGGAACTAGAAGAGATCAAAGCCCTAGAAGAGGCCATAAAAAGTTTAGACACTCTGGCAGACGCAAAAACTTGTCTTGACAAGATTGAACGAACTATCCAGGATTTTGAAGCTTTTGAAATCCACAAAAAAACAACCAAAGTGACAAAAGATATTAAGAATTATAACAAAGAAAAAACTTATCCCTACCTCCAGGAAGATTTCTTTTCTGAAAACCATCAGGAACAGCAAAAATTTCCTACAGGTACTTGGGGACGTTTTCGAAACAGAGCCCCCGTAACTTTCTCAGTCTCTTCAGCCGAATCAGACGGTTCTGAGTTACCAGCGGGTCCTAGCACCTCATCCCACGGCAATCCACCACCACCTCCTCATTTTTTAGGCAGGGGCCAACAGAGGAATAAAGACATCCCCAGAGGGAGGGGGAGAGGGAGAGGCAGAACCAAACCGAGGTACAACTTCCCCCCGGGAGAGCGCCAAACCAGGAATCGCTTCTACCAATGGGGTTACCAATATTGAATACTGAAGTTTCCCAGCAACCCAACATGCAATCTAATATGGAAATTATACCCATATTTAACCTCTCCAGTCATCAGCTAAAACCTACCGACATCTCCCTGCTAAGTAGAGGATTGTCCTTCGTCCCATCAGAAAAGCCTAACTGGTTTAACATTCAGTCAGAGATGTTTCAGTTTTTCAGAAAAATAAGATCACAAACTTTTTTCAAAGACAGAGAAGCTGCCTTAAAATATGACACAACAGGCCTACGCCCAAATTCCTCCTTTAATCCAGCGACCAGTATTATGCCCCCAGAAGTGATTACTTTTGAACATCTAATCCTTCGCGAACTAGACAGTTTGAAGAAAGACTATAGATACACACCATATAATATCAGTAAAGAAGAAAGAAATAGTCTCATTGAACTAAAAATGAACGACACTATTGTGATTAAACCCTGTGACAAGGGCGGTGGGATTGCAATTCAGGATCGCACTGTCTATGAAGCTGAAATTGAGCGTCAGATAAACAATACGGCACATTATGAAAAACTGAGACAGAACCCCACAAAAGAGATAAGTGAGAAGATCGAACAGATCACTAAGAATGCCTTAGAAGAAGGTTATATCAGTAAGAATGAATATCTGTTCTTAAACAACAAGGAACCCCGCATCCCAGTACTGTATACCCTTCCCAAACTACACAAAGACCTGAGTAAACCACCAGGGAGACCTATCCTGTCAGGATGTGGTTCTATTTTGGAACCTCTAGGGAAGTATATTGACTTCTTCATAAAAGACTTGATAAAAGACACATCCACATACATTAAAGACACCACACATCTAATAAACCTTATTGAATCTCATCCTTATCACCCTGAGTCAGAACTCCTTGTCACCCTTGACATTGAGTCATTATATACGAATATTCCTCAACAAAAAGGAATGGATGTAATTCGTAACCACCTCAATAAGCGCCCAGCACCACATCAAGTGCCTACAGATTTCATCATGAATCTACTCGAGATTGCCCTCACCATGAATTATTTTCTCTTTAAAGACACATACTACAGACAATGCAAGGGTACATCTATGGGGGCTATTTTTGCCCCCAACTTTGCCATACTCTTTGTAGACGACTTAGAATCCAACATCATTCTAAACACAGGCAGCCCGTACCGAGATAACATACTTAGCTGGCGCAGATACATAGATGATGTGTTTATGATTTGGAAAGGGGATGAAGACACCCTAAAAAAATACTGTGAGTGGCTGAACAACAGCCAACCTGATCTAAGATTCACCTTTAATTTTGATAAAAATCGAATTGATTATCTAGATGTCACCATCAAGTGTCATGAGGAGGAATTATACACTACCCTCTTTAGGAAGCCTACAGAGCGCAATACGCTCCTAGAATACCACAGTTCACACCCAAGGGCCCTACGGGATGGCCTTCCCTACTGCCAATTCCTTAGAATCAGGCGTAATTGTAAATTCAAACAAGACTTTTTCCTAGAGGCAGAAACTCTATGTTCAAAACTGATGAACAGAGGCTACCCCAGAAAACTGGTGAGAAGATCTATGAAGCGAGCTTGGTACGCCCATAGAGAACATCTCCTACAACCAAAAAAGAGAGAAGCACTTAAAAGAATAACCTGTGTGACAACCTTTGGCACAATTAGTAATAAACTGTGCAAAGCGATTAAGAAACATTGGCCTGTACTGTCCCCCCTGGAACTTAACACAGGACTGCCCCTTTTTTCATTCAAAAGAGGCCGTAACCTAAAAGATCATTTAGTACGAGCAGCCACCATGGCCAAAAAAAACACAACAATAGAGACATGTCTAAATCTACCTCCTATTGTAGGGCACCACAAATGCAACAACTGCACTGCATGCGAATTCACGAAAAATACTAAGGTGTTTGAATATGAGAACTGTAAACACACATTAAAAACTTTCACTAATTGTAACTCTAAGAATGTTATATATTGTGTCAAATGCCCATGCCAACAACTGTATATTGGCCAAACTACCCAACAGATAAAAGCCAGGATTTCGCAACACAGGAGCAGAATTCGCTGCAAAGTTTTATCTGCACCCTTGGTGGAACACTACGTGGAAAAAGGACATTCAGAAAACGAGCTACAGTGGCAAGTGGTTGACCAGCTCTTGCCTAATACCAGAGGAGGACACCAACAGACAATCTTGAATCGCCTTGAGTGTAAATGGATTTTTCTTTGCAAAAGTATTGAGAAAGGACTCAACACTCTTGATGAGTGGAACAGCTATGGCTAACTACAGACTCTTATGAATATGGAACACAAATGTTTTACAATATAACACGAAGATCTGATATTTTAAAATGTATAGCATTTATGTTATGGGCAACTGCAATCACCCATGTACGCTCTGCAAGTATCTCCCCACTGAGCAGGCGCGTTAAAGACACTGTACTCCCAGGCATGCGCGTCGGCGAATCCAATCAGGGTTACGCAAGCAACAACGAGTCAGCGCATGCGTTAAAACTTAACCAGGAAGTAACTGCTGCAGCGTTCTCAGACGCCGTAGCAGTGAAGCAGAGGTAGTCGAGCCACGGACCGCGGCGATCAAGTAAGTGAATGCGCCTCCCCGGTCGGTATCCCTTGCCTACACACTATGTTTGGCATATGACGGGATCATATTAATTTATAGCTAAATGCCTCCCGTTTTGTCTCTTGCAGTTCCCGCCGGAACGTGGGACACCAAAATATACCGGGTATTGTTGAAATTCCTTATACTCCCAGATAGCATTAGCGTGTACCAACTGAGATCGTACTTGTAATCCTCACTCCCTTAATCCTTTTCAGATAAATAAACCCGCTCCCATTGAATGTTTCTACCTCTGCAATACGAGTAATTGGACCATTATTGGTAACGGTTTTTATCCTATTATTTCCTTTAACTAAACCCTGTTAAACAAGTTATAAAACAAGCCCAAAAACCTTGAATTTTTCTCACTTTCAGATTTTGAAGAATCTTTTTGAGCTAGAACTATCCTAGAAGTATGAATAATTAATATTTCTTGGCAAAATAAAAACTAAGTAAGTTTCGTAATTTATAGATGCAATCCACTCCAATCCCAGTGATTGAATACATGAATATATGTTATATTGATTTTTTCTGATCCTCCTGCTTTATACAGTTGGACCATAGACCTCAAAGTACCAACAACTTGACCGCTGAGTCTGATAAATACATCTATCACAACGTGCAAAGTAAGCTAATTCGCTTAATAACCAAAAAAAGCGCGTAAATTAAACTCTTACCAAAAGCCCTCCTTTAATGAAAATAAAAACGCGCTGCATTCACGGTTTGCCCTATTTCTACATGTATAGAAATGTGCATGAATTATATGCCACTGGGAGCACCGTTCACTTCGTTTTTCGAAGCTATGTTTTTGTAAGGCTGTAGTTGTAAAACTTTAATTTAATTCTTTCAGGAAAGCTCACGTCCTGATGATGATCTAAAGTCATGTTAGATCGAAACGCCGTCGACTCTTGCAAGGAAAACTCCCCTTCCCTACTGTATATATTTTTTCGGGGAATACCCTTGCTTGTGACACCTTGTATATAGTTTTTTAATATTTCACTCAGTCACTATAAGCACTTTGTCACATGTGTGAGCACCTGAAAAACCTAGAAAACATAATTGTGAAGACATTAATAAAGTCCTTTGTTTGTAACCTTACAAAACTGTCTCCCAAGTTTAACTTATCTACCAGAAATAATTTTTCTTACCAGGACCTTCTTAGGCCATCCAGAAATAATTTTTTCAACTAGGACCTTATTAGGCCACCCATGACCATTGTTCTTTTTAACAATACTTTGACCCCAGGTTTTGACTAAAGGGGTACCCTTGTTTCCCATAACTAATCTACACATACTGTCATCAAGCACGAGTCCACCTACACCATTAGCCAAGTGCAGTTCCACAGACACCGCCAGCAAAATGCCTGCCAAAGGTCAGTACACGCTGACCGTCAGCCAAACTCCAGTTTACAGAAAAACAAACTCTCCCTAGTTTCTAGAGGCTTTCTGCCCCGCAACAGATGGGAATAAAAATAACACTGAAACAGCCAGGGGTTAAGTTCTGATTGTTTTTCACCCATCTTTTTAATTGGCTCCTGTTGCTATTCTTTGTAAATGGTGGCTTTTGATTATTTAATAGGCTTAGTAGTCCCTCCTTAGTAACGCCTTTTCTCCTGTTGTAATCGCCCATGAGGACTACTCCTGTTACTTGTGTTGTTACTCAGCATGTTGTATTTTCAGTTTCTGAGCACTATTTTATTGATGACTTTCTCCTAGCTGCTGTTGCAAGCAGGCTTCCGCAGCTACGCTGCGGTTTAACTGCATGGTGACGCTGCACACGACCCATCATATTTAACAATGGTGGCTGCGCATTTATTTTTTTCTGCTCTATTTGTAATATTCTTTTTTTTAAGTAGGCGGTGTGCCGCCCTTATTCTTAAACAATGGCAGCTGCGTGGCTTTCCCTACTCTATCTTTACATTAGCCTAATTTTTTTTAAGCAGCGCCGCAGCAGGGACGACTTCTCACACAACATGAGCGCTTCACAGCTGCTGTTTTATTTTTTGTTTGCATTGACAGCCCACAAGGGAGCTTCAAAGTTGGCTGCTCTCATGGTATGCTTTATTGTTTTCACCCTCCCAGTTTGCTCACCCGCTCACGCTTCCGGTTTGCTTTTAGCCTTCTCCCACCGTCTAAGCGCAAATGCAGTGTTTCTCTCCCCTCCAACCTTTCTACGCGTCTTTATTCTGGCTCTCTGCAGCTCTATCTGCCATTTCCTCCTCCTGCCCATTCTCCTCCCTTTCCGGCCATACCTGACCCTGACATAGACATGCCAGGTCAGGCACAGCAACACTACATCTCCCCCCTTTTTATTTTAAACTAGCAGTCCGCCCCGAAGTTGTTGGGGTATGAATTGCTGCCAGCCAGTAGTATATTGTTTTGTAGGATTTCGTTTTGATAGCATTTCTTATCTGTGACAGGCCTGTGAAATGCTCCGATTCACAGTGCACTACTGATGCACTTAAGAGTGCGCGTTCAGTTGAGTGAACTCGAGTTTCCTTACTTTATTTTTCCTTGCAATATTATATAGCGCGAACTCGACAACATGGCATGAGCACAATTTACATTACTGAAGAACACATTCATTTGTGGTAGACAAAGCGATTTGCCTGGAATCACAGGATGTTGAGCTGATGCTGAGATTCGAACGTAGCTCCCCAGCTCTAAAGTTCCCAATTCTAGAACTTGTGGCGGGAGGTGTGTCTAAAAGTGTATGTTGGTGCTGGCCATCAATAAGAGAGACCTGTGCATTTTTCAAATGGGTGGTGAAAAAATATGAGTATGTTGCTGGAGATGTGGGCCGCCGTGCCACCAATGTACTTACCGGGGGAGGGTAAACACCCATTATTCCGCAACTTTCTTTCCGCATACCATCACTCCACATAATTTAATTACGAAAGTACCATGACTCCGCAATGCCATTATAATCCATGGCATTACATTTTATATGCTTTTACCACGCATACATTTACAACGAAATCCGTTGTAAATGCATGAATGGTAAAAGCATGTTTTTTTTAATGTTTGGATAAGGTAAGTATAGGTATAGGGGTATATGTTTTGGGGTGCTGAGGTATATGCTTTGGGGTGTTTGGGTATTTTAAGGGTTCAGATATAGTTTTGGGTTATGGGTTACAGGGGTAGTTTTAGGGTTAAGGGATAGGTATGGGTTTTGGGGTACAGGGGTATTTTTAGGGTTAAGGGCTAGGTTTGGGTTTTGGGGTATAGGGATATTTTTAGGGTTCAGGGGTGGGTTTGGGTTTTGGGGTACAGGGGTATTTTAAGGGTTCAGGGCTAGGTTTGGGGTACAGGGTTTTTTTTAGGGCCCAGGGCTAGGTTTGGGTTTTGTGGTACAGGGGTATTTTAGGGTTCAGGGATAGGTTTGGGTTTTGGGGTACAGGGTTATTTTTAGAGTTCAGGGCTAGGTTTAGGTTTTGGGGTTCAGGGGTATTTTTAGGGTTCAGGTGTAGGTTTGGGTTTTGGGGTACAGGGGTATTTTAAGGGTTCACAGCAAGGTTTGGGTGTTGGGGTACAGGGGTATTTTTAGGGTTCAGGGCTAGGTTTGGGTTTTGGGGTACAGGGGTATTTTTAGGGTTCTGGGGTAGGTTTGGGTTTTGAGGTACAGGGGTATTTTTAGGGTTCAGGGCTAGGTTTGGGTTTTGGAGTACAGGGGTATTTTTAGGGTTTAGGGATAGGTTTGGGTTTTGGGAGACAGGGTATATGTATAGGGTTAAGATGGGTTAGTGTTTAATGGTGTTGGGGTATTTTAAGGAGTAAGGTTGGGTTATGATTATGGGGTGCAGGGGTATTTAAAGGGAGCAGGGTGGGATTCGTTATTAGGGTGTAAAGGGTAATAAAATAAATAAAAATAATATAAATAATGCAATTTAAAAGAATACATGTTTTAATGAAATTAAAAAAAATGTGTATATATATATATATGTATATATATTGCAACACAATCGTTCACACCTTATTAAAGAACGACGTCCAGGCCAACAGCTTAGTTCAAACAACTGGTGTTTTATTCACAGCGCACTCGACGCGTTTCGGGAACAGCTTCCCTTGCTCACTCGTAAGCTAGTGTGGCTCAGGGGTTAGAGGCGGCAGACCCGGAAGCTGAGATCGGCCCTGGACCAGGGTTCAATTCCCCGCCTCGACGGGGTGGGGCTCAATAATTCCACGGACTCGATAATTCTCGCTCCGGTGCCTACTCGACTCACGGGTTCACACTCTGCGTCTCTGGGCAATTACTTGCTTAATCTCCACAACGGCCCCTCGCGGCGGGATGCCTGGCTTTCACCTTGTGGATACCCTGTCGGGGTTATCTCACAGGGGAATACCAGGATGGGTTCCCTAAGCAAGCGCTTAGATGCCTGCGATGTGGGTGATTTGCGCTATATAAATACATGTACATTTACATTTACACAAAACCATTGAAATTCGCATATATAGTTAGTTGCACTAACTATATATCGCGCACCCGCAATCCACTGCTGATGATGTCACATATTACATCATTCATGACATGGTCAGTGACATCACTGATGACATCACTGATGACATCACTGATTACAACATCCAGTGACTGTATGTTTCTGTAAAGTTAAAATATGTCTTACATATTGAAGAATGAGTGGATGTATAAGTGTCTGGATGAAGGATTTAGTAGGTGCATGACTGACTGTATGAGAGAGTGATTAAATGTGTCTCACTGAGAGCATGGGTTAGTGACTAAACTGTCTTAATTTGTGCATCATTATATCTGCTATTCTGTAAACTGCTGCATGTGTTGATCAGTAGCTATATGAGTAACTATATGGGTTATTAATTGGTTGCCCAAGTATTTGTATGGGAGAGTGAGTGTGTGTGTGGGTGGCTGGGAGGTGTGTGACTGTGCATAGATGTGTGAACAGTTGATTCACTAGATGTATGGGTTCAAAACTGCATGTGGAAACAGCTGTATGGGTGGTTGACTGTGTGCATGAATGTATTGGTGAGTGAATGGATATCTCAGTGCTACATGTCAAAGTAAGTACATATGTAAAACACAGTACATGTGAGAGTTGACATATATAGATTACTGTGTATAAGAGCTAGTAAATGTGTCAGTGGCTGCATGGATCATTGAAAACTTGTATCAGTGATTGTACAAGAGAGTAAATATGTGTTAGAATATGTTTGAATAAGTAAGGTGTGTATAACTGTATAGTTGAGGAAATGGAGGTGTGATTGATTCTTTGCATGACTGACTAGGTGTATGAGTAACTCCATGGATGAGTGACAGTCTGTGAGTGTCTGTTTACACTGAGTGTATCTAAGGTTATATCAGAGTCTGTAGAGGTTCATTGTATTAACACATGAATGATGTCATCAGTGATGTTGTCAGTGAAGTCATTTGAGTTGTCATCACTGATGTCATCAGTGATGTCACTGACCATGTCATGAATGATGTAATATGTGACATCATCAGCAGTGGATTGCGAGTGCGCGATATATAGTTAGTGCAAATAACTATATATGCGAATTTCAATGGTTTTGTGTGAGTAAAAGAAGGTTTTGTAAATGCTAATCCCTAACTATACATGGTCTATAACCTATGGTTTTTTCAGTGAATTTTTAAGGTTTTGTAAATGCTAATTCCTAACTATATATGGTCTATAACCTATGGTTTTTTTCAGTGAATTTCAATGGTTTTTTAATAGCAAATATCAAAAGCTGTAAAATGTATTCTTATTTTAATGAAAAAATATATTTTATATGTTTGTAATATAATTTTTTTATGTATATATTTTTTTTATTATTTTTTTTTGTTTCGCTACCGGTCCGCGCACCGGGTAGCTTCCCGTTAGCTCAATTTGGTGCCGCGACCCTGTCCGCGAACCGGGAAACATTCCGTTAGCGCAACTGCCGCGCAAGAAAACAACATCGTGACGCGTCGCGTAAACGCGGCATATCGCGTTGCCGCGTAATGCGTCTTATGACGCGCCGCGGTAGCGCACCTGGAAGTGCTCCGGAGCGCGAACCGAGGCGCGAAGCGCAGCACCTTGAAGCGCTCCGGGTGCGTAGCGGGACGCGTAACGTAAGCATAATAGGTCATGTGACTTGTTCATAAAACTTTTTATTGGTTCATTTTACTTTTGGTTTCCTAATGATGTAAGGCTAGGTCATGTGACCTGAAAATAACACTTTTCATTGGTGTATTACATTTTTTGTCACAAATGATGAAAACCCACCTTTTTTCCTCACTCTGACTTTCATTTTTATGAGAGAAAGACCTACTTTCGAAATTTGGAAAAATGGCAAGTGTTGTAGCTGCAGCTGCTGGAGCCACTCCACCACCACCACCAAAAAAGGATGGACCACCTCCTCAGGTCCTCATAAATCAAGAGGAGGAAGAAGAGGAAGAGAAGCAAGTGAGCAGACCGTTTTTGTAAGAAGAACCAAGGAGGTCCCATGTGAAAGTAAATTACATCTGGCAATTCTTCACATATCCCTGGGGCCAAAAAAAAGTTAATGCCCGTTATGTCACATGCTTGATCTGTGACAAAGAACTATCCCGAGGAACAGATAAAAAGTACAGCTATGGCAATTACACCATGCATCGCCACATGGAGAGGTGGCACCCTATTAATTACAGTGCTGCACAGGTACGTGACCTACAGGAAAACCCCCTCCTGTGGCCAGTACATCAGCTGAACAAGCAGTGACGGGACCAGAGGCGAGGGAGACGGTCCCAAACATACAGATGAACTTTGGTGATATGAAGCATACCTGTATTTTTTGCGGCAAACTGATTTCCTATGGGGAGAAAAGTATAACTCTCATCAACCTAGCTTTTGAAAATCATAAATGTCCAAAACGGCCCAGAAAGTAAATTATCATTTTTTTGTTGCTCCTGTTGAGCCCTTTAAAATGACTGATTTTCGTTTCCCCCCCCAAAAACAAAAAAAATATAAAACCGTTCTTAAAATACAAAAAAAGTAAAAAAAGGTTCATAAAAATAAAAAAAATGTAAAACAACAAAAACAATAAAAAAAGTTCTTTTCAGAACTACCTCCCATTTATAAAAAATTGCTAGAATGTTTAGCACTCTGGCAACCTCTTTTTCTTTTGATTTGCTTCCCGGTTCGCGCGCCGGTACGCGAACCGGAAGCGAAACAAAAAAAAAAAATTAAAAAAAGGAAGAGTGAGTATAAGGGAAGGAAACAGAGAGAAAAGGAATGAGGGAAGTAGCAAAGGCAGGAAACTGAGTGTTAAAGAAATGAAGCAGTGGAACTAATAAAAGTTAAATGTGATAGAGATGTAACGGAAAGAGTACTAAACACTTACCTTATAATTGTCGTTAACTTAGTCACTTGTTATTTTTATACTTTCAATCTGTGAAAGAAAGAACAAAAATTTAAAAATTTATAGAAGGTAGTAAAAGATGAGTGAGCATGAGACAAGATGAGTACATATTAAAAATCACAATTCAAAGTACAAAATTAATTATACATATTAAATAGTTTATTTTTGCTGTTCTCAGAATATATCAAATTTCACTAAAAACAGTGAGTTGAAGGTATTCATCATATAACAGCTGTGATTGTGTTTAAAAAACCCATATAATATAACCAATCAGAAATCAGAACTCCTCAAAAGTAACTTACTTTCCATGACGTCAAAGGATGTCCTATGAACAGCTTATACTCTGTTGTGCTGTTATTATTTTCTGCCTGCCACTTTCTGAAAGGTAAGCTCCATCGTTTTAACAAAAATGTGACATACAAAGCAATTTAAAACAGCACACTAAATTATATCAACACCTAGAATCATTATAGTCCAGTTACCTACCCTAAATTCTCACTTCTGAAAACAAGTCAAAAGGCAACATTGCTTCATAGTCAAATGGTAATCATTGCCGAAAGACCAGCCTTTTTTACATTTCAAATAAGCTGTGGAATATCCTGATGTAGTCAAAGGACCATCATATCATATGATAGCAGCAGTTACAAATGTTCTTCCTGAAATCGACGACTGTGTAGCCAAAACATTTTTAATTAGACTTTACAACTTATTTACATCCGGTTTATATAGTTGGAATTGTAAAATGACATTTCACCCATAAGTTTCTATAAATAATGTGGACAGAATTGCAGACTTACATTACCTCTACTCCTTGTTTTGATCTGCTGCTTGAATTAGCTTATTAAAACAAACAGTTTTCGCTCTGTACTACACTTATCCACAAGGCTATATAGTGTAGGAGCCATTATAACCTCTTGAAATTCCTCAGAGCAAATCCCGAGATTCCTTCCCTAAAATTTTGGTTGTAAGAACACCAGGTAAGAATTTTTAAGGTGTAAAAGGCAATCTTTTTTTAAAAGTTAAAACAGAATCATTGCAGAATGACCAGCCGTTTCCAGACTTCAAATAAGTTGTGTAATGTCCTGATGTTGTTGAAGGACCCTCATGATATATAATTGCTGCAGTTAGAAAAGTCCTTCCTGATATTGACAACTGAGAAGCCACAACATTTTTAATTAAAGTTGTCAATTTTGTTCCATCAGGCCTACATCGTTGGAACATTAAAATGACATACTGGCTATATCTTCGTATAAATAATGTGGACAGCATTGCAGACTTACATTGGCTACATTCCATGTTTTGATCGGCTGCTTTTACTAGCTTATTAAAAGATAATGATTTACTCTCTGGCAAAGTTAAATATATAAATCTTTCTGAGTCTACACTAGTAGTACTTGATAACGTACAATTCTCGCAGTCATGCTGCCATTGATAAGAAAGGCCAAACAGATGATCTACATCTACACCTTCATCTTGCAATACATTAAGCATATACATTAAAAACTCCTGACAATCTTGCTGAATATTTTGAGAGAATTGTGTTTGACCTGAACATTTGTCTAACAGATTTCGAATTTCAGACACACTTTCTACTCTTGTTCTATCAGTGCTACATTTCTCTAACACAGAATTCAACAAACAGCAAAAACTTTGATCCGAATTGATCACAATCTGTTCTTTTAAAGTTTCTAGAGAAAAGACAACATTAACCACTACATTAGCGTAGCAGTTGACACCAGAACTATTTCCAAATTGAAAACCAACAACATCTTCAACAGAATTCATTTTCTTTCTGCTTACAGAGGAGATGGTGTGCACTTCTCAGATGAGGGAAACAGAGTTTTCATACAAAATTTAAGACTGTGTATTGGTACCTACTTATAAGTACCTAGAACTTACACAGAACCCAAAAGCTCTTTTCAGAACTACCTTAACTATAATTACTCTTTAAAAATTTTGAATGTACCTTTTTTCACTAATTTTCACTTATGTACGCTTCCCGGTTCGCTACACGGTTCGCGTACCGGCAGCTAACCGCGCGAAAAATTCAAAATGTTGTTTTTTTTTCGACATATATGAGCCTCCTCAGCCACCCTCAGAAAACCTAGGGGGTCGGGATACGTCTCCCGTGCCCCCTTATACCCATTTCCCACATTGTTATTCCTCCATCTTGTGATTAAATTCGACCGAAACACAAAATGGCGAACTCCCGTTACGCTACCGGTGAGCTACCCGGTTCGCGTACCGGGTAGCGCTTCTACCGCGAAAAATCGAAATTTTTATTTTTTTTATTTTTTGCCCCACAGGACCCTTTAATAGCCCCCACATCATTCCCCCTTCGTTTTTCTCCACCTCTTGTCTCTCGATCCTACCGAGAGACAAGATGGCGGCCGATCCGGACTGTTTAGAATGTTGACAGACACCAAAGAGCCAATCAGCTTCACTTTCCGAAGTTCCGTTACGCGTCAGGTACGCGAACCGGGGCTCTAACCGGAGCGCTGTCACAGATATATCTGTTTTTTAAAACGTTAATTTCTCAAAATCCACTGGACCACATATATTGAGACATAGCAAAGGCACGTTGGGCAAACTATATCTACAATTTTGCCAAGTTTCATGTAAATCCATTCAGCCATTCAAGCTAAAAGTGATTCCAACCGCCCTATGGAAAAATGAATGGGAAAAATGCGTTTTTGGGACCCCCCTTTTTTCTCGGCCCCCCCTTGACGAAACCCCCCAAAATTTTCGGGGGCTGCTCAGAAACAAAATGTGCCATTTTCCTGACAATTTCAGCCAATTCCGTCCACAAACGCCAAAGTTATTCGACATAGAATTTTCAGAAATCCAATAGGAAAAAAATCCTAACTATATATACCTACTGGCGACCGCCAGTAGGTATTATATATATATATATATATATATATATATATATATATATATATATATATATATATATATATATATATATATATATATATATATACAAACACACTCCTGGTAACAGATGCTCGTAGTTTCAGCAAAGAATACCAGAACCGGGGCCCAAATGTTGTTCAAAGTGCTGTATTTTATTGGCACACGGACAAAACAAACCCTACGTGTTTCGTAGCTTGCGCTTCTTGCTCACGGGTACATTCGTTTGGTGGCCATTCCTTTTAAAGTGATACAATCATGATTACTTTCGTGCACGTGACTCCAGAGACATGGAAGAGTTACTATGTTGCATACACAGTCCATTATTTACAATCATACGGTTGCCATGAAAATACACAATAATTTATACTTGGCACGTTTAAAGGATAAAGCAAATTTGAAAAAAAAATGTACAAAATTGCTAAACTCATAAACCCTTAAACATTGAAGCATGACTAATGATCGAGACTTCATGCCCAAGTGGGCAATTTTAAAAACCCCTCGTTTGCAGATATCGAATTGTCAATATTGCAAGGGAGAAACAAAGTCAATAGTTGATGCTTGAAGGTGTCTAGCCCCAGTGGGCAAAGTCGTTCCAACTGCCAAGTGTATTTTCAGCATACCTGAAAATTAAAGGGACAATATGCAAGATGTTTACTATATGAAGCCCTTGGATCATGGAGAAATGTAAATATTAAAAACATACAAAATGGAAAATAGTAGGAAAGCAGACAATAGATAAAATAAATAAATCATATTTGTAAATGGACTGATAATTCTTCCCCCATATTGTGTCCTGATGGCTGTATGGTATGGTACCGGATGATGTAGCGGGATTCTAATTTGCGCAGCTCTAATATTCTGTTACCACCTCTTTCATTTCTCGCCACACAATCAATGACAAAGAATTTCAAAAGGTTGGGATTCTGTTGGTGCTCAGCTGCAAAATGTCTGGCCACAGGGTATTGTGGATTCGCATTTTTGATGGCGCGTAGGTGTTCAAGTACCCGCAGTTTGGCTTTTTTGGTAGTCATCCCAATATAGAACTTATCACATGGGCATTTAAGAGCGTAAACCGCATACTCAGTGTTACAGCCCAACAGTTTAGTGATCTTATGTTCTTCCTGGTTTGTGCAGATCTTAAGACTTTTACATTTGTGGCTGTTTTTACAAGCCTTGCACTTGGTGCAAGGGAAAAATCCCACAGTATGAGGGGATTTGGTAGGTTCCTGTATTGTGGCATTACTGAGAGAGTCTTTAAGCGATTTAGCTTTTCTAAAGGTGAGTGAAGGATTTTCACTCAATACCTCCCTTAAGTCCTGGTCCAATTTGAGGCTACCCCAATGTTTATTGAGACTTTTCCTCAGCTGCCAGGCCTGACTGTCAAAGTTGGTAATGAACCTGATCTGCTCAGATTCTCACGTATTTTGGGTATTAACAGATCACTTCTATTCATAGATTCAACCTTGGTTTCAGCTTGCTTGATCACAGTGTTGCTATACCCTCTTTCACTGAACCTATGACACATCGTGACTTTTTCTGCCTCAAAGTTCTCCTTGGAACTGCAGTTACGCTTAGCCCTGATTAGTTCTCCTAAAGGAATGCTGCGTATTAAGTTGGGGGGGGGTGACAACTTTTTGCGTGCAGCAGGCTATTCCCTGCAGTGGGCTTACGGAAAAGAGAACTAGTAAGTGACCCATCAATGATTTCCAGACTAACATCTAGAAACTCCAATTTCTTGGTGTTCATGTGGCTGGTGAATTGTAAATTCAATGAGTTGTCATTGAGGATGACCTCAAAATCTTTCGCTTCATCAACAGTCCCATTCCACACACAAAAAATATCGTCGATGTAACGGACCCAGAGAACTACGTGGTCAGTGAAGTGGGAGATGTTATTCATCACCAGCTCCTCCCACCAGCCCAGGTACAACCCTGCGAAACTGGGGGCGAAGCAACTGCCCATCGAAGTTCTGCTGGTATACCTGTTTGTTGAAGATGAAAAAATTATTCTTCAAACAAATCTCGATCATGTCTAGTAACATGTGTGTGTGGAGTAGGTGTGAAATTGATCTTTCTCTCAAGAAATGCTTACAAGCATTGATGCCCAAGTCATGTGGTATACATGTGTAAAGACTCGTGACGTCTAATGAGCCAATATTCATCTTTCCATATTAGGTCATTAATTACCCTAAAAAAATCAGAGGTGTCTCTGATAAAAGATGGAAGAGACTGGACCAGTGGTTGCAAAAAATAATCGATATACCTGGAGGTATTTTCTAAAAGACTTCCGTTGGAAGACACTATGGGCCTTCCAGGGGGCACCTCTATGTTTTTATGCAACTTGGGGAGTAGGTAGAGCGCTGGAATTTGTGGATATTTACACAATAGAAAGTTGTACTCATCATCCTCGAGAACCCCTCTGTCTCTCCAATCAATCAATTTACAGAAATACATTTGTTTGGATTCATCATATTCATCATATACTTGCATATTTGAAATCTTATAATTATCACCATTATTCAACTGCATAAGGCCTTCTTTCAAATACATATCTAAAGGCCAGATGACGATGTTGCCTCCTTTATTGGAGTTTTTAATTACAACGTCCGACCAATCCTGCATTTCTTGCAATGCTGCATACTCTCTTTTGTTTAAATTAAAATTCAGATGTGGTACACGTTTTTCAATTGTCACTTACTAGTTCTCTTTTCCGTAAGCCCACTGCAGGGAATAGCCTGCTGCACACAAAAAGTTGTCACCCCCCCAACTTAATACGCAGCATTCCTTTAAGAGAACTAGTCAGGGCTAAGCGTAACTGCAGTTCCAAGGAGAGCTTTGAGGCAGAAAAAATCACGATGTGTCAAAGGTTCAGTGAAAGAGGGTATAGCAACACTGTGATCAAGCAAGCTGAAACCAATCTTGATCGACCGTGTCACACAGGCTGGCATACAGGGCACGGCAGCGGCTTGGCTGAAGTCCTTCTTGACGAACCGATCCCAAGCAGTTCGGCTGGGTAATTTAGTGGGCACTAAACAAGCCATCACCTGCGGCGTACCTCAGGGCTCGACCCTATCACCACACCTTTTGAACCTTTACATCTCCTCCCTAATTCTGGCCCTTAGAAAGAAACAGGTCACGGTGATGAATTATGCGGACAACCTACAACTCCTATTTACAATTGACAACTCAGAAACGTCCATCGCTTTTTTCCAGTCTACAATGAGGTTCATCCAAGCCTGGATGAACCAGAATCATCTGAAACTGAACCCTGGGAAAACTGAGATGGTCCTGACTGGGGACAGTGTCAAATACTGGGATCCACACTACTGGCCAACAGACATGGGTCTAGCCCCGTCCCCCTCACCATCGGCAAAGACGCTTGGCATTACCTTAAATAGGGACCTCTCGCTTAAAACGCAAGTAGGTCAGGTAGTTTCCAAATGCCTTTTCCAACTAAGGAAAATCCAGAAGGTTCGTCGCCTTCTGACCCGCTGTCTTGACAGGCTTTTTGGCTCTATTTTGGAGTGATAAAGACTTTAAGCTTGCTCACACCTATAGGCTGTATTCTTCCCTTTTAAGCCCTTTCTTCCAGACCTAGAAGAGGATAGCTGCTTTATATGATGATAGATCCCTTACTCTAATCCATCTATTGCCTATTGGCTTTGCCTTTCATTATTTTGCCTATAGTAGAGGGTGGATCCTGTGGTCCTGACTTTATATTACATATGGGTATGGTTTGTGTAGGTACTCTGACAGAGCTAAGGGTTATTTCATCCTTCTCAGGCCTACAAGGCCCAGAACTAGAGAGACTCCATTTTGCTTTCTATCCCTGCAGAGCTGAGATGCTTCAAGGGGAAAGGTAATATTTTGGTTTTTAGCTGTTGTTCGCCCTAAGCGAACCGGAGAGAACCGGCCAGAGCCGAATCTAATCAAGAAGTGTCCCTGGGCTCAGGTCTCTAGACCAAACAAGCAGTTGATCACTGTGGGAGCGTCTGGAGCAAGGAGCCTGGTGCATGGACCTGGTGGGAGGAGGCTGATGGCTGGAACTTTCCATGAGGAAACAGCATTCCATAATAGTGAAGTGCAGAGGCGGAGTTAGTTAGTTGAGTTGAATTGGAGGAGCGGAGAGTGTTGGTAGAGTTGGAGAAGTGGAGTTGCAGGAGGAGAAGAGACAGAAGATGCTTGGAACAGAGAGAAGACAAACAGACAGTCAGTGAGCTGGAACTGAAGGAAGCAGTCAGAAGCAGTTACTTATCAGGAGGAGTTGTGAATAGCTGGAGTCTGAAGTAATGCCTTTTAGAAGAGACTGAAGTTATATCGTGGATTAATCTGTGGGAGCAGCTGGAGTTAATTGGACATTGGCACAGAGACATTTAAACAGAGTGAAAAAAGCTAGTGGAACGAACGATTATCAGAGCGGCAGAAACCATTAGATTGAAGTCGGAAGGTGGAGAGAGTCCGTGGGGGAGGAGTCCAGTGCAAAGTGATCAGCGCAGATGTGTGTACAAGAGTGCAGGAGAGAATCTAAGACGAGCTAAGGCACAGACGAGAGAGGAGCCCAGATGACAGCTAGAGCAAAACTTCATACTAATCAGGTGCTATCAGTTTTTGTCATATTAGTGCTTTCTATTGTATGTCTAATCCTTTTCTTTCAGCGGTGTGTTAAAGTTCCTGTTAGTTATAGAGACCCTGCAGATAACTTTGTCCTCATACTGTATGCCTAATCCTTTTCTTTCAGCGGTGTGTTGAAGTTCCTGTTAGTTATAGAGACCCCGCAGATTTGTGTATTGTTGTTGTAATAAAGATACCCCAGTTCTTAGTGAACCGACATGTGCCTTGTATTCTTTTTCAATCAGGGTAACCTGGTCTTCTAGTCAGACATTGTTTGCATGAACGGATGTGAATCCCGGTCAGGTAAGAGGTGACTGAACAATGAGGGAGAGAGGGAACATTTGATGTCAAGAGCAGAAGGTACATATTTCAATTTGGAAAGCCGTTCTAACTCCTATTATTGTAGTAGCCAACCCTTAGTGAATAGTGAGAGAGACTTCCCAACATAGAGACAGAGAGCTGAAGGTATTCATAGGAAAGTGGTCGTCATTGGTAAGTGGCGTTAGTGAGAGCACTGATTGTGGTCAGTGTGTATACCCACAGGATTGTGGCTTGTGTGAGTGAGCACCGGGGGGATACGGTGTTTAGGTCCGCCGGATTGTGGACCGGATAAAGAGAGAGCACTAGGGCTGTAGCCTAGTGTGTAGACACGCCGGATTGCGTGTCAAGTGAGCACTGAGGGTGAGCAGTGTGTATGGCACGCCAGATTGCGTGTCGAGTGAGCACTGAGGGTAATCAGTGTGTAATGGTAGATAATCAGAACTGCCCCAGGGTAGATTAGTCTGGACCCATGTGGTCGCGAGACTATGAGGTATGAGTGTGGTGTAGGGCATGGATGTCCTTAGTAATCAGTGAGTATTCTTAGTATCCCTATAGATTTAGTGGTGTTTCTGATGATATGAGCTTGTATATTGCGAGTTCCCCATCGTCAGGTAGGTACCCAGGTGCCTGGATAGATGGGTCCTGAGGAGGGAGGTGGTTACGTTCCGGCTGGGTTGGAGGGGCTCTCAGGAGCTGATCCCATCTGGTCTAGAACCCGGTCGTTACACCCGCGAAGCCCTGATACAGGTGGTGATCGCTACTGTGATCTCTCACTTAGATTATGCCAACTCGATTTACCTAGGTCTTCCTCAGTTCCTCCTAAAACGCCTGCAGATGGTGCAGAACCATGCAGCAAGACTGATTCTAAGCCAGCCTAGATGGCACCCAGCAACCCCCCTTTTGAAAACACTCCACTGGCTTCCGGTAACCCAGCGCTGCATTTTTAAAATCAGCTGTATGATGTTTAAAGCACTCTATGGCAAAAGCCCCAAATTCATCTCTAAATTGATCATAAAATACGCTCCGCCCGAAGCCTACGTTCAGCACATCACTGTCTTCTACAAACACACTCCTTCAAATGCAAGCGTTCTGGTGGCTGCAGATTTGGCACCCTGGCACCTCGCCTATGGAATTCCCTTCCTCTCGAGATCAGGCTATGTCCTGACCTCCTGTTATTCAGGAGACTCCTAAAGACCTGGCTTTACCTACAAGCATTCCACTAACCCCATAAACGTTCAACTCTGACCACACTCTGTCTTTACAGCCCCAGGAAACCAACCGGTGTCAGTGCGCTATACAAACCATTGTTAACATAACATAACCAAGGTTGAATCTATGAATAGAAGTGATCTGTTAATACCCAAAATACGTGAAGAATCTGAGCAGATCAGGTTCATTACCAACTTTGACAGTCAGGCCTGGCAGTTGAGGAAAAGTCTCAATAACCATTGGGGTATCCTCAAATTGGACCAGGACTTAAGGGAGGTATTGAGTGAAAATCCTTCACTCACCTTTAGAAAAGCTAAATCGCTTAAAGACTCTCTCAGTAATGCCACAATACAGGAACCTACCAAATCCCCTCATATTGTAGGATTTTTCCCTTGCACCAAGTGCAAGGCGTGTAAAAACAGCCACATATGTAAAAGTCTTAAGATCTGCAGAAACCAGGCAGAACATAAGATCACTAAACTGTTGGGCTGTAACACTGAGTATGCAGTTTACGCTCTTAAATGCCCATGTGATAAGTTCTATATGGGGATGACTACCAAAAAAGCCAAACTGCGGGTACTTGAACACCTACGCGCCATCAAAAATGCGAATCCACAATACCCTGTGGCCAGACATTTTGCAGCTGAGCACCAACAGAATCCCAACCTTTTGAAATTCTTTGTCATTGACTGTGTGGCGAGAAATGAAAGAGGTGGTAACAGATTATTAGAGCTGCGCAAATTAGAATCCCACTACATCATCCGGTACAATACCATACAGCCCTCAGGACACAATATGGGGGAAGAATTATCAGTCCATTTACAAATATGATTGATTTATTTTATCTATTGTCTGCTTTCCTACTATTTTCCATTCTGTATGTTTTTAATATTTAAATTTCTCCGTGATCCAAGGGCTTCATATAGTAAACATCTTGCATATTGTCCCTTTAATTTTCAGGTATGCTGAAAATACACTTGGCAGTTGGAACGACTTTGCCCACTGGGGCTAGACACCTTCAAGCATCAACTATTGACTTTGTTTCTCCCTTGCAATATTGAGAATTCGATATCTGCAAACGAGGGTTTTTTGAAATTGTCCACTTGGGCATGAAGTCTCAATCATTTATCATGCTTCAATGTTTAAGGGTTTATGAGTTTAGCAATTTTGTACTTTTTTTTTCGAATTTGCTTTATCCTTTAAACGTGCCAAGTATAAATTATTGTGTATTTTCATGGCAACCGTATGATTGTAAATAATGGACTGTGTATGCAACATAGTAACTCTTCCATGTCTCTGGAGTCACGTGCACGAAAGTAATCACGATTGTATCACTTTAAAAGGAATGGCCACCAAACGAATGTACCCGTGAGCAAGAAGCGCAAGCTTCGAAACGCGTAGGGTTTGTTTTGTCCGTGTGCCAATAAAATACAGCACTTTGAACAACATTTGGGCCCCGGTTCTGGTATTCTTTGCTGAAACTACGAGCATCTGTTACCAGGAGTGTGTTTATGTTTAAAGGGGTGGCGATCCCGCCGGGAAGCCCGCTGCTAAAGGAGGCTAGAGCACGCCAAACTAGTGTATGCGATGTATATATATATATAAATACACATATATACAAACATATATTTGATGTTTTAATAATGCACTTTTACAATGTATATGACTTTACCACACATGCATTTGCGTTATAATAATTAAACAACAGGGGGTGGTGATGGACAGAGCTTCTGAATTAAGCAGAATACTCTCACCCAGTCAAGAGATCAGGGCTTGATCCAACACCGTTTTTTAGCTCACTGCACCATCCCAGCTCAGAACCTGGCTATATGCAAATTAGTCTGTCCCTGGCCCAGTGCATCATGGGAACAGGGCAGACCAAACTACCAAGCCAATTCTTTCACTGGGAAGGAAACAAGCTTCCGGGGACCGGTTTCTGGCATTACAGCCTTCTTCGGCCCGGCTTTCTTGAGCCGGGCCGAAGACAGCTGAAATGCCAGAAACCGAGATTTTGGATCCCTTTGTCCAAGTGTCCAGCCAGTGTCATGATATTTCGCTACTCATTGACTCGGGTGTAAGAATTACCATTATTTTCAATCATAAATATAAACAAACCTGGCCTCATATGGTCTTGTTACCCCTGATGTCATTACTATTGCATTTGAGGGTAGCAGGATTGATCTTGCTGGATATTTCTGGGCTGATATCTCTTTTCAAAACAAAACCATCCTTGGCAAAGTTTATGTCGCTCTGAAAGGTATTAACGTTCTGTGGTGGTGGCACCAGGCTGAATTTGGTATGATTATTAGATCTGGTCAAAAGAATCCTGTTCACTTAGTAAACTCCATTTCCGATTCTTCCCAATGGAAAGAAAAATTTGTACAGATCTTCGATAATAAGATTGGAAAAATTTAAGACTTTACGCATTCCATTAAGATCAAAGAAGGTGTACCTCCGGTTAAAGCACAAATTAAGGAATGTCCCTCGTAGTGTAAGAAGCGATCTCACCGCTATGCTTAACAAGATGATCAATGATGGCATAATTGAACGTGTTGATGCCACTCTCTGGTTATCTCCTATTGTTTTAGCTAAAAAAAGGACTGGAGAACTTTGCTTATGTGTTGATTTAAGATCTCTCAACAAAGCAATCTGGGTGGAGAACTTTCCGTTACCTCGTATAATTTATCTCATTACATCGGTTGGTCGGTTCCAAATGGTTCTCAAAGCTGGATTTACGCTCAGCGTACCATCAGGTAGTTCTTGATGAACAATCTCGCCAACTTAGCTTTTGTGACACCTGATGGTACATTTCAGTTTTGCCCCATCCATTTGGACTGGCCTCTGCAGCTTCTGTGTTTCAAAAAATAATGACTAAGATGTTTCTTAATGTCCCCAATGTTGTAATCTTCCAAGACGATATTCAAGTGCATACGAACACAGAGCTATAACACAACCAAATATTGGATCTCTTTCTAAAGACCTTCCAAAGCAATGGCATCACTCTGAGAGAAGATAAATATATCTTTTCCGTGAACGAAATTTAATATCTTGGTCATATTCTCAATAAGGATGATGTTAGACCCAAGCCCAGTATTGTTGAGGGTATTGTCAATGCACCACACCTTGGGACAAAGACCAGTTACGCTCTTTCCTTGGTCTGTGCGAATTCTATTCCAAGTTTATTAAGAATTTTTCAAGTCTCCCTGAATGCTTTAGGAACTTGTTAAAAAAAGACTCTGAATTCATTTGGACAGCACATGTCAAGAACATTTTGATCTAATAAAAAAATTATATTGTCTGCCCCAATACTCCAAGCTTACATGGAAGGCCAAGACACCTTTATCACTGTTGATTCCAGCGCCTATGGTATGGGTGCTGTGTTATCCCAGATGGATGGTGGAAAAGAGATCACTGTAGGGTTTGCGTCCAGGAGGATCAGAGATATAGAGTTGACATACTCTGTAATAGAAAATGAAATGCTGGCTTGTGTGTGGGGCATTGAAAAATGTAAATCTTATGTTTGGGGAAGGAGGTTTTGGTTGAGAACTGACCATAAACCCTTAGTAGACATTCTCTCTGGTACCAAGATAAACAAAGTCTACGGCCAGACTGGCTAGGTTGTCCACCAAACTGCTGGAGTTCAATTTTGCTGTCCGCCATATATCCGGTAGAAAGAATGTTCAAGCAGACTTCTTGTCCAGGCTTCCCGTTGATAATCCCCACTCTAGCCGTGATATTCCAGATGATATCGAAGAATGTATCATCGCCAATGTTGATGACACTGTTATTTGTCCTGACATGTCACTTTGGTAGTGTAGTGTAGTTCCTATTTTCCCTATAGGCCCTGCGCATTGGAATAACATAAACAGCAGTGTAGACGTAGGACTGAGGTCATCTAGGTCTCTACTGACTATGTTAGACTTAATTTAGGTTTGCGCCAGCTAGCTCAGAGGTCACTGGAAACTTTCTTGACTGAATAGGAAGGGATCAGCTTCCCTGGCTCAGACAAGAAGGGATTTAGCTTCCGACAACCGCATAAACATGACAACTTTGCTCCCTCAGAATAAGAGTCAATCTCTAGAGTCGTGTGAAACAATAGACAGTTATTTCACTCAGTCAGATGTGCATTCTTAGTTTCACCAGAGTGCAGAGAATAGACAGACGGGCGTTTTCAATAAAAGGTATTATTTATTGAGCAGTCTTCCTTCTCATGCAAGAGAAATGAATTGCCACAATTGCAATACTTAATGCAAAGTAAAGTACGTACAGTAAAAGGAGTATTATGAAATAGTACTGTAAAAGCATTGATATGGTTTCTTAGCCATAAGACACTTTAAAATGGTTAAAATATATATACATATATACATAGGCTAACGTGCTCAACTGGTGCTTCTAAAATACGCCTACCCCGGTGTACCTGACCTAAGCCTAATACGTGGGAAGGAGTAAGTAAGTAGCAGTTTGAGTTAAGTAGGTTTTTGCCAAGAATCTGACTCAAGAATTCTCTCTAAGGGTTTAGTCAGCACTGTACCTTGGGAATAGAATGTAGGAGGTCTGGTATCTCTCTCTCAGGACTCGATATCCCAGTCACCCGCAAGGGTAGGCTGGAAACGACGGAGCTGGATTTTCTCAGCAGGAGAAAAGACAGCGTCTTTCTCAGCGCGTCAAAGAGGAGGGACAGCGTCCGTGGGCTCTCTGCGTCTGCTGGGCTCTCGGCAAGTAGATTAGCTGCTCTGCTCCAGAACCACCACCGTGTGTTTGCTTAAGGCAACGTTGGTATATTTATACCTGAAAGGTGCTGAGTTTGACGTAAGGTTTGGACATAAGACGTCAATAAAGATGTCACTAAGAACTGTCCGTTCTTACAGTGCTTGCAGGAGTTCTATTACAAATCAAAACAAAGCAAGCGGGGATTTCCCATGTTGCTGGAGGTTTGGTGTGTTGAAAGAACTCGTTGTGCTTTCTAGGAATCTAAGGAAAGGGCGATTTACTGAAATATGGAACTGTTTCTTATGCCATTATAGGGGTATTCATGGATTATAGCCGTCTAAGGGCATAAAATGGTAATATTGATTCAGGTTCCTAGATAAAAACACTACACCCACTCCACGATTTTATGTCCATCAATTACTAAAAACTAAGCAATAAAGATGCATGTGTATTCCAATCACCCCAAAATACATTTTGCATTCGAAATGGTGTATGCGAAATACCCAGAACGTTATAGTACTGTACGTTTTTAAGCAGTGTAATCATTCAAAAAATTGCATATATCTTTAGCTGAACGATTTGCGAAAATTACACATGAAATGTCTCTTAATTACAGAAAAGAAGGTCGAGACTATTTCATCACATATAAATGAAATTGCTTGTGAGTGTGCTAGAGGCTGCGGTAACATATTGTCTCTAGATTTGCTAAAAATAGAAGCTCTGTTCTTTATGAATAGTTCTACAGTAAGCAAAGTACATGTGCCAAAAAAAGGTAAATATTTTGGAATTTAGAAGAAATAATTTCGTTTTCAGGGGAAAAAATAGTTCCAAATGTTTTCAGTAGCTTTTGTTTTTCAAAGCTGAAGGCCGAATTCAGAGGTCATGGGAACGCTGTGTGCCGGTTTGCTTAAAAGTTATTCTTTTGGTTCAGGGGAGAACATTACTTCAGATAGATGTGCAAAAAAACAGTCTACAGCTTCAGGTGAAAGTTCGACCAAGGATGATAATGCTGTAACTGGACAGTCGTGAGAATGATTGCTATCATCGGTGTCGGGATCAGCAATGCTCACAGAAGGTCGTACCTGGGTGATGTTGCTCTCATTTCTTGCTTCACTGCCATCACCTAATCGTAGTGGAGAAGTCTCAACGAATGCCGTCATCAGGATTGGTAACCGCTGGGGACAACACGATGCATGTGCCGTTACAGGACTTAGCAAAGTATCGATATCCATTGGTACTGCTGATTGTAGTGTAAGATAGGTGTCCAACACGCATTCTTCTCCGCTTAGCATACATCGAAGCACAGGTAAGATGCAGTTCTGCCATATAGGTCTGAACGAAAGAAACCAGGTCATATTCAGATCTCTTAGCCGGGCTAATCCAAGGACTTTAGTCATGCGGTCTCGGTAGCGTATTGCTAGGATCGTTTCTTCCATTGTTGCTGGAGTCATGTCTGCGTTTTGGCTTGCCAAATCGGAGCAGAAGGGTCAAAAATAAGATTCCTGCCACGAGTCCCAAAAGTAGTGGTAGGCCACCAAAGACCGAATGGACAAAATTGGGAAAGATTCCCAAAAAAATTGTCTTAAATACATGTGCGATACCACTGGCATTTGACATATTTAGGATTTGGCTTAGCATTTCTACGAAATGCACCGGGCAATTAGTTGATAAAAGTGAATGTATCTCTGCCGTTGTCCTTGCAACTTGAAGATCATATGTTTCTTTTGATGACAAAATAGGCACTGTTGTCTGTAAAAGCACAGACTTCATTCTGCTTAAAGCATCAATTTGTATAGAAGAGATATTCAACGGAGGCCAAATTGTTGCCTCGGTATCAGTAGGGACGGTTGGATACAATGCTTGCATACAGCAAGTGACCATGGAACTAACGCTTACTAGATATGCTTTTCCTGGCACCATGCCACAACAGCTGTAGTCCGTTATTAGAACGTAACTCCCGTTAGAAAGTTGTCTAAAGAATGGCTCTATTTGTGTTGCAGGTGTGCCGTGCTGGTGGCATGAAAGGTTATTTGAAGTCCCCTCACAGGCCCCATGTAAATTAATACCTTGGCACAGAAGTATACCGCTTAGTACTTGTTCACAATTATTACCACTAAGAAATACATTCTGGTTTTTGTCACTATAACATGTGTGTGTATAAGGTAATTTCCATGATGACTTAATGTACCCTTTACCCAACCTTTCATACTGGCCTGCTAGTATATACTCTTGGCATTTTTTAAATTAGAAAGTTGTTATCGGAATTGTGATAATTCCGTGTATTATCCATTCAATGACAGGTCTTTCTGACATTGTCAATGGTAATCTCTCAAGTTTTTCAATGCTCAGAATCGTCTAGTCTGCTCCTTTTTGTGCCAAACTCATTTGTTTATCAGTAAGGTTAAAGATAGAGAACAATGACGTTGTGTTGATTAAACGCCAAGGCACATAGCCTGAACGCAGATTTTGCAACGTCCAGCCTAGCTGTACAATAGAACGTA
The DNA here is from genome assembly GCF_964263255.1 of Lissotriton vulgaris. Taxonomy (NCBI): domain Eukaryota; kingdom Metazoa; phylum Chordata; class Amphibia; order Caudata; family Salamandridae; genus Lissotriton; species Lissotriton vulgaris. Next base: position 212,795,216 of record NC_141690.1, on the reverse strand, counting down.
ATTGGGACTGACCATGTTGTAACATTAGCAAGTCCTGATCTATTATAGCTATAGCAGATGATACAATACTGTCCAGTGAATATATTCTGGAGGACAGAGTCATTAACCCATTGTCCACAACAGAAAGTGATTTTTCCAAATGAATATGATCAATTTCTCGTATTTTCTATGCTGTCTCTATTTGAGTCACTTTCCATGCTTCGTTGTATGCAGCGTATATACTGGCCGCTATGAAACGTTTTTGATGCTGTTTGCGTGGTCCCATTATGAAATTGCGCAAGTCAGCACCGTCTTTAAGTAAAGTCAGGTGTTGCTTAATTTCTGCCAGTGTGGATGTTTGTAGCCATTCAAGGCATAGTTTCCCTACACTGTATGTTGTTACTATCCCTGGATGTTGTCTCTGGGAGTATCTAAGGTCTGGTCCGGTCATTTTTAACCCCTGTATTTTGTTCAGGAATCTATCTTGACATTTATTTGTGTCTGTTGGCCAGATTAACCACTTTTTCCAATCAGGATGTGTTCTATTTTAACGTAAAATTTGGGATATGTCTATCTCAATATCTGTGGTTGTATTATCAGGTATTGGCTTTGGAATAGACGGTTTGTTTAAGTCTTTGATCTTGGCTAGGCCAAAACAGGTAGTTTGTTGAATGGTGTCATTCAAGAACATTATTTGTTCTGGGATCATGCAGGCTCGAAATAATACTTCTAGGCCTTGTATCTGCTATTCTTTTGTACCCAAGATGGTTTTTGTTTAAATGTTGTTTTTCCAAAAATCAAAACCACATGTAATCATTTTTTCATAAAATGTTTCCGAATAGATCAATTTAGTATTTGTCAGCATGGTTTTTGTCCCTGTTTTATCTAACAGTTTGTAATAAAATGTTTCTGCATCACTTGTGTAAAACCCTGAGAAGTATTGAAATTTCTCATAGAATGTTTTTGTTTTTTTAAAAAAAAATTTAAAACCTTTATTGTAATAAAGCACACAGCTATTCAGCCTAACATCCCGGAGGCAAGGCAGCAAGGTCTCAGAATGGTTATAGTGCCAAGCGATTCATATCAGGACAGTGCAGGTTGTTTTTTTATTTTATATACAAACAGAAACGTAAACAGAGGCGCCCGAGGGCGCAGAAAAGGCAATGGAAGGAAGAAATGGCTATGAGTCAGTAGGAGGCATCAGAGGCTAGAGAAGATTTAGAAAAGAACTTAAGTAGGATGTAGGAAAGGGGGGGGAAGGAAGAACAGGAGAATCAGAACATGAGTAGCATAGCTGTTGTCAACGTCTACGGTGATAGGTGTTCATCGCGGGGCATCGGCTCAGGTGGCAGACACAAATCACCTCTGTAAGCGTTCCAAGCCCCCCATACCTTATTCCATGTCTGAGGCCGCCCCCTGGCAGTATACACAGTCTTTTCACGCAACATACACCAATCCATGTTGGCCTTCCATTGTACCACCAGGGGGGCCACGTTGGATCCCCATTTCTGCCACCCACTGCTCCCGCAAGTGCTGGAGGAGGTCGACTTGAACATTAATCAGCTTCTTGTAGGACAGAGAGATGGCGCTATCCGGCATATGCCCGTCCAGTACTCTGTCCTCCAAGGGAGAACTCTCGGGGATGTCACCCTCCTCCGGTCTGGCGGCGGCTATTGCGTGCTTAAGTTGGGCATAACGGAAGAACTCTGTTCCACTCAGTTGGTATTCCGCCTGTAGCTGCGGGAAAGTCTTAACTTCCCCCCTGGCCAGCATGTCTTCAACCCTCGAAATACCTATGAGGTCCCACTTGTCGAAACCCTTGGTGTGCCAGAGCTTGCCTAAAATGTCGGAATCAAATAGAGGGGTGAATTTCGTCAGTCTGCCCTGCCAACCCTGTATCTTATTGACCGTACGCCACGTGTGGACCGCCGCCTTGGTCGGACCTGTGAGGCTCCGATCGAAGGATCTAGAATAGAGGGCGCGGTAGTAATTGCCCCCTTGCAAGAGCCATCTATCCATTGCATAGCCCGGGCTGTCCACAGGACCGTAAAAACCATGGTTAATAGCGGTAAGTTGAGAGGCCCAGTAGTACCTCCGCACATCTGGTAACGCAATGCCCCCGTCGTACCATGGCATGGTAAGCTTCTGGACAGCGACACGAGGCCGACCATCCCAAAGCAGGGCACGCTGCAGGCTCTCAACCTCCCTAAAGTAACGAGCCGGAACAAGGTCCTGAGTATTCTGCAAGGCATATAGGAACCTGGGCAGGGACATCATTTTAAATAATGCCGCCCGGCCCAGGAGAGAGAGAGGGAGCTTACGCCAACTCTCCACATCCCTTCGCAACCGGTGGAGCGGGGGGAGTAAGTTGTGTTCATACCTTGCCTTAGGGTTATTCGAGATGTAAATCCCCAAGTACTTGAAGCCTTGCCCGGCCAGTTGTATGTTGCAACCTCTCGGGAGGCGCGGCGTGTCACCCTTGAGGATGTAAAGGGAGGATTTGGCCCAGTTAATAATCAGGCCGGAGTAGCGCCCAAACAACCTGAGCACGTCACACGCCACAATAAGTGACTTGCAAGGGGAGGTGAGGTAGAGCAGGATGTCGTCTGCGTACAGGGAGACCCTGTCCTCGAAGCCCGGGGACCAGGAGATCCCATGCAAGTCAGGGTGCGAGCGTAGCATAGCCGCGAGTGGCTCCAGAGCCAGCGCAAACAGGAGCGGAGACAAGGGGCAGCCCTGTCTGGTGCCGCGATGGAGCGCAAAGGGAGCAGACATGCGGCCGTTAACCGTGACAGCAGCCAGAGGGCTAGCATAAAGAAGTTGCACCCAGCCCAGGAAACCCGGTCCAAACCCAAGCTTTGCCAGTACCGCCCATAAATAGCTCCATTCCAGGGAATCAAAGGCCATCGTGGCATCAAGGGAGGCAAGTACCGCTGGTTCCGTAAGGGCGTGAGCTCTGGCCATAACCCTGTGCAGGCGTCTCAGGTTGAGGGCAGTATTGCGGCGGGGAATAAAACCGGACTGGTCCGGGTGCACCAAGTCGCTTATAACCCCGACCAACCGATTGGCCAGCAGTTTGGCCAGGATCTTGGGCTCAGCGTTGAGGAGAGAAATGGGGCGATAGGACCTACAAACATCCCGCGGCTTGCCTTCTTTATGGATAACCACTATGGTGGCCAGTCGCTGGTCCAAGGGAAGGACACCCTCCTCACGGGCACGGAGGAACATACCTCTCAAATAAGGGGAGATCGCATCCGGCCGGATCTTGTACAGTTCAACCGGTATGCCATTGGGTCCGGTTGCCTTGCCCGCACGCAGAGCGCGGATCGCCAGAGCAATCTCGTCCGCAGTGATGTCCCGGTCCATATCGGCACTGTCTTCCTCCGAAAGACAAGGAAGGTCAATCGCCGAGAGGAAGTCAGATGAGTCGGCCTCGGAGCGGTCCGAGCCGGAAGTATAAACACCCCGAAAATAGTCCGCAAAAGACTCGGCAATGGCACTCGGATCAGTGACCACCACTCCGTCCTCGCCCAGGATTTCCGGGACCACCCGGCTTGCCATCTCCCGCCTGTCCAACCAGGCCAGCAATTTACCAGCCTTATCGCCGACATCATAGATGCGGCCCTGCTGCTCCTTTGCCAAGACCAGGGCAGCGTTCGTGGCGAGATCATGATACTCCGACTGTTTCAGGGAGAGTTCGTGCAGGAGAGAAGGGTCGGGCTCAGGCCCCAAACGGGACTCGAGATCCAAGACCTCCTCCTCCACATGCAGAAGATCAGCATCACGAACTCGTTTAGCCTCTGCGATGAGAGCTAGGGCTTCACCCCGCAACACAGTCTTGAATGCTTCCCACAGAGTGACCGCAGAGCCAACGGAGCCCGCATTTTCAGTAAAATATAGGTCGATGGCCTTGGCCAGGAGTGCTCGCGTGTTATGGTTGCGGAAATACCAGAGATTTACCGCAGCCGGGCGACTGGACAGGTTGACACCGAAATCAAAGGAGATCCACAACGGCGAGTGGTCGGAGACGCCCCTCGCCAGAAAACGTGCCTCTGAGATGGCAGGCGACTGCGCCGCCAGGGTGAGAACATAATCTAGGCGGGACAGGCTCCCATGGGCACCGGAGAGAAACGAAAATTGGCGGAGCGCAGGATGCAATAACCGCCAGCAATCCACCAGACCCATAGAGTCAAGGAAGGTCGGCAGCCACGTCTGGGAACCCAGGAGGTCTCTCGGTGGCTGGCGATCGAGAGTGCCAGAGCAGACTGAGTTGAAATCACCCCCTAGGATCAATAAGCCCGAAGGCAGGGACAAGATGGCGCTACCAAGGTCCTGGAAGGTGCTAGATTGGAGGCCAGGGGGAACATAAACCGAAAGCAGAGCCAAGGAACGCCCCTCCCATCTTCCCACCACAGCTGCGTAGCGTCCTCTATCATCAAGTAGCGTGACATCTATTTCAAGAGGAAGGGACGCACGCACAAGGATGCCCGCCCCCCGGGAGCCCGAGGAGAACCCAGAGTGGGCAACCATTTTGTAACCCTTACGATTCAGGGCCCTACAGGAGTTCCCCACCAAGTGCGTCTCTTGCAATAGTACAACATCAGGCATGTGTCTCTTTATCAGTTGGATCACCACCCCTCTCTTAACTCGGTCTCCTAATCCATTGACATTCCAGCTAAGCACCTTCAATTTCCTACCCCCCATCACCCAACAATCCGCCCCACCCGACTCCATCCAACTCAATCGTCAATTGCACATTAAAACACACAGTCCATTGCCTCAAGAAAGAAAAAGAGATAGAACAAACAAACACTAAAACTTGCATAGTTGCACCCCCCACCCTGCACCCCTGCATGTGACTAAAAAGCCCCCCCAACCAGCAGTGTGCCTGTCGCCCCATAACTACTCTACAAGAAGACACCCAGAGGAGTGAGGAATCTCCGCGAACACCCCCCGCCACCCTCCATGTACTGACAGGAAAGATAGTACGGCATCTCAAAGCTACATTCGATAGTCCACTGAGGCAAGTAAGATAGACGAGGAATCACCCACTATAGAGCCAAGCCTCATAGGTCCGGGCCGCCAGCAGCGCCACCTTCATGGTCCTCCTGCGCTTCTCGGCGCGTCGATAGAGTGTCCAGCCAGTCACTAACGTTCTCAGCGAAGTCAAAGAAAAGTGCACGACCTTCGTGCTCGATCCGGAGCTTAGCAGGGAACATCATGGAATACTTGAAGCCCAGGTCCCGCAGTCTTCGCTTCACCCCTGCATAGCTCTGGCGCTGTCGCTGAACCGTCCTGGTGAAATCCGGATAGAAATGGACATCGGCATTCTAGAATTGAAGCGGTCCATGTCGTCTGGAAGCCTGCAGGACAGCGTCCCTGTCACGGAAATTGAGCAGCCGGGCTACGATGGGTCTGGGTGCCACGCCCGATTTCGGCGGGCCACCCGGCACTCGGTGGGCACGCTCCACCGAGAAAAAGTTGCTGAGGCCAGGCGGGGCCAGATGAGTCCTGATCAGGTCTTCAATGAGGAGGTCCGTCGCCGCCTCCTCCGAACCCTCCGGTACACCGACAATGCGGACGTTCTGCCGCCTGGCCCGGCTTTCAAAGTCATCCAGCCGCCTCGCGAATTGCTCCGCTGTCCTCTGCAGGTTCCGGACTTCAGTTTGCAAGTCCGAGACGTCTACCGTCAGACTGGACGTCTTGATGTCCAAATTCTTGACCCGATCATTAGTTTTACCCAAGTCGGCTCTAATGAGGGACAGATCAACGGCCATGCCATCCACCTTGTGCGTGAGGACTTCATGCTGTTGCTGCATGTCCGCCCGGAAGCTTGTAATGGCTCCCAAAATGTCGCTCAGAGAGGGCTCAGAGCCGCCTGGCGAGCCCGAATGCGGGATGTCCTTGGCAGAGGGCCCAGTAACAGGCGGCGTCTTCGGTTGAGTATAGCGCTCAATCCTATTCTGCTGCTGTTGTGATTTACCGCGGACGCCTCTGTTCGACGGCTTGTCGGGGTCCCCCTTGCCCGCCATGTTAGGTCCAAGAGAACAAAGGGCTATGCCAGGCAAGTCCAAGCCCAGAGAGTCGGAGATTTGTCCGGGAAGACAGTAGAGTGCCGTCACAGGTTCGCTCCGCTGTCCAGATAGCTCCGCTGTACAGTACACCTCGCCGCTGGTGAAGGCAGGCAGGCACTCCGCAGATCGGCAGTGCGTAGCGGCGGAGTCCGCAGAGACAATGGCACTGAGCTGGCACGGAGTCCCACTCGACGTAGCTCAGCGTAGGAGACACGGATTCGGGATCTGAAAACGGTTCTCGCCTCAGTGGGCCCTCAGCAACAGAGTATCCACCCACGTGGATCAGGATTACGGGCAGGATAGTTGCGGAGGATCGGAAGGTCCGCGGAGCTCCGAGCTTACGCGGCCATCTTGGTTGCCCGCGAAGCTCCTCCTCTCATAGAATGTTTTTGAACTGCTTTTAGGTGGAGTTGCACAATGTTCCCATTGATTATATTTAAAAACATTTCTAGGTTGAGCAGATTTATGCAAATAGTGGTCTGCATAGTGGTTATAGCAATACATTTATTTAATTTATTTTATTTATTTAAGGTTTTTGTAGAGCGCTTAGTAACCCGTGAGCATCCCAGCGCAGGAAACCTAGAAAGTCAGGAGGGAGCGGTAGCAAGGAAGACGGAAAGATCAGGGAAAAAGGAGAGTTTTCAGTGATTTTCTAACGTGGAGGAGATTTGGTTCTGTTCTCAATTTCCGGGGGAGAGTATTCCAGTGATTCGCCGTGTTCAAAGAAAAGCGACGTCCCCCAGAACGGGCTTTTTTCACTCTGTGTACTGCGATGAAATTCTCGTGGTCCGACCGGAGTGATCTGGTAGCTTTGTAGGGAGTGATAAAGTTTTTGAGGATGGGGGGGCCTTTGTTATGCAGGAGTTTATGTGCCAGGCAGAGAGCCATAAACACCACTCTTTCTCTGACTGGCAGCCAGTGAAGTTGCTTCAAGGCCGGCTTTGCTGATGTTCTGGCCGGGGTGTTGGTGAGAAGTCGGGCAGCGGCATTCTGGATTCTGTGTAGGGTGTTAAAAGTGGCTTCGGGGGCTCCCAGGTAGATGGCATTGCTGTAGTCCAGCCTGGACAGAATAAGGCCTTCGATCAGCAGTTTCCGGGAAGTGGGAGGGATCAGGGGAAGCACTTTCCTACATGACCTAAGAAGTCCAAAGCAGATACCCGTCGTTTTTTTTGCCTGGGTTCTGAAGGTCAAGTCTTTCTCAAGCCATATTCCCAGGCTCTTGACCTCAGCTTTGGGGACAGGGGGTTCACCTAGACAGGCGGGCCAGATCTTGGGCGGCAGGGAGAGCCCTTTTTGTCCAAGAAGCAGAATTTCGGTCTTGGACCCGTTAAGTTTCAGAGCTGAGTTGTTCATCCATCCTTGGATTTCAGTAAGGCAGCTGTGGAGGTTGGATGGTTCTTGGTTGGGGTGGGAGAGGGTTACCACCAGCTGGGTGTCATCTGCGTAATTGATGATCGTCACTCCAAACGGTGTGACCACCTCCTCCAGCGGGGACATGTAAACGTTGAATAACGTCGAGCTTAGTGACGAGCCCTGCGGCACTCCACACCGGAGGGGAACTGCAGGGGAGTGGCTGTCATTCTCCCAGACTTGGAAGGATCGGTGATTGAGGAATGACGCGAGCCCCTTCAGGGCCGTGCCCTTCACTCCGATATCTCCCAGACGCTGGATTAGAACCTGGTGGTTAACAGTGTCAAAGGCCTCACTGAGGTCCAGGAGGATCACTGCCACTGATCCTCCTGTGTCTAGAATGCATCTGGCCTTCTCCACTGCCGCCAGGAGGGCGGTGTCAGTGCCCTGACCTGGGCGGAAACCCGTCTGAGAGCTCCTGAGCAGGTTGTTAGATTCTAAAAATAGCGACAGCTTTTTATTCACTAATTTCTCCGTGATTTTGCTATTCCCTGGGAGGAGGGAAATTGGCCTGTAATTGGCTAAGTCCTGAGGGTCCAGTGAGGGTTTTTTTGAGGAGACCTTTAACAACAGCCGCTTTCCAGCTAGAAGGGACTTCTCCTTGAAGTAAAGAGGCGTTCATGAGGGCAGTTAGCGGAGGGACAATAGTGGGGGCAACTTTCTTGAGGAAGCGCATGGGGACCGGGTCACTGGGAGAGCCACTCTTGATTGTGGCAAACATCGCGGCTACCTCTTCTGTAGTTACCGGACCGAAGGTGTCAAGGTAAGGAGCAGGGGTGTCAGGAAGCGGGCTAATGAAGGGGGGAGGATTACAACTGTCACCACCTGTGATACCGATATCGATTGAGGGTAGGGAGGCGAGGATTTTTTGTATTTTCTCATCGAAAAATGTTGCCAATTTGTTACATTTGTCTTCCGCGGAGTTAGAGTCAAGGGATTTCGCTGGGGGATCTGGGACATGGAGAAGTTCTTTTAAAATAGTGAAAGTTTCCCTAGCGGAGCAGGAGGAGTTTTTTATTCTTTCCACATAGAATAAACTTTTGGTGTTACGGAGCGCGAGTTTGTAGGTTCTTATGGATGTCCGGAACGCGTCTTTCTTGTCTGAAGACTTGTCCTTCCTGCATGCGCGTTCCGTCCTCTTACATTCCTTCCGTAGAACATTCAGTTCAGGAATGTACCATCTGTTCATAATTCGATGAACCTTGCAAATAATCATGTTCTGTAAATTACTAAATCTGACATCATATTATTTATGCTTCCAAAGTCCCAATCATCAGAGAATGTACTTGGTTTTACAAAGTCTCTTAATGAAACCTTAAACTGATGAGGATATTTCAAGAGTTTGACCGGTCCATATATTTCATAATCCGTTTTGTCCCAAACTACCCCGCCGGGTATTGGAATGGCTGTTACATTCACTGATGACAGTTCTCTTTTCTCGATGTGAGATGACTTGTGTGGCTTTAGGACCAAGTTGATGTTCTGACTTGCTGTGTCCATTGTACTGTATTTTCCCTCAATGAATTTTCCCAAACAAAGTACCATGATGAGCCAAAGCAGGAGGAAAAGTACACCTAGCACAATCCAAAAGTCTAACCATGGAGAAACAAGATAAGTTTCTTTGAGTTGATGAAATAGTTCTCTAACTTTGTCTTTAAAAGTTTTTGTTGCTGGCGTTACTTCAGGGTCACTTTGATCTTCAGAAAAGTTATCGAAATTGATGAAGTAGCCAGATGCAGTTCTGTCAATTGTTGGGATTACTTTTTCAATTTGTCTTTCATTAGCACAGTCTGAGGCTACATCGTTATAGACTGGTGTTTCTTGATGAACTGTATCAATTTGGGTTTCAAGAGGCACAGGTTCCATGGCATTGTTGCATAGTCCTTTTGTATTCACTGCAGGTTTATCAAATGTGATTAGTCTCTGTTTGAACCTCTTGGATAGTAGCAAATTTTGGTATTCTGCTATTTCTTGGGAGTCCACTTGGCCTACTACTTATTATTGGCTACATGATTGTGGTTTTACCAGGTCGATGGATACAACTCGGTTCTCCTTTTTACCAGCAAGGGGCGGTAGTACAACTGATCTCGTTCCGTTGACTGCTAAGACAGGTACTGCTTTTCTGTAAGAAGGCCCAAATTCCTTCTTCACCGCTATTTTCTCTCTGACCAGATCCCCAATCTTTGGAATCCCGACAGGTCTTGCTGGGACAGGTGGTGTGTCTTCAGTGGTTGTTGGCTGCTGTTTTAACTTTATGTTGCTCAGGGCTTTTCTTGTTTCATTTAAGTCCTGTAAAACCGCCAAACGATCTTTGATGTCAAAGCATTTTTTCTTATCTTCTACCACGTTAGACTATCTAAATCCTGAAAATACATTCTAGTTCCGAGCAATAGTTCGTATGGGCTGAAACCTTTTAGAGAATTTCTTGGCAGATTGTTAAGACTACGTTGGACACTTGTTAAATGCTGGACCCACCCATCACCCGAACCTAGTACCTTTGCCGTTATAGATTGCTTTATGTCTCAGTTTTTTCTTTCCACAATCCAGTTTCCCTCAGGATGGAAGGGACAAGAGTACCGCAACCCAATGCCCATACTGGTCATGGCCTCCTTATAAGCTCGAGAGCTAAAAGCAGGACCCTGGTCAGAATGAAGCATGGCTATTGCGTATGTGCCGATAAAGACTCTAGTCTCAAATCTTTTATAACAGTTCTGGCGTCAGCCGAGCACTGGGGCCACATTTTAAAAGTGAATTTAGTCTTAAAAGAAATTAATAGAACGCTGGATTTTAAGTATAGATAGCCTTATGCTAACTACAGAAATGGCCATGGCAATACTCCGGTTGGCTCGTTACTGCGATCTCTGTTGCAGTCTGGACAGCTTTTTGCAAATTTATAATGTTGCAGGCTCATCCCCGGCCACCAGTATTCTGATTGTAATTCTGTCAGAGATTCCTTCATCTGTTTGTGCCTTGGACCTTCACCCATGTGTGCGTCTGCTATTAATAAGATTCTCCTGTTCATGTTTGGAATTTCGCTATCCCCCACTCCAGGGATTTGAGCAAAAGGAACGGAGTTTGGGTCTATTACGTATGTATAATTGAGTGGATAGTTCACAGGTAGTGCTGCACAGTTGCCTTTTGAAGATGTTTTTACCGCCAGCAAGGTTTCCACGTCTATGTATTTTTCTGAACGCTTTTTTGTGGCTACGGAAGCCGGTTTAGTTGCTTCCGCTGTGGCTGTATTAGCCAATGAATTCCCTGCAACGTGAAGGCCATCACGTTGATGACTCAGAGTATGTATTACGTGACTCTTTTGTAGTTCTTTCTGTAAAAGAACTACCTGTTTCCAAAGCATTTTATGCTTGATTGTGGCACCTGTGTCATCTTTGTAATCGTTTTGAACCTAGTTCTGCAAATCATTATTGTAAGATTTGACGCAGAAATGCGAATCGCACACTATTAGTGTCGGGAATTCACGATCGGCATTTTCAATCGCCATCTTGAATGCTAGTAGTTCAGCTCGCTGAGCTGTAAAATCTCCTAGAGATTGTGTTTTAGTGACCAGTGGTCTAAATTTTCCTTTGTGCCAACGACCTTTAACAATCGCGCACGCAGCACTGTAAGCTTGTTTACCCCCAACTGCGGGTTGTGCTGATCCGTCTGTATATATTATACATCCGTAGTGTTCTAGAGGCAGGATTTCGGTTGGCAGAGGACATTTATATTCATATTGTAGAAATTCTTGTGTTTTAAGATTAGGATCAAATTCATATACTACGTCTGTTGCAGCAAGAGAATTAACCCACTGGATCCATCTAGGATGCAGAGCTTTAGCATTTGGAATGCTTGCTTTTGTTACCGCTTCTAGGGCAGGTATCGGTGTAACGATTATTATTCGTTTACCTTGTGCTAGGGCCCTTTCTTTTGATACAGCAGTCTGAACCGCAGTTAGAATTTTTCCGTTGAACTGAATTTTATTTCAGCTTTTGTGTACAAGTGTGATTTGTAAGCTATGGGTACCGTTTCTCCCTCATTAGAGGTCAGGTACGTGAATCCGCATCTTCCTGGGATGACTCGGATTACAAGATTGCGTGTATTGTCGCGTGTTTCTAATTTTGTTTTGGCTAACATGTCTGTTTGCAGTGATCTCAAAATTTCTGTGTGTTTTTGAGTCCAATTTATTGACTTGAAATCAGGTTTTATTAATTCGTAGTGTAAGTTCTTCCGAAATTCAGGAAGCCTAGTATTGATTGTAAGTTCTTCGGCGTTTTTGGTGCTTGGAGTACAGCACACTTCTCTAAGAAGTTGTCTGCTAGGCTTTTGCCTTCACTTGATAATTCGTATCCTAAAAATAGGAAAGTTAGATGGGCAATTTGTGACTTTTTAAAGTTGAATTTGTAACCCTCTGCTGTGAACCCAAGTATTATGGTGTTCACTCTTTTCAAGTGAGTATCCAAATCGTCGTCTGTGAGATAGATGTCATCGACATAAGATAATGCCTCATCATCATACATTTGTAGTAACTCTGTTACTCTTGCTGAGAATAATCCTGGGCTATTCTTGAATCCCTGTGGGAGTTGACAGAAATTTTTCTGTGACCCCATTATTGAGAAAGCGGTTAAATACCTGCTTTCTGGTGCGATATTTTGACAAAAGAATCCATTAGAGATGTCTAATGTTGTTTTGTATTTTTTGCAAACTATGTTATTCATTAGTGCCGCACTGTGCGAATTTTGTACCGCAAATGTTTTGCAACATGAGTTAATATGAATCGTCTGGTTTGGAGACAGGAAACAAAGGATTGTTCATTTGAGAGGTGCATGTTTCAATCACCCCTTGGTATTCAAGTTGATCTAAGATCTCCCTGACCTGTTTTTTAGCTTCTTGCTTAATTGGGTACTGCCTTTGTGCAGCTGGTTGACTTTTTAATTGGATTTTGTGAGGAGGAGAGTCCTCATCCCATCCTACATGATTCTTTTTTTTTTTTTTTGAAAACCTTTATTGTGCATAGTAAGCATACAAATACGGGCCCACAACCACACAGGCCGGCCTCGAAAGCAGTCTGTAGCACAAAAAGTAAGAATAGTCCATCTCAGCGGTCCCTAAGAAAACCCAAACGATAAGTGTCTAAGATGTGAGACAAATAGAGCAGGACCGCTAGGCAAAGGAGAAGTGAGGTTAATTTTTAAAAGTTTTGTAGATAAGAAGGATCAGATGCATTCAATCCACCGAGAGCAATTGGCAGGCAACGAGCCTGCGAGTTAGCAGCAAAACGAGGGAAAGACATAAAAAGCGACAAAGGATAATAATCATCAGAATAGTTGCACAACAAACCGTACATATTGGCCATCGCCCGCCCACGGACTCAGTACACCCAAATCCAGTAAAATGACAGTATCAACAGCGGATAGAATAGGTATCACTACCCCAAGGCACCTGAAAACCCAAAGGAAGAGAAAGAAAAAGGAAAGAAAGAGGAGACGAGAAAAATAAGGCCCATAGAAACTGAAACTGAAACAAAATCCCTACCCCCAACCCCCCACCCTGCACGTATGCGGAGGCTACGGCCAACCCCCCCCCTAGCAACGTGCCTGTCGCCCACAAACCGAACCCAAAATTTAGAACAGAGAAGGGAAGAAAAGAAAAGCAAGAAAGAAGAAAAAAGAAAAACGTGTTACACATAAGACCGGAGGAGGGCCAGCGGATATTCCCAAGACTACCATCACATATCACTCCGGCCACCCGATCCCAGACCCCGCGACCAATACAATACCCATATTCACTATCCCCGGCAGTCCATCAGTATCCCAGCAGTGCAAGCAAAAACAGTCCGAGCAAACGAGGAGACAACCTCATCCCTGCCCCCTGCGATGCGAAGCAGCGACATAGTCCAGCCTCATGGTAGACCTCTTGGAGGAGGCGAGCGAGCAAAGTGACCACATCCGAGCGGGGGGGTGTCCATGAAAGTCCATCCAACACACAGCCATGTTGATAACAATAGTACAGGAGGATGTAGCGCCCTTTAGTGAACCACCAGGATCGTCAAGCCCAGTCAGTAGGAACCACTCCAGGATAGAAGAGCAAGTCGTGCCAGTAACCCCGCGAGGAGTCGCCAAACGTTGGGCCCGGACATTTTTCCCCAGCCACATCGCATCTCCAGAGACTTCAAGCCTCCTCGAGGAAGTAACAGCTGGCACCCCAGCAGCAGTAGGGTCTCGCACCCCCAGTGTGTCAGTAGCAACCGGAGAGGAGGGAATGAGGGTAGAAGCTGGGTGTGGCATAGTGTCCTGCTCCCAGAGGCATCCACGTTCAGGCAAGGGTGTCGTCGATAGAATCCCATCCAGCCGATCCCCCAATTCGCGGCCAGCGATACCAAAAGCCGCTCTTAAAGTACATAGGGCTCCGAAGATGTCGCCAAGCAGTACTGGTTTATTAGGGAGAAAGGGCGCAGTATTTCCACTGGGCAAACGGTCGCAGTACTGTCCCGGGATACGGCCGCCATCACTCTCCCCAGTAGGCTGGTGACTACGCCGATATACACCACGGCACTGCCCAACCGAGGGGACAGGGGAGGCACACTCCATGGTCACTCAGTGCCGATGCAGCGTGGGCAGATGTCCGCGTATTCAAAAGCAGCCCGGGAGCCGCCGTCGCGGGAGAGAAGGGCAAGCTGTAAAATGGCGCCCGGCACTACTCGCCAAGAAACAAAGTAGCAGGTAAGCCGTCCCCGGGCTGAGGATTGAATACAATGTTGCCTCCGCAGCGGCGGCGCCCAAAGCCTGCGAAGCGGTAGGGCAGGATGCAGGGGGCAAGACGCGCTTGCCACGCGTGGTCGGTCGATTCCGATCTGCCTGGAATGGCGGCCGTCGTTGTGGACAGGGCCGGTCAGCGAGAGAACAAAGACCCAGCACAGCCGCGCAGCGCCAGGAGGAGGCGGAGGCGTCTCGGCACTCTCGCAGCCGGGATCGGGCAGAGAAGCACATCAGCAGGTCCGGGTTCGCCTCCCGTTTCCGCTACCGCCACTCGTGTGCAGGATGAAGTACAGGATGAGGCGGAAAACGGGAGAAAGGCGATGGGGTCGGCGGAGCCGAGAGATCAGGCGGCCATCATGGTTTCGAGCCAGGCTCCTCCCCCTCCTACATGATTCTTCTTATTTAATGCAGGTGCTTGAGCTACTTCCCATTTTCTGGCATATATATATTTTCTATGTATTGGAATATAATTTGAGAAGGCAGGCATAATCATTTCTTCGCCATGAGGGCACTCCCTGACAAACTCTGGGGGCCAATCTTTCTCGGCTAACAGGATGTCATAGCCTTTTGAGAGGTTATCCCAAAACAGACCCTTTACCTTCCTAGTCTTATCTCCCTCTATACGCAAAGTTATTTTGTATATTTTATGAAGTTCACTAACTCTGGTATCTGCAGTTTCCACCTGAATGTATTCATTCGTGTCCACTGTCTCCAGATGATTCATCAGGATCTTGCAAGCTATGGTGATTTCTGCTGCGCTGTCTAGCATTGTCTGTGCCCACTCCGTTTTTCAGCTGTGTCCTCAGTATCCTCGGCATGTTCGATTATTTTAATACTGGCTACCTTCTTTTTTGGAAATTGTAATTTTTTTAGTTTGAGCAGGTTCCTTGTCTTTGGACTTGACGTGCTCTTCCCTGTGTTCTGGCCATCCTCTTCTTTCCGATTTCTGCGAAAAAGATCGAGAGGGACGTGTGTCAATATTTTGATAGCTATCAGGCTTTTTCAAATTATCCCTATTTCTAAGGTTGTATCTTTTTTTAGAGGGCTCCCTTTGGGGAGACTGGTGTTCTCGGCTCGGATCTCTTTCTCTCCGCTGAGGAGACCTTCCTATGGACTGGAAACTTTTTTCTTTGGGAGTGGATTGTTTATTTCCATCCCAGCTCTTTTTTGGAGTGTTTAGATTATTTTTAATAAAGATCTTTTCAGGATTTTCAAGTAGTTGGGGTTTTACCGGTTTCCCACCCAAACTATCTATACGTAGTGCTTCATAGTATTTTTCTATGATTCTGGCAAGCTCAATTGGTTGATCTGTTATATCTGTTTCTTTCAATTTTTGGCGGATCGCCTCAGATGCTGCTTCTCCTTTTATGTTCGCTAATAATATAGCCGAGACCTGCTTGAAGTCTTTCAGTAATTTCATACCAAGAGTTAAAGCGGGTTCTGGACCGTATTCATTCTGAATTTGTTTTAGCACATCTGGCATTACCGCCAGAGACGGAACACCATGTATTTTTTTGGTGTAAATGGAAGAAAAGACTGTGCCCCAAGTGTCACAGTCCTCCACATGTGGTGCGACCCCCATTGAAAGGCAGATGGTCAGAATTCTGTGTTTCTCAATAGGGTAGTCTTTGGGAATACTGCCTCTATTTGAGTTATTTTCTGTGCTAGCCAGAATGGAATTTGTTCCCATTTTGCGGGTGTTTTTCCCAGACATGATTGTATGTTCTGTGGTGTAATTTTATTTGTGTTCCCCTGATGGGGGCTCAGCTGTGGAATGTTAACAGCTGGTTGGACTGTTGCAGTCCGCATTACATATTGGACTAACTGTCTGTGAATTTTAATTAGTAATTTTAGCTGGGCTAAAAGTTCCTTGTCTGACATTTTTTCGATGTCTGGATGTGGTGTGTAGCTGGCTAGAACCGGCCACATTGCTCCTGGTCTACCTAGTGGATCGAGCCTGGTGATGTGATCATTATGTTTTAGGTCGCCTTTAAACCAGAGCAGGTGCTCTTGGTAATTTAGTGGGATTTCAATATCCTCGAAAGGAGTATATTCTTCCGGAGGTTCCTCTATTTTGCAATAGTGGAATTCGTGTGTTGTAGCGTTTGCCACTGGAAAGTTTATCCATGAATAGAATACTTCTGTCTGCCGATATTCGTGTGCCTCTATCATGAAAATGACCGTACCACCTCGTGATGACAGTCCGTTTTCTATAAGTTTTAAAGTTATAGTTTTTCTTATGTTTGCCGGGTAGATAATTGCACCCGGTTCATTAAACCCTGTAACATCGAAACCCCGTTTATTCGCATCTACTGCGGTTTCATCGGTTTCGTTGTTATTGCCGTTTTCTGACATTGTTTTAACGAAAGTTTGCAGAGCAGGTTTCCAAGGAGACAAAAGATAAGGTGCACAATATTTTGGAACACTGTATCCTTCAACGTTGACTAAACCAGAAACTCTACATAGGAATCTCTTCCTACTAAGTTCAGGTGGATTTTAACCTTTCACCCACTCCAGACGTCTATTGGAGTATTTACGGGAGAAAGGGTCTGCGTGAAAAAGCACGACTGAGTTACTCTAACGTCTTGCATTAGTTTTATCGCCTTACCAAACGTTGGGCGCCATGTAGTGTAGTTCCTATTTTCCCTATAGGCCCTGCGCGTTGGAATAACATAAACAGCAGTGTAGACGTAGGACTGAGGTCATCTAGGTCTCTACTGACTATGTTAGACTTAATTTAGGTTTGCGCCAGCTAGCTCAGAGGTCACTGGAAACTTTCTTGACTGAATAGGAAGGGATCAGCTTCCCTGGCTCAGACAAGAAGGGATTCAGCTTCCGACAACCGCATAAAAATGACAACTTTGCTCCCTCAGAATAAGAGTCAATCTCCAGAGACGTGTGAAACAATAGACAGTTATTTCACTCAGTCAGATGTGCATTCTTAGTTTCACCAGAGTGCAGAGAATAGACAGACGGGCGTTTTCAATAAAAGGTATTATTTATTGAGCAGTCTTCCTTCTCATGCAAGAGAAATGAATTGCCACAATTGCAATACTTAATGCAAAGTAAAGTACGTACAGTAAAAGGAGTATTATGAAATAATACTGTAAAAGCATTGATATGGTTTCTTAGCCATAAGACACTTTAAAATGGTTAAAATATATATACATATATACATAGGCTAACGTGCTCAACTGGTGCTTCTAAAATACGCCTACCCCGGTGTACCTGACCTAAGCCTAATACGTGGGAAGGAGTAAGTAAGTAGCAGTTTGAGTTAAGTAGGTTTTTGCCAAGAATCTGACTCAAGAATTCTCTCTAAGGGTTTAGTCAGCACTGTACCTTGGGAATAGAATGTAGGAGGTCTGGTATCTCTCTCTCAGGACTCGATATCCCAGTCACCCGCAAGGGTAGGCTGGAAATGCCGGAGCTGGATTTTCTCGGCAGGAGAAAAGACAGCGTCTTTCTCAGCACGTCAAAGAGGAGGGGCAGCGTCCGTGGGCTCTCTGCGTCTGCTGGGCTCTCGGCAAGTAGATTAGCTGCTCTGCTCCAGAACCACCACCATGTGTTTACTTAAGGCAACGTTGGTATATTTATACCTGAAAGGTGCCGAGTTTGACGTAAGGTTTGGACATAAGACGTCAATAAAGATGTCACTAAGAACTGGCCGTTTTTACAGTGCTAGCAGGAGTTCTATTACAAATCAAAACAAAGCAAGCGGGGATTTCCCATGTTGCTGGAGGTTTGGTGTGTTGAAAGAACTCGTTGTGCTTTCTAGGAATCTAAGGAAGTAGCTTTTGCCATGCCTTGGGCTGCAAGGGCGATTTACTGAAATATGGATCGTTTCTTATGCCATTATAGGGGTATTCATTGATTATAGCCGTGTAAGGGCATAAAATGGTAATATTGATTCAGGTTCCTAGATAAAAACACTACAGTAGGATGCCCTTACCAATGACTCCATTTTGAGACAAGTAATGGATTTTGTCATTAAAGGATGGCCCAAGGAGTAATCCCTCCCTATTGATTTACAACCTTACTGCAACATTTCTGACCAACTTTCCATTGAGAATGATTTGTTGGTTAGAGATAGCAAGCTCATTCCCCCAGACATTTATTTTCTTTCTTTCTTTATTTATTTAAACTTATAAGGTGCACAGCTACCCGCAGTGGGTTTCCCGGCGCCAAGGGACAGATTAAAGAGGGAAAGAACTGCCAAGAATTCTTGCTGAAGAGGACCACCCTAATCATTGCTGGAAAAGCCAGGTTTTAAGTCCCTTGCGGAAGCGAAAAAGATCTGTTTCAGTTTTTAAGTTTACGGGCATGGCATTCCAAGATTTAGGACCTAGATGAGTAATGGAAAACGCTCACTCTGGCCATTTGAGGGTGAATGTCACAAAGCGCAGGATCAGAAATGATTATTGGTGGCCCAATATGGACCGAGATATTGATAATTTAGTCAGGAATTGTGTCCAGTGCTGCTATAGTGGCAAGCATCTTAACACCAGCTCTCCCACACCCAAACCTGTCCCGTGCCCAGCTAGAGTTTGGCAAAGAGTTGCGGTTTAGTTTCTTGGTCCTTTTCACATTTTGCCCAACTGCATGTGATACTTTATTGTTCTCATTGATCATCTTTCCAGGTGGGTGGAGGTAGGAGGTGCCCCTGAACCCAACTCCAAGGCAGTCATTTGTTTCTTGCAGGATGTTTTCTCCCGAGAGGGCATCCCGGAAGAACTACTAACTGACAATGGGGTACAGTTCACTTCTGTCTCCATGCAAGAGCTTCTGGTCAAACTGGTTGTTAAATATCAGCGCACCCCTCTTTATCACCCCCAATCGAATGGCAAAGATGAGAGGTTTAATAGGGTTCTGGTTGAATGTGTGCAGAGTACGCTTAATACCAATGGTGATCGTGAAACTGCTGTAAGAAACATGATTTGGGCGTATGAGATCACTCGCCACTCTGTTTCTGGTGCCATTCCCTTTGAGTTGATGAGAGGCAGAAAAGTTTCTTCTTCTTTATGCTCCTTTTGGACATTGGACGCTATCAGAGGTGACTGTAATGTATCATATGAAGTTTCTAGATTGCTTCCAGATAATTCCAATCACTCTAAATATGAAAAACATTGTCATTCTGGAAAAAGGAGAGTGATTAAGTCCACTGTTAGAGATTTGGCCAGGGTCAAAGATCCTTTGTTATTGCAAAAAGGAAAATCCAAATTCAGAAAACCTTGCTACATTGTTGAAGTGAAAAAACAGCTGTTCGCCTTAACAATGGCCAATGGTGGAATGTTTCAGGTCAAGCCAAGTTCTCACAATGTGGTTATTTGCCAAACTCGTTGCCTATGTCTACTGCTGAGTCAACTTTAAGGAGAAGTTGTAGAGCTAGAAATGTTCTATGCAAACTGTGTGATTAGTAGTTGTTTTTTTTTTGTTTTCTTTTCTTTCTTTCCTTCTTTCTTTTTCTTTAATGTTCTTTGTGGTGGCCTTTGTTTTTTGTTTGTTTTTAAAGGGGGGTATATGTGGTGTTCTGCATATTGCTGTGTCCCCTCTTCATGTTCTTTTTGGTATAGAATGTTGAGATTGTTATGACCTCCTACCAAGTGTAATTTTGTATTAGAATGTATGGGTACAGAGGATTAGAACACCTTGCCTTTCAGTTGGTGCTGATTCTCTGGGCCTGTTAGACCTGTGTACCTGTTTCTCAAATAAAGCTCCTGCTCTAGCTTCCATGCTGTGGGCCCCTTCTTTTGAGATCTTTTAGAGAACTCCTGTGCTATACCCTTGTCCCTCCCACTTTTTTTCTGGGGACCCTGCCCTCCTTTGACTGACTCTCCCCCAAAACTTTCTTGTGGACCCTGGTACTCTCCCAGCGGTCCGCCTCCATAGCAAGCTTCCTGGGGTCAGTCAGCTTACTGCAAACCGAGTGCTGGTGCAGCTCTGCAGAACATAGACTAGACAAGTGTTCCCATGCAATCAAATTGTAGAGACCCTAAAGGCCAGTCACATTACTGCCCTTCACCTAGCCATCTAGTGACCTGCAGAAAGAATCTACACATTCCAACCAATTGTTGGCATTGATTTTCTTACTCGACCTAAACCGATCCCTGGACTTTTTAGGAGTGAGACCATACCTTGTGAGAAGGGCCTCCTTCATGTCAGCATAGGTAAGGTTACACCCTTTACCCAACCCCACTAAAATAGCCCTAACTTCTTCTGGGAAAAGAGGCCACCCTACCCCCAATTCTTCTCAGGGATCTCATTCATGTAGATGCCTCAGAACTCGGAAACCACCTTTGTATGTCATCCCCGTTCTTGAATTCCTTGCCCACATTCTTGGGGATGTGCACAATTCTATCTGACTGCACTGCTGGACTGCTGCCACCATCAGTGCTGGATTTGCTCTTCAAATCTAGCTCCTTGAGCCCACGCTCTGTGATTCTATCTTAAGCCTCTCACGCTCTATCTCATGCCTCCTAGCTTCACTTCTGTCCTCCTCCTCCTTTGGGGACAAACCACTGCTACCAGGCCTGGAGGGACCCCCTACCAACAACACATCTACCCTAGGAGTAGGCTCCTCTGCCTCCCCAATAAGATCTCCAGATTGTTTATTGGTCTAGGTTTAAGAACACTAGGACCGGGTAGGATTCATTCTGGTCCTTCAAGTGCATGGTTTTTACTATTGATTATTTGTTAGTCTAGGTCTTTAGGTATCCATAGCCCTAACGAGTACCCCCAACCAATATAGGTAACCTAGAATAGAGCAACAGCAATATGATGATGGTCTGAGCCATTGTGTTCTCGTTTCATCGTGTAGTTGGTTTTAGATGCACCAGAGGATCCCCACTAATAAAGGTGAAAACCTATTTACCTGTTGGTACTTTTAACTTTATCTGGATTCCCCTGTTTTGTCGAGGAATTATCTTATTTGAAAACTCTCTCCATCGGATTTACTTGGAGGTTAAGTCCGCCCTCGTGGATTTGCCCTTCCAGGTTGAGGAGCGGTTGCCAATGCTCAAGCATGTCACATTATGTGAGTGAGGCTTTCTCTTCCAATAAGATTGGCCTTTCTTCACCTCCCCCCTTGGGCTTACCCCTATCCATGCCAGAATTTTGGTGATTTGGGTATCAGCGATTTGTACCATAAGACTGATTAAAACAGCGTGCAGAAGCCACCATACCTTTACGTGTTTTGGCTCTCCTTCTCCTTGCAGGATATGCTGGTCTTAGCAGGCAGGCTGGTGCTCCAGGCTCATGGCAAGAGGTCTAGACATCCTGGGTGATGGCCTCTCACTGAGCAGGGAGACATGTGGACCTTAACCCCTAGCCCTAGCCACAGCAGCTAGAAGGATTGGGGATCTTCTTTCCAGGCTGGTACACAGTGCTTTTTAACCACATGCGGGACTCACGCTCCAACCTTTATAGTCCACATCCAGACACAGATGTAATTTAGTGTCTGGTCCTTTGAAATTTGCGTTGTGGGTGTTGACTCCTTTGAGGTGTCCTTGATAGAGTGCGCAGGTCACCCGACCAAACATAATGCACACTAGGGCCCATAAAAAAATTTTCATGTATACTTTAATCAGGTAACCTACACGCTGTTATCAGTAATTCAGATTTCTTCTTTCTAACTTCCGTGTACTGGACTTACCAATCCTTGTAACAGGTACCTAGGATCACAATGGATCAGGAGCTAGTTTTGGGAGTAGGTAGATAGCATAAAACTACCATGCAACATTTGAAAAACAGTTGAAATTAATAATAACCACAGACGCAAGAAGTTTTCAAAACCTTTATCTAATTTTCTTCATCCTCTATAGCCATGAGCTACAAATTTACACAGATCAAACTGTCTATAACTAGGATTAAAAAGATGGTATAGCTATGAATTAGAGTAAGAAACATTTAAAAATCGAAAAATAAAGGGAAGGGAAAAATAAGGAACACGCTATTTTAGATCAGCAGACTTTCACAACTTCACTAAAGGCGGGTAAAGAAAGGGAACATACTAATCAAAGTGGACTTTCGAGTTTCACTAACGGTTTATAAGAAACAAAACTTATGCAATTTGATTTATCCAGATGTGCTTGTTCTCTAAAGGGAGGGTAAGAATGGAACAAAGTATATATGCATTTGATTCTGTATTTGACTAAGGGTAGGGAGAAAATGGAACATGCTAATAGACAAGTTTTCACGAAAACCTTATGTATAGAAAACAAGGTAAAGGACTAGGCAATTATGCTTTATTCGGGACAAGAGAGAGAAGCTTAGATAGACAAACACCCACACTCGGTTATATTTACCTAGGATAGGTTAAAGACTAACCCTGGCCACGGGTCAGTTGGAAAAGGCGGGAAAAGGACCCTCAAGGACTTGGCTGCCAGTAGGCGAGCAGGTACAGCTCATGGACCGTCAGGACAGGATAACCCCAGGATTTGGATCAGGACTGGGCTCACCAACGGGTACGACCAACACCTGCAGCTTCGAATGCAACGCCTGCGCTACCCCCTCTCTGCAAGGAATCTGCCAATAACCCCGATTGGGTTCTCGAATCTCCCATCAAAGTGCTTCGCCAGCACTTAAGGTTTCCCAAACCCCGACTGAGTCTGTGGAAATTACGGACAGAGTGCTCCGCAGCTCTCTGTATCAATCACCTATAGAGTTTGTTGGGTCAGTGACAGGTCAGCTATTCGGACAAGTCGGACAATTTCTCTAGCTAAACCTAGGCTAATTATACTGTTTTCGGGTCAATGTACCACCCACAAATGTTGCAAGTGAAAGGTTCCCTAAATTCTGATTGGGCAAGGGAGGAGGTTAGGTCATGGTACCTCCTAAAATTTACACTTTCTCAGGCTTAATATTCATTTTCAAACCCACCCCTTACATTCCAGTTCCCATGGTATGAGGATTTTAGAAGACAATAGGGTACACTGTAAATTTTATACAAATGTAGCAAGTGCAGGTACAGTTCAGCTTCGTCTTGCTGGGTTGCAGGTCGCGTTCTCATGAACATCTTAGCCTTGGCTACCAGCTGGCTGACTTCCACTGCGGCCAGGTTCATTTCCCCCCCATCATGTGACTGGGACCATAGGAGCTTCAAATATGGAGTAGCAAGCGCCTATCAGGCCCACGGAGAACGATACATGAAAAGTAAGCGAAAACAATTTTAGAAACACAGAAAAAAAATAATACACTGTATACCGTGAGTGGCTATACTACACCCCTTACTTTATAATACTACTAGCAGCCCGTCCCGACGTTGTCCGGGTATGAATTGCTGCCGGCCAGTAGTATATTGTTTTGTAGGAATTTGTTTTGATAGCATTTCTTATCTGTGACAGGCCTGTGAAAAGCTCAGATTCAAAGTGCACTGCTGATGCACTTAAGAGTGCGCGTTCAGTAGTGTGTGAACTCGAGTTACCCTACTTTATTTTTCTTTGCAATATTATACAGCGCAAACTCGACAACATCGCATGAGCATAATTTACATTACAGAAGAACACATTCATTTGTGGTAGGCACGAGGAGACAAAGCGCTTTGCCTGGAATCACAGGATGTTGAGCTGATGCCGAGATTCGAACGTAGCTCCCCAGCTCTAAAGTTCGCAATTCTAGAACTTGTGGCAGGAGGTGTGTCTAAAAGTGTATGTCGGTGCTGGCCATCAATGAGAGAGACATGTGCATTTTTCAAATGGGTGGTGAAAAAATATGAGTATGTTGCTGGAGATGTGGGCCGCCGTGCCACCAATGTACTTACCGGGGGAGGGTAAACACCCATTACTCCGCAACTTTCTTTCCGCATACCATCACTCCCCATACTTTCATTACGAAAGTACCATGATTCCGCAATGCCATTATAACGCATGGCATTACATTTTATATGCTTTTACCATGCATCCATTTACAACGAAATTCGTTGTAAATGCATGAATGGTAAAAGCATGTTTTTTTAAATGTTTGGATGAGGTAAGTATGGGTATAGGGGTATATGTATTGGAGTTCTGAGGTATATGTTTTGGGGTGTTTGGGTATTTTAAGGGTTCAGATATAGTTTTGGGTTATGGGGTACAGGGGTAGTTTTAGGGTTTAGGGATAGGTATGGGTTTTGGGGTACAGGGGTATTTTTAGGGTTCAGGGCTAGGTTTGGGTTTTGGGGTATAGGGGTATTTTTAGGGTTCAGGGGTAGGTTTGGGTTTGGGGTACAGGGGTATTTTAAGGGTTATGGGCTAGGTTTGAGTTTTGGGGTACAGGGGTATTTTTAGGGTTCAGGGCTAGGTCTGGGTTTTGTGGTACAGGGGTATTTTAGGGTTCAGGGGTAGGTTTGGGGTACAGGGTTATTTTTAGGGTTCAGGGCTAGGTTTGGGTTTTGGGGTACAGGGGTATTTTTAGGGTTCAGGGGTAGGTTTGGGTTGTGGGGTACAGGGGGTATTTTAAGGGTTCAGGGCTAGGTTTGGGTTTTGGGGTACAGGGGTATTTTAGGGTTCAGGGTAGGTTTGGGTTTTGGGGCATAGGGGTATTTTTAGGGTTCAGGGTAGGTTTGGGTTTTGGGGTACAGGGGTATTTTTAGGGTTCAGGGCTAGGTTTGAGTTTTGGGGTACAGGGGTATTTTTAGGGTTCAGGGGTAGGTTTGGGTTTTGAGGTACAGGGGTATTTTTAGCGTTCAGGGCTAGGTTTGGGTTTTGGGGTACAGGGGTATTTTTAGGGTTTAGGGATAGGTTTGGGTTTTGGGGTACAGGGTATATTTATAGGGTTAAGATGGGTTAGTGTTTAAGGGTGTTGGGGTATTTTAAGGAGTAAGGGTGGGTTATGATTATGGGGTGCAGGGGTATTTAAAGGGAGCAGGGTGGGATTAGTGTTTAGGGTGTAAAGGGTAATACAATAAAATAATAAATAAAAATAATATAAATAATGCAATTTAAAAGAATAAATGTTTTAATTAAATTTAAAAAATGTGTATATATATATATATATATATATATATATATATAAATACACATATATACAAACATATATTTGATGTTTTAATAATGTACTTTTACAATGTATATGACTTTACCACACATGCATTTGCGTTATAATGGCATGCGTGATAAAGTCATATGCGTTGTAAAAGTTTTAGAAATTATGTCTTTGCGGAGTAATATTCCCCGGTTATAAAAATTGTGGAGTGATGGTATGTGGGATGTTGGTTTGCGGAATATCATCACATATTCCCGGGGGAGGGATAGTCCCTTTCTTGCCATTTTCGTGGAGGCGGGCCTTGTGTCCGGATGTGCGTGGCACGAGGCCTGTGTGCAACAGAAGTGGAAAATCTCCAATGTGCGCTTCAGGCGTCACCGGAAGTTAAGGCGAGATTACATTTCCTGCACAATGGCCCCTGTTTCCGCTCCATCCGGCCCTTGGGAATAGCGCCATGCCTGACCTCCATACAGTAAAGCAGGTGCACATCACTGGGAGCGCGGGGCAAGCACACCCGGAGCTGGAATGTACAGAACCTGGGAAGAAAAAACAATGGAATATTGGGCACAACTCTTGCTTTTTTTTCCGTAATCCCGCGCCCCGCACACGCCCACAGCACACGATATGAGACATGGCATGAAGGGCGGAACGTACCACACGCCCCCAGGGTTTGTCACGCCCACAGCACAACGCAGACACGCCCATAAGGGGCTACTTTGCTGGCACGGTTCTTTTACTTTTTAAATGTATATGGTGGGCGTCTGCATAGCCTATTTCCTTCTGCTGCAACTGCCCTTTCCAACGCTCAATTGGGTGTTGTGATTGGTGCTGTGGTTCCTGAGATTACCCGCCTCAAAGGTTTGGGCTCTCTCTTTATTATATTAGTATAGATAGCATTAAGAGTTAGACAGAACAGACAGCTTTGCAAAAGCGGCAATGCAAGCACGGAGCATGTGAGAAAACAAAGTGGCCATTTTAGCAATACTGCGCATGAGCAACAAGTTCCCTCCAGAACTCAACTCAACTCAACTCATGGGTATGACCAACTCATGCGCAGACTAAATTCCCGCAAAGCAGCGACCATTTTAAAGGCAAGCGTTATTACTGTTTAGTAAACACATAAGCAAGCTTCTCTGGGACACCCCGTGTAGTGTAAAATGTGCAATATTAGTGAGACAAACAAATTGATTACAGAGTTAAGGTTACTTGAGGTTCATGAATTCAAGCAAGTCGCGTAAAGTGCGAATACTTGCTCCATCATCCTCTCCTCTGTCCAGGCCTTTGTCAAAGCGGCAGTTAGCTACAGCAGGAGCATCTGCAGTTCGGTTTGATCTAACACATTGGCCAATGGAGCAACTGGGTATCACACCTGGCTGTCCGCCTCCATTGAAATATGCCTTACAGAGATTAAAAGGGCCAATCCCTCCCTTCTATTATGATTCCCTCGCCATTCAGTGTCAACCTCATCAGATTTAACATCTTTCTTGACAATGGCAGAGGTCTTACTGACCAGTAAGTCTTTCTTGAATCAAAGTGACCTTCAATGTGCACAGAGGAAGCTCTGCTCTTCCCGGTCTAGGGTGTTGCAGTCTTCACCTCCACCTAGCGTTTCCAGGAACTGGGCTTCCAAAATGGAAACACAGACCTCCATGTCATGTACAATCCTTAGGCACACAAACAACACAGCACGCACACGCAAGCATCACACGCTGCACAGCGCTACATACAGACATCATATAGACCGGGATAAGTTAAGTACACAGCCCCGACCTTTATATGATTGGGCCGGTATGCACCACTCCTATGATACAGGTAACACGGCCTGTTCACACCACTGATTGCTATAAAAAAATGGTTGTGATGCCACCACTACGCACCTGTAACTTAACACCTGGCAAGCACTGTAATCCTCTACAAGTAAGAGTGTAACCATTGGAGCGCCGCTACTGTCTAACAAGACCACACCAACATGAAACAGGCCTAGGTCATGGCGCACAGGCATGTCCGTGTTTGCTCATGACCAAAACTTGGTACTAGACATCCATGCTGCTGGGATATTCAGGACTGGGGTCCATGTCTGTCACCATGCAGGGGACTTTTCCATCCCAACACTGGCCTTAGCCTTTTGACCTGTGGGAAACTTGCTTGTCATGGCCTGCTCCCAAGGTTTACATGATTGATGATTCCAAAAATATGACAGTAATGCGACAGGAGGTTGACCTACCCCATGAGGTTCATTGAGGCACAGAGGCCACATACATACATGCCAATAGACCCAATTCAGGCTGGAGACTCCTGATTATTGGAGAAAAAAATGGCTTTATTTTGGCTGTCTCCTGCCTCGGGAAAATACATTCTTTTTTAAAAATTTTTTATTTCAATTGTTTTTCATTAAAACATAAAATTGCATATCAGAAAAATACAAACAGTACAGAGCAATACAGAGGGGGGGGGTATACATTTTGGGGATTGGTTGGGTGTGCGCTGTATACCTAGTTGGGGTACATGCTTGGCACGACTTTTAGTATGCATTATTACCCCCTCTGGAGAGAGCTGAGAAGCTGAGAGAGGGGGTTTGGGGGGTGTGGGGGTGGGTTTGTGGGTTTTAGGTCCGGCGTGTACGCAAGTGTGCGTCGAGGGCTTCCCACATGTCGTTTTTGGCGTTGTGCTCCTTCGAGAATTTGCCGTGATGTTATCTGCGCCTCTGAGGAAGGTGACCCAGTTTATCCAATTTTTGAAGGTAGCTTTGGCCGTGTCCTTCCAGTTTGTTAGTATGATTTTCACTGCAGCTGTCAGTAGGATGTCCACTAGGTCTCTTTCCTCCTTGTTCTCTAGGCAGTAGGTCATGAATCCTGTAGCTAGACCGACGAAACTGATTGTTATATCTTTGCCTATGACGGCGTTGATGAAATTGTTCACATTGTTCCAGAAGACCCTGACTTTGTGGCACTTGAAAATGAGGTGTTCCAAGCTTCCACTTTCTTTGTCGCAGTTCCAACATGTTCCAGTGTCTCTTATGCCTGCTTTGTGTAGTCTCGTCGGTGTCCAGTAGGCTCTATGAAGAAGCCAGAATTTCGTTTGCGCAAGTTGCGGCGTGACCTTGTTAGTTGTGGCTGAATTCCACAACTTGCTTTTTTCCTCATCGCTTAGTTGTCTTGTTGTTAGTGCTTCCCATGTGCTCATCGCTTTCTTGTTCAGCCTGGAAGATTGGGGGCACAGTAGTCTGTAGATTTTTGCTGTGTGGTGGCCTGTGGCGTTTAGGTTGTCCGTGTACTTGATGATGGTTGGCGGTGTTTTGCTTAGGTTCGCCTTCGTTGTGGCTGTTTTTATTTTTAGGAATGTGTACAGTTCTATGTCTGGGAGGTCGTGGGTTTGTTTCAGATTCTGGTATGTGATGGGGGAGTTTTTCGTTTCGAGTTGATTTGGGGCGGTGATTCCTCCCTTTATCCATGTTTCGTTGTTTAATGTCTTGCCCTGGTATCGTATCCTTGAGTTGTACCAGATCGATTCCCAGTTGGTTCCCCCGATCCTCTGTTCAATTAGTTTGTCCACCTTCAGTAGGGCCTCTTTGGTGTGTCTGATGATGGGGTTAGCCTGTGAGGGTGTTTGCTCGCTGTGAGCAATGCTATTGGGTTTAGTCCCCCCAGGACGTTCCTTTCCACTTCTAGCCACTCCGGTACGTAGTCTTGTGTGTTTGTAACCCAGAAAATTCCCTGCTTTGCTGGGCAGGCTGTTGAAAAGTGTTTGAAGTTCATTATGTTTAGCCCACCCAGGTCTTTCGTCAGTCTCAGCTTCTGCAGACTGATTCTTGGTCTCTTGTCTCTCCATATAAATCTGTTTATTAGTTTGTCAAGCTTCTTGTGAAAGTGGTCTGTCATTGCTAGGGGCAGCATGCTGAGTGTATAGTTGACGGCTGGAGTCACCATCATTTTAATTGTTTCCACCCTACCCCACCAGCTGATGTGTTTGGGCGACCAGAGGTCTAGTCTCTCCTTTATCTTTTTCAGGGTGGCTTCTTCATTGTGTTCTAGGGTTGTTCTCAGGTCTCTCCTGAACAGTAGGCCTAGGTATTTGAGGGGTTTTGTTTGCCAGGCTAGGCCCGATTGTCCCAGTACCGCTCTTGTAGTATATATGTTCATTGGCTTGCACTCAGATTTGTCCTTGTTGAGCTTGTACCCTGAGGCAGCTGCATAGTCTCCTATGGTTTCCATTAGGGCTGTGATTGATGTGGTCGGTTTTGTGGTTGTAATGAGAACGTCATCTGCGTATGCTGCCAGCTTCACCGTTTTGTTTCTGATTTTGACGCTGGTTATTTTGTTGTAGATTTTGCAGTCCACATTGATGAGTAATATGGGTCTATAGTTTTGTGGGAATTGCGGTCTTTCCCTTCTTAGGGGATCACGATGATGTTTGCTTCTGCCATTGAGTCCGTCATTGTCCCCTGCGGATACAGTGAGTGAAAGTCTCAGCCATGGTTGATCCCAGGTGTCTGAGGAATTTTTTATAGAAGGCTGCGGTGTATCCATCTGGCCCCGGTGCTTTGTTCGGTTCCAGTTGGTTGACTGCCGCCTCGATTTCCGCATCAGTTATGTCCTCCTCGAGTACCTCACTTTGTTCGGTTGTCAGTGCTGGCAGGTTGACTCTACTGAGCAGGTTCTTCCCTCCGTCGGCGTTCAGGTTCGTGTCTGCACTGTATAGTTCCTGGTAGAAAAGTCTGAAGACTTCTAGGATCCTTTGTTCATCGTTTGTGATTTGTTGGTTTTGTCTGTTATTGCTGCGATTGAGTGCTGCCTCTGCTTTGCTTTCAGGTACGATGCCAGTTGTTTCCCTGCCTTGTTGGCTGAGCATAGATTTATGGCCTTGAATTTGTTTATCCAAGTACCCGCCCTCTCACTCAGGATCTTGTTGAGCTCGTATTTTTTCTTTGTTAAAGTAGTTAGTGTGTTTTTGTCCGTGATGTTTGCACAATGGCCTTTCTCCAAGAGGTCTATTTGTTCTTCTAGTTCTTTTATCTTCTTGTTTATGACTCTGTTTATTCTGGCCTTGATGTTTATCAGCTTCCCCCTGATTGTTGCCTTTAGGGCGTCCCAGATGGTGCTTTTCTCCACCTCGTCGTTGTCATTGAGATCCAAATAGTCTTTTATGGCTCCTTCGATTTCTTTTATGTTGCCTGGGTCTTGTAGGATATCGCTGTTCAGTCTCCATCGGCTGGTTGGTTTATCGTTGTGTTTCCCGCTCATTGAGAGTGTGATGTGCGCATGGTCTGAGATGGTTATCGGCGCTATTTCTGTGTGGTCGATCAGGTGAGAGTGCGTGTTGGACATTAGGATGTAGTCTATGCTGCTATAGGAGTTGTGCGGGTGTGAGTACAAGGTGTATTCTCGTGCATCAGGGTGTTGTAGCCTCCATGGGTCTGTGAGCTGAAGCTTGGTGCACACGTCTTTCAGAATGTTGGGATTGTGGGTGTCGTGGCTTGGTCAGTGAAGGTGTCTGTCTGTTGCTTGGTCTACGACTTGGTTCATGTCTCCCGCCACGAGGAGAAGGTCCTCTTGGAGAGTTTCTGATAGTCTTGTGGTAACATCTTCCCAAAATTCTTTATCATTCGAGTTTGGTTTGTATATGTTGGCTACGTGTATTGTTTTGTCTCCCCTTTTCAGACTCGTAAGTAGCAGTCTGCCTTCTTCATCTGTGTGTGTTTTTACCAGGGTCATGTTGGCCTTCCTGCTTACTATTGTGACTACTCCACGCTTCTTATTCTTTGCTGGTGAGCAGAAGACTACCCCTATCCACCTCGCTTTCAGGTGTGTGGCTTCTTCTTGTGAGAGCTTGGTCTCTTGTAATACATAGATGTCTCCCTTCAGTTTTGCTAGATATTCGAGCGTCTTCCTCCGTTTGAAAGGGTGGTTTAAGCCCTTGACATTTAAGGACACTACTTTGAGGTTTGTGGCTGGCTTGGCTGTTTGTGTTGATGTGCTCATGGTGGTTTCTTGGTGTCGCCATTTGTCTGTGGGTCTTCCAGGTTACTTGCTGTGGGCCCAATTGGTTTGTGCTTCTCGCAAGGAGATGCCACCCCTGGGCTATAGTTTAGTAAGTGTTGGGATTTAGAGATAATAAAGACATAGAAAAAAAGTATTGCATGCTTCTGTACTGTGGTGTTCGTTCGCGATTTCCCCCTCTTCCCCCCACATCCCCCCTCCCCTCGGTCCTCCTCCCTCCCTCCCCCTCTCCCCGTTTTTTTAATTCTGAGCGTGTGACAGCAAGAGTCCTCCCTTTCTCCCTCCCCCCAAGTCCTTGTCTATGCTGGAAGGAGAAAGAAAGCCCTTGTCCCACAATGCCTTGCATAGAGTTCCCCGCCTTAGTTCGATAGTTTCTTGGAAAGAAAAAGGATATGGTTTCACTGCTGCGTCTTCCGGGTCTGCTGCGAATGTTTGTGAGGTAGTTTGTTGTGTTCTTCTTCCTCTCCTCCCCTCTCTCGGGGTGAGTCTGGTCGTGTCGTCACGCTTGTATTTGTCTGAAAAAGACTGAGGTAGGCAGAGATTGCGTGCTACAGTTGTGCTAGCGCTGTACTGCGTTGTAGTAAGTGTTCATTATCTTCACTCTTCCGAGTTGAGGTAGGTGTGGCATCAATGCTAAAAAGGAGATATAAAATATACAAAGAACCAGTGCTCGCTGGCTCGGGGCAGAAGTGATCCAGTGACTTTTTAGGTAGGCTTTACTCCTCTCCGCCTTCTGCAGCATCTGACGAGGCTCTTCTCTTTGCTCCTGGGCTCTGTGCCTCCATGTTCTCTGGTTCTGGTCCCCTTAGGTATCTCTTTAGTTAGTTGGGGTCGTCGAAAAGGAGGGTACCTCTTTTAAAATGTTGGCATGTATGGCCACTGAGGCTACTACAAGAAAAGATACAATGTGAAACCTTATGTTACTGGTAGCAATATATGTTATTGTATATACTACTATCTACCTCTTCTCCGTACGTTGTAATGTAAAGCGCTCTGATACCCTCTAGGTCATGTTCGAGTTATATAAAACTTTATAAATAAATACTTTAACCCCTCCCATGCTCATGACTCCCCCCCTCCTCCCCCCCCCCCCAGCGCTGCGGCGGAATTACCGCCGCAGCGAAGGGGTTAAAATAAATACAGTTTGTTTTTTTGGATGAGCTGGTCTAAAAGATGATTGACACTTGTCAGATAAGTCATAGGCTTGCCACTACAAATGTGTCTCCTCGTGCATCAATGGAAGACTGCAGCACATACTCACTGGAGAGCATTTCTTAGTTGTTAAGGATTACTTTTTCAGTATTCCTGTGACGACTGCACCCAGCATAGCTGAATACATTGTCACCCCGGATTTGAGCAACAATTTCTTGAAGTTTGGAATACCTTATGTCAGATTATACGGTGGATACCAATTTAGTGTGACGGATTCACTTACCGATTTTCCTCATTCCCGGCACACTGTAAGATGGCTGCAGGAGCTGCTCGGCAACCCATAGCCTCATGCTATTGTGTCCTTTCTTTATGTTTACTCTCGCCGAAGACACACCCTCCCCCCCCCCCCCCCCTCCTCTCCTCTCTTTATCATAGGTTAGCTTCTCTGAGGCACAAACCCACTTTGTAGTAACATTTGCTTCACTGTGTCCAGAATGTGACCAAGCGTCATTAGCACTGATCAACAGATACAAATGTAATACTAACGAATAAGGTCCGTTGCGAGTCTGCCACCGGAAATCTCATGAACTTGGGGTGATATAGTTTTTGTAAATTTATTTTGTATACATAATTCATTCATTCTAACTGCATGTTAAAATATACTTTAGTAATCCAATTCCAAATACGTTTTTTAAAAACGGGCTATGTTGAAAAAATAGTATATATTTTATAATTGAGAACATTGTCGCCCATGTTATGTAAGAAATTAAACACTTCAAAATGGCCGCCGAATTTGGCCGATTTTTATGAAGACGATTTACTTACTCCTACTATTCCGTTGTTATGACTGACAGACTGAATTACGGACAGTCTAGCGATGTGGGCTGGTGGTGGGTTTTATGCTTCCTCCTGATTAGGAGGCGCTCGGTGGCAGCAGCGAGACACAGGGGAGTCCATGATTTCACTCCTCAGAGCGATTGGGTTGTCCGAGGAAGGCAGGTGAGTAAACGCAGACAGCGCTTTGCCCGGGCGTGCAGTGCAGCTGGATTTACCTGTGAAGGGAATAGCCCTGCTGTATGGCAACTAAGTCTAGCGTGGTAGAGTTGCTCTTTTGGTGTTGCCTGATGCGGAAGTAGGGTGCCTCTGCTGTCCTGTCTGCTGGTGTAGTTGGAGCTGGACTTCTGGAGTTAGCCTTCAACTGCTCTTTTGAACGTCAAAAGGTTGTTTGCCGCTGTTCTGCTCAGGGCCAGTAAAGACCAACTTGATGTGTGTCAAGGCTATACAAGCATTTACAATGCAATGGTCTCGGCATTATCAAAGGTAGAGCTATTGGCATTGCTCATGACCTTTTAAAAAAAAAAAAAAAAATCTTAAATAAATGGCATTGCCATTTACATTGCCAATAGCTTAATCGTTAAATACATGGCATTGGCATTAGGTTAATCGCTCGCAAATGCATGACTTATTGCATTTACACCCACACAGAGCCACACACACACAAAGCCACCCACATAGAGCCCCCAACACACACACAGAGCCCCCCCACCACACACAGAGCCCCCCACACACACATAGCCCCCCCCCCACCTACACACACAGAGCCTCACCCACACACAGAGCCCCCTGCACACACACACACAGAGCCCCACCCACACACACACACAGAGCCCCCCCCACACACACACAGAGCCCCCCCCCACACACAGAGCCCCCCACACACACAGAGCCCCCCGCTCACACACAGAGCCAGACACACACACAGACAGAGCCCCACACACAGAGCCCCCCACACACAGAGCCACACACACAGAGCCCCCCCACACACAGAGCCCCTACACACACAGAGTCTCCCACACACACAGAGCCCCCCACCCACACACACAGAGCCCCCCACCCACACACACAGAGCCCCCACACACACACACAGGGCCCCCCCACACACACACAGAGCCCCCCCACACACACACAGAGCCCCCCCCCCCCACACACACACAGAGCCCCCCCCCCCCACACACACACAGAGCCCCACACACACAGAGCCCCACACATCCCAGTCTTGGTAAACCCAATATGCCTGGCTTTAATGTGCCAATTATGTGTTCTTGCAATTTGTGAAAAGCTCAATTCCACATTCTTGTATTTGCATAGATTAGCACATTAACACCAGATTACCGTTGGCAATGCTTTTTTTTTTATATATCTCACAGCACTGTATGTTGAGATTTTAGAACACGTACTTGAAATAATGAAAAATAAACTAGAACTCCGGGAATACAACATGCAATTGTCTAAAACTCCAGGACTGGCTCAAGTAGTCACGACGCCACTCTGCAGCTTAGCTCGCATGCTCACCACACAAACATCTGTTGTTCCTATGCATAGCACAAGCTCTCTCCTCACACACGCAATACACT
Source organism: Lissotriton vulgaris (assembly GCF_964263255.1). Lineage (NCBI taxonomy): Eukaryota > Metazoa > Chordata > Amphibia > Caudata > Salamandridae > Lissotriton > Lissotriton vulgaris. Next base: position 212,760,480 of record NC_141690.1, on the reverse strand, counting down.
CCTAATCTACATAACAAACAGATTCACACCTCTGGTTACGCCCCCCTCTTGCAGCGCGCAGTTCTTTGCACGCTATTGCCACAGGCACATTTGCTCCCACATAGACAGCACATGGTGCTCCCGACATTGCACACAGAGCACACGCATGAAAACACACACAGATCACAGGGGGCCCATTGCCATGTGATGTGAGACACTTCCAAGTGCTGATGGTATAATCCACTCTATATGCTGGTGCTCCTTTTATGCTCGTCCTAAACATAAAACTGCAAGTCCCAGCATGCAACCCACCGCTCGCTGCAAATCCTATAAAGGGAAAGATAGAGCACGTGACAAGAGGTCACATGGCGGGTATGCACACAAAAACAATGTCCCTCAAAAACAGACTCTCATACCCCAACCCCCCCGCACAAAGGACGCAACTACCAGGCAACACAGTAAACATCTGGTCGCAGCTGCCGAGGCAGTATGTCTGAACGTAGTTACTGTAGATGTAACTTGCTGTACCCTTGTAGTATACTACTGTTGGAAAGCGCCCCGATGCCTTCGAGCCATGTTCGCGCTATATAAAATAACAAGAAATAAACGAAACGCCCAATGCACGCATTACACCACCGCACGCGGGACACTCACCCAGAAGATGATGTTGAAAGCGAAGAGGGAGTACTTGACGCAGCAGCTCACTTCGGGCCCCCTGTATGGCTGCTGCTTGCTTGACATAGTGCAGGGTGAGATGCGGGTGGCAAGGGGAGGTGGGCGGGCACAGGGGGCAACCAGAGGGCACATACAATGACCAGTGAAGAGATCGGGGGCACACAGTAATGGGGGCAGCAGCATAGCTCCGCGGAGACTGCAGGGCCCTGGGTGGAGTGCCAGGCTCGGAGGGAAATAGCTGGGCTACAGGAGGAGTGAGAGTGTGCCAAACTATAGAAGCTAAGAGTGTTAAACTGCAGGAGGGGAGATTGCTGGGCAATAGAGGAGGAGGGTGTCAGGCATAGAATTTTAGATTGCTAGAGACGTCTGTGTCAGGCTTCAGGGGTGAGTGTCATTTTCTTGCTGGGATGTGAGGCTTGAGGCGAGAGTGTCGGCCTCTAGAATAGAGCGTTCTTCCAAACGGCGAACGCATCAGGGAGTAAGAGAAGGCTTGCCTATAGTAGGGTGGTCCAGGCTTGGAGAGAAGGAATGTGAAACTCAAGAGGTGTTGGAGTGGGGAGGACTAATGCGAAAAGAGCACTGGATGCGAAGGAGAGGGTGTTGGGTTCGAGGAGTATGGGATGTCAGTCTCTGTGAGCACCTCGTGACAGACTATAAAGGCAGGGGTTGGCATTCCTTAAATAAAAGTGCATTGTCGTCTCTCCGATGCGCCACATGCTCAGTCTCGAGTAAGGGTCAGTTTTACGTTGCGTTTTATTGTAGAGAGAGCACTGGCCTCAGCAGTCACAGATGTTCAGGAGAGCAACAGTGTGAGCTTGGGCAAGTGCAAAATACAGGGCGTGGAGGGGAGAGGGCTCCGCAGGCAGCAAGCCGTTTCTGGGAGTGAGGGTCCCGCGGGCAGCAGGCTCTGAGCGTGAAGGCTTCTCAGGTTCCGGGCTTGAGGGTCCCGCAAGCAGCATGCTCTAGAAGAGGGACAGATGCAGGAGGTTTGTTCAGACGGGAACAGTCACAATCCGAGCTAAGCAGGCGACACTCACCGTGGGGTTGTCAGAGCCAGGAAACACTTACACAGGGAGCACGCTATGAGAGGGAAGAGGAGCACACACAAGCAGGGAACGGGCACAGGCGTTCAGGGAACAATCATAAGAAACAGCCACTGCCTGATAGGGAACAGTCACTAACAGCCTGGGAGTACTTAGGGACACAGGGAGGGTTCGCACTCAGAGCAGTAACAGGGTAGGAGCCGCAGAGTGCCTGCCTGGCTGATCCCCGTGACTCGCAGCTGCCTCCCCAGACGCTGTGCCGTGTGGGCCTCGTAGCTCGCGTAGCTTCACACGGCGCGGACCTGAACGGCGCTCACCTGCACATTTAATTTTAGCCTTGTAGCAGCTCTTGGGAGGCACCCCCCACACTCACAACTGCCGATCAGAGCCCAGCCAGAGGATTAGGAGGGAGGAAAGCAGCGTGAGGCGGCGCCGACAATGGGGGGCGGGGGGGTGGAGCACGAGGAGCGCTCTGCGCGTGCTGCCCTCAGGCTCGTGGGCTCAAGCGCTGTTTGCAACGGCCGGGGTAGGCAGGAAAACGGCTCACCTTCACTGCGGTGCTGGACAGGCAACAATGGCGGCCAAAAGCTTCTGAAAATTTTCGGGTTCGGGGGCGTGGTTTTGCTGTCCTGAGTGACGGAAGACGTCACTGTCTAAAGAACAGCAAGACTTACGCCCCCAAATCCGAAAACGACGGAGCTTCTTTGGAGGGGAGGGCTCTCTCCTCCAATGGCTGGCCTCCGTTTAGGAAGCCAGCCAATGGAGGAGAGACAGGGCAGGGAGGCGGGTTCCTACTAAGGGTCATTAAATCTCCGACCCCAGACTGCGCAAGCGCAGCCTTTAGGTCCGAGACCTAAAAAAGGCCAGACGTCATTACACTTTAAGCACCATCCATTCTCATACATGAGAATGGCGCCGTATGTGTAATAACATCCTGCTTCTACTTATGACTGATACTTAAATATTAGTATGATTCAAACTGAATCATTTTATGTCTTCATTACCTAAGAATAATGCACACAAATACTTCTGCTTAGTTATTTTTAAATGCTTGTTTCTTTCAATATAGGTCTTGCAATGGGTATATTGAACTATTTCTGGTGTACAAAATATAGCTCATATAGACCATGACATTCCGACTCTTCTAAGTAAATCTAGTTGGCTGGGCATTCTTACACAAACAATTATTTAGTCAGACCACTACCTCTTTGCCTTCCTACACAGAACACGTAAACTCACCCCGACTAAAATCATCCTGCCCTCAACTAAATCTTGACCTCGGAACAAGCTAAATTTAAAGGACATCTCAAGAAGGCTTTTGATCTCCTAATCCCACTGAAAACATATATGCATAACAAAGAAAGCATGCCCCTTGGATAAATGCAGAATAATAAAACATCAAAAAACAAATTGGTAAACTTTAACGCAACTGGCTCAAAACAAACCAGCTTCAAGATGTGCCTGCACAGACACAACCAAATATTTCTACAATCAAAAAGGCAAAAAACAGTACTATTCCAAACGATTTCCCAATGTAAAGTGTGCTAATAAAGAGTTCCGTAAGTCTAAATGCACAGATGCTACCTACCCTATTTCTCAAGATTTCTGTAACTGGCAAATCATTACACAACTAACTTTAACATGATGGATTCTTATTTGGATGAAAGCAAGGGAGACTGCGGGCTGTGGGGGGAATGGGCTTCCCCTCACGCAGCCCCTAATGAGGGAGAAGCTGTGGGGGCGTGGTGTGGTCCAGGTGGGCACCTGGACATGCCACTATATAGTTAAATAAAAAGATAAAAATGCACTGGTGGCCGCTGTCCCCAAACATCAAAATGGTATGGGCACCCCGTGGATAAAAAAACAAAACCAAGCCGGCTCCTGCGTTGCCTTGTGAAACCTGTAGGGTCACAGGGGCCCTTTGGCTCCCCCCGCTGGCCCTTAAAAAACGTTGGTGCCCTAGGTGTCACTGGGACACCCAGAAAAACAATAAAAGTAAATGTATTACTCACTTCTCCTTGAAGGATTGCCCCATAATGCCCATGGAGGGCTATTTACATATATTTAGTTTTTTGAATATGTCCCTAGAAGCGGCAGGGACATCTCCCTAGAAGACCAGAAATGTCGTTCAAGTCTCGTGCGTTATTGAAATCATAACCCCAGGAGAACTTACGCTATTTTTCAAAAGCATTTACCTGGCTACAGCTTTTGCTGCATGGTTTGGATTGCAGCGCCACCTAGGGGCAAGTTGAATTTTGTATTAAACACACATAATGAAAGCAACTGCGTATTTTGGGTTGTAAAATTAAACGTAGATCAAACACTTGCGTATTTTGGGTTGTAAAATTAAACGTAGATCAAACACTTTCTTTTATTTTTCATTAAACTACATAAAAAGAAAGACTCACAGACAACTTTGTTAAATATTTTTAAATCATTATTGAAATATACATTTGATTAAAATTATTCATAATTTTTAGAGAAAGATGATCTGTTTTACATGTAGGATGGGTGATGGTTTGGGTGCCTGTGGAGTTTGCCTCGGGCAGGTCCTGTGGCCAGCCCCCCACCATGCATGGTCTAGGGCAGTGCACAGCAAGAGGTTGGCTGCCTGCGACTGGTTAGCCACAGTGACTGGCACTGTGCCCAACCCCGCCATGCGTGGAGGGAGGTTGGATTTACATATGGTAATAAAAATTACTTTACATCAATAAAACACTAGAAGTTCTCTGGAAAAAAACAAAGATTAAAGTAACATTATAGTTAGGTGAAATGTTCAGTAACAATGTGACGTTTTAAACTAAAAAAACACAGGATTTCATCAGTTACAGTTGTCTAAAGTAACTATTAGTCATATCCTGAGGTAACTATAACTCGTCCCTTTGCCATTATTATTATTATTATTATTATTACATTTCTTATATAGCGCCAGAATCGACCCCCGAAGGGGTATCTCCGCGCTTGCCTTGGGAACCCGTCCTGGTTTTTCCCTGTGAGATAGCCCCTACAGGGCATCCCCAAGGTGAAAGCCAGGCATCCCGCCGCGGGGGGCCGTTGTGGAGATTAAGCAAGCTTAATGCCCAGAGTTGCAGAGTGTGAACCCATGATTAGGTCAGGCACCGAAGCGAGAATTATCGAGTCCGTGGACATTTGAGCTCAACACCCTGCCGCGTCGGGAATCGAACCCTGGTCCCGGGTCTGACCTCTGCTTCAGGGTCTGCCTGCTCTAACCAGTGAGCCACACTTCCTCACGGATTGCTAATTGCTGCGCATATTATGTCACACATGACATCTTCTATGACATCATTGATAATCACTGCAACATTTGCAACACAAAAAATAAAGTTGTTTCAACAAATCGAAAGTAGACTGTAAAAAATCAAAATTGATTGCTCTTACAACACCCTTGACATGTTTCAACCTTGCAGCTTTGATCACATGACCAGCAGTACAGATCCCTCCTCTCTTAAGCTAACATTAGTGATAGACATAGTGAAAGGACAAACTTACACCCATGGGCGCTATAGGAAGCTGGCTCTGTATGTACTGTACCAAAGTAAGGTATAGTGTTCACAGAGTCCAGGGAGTCCCCAGAAGTATAGAATAGGCTAAATTAGATAAGTATTAGCAGCTCTCTTTGTGGTAGTGTGGGCAAGCAGTTAGGCCCATCAGGAGGGTGTGCTAAGCATTTACTGCATTCACTCAATTAAGGACTGATTACACACACTCAGAGACAGAATCCAGACCAATTGGGTAAGTATAAAAAAAAAGGTGTACTTATTTTTTATTTCCAGAACCAAGCAGGACTTGGTACAGGTAGGTAAAATGTACTTGCAATTGTAAAAAATTGCAATGCAATTGGAAATAGATTTGTAATAGTTACAGGTTTTAACAAGCTTTAAAAACAGTTTACATTACATAGAAATTACTTTTGGATTACATCAACTTCTCGGGAATCCTACAATACAAGGTAATTAAGACTTTTCAGGTTTGCAATATAGTTTCTTATCTTTCATAAAAAAGTTCAGCTCGACACATAAAACATTTTTTGGAATCAAAACTTGAAACAATGATTCCTATGGGGGGAAAAAAGGATTAACGGTTAACAGGTAAGTAAATTACTTATGAGGGGGAGTTTTGGGGGATAGAACCAAGGATCAACAAGGTTCAGTTAGGCACTCAAATTGTACTATCAGCAGCACTGGGGCGGTGGGTGCGGAGTGCAGCGGCCCATTGTTAGCTAATAAGGCTAAAGTGGCCATTAGTCAGGGACTGCTTACGAGCCGGCCACTTGACTTGGGAGCAAGGCTTCTGGTGTTAGGATCAACACTGCAGTGGCCAACAATCAGCATGGGAGTTGCACCACATGCTGCACAGGGGTGACTGGGTGCAGAGTGCCAAGGCGCTGGGGACCATGTGGATTCCAATTGAGGTCTCTGGTTCTGCAAAGGTGCTGCAGGCTCGGACAGGGAGGCTTCCTGAAGGCGACCACTGACTGGTGAGCTAAGTTGGGATCTTGGGGGGTTGCCTTAACACCATCCGTTGGGCCACCCAAGGTCGTGGAGCGTCGGATGCATGGGTGTCTTTTTTGGCGCGTATTCTTACCAGCCCCGTTGTGGGGACCCTTCAGGTTGAGCATGCAGGGGTCTGCTTTAAGTTTGAGGTCGAGGATCACCACCAGATCACAGTTCAGGATCGCTGGGGAGAACGCCTCGTGTTGTTGGGCCACTCGAACTCTGGCCGTGGGCATCGGGTGCAGAGTGGTGCAAAATTGCAGAGCGGCCTGGATCCAGATTCTGAGGACGAGTCTTTGTTGAGTAAATCCGGTGCTCACAGGAGACAGTTTTCAAGGTGGGTGCAGAGCAGGTCCTCTGGGTTCTAGGGGACTGCAGGTTGCTGGACAAGCCAGGGTTTCACCATAGTCAGGTTGGGTTCGTGACAGGAATGTAGGGCTGGGCCCAAAGCAGTTGGAATCCTCTTTTTCCTGGGTGAGCACAGCTCTTCTGTCCTTCATTCTTTCTCGAATTGAGGAAGCAAGGTTCAGGATGGGGGTCAGAACCGGTGGGAGCCAGTTGCTGGGGACAACAAAAGGCAGGAACAGCTTACTAATGTGACATGCCTTTGAATCTTCCCTTTGTGGAGCAAGCCCATCCTGGGGGAGGAGGCATGACACCTCTGCTCAGGATGAGCTTTGTTTCTGGACAGAGAGAGTGGAGGCCCTCTACCCAGGGGTCCAGAAACCTGTCTGGTGGTGGCAAACGGCAGGTAGCCATCCAGGAACCACACCAGGCTGTTTGTTTTTCAGGGGGCATCTCTAAGATTCCCTGTGAGTGCACTTTGCATTAAATCATACAATGGCATCAGTGTGGGTTTAATGTGCTGAGAAGTTTGCTACCAAACTTCCCAGGTTTTAGTAAAGCCATTATGGAGCTGTGGACTTTGTAATGACCAGCTCCCAGACCATATAATCTTTATGGCTTTATTACACTTACAATGTCTAAGAATGGACTGAGACACTGTAGGGGTACAGGGTTCATGACATTGTACCCTCACCTGAGAGCTAGTGCACCCTGCTAGAGTGGTGACTTACCTAAGCCACAGGCAGTAGGTTTCAGGCAGAGCACACAGGGATGTGTCTCATTCGACTTATCCCTTTTCTCTGCTCCAAAACATGTGGCCTTTAATGGCTGTGCGTGGATGTGTAGGTGCAAGGCCTCTAGGGGTGGAACAATAGGTGCTGCAGCCCTTCGTGACCTTCCCTGTTTACAGTGCCCTTGGTCCCCATGGTACCTCTTACCAGGGGCTTACCTGTGGCCAGAGATGTGCCAATTGTGGGTAGAACAGTACAGGTTTGAAGAAAGAACACAGGCCCTGGAAACCGGATTGGCAGGGATCCAGGTCTAATCAATTTAAAGTGCATTATGTGTCAGGCATAAAGTGGGGGGGGGGTAACCATCCAAAAAGGAGCACATTCATACAGGCGCCATCTTGAAAGGGCTACATAACTTTGTACAAACAAGGGGACTTCAAGGTTGCACATTTCTGTCTATATTATCAGATCCCAAAACATCACATAAAAATATGAAATATAGCATGTAATATTATATTCGTATGGACAATATCATGAAAATGTAAGCCAAATTAATGTAACATATTCATATATGGCAGTGCAATGAGAAGTGAGAAAATCAGTAAATAACCTGATTAAAGTATCAATATACAGTGCATGCCCGTTTTTCTATCTTGTTTTCCTTCCCAATTTTAAAAACCAACAACATTAAAAATTAAGTATTGCATGTCCTTGTTATATCGTAAATGCTATCTCACATAATGGTCCTCCTCATTGTCAAGTTAGGCCCCCCTCAACTTGAAGTAAAATTCATAAACAAATGTATGAGGCAACTTAGAATAATGCCCAAGTGGGCTAGTGAGGGTAAGACCCAAGGGGAGAAATAAACATCAGGGGGTGCAATCCTAGAGATGTCTGAATTCAGATAATAGCACAATATCAAAATATATCAAGAAAAATCTAATTGCCTCTTGTAAGAGATATCAAATCTGTAACCACCTCCCTCAGTTCCACAATACTAAAAATGTCACCACAGTTGTGGTCACCCAGCATCACAAAAAAACATAGATTCCAAAAGAACCAAAGCACCAAAAGAAGTTCTCAGTGTGCCCATAACGCAGAGAGGGAAAGGGTAGGAACGTGCCATGGGTGTTGTATGAGCAATTAGCTTTTTGATTTTGTGCACTCTACCTTCACTTTTTGGAAACAACTTAACTTTTTGTTTGGGACGGACTATATTTTGCATACAGAGTGTTGCTCTCTACGGTGCTGTTACACCTCCCTGGAGGCCTTCCCTTTGAAGCTTTTTTGGATGATATATATATATATATATATATATATATATATATATATATATGTGTATATTTATTTATTTCCGGCAGCCCGCTCAGATCAGTCAAAGACTGGTATAGACTCCGTTTCATGTGCAAAGAGTTTTATTAATGAAACACGTCCACATAACGCGTTTCGGCAAACCCTGCTTTGCTCACATATATATTAACTTTTTTTAATTTGAAAAGTGGAAGTAAGTTAATATAATGTAACATTATTTTCTACGGGGTTCAATTTTAAGTCCACACCTTTATTATTTCCTATGGGTTGGTGTTGTGGTATAGGTGATTAGCCATGTGTGGTGCTGGACTTACTACTGGTCCGTTTTTAAACTTGTACCTTAAAATCATAAATTTGGCTCAACCCCTGTTTAACTTTTAATCAACTTTGCATTCCTAAATGGTGAATAGTCAAAAGTAGTAAAGTTACTCAAAAGTCTAAGAGTAAACGTACATGTGTAACTTACTCACAAGTATAAATTACCTTTGTGAATAGCCAAGATTATGTCAGTTTGGCTTGAATGATCTGTGCATGATTTAAAGAGGATGGAGTATTTCAGTTTTTGAGGGTGCAAAACCTATTTTTTTGAAGACAAACATCTACTTTTGCAGGGAACGCCCACTCAAATAATGAAATTGAGTCTAAATAGGTAGATCTCTCTATGTTTGGAGAGCAAACTCACTAAATTCTATAACTAAGTCTAAAAAGCACGTCTCCCTTTAGAAGAGCAGAATGTTGCATCCTTGTTTATGAGTTCTAGGTATGTCTCCAAAAGTGAATTTAAATGGAACTGTTTTGGATATATGCCTTGCAAGAAAAGATATTAATTCAACTTTTCTCCATTACCAAACCAGAGATGGATCAGAAACTTTCTGAATTGGTGGAGGAACTTACCACATCTGGAGAGCCGCAGCTGAATCCTGAGAAAATGAAGGAACTGAAGAAAATCTGCAAGTATGAGAACATTGAAATACCTCAAAATTTGTGGTATTTTCGTGGTGGGCAAAAAATGTGCCTGCCCCAATAATACTGAAGGTCTATGCTCTGTCACTGCTGTGGAGTAGAAGCAGGGGTGTGGGGAGGTGGATATGGATGGGGGTGTGGTGAGCAGGCTGGAGGGGGTAGTGGTAGAGAAGGATGAAGGCATATTAAAAAAATTAAACATGGGGTGGTTAGGGGTTGATGGAAGACAAGTGCGGGCCAGGTATAGGAGTGCAGTAGAGGGTGGCGGGCAGGAGAGCATTTTAAGGGTCTGCAGAGTCTGCAGGGTGCACATACATGTGTCAGGCAGGTTGCAGGCCAATCACACTAGAGGGGGTTCTGTGCATTTTAAAGGCAGGCGACAGAGGAATTTAACACCTCTGCTGCGCGCTGGCCTATTGCGAACCCAAGAAGGAGGCACACTAGGTCTACAGCCGGTATCGACCAGTAATCCTGGTCTAACCTTTGCCACTTCAAAGTACCTTGAAGAGGACACCACTTAAAACTAGCGTGATCTTGAGAAGGGAATCCCCCCTCTCACAGTTAGATACACTTTAGGGCGTGTAGACACATAGTCCACACTACACACCCACTAGTTTTAATCACACCCACACCCCTTTTTTATTGTCCTGAAGAAAGCCAGCATATCAATAAGGCACTGGCTGAAACATGTTGACATTCTAAAGGACGTGAGAGGTCGTAACTCGCCTCTTGCGTCCCACAGCCTTATTTTTAACCGCTGACGGAGGCCCTGTTAATAAAGTCTTTTACCCACCGGGTACAGGGACCCCCGCCAAGCCGTTTTAAACTCACCTTCTTAACATCCCTCACCGCACACACAGTGACATACCTGCTCCGCTGTATTCAGGCGTCGTAGCACACCCGGGACACGCTAGGTGTCACTGGGTGGGCCCGATGATGAAGCATGCCACCAACTAGGTTGGTGGGTGAGGGCTTTCTTAAGACACCCAATGGGTGCCACCCCTGACCAACAAAACTTACCTGAGTCACCATGATCTTTACAATGTAAACATCATACCACCCCATCCCATAGCTAGTCTCTTTTTGATTAATCTACATATAAACCGGGGATCTGGACTAGCTATCTGGTCCTCTCTCTCCCTCTTGATACACGCACCTATTGCGAACCCTCCCTTTACGGCTAAGTGGTAGCACGGAGTCAGTAAAGAGAGGGTGAATGGCATGCTTTTTTATTGGCATATTTTGTGGGCACATTAAAAAAAATCATAGAATGTTTACAAAAGTGCATATTTTGCGTTTTTTTTCAAATTGGGAAATCCTTGGGGGGTCTGTATAAGGCTGTTCTTAACATTGTATTGTATTGCACTGCAAGACTTTTGTCATGTCTTCTTGTGTTTGGCTCTCCCCTGGAGCATGGACCAAGTACTTGTGTCTCCCATATCCCCTTGCATGTAGCTTCTTTTCCCTCCCACATGCCCCCTTCCATATTGCTTCTTTTCCACTGCACTCAAAACTACCCCACTGCATGCTACATCACTCTACACCACTCTACTATGCACTGTTGCACTCTACGACACCGCAGTATACAATCAATCAATCAATCAAGACCTTTATAGAGCGCACTACTTACCCGGAGGGTCTCAAGGCGCTTGGGGGGGGTGGGAGGGGGTGCTGCTACTGCTCGAACAGCCAGGTCTTGAGCTTCTTCCTGAAGGAGAGGTGGTCTTGGGTCAGGCGCAGGTCGGTCGGGAGGGAGTTCCAGGTCTTGGCGGCCAGGTAGGAGAAGGACCTTCCTCCTGTTGTCGTTCTTCGGATGCGGGGGACGGCGGCGAGGACGTGACTGGCTGATCGGAGATGGTGTTTGGGAGCGTAGAAGTTGATGCGGTTGTTGAGGTAGCTCGGGCCTTGATCGTGTAGGGCTTTGTGTGCGTGGGTGAGGAGACGGAAGGTGATTCTTTTGTTGACGGGGAGCCAGCGCAGGTCTCTCAGATGTCCGGAAATGTGGCTGTGTCGTGGGATGTCGAGGATGAGTCTGGCTGAGGTGTTCTGGATCCGCTGGAGTCTCTTCTGGAGCTTGGCGGTGGTTCCGGCGTAGAGGGCGTTGCCGTAGTCCAGTCGGCTGGTGACGAGGGCCTGGGTGACCGTCTTCCTGGTCTCGGTGGGGATCCACCGGAAGATCTTCCGTAACATGCGCAGGATGTTGAAGCACGACGAGGAGACGGCGTTGACTTGTCTGGTCATGGAGAGGGAGGAGTCCAGGATGACGCCCAGGTTCCGTGCGTGGTCTGTCGGTATGGGTGCGGTGCCCAGGGCGGGGGGCCACCAGGAGTCGTCCCAGGCGGAGGGCAAGGAGCCCAGGATACGCTGCACCACTGTACGCCACTACCCTCAGCGTCTCTCTACTCAACTCTGCTCTACACAACTACACTCTATGCCATTCTACTGTGCACCACTCTGTGCAACTTTGCTCTGCACAACTCTATGCCACTGCATTTTACGCCACTCTAATCTACTCCAATTCACTCTATGCCACTATACTCTGCCACTACACTTTACTTCACTGCACTCTATGCCACTCTACCCTGCACCACTCTGTTGCACTCTATGCCACTCTATTCTGCACCACTTTACTTTATGCCACTGCAATCCAGCAATGACACTGTGTTGTTTCAGTTAGCGGTGACACACACACAGTGCAATCTGCAGTCAAGTGCCAAAGATAAACATAACTTTTTTTTATGTGCTATTATTGATTGTTTTCTTTTAGCCGTTGCTGTGGGGGCAGAGAGTTAAACATCAAACGCATACTGATTCTTAATTACTTGTTGGGCCTGGTGTGAAGTTTAGCGGCGAAACATGGAATGTATGGGGGCTCTTCCCAAGCTCTTCAAAACTTCTAGTCAACCATTGTTGGAATGGAGTAAATGGAAGAAGGGGTTTGAGGCAAACGTGGGAGCCGGCAAAGGAGACATATTTGTAGAAAAATGTAAACGAGTCCTGCTAAAGGACTGTCTGGGGGCTCGGTGTCCCCCATTGTTACATGAGGAGGAGGAGGAGCATGATTTGAATTTATATTCTACTGCTGTAAGGAAACCCGCCAATAAATATGGCATTTATACTTTATACAAGAGAGTTTGGGTCGGGGGGACCCAAGATTGTCGAACATAAGTAAATCAGGGGTACCCAATCACCCAGCACTATGACTTGTCATTCCTCCATTCAAGTATCTGTTGTTTGTATGTTGGAAGCTGTGGTCAGCTGAATGAGCAACACTTGATTTCTTCTCCATACTTTTCTCTAAGCTTTTGCTTTTGTGAATCCGAGGCAAGATGGCCCAGTAAGATCACGCTCATTGTTGAGATCTGAAATGGCTTGCAGATCATAAGTTGAGATCCCAGCAAAGCCAGCTCAGAACTTACCTCCTTCGGAGGCCAGCAAATGGAGTAGCAGTATATTTGGTAATTGTAGCAATTCAAGTTGGTGCATGTCATGGCCAAAGTTATAAATGGGAGAATTAGATTTAATATGTTGCAATGTGGGCTAACCTTTGATTAAAGCCTGACCCGTCCAGGATCAACCCGCTACTGTATATTGTACCCCCGTGGTTGTACATGAGCGTGGAAAAATATTGGTAGGCAGCATTACAGAGAATCTCTGTGACTACAGATACTAGAATATTCTTTTAGTATCATTTCAGAACACCTGGGTTTTAGGCTGATTTATGTGCAAATGATGGTATAAAATGCAATGACAATCTCAGATTTGTTGCTAGAAGAGAGACCTCTTGAATTCCTTTTAAAGACATTGGGCTTATTCACTTCTTTCGCTAACTTGGATCTAAGGCATTTTCTTTCACCCCGCCTCTTTATAAGTCTTCCAGCCGTTACTACACTCTAGGCCACTGCACTCAATGCCACTGCATTCTATGCACTCGACTCTGCACCACTCTACTGTACTCTATGCCATTCTATTCAGCGCCACTTTAATCTATGCCACTTCACTCTACTCTACTGAGCTGTACTCTAGGCTACTGAACGCCACTCTACTCCATTGCTCTCCACTGCAATGTACTCCACAGCACTCTATGCCACTGCAGTCTACGCCACTCTGCAACACTGAACTGTACGCCACTGCGCTCTATGGCACATTTATCTACTCTGCTCCTCTCTACTCTATACCACTGCACTGTACTACACTCTATTCTACTCTGCACCACTGTACTCTGTGCCCCTGCATTCTACGCCATTGCACTCTACACCACTCTGCATCACTGTACTCTGTCACCTTACTCTAATCTGCAGCATTCTATGCCACTAAACTCTACACCACTCCGCTCTACACCTCTCTACTCAATGCCACTGCACTGTACTCTGCACCACTCTCGTCTTCATACACTACTCTGCACCCTCTACTGCCACTGAACTCTGATATTCTACTCTGCACCACTCTATGCTACTCTATACCAGTGCACTCTGCGCCACTTTACTTTCTATCACTCTACTCTGCCAGTGCACACTGTGGCACTCCACTCTACTGTGCACCACTTTACTCTTTGGCACTGTACTCTAATTTGCACCACTGCACTCTGCGCCACTCTAATCTACCTTGCAACACTCTATGCCACTGCAATGTACGCCACTCTACACCACTCTACTCCACTGCACTCTACACAACTCTTCTCCCTGCCACTGCACTGTATGCTACGGTACTCTGCACCACGAAATGCCATTGCACGATATGCAGCTGTACTGTGCACCATTGTAATCTATGCCACTGTACTGTACTCTGCAGTACTGCAATCTGTGCCACTGAACTCTACACCACTGCACTCTGTCATTCTACTCTTTCCACTCTACGCCACTGTACTCTACACTATGCCATTGCACTCTGTCACACCACGCTGTACCACTCTACTCTAAGCGACTGCAATCTATGCCACTCTTCTCTGTTCCACTCTACATCACTGCACTCTACACTGTGCCACTGCGCTCTATGCGACTCTACTCTGTACCACTCTACTCTAAGACACTGCACTGTACGCCACTCTGCTCAATTTTGCACCATTATGCCACTGCACTGTACAGTATAGTACTCTACTCCACTGCACTCTACGCCACTTCACTTTACGCCACTATACTTTGCTCTACTCATCGCCACTCTACTCATCGCCACTCTACTCATCGCCACTCTACTCATCGCCACTCTACTCATCGCCACTCTACTCATCGCCACTCTACTCATCGCCACTCTACTCATCGCCACTCTACTCATCGCCACTCTGTCATGCCACATCACTCCACTCAGTTCCACTGTACGCCACTTCACTCTGTGCTTATGCCACTCCACACCACTCTGTGCCATGCTAAACCACTGTACTGCACTCTGGCCCACTTCTGTTGCTTGTTTTTGAATATCTCGAGACATGAAACTGCTTCTCTTGAGTGTTCTGAGGGTACAGCCTCTGTTAATGAGGAGAGTTTCTATAATGACACACTGTTGTGTTGATGTACAGGGTGAGCAAACGACATCCTGCCAGAAACTCAAAACCTGTGTATAAATAGGGGGGGTTTTACCCAAACATAGTTACTGGGACCTGGGTTCAATAAGTACTGAGAGGAAGGGGTCCCATATGTGAGTGTATTGTAATATGAACAGTTCAAAAAATATTTACAGAGACAATGAATGCATCCACATTGTTTTATTCACAATGGGAATAGGTATACTAAATATACTAGACAGCTGATCAATATTGTAAACGGTTGTACAGTGGCCCAGGGAGGGAGGGGGAAGTGATCGGGTGAGGATAGTGTGATGGAAGGGAATTAGTGACAGTAAAATCAGCAGTTAACAAAACTATATTAACAAGTAAATTTTTATATACAAAACAAAGGACCATTGGTTCAAAGCATAAATCAAAACATATCATACTTCACATAATACAATAAATGTAAAAATAGTGGCGTGAAGTTGACGACCAAACAGGTTATTGTCGACGTTTCGACCCTCAAAAGTTCGCAGGGATTAGTGGTGCCCTTGCTGTGGGGTCTTCATCAGGACAAAATACGGGGCAGGCAACCTGATTAATATATATAAAATAAAGGAGAGTTATATTCGTTGATAGAGGGATATGCCTCATATTGTACATTTAAGACCAATAAAAGCACACATAACTGCAACCGAGGGTATATCGTTGAGGTTATAGCTCGTGTTGTGAATCCTTGACTAGGCAGGCGTTACCATTTATTACTACCTACGTGGGGAAAATCTAAGAATGGTAGGGACTCTGGTTTAAAGGAATTAATCAAAAACGTCATAGTATTGTGTGAAAAATCAGCGGATTGGTTATATAGAGCGTTTGGAGCCGTGAGCTGGCCCGGGGGTCGGTGACTCTGGCACTATCTAAAACAAGATAAACCTCTCACTCTCAATGAATAGAGAATGCGTTGTTATCAATTATCGTAATTTACCTTGGTATGCAGATAAATTGGCACAAGGTCTAAGACTGTAGTTATCAGGGGATCACTCCGCGGTGTCTGTAATAGAACACGAAGAGTAGGTAATACATAAGCTTGTTGGGCTGTGGTGACCAATTGAGGGCAAAGCTATAGAGCGGGCTTACCCAGTTGATAAATAGGTATGGCACGAGTTCACCAGTATTGTTCTGAGAAGGTCGTTCAGTGTTATCTGTGAACGAACATAGGGAACCAGTCATTCTCAGATGCTGTCCTACAACAGGAAAGGAGATGCACGGCATTGTGAAATCTGTCCAATGGCTTACCCAAAGTTGAGGGATCTCGGAAAACGGGTCCTCTGGTATAATGACTCCGTTGTATTTGTGGGGCAATATGAGGGGGATCATTACTACCGCCCGTTGTCACGAGAAACCTAAGTTAAAAAAGGTACGGAGGCAAACTTACCCTACGCCGAATAAATCTGGCAGAGAACGCCGCTCGTAATCGCAATGGCAAGCCGAGTTTCCTGATTCTCATATTACTATGGTATCCATACCACGTGATTCGGGACTAGCGTGTAGAGGTAGAAGAGGAAGACAGACCCCGCGCTATTACTTAAAAGCCAAGGTTCTCGATTGTCTACAATGGTAGTGTTATTGATGGTATTGATACAAACATGACATTTAGATCGTGGTTAATATTGCAACAATAAACGTTGTTAATTATTAGCTTGGCAATTTAAATACATACTCGATATTTATTATCATGATTGTACACAATGAAACGATAGTCACAAATTATAAAAGAAAACCCGATAATGTTGTCTCGCGAATAATGTGAACATTTGATATTATATTAATCGGCACAGATCATTGTCTATGAGGGTGGTATGAATGCGGCGTACCTATCAAAAGATGGTAAGGCCATAATGAACAATGTCAACAATTCCGATGGTTGTATTGTATAATGTTAAATGAAACCACATTAGTGTTAAACCGTCTTTGTGGCGTACATCTCACAGTGGGGTATAGGCCAATTCAGTTGGTGGTCAAAAATGGCATTATCACATAATCGTGGATGGTATGGCGTACCTCTCGCATGAGGGTATAGGCCAATATAAACACAGTGTGTGCTACGTGTTGATATCTAGAGGGGTTCAAGACAAGGTTGCTAGTTGTGAAAAGGAGCTATCAAGCTCGTTGAGGCCTGTCTCAACGGAGTCCAAGAAGAACATCCACTTCAACTCGCGTGTGTTTAGGATACTTGTGATGTTGCCACCCCGGTGCCCCAAAACTGCTTTTTCTATTACCACCCATCGGAGGCTCTCTGGGGGGTGTGCTGCCAATTTGAAATGGTCTACTAGGGGTGCTCCCTGGACCTCGCATTTGATCTTCTCATGTGCTGAAGAATTCTTGCTTTAGCTTTTTGTTGTGTTTGGCCAATATAGATCATTTGACACGGGCATATTATCGCGTAGATAATGTTTGAAGAATTACAGTTGCTGTGTGTCTTTAGCCGGATTTTATGTTGGCGATGTTGAAATTCCTTTGTTTGGATTGCAGTGTCACAAGCCTTACAGTGGCCACATTTGAAATGGCCAACCACAGGGGGCGAATCCCACAATGAGGTAATAGTGGGCTCATCAGGAGTTGGTAGGAGAGACCGTACCACATAGTTTGACACTTTTGGCTTTTTTAAAAGCGTGTAACGGTGTCTCAGACTGGTTGACATCATCCGATATTAATTGCCAATGATGATTGATAATGCGTTTGATCTTGTTACTTTTGGTGTTAAATGTGGTTACGCAGACAATCCTATTTTCTTGTTGGTCCCTCTTGTCCTTGGGCGAGAGTAATTCCTCTCGTGGGTAGAACCAGGCCCGTTTCCTTGATTTCTTGACCAGTCGTCTGGGATATCCTCGTTGTAGTAGTCGGTTGGCAAGATCCTCAGATTCTGTAAAGTAATGTTCTTTGTTGGAGCAATTCCTCCAAATTTGTAGGAATTGCCCGAAAGGCAAATGGTCGCGGAGAGCTCGTGGATGGTGACTGTTGTATTGTAACAACGAGTTTCTTTCAGCCGGTTTGCGGTAAAGTGTAGGGAGTAATATTCCTGATTGCTCATAGATGGTAATGTCCAGAAAATCTATGGTCTGTTTGGATCGTGAATTTAAGATGTGCAGATTGATGATTGAGCCATGTGAAAAAAGAGGATAGTCCCTCCAAATCGCCGTTCCAAATTAGAAGAATATCATCAGTGTATCACATCCAGAAACCGAGTTGGTCTCTGAATGGATTAACTTGATTTAGGACAGTGTCTTCCTCGAAGGCCGCCATGTAGAGAATCGCCACATCAGGAGCAAATGGAGCCCCCTTTGCTACTCCAGATGTCTGAAGATAGAATTTGTTTTTGAATAGAAAAAAGTTCTTAGTCATGGTTATTCTCAACAAAGCCACAATGAATTCCGTTGGAACTTGTACTGGGGCAGATCGTCGTTGTAGGCATCGTGGTATCACCATTAGAGCTTCTTGTTGCGGGATGCAGGTGTATAATGATACCACATCGCATGTAGCTAGTCTTTGGTGTTAAGGGTCAAAGGATGAATTTTCAATGATGTTAATTGTGTGCATGGTATCACGTAGGTAGGATGGAGTAGACTCAGCCAAGGGTTGTAGGAAAAAATCAATGTATTTGCCAAGAGGCTCGAGGATGGAGCCACATCCAGACACAATAGGATGTCCTGGGGGGTCCACCATACTTTTGTGGATTTTAGGTATGGTGTAAATCGTGGCCAGTCGAGGGTGTTTTTGATTTAGAAAATGAAACTCATTCTCAGATAGGAAACCTTGGTCAAGGCCAACGTGTGTTAACTCCAAAATTTCAAGGGCAATGGCTTTGGAAGGATCGGACCGCAGTAGTTGGTAACTCGTACCGTCATTCAGTTGGCGGAGAATTTCAGACTCCTAGGTGGATACATCTTGGACAACAATTTCCCCGCCCTTGTCCGCAGGCTTAATCACAACTTGATTGTTCCAGGCAAGTGATTGCAGTGCTGCCTTTTCCATTTTACTTGTGTTGTACCTGATATATGATTTGTCATATGGAAGTTGTTGCACATCTCTCCAGACCACCGCTTCATAAGCTAAGATTTTGTGTGACACTCAAAACCTGCATGAAGCATACACAATAAGACCTCATGTAGGCAGCAGGCTGAGTTCCAGCAAGGTATTGCTCTTCAATTACTTCACAAAATATAATCTCCGAGCGAGTGTTTCACAGGACGTGCATGCTTCGCTTGTAAAATGATTTTCAAATGTAAGTGTCTCTTGGGACAAAAAAGTCCAGGGAAAGTAGAAGAGATCTCTAAAAAGATTTGCTCTTGAATTTGCCATTAAACATGTGAGTTGTTTTGAAAGTTAGTGGTGTACTTTACATATAAAAAAAAAAGAGTAGGTAAAATAGACTGGGGGTCTCTGTGAGGGCGTTAAGTGGCTCTTAACGCACAGGATAATAATCAATCAATCAATCAATCAATCAAAGACATTTATAGAGCGCACTACTTACCCGTAGGGTCTCAAGGCGCTTGGTGGGGGGGGGGGTGCCGTTACTGCTCGAATAGCCAGGTCTTCAGCTTCTTCCTGAAGGAGAGGTGGTCTTGGGTCAGGCGCAGGTCGGTCGGGAGGGAGTTCCAGGTCTTGGCGGCGAGGTAGGAGAAGGACCTTCCTCCTGTTGTCGCTCTTCGGATGCGGGGGACGGCGGCGAGGGCGTGGCTGGCTGACCGGAGGTGGCGTTTCGAAGCGTAGAAGTTGATTCGGTTGTTGAGGTAGCTCGGGTCTTGGTCGTGTAAGGCTTTGTGTGCGTGGGTGAGGAGACGGAAGGTGATTCTTTTGTTGACGGGGAGCCAGTGCAGGTCTCTCAGATGTCCGGAGATGTGGCTGTTGCGAGGGATGTCGAGGATGAGTCTGGCTGAGGCGTTCTGGATCCGCTGGAGTCTCTTCTGGAGCTTGGCGGTGGTACCGGCGTAGAGGGCGTTGCTGTAGTCCAGTCGGCTGGTGACGAGGGCCTGGGTGACGGTCTTCCTGGTCTCGGTGGGGATCCACCAGAAGATCTTCCGTAGCATGCGCAGGATGTTGAAGCACGACGAGGAGACGGCGTTGACTTGTCTGGTCATGGAGAGCGAGGAGTCCAGGATGAAGCCCAGGTTGCGTGCGTGGTCTGTCGGTTTGGGTGCGGTGCCCAGGGCGGGGGGCCACCAGCAGTCGTCCCAGGCGGAGGGCGAGGAGCCCAGGATGAGGACCTCCGTCTTGTCTGAGTTCAGTTTCAGGCGGCTGGTCGTCATCCACTCGGCTACATCTTTCATCCCTTCGTGCAGGTTGGCTCTGGCGGCGGCGGGGTCGTTGGTCAGGGACAGGATCAGCTGGGTGTCGTCGGCGTAGGAGATTATGTTGAGGTTGTGTTGGCGTGCGATGGCCGCGAGGGGGCTCATGTAGACGTTGAAGAGGGTGGGGCTCAGAGATGATCCTTGGGGGACGCCGCAGATGACTTCGGTGGCCTCTGACTTGTACGGTGGTAGGCGGACTCTCTGCGTTCTTCCGTCGAGGAAGGAGATGATCCAATCCAGTGCCTTCTCCTGGATTCCGACGTTGCTGAGGCGATGCACTAGGGTGCGGTGGCAGACCATGTCGAATGCCGCGGAGAGGTCTAGGAGGATGAGGGCCGCTGTGTCTCCGTTGTCCATCAGGGCTCGGATGTCGTCGGTGGCAGCGATGAGGGCGGTCTCAGTGCTGTGGTTGGCTCGGAAGCCAGACTGTGAGGGGTCGAGGGATCCATTCGTCTCGAGGAAGGCGGCCAGCTGTTTGTTGACGGTCTTCTCGATGACTTTTGCTGGAAACGGGAGGAGCGAGATGGGGCGGTAGTTCTTGAGTTCGGTGGGGTCCGCTGTGGGTTTCTTGAGTAGAGCGTTGAGTTCGGCGTGCTTCCAGCTCTCAGGGAAGGTGGCGGAGTCGAATGAGGTGTTGATAATGTCCCGTAGGTGGGGTGCGATGATAGCGTCGGCTTTGTTGAAGACGTGGTGAGGGCAGGGGTCGGTCGGAGATTCAGAGTGGACGGAGTTCATCATGCGGACCGTGTCTTCGGTGCTGATCGGGGTCCAGGCGCGGAGGGTGGTGGTGGGTGGCGTTGCTGCGGTCGTGGCGTGCGTCGGTTGACTGCTGAAGCTGTTGTGTATGTCCGCGATCTTGTTGTGGAAGTAGGAGGCGAGGGAGTTGCAGAGGTCTTGCGATGGGGTGATGTCGTTGTTTCCTGCGCTGGGGTTGGAAAGATCTTTCACGATGTTAAAGAGTTCCTTGCAGTTGTGTGCGTTGTTGTCCAGCCGGTCCTTGAATGCAGTTTTCTTGGCGGTGCGGATCAGTTGGTGGTGCTTCCGGGTGGCGAGCTTGAGGGTGGTCATGTTGTTCGGTGTAGGTTCCCTTCTCCAGACTTTCTCGAGGGCTCGGCAGTTCTTCTTGGAGCTCTTGAGTTTGTCGGTGAACCATGGTGCTTTCTTGCTGCCGGGTCTGCTGGGCGGGGTCCTCAGAGGGGCGAGTTCGTCCGCGCAGTTGCTGATCCACTTCGTGAGGTTGTCGGCGGCCTGGCTGGGGTTCGCTGAGCTGGCAGGTGGGTGCTGGCTCAGGGAGGCGGCGAGTTGGTCGGCTGTGATCTTGTTCCAGCTTCTTCGAGCAACCTGTTGCTGGTGGTGGTGGATCGTCGTTCTTTTGAAGGTGAAGTGGACGCAGCTGTGGTCCGTCCAGTGGAGTCCTGTGGCGTGGCTGAAGGCGATGTCTGTGCTGGATGAGAAGACGGCGTCGAGTGTGTGTCCGGCGAGGTGGGTGGGGGTGGACACCAGCTGCTTGAGTCCAAGGTTGGCGAGGTTGTCGAGCAGGGTGCTGGTGTTGCGGTCGTTGTTGTTCTCCAGGTGGAAGTTGAGGTCCCCCAGGAGGATGTAGTCAGCGGACATTATGAGCAGTTGCTCATGTACTATGCACACCACTGAGAACTTCTACAAAAAAATGGGTTACCATGAAATGTCTTCTCAAAGCTGTTAAAAATGAGTGTCCAGTTGATTTATGCTGCATTTTCCTGCAGTTCTGAAAACGTAGTCCCTACTCTTTGATGTGTAATTTGTGCACCACACCATTTTCCTAGGCTCACTGCCTCATATGACTATGTTGTTACTCACAGCATCCTCTTTTTTATTTAGTTTGAAGACTTCAAGTGTCTGCATTTCGTTGTTAATATATCTGCTATAAGAGCTTTAACAGAAGTGTCGGTGTATGAATAAATCACCATTGTAGTCACTGGTCACCCCACAAATGTCATCCCTGTTATTATTTATCAAATGTTTATATCAATAATGCTCAAGATACGGGTTATATCACCAAACCAATGGTAAAACTGTATATTGCAAATTAGCAGGACTTAAGTGAAATTGCCATATTTCCTCCAACACTGACTGACCTGTTATGTATCAACATGCAATGACAGCCAATATTTTTGAATTTTGTACAGTGTGCTGTTGACTGCACTGTGCTTGTTTTTGTACAGATTAACAAATGCATCTGAAAAATGAATGTTAGAGAAAGAAAAAGGCTATGTAATTTTCTGCAGCATCGAGTTTCTAGATACGTTTGTTAGCATGTACTTTTCTAACCTACAATAAATACTCCCTCATGCGTTACAGTGGAGGTGAAAGAACACACCTAAAGAGCCATTAGAAAAATGTTGAGACTGAAATACGTCTGTGGTCTGATCTGAAGTTTGTGAGTAACAAGGTCTACAGCCTGAGGCTGACCGATCCGAAGCAAAAGTAGCCATATGCTGAGGGATACTGACCGATTGCCCCTTAAATGACATATAGAATACAATATGTTTGCAGTGACTAGTGCATTAGTGAGTAGTGCTACTACCATCCATGTCAAATCTAAAAAGGAACTGCAGCTGCGCAATACAGACTACGGAAACAGCTTCTATAGCTAACAATTCACCAGAAGTCTGTAGTCCATTCAGAACTCAGTGGCCAAAATCACTCTCAACCTCACACCCCGCACGCACACCTGAAGGAGCTCCACTGGGTCCCTATATAGAAATCGGCATAATTAAAACTCCTCACCCACACTTTCAAGGCACTATACAATACTGGCCCAGCATACTTCAGCAATTTCATCTGCTTTCACAAACTTTCTAGACATCTCAGCTCGTCCGGACTCCTACATGCACACATCCTACGGATACAGAAAACCAGATCCAGCAGTCGCGCCTTCTCCTACAGCTTAGAATTACCTGCCCCTACACAAAAGAGACTCCTCCTCACTTCTGAATTCCGCAAGAAGCTGAAGACCTGTGTTTTTGAACAGTCCTACCAGTCTCTCGGTTAGGTTAGACTCGCACCTAGATCCAGGATCCCCTCAGGTGCACTCTACAAATTAGCATAACATAATTATACTGCTTTATATATGATTTGTTATAGCCACTTTCACAAAATGCCGCCATTACTTAATTTGAAATAATATGAGGGGAGGTAAATCCGTATTTCAGTCCTTCTCTTTTTTTTTCTTTTTAAATTTCTTTATTGCTTTATTTTAACAACATACAGAGGCAGTTGAAATATGGCGAAACGAAGATGTGATAGTCCAACATTTCTCTAATCAAATAAAACGTATCATGTCCAGTACAATAGATATTTCCGCATCCACAGTCATGTTAATAGTCCAGTTATATGTACATAGCTGCTTACTCCCCACTGAATAATATATAAAGATTGCCGATCATATAAACCCTCCACCTGTCATCAATAATCAATTTGCCATGTTCTCTCAAGCCGTTCCCCAGTATGCTAATCGCCTGACGCTATTCCTGCCCCCCTTTGCTGGATTGTGTCTCTTTCTCTGCTTGCTGTCGGGGATAGTCTCTTAAAAGTTGCCAAATGTCTTTGGGGCGGGATGTAGGTGGCAGTAGGCTTGCGTATAAGTCACTGGTGGTGTCACAGTAGGACATGCTCTTGAGCCATAGATTAACTGTAGGATTTTATTGAGTGCCCCAGTGGAGCGATGTTCCCGCTTCGCTAGAAGCATTGCAATTGCCACAAATCTGCGTTTACCTTTGGGTAGTGTATCTGTTTAGCCCATCAATGCTAGCAAGGGTGAGGGTTTCAGTTGCGTCCCGGTCATTCATTGGAGTATGTCATGTACCTCCTGCCAGTAAGCGCTAAACGCACTACAGGTCCAAATCATGCGTATAAACGTAGCAGCCTGTATGTTTCATTTGGGGCAATGGTAAAGTAGGTGCTATTGATTATAGCCATCTGATGCGGCATAACATAGGCTTGTCAAAGTGTATTAACGTGTAGAAGTTTGTGCCTGTGGTTGAAGCACACTAGCTTAATTTATTTGCAACACCCCTTCCATTCCTTAACGGTGATAGGCTGTCCCATGTCGGTTGTCCATGCATTTCAAAGCTTGGCATCATGTTGTGGTAGTAGTGCAAGGCACGCCCTATATAACCTGGAAGTGAGATGCTCCCCAGTTTTATCTGTTTCAGTTCCTCTCTTCGTTTAATTTGTTAAATAAATGCTAGTACACAGTTAAGGACCGTGTTATTAAAAATGCATACATTATACCTTTTTTGTAGATTTTAATTTCTTTACGGCTCATCCTATGTGTTTGTATTTCACTAGTTGTTTGTAAAAACATTCTTATATACAGAAATGGCTACTTTGGTTTCTGAGTATCTGTTTCAAATGATCTTTTTCTGGTTGTTGCAGGGCGAGCCTCACTGCCTTGACTGAACAGTAGATTTGACATACATGTCTACATAAAAATGTATAAAGTATATTTTACAATTCCTAAATGCTTAATTAATTATTGTACTTTTTCTCATTCTTAAAGGTCATCGGATGAGTATATCAGTCATGTTTATCATCTTCTCATTACCCAGTTGAACGAGGAGCATGCAGAAATCCGCTTCTCTGCTTTTCAAATTGTGGATGAATTGTTCAGTCGGTCACATCAGTTTCGGACGTTGGTAATTTCTAACTTCCAGGAATTCTTAGAGCTCACTGTTGAAACGGACTATGACCAGCCGCTCCCACCACCAAAGGAAGTGGCTCAAAAGTTGAAGAAAATGGCAATTAAGGCAGTTCAGGAATGGCATGAAAAATATGGAGAGGCCTACAAGAAACTATCATTGGGCTATCACTTTTTAAAGCAGAACAAAAAGGTAATGTGTCTAATTTCTAACATATTTCTTTGGGTCATCGGATTACTCAAGTTGAGAAACGTACAGTGTACATTATTCTTACTTCGGATGCTTTCTAAAGTAGGATATACTTAAAGAATCAACTTTATAAATTTGAGACGAGTTGTCATCAGCATGCTTTCTGTGCCATAAAAGGTCACCGCCAAGCATGGTTACAGATAACTCTAGTACTATCTTCCCCTATGTGAGAATAGATATGGCTTTAATTTAAATTCTGTCTCTGACTTACAGATTAATAGACAAGATCAGTAAATTTAGCTCACTGGATAACCTACCTTTTCAAGCCGCATGGTTTCAGGTATTCAGATTTTCCTGAGTTCTTCCTTTTTGTTTGCTATGGTCTCCTTCAATATTTTTTAGGTCAAGCCTAAACAGCGCGTGCGCTGTTAGGCATTCTGTTGTCTGTACTTTGTGGGATCTGAATCCTCCCATGCTTTTGTTTGGCTTATATGTGTGTCATTTAAAGATCGTAGCCTGCAAATGGCTGCTGGTGGGTACATCTACCACCTTTTTTCGCAAGTACACTCCCATTAAGTATTGCCTCGGGAGCGAGCAGGGGCATGCAGGCGGATTGTTTTAAAAGCAGCATGGCACGCAGGTCTTTATTTTTTTTTCCAGCCACATATAATGTATTAATTTCAGCAGTGAAGCGGGATGGTAGAAACCGAGATTACAGATGCCGGAAACATTGCCTAGCATATTTACATGTGTTGGAAGTTAGATTTACAAAAGGCAGTAGATTAGTCAACATGCAACCATTTATAAACTTAATAAACTTGGTATTGAGTACTTTCTAAAAATAGTATTTAACTGTTCTGTATCTAATAGTTTACGAGCCATTACCTTAGCGATGCTGTCCGATGTACCCGAATTGCATACGTTTTTTTCCAACACCGGTGGTGTCTAGCTAAACAAAGCAACTTCTACCCAGCCACCCCCTTCCACATTGAGGCTTCAAAGTATAGAGTTTAGCACAGCGTTTTAGGACTGCTTCAGTTTTCTGTCTCAATGCTGGCTTCTAAGTGTTAAATATTGCAGTTTGGAGGAAGCGCTTTTGTCACATTTTCTGTTGTGTGCTGTGTGACCGATGGTTTACATTGAATTGGCTGTAAATATTCTGCTATTGTAACTATAATTGTTAAGAAAACACCTTGGTGTTCGTGTTTGCTACTATAAACAAAAATCCCAAGGCACTTTCTTTACCCTGACATCGCTTTTTTCTGACACATATCCTTGTAATGAATTTGTTAGCTTTTCATGACAGTTCTCGTTTCTTAATATATGCGCTATTTAATATGCATATAAAACGATAAAATGAAGAAAATATATACTCTGCTTAGTTCATGTTTACAATACATATGTGCAACTCTTTTTTTAGCTCCTGGGGTTTACTACCAACAGTACCTTTTAATTCTACGAAATAACACTAAAAAACAAACATTGTTGTTTCCCGTAAAATGATAAACAATGCTCTGTCCAAGTCCCGTACGCACTGTTTTCGCGTACGCGGTGTTCCCCTTTATTATAACCTGTGACCACTTTTGGATTGACTCTTTTAGGTTCAAAAGTACAGTTGTTATTGAGAGTTGCCTTCATTTTCTACGTTGAATAAGGAATGTGCTTGAGGTCACGTGTAAAGAATGTGCTTGGGGTAGGCAGGGTGTGTGCAGAGGAGAGGGACATGAATCTCATCAAAGCACAGCATAGAGGCTTTTGCGTAATAGCTACACTCAACGCTTTTCTTCGAAACGTTAAAGGCCATTTTATTAGGACAAGGTTGCAACAGTTAACTTAATTAACAAACATAAATGCAAATGTATAACTTTTATCATAACCATAAAGCTCATTCTCCCCTGCCATCCTAAAACCATCTCACCTGTTTCACTCCTCCCCTTTTACTCTGTGACCTCCTCCATATCCCCATTCTCACCTTCACTTGCCCTCCAAATATCCTCTCTTGAATTTCTTCTGTTGCTCATTTCATCCCGCGCCCTGCCGTCAGACACCTGTGTACCCTCCCCCCTCCGAGGGGTGGATCCACCCGTATGTGATTAGCAACCCTTCCAAAGTACCGCCAGCCAGGGATCCCCATAGGGTGGTTACTTGCCCCCCCAACAATTCCTGTGCACCTTTCACCAGCCCTTAGTATGGGAATACGCTGAGGCACAGCCCTACATGGGCCTTTAATGGGTCCAGCAATGCATCCACGTCTGGTGGCGCAACGGATTGAAGTGTTAGACAGAGGTCCAACATGCATTCCTATCTGCAGAACAGCAGCGGAGGACAGGCAAAACACAGTCAATCCAGACTGGTCGAAAAGATAGGAACCAAGGCTCGCTTAGCTCCCGAAGTCGAGGTGTGCCAAGGTGGAGAACCATGCGATCACGGTAGCATCTCTCCAAGAGCGCTTTTTCCATTTCCTTGGTGACTGGGATGCCCATTGTGTAGTAAAAATATTAAAATGAAGATAACCACTATCAGTAGCAGGATCAGCGGAAGCCCTCCTAAAATGCTTCCAAATAATAGAGTGTATGAAATCTGGAATCACTCTGAAGACTGTCCGAAAGGCGCTTAACAGTCTAGAACATATGGTCTTAAATAGGTGTACTATACACTTCGTATCAGACTTGTTAGAGATACATTGTACAATTTTTCCGAAATGGAAAGGGCAATTCGTTCTTACCAGTGCATGTATCTCAGCTGATGCCCTTGCAACCTGAAGAACAAAAGACTCTCGGGCTGAGGTCAAGGGCACATCTTTCTGTAAAAGCATGACTTTCATTCGGCTCAGCGTATCAAACCGTACAAAGGAAACATTCAACGAAGGCCATAACGGCGCCTCCATGACTGTGTGGGTCCATACTTGCATACAACTAGTAACCCTGGAACTTACAGTGACAAGATATGCGATGCCTGGAACCCTCCCACAACAACCTTGATCATTCTGCATTAAGTAACTCCCATTTGAGAGTAGCCTGAACAATGGATTAATCACGGCAGCTAGGGAACTCTTCTTCAAATGACCGGATAAGTTAGCTACTGAACCGTTACAGGGCCAGTGAAGCATAATATTCTGGCACAAGAGAAATCCACTCGAAGAATTCTCGCAGTCTGTACAGCTGAGAAACACTTCAGTGTCCTAGTTCCTGCATCTAAATCCATGCAGTAGTTCCCAAGATTCATGGATGAATTCTCTACCCATTGCTTCATACCGGTCTACCTGGTGGTGTTCTAGGCAATACTGAAACTGGAAAGTTGTTACTGGCAATGTTATATGGCCATGAATTAACCATTCTGTAGACGGTGCCTCTGCCACAGTAAAAGGTAATTGGTCTAATATCTCAATGCGCAGCATTGTATATTTCGCATCCCTTTGTGCCATTGCCATCTGCTTCGCAGTCAAATTATATGCAGATAATCGAGACGTTTTGTTGATATATTACAGGGCACATAACCAGAGCGCAATGATTGCAGCTCCAGCTTAATGATGCAAAAGAATGTAATTGTGATTGTCCACGTTGTAAAATGGACAGATCCTGTTCCATTGTATCTAAAGCAGAAGATACAATGTTGCCCAGTGAATAAATCCTGGATGTTAGTGTGGTCATGCCATTGTCAACCACAGGAAGAGCCTTTTCTAAGTTAATTCTGTCAATTTCACGCAATCTCTCCACAGCTTCCTGTTGAGAGATTTTCCAAATTTCATTATAAACTGTGTATAGGAAGCGTTTCTGATGTGGCTTTTCGGGGACCTAATAAAAAATCCCTAAGATCCATGTCATGTGAGAGTAAGTGTTGGTTCACCTGGGACAGTGTCGAGGTTCTTAGCCAATCTAGGCATAACTTCCTAACACTGTATGATGTCACCACCCCGGTAGTTCTCGTTGTACATATCGTAAGTCAAGCTTATGGATACTAAACCCTTCGGTGGTACTCCTGAATCTTGACTGACACCTATTTTTGTCGATTCGCCAAACTACAAAACTAAATAAACCTGGGGGTCTAATAGAGAGTTCAAGGGTACTCTAGAACGCTAAGACTAAGAGCCACAATAAGTGCAAGGTAAGGAGACCTTAGAGTCTTGGAAATGTTACTGAGAAACCAACACATTTAACCACCAGCAAGAGTATGTGAACCCCAATGTCCAGAGATGGATTCCCATCAAAGTTTTGGTAGTGATCTAGTTGTTATCATCTGGTCATCCTAAGGTTGGGATCGGTCGGCTCTGGATCATCGAGGCATGTGTAATTCCCATCTTAACGGACTGGGTAGCAGCCCACAGTTACTTGTAGACCATGCGTGAGAACACTAATTGGGAATGTGCAGTGCAAAAGTGAAGTGAAGATGTGACTGATTGAAAATAGAATAGAAGACAAACACCAAATACTTTAATAGCTGTAGGTCTCTTTCTCAATTAAAAGCAAGAACAGCGCAAAAAAGCAGTTTTATCAAATAGCTGCAAATGGGCCGACATGTTTCTGCCAAAAAGGGGGGACAACCTCCCAAGGCTTTCCTCAGGGCCTCTGTTCTAATAGGTTTTTGCCACTGCAAGTACGTGTTACCAACCAAACCATATATAAACTGTGAATAAATCAAACCATAAAGGATATATGTTAGGATTCCTCCATGTCAGATGGTGTATAATTCACCTACAATAAGCAAAAAATAGAAGGTAGTATAAATACATTGGTTATGCCATAAAAATAAATATAAATAAAGTGTACCATAGAATCCACAATTCCTATTCACCCATAGTGACAGGGGATAAAACCTCACCTCACCTGGACCTGTCTCAGGATGAAGGAGGCCACGCACTGTGGAGATAAGGTAGGATGCTTCGTGTTGGTGGAAGGTTAAATAATTCCATTCCTTTCCACAACCCCATATCACCCTTTATTATACTTAGCTCACACTACTCTCATTCACCAGCTCACTTTAAAGGCTCACCCACCAGCGGCTAAATGTAAATACCATCATTACAGTATTACTTATTAAAAAGAACACTTAGAGGAAGAGCAGTCCTCCTCCTACTATTCCTTCCCACTAAACAACTTAGTTCCTAAGAGGCTAGACCGTTCCTTACCTCTCCGTCGTTGCCTCAGACTGAGCCTGAGTGAGGGGGAGGCAACGCGGTAGAGGAGGAGGGTCTCTTAAATAGGGAATGGCAACAGGGGCGTCACCTACTTTCAGAAAAGCCCGTGCACGCTGGTGCGCATGATTGAATAAATCCAGCAAGCGGTGATCAGTGTCACGAGCCATGGGCATCTTCATAGTTTAAAATTGTTTAAAAAAAAATGAATGTTTTGTCTTTATTCCACTGACGAAGAAACAGCATTTCCCAAAGCCTTCCGGTCAATGTCTCATCGCGTACTCTCGCAATGGTATCGCAGGATGTAAAAAACTACAGAATGACGTTGTAATAGCCGGCAAAGTAGATTACCTGCTGCCGGTTAGTTCTATAGTTGAATTGCAGTATAGCCCAGTATAAGTCAACACATTACAACTAAAGTGAACAGAGTTACCTTAAACTTGAAGGGGCTCCAGACTTCATCAGGGTAGCGAAGATCTATTGCTACCTGTATCATACAAATTCAAGACTTGTAGCGTCCTCTCACGAGAAGATCCGCGGGACGTAACTGTTAGAACTGGCTATTTCTGGTAGGCTAAGGCTGACGCCAAAGCCAGGCAGAAACCACCATTCTAGTCAGGGCAAGGAAGTCACACGCCAAGATAACCCCTGCTCACCTCCTTGGTAGCTTGGCACAAGCAGTAAGGCTAAACTCGGAGGCAATGTGTAAAGCATTTGCGCCAGCGCACAACAGCAACAACATACTAGGCACACCACAAAAGAGACTCCACACAAGGTTATTATAAAAATAACTTTTGTATTGTAAAAACACATCAGATAAAATCACACATATACATTGTGCCAACTGGCACGGGCAATATTCACATGGGATTATTTACAAGACAGGGCCACATGGGCCACTGTCATATTCAGATATAGCACTTCTAGAATAAAGAATAATAAACATAAAATGATAATCAAACAGATCACAACCAGTATCCACTGGTAACAGGAACCAGGACCTTACTAGGACCACCTGTACTAAAAAAAGAAGAACCACCTAAGTATCACACAGCATTTAGGGGTCTAAGAAAGAATACATTACTCATGATGCAATAAACCTACATTCAGAGGAGTAGAAAAGACAACCACCTAAGAATAAACACATTTAGGGGCATAAACCAGAACACCTTACCCATGATTCAGAGGAGTGATAAAGAGAAACACATGATGCCATAAACATTCAGAGGTGTTAAGAATAGAGCACATGATGCAATAAAATACATTCAGGGGTGCAGCGCAAGAAGACACATGATGACTAAACATTCAGAGGTGCCAGAACAGAAGTCAGTAGCGCAAACAAAACACACAGTAGGCAATTACTATTAAAAGCATAGAAATCACTTTGCGCATAACTTACATAAGCCACCACCTGTGGCAGTCCCTAGGCCAACTGGCCTTGATGGGGCAAGGATGCCCTGTGTCCAATGTCAGGGCGTGCTGCCATGCAGCGCCAGTTTCAAAAGTACCAAAAGCCTAAACGTGGCAGCTGCCCACAAAGTGCTGGGCAACTGGAGAATCAACCAAAACTGCGCCAGGGCCCTCACTGGCCCTTAGGCGCAAACTGCGCCACACTGTTGGAGCCACATAGGCTCTGGGACAAGGCAGGCCCATCGTTGGAGCCACAGAGGCTCTAAAAACAATGTGCTCTCTGGTAGGAGGGGGCGGGCACCGACAATGTACCCCGGCGCCCCCCTCCAATTAAAATGGCCCCCCCAGGGAGCCTCTCGGGGCTCTAGAACGTTGGCGCGACCCGCTGCCAATCGGGGCCGCCCTGACTTGACATTCACGGTGGAGTCCCCTACGGGGGACTCTAGCTTTACAACATGCCCCCCAGAGCCTCTCACGGGCTCTGCAACCATGGTGGGGCGACCCACTGCCATTCGGGGCCGCCCTTCCTCAGTGCCTCGACCGGCATCTAACCGCAGCCACACGGAGCCCCCCCCAGCCCTGCTGACTCGCGGGCTCTCAGGGGCGGGCTCCTCCGGGCGGCGGCTCTCCTTCACTCGCGGTGGTGGCAGGCACCGACAATGTGCCTCGCGCCCCCCAATCCCAGCTACCGCTCCTCTCGCTGCAGGGCTCCCTCCGCTCACGGGAGCCCTGCAGACCAGCCGCCATCACTCTTCCTCCTCTTCTCCCCAGGCCCGGCGGTGATTACTCGGCAGCTTCTCTCCTCTCGGGCTGCGGGGGCGGGACTTCCGGCCGGCCGCGCTGCGATTGGCCGGCCGGCCAAGCACTTCCGGGTCACCACGGGCAGCGCGGCGGCCCGTTTTCAGACAGGCAAGCGGGCAGGCAAAGTTTCCCGAGGAGTGGGCTCCCTCGAGGAAAATAAAGAAATAGCAAATAAGCGAGGTGGGCACTCGCTAGGTCAATAAAATAAATGGGGTGGCACCCATAAATACCAATAAAACTATGTCGGGCAAAAAACAGGGTGGCACCTGCAATTCCCCACACAAAATGCGGGGCAGAGACACGCTAATCTGAAGCAAAAAGTGCTCCCAAGCGCTAGAAAACAGGCAGAGTGCCCCCAGCAGGAAAATCCTCTAGTATCCAGGGGGAGGACATCCAGGAAAGTCCAGCAAAGTCCCCCCCTCAGCCAAGGCAAGGCAGAGGGGTCCCCCAGAAGTCTTCCAGGCATCCAGGGGCTGGGCAGCGCCCGCCCCTGGTAGATTCAAGTCAGAAACAAGAACATTTTGGAAGGGGACACAGCCCCTTCTTATACACAGGAAAGTCTTTGAAGTCCTTGGAAGTCCTTTGAAGCAGGCAGTGTGAGAACCAGCCAGAACTGGTTACAGGGAAGTCCCTTCAGTATCAGGGACAGAGGTGTCAGTCGCCCAGCGGGAGGTGGAGCCAGCTTTGTAGTTAGGCAGGCACAGCCCTTCACTATCAGGTGCCATCTCCTCCCACTTCCCTGGCTGCAGATGCTGCCTTTCATCCATGGGCTGACTCAGACAACCATTTGGGCTCTCCATCCCCTGTCATCCTCAAACCAGACAGTCAATCCACAAGCAGGCCCAGGCACTCTGGGCCAGGCTCACCAGCCAATCACACGCCAGCACCAACTTACACAAATATGCCAACTTCCAAAAGTAGTACTTCTAGACTAGACACAGTCATGCCGCATACATCATTTTGCAGCATTCATTCTCACGAGTTCATACATACCAAACTCGCCCCTGCACTCCCCAAACATCAGGGACTACCATGGGCATACATATTCCCCATTCATTCCTATGGGAGGGCAGGTCACTCACCACTCATTCACAGAGAGCTCAAGCACTTTACACTGTAACACAGTGAAAAAGTGCGCAGAGGCCTAAAATCACCAACACCAGGTTCCATAAACAGGCTAGGAAAAAGCAAAAAGTCTAGGGGTGAACCTGCCCAACGGGCCGGGTCCAAAAGTAACAAACTACAGGATGATGTCATGATGGCCAAAAACGTAGTTCTTAGCTACCGGGTCCGATTATAGGTCATCCTGACTTCGTATTAAAGACCACCAATGTGTGAAATATGTCATACCTGCGGGCAGGGTGAGTGCTGTCAAGGGTTTGATAAGTCTGAAAAACAATGGACAAGCTCTGTACCAAAAAACACACGGAGTTTCATACCTGTCCAGCAGTCTGTTCCAGTCTCTACTGGGCATCGTTAGTTCACATCCACTGCTGTAGGTCACAGGCAAGTAATTCACAACATGGTCCAAGGGATTTCATCGTTCAATCCCAGAGTGCCTGTGGATAATTTGAATATCCATTTCTGTTCCTTTGCAAAGAGGTATTTTGATACATCCCTAATGTAAGAAGGTTTGTAAGGTTTTTCTAGAACCGTCCACTTGAAGTCAGTCTCGCTATGGTTCTGCTCAAGAAAGTGTTTAGTGAGCTTAGAAATATTTCTCTTACATCTAAAAGCACTTTTGTACAGGAAAATCATCTGTTGTGGTATGAGGCATGACCTAAATAGTGCCTCAGTTCCCTGAACCTGCCATTCCTTAGTATGCCAGCTTGATTTTATGTCTATAATGTTTTTCCATAAGTTGAAACCCTGTTCAGACAGCCGGGCAATAAAGGATGCAGAGTATATCTGTTTTGTGTTAGTGAGCATACTTTCATCACAGATGTAGGTGCAAGCATTTCAATAATATGAGCGTGGATCTGATGTATGAAACCCAGAAAAATAAGCAAAAAGATTTTGTGCAAACGTTTGTTAACTACCTTTCGGTGGTGTTGGGCAATGCACCTATTAGTGGTATGTGAAAACATTACATGGTGCTCTTGTTTTATGCCGAAAGGGATGACCATAATGTTGGTAACAGTACATGGTATCAAATCATCAGACATTTCCTTTTTTGTAAATGCTGCAAATAGTTCTAAATCAGACAACATGCTATTAACAGTTTCAAAATCCAAATCGTCGGAGTATGTAATGGAGGTGATGATATAATTTAAAGGAATTTTGAATTCATGTGGTATTTTTAAAAGTTCAGAGGGTCCAAATACATCATATGAAACTCTGTCCCAAACTATTCCGTCAGGAACTGGAACCACTGTAATGTTCAGATAAGGCAGGTCTCTTTGTTCACGATGAGATGTACATATTTCAGTACCAAGATCACATGTGATACTGCAGAGCGTTCTGGGAGATAGTGTTCATTCACAAGCAAGAAAAAGACAGTCACTCAACCTACTCTCAAAATAATGGGAGTGGTCCACCTACCAAGGGACTGGGTCCCAAAACGATCAGCAAAAGAAAAGGACCCTTGGAGAGAGATTGCTAATGATAACTCTAATTCAATACACACTTCATTCACACCAGTATCAAGGATCAGAGTGCCCCAAGATTGTACATGCCCAA
Source organism: Lissotriton vulgaris (assembly GCF_964263255.1). Lineage (NCBI taxonomy): Eukaryota > Metazoa > Chordata > Amphibia > Caudata > Salamandridae > Lissotriton > Lissotriton vulgaris. Next base: position 212,725,200 of record NC_141690.1, on the reverse strand, counting down.
AGCCATTATAGGAGAAAAAGAACTAAAATCTAATACAGTTTATTAATACAATTTATTGATCAATCAATGAAAATAATTAGAAACACAACATTAAAAGGATGTTCCTATACATATAGGATATATCAAATAAGAAAATCAAATTATTAAAAAGTACATAAGAGACAAAAAGGAAGTGAATCATAAGAAAAATATCATGAATTATGAATCCGATTAGAATCTATATATCGTATCTGACTAATATCAGCAGATAGCACCCTAATAGTTCCTCTGATTTAATTCGAAATTGTATGCGTCAACGCGTTTCGGTTTTGTGGCTTGATACGCACCACCTTTTTCAAGACAGAATGATACGTTGTCTCTTATTCAAGTTAAAATAATTCCTAGGTGGAGTCAACAAGGCTAAAAAATCTGAGCTCTCTACAGACTGCCCCGTAGTTTAGTTCTGTTAGAGCCTGTATACATGTGTATAAAACCTCGAGGAGCCAATCTAGGAGAGGCAAGTATGAGGTTTTATTTCCAACTCTCTTGGGATAGAACACAGGAAATTATAGCTTGACAGTCTGTTCCTTGCTTCAGGAGAGCGATACTGCAGGGCGTCCTGGATCCCTCCTTCTTCCCCGGAGTTAGGTGAGGACAGCCGTCATGGAGTGTAAACCAATAAAGAGAGAAAAAAAAAAGAAAAGAAATGGCGGTCACGCTAAGATTCTGAGCAGACAACTTGAAGGGGACAGGGTGTGAGCCAGTGACACCGGGACCGTCACCACGGGTAGTGAAACGTGCAGAGGGGCTCTTTAGATCGTCTTTAAACCCGTCCCTCCTTCTCAGGGGGCCTAACGCCCGCCTCCGCTTTCTTCCACCTCCCCCTGATTCGGGCCCGTACCTCAAGGAGCCACACTCCTCCTCCTGGAGTGTGGCTGGAGTGCTGGCAATACTGGATGGGGTCTGGCTCCCTTCCACTGGCGTCGGGGTGGCTCCTGGCATCGGGATGGCTCCTGACATCGGATGCTGGTCCCACAGCGTCTGACTCTCCTCCAGGACTCGTGTCGGGGTCTACTTCCTTCGGTCCGGTTCTGGTTTCACTGGACGTTAGGCAGCCCTGGTTCCAGGAGTAAGCGACGCTCTGTTGGGCTGCGGGGCTGTTTATACGGCGTTCTTCCTCCTCCTCTTGCCTTCCGATTAGGTCATTTGATCTAGTCACATGGAGGGGGGAAGCTGCTGGATTAAAGGGACCGCTGCAGTCCGGACTCGCTAGATCCCACGGCGACCGTAAGTAGAAAACCGGCATTAAATCAGTTTTCTTCCTCCTCGGGGTTAGATTCGGGTACCCTGTGACAACATGTTATGCTTGGAGTTCTTCAAAAGACTGGACTCATGGGGTAGAATTAGTAGGTCTTTTTTTTAATTCACCAAGACGGTGTGGTTATTTCATCTTTGTGTATATTGCTCTTAATAAATGATGGCTCTGCCCAATCGGGTAAATGGAGTCCAATATTGTAGGCAAATGCCGTCAGCAGCTGCTATGATGTATAATCCTCGCCGAGTTATTGCATGGTTTGGTTCCCAAATGCGGTGAACCTGGTATTAATACGGGCGAGGTATGTGGTTTGGTTACCAGATACGGCAAACCTGATATTATTACGGGCGGGTTGTGTAGGAGCACGTCGTCCTTCCGACTATCAGAAAAAAGTCACTCAACCTATCCAGAACAGTAGTAACAGTATTCCAGTTATTATCCAGAGCTGTAGCCTTTTTTTTCACAGTGATCTCCCCATTGTTATAATATTTTTTTCTTAATACTGGCATGCATCAAATACGTTTCATCAAATGATTACATTATGCTTTAATACAATGATATTCAAACTTGCCCTTAAAAACTGCACAATAGTTAACACCTTAGCTGCGTGTAAACATTTCTCCCCAGTGCTGCGCTGTCCATTAGAACTAGTGCTGAATGGACGTTCAATGGTCGTGCGCAGCACTGGGGAGGTAGCGCTGCTGACGACCATTGGCCGTCAGCAGCACTTAAGGGGTTAAACAACTGTCATCATTTGTTTTCAAGTTGCAAATAGTTTTAGGTTCATTTTATTTTGAATGCAAATCTAGCCTTCATACATTCAAGGCAAATTTGGTGAGCATTATAACCACTAGTGAACGCATTTTTATATTTTCTAAGAACAGTAATTCCAAGATTAAAGACTTTGTATTACTGAATCATACATACAGTTTTGAACATCTTTACAGATATGCATGCCCAACTTGCATTAGCAACACACAATCCTGTTTCCCTTAGCCATACTCTGGCACTGTAGAGCAGCAGCCAAAGTGTAGGTAGTGTGTGGTGGGTTAAGCCAATTTGACTAGAGGAAGTGAATAAATTGACCATGATGACTTGTTATCCATGACCCCCAAATAATCTGTCCTGTGCTGCAGGCAGTAGGAATGCCATCTTAGATGTGTTGTAACTCTGATTATGCAAACAGCACAAGAGGTTAGAAGTATGTGTGGGCATTGTGACCTTAACCCTTAAAGGCTTAACTTCTATGAAAAGTTCTGTATCAGCCCATACAGAGGTGTTCTGACACCAGGATAAACGGAGACCAAGAAAAATGGCTGACCAGTGCTTCAGAAGACCATAACATAATGGTACTTTCAGAGGACCAGGACCAGAAGTCCCTTGAGGGCCCACATAAACAAGCATTGGCAAAGCCAATAGTATTTTGCGTTACCTGCAAGAGACTGGTTTGAGTTGAAAAGGTTTTAGTTATAATAGTTTCTGAGCAAACCAGCCCCCCCTGTATTTAAGGAGATTTTTTTAACACAAAATGTCCACTGCCATAAATAAATTGACATTACAAATAATGCAAAACTTTGATACATTTTTCGAATTTTGCCTAATCTGAAATCCTCAAATTTTGCTAGCATAATTGGAATTTCTTCTCTAAGGGAGACTGTAGGCTTTCTAACATAGCTTAAAATGCAACTGTTTACCAGGTTTTACATCTTGGAGTAATTTTGTATAGAAGATGTATTTAATTGTATTGTAATTGCATTTATATAGCACTTACTACCCCTGACGAGGCGTCTAATTGCTTTTTCGGCGAGTAACACGCTAATCCGGGACCCATAAAACATTAGTGTTGAATTAGTATAGTGAAATTTGAAAGTAATTAAAGCGTGAATAGGTTAGTCAGTTATTTGGATTCGGAAGGATAGTGGAAGGATAGAAGAGAAAAAAAGGTTTGTATTTATATAGCGCTTGTTACCCCTGATGGGGTGTGAAGCACCTTTTTTTGTGCAGTAGCACGCTACTCACTTGGAGTGAGAAGGATAGTGGAGGGATAGAAGGGGGACAAAGGTTTGCATTCATATGGTGCTTGTTGAAGCGCTTTTCTGGTGAGTAGCACGCTACTCCGGAACCCATAAAAGGATTAGTGTTGAAAATTAGTATACTGAAATATAAAGTAATATGAGAGGTGGATGTTATTAAGTTATTTGGATAGAAAAGGGTAGCGGCAGGGTAGAAGAGGGAAAGAGGTTTTTATTTAAATAGCGCTTGTAACCCTGATGGGGTGTTGAAGCGTTTTATTGGCGAGTAGCGCCCTACTCCAGAACCCATAAAGGATTAGTGTTGAAAATTAGTATAGTGAAATAGGAAGTAGTTTGAGTGGTGGATGTGTTATTCGGTTGGATAGAGAAAGGTAGCAGAGGGAAAAAAGGTTTGCATTTATATAATACTTGCTTACCTCTGAGGTTTTGAAGCACTTTTTGGTGAGTTGCATGCTACTCTGGGACCCATAAAGGATTAGTGGTGAATTAGTATAGTGGGATATGAAATTTGAGAAGTGAACATGTTAGTCTGCTATTTTGATTGAAAAGGATAGTGAAGGGATAGGCGAGAGAAGAATTATTATTATTATTTTTTGGGAGGTCATAGCAGTAGGAGGAGGCTTTTGGATGAGTAAAAAGAGGTTGTGGATGGGGAAGAGTCAGAGGGAAGAGTTTAGAAAGGTTTGTTTTTGGGATCAGTATAGTAGAAGAGGTATCAGATGATGCATGGAGGTGTAGAGTAAGGGAGAGTCTAGAAAGGCTTATTTTGGGGATCATGGTAGTGGTATGGGGTTTGGGATAAATGAGAGAGTGGGTGTAGAGGATATATTGATAGATGTATAGGGTGAAAAATAGGGTAGTGCATTGGAAAGAATAGTAGAAAGAAGTTTGAGGTGAGTCAGAAAGTTGGGTTAGAAGATATATTGAGAGAAGTATAGGGTGAGAAATAGGGTAGTGCATTGGATATGCTGAATTAGAAGACAGTGATAAATATATATAGATCCATAAGTACATTGAAAGTATATAGATGCATAAAGGAGGTAGATATGTAGATTAAAGATATTGATAGAGGTACAGGATGAGGAATAGGGTAGTGCATTGGATATGCTTTTCAGGAGAAAAGTAACAAACACATAGATCCAAGTACATGGAAGGTACATAGATGCACAATGGAAGAAGTACATGAAGACCAAAGATGCACAAGATAAACTCCGGTTTTCAAGTGTTATTATACTTTAAAAAAATAAATTTTTAACACAATTATTCGACCTGTTTATACAAAGCAATACACAAAGATTGCTACATATCTATAGTAAAAATAAATTATTATATACAGAGGGATATGCTGTACATTTCTGTTTGCGTATGGTGCTTATGTAAGAAATAGCCAATTCTTGAACAGTTTTCTGAAGATAAGATGGCTGTCCGTGGGTCTTATGTTTGGGGAGGTAAAGAGTCCACAGTTTGGCTGTTTGAACAGAGAAGGATGTGCCACCCATGTTTTTTTCTTGTATCTTGGGATTTTGAGGCGAGGTGCCATTTTAGAGCGGAGGTTGCTTTGTTGAATGTGTTGGGTGATTTATTCCTGATGAAGAGCGATCCCATTCCATGTATTGCTTTGTGGGTGATACAAAGCAGCGTGAACGTGGATCTTCAGGCAACCGGTAACCAATGCAGGGCTTTCAATGTAGGTGAGATGTGGTCTCGGGGTTTGATATGTAAGAGTAGTCTGGCAGCAGAGTTGTGAAACCATTGTAGTCTTTTCATGGTCTTTAAAGGTGATCCATGGTAGAGGATATTGGCGTAATCGAGTTTGGACAGAACAAGGAAGATGGTAGCTTGGACTTTGTGTGGAAATCCCAAATGATGGAAAATTTGTTGCAGCGTTTTTATAGTGACCAAGCTTGATCTAGCTAGTTTGTCCACTTGGGCATTCATCAACAGCTTGGAGTCCATGGTCATTCCGAAGTTTCTCACTTCCTTCTATAGTTTAGGTGGTGAACCCAGTTCATCAGGCCAAGCGGGTCATAATGTTTCCAGTGGCCACACGTGAGTATTTCCGTTTTGGAAGCATTCAATTTAAGGTGGCTTCAAGTCATCAACTGATCCACGGCTCTGAAACAACTGAAAATTGGGGAATTTCCAATGTCTTTGGGGCATTCCAGTTGAAGGAGTATTTGTATTTATGTCATCTGCATAGTTATGGCATTTGAGGTGAAATTGTTTTATCAGTAAAGGTAATGACTTCATGTAGATGTTGAAAAGCATGGGTGAGATGATAGAGCCTTGAGAGACCCCTGCTTTTGTGCAGTATGGTTTGGATGAGAAAGGTGGGGTATGGATGATAGTAGTTCTGTTTCAGAGGTAGGACGCGATCCAGTCTAGAGCATTCCCCTCTATGCCGGCTTCATAGAGTCTTTGTTTCAGAGTGTCTGTGTTTTATCTATGTTTTTGTTTTGTTTATTTTATTTATTTAAAATAGAATATTCATGTCTGTGATGCACATACCATGGCTAGTTTGACGTGTTGACAGACTTGTAATGCAGTTTTTCCTAGCAGAAACCTACATGCCTAATCGATATTGAATCTAGAATTACTAAAGGTTAATAGTGACTCATTTTGAACACAAGTTTAGCTGCACATTTCCCTCTTTTTTTGCAATGCATTGTAAGATTAATATTTCGGTGTATGCCCTTGTTTTGTCAGTTGGAACTAGAATATTCATAGGTCTTTATGCTCACTTTATTTCTTTACATTTAATTGTGTGTCCTACTTGTTAATCATTAATATTCTTTATTGCCTATTGAGTTAAATTGACATCAGGCTTTGATGCGTTCTTTCTTGGATACCAATGGTATGTAAAGAAAGGTGCTGGTGTCCACTAGTCCAAATTGTATGTGACTGGTGTTTTAATTACCAATTACTTTTATTAAGAACCTGTAAGAGTTTGTGAGACAGTTATCCCACCTTCGAAATAAGTTATTTTTTATGTACATTTTTGTCTAAAATTGTCATTTAATGTAATATAGCTTGTAAGTAATTTCCAATTTCCTTAACACATTTATTTTGGGATTCATTTATGTTTTATACCTGCTGAGTGTGTTTGCAAACTTCTTTCCTTGATAAACAATCTTTGCAGACACTCTTACAATTAGACATTCTTCATTGTCATTTATTTTCTCTTGGTACTTTGTTTTTTGTTTTATGTATCTCATTTTGTTCCCCCTCAGGTGGATTTTCATGATGTGAGAAGCAAAACTTTAGCTGAAAGGAAACAGGAGGAGGAGAAGCAAAAGCGACTAGAAAATATTTTTAAGGAAAAAGTCAAAAATGCTGAAAAAGAAATACAAGGCAAGGGTTAACCATTGCTTGTGGGGAAAACAATTAAATGCCATTATCTGTTGTACTTTTGATGTAGCACTCTATAAATACGCTTTTGCTAATTGTGTGACATATCTGCTGTAAAGGACAACCACCTGTACAAATTTAAATCAAATAATAATTATTTATATTAAGAAAAAAGTTGTTTTATGTAAATAGTGTATCTGTCATAAAAACTGATGTTGTAATAGCAAATATTAAGGATCCAATGCAAAGCAAATTCATAAAACAAACATTACAATAGTGTTTGGAATTTTGAGAAGTAACAATTTATATTTGGTGTTTCATTGAAACTCCCTTTTGACTTTGGCACACACTTAAATTGTCTTCTTGGATTCTGTTTGTTCCTAAAGTAGCAAGTAGCAAAAACGTATTCAAAACAACTCAATATTTAAACCTCATGCAGAGGTTCATTTATGACAACTGTTTATCATTTTGCAGAAAGAACAGGAGACATCCAAGCAAGCTTGACTGAAATGAAAAATGGATTCAAACTCTTAATGCCAGATCCACTGGAGTTTTCTGTGAACAATGTTGAAATGGAGAATGTGGATACTGCAAAGGATGTCCCCATGCCTTTTACATTTGCTTGCAATCAACCGGGCCCAAAAAGCACTGATGATGAACAACCCTGTTGTAGCAAGGATCTGTTTTTTGTTCCATCCGACCAAAGTGCTGGTGAAAGCAAGCCTTTGAATCAAGAAGAAGGACACACATCTAAAACAAAAGAGAACCATGATAACAATTCGGACTCTGAGTGTGAAGCAGCAGTTGAGGAATCCTTTATTAGAGATCATGGCCTTGGATCCCATACTTATAACCTCAGCGTTGATATTTGTACTGGTAATTTGCTCAGTATACAACTTTGTATGTTTGCTGCCGTTTTTTGAACGTTCATGTATTTAATTAACTTATATTATACACCATTTCACCTATTTGTTTCTTGTGTTTTTAAAACTAGTGTTTATAATCAATCCCCTTTATTATGGCTATGGTGGTTATTTTAGCTACACTTTGGTGATGTGAATTGTAGTGTTTTGAAGCCTTTTGTACATTTATAAGAGACTGGAAGTGGTTAGTATTCATGGACCGGTTGCTTCACAGTCTTGGCTTGTATGTAGATGCATCTCACTCAACTCCCTATATATTTAACTTTCATTAAGTTAGAGTTGTAGCAGCTGGTAGTTTGTAGAGGCTGGTGTGTGGTGGTTGTGATTTTGTTGCCAAATCAGAATGTGCATGTCAGGAATTTCAGTGTGAGTTAGAAGACTTTGAAGTTCGTTTTGTGTCATCCTCGTGAGTATATTCGTCTTAGTGTTGTGTCCTTTTTATGCTAATAATTTGTTGTGAAGGTTAGTTTTGAGGTCTAGTTACAAAGTCTAGAAAGATGATCTTTCATTTAAAAAAGAAAAATGTATTTACAATAGATAATACTGTGGTGTGTAGTTCTGTGGTAAACTTCAGGGTGTTGTCTTGGATTTCTCCGGTAGAATCTGGTGCATATGTTTACAGGGCTTATTTAGGTGGACATGTTAGAATTATTTTCTAAGTGGACCTACAGTTCTTTTTTCAAAATAGCTCCGGTTACACACAGGTACCTGAAGAAGGGGACAAGATGTATTGGCTTGCTGATTGTAATCGGTGCTTTGGGCTAAAAAGGGATTTTTAGTCCTGGAGCCATTGCCTATCCTATAGTTTTTAGCCTTCTAGAAATGACTGTTAGCTGGCGCTGGGGTCGCAGATCTTAAGTTAGGTTTGCGTTTCAATACAAAGGTGGCTGAATTACTTTATAGTTCCTTTTGTAGACAAAGAATTCGTTGCAACAACCCCAGAGAGGCTATATTTTTCCAAAGTGGGAGAGTTGTACTCACAAGGACCTGTGTTTAAAAAACATTCTATGTTTGTGTGGTACTAGCACATTGTATGAGTTTTCTAAAGTTCTGTTTGCCCCATGAATCCTTAAACATTAATGGGTTACCAGGGGGAGAGATTGTATCATAATAATCCAAATCTGGGTGTGCATTTTTTTGCCACGCGAATTAAACAGTTGAAATTGATGTAGTGTCTGACATTTACTTGCTTTACCATGACTGCACTCTTAGCAAAGTAGTCATTCATTTTCACACAGTCATAGTGTATTGCACACTAATGGTTGTTAACAATACATCATATCACATAGCTGCTGAAAGTACCAAAATAGAAACACAGAACTATTTAAGCAACATTTTTTAAATTAAAAGTATTTTTATTCACCTTTAATTTTCAAAATACATTCATCCTTGCTACATTGTATTGGTCGAAGATAGTTTTTCACAGTTGAATTTTCGTGTGTTTTTTAGTTCTTGTACATGGCAATGCAGGTCACTGCCCCTAGTGACTCAAGAACTCACTTGAAAGTTTGTTAGCTGTTTGGCACTTAAATGGAGACATTTATTTCCAATGAACAATAGTGTTCCAATTTAATTGTGTACAATATGTGAAGGGCGGGCGCAAGATGTGTTTTAGTACATTCAAAGTAATGTATTTATTTTGTTACTTTTTTACTTTTTAGATTTGAAGATTCATGAGACCGAAGATAACAGTGCTGTTGTAAGCAATCTCACAGATAACTTCAAACTCCTAAAGAATAAGTTCTGGCCAACAGTCCAGTCATGGATAAAGGTAGGCGAATGTTATTTTTTTAGATTTAAATAATTTTTTTTCAAATATACATACTTGGCACGAGAATCACAGAAAACATGTACTGTTTTAAAGGCACAACGGCATTTGAGTTTATTGATTAAAACCATCAAAAGCATTTCCTACTTTTACTGACAGCATTTATTTATTTATTGGCGGATGGGTGGCTAATCCTGTGCAGTACAGAAGAATTGTGCACAACTTTCTATTCTTTCAAAAATATTGATTCCTGAAGTCGCAAGACACTTAATGAGTGTTTAATGTACATCAGTCAAACCTTCTATTAAGTAATAAATGCTTCAAAGAAGGCAAGTATGGAAATTACATATCCAAGTTAAAGCTACATACATTCCTTTTATTAGTTGCCTGGCTTTATAAAACTGTTCCGGACGGAGAAAAAGCATCTCCATCAAGAGAATAAGTTCTAGCGTAAAGATTAGATCTCTCTCTCTCTCTCTCTCTCTCTCTCTCTCTCTCTCTCTCTCTCTCTCTCTCTCTCTCTCTCTCTCTCTCTCTCTCTCTCTCTCTCTCTCTCTCTCTCTCTCTCTCTCTCTCTCTCTCTCTCTCTCTCTCTCTATATATATATATATATATATATATATATATATATATATATATATATATATATATATTGTATATATATTCTTGCCTTCCTATATTTATGAAGGTAAGTTCTTGTTTATTACAAATAAAATTGGTGCAATTAATTAAAACCTTTGTTTCAAGTGGCAGGTCAACCTGCTGTGATCAGCTGTAGGCTGTCAAGAAGTATCTGATGTTTGATGGTTTTAAAGGCTGCTAATTGTTTCAGCAAGACCAAGGTGGGGATAGCATCCCTATCACAAAGCGAGGCGAAGAGAAAGGAGTCCTTCCCACATCAAAGGCAAAGATCTTGCTCAAACTGTTGCCCTCACTCCTTTATCTAAAGGAGTTTTGCAGTTTAGCTCTAACCATGTACTCCAGTTGTTCAGGCTGCTCGAACTAGAGTGATGGGAAAATATGTATTGGGGCAAGTTATTAGAAAATGTATCCACCTGTCACATGCAGATGTACATCCTTATTAAGAATACTATAGGCTGCTTCCTCCTAATGGCCTCATTGGCCTTGTTTGGACCTGAACGTGGAGAAGGTCTTGCACACGCCTTAAGCGGGCAGTACATATTTAAGGTTCTGTGGAAATTCGACTTGATAAAATTGCTCTACACCGACTCAACAGCAAGGCTAGGAGTAGGCAAACTGATCTTGACGCCATTCTCAGTGAGCAGGGAAACTCAACAGGGATGTCCATTGTTCCCCCCCCCCCCCACCCTCCCCCAGTTGTATACCGATCGCATATTGTTGAATATTCGGATGTCTGAGCCAGCACCACTTGGATCGCTCTGACCCACAAATATTCAGGATTAGTGGTTAACTGTTCAGAATCTTGCTTATTTTCTATGCACTCAGTGCTATTGGTAGAGATAGGTGGCTGTGCAATCAAATGTGAACAAACTATCTTTCGTTACTTGGGGGGGTAAAGGTCTTCCATTCCAAACAGGAGCCACTTGATGGTAATCTGACAAAAGCAGTGATTTTTTTAAGGCCCCAGATAGCATTCTGGAAAAAGATGTTGGTAATGGAAAGGACTGTGTTAGCGAAGGGGGTCATACTCACCTGCATCCTTTATTATTTTGCCAAGCTACCCCTGTTGCTCCCCTGGAAGGTTTTTCAGGCCTTAGATATGATGTTGGAAGATTTCATTTGGAAATGTGGCAGGTGCCAAGTGGAGTCGACTAAACTGAAGCTTGCAGTCGAGCAAGGGGGTTTGGGGGTTCTTGATTTCAAGCACTATTACATGGCTGACTAGCTTCAATGGGGCTCCTGGCATCTCTCAGGTCAGTCTACAGCAGGAATTGAGATCTTACGATCACGACTGCTGGACTGTCCACTTTGTTTTCCTCCTGATCTAAATTTGTACGGTACAGGTGGCTTACGAATGAAACAGGTGATGACAGAGATTTACTGGACATGTTACTATTAATGCACCCTCAATTCTTTAGCTCGGTAGTCACAAGCACAGCGACTGTGTCACAGTGAGGGAACTAAGCAGCTGGGAACATGCAGGAATTTCCACTCTTCCAGGAGGTCTCATGGTCAAAGTGGACATGCTGATTGCACTGTTTGAGATCCATAGAGAGCAGTTTCTAACTTCTAGTGGACTGGTTAAGGTGCTTGGGAGAACCTAGAATATCAAGGACCATGAGCTACAAACTCATGTTCTTGTCCAAGCCCTACACTATGCTCCATGGGTAATGGTCAAAGGTTGACCAGCTGATTATGCCAGGCAGTACATTTGCATGCAGGTATATTCCTGTTGAACCGTAAAAATGGGTAGGTGAGGTAACTAAAGTTTTTATGATCAGGAGTGGGGTAAGTGTATTAGATTAGCCACATAAGGTCTCCTGTAAACACCAGAATACATCCACTGTAATCTGATACACCAAGTCTATTTAACCCCAAGTAAACTCAGTAGAATATTCCGTAGGGCTAGCTCAGACTGTCCATAGTGCTACAAGCTTGGTTCAGACACATGATGCAGGGTTGCCCTATATTAACTGGGAACAAGATGTGTGTTACTAACAGATTTTCTGCCATAATCCGTTTTAACATCAGGCGCTGTGCCCTCGGTCTTCTCAGATGTGCAAAAATGTATAGAGCAGCAGGTATATTTTTGGATTTATGCATGCTCCTGCTAGGACGACTGTCCCGATGAAAAGGACAGTGATTCTCCTGTGCTCGCAATTAGGCTGAGAGTGGTCCTGTGACTAGCATTTGATGAAAGTATTGCGCTCAATAGGTAAGAGTGTAGAGGGCTGGAAAAACACCCCATAGCTCAACTGTGCGGTGATATGATTCAGACTGTGAGGAATGAAATAAGAAAGGCCCTACGCTCCTGAGAACCTCCAGCTGTTTTTACCTAGTTATGTTATATGATATGTTTCGACAGTCAAGATAGGTTGCATTAGTCTGTACTAGGATACACATACTGATGGTTTGAAACATGGTATCTAGTGTCAGGAAGGTCATACTTTCCTGATGTGATTTGCCTCTTGTACACTTTACACAGATTGGCCTGCCACAAAGTGATGCTATATTTGAAATGCAATATCCCACTGTTGGACCTGCGATGGGCAAGCCCAGCACAAAGGGGGTAGCTTGGCTCAAGTGTCAAGGCAAGTGAAGGCTGTCGTGTTAAGCCGGCTTTGACCCAATAATATCTCCTTGAACAACCACCAAAAAGAAGGACACCACACCACTGTTGTAGAAAAATACGATTCCTTTATATAAAAATTCTCTGTCGTGAATGGGGATCAATTAGGAAAGCACATACACATTTCTTTTGGCCACAATTTGCTGGGTTTTGATTTCGGGTTGAATACAGTAGCTATCTCAGGAATAAATATCATCAATAAATAGAATAAATATCAGGAATAAATATCATCAATAAATAGAATAAATATCATCAATAAATAGAATAAATATCACTTTTTGTTCAGCAGAATAACTACTGGCTCATTTAAATAAACAACCACATGTTCATTCTTGTATCGCTGCCACCAATTAAATATTTCAGGAACTTTAACTTGCAATACGTTTCAGGATGGAAAGATTACTCTTACAGTTTATGATGACTTCACTGCTAATGAATACCGGCTTCTCTGGGCACAAAAGAGTGTTGGGACTCTTTAAGAATCACTCAGGGGATAAGTGCGTATATCTACAAAGCAAGGAAACACAGTGAGCACTTTATTTATACTCGGCTGCCACCGGGTTGAGTTCTCTGTTTGCCGGTGGGGTCTAAGCGCGCCTAGGGGCTTTGTTACCGCTAGCACTCAGGCGGCACCAGTTCAAAGTCTTTATACTGACGAACGGGGCTGCCGAAGAGGTCACACAATCTTCGCGCTCAGTCAAGTAAATGCCGGTTCACAGTTCCATTATATCACCGCTTCCCACCTGAAGAAACGGGCCCACCTCACATCGGCTGCAATCGAAAAGCGATTCAGTCGGGTTCAGCACTTCTCTCGCCAGCGACAGGTTCTCAGGGACTCCACCGACCTCCCTCCGACTTCCTCAAACAGGGATGGTTCCCGCCCACAGCTACAGCCGCCGATTCACTGGGGAGGGGCAGAGACAGTAGTCCCGCCCAACGAAGGCCGGCCTTTCCCCGCCCCGGCGCACCACCTCACCTCAGTCTGCGCAGGAAGCACTCTACGCTGGTGGAGCTCGGAGACGTCCGAGCTCCTCGCTGGAGGCGTTTGTCGCACAAGGGGCACAGAAGACGCTCGCGGCGAACTTGCTCTCGCCTCGCGACCCGAGTCGGTCGTAATTCACCACCGGGGGGGGGGGGGGGGGGGGGGCGGGGAAGGCACACAAAAAATGGCCACAGTCTTTTGGGGGTGACGAGGCACTCGCTGGGCAGGCGCTGTAGGCGCGAGGTCACTGCACACACGGCTGACTGGAACGCCAGTCAGGATCCACGCCAGTGACTCTTGCTTGCTCTACTGCCCGCGCTACCAGCTGCCTCAGGGGTCAACAGGGCAGGTGTCAATCTGGTGTCAAGTCTGGAATCTCCTTCTTCACCTAGATCTGGAACATCATTATCCTATCTAGTCTTTTGGTCATCTAAAATGGCCGCCAGGGACTGGACCTTATATAGCCAGTGCCCTGAGGTGCTGGCTCGTGCCAGTAGGTTCTAGAACCTTCTTTGGGCTATGCCAATGACATGGCACTTCTGGGGTATTTGGTACCCTAACAGCCCCCATACTGGGGTTCTAGAGCAGCCATTTTGTGTACCTGAGGGAAATAAGGCAATTCCTGTCAGGAATGCGCGCCAAATAAAAGGGCGCCAAAACCTTGAAAGGTCAAGGTTCATGGAGGCTCCAAGGGGAGTCACTCACATGAGGGAAATGGATGGCCACCATTTTGAGGTCATTCATACAGGTTGCCAATCCCAGTCTATGTCACAGGTTTCACCAGGTGTCTTATAAATAGGTGCCAAAAACCTTGTGAACAACTGGGCGTCAAGGAACATCTAGCCCCATGAAACAGCACACAAAAGGTCCTGCTAGACAAAGAAAAGCGACAAATTTTGGGAGGTACAGGGGAACAAAAGAAATCATAGTGGTGAGGGGACTCTCAGAAGCAGACGGGTCTAACACGCGTCCCCCCCAGCTGAAAGTGGGGAGAGCTACCCAACCCATTGGGAGTTCTCAACACTAAGGCGGAAATACCTGGAGAGACCGTCTGCATTGGCGTGGTCAACTCCGGGCCAGTGTTCCACCCGAAAGTCCATTCCCTGTAGGGAGATAGACCACCTCAACAGATTGGGGTTTCCCCCCTTCATCTGCATGAGTCAACGAAGGGGTCGGTGGTCTGTCTGAACAAGGAAGTGCGAACCAAACAAGTATGGTCGCAGCTTCTTCAGTGCCCAGACCACCGCAAAGGCTTCCCGTTCAATGGTACTCCACCTCTGTTCCCGGGGAAGCAGTCTCCGTGACAGAAAGACCACAGGTTGATCCAGACCCTCCTCATTGAGTTGCGATAACACCGCCCCAATGCCAATGTCGGATGCATCTGTCTGGACAATGAATTCCTTTGTGAAGTCTGGAGCCTTCAAAATGGGAGCGTTACACAATGCTTGTTTCAGAGTGTCGAAGGCTCGCTGACAAGCCTCCGTCCAGATGACTCTCCTGGGTTGCTTTTTGGCCGGGAGTTCAGTAAGGGGTGCCACGATAGTGCCATACCCCTTCACAAACCGTCTGTAGTAACCTGTGAGGCCCAGGAAGGCTCGGACCTCAGTCTGGGTCTTGGGGGGTTTCTAGGCCATGATTGCCTCAATCTTCGCCTGAAGGGGCTGCACCTTTCCCCTACCCACCAAGTGACCTAAGTACACTACCGACCCCTGTCCAATCTGACATTTGCTGGCCTTGATCGTCAAGCCAGCCCTTTCCAGGGTCTGGAGAACGGCCTGCAAGTGCTGCAAGTGATCCTCCCAACCGCTACTGAAGACAGCTATGTCATCTAAGTAGGCAGCAGAGAAGGACTCCATCCCGGTGAGGATCGTGTTCACCAACCGCTGAAAAGTGGCAGGAGCGTTCTTGAGCCCGAAGGGCATGACGCAGAACTAGTAGTGTCCATCAGGTGTGGAGAAGGCTGACCTTTCCTTGGCTCCATCAGTCATGGGAATCTGCCAGTACCCCGCAGTGAGGTCAATGGTACTGAGATATTGGGCAGCTCCCAACCGGTCAATCAGTTCATCCGCCCGTGGGATCGGATGAGCATCCGTTTTGGTTACCGAATTTAGTCCTCGGTAATCCACACAGAATCGTAATTCTGGTGTGGCGCCAGGTGGAGCAGCTTTGGGCACCAAAACCACCGGGCTAGACCAAGGGCTACTTGAAGGTTCAATGACCCCTAGCTCCAGCATCTTAGCTACTTCACTTCGAATGCTGGCCTTCACCTTGTCAGACAGCCGGTAAGACTTGGACTTCAAAGGTGGGCTGTCTCCTGTGTCCACATCATGGGTACACAGGTGGGTCTTACCCGGTACAAGGGAGAACAGAGGAGCGAATGACCCCAAGACCTGGCGACATTCCTCCTGCTGCTCAGGAGTCAGGGATGGCGAGAGTTTCACTCCCTCCACCGACCCATCCTTTTCTTGAGACGCAAAAAGGTCAGGGAGAGGCTCTGTGTCCTCTTCCTCTGATCCATCAGTCACCAACATGACTTCGGGCCTCTCGTAGTGGGGCTTGAGGCGGTTGGCATGTAACACCCGATGTGGGTGCCGTGGGGTCTTCACGTCCACCAAGTAGGTAGCCTTGCCCATCTTCTCCAACACCTCATAGGGGCCTGTCCAATGGTCCTGGAGGGCACTCAGCTCTCCAGGCTCCATCACCCACACCTTCTGACCAGACTCCAGCTCCACTGGGTGAGCATTGTGGTCATACCACGCTTTCATCACAGACTGGCTGGCTTCCAAGTTGTCCGAAGCTTGCTTCCACAACTTAGCCATTTGGCTCCGGAAGGCCAGCATGTAGCTCACCACGTCCTGGGGAACTTTCCGAGGAAACTTTTCCCAGGAGTCCCTCACCGGGCTGAGAGGTCCACGTACAGGGTGCCCGTACAAAAGCTCAAAGGGGCTGAAACCCACTCCCTTCTGCGGCACTTCCCTGTAAGAAAAGAGCAAACAGGGTAGGAGGACGTCCCATTTCCTCCCCAGGCTTTCGGGTAGACTTCTGATCATACCCTTTAAGGTTTTGTTGAACCTTTCCACAAGGCCATTGGCCTGTGGGTTATAAGGAGTGGTAAACCTGTAGGTCACCCCACACTCCTTCCACATTGCCCGCATGTACGCTGACATGAAGTTGGTCCCCCTGTCAGACACAACTTCCTTGGGGAATCCCACTCGGGTAAAGATCCCCATCAGGGCCTTCGCCACTACCGGTGCAGTAATGGTTCTCAGAGGTATTGCCTCCGGAGACCTTGTGGCATGATCCACCGGTACCAGGATGAACCTGTGACCGGATGTTGTCTGCGGATCTAAGGGCCCAGCAATGTCGATGCCCACCCTTTCAAAGGGGGTGCCAACGACGGGAAGTGGTTCCAGGGGAGCCTTCAGCTTCATCCCTGTTTTCCCACTGGCTTGGCATGACACACACGACCGACAGTATGTATCGGACGCCACCCTCATTCGAGGCCAATAAAAGTGGGGGACAAGCCGTGCAAAGGTCTTGTCCTGTCCCAGGTGTCCTGCCAAGGGAATCTCGTGAGCCAACTCTAATAGGAAGGCTCGGTAACACTGTGGGACTACCAGGGCCCGTGACAGTCCGTGCACTGGCGCCCTGGGCTCACTGTAGAGGAGTCCATCCTCCCAGTAAACACGATAGTTCCCAGACTCGTTACCTGCTGCCTGGGCTTCAGCCTGTTGCCTCAGACCCTCGAGGGTGGGACATTCCCTCTGTCCCTTGCTCAGTTCCTCCCTGGATGGTCCTCCCTCCACTCAGCAGGGATAGGCAGATCCTCCAACGGAACCATGTCCTCCTCCGCGGACTCCGGGTCCATCTCCTCCGATGGCCTATCCGTCTCACGGGGCACGGACATCGAGGCAGGCTCCTCCTGTCCTCGAGATGCTCCCTCATCGCAAGCTGGGTGCGCCATTGTTCCAGGCTCCAACCCATGCGACTTCTCCTCCCGAGCAGCCGCCGACCTGGTACTCACACAGGCCCAATCAGGTGTACCCAGCATCTCAGAATGAGTCCGGTATTCCACCTCCTTCCAAGCATTGTGCTCCATATCATTGCCCAGCAGTCAATCGACTGGCACGGCACGGCGGGGCTTACGGCAACTCGAAGTGAACCTGCAACCCCTCCCCACTCAAAGGGAACCTCAGCCACGGGATGGTGGCTCATTCTGCCGTCAGCCATCGCGGCTGGATGAAGTACACCTGGAATCACCTGCTCTGAGGACACCAGATGACTCCTGACTATAGTCATACTGGCTCCTGTATCTCTCAGAGCTTCCCCTCTATGGCCATTGATGGTGACCCATTGCCCATACATGGTAGTATTTGGGGGCACCTGGATCTTTGGAACCATCTCCCGATCATCCAGGGACACTAAGGTGACACCCGCCCACTCCCTCCCCTTAACTAAGGGCATCTCCTCCCCAAGCGCTACACTAGCAACTCCCGGGGCCTTTCCTCCAGTGGGAGGGGGTGGTCTCTTTGGGCATTTCGCGTCTCCCTTATAATGTCCAACACCATCGCACTCAAAGCAATGGACAACCCTTGGCTGCTGACTCTGGCCAGGATTAGGGTTCTTTTGCGGGCTAGCCTTAGAGTTGGAGAAGAAACTTTTCCCCTTAAAGTTATTTTTGGGGCCTTTGGAGAACTCCTGTTTCTTATTATCTCCCCCCTCTTTCTTCTGGGGAGCGCCCTGTCCGGACTTCTGAGAATCTCCTCCCGTCCCCTTCGTGGACACTCGGGTACTTACCCAAATGTCCGCCTCCTCAGCAAGCTTATGGGGGCAAGTAAGTTTCCTGTTTACCAGGTGCTGCCTCCGCTCAGGAAGACATTTCTCGAGTAGATGTTCCTTGAGTATGAGATTGTACAACCCTCGATAGTCTTCCACCTCACTACCTTGGACCCACCGATCCAAGGCTTTCTTGGCATAATCCAGGAAGTCAACCCAATTCTGTGAGCTCAGTTTATGGCTGCCCCTAAACCTCTGTCGGTATTTCTCGGGGGTCAACTAAAACTTTCTGATGAGCGCCACCTTTATGGCGGGGTAGTCTAGGGCATCCCTACCTGTTGGAGGCATGTTGCGATACAATCCACCACCCTAATTCTTCTTGTGGATCCCATGGGCTCTTAAGGAGACCTCATAGGCTGCCAGCCACTTAGCTATGTCATCTCCAACGGTATAGCTAGCGACCACGTCCTTGGGCAAGTGAGGCCTGAGCTCCCTGGCAAATTCCTTAGACTCGACACCCTCCGGAGTGATGTTATGGGCCCTGAGGTCGCGTTCTCGTAGCTTGAACTCGTGTTCCATCCTCTTCCCTTCCATCTCCAGCTTAGCTAACTCCCACCTCAATTGTCTTTCCTCTCTTCTATCAGCTAACTCGGTCTCTGACAACCCTCCTGTTGATGCACTGCTGCCCTCCCGTGAGGTTACCTTGGGGCTCATTATCATCTCACCCACCCACAGGGGACATTCCGCAGCTCTCTCAACGACAGTACCCCTGTCTGACTCCTCCTCCTCTACCATACCCTCCGGATGCGCTTCCACCCAGGCTCGCAGACTAATGCGGAGCTCCTCTCTTTTGGCCCCTCGCCTAACGAACACTCCCCTTTCCTGACAGAACTCCTTGAGCTGCGCCACGGTATAGGTCTCCAGCTCTGACCTATCGAATTCCATCTTGTCAGTGAAAAGTGTGGACAACCACCTCGAAGTAGGTTACAAGGATAGGAACTCTGAGGGTCACCTCCACCCACCTCCAGAAGAGAACTTGGAAAAAGCAAAATATTGATTTGGAGGGCCGCTGGGAGAAAACTCTGGGTGTGTACCTGTGGCGCACACGGAATTATTATGGGGTCCAAAACAAGCACGGCTCGTAATCCCACCCGCTGAGCACCAATTTTATGTTGGACCTGCGATGGGCAAGCCCAGCACAAAAGGGGTAGCTTGGCTCAAGTGTCAAGGCAAGTGAAGGCTGTCGTGTTAAGCCGGCTTTGACCCAATAATATCTCCTTGAACAACCACCAAAAAGAAGGACACCACACCACTGTTGTAGAAAAATACGATTCCTTTATGTAAAAATTCTCTGTCGTGAATGGGGATCAATATGTAGTGTAGTTCCTAGTTTCCCACTAGGCCCTGCGCATTGGAATAACATAAACAGTAGTATCGACGTAGAAGTGCGGATCTTCCAGGCCTCTACTGACTATGCTAAACTTAATTGGGTTTGTTACCAACTAGCTCAGAGGTCACTGGAAACTTTCTTGACTGAATAGGAAGTGATCAGCTTCCCTGGCACAGACAAGAAGGGATTCAGTTTTCCAACAACCGTGCAACATGACAACTTTGCTCCTCAGATCAAGAGTCAATCTCTAGGGTCGTGTGAAACAATAGACAGTTATTTTACTCAGTCAGGTTAGTGCAGATTACTTTCACAATATGTAGAGAATAGAGAGATGGGCGTTTGTCAATAAAGGGTTAACATTTATTGAACAGTCTTTCTTCTCGTACAAGAGAAATGTATTGCCACAATTGCAAGACTTGTTATGATAAAAAGTACGTACAGTAAGATAAGTATTGCGAAATAATACTGTAAAAGCATTGATATGGTTTCTTAGCCATACAATGGTTTAAAAGTAATAAAACATGTATACATTCATATATACATTAGGCTAAAATACTCAACTGGTGCTTCTAACTACGCCTACCCCAGTGTACCTGACCTAAGCCTAATACGTGGGAGGGGAGTAAGTAAGTAGCTTTAGTTAAGTTGGTTTTGCCAAGGTTTGCTTCAAGAATTCTCACTAAGGGGTTAGTCAACACCATACCTCTGAATAGAATGATGGAGGTCTGGTATCTCCTTCAGGGAAACTCGGTATCCCAGTCACCCGCAAGGGTAGACCAGAAACGCTGGAGCTGGATTTCTCGGCAGGAGAAAGACAGCGTCTATTCTCAGCGCGTCGAGGAGGAGAAGGAGGGGGGACAGCGTCCGCGGGCAGCTGGCATCTGCTGGGCTCTTCGCAGAGGGACGGCTGTTCAGCTCCTAGTTTCACCACACCATCGTTCGCGCTTTAACAGCGATAATGGTATCAGCAGCTTGCATACAGCAGCTTCATCAAGCGACGGGCAACAGGCTATTGCTTAAGGCAACGTTGGTAGTATTTATACCTGAAAGGTGCCTGGTTTGACGTAAGTTTGCTGGACATAAGACGTCAATTAAAGATGTCACTAGGAAGTGATCGCTATCAGTTGCTCATTAGAGTTCCATTACTAATCAAAACACAGCAAGCGGGGATTTCCAGGTTTGCTGAGTTTTTATCTTGTTGAAGAACTCGGAGTGTTAATCTAGGAATATCAGATAGTGACTTCTGCTCTGTCATTGCACTAATTGGTTGCAAAGGAAGTGGCAGAGAAAACTATTCTGGAATGTGGCTCTGTTCGTGTGAGGCCAGATATGACTTTCTGAATATTGTACTTGAACGGTTATGCCAATATAGGGAATAAATGGATTTATAGCCGAATAGAGGCATAAGGTCACAGTATCGATCAGGATCCTAGATAAGCACGCAACAATTTGCTCGGTTTTGATTTCGGTTTGAATACTGTAGATATCTCAGGAATAAATATCATCAATAAATAGAATAAATATCAGGAATAAATATCATCAATAAATAGAATAAATATCAGGAATAAATATCATCAATAAATAGAATAAATATCACTTTTTGTTCAGCAGAATAACTACTGGTTCATTTAAATAAACAACCACATGTTCATTCTGGTATCGCTGCCACCAATTAAATATTTCAGGAACTTTAACTTGCAATACGTTTCAGGATGGAAAGATTACTCTTACAGTTTATGATGACTTCACTGCTAATGAATACCGGCTTCTCTGAGCACAAAAGAGTGTTGGGACTCTTTAAGAATCACTCGGGGGATAAGTGCGTAAATCTACAAAGCAAGGAAACACAGTGAGCACTTCATTTATACTCGGCTGCCACCGGGTTGAGTTTTCTGTTTGCCGGTGGGGTCTAAGCGCGCCTAGGGGCTTTGTTACTGCTAGCACTCAGGCGGCATCAGTTCAAAGTCTTTAGACTGACGAACGGGGCTGCCGAAGAGGTCACACAATCTTCGCGCTCAGTCAAGTAAATGCCGGTTCACAGTTCCATTATATCACCGCTTCCCACCTGAAGAAACGGGCCCACCTCACATCGGCTGCAATCGAAAAGCGATTCAGTCGGGTTCAGCACTTCTCTCACCAGCAACGGGTTCTCAGGGGCTCCACCGACCTCCCTCCGACTTCCTCAAACAGGGATGGTTCCCGCCCACAGATACAGCCGCCGATTCACTGGGGAGGGGCAGAGACAGTAGTCCCGCCCAACGAAGGCCGGCCTTTCCCCGCCCTGGCGCACCACCTCACTTCAGTCTGCGCAGGAAGCACTCTACGCTGGTGGAGCTCGGAGACGTCCGAGCTCCTCGCTGGAGGCATCTGTCGCACAAGGGGCACAGAAGACGCTCGCGGCGAACTTGCTCTCGCCTCGCGACCCGAGTCGGTCGTAATTCACCACTGGGGGGGGGGCGTGAGGGGCGGGGAAGGCACACGAAAAACGGCCACAGTCTTTTGGGGGTGACGAGGCACTCCCTGGGCAGGCGCTGTAGGCGCGAGGTCACCGCACACACGGCTGACTGGAACGCCAGTCAGGATCCACGCCAGTGACTCTTGCTTGCTCTACTGCCCGCGCTACCAGCTGCCTCAGGGGTCAACAGGGCAGGTGTCAATCTGGTGTCAAGTCTGGAATCTCCTTCTTCACCTAGATCTGGAACATCATTATCCTATCTAGTCTTTTGGTCATCTAAAATGGCCGCCAGGGACTGGACCTTATATAGCCAGTGCCCTGAGGTGCTGGCTCGTGCCAGTAGGTTCTAGAACCTTCTTTGGGCTAGGCCAATGACATGCGGCACTTCTGGGGTATTTGGGACCCTAACAGCCACCATACTGGGGTTCTAGAGCAGCCATTTTGTGTACCTGAGGGAAGTAAGGTAATTCCTGTCAGGAATGCACGCCAAATAAAAGGGCGCCAAAACCTTGAAAGGTCAAGGTTCATGGAGGCTCACATGAGGGAAATGGATGGCCACCTTTTTGAGGTCATTCATACAGGTTGCCAATCCCAGTCTATAATGTCACAGGTTTCACCAGGTGTCTTGTAAATGGGTGCCAAAAACGTTGTGAACAACTGGGCGTCAAGGAACATCTAGCCCCATGAAACAGCACACAAAAGGTCCTGGTAGACAAAGAAAAGCGACACATTTTGGGAGGTACAGGGGAACAAAAGAAATCATAGTGGTGAGGGGACTCTCAGAAGCAGACGGGTCTAACACCCACCCAAACTATTATTTGAAGTGTTTTGTAGTTTAACATCTTACTGAGAATAACCTGGCACTGTATGCTAGCTTCCTGATAGGAAATGTCATCATAACTCTTCAGCACATTAATTTTATGTTTTTTATTAGCACCTGCATTTGATACTGATTTTTTTTTTTATTCAACCATCGGAAAATTAGTAAAGTTTAAACAAAGACATTGTTAGTATAGGAACTTTGTAGATGCGGGAACTGGTTTGGCGTTCCTAGATTTAAAGTACTTAGTAACCAAGAACCCTCTACAAGCTTGTCCAGGGTGAGTCATAACTTGTGATGGTTTGAGCCTTTCATCTCCTTTTGATATAATGAACTATCGAGTTCTTTTCATAATTTCAAACCACCCTGGCATTTGGGAAAATAGGACAGATGTTGTTGTCCTTATATATTTCAAATAAATTGATGGTAGACTATGGATGATAAATAAAGGTATGCCCTACTTTGTATCCCATAAGGTGTAATGCAGGAGTACATCTTGTGCAAGGAACTGGGAAAGCAAGGTCGTTAATGCTCATCAGTGTGAGGATGGCCAATACAATTGTCTTGTAGCCATAGAGAATTAGATGCCAACCTTGTTCTGGAACGTGACCCCCTAAAAGACTAAGCTTTTCCGGTTCCTATTTTAAAAATGTCCGTTCCATAACTGAAATGTGGGCAACTTACTGCTACACCACACTCTTCAAATTGTCATGGCCAATCAGTGTACCTCACATGTAAATTTAGAATGTCTGATCACATCATAACAGTAGTTATTTTTTCACATGTATCATACATATGTGTACATTTAGGCAAAATATACACACCTGAATCGACACATATAAAAAAACGATTCCACACCGTCAGAAACACCGCCGCTGAACCAGCGGTGACATCGTAATACTGCAGGTGGGAGATATCTAAGGCTATTAAGACCTCAAGTGAAACACTGTCTTCTAAGGACATATGGGAAACATTTAAATTAAAGTTTAATTGTGAAGAGTGGCCTCTTAAAACAATGAATTAGACTCTACTGGTTCTTTGTCCTGGTTGAGACAGTGCAGTGCACTATGTGTATATTTCTTTCATTCAGCTGTTATACATTTTTAGATGAGGTATGTAGACCGGTATAGACAGACGTATGCGGCGAGAGATAAAATTGTATGAGCGTGTCATTATTTTGAATTCAAAATAACATCAAAATGTATAGACGGAGTTTTGTAAGCGGGACAATGATTTTGCTTACGATTTTCCTGATGCATCTGGTCAGCATGTCATCTTAGAAACATTGGTACTTTGCCTCCGCGTTTATTTCCTTTCACCGCTGTACGTTTTTCGGTTGCTTCACATACCTCTAGACTGCTGCACGCAGCTCTTCCATTTTGGTAGGAATTTCGCATGCGCAGTGCTGCTAACAGTGCAATCTCATGCTACGGTGATGATCCTTCTTATGTTCTCTCCCCAGGCCGGCTGGCTTTCAGTGCGGCCAAGTTGGGGATAAGTAGACGTGCCTTCATAGCAGTAAGCTCAGAGCAATTACGCTCTGTATGACATTCTTTAGTTTGTTTTATTATATGTTCTTATTAGGTTGAGTTGGTTATTGCAAATGTTTACTTTATTTGTCCGGCCCATTCTACATTATGGATGTAGAGTTTTTCTCTGCTGCACTCGCAATTAGTATACATAAGGTGGGTGAGTGCATTTTATTTTCAATGTTGTACAGATTCTTTGACATTGTTTTGCACTATCAGTTGGTAATTGTATTATTTGGACTGAGTAATTCAGTCCTGTACGATGATCTTACAGCCGTCGTTGACTTCATAATGCCAACAACCATGTGAGGGGTGCCATGTATGTGACTTCAGGTGAGTTTCGCATGGCACTGTGTGTATACAAATACCCGAACTTGAACTTATATATATATATATATATATATATATATATATATATAATGGTATGGTATGGTAAAAGCATTTATTCAGCTCACGGACACCAAGCGGTTTCATGGCGCTATATATATACGTGTGTATATATATATATATTGGCGGGCAAGCTGAGCAACAATATGCATAAATAAAGGCACCTTTGTTTTGGCACCAGTAATGGGTTCAACTCTTCGTCATTTCATCCAGTTGAATTACTAATTGGAGGCGCAGGAAGGATCCAGACATTGTAAATATTTATCACTTGTTACATTGAACAAGCATCTTTTTTCTCACTTTTTGTCACTCGAAGGAGCAACCGCTATCGTGATCTAAGTATTCCTTATGCTATACTAGTACTTCAATATATACAATGTATTCCAAATGTGGTTTTGGTAAGTGTATTAATTTCTCTCCTTTTTTCACAGGAATTGTTTTGCGCTGATTTATGTCTCGCATGCGGTTTGATTTATTGTTTTTTAATTAAGATTGTTGTCCCGACAGGACTTTTTGTTAGTTATACTAAATTAGAGTCCTACCTGACTTTAAAATCTTAGGAAGTAGTTATACTAATGAAACTGAGCACTTGTGTGCACCCGCCCAGGCAGCATGAATTTCAGAATACATAGCACACTATCTGTACCACTTATTTCTTAAAATTACTGAATGTCATTTTTAATATTCATAAGATCTTTGACATTTTACACATCAATAAAATGTACCCAAATTGAACAATGACCCTTCATCCCCTCTTGAACTGTTTCAGATGTAATTTGCAGAACTCTTAGTTATATGGGCCATGTAAGCTCTGCACATTTTTGGGACAGATATTGCGTTGTGGAAATACCACGTGTCCCTCCCAGTTGTCTTCAAAAGAGTATGGTATCTTCTGCATTGCTAGGAAGTAACATATTCTATGTAACTGGTATTCAGACATTGAAACACTACCCATTCCACATAATAATACAAGTGTCTTCCTGTTAGCTAAAAGCATTTGTGACATTGTTTTCTCTAAGAAAGAATGCAGGAGAGTATGAGGTCCCATTATAGCATCTGAGAAAATGGGAGCTTGCTTCCTGGGGCAGTCTTCAACTTTAAAAATTTCTTCCAAGAAAGTGGAGATCTTCAGATATGACCTTAATAAGGGTAGAGGACTTCGCTCTTATTCCACCCCTTGCTTTGTTTATCTGATCTAGCTTTGTTCATGGGGCCTAATCTAACTGGTGTAGGGGGCCGCATGTATGATATTTTTAAGCAGATCATCGTTCCCTTAGTTCGCCACTCTTGTATAGAGAAGAACCAAGTCTTTTAATCTATCCTTATGTCCAGTTCCTTTTCCCAAACTTCTCGAAAGGCCCAGTTATGTGCTGCCATCAGCTTCTCTAAAGCTTTTTAAACTATTAGCAAATGGCTTGAGTCTCCTTTGTTTGCAAACATGTTTTTCAAGACTAAAAGTGCGCCAGTTGAGTCTTCACTACGAAATATAGAACCTGGTGCCTTAATTGTTAGTAATAAAATATTTCCCTTTCAAGTAAACTAAAATTGTCTTTCATCTGCTGAAAATGTTGTGCTCCTATAGAGAAGTAGGTTTTCAGTCTTAATACAGCCCCCTCTTTCCATATCATGATTACTTACCTGTTTAGGCCCAGGGAAACATCTGGGTAGTGGCAAAGGATAGTGTGTGAGGCCTATGCATGCTCTCACTTTACATCTGCACACTGGTCTAGGTGACATGGTGATAGACTATTTATTAAGACTCCAATTTTTTTGTTCCACATAATTGTATTTTTTTTTAGTAGAACATGCAATTAAGCAAGTACTGTGGTGGTATTATGATATAGTAGTTGTGCCAACAATCTGATTATACAAACCATTTGATGAGAAAACAACATTCATGAGGGGATTGTTGTGCATGAAACAATCCTATGGTGAAACGACAGACATACAATTATATGTTCTCTATCTCTAGCAGGCAGTATCTTCCGCCAATCATCCCTACAATAGAGAGTCTGGAAACAACAAATCAAGTTGGATCAAGAGGAAATGATGTAGTGTGTGATCCATGACAGTTTTTTCAGGATGATACGTGATGTGTAACATGTGTGCATCGCAACGCAGATTGAATAGGGAGGATAAGAGAACTGGGGAGCGAAGAACGAGGTGGGAGCACAGGGTGTGGAGGGAATAGTGGAATATCTGAGGTCTGAGGGTAAGTCAGTAGTTATGATCAAGAGCCTAGTATTGTCAAAACTGTGGCATGTTAGTTCCAAAAACGTATGCCAGGAACACCTAACTGCACTCGAGATTTGAGGGCAGATCTGGCATCTAGATTGAGAGCTATGAGCTCCCTTCAGAAATTAAACCCAAGCCCGCTAGGTGTGGTAAGATAGATGGTTGAAAGATTTTCATTCTGAGAGAATAACTCCTACTGGCTGCTTGACCTACTGGCAATCGCCAGTAGGAGGTCAAGCAGCTCTATGTCGTTGGCGTCTAGGTTCAAAGTGGTCTTGGAAGCCCAGGGGCCCAATGCCACCATGGTAAAGTTTAAGCATATGGGTGTATTAACTATACCCTAGAGTTGGTTGTGTATCAGGGCCCAAATTGACAGGGGAAAGGGCAGTGGAAGAAGTGGTGTAAGCCATACTCCTGCTTGCAATTGTAGCAAGTATCATTCTCTCACAGGTTTAGTTTATGTAATGTGGCTGGGGTCCAATGTAGTAAGTTCAGAATTTAGATTGAAGGAGAGAGGGAGCGATTTTTGTTGTGCAGAGAGTGCTAGTTAATATTTTGCCAGTTTTCTTTGGTAATGTAGTTAAACACGTCTGAATTGAAATGCTTGGCCCATTTTGAGTATAGCTTCGAAGTTTGTGGTTGGGATGGACTAGAGAAGATTTGGTAAATTCTTGAGGCAATTTGGCCTAAATGATGCCATGTGGCAAGCAGTGCGGGAAGTATTGGGTGATTAGAATGGCTGAACTTGGACAGTTTTACTTTAATCGTTAGGAAGTTTTAAAAGTCTACCTTAGTCAGCCATACAACTGTGCCAAATGGGAGAAAGGAAGTGGGCCCTTGTTGTCGTCATATAGGTTTCCGATTTGTCCAATGCCTTTTGGAAGCCCACGAGTAGGGAGTGTTAACAGCAACATCAGCCTTGATTTTAGTATTGTGCCCCGGTGATGCCAGCATAGAGGTATGAAAGGATTCCACTAGCACTCTTTTGTGTATGAAAGGGGGTTTCTGTTGCAGTAACCCCGCCCTTCCATCACCCCCCATTTTTTGCCAGATTTCTCATGCACTTTGGCAGGGAGCCAGGGCACCTTCAGTTAATCTGGTTCCCTGGGCCTGTGTTCTTCCCCCAAAACTGTACCATTGCTCCCACAATTTTCACACCTCTGGTCCACAAATAAGTCCCTTGTAAAAGGTACCAGATGTACCAAGGGCTTTGTGACCAGAAAGGCTCCCTTAGGGCTGCAGTATGTATTATGCCACCCTAAAGGACCCCACACCAAACACATACACACTGCTATTGCAGGCTATGTCTTTTTGTGTAGCTAAACTAAAAGAGTCGACATGGCACAAATTCCTGGGTGCCATGCCTACACACCACTGTCTGTGGCATAGGTAAGTCACCCCTCTTGCAGGTCTTACAACCCTAAGGCAGAGTGCACTGTACCACAGGTGAGGGCATAGCTGCATGAGCAATATACCCCTACAGTGTCTGAGGCCATTCTTGGACAGTGTAAGTGCAGTGAAGCTATTTTGAGTCCATGGGCTGGGAGTTTCTCATCACGAACTCCACAGCTTCTTGAAGGCTTTACTGAAGAATTAGAAGATTGATATCAAACCTCTCAGCATAATAAACCCACACTGATGCCAGTGTTGAATTTATCATAAAGTGCACTCAGACGGCATCTTAGAGATACCCCCTGAAAAAAGACAATACTCTAGAAGTTAGTCGGACTGGTCTCTGCCCGTCAGCCAGCACCAGACAGGTTGCTGACCTTATGGGGTGAGAGCCTTTTATGCTCGTGAAGGCCAGAAACAGTCTCCTCTGGGTGGAGGTGCTTCACACTTGATGGTGAGCCTCAAAAGCTCTCACCTTGTGTTATGCTGATTTGGGCAGCTCCTACTAGTGGAGATTACTGCCCCCCCTGTTGTAGCCCCACCTTTTGGTGGTATGACAGGCAAGAAAACTAGTAGATAGAGTAGGAGTGTCCACCGTGGCTGAGGTGAACCCCTTTCTTCAGAATTCTCCACCTTGGTTTGGAGAATTAGGACCAATAGGAATAAGGATGTGCCCCTCTCCCCAAAGGGAGGAGGCACCTAAATGGTTTAATTGCACGAGGGGACAGTAGCCATTTGCTCCTGCCCTCCAACCTCAGTTACGCCCTTAAATTTAGTACTTAAGGGCTCCCCTGAACCATGTTCCCCAAATTCGATGACCTACAAAGAAGAAGGACCGAAGAGCCGTGCAGCAGTGGAGAAGAAGATGACAACTGACTCGGCCTCTGCCCTACCGGCCTTTCTCCTTCTCTAGTGACCCTGCTCAAAGAAACCAGCGTGTCGCACGGCCAACAACTCTCCCGTGACCTGGGCTGCCTTCAATAAAGACTCAGTCTCCGTGGACACCATATTTGTCCAGCAAAAGCAACCTCCAACCTGGGCTGCCTTCAATAAAGACTCAGTCTCCGTGGACACCATATTTGTCCAGCAAAAGCAACCTCCAACGAGGGCGCCAGTGCCTCCTGGAACTGCGAGTGCTCACCACTCTGCACACGTCGTGCTCGAGCCGAGTCCAGGCGGCCCAATGATCCAGTGCTGTCTCCCCAGCGATCCTGACCTGAGATCCAGCGTTGGACAACCTCTGCTGAGCTTCCCTACGATGCCTGCAGCCTCCTCTTTAAGGGTTCCAGAGGCCGTGACCGGATCAGGTAAAAGAAACCTGATGGCGAAAGACACCCCTGCACTGACTGCCCACAAGCCTTCAGGTTCCTGACCGACGGTGTCCTGGTGACGAGCAACTATCCAACTTACCTCTCCAGTCATTGGTTCCCCTTCACTCAGTCTTCTGGTCCTAGCCTGCATCCTTTTTCCTCAACCGAAGATTCTCATTAACTTTCATTGGGAGTCCAATGCCTACTTACTCCCTGCGCCCTCCGCCTGTGTGCCGCTGGGGGTGAGCTCTTGGTCCCAAATTGTGGCCCCCTTTGTGTTGTTCTTTGAAGCCAGGGAAGGTGCCCTGAAACCACTGGTCTTTATCTGCAATCAGTGCTCTGTTGAGTACCCACTGTCTCCATTGGGCACAATAACCCCTTTGACCTATGCACCCAGCTTCCCCAGTGCTGTTGAGGGTGCATCCTTGGCGTGTTTCTGAACCCTGTCCTGTGTTGGTACTACAACCCAGAGACTGAAACTGAAAGTCGTGTACTTACCTGTAAGTTACTTACTTTTCTTTTGTCCCATAAGATTTCATTGTTTTCTCTGTATTGCACTAAGTATTGAGCCTGAGTTAAGTACAAAGTATCTTCTTGATATTGAAAAGTATTTCTAATGCTTCTACAAAGATTTGCCAACTGTATATTTAAAGTATTGCATAACTGAAAAGTCTACTTACCTATGACTGAGTTCCATTTGGTTCCTAAAATAAAAGTAACTAAAGGAATATTTTTATAAACATTGGCCTGGAGTTGGTCATTGAGTGTGTGTTCCTACATTGTATGAGTGTGTACAACTACAACAAATGCATTCACACTACGCTCTGTTAGGCTAACTGCTCAGCCCAGCTACCACTAAATTGAAAGTAAGGTATTATTGACCTTAACCTCTGCTATGCCTTTGGAACTTACTGGACTCTGTGCACCCTGTATCTCTTTTTGATATAGTATATACAGAGCCAGCCTCCTACATTTTGTCTAGGAAATTGAGTGCAGCTTCAGTATCTGTGATCATACGATGAGAGTGCGGGTCTTTAAACTTTAACATTGTAATCATGAAAGATGAACTAAAGGGAGAGCAAAGGACATGTATCTCAATCCCTCGCGGAGTACTCTGGTAATCATGGGATTAGCCAGAATGCATCCTGCACTGCCAGGAAGGCTAATTGTTATACACTCCAGTTTGGAAGGTTGCACACCCCTTGAGGATAACTTTTTCAGTGAGCCCTATAGAATATCCTCGCTCTTTTATCACACCACACAAATTTAGAGGTTATTCTATCCATTTTCTGAAAGAAGGAGGGAGAAAGGTGCACAAGCACCATGGCAGTTACAGAATTCACTATTGTAGTGATCATCATCTTGAGCATTGGAGGACTGCCCCACCACATAATGTATTTAGGCGACCAGGAGATAAGCAGGCCTTTAATTTTGGTAATGGTGTGGGATTCGTTATATTGTAGTGTTTCAGCTAATTCATTGCAAAACCACATCCCTAGATACTTAAAGCATTTGGGTTGTCACTTAAGTTCAGAGTCTCCTAAATATGAGGGAAAGCATAAAGGGTTCAAAGGGAAAACCTCACTTTTGTTCTTGTTTAAGGTGTATCCTGAAACCCGTGAGAACTCCTAAATAATGCTGGTGATGCTTGGTATTGTATTCTCAATGTCTTCTGTAAAAATGAGAATGTCATCCGTGTATGCTGTCGTTTTATAGACTTTACAGTCATATTGACGTCCTTTTATAGCAGGGGATACGTGGAGTAATTTAAGTAAGGGATCATTGGTGAGTAGAAAGAGCAGTGAGGAGAGAGGGCAGCCCTGTGTCGTACTGTGGTGGAGGTTGAACAACGTAGAAGCGGCACCAAAGATTCTAATGTTTGCTTTGGGATTAGCATAGAGGGCCATTGACATATTGATGAATGAATTTCCGAGGTTATGAGAATCAATGACCGCATGAAGAAAGGGCCAAGGAGACCTTATCAAAGGCCTTCTCGGCATCAAGGGTCTTTGCCGCTATCGAGGTTGAGGAAAGGTAGGCTTTTTCAACTATATGTCAAAATGAACGTATGTTGTCTCTAGCGAGTTACCCCTTGATGAACTCTGTTTGGGAATTGTGGATAAGGTTAGGGTTGAATAACTTTAATCTTTTGGCAAGAAGTTTGGCAAAAATGTTAGCCTCCTTGTTCAATAATGAGATGGTGTGAACATTTTTCAGAACTGAGTGGTACTTACCCTTTTTGGTAATGACCAGAATCGTGGCATCCGAGGCCATTCCAGATACCTTGCCGCTGAGAGCAAAGTGATCAAGGGTATTTTTAAGATGTTTGATGACCGAGTTTGTAAATGTTTTATAAAAAATGATGTGAAAACCATTGAGGATGGTGCTTTCCTAGAACATACTGATTTTATTGCTTTGATAATCTTATCAGTTCTTATTGGTTCATTTTAGCTTGTGCTGTCTAGGTTGTAAACCAAAGCCTTACTGAGGGAGTTTAGAAGTTCTAGAACATAGTTTTTTCATATGAATTCTGTGGGTTGTATAGTTTTTCAAAGAACTCTTTGAACACCTCAAGTATCTCTTTGGTTTTAACTTTCTTGGGCCTTAATATGTGTGAGTTGTTTGTTGAGATTTTTAAATTTGAGGGTAATAGCAAGACCGTTGCCGGTTCTATTACGGAAAAGGAGTTGTTTGAATATTTGGGGATGAACATATAAATAAGCCCTTTAACTGACAATGGTATTATAATTGTACTTTAGTTGTTTAGTGTCCTTAAATAGGGACTTATTGGTAGAGTGTCTGAAAGTGTCTTCCTTGTTTTGTTTTTGATTACAGCTCCTAGGGATTGTAAGAATTCTTTGATAGCACACTTTTTTTGGGCCATTTGTTTAATGATTTGACCTCTATTGACACACTTGAATGTGGCGCAAAGCATCACAGGGGAGCAAACAGAATGTTTGTTGTTACTGAAAAAGTGTTCAATTTCTTAGTTTTGATCTTCCACGTCTACTTCATTGTCTAAGATGTCTCTATTTAACCGCCAAACCCGGGTTTCCACTTTATCAGGATGATTTCGAATGGATATGGAAATGGCAGTGTGGTCTGAGGTAAGGATGGGATGAATCTTTGGAACGGAAGTGACTCTAAGAAGTGAGCTGTCCACCAAGAGTTGGTCAATGTGAGAGAAGCTTGAGTGGGGAGGGGAGAAGAAGGTAAAATCATTCTCCTTTCGGTTGTGTAATCTCTTAGAGGCGGTTCGAGGAGCTAGATGAATCATCTGTGAGCCCTGGGGGTTCGGAATTTGAAGGGTGAGTGACGATGTAGAATTGGCTCCACTGTGAGGTTAAAGCCTCCACCCAAAATTTGTTTGGAGTCTTGTGGGATGTCATTCAGTGTGTGCTAAAACGCTGGGTCAGCAATGTTGGGAGGGTGTATGGTCATAATAGAAAGATCCTGTTTGCCATAGCTCAACCTGGAAATAAGCCATCTACCCATTGGTGCAATGGCTGTTAGACTGGATTTTTTGGAGAGAAGGGTGATAACCCGATATTTTCCCATGAGCTTCGGAGCAAATAACTTATACAACCCAGCCCTTCCTCATCATCAGGGCCTCTTCCAATCTTAGTTTTTTGGAGGAGCACTATATCGCCTGCTATGTCTTTACAACAGTCAATGATTTTGGACCCTTTAACTGGGTGGTTTAGCCCTGGCGTTGAGGGAGATAACATTTAATGACAACCTTGGTAATTGTTCTGGATCGCTGGTAGGCTGCCTGATTTAGGGTCCCTTGAGGCGAAGGCCATATAGAAAGGGCATGCGGATCTCTATTGGTCTAAATATTCCACTGGACCGGAAACTTGGAGTAGTTGGAGGTGGGAGAGGAACTTGGAAATTAACGAAAAACCTTGTTGAACCCCTTAAGTTCCGGGGTAGTCAGGAGCCATGCTATGTACTATGTCTTTGGGAGACATAATACATGGGATAAATCGTGGTGGTGCACCGGTGAAGCATCCGCATCTGGTGAGGCGGCTGGTCTGGTGTGGAAGTCATGAGTAAATGTAGGTGTAGTAACGGGTGAGGTGTATTGTATTTGGCACTCTCGGGTAAAACAACATAGTCTTTTAATTGCTAGACAATAAAAAGAGTAAAAACACATAACGTGAACAGACGGGTATGTTTGGGTAACAAATATGAAACATACTTAATGTTAAAGACTTACGGCTAGATTCATGAAGTCAAATTGCGATCACAATAGCTGCGAAAAAGCAATTGCGATCGCAATTTGATGAAAAGGGATTCAACAAAGAAAATAGCGAAATCGCACACTTTTTCTGGGAATTCGCAATTAAATTCGCAGAATCCAGGAAGAAGACCATCTGCGAATCGGTAATAGCGAGAAACCATGGATTCTGCGAATAAAAGTGCGATATATCACAAAGAAATCGCTATCGCAATTCATGAAAAATAGCAAATAGCGAAAAAAAACAAAATCGCATTTAGCGACGCGCAAATTTAGGAGAACCCAAACCAGGTGGTAACCATGAAAAAAAAAACACTTCAGAAAAAAAGTATTGCAAAGTACCAACAGGTGCTGGCTTGACCAAACACACTTAAGGACATGCAGCTAGAGCCTCAGGACTCACACAATGCCAGGACTCTACATGGTGGTCAGGCGGCGAAGGCTACAGCGAGCAGCACGGAACAGACGACGTATCCAGGAGCGGATATTCCGTCAGCGGGTCACCCTACTGGGCCAAACCAGAGAGCAAATCTACGCAAAGTACCGCCTAAGTGGGGCAATGATAATCAAGCTGATCCGGGACCTAGACCCCCTCCTGCAGCACCCAACAAGGAGGACCAATGCCGTTCCCACACATGTGCAGGTATTGTGCAGCCTGCACCTACTGGCTTCCGGAAGCTTTCAGGGTATAGTCGCTGTTGCAGGGGGAATATCCCAGCCCACCATGTCCCGCTGCCTAAGGAGTTTCCTGGAGGCCATGCTGACCCGCCTACACCTTTACATATCATTTCCCACCAGCCAACAGGACTTGAACGAAACCAAGCTGCAATTTTACAATGTAGCACAATTTCCACACATCATAGGATGCATGGACTGTACCCACATCCACATCTGCCCACCAGCACAAACGGAATACATGTATCGTAACCGCAAGTCCTACCACTCCCTCAATATACAGATGGTATGCAATGCGAAGACAATCATCACGGACATAGTGGCACAGTACATGAGACTTTGGTGAAGGACACCTACTGGGTAAGTACACATGCCACACAACCGTACAATGTGATAATGACGCTGCGCTGCACAGACACTCACCCTCTGCTCCTATCATGCAGGTGACAGCGGCTACCCTCTCCGTGAGTACCTACTCACCCCATACCTTAACCCAGCAACACCACAGCAACGGCGTTACAATGCAGCACACATACGCACAAGAAATTGCATTGAGAGGACATTTGGCCTTTTGAAGAGCAGATTCTGCTTACTGCACAAGACTGGTGGGGCCATCAAATACGATCCTGAGGCCTGCTGCTGCATCGTGGCCGTGTGCGCTATCCTACACAACATTGCTACCAAGCGCAGGATACCTGTAGACATCTCGGGCAGCGAGTCAGAAGGGGACAATCAGCCACCTGCACATGTGCGTCACGCACGCGGGGAGAATCCAGCAGAAGGACACAGGCGCCGCAACCAAATGTGCATGAACTATTTCTAGGGCACCCACTCCCCACACCCATTACTGAACTCATGCATGACAACATTAATAGTGACATGAGGCACTTTACGTTATTCAGAATTTTAGTTACTGTTACTGCACAATAAACATGGCATTCTGAAAAGTGTGAAAAGATTGACATATTCCGTCATATGTCCAGGTTAGTCTGTATGGCATGCTTTTTGCGTCAGCATGTGGCCTCATTGTAATGCACAACAGTTCAGTGGCGTCTCTGGGTAGTTGCCCCTGACCTCCTCTCAACGTCCTCCTCCGGATTCTGCTGTGCGGCAGCAGAGGGCCTGCTGCTGCGGTGGAGTGCTACGACCAGTGGTATGGACTGGCTGCTGTGGCTTGATGTTGCGTCACTGTTGTCGTCTGCCCCCCCGCCTGGCCATGGCCAGTGGCCTGCATGCCCTGCATGGCTGTTGCTATGTTCTCCAGGGCTGTTGCGACGTCCTGGCAGCACTGCACCATTTGGACCTGCATGACCAGGGAGCGTCGCGAGAGCTGGGAGGTGGCGTTCCCAATAATGTTATTTGACCACGTGTACGCCGACAGGCGGGTCAACAGTTGGCGGTGTCTGTGGCGATTGACATCCCGCTGCCTGGACATTGCCTGAGTGTTGGCCTCCACAGCTGCTGTCATATGTGCCACATTACGTGCCGTCTTGTCCAGTTTGAGGTGGATGGCGGCTAGGTGTCGGGCCTGGGTCTGGTGCACACTCGGCATCCTGCGCTCAATAGAGAGCCCACCTGCTCGCACAATTCTGCCCCTGCCAGCGCGGGATGTGTTGGTGCGTGGCTCCCTGACCAGACCGCTCGTCTGGCTCCTCACATCCGCAGGGCGGCTTGTTTGTTGGCGACCTGCTGCTGGTGTTGCAGGCCCCACTGGTGGCTGTGTGCTGCGTGGTGCTACAGCAGCGCCTGTTGTCACGGGGGTGGCACGGGCCACAGGGGCGGGTGGTGGGATGATCGCTGTTGTGGCAGCTTGCCCTGATGGTCCGGGCTGTGGGGTATGATGTGTATCCCCCTCCGTGTCCTCCGTGTTCTCCTCAATCACCAGGGCCTCGCTGTCTGTGCTGG
Source organism: Lissotriton vulgaris (assembly GCF_964263255.1). Classification (NCBI taxonomy): domain Eukaryota; kingdom Metazoa; phylum Chordata; class Amphibia; order Caudata; family Salamandridae; genus Lissotriton; species Lissotriton vulgaris. Next base: position 212,688,467 of record NC_141690.1, on the reverse strand, counting down.
GGACATCAGCGCCACCTGTGATGTAAAGTGGATGTTGATTAGTGACATGTTCCGTACACAGTTAGGCTTGCTACATGCATGCAGTCTACCATTCCCTGTCTCGCTGCAGGATTGACTCACTGGACATGTCAGGCTCTATGGTACAGGATGGTAATTGTGGGCAGACTACATGTCCCACAATGCAATTGCGCTATGGAGCTGTACTTTGGCTGCATGATTGGGATTTGTTATGGGATGCACTGGAGTCATGGACAATGTTAGGGGACAGGGGGTTGCAGTCGCATGGCACTTACTTGGTGTGTCTTGGGTGGGTAGGGAGGAGTCAAGCTGGGTCACACCCAAGCAGGCCTGTGGGTTGATGGTCTCCTCCACTTGGTCCTCCAGTGGGGTGTTCGGTGGGACAGTGGGCTCCCCTCCACCTGTCGCCAATTGCTCCCCCAGCCTCTCAGCAATCTTTTCTTTTGCCCGCCCTCTTAAGTCATATCAGCGCTTTTTCAGCTCGTCCACCGAACGCTGGGTCACCCCCACGGCGTTCACTTTGGCGCGGATGCGCAGCCATATGCGCCTTTTGTCCGCCTCTGGTACCCTTCGGGAGTCTTTGCCAAATAGACGGTTGTGATCCTTGGAAACTTCTTCAATTAGGTGTTCGAGCTCCTGCTCTGAAAACTTTATTTAGCTTTCTCCCAATGGTGGAAGCTCCTGCTGCATCCTGTGCCATGCTTGCCACTGTGGTGTCTCCTGCTGTAGTCCTGTGGGAATGCTGGAGGGGAGCTCTGCAACTGCTGCCTGTACTTCAGCCTCTCACTGCTGAATGAGGGTGGGACCTGCCTACTTCCTGGTTGTGATGTCATCACTGTGCTCAGGATGCGACTTCCCGTTTTTGCGATCTCGCACTTAGCGAGATCGCTATTTGCGATCTCGATAATTGCGAAATCGCAATTTGAACAGGGGTATCGGCGGATTCTGCGATTTTTTTTTTTTTTTTTTTTTTTTTTTTTTTTTTTCACCAATTTCTGGCATCTCGCAATCGGCGATTCCTGCCGCTTGCGAATAGCATTTTTAAATCGCAAAACTTCATGAATGCCGTTCTGCGTTTTCTAAATTGCGATTTGCATTTTCTCGCAATTTACAAATCGCAGAATTGGACCTTGATGAATCTGGCTGTTAGAAACATCAGAGATCACTCTTTGTTGGAAAGAGGCATATACACTAAGTGAATACTCAACTGCTTTATGTCCTGTAATACCTGGAGGAACAGCAGAAATCCAAACATATGTCAACCGTGTGGTAGACGTGATATTCCTACCAATACTCCCACCCATACAATGACATATTGAAGGCAAAATAAGTACATCTGCCATATAGAGTATCGGAGAGCAACGGAGTGCATATCAGTGGCAAAAAGACTGCATATGGCACATGGTGTAACTGAGTGCAAATTTCAGGATAGGCCTATTCCTGTGGTCTAGCGGATAGTCCACCTGTCTGTGTATCTTGCATTAGCTAGGAAAAGATAGTTAAGACCGAGAGATTTAGACAATAACTATGAGAGCAGTCAACAACATTAAGAATGTTGCGAGCTCTAGGGGAGAGGACCTGCTCTCTATCCCATACGTGGGGGATCCCGTTTGAGTGGGCTAGCAGGATAGACTTGTAAGCTCAGCATGTGTGTTAAGACCACCTTAAGGAGTATGGTAGTGCCTTGTGTTGGGGGGATAGTTTAATGGTAAGGTTAATCCTGCCAGTAGTTGAGTGCACATGATGGGTCTACTATTAGACATGGTGTCTAGACACCATGGGCAAACAGTAAGGGCAGTGTACCGGAATTCTGTTAGGCTGGGAGGTGTCTTGGCGACTGGCCAAAGGTATTGACTTTGTGGAAGAACCTGTTTCTATGTAGGGTTACGCAGATCTAGTCTATCTCAGATACATCATTTCGACTTAACAGACCGCAATGTAGGCCTAAGTTGCCAAGCTGTAAAGCTGGCATCCTCCCTATTAAGCCGTGACAGAGCAAGGATATTCAAGAGTATACCATATATGGTAAGCATGGCGATAGAGCGAGGATCCACGAACCGTTAGCCTCCATATACCACAGAAAGAGCAATAACGCCAACATCTGCCTGAGTTCTTATAGCAAGAAAGGTCCAACAAACATTGAAAGGATACGAAGGTGATACATAAGTGATGTCGATGATAAGATAAGTGCCACCTGGGACTCTCAGGCAGAGGATAGACTTGCAGAAGGTCAATTTAAGGAGGCTGGCCACCTAGAACTATGTGGGGGTACCTGGTATGGACCAAGCCCCAACACCACCCCGCTCCAATTTTAGATGTGGCCCAACCCCAAGGCCCCCGAATGGTGGTATGATGGTCTCAATTATACATTGCAGTGGTCCGGGATTATCCAGTGCATGAGAGGCACAGTCCCCTTCCGGTAAGCGAAATATGAAGGCCTACTCACTGGTCGTCGTGTTCACGTGGTAGGAGCTACTAACATTGCACCACAAGAGCTGGAGCCCTCAGATGTACCAGAAAGCAGACACCGCTTGAACTCTGCTGGCAACAGATAAGCAGAGCAATTTGTGGGGCTGGTAGCGTGATATTGACCAATGGCTGGGTGATCTCAGGGGGCTATCTGGTAGATAGGAGGTTGACAGTCACCTGTCAACAAGCACCTCGTGAAGGACCCTACCTCACCAATACACCAACTGAAAGCTGGGCTGGGGGATCTGATCGCGAAACGATCCGCTTTGGAAGCGCTAAGGCTCCAATACATTTGCTGACATTTTGTGGTGCTGTGGAGGATGGCCTGCACAGAATCTCCCCATAACTCCGAAGGGGGTCAAAATTCTAACAGTAGCATTGCCTTAGAGAGAATGATGTCTCTCCCAAATTCACAGACCTGCAAACAATGCATTGCGAGCACCACCTGGGTCGTAGAATCGAATGCGGACACTGGCAAAGGCGCAAATGGCATGCCCCCTATGCTGTCGTGTGGTTAATAGCAAAACCTTACCGTCTCCGTTCCAAGCTCTCTCCCACAGGTTACCATTACGGCTGTATTACGATGCACCCTCAATCCAGCACGCGTTACTCTCTGCAGGCAATTCTGTGTGGAGCAGAGGCTCTGAGGGAACGGATGGCCGCCACCATCTTAGGTGACTGTCACGGAGACCTTTGGATCCAAAAAGCCCAGTTTTGGGTTGTTGTAAGGGTCGCCTTTCACTTCACCATAATCACCAGTGGTTCCGCCATATGAACATGGTACACTTCGGGATTAAATCATCATATGGCCCAGTAAACACGTCAGAGGCTCCACGTTACTAAGGTTGGAGCCCCCATCTTCACCATACGTCAAGCTACACCCCCATAAAGACTAGTTTTAAGTGTAATGCCTATTTAGGGTGCTTCCCTAAGTGGCTTCCCATGTAAGGTGTTGTCCAGAAAGCACCATTGATTTTCAGTATCCACTGACAACAAGTTGAAAAGAATTCTTAGCTGGCCCACCTAATAGTAACAAGTTAGATCTGGTATCCCCATCTTGCCCATCCTTGTGGTGTCTCATCTGCTGAATGTATTGGATTCTAGCATCCGATAGCAAGTGGCTAATAGTCTGTTGCAAGTCTTTAATGAATCTGTGTTAAAGGCCAACATGCAGACTTTGGATAAAAACGATCATCCTTTCTAAAGCCATTTTAAGGTAGCATGTCTACCCAGCAAGACGCTGATATAATATGCAACTTTTGCACTAATTTTTTAATGTCTGAGATCTGCCTCCGGTAGATTGTCCCAAAAATCACTCGTATTGATTTGGTGATCTGACTCTCAGGATATGTGATCTCGTTGTAAATTGACGAAATGCATAGTGAGGACTCAAGTGTTTTTTCTTGTTGTGTCAGAGACGTATTCTGTGCTTCAGAATCAGTCATGTTAAATTTGAATCCTGATAGTTTTTGAACATATCGATAAAGTGAGATGAGTGAATTCAGGGTGTGGCCAAGTTGCTATGTCAACACTTGTATACATACTGAATATGAATATTCCTCTTGGCCTTAGCCCCTCTTAGTCTTAATCCTGATGTTTTTTTAATGTATCGATAAAGGTGAGAAGAGTGAATTCAAGGTTGGGCCAAGTTGCTATGTCAACACCTGTATACATGCTGAATATGAACTCCTCTTGGCCTTAGTCTTAATCCCTCTATCACCTGCTTGCTTAAGATCACATTGGTGTCTCTCTCAAAAAGTGAAATCGAATAACAAGGACCATTAAAGGCATCCCTGTCTGTTTTCGTTCTGAATCTCCGGTGCTTAAGAGGTGCCCAGTAACTGTGATCCTTCCCTTTACACTACTTGGTAATTCGGCCTGGCCCCATCCACAAAGCACGTGCCAAATCCCCTTTGTACTAATATTGCTTTTAGAAAACCCCAGTTGACCTGTTTAAATGTTTGCATCAAGTGTCGCCATGACTACTATATGCAGTACTTTTTGTTTTGTTCTCCGTTCCTTTGTCTTTTGATAAACCACAGTTGATCTGGGTGAAGGAGACCAGATATCCTGTCATCAAGTCTACCTTCCAAAACCTTAGGTCTGTGTAACCCACACCTTGTGGTCCTTTCCTGGCTTAACAATTGCAGAAAGCTTCACCTATGTCATATAAGGAGTGTCAAAATGGATTTATAGAAACCTGTTGAAATGGTTTGTTGAAATTTACATTAGCTATGGGGCAAAATAACTTTGGAAAATGGCTGTAAAGCTTTCTGGGCCTGAAGCTTTGACGTTTTGAGGCTTCAAATCATTACAAACCTCTTCTTTGGATAGTGGCTCTTCTTGGGTAATTGAATCGCTTGTTGAAATTCGTCCTGGCAAATAAGGCCTATTGACTTGCAGGCATATATTGTCTGAGATTAGTCATAACTTTACTCGACTTCCCTTGTTTAGTCAAGTGACTATTTTATCTCCGTTTTTTTGCTTGTTAGCTACAAACTGGATCCCCTGAAAAGAAATCAGAACATCGTACCTTCTGTTGCTGTGAAGTTCATACCCACTAATTGATACAAGGATGTCCAGGTCTCCACGGGGGTAAAGCTGATAGAGATGTAGCTTTGGAAGGGATGACCGATCCAGTCAACCACTGCTATCTATCTTTCATCTAGTGTGATTATTTGTGTGTCTTAAGGTATGGTCATCTGACCAACCCTGTAGAGAGTGACGAAATTCAGACACAGTAATTAACCAACTCCAGAAAACTTCTAGAGTTTGGCTTGTAGCCTCACTATTTTTTGTCAAACTTGTTTTTTTTATTGAGTTTTACAAAAAAAGTATCATTTCATATGATATTACATACAATCGTTCCACCAGTATATAGCTGCCATAGTGCTAATTCCTTGTATAGAGTATTGCGGTTGCTACGAGTCCTAGTTTTCTCCGGGAGTCCTATACATATTACCAGTGCATTACATTCATCAGCTGATTCTTAAACTAACCCCTCCAATATACCCCTAAACCACCCCCCCTGCCCAGAACCCAGCCCTTTTACTGAGAATTACGCTCCTGCTACCGCTCACGGGGAGCGGTTAGGGAAGCCTGAGAGAGACCACAAACTCTGTGATAACAAAACATAAAGACAAAACAAGCATTTACAATGCAATGGTCTCGGCAATATTATAGGTAGAGCTATTGGAATTGTCCATTATTTTTTAATCTTTTTTGTATCCCTAAATAAATGGCATTGTCATTTGTATTGGAATTAGCTTGTTTTTCTGCATATGTGATACCTATTGCATTAGCAGAGAGAGAGTGAGGTAGTGAGATAGAGAGAGCGAGTGAGGTATTGAATTGAGAGAGAGTGAGGTAGTGAGAGAGAGTGAGGTAGATAGAGAGTGAGGTAGTGAGATAGAGAGTGAGGTAGTGAGATAGAGAGTGAGGTAGTGAGGGAGAGGGATGTTGTGAGGTAGTGAGAAATAAGCATAGAGTGATGTAGTGAGATAGAGAAAGAGGTAGTGAAAGTGAGTTAGTGAGATAGAAAGAGTGAGGTAGTGAGATAGAGAAAGAGTGGCGTTGTGAGGTTGTGAGCTAGAGAGTGAGGTAGTGAGAGAGTGAGGTAGTGATGTTTTGAGAGAGAGAAGTTGTGAGAGAGTGAGGTAGTGAGAGAGTGGAGTAGTGAGGTAGAGAGTTATGTAGTGAGAGATAGGTAGATAGAGAGTGAGGTAGTGAGAGACAGAGAAAGTGAGGTAGTGAAAGAGTGAGGTAGAGGGATGTTCTGAGGTAGTGAGATAGAAACAGTGAGTGAGTTTGTGAGGTAGTGAGATAGAGAGAGAGTGAGGTAGTGAAAGAGAGTAAAAGTGACTTAGTGAGATAGAAAGAGAGAGAGTGAGGTAGATAGAGTGAGGTAGTGAGACAGAGAGAGTGAGGTAGTGAAAGAGTGAGTTAGTGATGGAGAGTGATTTTTGGTGGAAGGGACATAGAAACAATGAGTGATGTTGTGACGTAGTGAAATAGAGAAGGATTGAGGTAGTGTAAGAGAGAGTGAAAGTGACGTAGTGAGATAGAAAGAGAGAGAGTTAGTGAGATAGAGAGTGACGTAGTGAGTTGGAGAGAGAGAGTGAACTTGTGAGCTAGTGAGATAGAGAGTGAGTCAGCGAGAGAGTGTTGTAGTTATTTTTTGAGTGAGTGACTTGTGTTATAGTTAGGTAGTAAGAGTGATATCGAAATAGAGTGATGTTATGGAGAGAGTTAGTGATAGAGAGTGAGATAGTTTTATAGATATAATTTGAGTAGTGATGTAGTTATTTTTGTTTTGTGGGAGAGTGAAGTAGATATAGAGTGATACAGTAAGAGATAGAGAGTGAGGTAGTGAAAGAATGAGCTAGTGAGGGTGAGAGTTGTTGTGCTGTATTGAGATAGAAACAGAGCGATGTTGTGAAGTAGTGAGCTAGAGAGAGAGTGAGGTAGTGTATGAGAGAGTGAAAGTGAGTTAGTGTATTTGAGAGAGAGAGAGAGTGCGGTAGTGAGATAGAGAGAGAGTGAAGTTGTGGGGTAGTGAGAGAGTGATGTAGTGAACTTTAGAGAGAGTGTGTCGTGATATAGTGAGAGAGAGATAGTGAGATAGAAATAGAGTGAGGTAGTATATAGAGAGAGTGTGAGGTAGTGAGATAAGAGAGTGAAGCAGTGAGTTAGAGAGAGAGAGTGAAGTTGTGAGGTAGTGAGAGTGTTGTAGTGAATTTTTGAGAGAGCGTGTCGTGATATAGTGAGGCAGCGAGAGTGAGATGGTGAGATAGTAATAGATAGAGTGAGGTAGTGATGTAGAGAGACAGAGGTAGTGAGATAGAGAGAGTGAAGTTGTGAAGTAGTGTGTTAGAGCGATAGTTACTGTGGTAGTGATATTGTGATGCTGTGAGAAAGAGAGTTGAGTAGTGAGGTAGAGATTGAGGTAGAGAGAGAGTGAATGAGAGATAGTGTAGTAGTGTGTGAGGTAGTGAGAGAGAGAGTGAGGTAGTGAGAGAGAGAGTTTGAAGGGACGGTATAGTGGAGCTGAGGAGAGAGTGAAGGGATGGTGCAGTGAGAGGCTGAGGAGAGTGCATCAGTGAAGGGACGGTACCGTAAGAGGCTGAGGAGAGAGTGCAGCAGTGAGTGATGGTGCAGTGGAGGAGTGAGGGCTGCAGCCTGGATGGGGGGCGGGGCTGAGCAGAGAGTGCAGCAATGAAGGGACGATGCAATGGGGGGCTGAGCAGAGAGTGCGTCAGTGAAGGGCTGGTGCAGGGAGAGGCTGAGGAGAGTGTAGCAGTGAAGGGACGATGCAATGGGGGGATGAGCAGAGAGTGCAGCAGTGAAGGGACAGTGCAGTGGGACTTAGGAGAGAGTGTAGCAGTGAAGGGATAATGCAGTGAGAGGCTGAGGAGAGTGCAGCAGTGAAGGGACGGTGCAGTGGGGATGAGGAGTGAGTGCAGCAGTGAAGTGACGGTGCAGTGAGAGGCTGAGGAGAGTGCAGCAGTGAAGGGACGGTTCAAGGAGAGGCTAAGGAGAGAGTGCATCAATGAAGGGCCGGTGCAGGGAGAGGCTGAGGAGAGAGTGCAGCAGTGAAGGGATGGTGCAGTGAGAGGCTGAGGAAAGAGTGCAGCAGTGAAGGGATGGTGCAGTGAGAGGCTGAGGAAAGAGTGCAGCAGTGAAGGGATGGTGCAGTGAGAGACTGAGGAGAGTGCACCAGTGAAGGGACGGTGCAGGGAGAGGCTGAGGAGAGTGCAGCAGTGAAGGGACGATGCAATGGGGGGCTGAGCAGAGAGTGCATGAGTGAAGGGACAATGCAGGGAGAGGCTGAGGAGAGTGCAGCAGTGAAGGGACGATGCAATGGGAGGCTGAGCAGAGAGTGCATCAGTGAATGGACGGTGCAGGGAGAGGCTGAGCAGAGAGTGCAGCAGTGAAGGGACGGTGCAAGGAGAGTCTGAGGAGAGTGCATCAGTGAAGGGACAGTGCAGGGAGAGGCTGAGGAGAGAGTGCATCAGTGAAGGGACAGTGTAGGGAGAGGCTGAGCAGAGAGTGCATCAGTGAAGGGACGGTGCGGGGAGAGGCTGAGGAGAGAGTGCATCAGTAAAGGGCCGGAGCAGGGAGAGGCTGAGGAGAGAGTGCAGCAGTGAAGGGATGGTGCAGTGAGACACTGAGGAGAGTGCACCAGTGAAGGGACGGTGCAGGGAGAGGCTGAGGAGAGTGCACCAGTGAAGGGACAGTGCAGGGAGAGGCTGAGCAGAGAGTGCATCAGTGAAGAAACGGTGCAGGGAGAGGCTGAGGAGAGAGTGCATCAGTGAAGGGACAGTGCAGGGAGAGGCTGAGCAGAGAGTGCATCAGTGAAGGGACGGTGCAGGGAGAGGCTGAGCAGAGAGTGCATCAGTGAAGGGACGGTGCAGGGAGAGGCTGAGCAGAGAGTGCAGCAGTGAAGGGACGGTGCAGGGAGAGGCTGAGGAGAGTGCATCAGTGAAGGGACAGTGCAGGGAGAGGCTGAGGAGAGAGTGCATCAGTGAAGGGACAGTGCAGGGAGAGGCTGAGGAGAGAGTGCAGAAGTGAAGGGACGGTGCAAGGAGAGGCTGAGGAGAGTGCATCAGTGAAGGGACAGTGCAGGTAGAGGCTGAGGAGAGTGCAGCAGTGAAGGGATAGTACCGTGAGAGGCTGAGAGAGAGTGCAGCAGTGAGTGATGGTGCAGTGGAGGAGTGAGGGCTGCAGCTTGGATGGGGGGCGGGGCTGAGCAGAGAGTGCAGCAATGAAGGGACGATGCAATGAGAGGTTGAGGAGAGTGCAGCAGTGAAGGGACAATGCAATGGGGGGCTGAGCAGAGAGTGCATCAGTGAAGGGACGGTCCAAGGAGAGGCTGAGTAGAGTGCATCAGTGAAGGGACAGTGCAGGGACAGGCTGAGGAGAGAGTGCATCAGTGAAGGGACGGTGCAGGGAGAGGCTGAGCAGAGAGTGCAGCAGTGAAGGGACGGTGCAGGGAGAGGCTGAGGAGAGTGCATCAGTGAAGGGACAGTGCAGGGAGAGGCTGATGAGAGAGTGAAGGGACGGTGCAAGGAGAGGCTGAGGAGAGTGCATCAGTGAAGGGACAGTGCAGGGAGAGGCTGAGGAGAGAGTGCATCAGTGAAGGGACAGTCCAGGGAGAGGCTGAGCAGAGAGTGCATCAGTGAAGGGACGGTGCAGGGAGAGGCTGAGGAGAGAGTGCATCAGTGAAGTGACAGTGCAGGGAGAGGCTGAGCAGAGAGTGCATCAGTGAAGGGACGGTGCAGGGAGAGGCTGAGCAGAGAGTGCATCAGTGAAGGGACAGTGCAGGGAGAGGCTGAGAGAGAGTGAAGGGACAGTGCAGGGAGAGGCTGAGGAGAGTGCAGCAGTGAAGGGATAGTACCGTGAGAGGCTGAGAGAGAGTGCAGCAGTGAGTGATGGTGCAGTGGAGGAGTGAGGGCTGCAGCTTGGATGGGGGCGGGGCTGAGCAGAGAGTGCAGCAATGAAGGGACGATGCAATGGGGGGCTGAGCAGAGTGGTCAGGGAAGGGATGGTGCAGTGAGAGGTTAAGGAGAGTGCAGCAGGGAAGGGACAATGCAATGGGGGGCTGAGCAGAGAGTGCATCAGTGAAGGGACGGTCCAAGGAGAGGCTGAGTAGAGTGCATCAGTGAAGGGACAGTGCAGGGACAGGCTGAGGAGAGAGTGCATCAGTGAAGGGACGGTGCAGGGAGAGGCTGAGCAGAGAGTGCAGCAGTGAAGGGACGGTGCAGGGAGAGTGCATCAGTGAAGGGACAGTGCAGGGAGAGGCTGATGAGAGAGTGCAGCAGTGAAGGGACGGTGCAAGGAGAGGCTGAGGAGAGTGCATCAGTGAAGGGACAGTGCAGGGACAGTGCAGGGAGAGCCTGAGGAGAGAGTGCATCAGTGAAGGGACAGGGCAGGGAGAGGCTGAGCAGAGAGTGCATCAGTGAAGGGACGGTGCAGGGAGAGGCTGAGCAGAGAGTGCAGCAGTGAAGGGTCGGTGCAGGGAGAGGCTGAGGAGAGTGTGCATCAGTGAAAGGATGGTGCAGGGAGAGGCTGAGGAGAGAGTGCAGCAGTAAAAGGATGGTGCAGTGAGAGACTGAGGAGAGTGTAACAGTGAAGAGACGGTATAGTGGAGCGGAGGAGAGAGTGAAGGGATGGTGCAGTAAGAGGCTGAGGAGAGTGCATCAGTGAAGCGATGGTACCGTGAGAGGCTGAGGAGAGAGTGCAGCAGTGTGTGATGGTGCAGTGGAGGAGTGAGGGCTGCAGCCTGGATTGGGGGGGGGGGCTGAGCAGAGAGTGCAGCAGTGAAGCGATGGCGCAGGGAGAGGCTGAGGCGAGAGTGCAGCAGTAAAAGGACAGTGCAGTGTAAAAATAAAAATATGCCTTACCTCTAACATAAACTAAAATCAACATACATACCTGCCTGAACAACTTCGTGCACAGCGGTGCACATCGCTGAAGGGAAGCACCACGAGCCATGTTGAATCTAGGAAAGAGAGAATAAACATCTGAGAGTAGCCCCCCACTTACCTCCTCCATCACCAGCTTCGGAGAAGCCACACGGATATCAATCCCCATGTCTGCAAGCTTGTCCAGCACATCCTGGAAGTCTAGGTTACGCCGGGACTTGGCTCGGGACAATGCGCGACCCTGAAAATCTTTAAATGCCGAGGAGCGGGCGATTACTGCCGGATGTCGTGGCGTCACTCAGGTTAAGAAGTACCCGTCGATTCCAGTCAGCAGTTGTTTTTTTGTGAATAAAATGTTCCTAAGCAGAGCTGGTTGGAGATAATGGGGGGCTGACTTCAGGTCAGGGATTGGGGCCCTGAATATATCCGGACCACGTTCCATAGGCATGCATGCCCTACACAAATAGCAATAAAACAACATAACATTTAAAACAATAAAACAAATACTGCAGATAAACCATGAATTACTCGCACAGACTGCACACTTGGATGGATAACAAAGCATAATATGGAAGCTTGCTGACAGCCATTAGCAGCTGCTAGTTCCAAGCTGCCCCCTGATGGCTGGGGCCTCTTAGTTTGATGCTGCCTCTGTGCTTCATTGCTCAATGGGTGCATTTATTCCCCATCCCTAAGAACGTACAATAAGCCACTTCATTCTCGCGCGCAGCGCAAGTGCCAGTGCCGTGTGCTCGTCCTCTGTTTGTTTTCCCTGTGGCAGGCCTAGCTTGACAGTGATTGGTTTTCTACATCCACATGAAGTGACCCGCTTGCTCCAGGACATGTCCAGCAACTGCCTGACACTCCTAGTTGTGGGGGTGTCTAAATTGCATATAAACTGTCAAGATACTTCATGGTGTCTGGCGTTACTCTCAATGGGGGCGTTGGGAAACTTCGGAGGACGGAGTAAGCAAAATGAGGCAAAAGTCCTAAAAAAAAAAAAGCCACAGAATAATCTGTTCAGTGTCCAATGACATCAAGAGTGTTCCACCTCATGCTTGCCAACATTCTGATACTCAAATAAGAGAATGTTTCATTTTTCAATTCCACGAAATAGCAAAACTAGAATTAATACCGCATTGTGTGCGGTTCTCCTCACAGCATGGATCTAGCGGATACCTGTGCAGTGCAACAGATGGCACATTTATCGCTAGCAAAGAGTATGCAAGGAAAGGGAGCATGCTTTCTTACAAACCGGGGTGGGCAGCAGATTAAAGATTTTAGAACTTAGCAAGGCGATCCCTTTTCTGCCTGCTACTTACTTGTGGGCGCCACATGGTCTACTGGTTTACCAAGGTTTACTTGGTGTTTAAGAGTGTGCGTGGAGGCTGGTGTAAGCAACGACGCGGGGGAAGATGCTCTGGGTGCAGGAAGTGTCATGGAAAGGGTGAGCTGGTAGAGGGAAGACAGTCGGGAAACACATGCACTCTTATGGAGTGTTAGAACCTAACTAAATCAATGTACCTCAAGAATCATGTGGCTAGTGGGAGGACACTTGCCACCAACCGCAAACTGTATGGGACTGACCGCACAGATATCGAATTGCACAGGCAGAGCAGTGTACATCTCCCAGAACTGCAACAGGAGATGCCGAAGGGCTGGAATAGAGCTGCACCGAGATCAAAATGGGGGTTTCAGCGATGGGGGAAAAAAATAAAAAAACAAAATCAGAGTGTCAAGCAGGTCAGGGGAGTGGGAGAGGGAGCCGTGAGAGTTGGATGGCCAGGACGGAGACAACTTTCAGAGCGTTACCCTTACCGTCATTCGAACCTCGGCGGCGCAGCCCTGTCCACGGTCAGCAGGAGGCTGAGAGGGGAATGCCGCTGCTTTGCTGCACAGCTCTCTGCCGGGACTGCTTCCGTGCACTGTGCTCTCTGCTGCACAGGTCTGCGCCGGGACTGCTTCCGGCCGGCCAGGGGGGGGCAGGGTTGGGGGGGGGGGGTGGACAGGTCCCGTGCACAGTATCTGCTGTACCCGCCTGGAGAAGTAGAGGTCCGGTGCACGCCTCAGCTTGGAACACAACACAGCTCTCCCACAGAGACAGTGCTGCGCACACTGCCGCCTCTGAGTGAAGTGCAGCTTTTCTGCACAGATGGGACGGCGGCTGGCTCCTTCTCCTCCGCAGCGGGACTTCCGGCTTGCTTGTAGGCCGGCCTCCGTCCTCTCTCCGTTTGCCTGTCTTCCTGCCTCAGGGGTCCGCCAATAGCAGCGCGGCCCCGAGCAGGAAGGCGGGTGCAGCGTGTGGGAATCCCGGGCCCGGCGGTGAAGTGTTTGGCAATGCCGGGTGGGCACCGGCCTTAAATTAAAAGGCGATGTCAGGCGGGTGCACCGTGTGGGAATCCCGGGCCCGGCGGTGAAGTCTTTGGCAATGCCGGCTTGTAGGCCGGCCTCCGTCCTCTCTCCGTTTGCCTGTCTTCCTGCCTCAGGGGTCCGCCAATAGCAGTGCGGCCCTGAGCAGGAAGGCGGGTGCAGCGTGTGGGAATCCCGGGCCCGGCGGTGAAGTCTTTGGCAATGCACCGGCCTTAAATTAAACGGCGATGTCCCTGGCAGGGTGGGTACCTGCCAGGGGACCCGAAAATCGCCAAGGAGCGGGGCAAATACACGGCACAAACGGGGGCAGAGGCAGAGGCTCGATCTCACCCTCACTGCGGGAAAGGAAAATGGCTGCCGCAGGGTTCTTAATTTTTCGGATTCGGGGGCGTGGTTTTGCTGTTTTGAGTGACGCATGTCTAAAGAACAGCAAAAATACGCCCCCGAATCCGAAAAAGACTGGGCTTGTTTGGAGTGACTCATCTCTCCTCCAATGGCTGGCCTCTGTTTAGGAAGCCAGCCAATGGAGGAGAGACGGGGCAGGAAGGAGGGGCCTACAGCGCTACTAAGAATCATTAAATCTCCTGCCTAAGACTGCGCATGCGCAGCCTTTAGGCCTTCGACCTAAAAAGTACAAAGTACGACATGCTGGGCTCATCTAACCCAACCCAGTCTGAATGTGACCCTATGTGATGTGGGACGAAGTCTGTGATGTGCTCTGGTGTGGATTGTTACGTTGTTCAGAAATGGAACAGGTGTAATGCTCTAACCCTCGGGAGCAGCTAGTCATCCGGAGGTTGGTGGACAGATAGTTGACCAAGGGCCCCCAAGCGAATTGAAAATGTTTAAAAGCATACCTAAAAATGCCACTCATGCCTTCCATCCTAGGGCACTCCATAAGCGTGCCTGCCAATGTGTCATGGCCGGAGCGTCCTCCTTCTTCCAGGCTGCGGCCAAAGCCGTTTAGCCTCACTATTTTGCTTGTTTTTGAAAGGCTCAGTAGTATCACCTTGTTTCAAGTGTATATAAAATGAAACAATTGACATCCATTAATCTGCAAACGTTGTTGCTATCCAGGTAAATATAGTGTTTCTATAAATATTATTTGCCTCTGAAATATGGGTCTCATTTTTTTTTAAAGAATTGGTACTTTACCTGACTAAAAATGAAGTTATGTGTTACCTTCTATAACTAGGTTGAGATTACTAGCCGTGCTATCTTATGTGACCGAGGTTTATGAGCACAGATGCAAGTTTAGTGTTCTTATTAAATCTTTCTGTAAAGGCACTAGATAGCTTGGCTTCCTTCCGGGCAATATGAGCAAAGTGGTAAGCACATCCGAGTTTGTTTTATTTGTTTTTCAATAGCTTTTGTTCAAGTTGTGTCTTTTATTAAACTTAGTTTTTAATTTTGATTCCCCAGAGAAAAGAATGTATCTTTACTTTCAGTTGAAGAATGAAACCTAAGTGTTATAATTGCTATTTGGGGATCAGAGCTGTGGGTGTGGTTGTTCTCAACAGCAGTAATTCTTTGACCAGTTTTAAAGATAGAGTACTGGTGCACATGAGAAATGCCATTCATTTTTTGACTTGTTACTTTCTAGTTATTCACCAAGGTGGGAATAAATGATGAGCGCTTAAAGCAAATCCTAGACCTCAAGAAGGAAATGGAAACTGCTATGACCAAATATGAAGAGCTGAACCTTGACTGCAGTCGAAGAGAAAGAAGAGTGGTATGTTTTTGTTACCAAAGTCTGAAAATTCGAATCTCAAACCATCTTTTAAAGGATCCTAGCTTTATCTCATTAACCTTGTTTAATGCTGTCAGGCTAGCTCAGTAATTTAATTGCTTGCTGCTGATGCGTTAATGTGCGGATGGCATGTTGAAATCCTGGTTAGGAATTTGGTTGGTAAATTGAGTAGCATTATATTGACATTTAGTAATATCTGGCATTTACAGGTCTTAGAAATGGCAGAAGGGCTGAATGGAGTGCTGTATAGAATTGATTTATTGCTGTTTAACCATGCTTTTGATATCCTCCTAGAGCTAGGCCAGAAAATTGTTCTTTCTTCTACACCTCATACAGGGCTGGGTAGGTGACACCATCCTGCAAGTGGTGTTGCGTAAAACAGTGTGTGTTCCCATTTTGGAGTGGTTATTGCCTATTGGAGCTAGACAACAAAAAACTACAGATATACCGGTTGCCTTCATGTAAACTCCATTACAGATATGGATGCAGCATCATTAGATAAAATGTATATGTGTATATGGTCACACTGTTCTAATTTGTCTTGTGAATCATGTCCAACTTATGGTGTAACATAATCACTTTATTCATGTGTCACCTTGCTCATTATTGTATTTCCAAGGTGTTCAACTCAAACGTTCCTTTCTGAACACATGAATGTTCTTTCCAAGCTCAAAAACTTTAACAATATTACTCCACACATTACATTTTATCATAATCTCTTTAATCAGTTTCATGATTTATAATCATTAATCTCACATTTTGATTTCAATGTAATCATGCATACTCTAATTCCAATTTTAAACTATAGGGGTTACGTCCGTTTCCGGGGCCCGGTAACACATTTTTCCAGAAGAATTACCTGGCCACCAGTTTTGGAACTGCTACTTACTCAGGCAGATTTGGAAATACAACGCATCACGTCATTGCATTTTACTTTCACAGTTGTATTAATTCAACTTAATTTCAAACATCCTTTCAATTTTTTTGAAGCATGAAAAGAATACACATTTCATTCATTTATACATTCCTCATGAATAAATGTTAATAAACACATAAAAAACTGGACAATTCAAAAACTTAAACATGACGACAATTAATTCAAACAATTACACCAGTCGGTGATTCAAACAATGCCTGTATGCGCTATGACATTGAATATTGTTCAGTTCATTGAGCGCTTCAAACAGGTATACTGCGGGGACAACTTTCTCTGGAAGTGATTTGCTCTCGGGGTATATTTCATGTAGTGGCACCTTCTCTAGAGCTTCAATTAATGTGGATCCCTCGCAGGCAAAATATTAGCGTGCCAACGCGTTTCCAATCCCCCTCTGCCTCAGGGGATTATCATCAGGGTTTAGACCACGGTGTCATTTTATCTTCTTTGCTGAAATCAATCTCCTAATTGTATCCTCTTAGACACTGGAGTCTTCGTGTTTGCTTGCGATGACTCCCACCTTGTATCCTTATTTGCTATTTAAATTGAGCCAAACTATTTCATTGAGGGCTTTACATTCCACCTTATGAATGTTGCAATCCACTTTCAGGGGATTTCTGGCCATTTGCCAAGTGAAGCTTGAAAATTATCGCCTAAATTTCCATCCGGAAGTCATAACCTGTTAAGAAGAGCCAGAAATCCCCTGAAAAAGGATTACAACATTCACAAGGTGGAATGTAAAGCCCTCAATAAATAGTCTTAAGTGCTGGCACCCACAGAAAGGGAGTGGGTGGACTACATTTCACTACTATATAAATCTAACAGCTCAGTGCCTTTTCAGATGCCTGTAATAGAAGAGGCCGTCTGTGTTGATTATGGTCCCCTGTCAAGGGATGAAGTGATGGGTTATATAAAGAATGCTAGAACCTCCGGTGCACAAGGACCGGATGGTATACCAATTATGCTAATTAAAAAGGATCCAGCTGCATGGGGAGCCCTCCTGGTGCCACTATTCAACTACTGCTTTCAATCAATTAGTATTCCCTCATCTTGGAAGGGGAGCATTATAGTCCCGCTGTATAAAAAGGGCTCAAAAAGGTCACCTACTAGCTTCAGACAAATCACTCTGCTGGACGCTGCGGGCAAATTATTTGCAAAAAGCATACTTCAGCATATGCAGCAATGGGCCCAAGCCCAGAACATCTTACCGCCAGAACAGGCTGGTTTTAGAAAGAACCACGGAACGCTGGATAACATTGCGGTTGTCCAGACCATCGTGGAGAAATATGTATTCTCAAAAAAAATGTCAGTGTATACAGCTTTTATTGATTTCTCCACATCGTTTGATAAAGTGGATCGTCAGGTGCTGTGGAGAAAGCTCTCTCATCTTGGTATGCCATATCATCTCCTGGGCCTTATAATTGAATTACACACAGGCACTTAGTGTCAAGTGATGATGGGTGGCTCACAGGGGTTTTCCTGCAGGATTAATACACATAACGGTCTCAAGCAGGGTTGCCTGTTGGCTCCTCTTTTGTTTTCTCTATATTTTTGACCTCCCCGAGAAATTAAATTCAGTGAAGGGGGATGCCCCTAAAATTGGTACAATGTCAATTGGCTCCCTACAATATGCAGATGATGTTGCAATTTTTGATTTAACTCCCATTGGTTTGCAGCGTCGTCTGGATTTTTTAACTAAATATGCGGAGGACCATTGTTTGAAAATCAATATTGCTAAAAGCAAAAGTTTAGTCTTTCGCAAGAAAGGTTTTCCAACATAGAAAGGGTATAAGTGGCTGTTGGGGCACGAAGATCTTGAATTGGTCAATATGTATCTGTATCTGGAAAGGTGTTCTCAAAAATGGGCGTGATTCAGAGCACATTAAAAGGTGTGTTGGCAAGGCCGCCTCCCAGGCCGGAGCTCTAAATAGATTTTATAAGACCTGTGGGAGACGCCATTTTAATCATGTTCTGTCAGTATTTAAGGTTAAAATCCCACCGACATTAACTTATGCTGCAGAAGTTTTGGATCAGAATTACTGTCTCTCTTTTGATAAGGCTGAAGGCCGTTTTTTCCGTCAAATTTGTAATTTAAATTCCTTGGCTGCCCCACATGTTCTTCGTCTGGAATTTTATTTAGTTTCTTCTTATATTTTGTCCCTGGCTGGGGTTCTGAGGTGGGGGAACTCCCTTTTTTGGGGGATGAGGGCACCCTAAGGGCCGCCTTGAAGTTGGAAATTTTCGCAAAATTAAAAGATAAATCAGCTTTTTTTAGATCATTTGCCAACGCAAACTATTTCTTTGGGCTTAATTTAAACTGTGATTTACCCATGCCAAAGCTTGTATTGAAGTTATTTCTAAAGAAGTCAATAAGCACAATTAGTACGGCAAGAGATATGGCTTTAAGTCATCCTAAAGCCCGTAATGGGGTGATCTGTGCGAGTGCGATGGAGAGCAGACCTCAGTCCTATCTCTCATGGGATATCCCACACGGAATTAGAAGGCTAATACTACTTTTAAGAACTAACTTGCTGCCCTTGAGAGATGTAACGGGCACTTGGGAAAAAACTCCTAGAGAGGAGAGAATCTGTGAACTTTGTTGTTCCCAAATACAGGATCTTAATCATGTGTTATTTGTGTGCCCAGAACTTCTAAGGGCAAGGCGAACGTTTTGAGACCCCTATTTATTAAATGTATTATTCGTTCTGCTCAGGAGGCACAATCTTTTGTGTTGTCCCCTCCAAATGAAATGACTTGTTATAGAATATTTCAATTTTTTTAAAACATTCCTGGATATTTATTAAG
Source organism: Lissotriton vulgaris (assembly GCF_964263255.1). Classification (NCBI taxonomy): domain Eukaryota; kingdom Metazoa; phylum Chordata; class Amphibia; order Caudata; family Salamandridae; genus Lissotriton; species Lissotriton vulgaris. Next base: position 212,669,698 of record NC_141690.1, on the reverse strand, counting down.
AATTGTATTTGTTATAAAGTATGTCTTTTTATTGTATTGGTGTATTTTTGTGGACCTCCGTTGGAGTTCCGTAACAAATAAACTAATTGCTGGCACCTTTGGAATTAAATTAATGCGAAGTGATGTTTTGTAATTTTACTTGAGTGTTTGATGTTAAGAGTGGTGCATAAACTTTTAACCTACAGGTCTGAGATTGTTTATCTGAAAGGTGTCTTGTTAGCTAGACAGGCCTCATTATTTTGATGAATTTGAAGTGAATAAGATTATTTAATCGTAGTATGAAGTTGATGTCATGTTTTATGGTTGTATGTGAATCTGGGGGTTTTAGTTGCAATTGGAAATTATAAATTCAGGATAGTGAAAATGATTTTATTTAATGTTCTATGAATCCACAAATCTCTATTAAAGAAGAGGGTGGATAATGGTCAACCTTGTAGCCCTTCACATATTGATGATGTCTGGCAGTACTTAGTAATAAAGACCGAAATAAAGGAAACCACAAAATACTTTCCTTTGACATTCATCTACTTAGATTAACATTTTGAAAGATCAGATTCATTAGTGGTGTTATAAGTGGCGGACAAATCAAGTAACACTAATAGATCTGCTTCACTCGCATCCAACTCCAACAGCAGCTCTTTCGTCACATGATAGGGCAATTTCTGTTTTAAAATATTTTGTCATCCTTTGGTACAGTCCTGGATTTTCAAATATGGCACCTAACACTCTGGGCACCACCATCAAGCATTCTGACCTAATACACTGATTCACATAAAAATTTCCTTTTTCTTGTTTTTGGCCATTTTCCCTATGAATATCTCAGCAAGATTTCCCTGATGAGTGCTCACAAATTGTAGTAGTACTGCTAGTACCTGTAAATTAAGGTATTTATTCTAGTTCTTTGTAGGACAAAAGTTCACACCCATAGTAGATTATCATTGGATTGACAGTAGTTCAGTTCTTCACTTGAGCGTACAAAAGTACAGCTTGTTTAGATTATGTTGTGGTCACTCATTTCACATAGACTTTCTTTTGTCGGAGGTTATTACCATTCACCATTCACCTCGATTCGCCACAATAACAAGTGATCAGAGATTTCAGCCCCTCTAAAGGTTCTACATTTATGCTTCAACAAACCAAGAAATACATTCCTGTAATAGCTATTATATATAAATATCAGTAATAGCGAAAGCCATAAACATTAGAAATAATATGTACCCATGAAAAGATCATGAATTGTGTGTGGTGGGGAGAAAACTGGGAGTGTGTGCAAGTCTGTACCAAAAGTGCAAAGGTGGTGGGAGTGGTCTCTTTATGATGTGAATCGTAACAACATAACTCTGGCGTTTCTACTTTGTGCTAAGCACTGCCCTCCTACTGTCAGGATGTGTTCTGTCCAAGTACATATCTGTAATACGTACTTAGGTTTCGTAGTTTCTCAAAAAATCCTTGTAACCGAAGTAGATCTGCGATGCACGTCCTTGAATCGAGACTGTGCTCTGAGTGCTGTCAGCCATTTTGGATTTTCAATTGAAGTGGTTTTGCGATTACATTCCTCTAGCATTGGTTGTGTTGCCTGTAGGACACCTAGTGCGCGATTGCAATGGATGTTGAAAAAAATTTGACAGTGTTGAATGACTTAACCTTTTTAAACCTTAAAATAGGACGGCATTCCCCAATACTTTCATAAAAGGCATTAAAACATTTTTTTTCTGTGCCGTCATGGAGTGTGAAATCAACGAGCAGAGCCTGAGTATTAACCAGAATGCACAGATACAAAATGCAGTGCCGTACAGAGCTGAAAATGTGTGAGTAATTACTTCGTCCTGCTGCCATGCGTCTTCCAATAGCTGCTCCCAAAGGACATGAACTCAATAACCCCCTAAGAACAACCCCCCCCCTCCCTGCTCAGCGGGACTAGAAATATCCGCCACCTCCAACATGCAGAGTGCCTATCGCCCACCCATAAACAATTTCAGAGAACGCGGGTAACCCCACTCCTGATTTGCATAGCGTTATATGACATTTCTTCGCCCCCGGCCCTATCCCACCCATAAAACATTGCATTTCACACACAGAGGCCCATATCGACCCTCACAAAGTGCCTCACGGCATCCACCCCACCAACAGTGTGATAAGTTTCCCCCCCCCTGATCCTAAACTGCCCAAGATTCCAGACGAGCATATATAACAGCAGCGTAGGCTTTATCTGCATGCACTAGGGTGTTCCCCCGAGACACAGCAATCCCAACGGCTCAGGTATCCAGCATCCACCCTCGCAAACCCTCCCAGAATGGTATTTGCACAGAGTCACATTTGGGAGGTCATGGCGCCAGGACCCTGAGACTGGGCATTAAAACTTTTAGTATCTACCTTAAATCTTTAAGCCCAAATTAATATGGTGCTAATTTCCTTCTAATGAAAAGGTAGTTAATGAAACATTTCTCTTAAGAAGCAACAATTACCTGGGGATCATAAAAGAGTTATTTTTTTCAAATGTCATGCCGTATCAGCTGACCATTACATTATCTCATGCCCAACTATGATAATAAAATACTGAGGGGTGTGGCTTGGACGGCAATTTGGCAGCTTGCCGAATCCGGAGCTCCGCATCTCCCTGAGAGAAGCTAAACGTTAAAACCCCCACCCATCAACCGAATGCTCGAGAGAACCACCGGACTGACAGGCGGAATGCTCAGTGAAAAGAACTGGCAGTGAATGGACGCTGATCGGTGAGGCAGCAACGAGAAAAAACGCCGATAGCTGCCCGTGGCTCCAAGGTCCGCGAACCGGGGCAGTCAACTCTTCACGGTGTGTGGCACGGGGCACACAAAAGTATTGCCATACAAGGTCAGTGCGTCAGGCGATCATCAATACCCCCGTATCCCGCTGCCGCCTCACCCGATATACTCCGGTCCCGAGGAGGGCACCCCGCAGTCAACCAGGGAAAACGAAACCGATACTCAACACAGGGGGCTGCCATCTTAGGTAAAGGGGGCCAGCAACATCTTATGCAGAGCGGGTAAAGCGACCGAGCGAAACGGTCAGTCAACCCACCACGCCGGCACACCAAAAGCCGTGCAAGCTTCCCTGAAATTCCAGTAGAAACTGCACCGGTAACCAAACCGAAACTGCAACCAAGGACGCTCACTGAGGGCTGCCATCTTAGGTAGAGCGACTGAAGGAAAACGGTCTTAAACAAACATCCCACCACCGCCTGCACAGTAAAAGCCTTGCGTTCCTCCCGAACTCCCGAAGAATATCAAGAGAAACTCAGGAGCGGCAGCGCAGCTAGACCCGATCTAGTGACGAAATCGAAACTGCAATTAGGTACGCACACTGGGGGCCGCCATCTTGGGCAAAGGGAAGGAGCACAGCAAGAAACAAAGCTTAAAGGAGTGCCAGAGTCAGCACAGAGCTGGCGGATAGGAGAAATCAAGGAATTGGTGCAGTGGGGGGCGCAACGGAGCTCCAGGGCATGCTAATTAAAGAGGTACACGCCACCACCACAAAAGACACTAGCACAGGAGCGGACGCGAGCAGCGCAAGGGTGGTAGAGCGGTCACAGTCTAGGGCGACGTCAAGAGTCCCAACGCACCCCTCGCAAAACCACAAAGACAGGAACAAAGGAGTAGAGCGCTCCTTTCAAGCCGGCGCTAGATGCAGGAGTGTCCTCGAGGGCGCAGATATAAGACCTTTGGGCACCCAGCAGAGCCCAACAGAGCCCAAAACAAAAGCCTAAGACCCTAAGTGCAAGCAAGAGTCAAACATCCTACAAGAACAGAAGCGCTAACACAAGCTATAAGCCAAGCAGTGGCAACTAAGAAAGGTGGCACCACCAAGGTCAACAAAGTCGGCTCAAGAGCGACGAGATCAGCGGGGTGAGCAAAAGGTACAGAAAGGCCCTGTTGTAAAGAAGGAGCAAACATTAGACACAGAGAAGAATCTACTAGGACTCAAAAAAGTAGCACAAGCCACGACAACCTGGGGGCTAAAGAATCAACCCACTGCGCAGAAGGAAGACTAAAGATATGTGCTAATACAAACGAAGAGAGGTCTACCAACTATGGCTGGGAATGTTGGGAAAATACATCAGCAGCCGAAGAACAGGGGAGAATCTCTCACAGACTCTCCCATCAAACAAAGAGCAGATTTGAACGCCACACTTGATATGATATTAAATAAACTAGCTGTGGTACACGACCAAGCCAAATCAACAAAACAGACCACTGACGCAATACAACTAGAGCTTGCTGCGGTCAGGGATGACATCCACGCATCGAATAACAACCTGACAGCGGTGGAACAGAGGGTCAGCGGCATAGAAGACGTAGACTAGCCTACTAATAAGGCCATAGCCGCCCTGACAAAGACCACAGCAACACTACCGAGACAGACGGCGCAGCTGGATGATCGCAACAGAAAAGGTCATATAAGAATCCTTGGTGTCCTGGAGGGGGAGGAAGACAAAGCTGGGTCCTGTATGGCCCTCATTGAGGAGCTGATCCCCAAACGCACGTATCTCAAACTCGACTAATCTTTCGAGCTAGACAAGGCTTACAGGGTCCCAGCCTTCAGAGCGTCAAACAGGACGGGCCCGCGACCGATTATATGCAAACCTTTGCGTTCACAACACACACAAGCTATCTTTGGAATAGCAAGGAAAAATCAGAACATGCAATGGAACGGGCACAAGATAATCCTAACTCAGGACTACTCAAAAAATACAGTCGACATAAAGGGATTCCTGGCCCAGAGAGACCAACTAAGAAAAGAAAACATCTTGTTCTCATTTGTGGGGGCCACGAAATTAAAAACTATCAATAAGGGAAGGTCGCTAGTCTTCGAAGAGCCTAGTGAGCTAAGCAGATATCTACAAGCACCGACACAAGAAGATATGGAAACCACACAACCAGGATCGAGTAAGAGGAGGGCTTCGCCGGATCCAAGAATAGAGTGAGCAGGTTGAGCGCAGGTGTTAAAAGACCCAGCCAAGACAACAACCGCATCTACCTCAGATCAATCACACAATAATTGATCTGATTCCGGCGACAGGGAAAAAGCTACCTCAAGACATTGCCTCATGCGGCAACAGTACAGTCCCCACCGTCAATGCGCGGTAGGGTATACTCACAAGGACAAGTGGGATGCATCAATACGAAGGAAACGAGGGACTATAAACTCGTCACCGGTATATCCTTTTCTCTTCAGATGCAGTTAACGAGTGGACCTCGAGGGTGTATTGAGGAGGGGGGAATAATGGGGGGAGCACTATGCAAGATAGATAAACATATGCAATTGTTGCCAATACGGGATGTCACAATAGTCTAAGTAGAAAAACCCTACGAGCCCCCGATTGGGATACAAACGCAATACTCTAAGGGGTGGGGGGGAGAGGGGCGGATCGAGGATCTTGCCGTCGCACTTTCAGCGTGCTAGGTACAGGGTTGGGGTGGGATGGGGTAGGGGGAATCTGGGAGTGGAGGGGGGAGAGAGGGGAGGGTTAGTGTTTGTCTGTCTTGTTCCTCTAATTCGTCTAGTGTGTCTTCTCTGTACTATCTTTGTCTCTTGTCTGCTCTGACAGCCCCCACTATCTCCACATCTTTCTACAACCTGCTTCCCACAAAAACCAGAAACACTGGAATAAGATCTGATGTAACTCGGAACCAACAGGAGGAAACCTAGAGTGAGAACTCAAATTACACAGGAATCACTAGCAAAATTAAAGGGCAGGGCACACACCCCACAGAGGGGAGCGGGAGGAACCGCGATACACACACAGCCTAAGACATGACACAGAATAACAGATCCTCCCTGTTAGCAAACCTGAAGATAGTCTCCCTTAATGTTAAAGGCCTTAACCACCCCGTCAAGAGGAAAAAGATCCTAGATTACCTAGCTAAGACCAAAGGGGATGTCATTTTGCTACAGGAAACCATGTTGTCCCTGGAAGACGCAGCTAGAGTGAGGGCAAGATGGATAGGACAGGTTGCCTGCTCACCGGCGACAGGGAAAAAACCTGATAAACAAGAACTCGAGAATTACCATAGGGGACCAACAACACGATGAAGCAGGTAGGCTACAAATAATAATACAACTGAAAAGAGGGGGCGAATCAATCCAGGTAGTGAACATCTACGCCCCACACAGACGACACTGCATACTGGGAGGGAGGTTCGAGAAGGGTAGAAGCTAGTCCCCAAAATGACATGACGGTTTTGGCAGGTGACTTTAACCTAGCACTAGACTATTCCCTGGACAGACAATCGCAGGCCCACACCCTCCCTCCAGCCTCACACAACACTCTAAAAAACATATTTAACCTGAAGGACCAATGGCGGCTACAACACCCGGACACCAAAGATTATACTTTTTACTCCAACCCACACAACTCCTGCAGTAGAATAGACTATATCTTAATATCAGGCTCACACACCCACCTAATAGAATACACGGAAATAGCGCCTAGAACTATCTCAGACAACTCCTGTATCAGTTTGCAACTGTCGGGGCGACACAACGAACACCTCACATGCAGGTGGAGGTTTAACAACGTAGTTCTGGCAAACCAAGAAGACAAGACCAAAATAGAGCAGGCCATTAAAGACTACATTAAACATAATAAAATACTAAAGGTCCATATATGTGGATAAAGCTAAAAGCATCACTCACCCACCGACCTTTCCCGTAGCTGCCAATTTTTTAGTTTGCTTATGTGTGACTTTTCAAGCTGTAAATGTGACATTTCAATACCCTATGTGTGACACTTTGAGCAACACTTTGATACGTTGTACAGAATAGTGATGCCCATATCCTAGTTTTAATTTCTGAAATGACCCTAAATTATGCAGCAATTGCAGAGGTGGGCAAGGCAAGCAAACCTTGAGCCAAACATCTGGCTCTGGTTTAGTCTCTGTCCCATGACGAAAGGCTCCTAAACAGAGCTAACCCAAGCACCGCTCCATTCACTCCCTAATGCAGTTTCGCAAACAGAAATTTGAAAGCACAGAATAGGAAAGCTGATGTGTAAAACTGATTTTATACTTGAATTAAAGGTCGAATATATAAATGAATGTCTCTTTGTAACCCTGTGCATATAGCATGGGTTTCATGGAGACCAAGAAGTGAAAACCTAGTCAATGCTGCTTTGCTTTGATTTTTTGATAATCCCTTTAATTTTTATCACTAAAGTTTTGAAGGCTACCTGAAATTTTTCTTTGTGTGTTAAAGTCAGGGGAAGCCAGCATATTAACATACACATATCAATCAATCAGCGTAACACTGTCACACCGAGGATTATCTGGGCAGCGTGTCTTTGTGGAAGAGCCAGGTCTTAAGTATCTCTCTGAAGTCTACCAGCAAGGGGGCTGTACGGAGTTAGAGGGGATGGTCGTTCCATGTCTTGGCAGCGATGTACTAGGAGCGGCCACTGCTGTGGCTGCAGGATGCAAGGGTTGTGTGCCAGGGCGAGTAAGGAAGAGTGCAGGTAACTAGAGGGTTGGTGGTTCAGTAGATGGTTGATGTAGGTGGGTCTAGGTTGTGGAGGGCTTTGTAGGTGTGTGAGGATCCTGAACTGGCATCTCTTCTGGATGGGGAGCCAGTGGATGTCTCTCAGGTGGGAGAAAAGCGATGTGGGTTCGTTTGTGGAGGTCCAGGATGAGCCTGGCTGCTTTATTCTGTATAGTCTGGAGTCTTCTGAGGAGCTGGGTGGAGAGGCCGGCGTCTAGGGCGTTGCCTTAGTCGAGGCGGCTGGTGACGAGGGCCTGAGTGACGGGTTTTCTGTTGTTGGTTGAGATCAATCTGAAGATTCTGTGGAGCATGCGAAGTCTGTCGAAGCAGGAGGAGGTGACTGCTGTGACATGTCGTTTCATGGTCAGTTGGCTGTCGAGGATGATGGCAAAGTTGCGTGCATGGTCGGTCAGTCGGTCTGGTGTAGGTCTGAGTTCTCAGGCCACCAGCTGTGGTGCCACTCAGAGGTGTTCTTCCCAAAGATCAGTATTTCAATTTTGTCAGAGTTGAGTTGGAGGCAGCAGTTTCTCATACATTTTGATAAATTGGTCTTGGCATTGCAGAAGTTGGTTTTGGTATTGGAGGAGTCCTCGGTGAGCAAGAGGATCAGTTAAGTGTCATCGAAGTAAGAGATTATGTTGAGTCTGTAGTATCTGACAACGTCTGCGAGGAGGATCTTGTAGATGTTGAATAGGGTGGAGCTGAGGGATGATCCTTGTGGTATGCTGCATATGATGTCTTTGGATTGTGTAGGTTTCAGTGGGCCGACTCCGTCTGTGTTCCAGGTGGTGAAGTTCTGGATAGCCCGGTCGAGGTCTGTTGAGGCCTATAGGTGGGAGGTGGTACGGGCCTGTGACCACTGAGTTTCGGTGACCTTGCTCCATCTGTGGTGGGGTCGAGGAGGGGATCTGATGCCTGGTGATGGTGTGCTGGATGTTGTAGATGGACAAGTGAACAATGGCATGGACGGTCCAGGTAAGTTATGTGTAAGGCTTCCTTTTTTCTGTTTTTACAGATTTTTACAGATCAATACAGACCGAAAACCATGTATTTTCCTGTCTGTATTTATTCTTAAATATGGATAAAAACGAAAATTGGGTTGTTTTTGACTAATTCTGAATGCTGTCAGTCATGACTGCCAGGCCAATAGCTTTGCAGATTGACAGGCAAGGGGATAAAAAAAATATATGGATTTTAGTAAAGAACCTTTAACAACAGTATTTCTATGAACTTAATACTAAAATGTACATATTTTCTTATAAGTGTATATTTTACCACCTGAGTATGTATATATCATTGAAACCTGTCATGTGTTCAGGTACGAGTACACATTAACTAGTTAAATAAATAAAGAAAACTACACCTTTCAGCTTCATTTTTTCACAAATCAAAAAACAAATATGGATAAATACAGATGGAAGTGATAAAAATATAAATACCATAAAACCGGGAGCCCTAATTATGTGGTGTGGCTGAATTTAATTCTGTCACTGGAGGTGAAAATGGGGTTGCGTGTGTGTCCGGATTTGTGCGTGGGTTCGGTGACCAGTTGGATGAAGCCGATGTTGTTGAGGTTTTCCAGGAGGGCGATGGAGTTGGCATTTGTGTCATCGATCTGAAAGTTGAGGTCGCCGAGTAGGACATAATGGTGAGAATAAATTGCTAGGAGCCGATGAGGTTTGGGGTTGCGTTGTAGAATTTTGCTTGAGGTCCCAGGGGTCTGTAGGCGAGGTTGCCTTTTATGGTGTTCTTAAGGTCAGTTTGCAGTAGGAAGTTGAGGTGTCCCATGAGAGGCACAGGTCACTGGTGATGGTTTCCTTGAAGATGATGACGATGCTTCCGCCTTGTTTGTTGGTGTGGTCTTGTGTATCATCTAGTAGCCATCAGGAGTGGCGGTGGTGATGTTTGGGTTCGAGGAGGGGTTAATCCATGTTTCGCTGATGAAGGCAACGTTAGTGGCGAGGGTGGGGATGGTGTTCCAGATTTCTGTGGCATACGTGCAGAAAGAGCAGGATACCATGGAGAGGTTGCACAGTGTTCTTAGTCTTGTGGGCAGAAGTGATGTATGATCTTTCGTAGGTTGTGTCGCAGGAGAAGTGGCAGTGTCGGCAGGTGGTGGGTCCTTTCGGGAGGAGGAGACACCGTTTATTTTCGACGTTCGGGGTCCAGGTTTGGGAGTTCTTGGCAGTATACTCCCGGGTGGCGGAAGGGCCAGGGGTCCTGGTGCTGGGCGCTGTCCAACCGGCAGTACGTTGGTGGCGCACCCGCTGCATGTGTCTGCTGTGTGACCATGCGTCAGCCTCAATTGGAGGTCCTAGTGGAGCTGGATGCCGGGCATGGACCCGGAACAGGCAGTGCATAGTCCGGGACAGCAGACTGTGCAGGGGGAGTGGCAGCGCCGGGGTAGGGACAGTGTAGGGGGAGCAGCAACACAGTGGTAGGGACAGCAGGTAGTGCAGGGATTGCGCAGAAGGAGTGGCAGGACAGGGGTAGAGACATCAGGCAGCGCAGGGGGAGCAACAGTGTAGGTGTAGAGCCAGCAGGCAGTGTAGGGGGAGTGTCAGCGCAGGAGTAGAGTCAGTAGGCAATGCAGGGGAGCGCAAGTACAGTGGTGGCCGCAGGCCCTCCTGGCAGGCAGCACAGGGACGGGGACGGGGCATAGTACCTCAAGCTGGAGTCTGGCGAAAGAGCGGTGGACCAGCCGAGCCTCTTCAGGGCTCTGCCACATGCACCCTTCCCTCCAGGTAGGCCACATAAAGTGGCCTACTGTCCCTTTCGCTTACAATGCACTTTTTCCGAACAACCTATATGTATATAAATGTATGTGTGTATATATTTATAATTTCTATATAAATAAATAAATAACTATAGATATATATTGCTTGAACAGGATGTGTATTTATTGAACCTAGTGTACCAGTGGCAGCTCCTGTTAATGGGCTCAGGGGCAACTTACCCTTGTTTTCTGGCCCTTTAGCCTGTTTTCTGGCCCTTTAGTCTGTTTTCTGGCCCTTTAGTCAAGCAACAGTCTCTGATAGCTGGCACAGGCATACATAGGTACCTGCACCAGTTTTCAGAGAGAGATTACCAGGGCTGGAGAAATCCTATTCCTGGCCTTGAGACCCTGGCATGCCTCAGTGTCTCATGACATGGGTGCTGTAGGCTGAAACCGTGCAGTGCCTGTGGCTAAACGTCAATCAGTCTGTCACCCCAGCCTTCCCCAACTTGCCACAGAGTTGGGAAAAGGTGGGGTGAAAAATCAGAGACTTAATCCTAGTCTCTGTGCAGGTTTGAGGTTTCAGTTTCGTGCCCCAGAACCGGCAGCTGAAAGGAGCAGGATTCCAAATAGGGTCTACAGCAAGGTAAGTAAAAAAAAAAAGCTTTTAAATGTTGCGTGCCCTGCGTGTAGGTAAATGTTTGTGGGTACGACTGTGTGGGAGGGCGGGCCGGATAAACAGATGAGGAGGCTGTATGTAGTGGGCCAGTTGGGTGCTTTTATTAATAGATTGGGAGGCAACAGGCACGCGGTAAAAGGGTTCAGTAGTTTCCTCGGTGTTTCAAAGGGGTCCTCTTCTGAATCGTCTACTTCTACCCGGTCTGCTTCTAGGTCCTGGTTTCTTCCACGGAGGCTCATGAGAGAGAAGGAAAGAAGGAGCCGTCAGTCCTGTTTATTCTACCTCTGTGTAGGTATCTACCATCACCAATGCACCACTGTGCTACGGTTACGAGCAAGACTTCAGCTACTACTGGGGGGGGGGGTGTTGTTTAAACTAGGCGAGGCAAGTGGTGAAATTCAGAACTATATTGATAGCGACAGGGTTGTGAAAAGGGTCCTATTAGAAACAATGGTGCCCGAGTCGAGAGAGCATATGTTAGGCAGGCAATGTAACCAAGAATAGTTATGCCCGCTTCGAGGAAATATGGCAATCAAGGTGAGGGGGTGAGAGGTTGTGCCTTTTCCAAACAAAGCAATTCTGTGACTGTGTAGCAATTCCCCCCCACCTACCTCCTCCCCTCCTCCCGTCCGGAGTGACTCACTGGCTCTGTCGCAACTCTCCAGTGAGTTGCGACCGATCTCCAGCCTCCTCCTGTGGGGTCCACCAATCTTCACTCCACGACTCGTCGTCTTCTTCGGTTTCTCCGCCTTGAAGTTCCTCGTTGTCCTGCAGCGCCGCTTCTCCTCGCCTCTCCGTCTCTTCCGGCTTCCTTGCGACCTCGACCCCGCTGAATGCTGATTCGCTCCTTTTCTCCGCCCCGGGTCAGTCCTTCCGGGGGCACTCCTTCCTCCTTTGTCGTCACACGTTGCAAGTTCCTGTGTGGACAGAGGAAGGGGCGTGTTTACAGTCCGTGGCAGAGCAATCGGGCTCCTAGACTCGAAAGGTGAGTGGAGTTCTTTGTGTGGTATGAGCCCATGACGTGTCTGATTCGATGCCCCCTCACAGACTGTATATGTGAGAGTGCATGTGGGATGTGTGTGAGTGAAAGTGGGGGTCTCAGTGGAAAGAGTCAGTGAGTGAGAGTTGGTGATAAGAAGAGTGAGTATGAGAGAGAATAAATGATAGTGAGGGAGAATGACAGTGGGTGTTACTGTGAAGGAGAATGACCAGGAGTTTTACCATGAAGGAAAATGACAGTGAGTTTTACTGTAAGGGAGAATGACAGTGAGTGTAACTGAGGGAGAATGATAGTCTGTATTAATGTGAGAGAGAATGGCAGTGAGTTACTGTGAGTGCGAATGATAGTGAGTGTAACTGTGTGTAAGAGGATCGCCTTCAAGCTCCTCATCCACGCACACAAGGCCCTCCACAACGCCGGCCCAGCGTTCCTCAGCAAACGACTCCGCTTCTACGCCCCTACTCGCAAGCTCCGCTCTGCCGGCCTTGCCCTCGCCACAGTGCCATGCATCCGAAGAACAACCACCGATAGCAGATCCTTCTCCCACCTCACCGCTAAGACCTGGAACACCCTCCCCCCCCAACGTACGGCAGACCCAAGACCTCCTGACCCTCAGACGACTTCTCAAGACCTGGATCATTAGCAGCACTACCTGGGGGTGAGTCCGGATGCATGAGACCGAGTGTGAAGCAGTGAGATTGGTTTTGTCAGAGTGAGTCTGAGGGAGTGTAACTGAATAAGAATGTTTGAGAATAATTGAGTCTAGGTGAGTCAGTGAGATTGAAGGAATCGGAGTAAGATTGATTGTGAATGAGTGAAAGTGAGTGAGACTTAGTGAACTGACTGAGAATGAGTGAGTGAGTCTCAGTCTGAGTGAGTCATAGAATGAGTGAGTCAGAATGAGTAGGACTAAGTGGTAAAGAGTGAGCCTAGAAGTCAAGGTTGTGGTCACCACTGTCCGCAACCTTGGTGTCATGATGGACAACAAGCTCAGCATGGAAACGCAGGTTGCAAAAACAGTTTCCACCTGCTCGGCCTTACTGCGTTCTCTACGCAAGATCATGCCACTTCTCCCCGCACAGGCACGAGCACTAATAGTCAGGTGTACTATCCTTAGTCGCCTTGACTATTGCAATGCACTTCTGTTCGAGTCTCCAGCTGTTCTGCTGGACAGACTACAAAGAGTCCAGACGGCCGCCGCCAAATTAGCCCTCGGCTAGACCAGGAGATCCTCGGCCACAGCAGCGTTAGCCGAGTTACATTGGCTCCCTTTGAAGCAACGCGTAGCTTTTAAAGCACTCTGCCTTGTTTTCAAAGCACTGCACGGAGCTGGACCCAGATCCCTGCAAAAAATGTTTACCTGGTACACCCCTACCAGAACTCTCCGATCCGCCTCAGCCTGCCTTGTCATGGTACCTAGATTCAACAAGGTCAGGACGGGGGGAAGATCCTTCAGAGTGGCAGCCGCTAAACTCTGGAACAGTTTGCCTGTCGATATTCGCCAAACATTGCAACTCCTTCCATTCAGAAAGCGGATCAAAACCTGGCTCTTTCCTTAAGTCCCTCTCCGACAACCCGCTCCCAGTTTCCCGATACTTACCATCTTAGGAGTAATCTCTCCGCGCCAGGATACCTGCTAGGTGACAGCTGCGCTATACAAATGTTTTAAATTAAATTTTAAAAAAAATTGAGTGATAGGTGAGTCAGGGTGGGTCTTAGTGAGAATGAAGGCGATTGAGTGAGACTAATAGTCAGAGTGAAAATTGGACAGAATGAGTGAGTCAGAGTGGAACTGAGTGAGCGCCCCCAAACCTACTGACAAGTCAGGCTCGCTCACTGGAATTCGAACCAAAGATTACACCCCACAACTTTTAACGGTCACCAGCTTAGTGTACTATTTAAGCTCATGAAAGAAATGAAAACAAAGAATTGTCTTCTATTGTTCAATGTGAGAAATCTGCATTCAGAGGCTCAGTTTCACAGTTTATAACCGGGAAACCTCAGCTCAGCCCTCAGCTGCCTCTTGTGACCATATTGAATAATCTTAGGCAAATTACTTTACTTCACAGTGCTATATTTTGTAGAGGAACCGATTTAAGAGCGCCGTGAAGTAGTTCAGTTTCGGAAGTCCGCTATACAGCAGCCTTCTCGACGTGTACCGTGCTCGTGTCAAAATGGCATCCGTCCTGGGCTCCTCATGGAAGCATTCTTGAGTATATCCAGGTGCAAGACACTGAATACAACGCCGTCATCTAGTGTATTCAACTGAAACACCTAACATGGAGCCATTTATCATTTCGTTTTGTTTTTTATTTTAAAACGCCTCCATCATATTTTAGCTTTTACATGACCGTGGTTCCATGATTTATATGGCTCTGCTCATGCTTCTGCTTTTAGACTAAAGCCAGAACCGTGGCTTGACTCTGTATATGAATATTTTGACTTTTCCACCTCTTCACGATAACCTAGGAAAGGCTTTAAATTGGTGCAGCACTCCGAGGTGCTTATGCAAGGCCCATTACCTTCTTGCATTTTCAAATATGATGCCGCGGAAGCATTTGCGGTGCCATAAAAACACCAAACGATTCACTTGTGGGCAATACGACTAATTGGCAGAGCTCCCTGGTCCACCTACATCACACTCCCAACTTTATAGAGCTTGAATGTTCTATACAACTGCATGCATAGTTTCTATGCATGTAAATATGTATGTATATCCATAAATCAAAGTCGTGTCTATCTACACGGCAGTATAGCCTACTTGTAAAGTCATCAATAAATGTAGAATCCCTAATTCATTTACACTACATAGTATTCAGGTAAGAGTGAGAGATCTGTGTGAATCATACCATGATGTTAGGCTGTGTTCCCACTCAGAGCGTCACTGACAGACGTGGTCTGTCTCTGGGGGTCCCTACCAGCCATCATAGAGCTGCCATAGTACGAGTCATTTGGCACTGAGCCCTGGGCCTGCAATCTTTAGACGAAAGGCTTGGCAATGATGCCCTTAACGTCTAGGCCCCTCTACACCCCTGGTGCTGGCCACAGTGTGCTCCTCAATGAGTGTTTAACTTGCGTTAGGGCGTCAGGCTAGCCTCACTGCTGCTGCATATGGGACATCCCCTGATAGGGACTGCATTGGTCCGTCTGTGACACGGGGGAGGTGGTGCTAGAGCTTGGGACACAACTTAAGATGTCAACAGCGGAAGGTGCTCCTCTTGCAACCGGAAGTTGATAGTTTAGTGTCATGAAATCCAACATCCAAATTATTGCGATCGAGTGTTTAAGTTCTGCATTTTATTATGCTTTTTTAGTGCGGAGTCGTCTGGCACCAACTCAAAATAAAAGGACTGCTTGTTAGAATGAGACACAGCCTGTTTTCCTTATTGTTGCAACATTATGGGAAGAATATGTGGCACACAAGTAATATTATCAAAGTGCAGTTCATTACTTATGAGTAAGGGTAAAAAGGGTCTGCAGAGAAGAATCTTTTGTTAATATGTTGCTGGAGAGGTTTACAGCTGTTGAAGGCACACCCCATATACAGTTTATTCAAATGCAGATTTATTTATTTCGTTAATAGCTGATAACCCACCTGGCAGAAAGTTAGCTAGTTGCAATAGCCTTAGTGTAAACAAGGAAACTGCCCCCCGAATGGGGCCTGGTTAGTTAAATGGGGCAGTAAACCGGGCTCAGTGGGCCCCTCAATCCTACCTGCTGCAGTGTCTCTCCGCATGCTACATGATTTGATTTAAGACATCTTTGTGCTGCTTCTAATATTGGTATGATAATGGATGCTAACACTAGTTATTGAAAAGCCAGGTTTTTAGAGATTTCCTGAAGAACTTTAGATTAGAAATATTTTTTTGTGTTCATGGCAGCGAATCCCACAGCTAAGCTGTTTCTGCGATGAAGCTTCTCCCACCCCAGGAAGCTCTTTTGGTTTTGGGGATCACCAAAACTTGGCAGCAGCTAGTCTTACATTTCTTGATGGAGTATACCGTGTAAAGCAGTCTTTCAGATAGTCTGGGCCAACATTATGGAGTGCTCTGGAGGCTATGAATAATGATTTCAATTTGATTCTTTTATCAATTGGAAGCCTTTACCGTTTGACCAATTCTTGCTACACTAATTGGTATTTCGGAAAGCCCAAGAGCAGCCTTGCCAATGCATTTTGAAGCATCTGTAGTTTCTGCAAAAGTCTTTTATTGAATGTTTAGAACTTGAGCATTTCCATGATCCAAACTGGATAGAGGTTGATTTGAATTGAGTTTTTGTAAAGCGTAGCCAAATACCCAGAGGCGTCTTGGTGTTAGGAGAGCTAGTGCTGTCATGACCGTCTTCCAAAGATTGGACAAATCTTCCTGATCATTTTTTTGGATGAAAAAGACTGATGGGATTAGGGCATTGATCTGACCTTCAAAGATCAGTTTATCATCAAAGATGATGCGCAAAATTCCTCACCTTTCTCATGGGCGATGGTAATGATCCCATGTCCTTTCGCCACCAGCTGGTCGACCAAAACCAAAAGGAAGTATCCTTGCCCAGGAGGAGAACCTCTGGTTTTGCAGAGTTAAAATTTAGGCAATTGGACTTCATCCAATTATCGATATGGCCCATACAGGTGTTGAAGCGTCCTGCAGTTTCTTCTGGGTTGCTGGATACTGAGAATATTATCTGGGTAACATCCGCATAGGAGAAGACCGCAAAGCCAAAGGATCTAATGAGTTTTGCCAATGGGGTGATGTAGAGATTGAAAAGGGTTGGGCTCAACGAGGAGCCCTGTGGTATCCCACATTGTACCCTGAACAGGTCAGAGATTTATGCACCCACGTGTTGTTCCCTCTCTGAGAGGAAAACGTTAAGTAGTTTGAGTGCAGTGCGTTTTATTCAAAGCTCAGAAAGCCTGTTGGTCAGTACACTATGATTGACTGTGTTGAACGCTGCTGAAAGGTCAATTAGGATCAAGGTGGCCTTCCCACCACCGTCCAGAATGGTTCTTAGATCTTCTGAAGAAGGTATCAGGGCTGCCTCTGTGCTGTGCTCTAAAGCCGAATTGGGTTGAGTCCCAGGGTTTGTCATTAATAAAGGATGTGAGTTCTATATGTAAAGCCTTTTTTTATTAAAGGACTTGAGATTGAAATAGCAGTCTAGAGATGGGCCTATAACTACTGGGCTCTAGTTGGTCCAGATTAGGGTTTTTCTTTAAGGGGAGACAAGAGTCCATCTTCCATTCAACAAGGAAATATCCTGTGTTGAGGATTTCATTGAATACAGTGGTCAGTTGATCACTCTCAATTTCTGGCGCAAGATGGACTATCCTAGGAGGACAAGGGTCTATAGGAGAGCCTGATTTAGTTGTCTTCCCTAGTCTGAAGACCTGCTCTATGCTCAAAGGAGAAAACGTCTCCAACACTTTGGTAGTAGGAGGCATTTAATTTACTGTTAGATCTTCTGCTGTATTTTGTTCATTAATAGAGAAGGTGTAGAAGACATCCTCCACTTAACTCCTAAAGCTAGTTGCTAAAGAATTGTGAAAGTCCTGACAATAGTTGTTGTTAGAGGGTTCCTGTACTTTGGCTACGCTTTTTACTGTAGAAAATAATTCTTAAGCAGAGTTCTTCGATTGTAAAATTTCATTGGAGAAATATTCACTTTTCTCCTACAGGATTAACTTTTTATAGTCTATAATGGAATGTGCATAGATGTTCCTATCTTGAAGATCATAGTTGGATCACCATTTTCGTTCTTTCTTTCTGCCTAGCTGTTTTTTTGCTCTGAGCTTTTCTGTGAACCACGGCTCGGAAGGAGTTTTTCTCAGATTGGAGAAAGATGTAAGCAGTGCTAATGTCTCGATTGTTGCCATGATCCATGAAGAATAATTGGAAACTGCAAAATTTGAATCTAAATTATCATTTGGCTTGGTGTTGGATAACTGTGAATGAAATTCCAAGAGATCAATATTTTTCCAAACGCGACTACTATTACCAAAAAAGCTGTTTTTGTTTCTGGCTTGAGGGTGTGGAGAACTAATCTTGAACATTACGGCTTTATGGTCTGACATATTAGAGTCAACACATACTTTCAGCAAAGAATTGCTCATGAAAATTCCATCTAGTAAGTGGCCTATTATGTGATTGGGCGCACTACCAGCTGATGCAGACCAAAATTGGCCATGGTATCGACCATAAAGGCTGTGTCACTATCGTCCAGCTTATCAAAATGAAAATTGAAGTCTCCTAATCCTGAGAAGTCTGAGTTATTACTGGACCCAAGGAACAACCTTATGGTTTTGACAAAGGATAGTTTTGTGCCTGGAGGTCGATATACCAATAGACCTCTGAAGGTATAACTTTTGCTAAGTTCAATTTGGAATGAGAGGGTTTCACAGTCTAACCTACTTCCCGCTGATGAGCATAGTACCGAAATGTTGTCCCTGAAAACAGTGGCCATCCCCCTACCCTGTCAGCCCTGAGGATTGAATATCTGTTCCAATTGACTGACCTGTACAGACAGCATGCTCCTCGAGTGCGTCCTTGTTGCAGAGCAAATGTGGATGAAGATCTAACACGGTGGGCTCGACCGTGGAGGACTGCACCACCCAAGGATTATATGGGGCCACACGGCTTGGAATTATGCTGTAGCCGTAGCATGGAGGAGCATGTTTGGATTGAAGAAACAGACTGGCAATCTGTGGCCCATTGGTGGTCTGGTAAACTGGACAGTATTAAGGTTCTTAATTGGGGTGTAGATGGCACCAACGCACTAAGTCCCAGTACAGCACGGGGGCTGTTTTTCAATTTCCCATCGGAGGGCGTATAATTTAAATATGTTTGCCGGTTGATAGCTGATGGAGCCACGCCTTTGAGGCCGGGAGAAATCTCCCGAACGTGTCGGGCAAGAAAGAAGAACGGAATGCTGGCATCTGTTTTTTAATAAAGATTTTTCATGCCCTCTCGCTGGGGTTTGCTTGATGTGTTATCTGTTAGCCGTATGCACTTAGCATGATTCCAAAAGTGCGGGATCTTTTCACCAGTAGTGTTCTATCTTGTTATTTACTTCCTATGCTCTTGTCAGACTGGGTTAACTCAGCTGTGAGTATGGTTGCAGAGTCAGCTTCTTCATTGGAGTTTGCTTTCATTAAAGCACTCATTGCATTTTGTCTCCTGTCCTTGTTCTAGTTAGAGAAGGTTGCATGGTTCACTGCTTGGGTGGCTCTGCAAATTACCTGAGTTTCCTCTGTCGCTTGATTTCTGATGGCAGAGCTTGAGAAATACTATTTTTATTGTGCCCTTTGGTGGCCTGACTCGTTAGGCAACTAATCTGACCCCAAGCGGTTGTGCGGCACGAGACCCCTTACTCCGAGGACTCCATTAGCACAACCTCATCCGTTTTACTCACTTACCTCGCTGCCAGGCACACATCAGAATTCACCTGGGGGCCCCCACACAAAAGATTTCACCTGGGGGCCCGGCTCCTGCTCTGCAATCATGCCCGTACTCCTACCAGGCTGTATCACTCTCCCCCTCCAAGTATAAATGGTCTGGGTGGTCCACCTTGGTAGTAACTGCGGTTCTGAGGAACGCCATTTTGTAGTAATGTTCGGTATTACCCTGCTCAACCACGTTTTCGGCTTGTCCGACTTTTTCAGGGACGTCTTTTGACCTGCTACTGGCGCTTTCAATACCCGCTGGTCTCCATTCGTGTTTCTTACATTTTCCCTTCATCGCGGGAAAAGGCAGATGGGAGGGTGTGCCGGCCTCCAGATTTTTTGAAGGAGTTTCACGACAGCATCCACCTGCTGGAAAACGGCATGGGTACTTCTTAAAAACAAATGTAAACAACAGTAAAATATTTGAATTATGTGCATTTTATCTGAATCACTACATTGGGACTGGCATTGAATGTAGCGTGATTAGATGATGGCTTGTATTTATATAACTTTGACCTCTGTGTGAAGTTCAACTTTGGAGCAAGAATAAGAGGGAAGGGGTAGTAAAAAGTAGGTTTTATGAAGTAACATCTTGTCGTTAAATAATAATGAGCGGCCTGCAACTAGTAGATCATTTCAGAACAATATTTATTGTGCTATCAGGCTATGAAATAATGTTGTTTAATGTTGAACTGAAGGAGCTCCAGGTGATGTTGCTTTCTTGCAAAAAGTGCAGTGCATTAAATTAAGCAAATAATGGCTAAACTAGGGGGTCTGGCCTCAGAAAGCAGGCAGTGGATTTTCCTTTTCTTTTTTGGGAATGTGCAAAAATATTTTAACAAAAATAACTGAGTGGCCCATCAGTCCCTGCACACTATGCCTGGCTGTGAAATGCAATCCTTTACAGTTGGATGTGCACATGTGATATGACAAAATACTGCCACTCGCAGTACAATGGATGAAATAAGCAGGCTGGCCCATTGCCCATGTTCTATGCAGTGGTGGGTGGAAGCAAAATGTGTATGACACATGAACAGACCAGTGGATGCAGAGGGCTGACCAAACGCCCTAGTGTGTATTAATATGTATTTATTGTGCATTTTGTTGAAAACACAAGACTAGTGAGACTGCTAAAGCTGTGTGTAGGCCAGTCCTAAAATGTAATCTTGCAGATTGGTTGGAAGGGGGGTCGGGCTGGGATAGAGTCAGTCCGTGACATACCAGGCAGAGCCAGTCTTGTGACTTATTCTGTCCAGCACTACCTGCCCATCTGAGGCAGCTAATTGTTGAAAAGTTTTGCTGTTTACTAGTCTGGTACTATCATCTTGTGTTTACGTTCCAGAAGTACTTAGATGTAACAGCCCCTAATCCATACCCTTCATGGGTATGCAGTCTGAGGAGCAGGGTTCTCCTACTGCATCTCTACCTTTTAGCAGTAACATGCCAGGTGAAAAACCTTTGATAGGCAAACCGAATTTTGTCTGAAAATAAATTAACCTGACAAGCACCCACAGACGTGCACTGTTGTACTCTGTGTACATTGCGTTTGTATGGAGTAAATGAAAAGTTGTGATTTTCTACGTATCCTCTAGTATATATTGCTGTCCATGCTGTCCTCCGAGATGAGGGGGCTGGCACATTCAGACACTCCATTTTGAATTTGGTTGAGCTTTAACAAAAGAGTCTTTTGTCCCAAGCCAAGATCTAGTCCATTTCCTCAAGTGAATTTCTAGTTCATTCCCACAGACATAAGAAATAGTGACTATGTATTAATTCAACCAGTCACTCAAAACGTGATGGGAGGAATGCTTTAAAATAGTCTAACCACGGGCAATCAATCGGTGTAGCATTCCAGTCTCTTGTTTTTCTCCAACTGTGCCACTCTAGACTAAGGCCTGCCTTATGCAAATCAGTACTGACCCTGCTTTACATGTAAACAGTCCATCCTGAACTGCCTGGCAGCAACCCCAGACCACTTTCAACCTGGGTGTAGCCAAGGGCATGCCCAGACGTGGGTCCCTCACTCACGGTGTAGTAGGATTTAAGGTGTAACTCGCTGACAATGCCTAACAAGGCTGAACCTGGTCCGAGGTTGCATGTGTTCCCTTCTGGAGAGTTCTTCAGACTATTCCCATGAGACGCAGGGTCAGTGCTAATTTGCTTAAGGTGGTCCTTTGCCGAGAGTGGCTTGGTGGACAAAAAACAATGAGTTGGAATGTTACCCTGAGCAATTGCCAGTGGTTAGTCTTTTTGCAAGCATTCCTCTCATCACTTTTGTTGTGATTTATGTATTAGTTCAACACTTACTGATTCCATGTTTTCAGCTATTTGGTGCCTAATCATGCCCAAGATTGCAACATTAATGACTTCATCTTTATATTATGTGGCAACAGAATTTCATGATTTACTATGAATTGGTCTGTTGATATGGATTTCAATCTTAACTTAAACTTTTAAATGTTTAATATTGTATTGTAAAACAATAAAATGAAATAAATGAACACCAGTTGGAAGTTGGGGGTACCAGCATTTGTAAAGTTCTGAAAACAGCACGGTACAAGCCATTTTTAATTCATTCATTACCAGTAGACATAACCAATATAAAAAAATCAACAATATATCAGTCAGGAGACTACAAAAGAAATATGTTAATTCAGTGGTAATCCACTTCAGAGAGCCTCGATGCTTCTGCGATGTGTAACTAATACTTCACTCATTGTGAAACCCTAATAAGATCATTTAGAATCCGAGGGTCTTGGATTTGAAATAGAAGCATTGGTGTATTACATGCCTGTTCCTGGGGTGTGGGCTACTTACATGCCACATGTGTGAACCTAGCCTTTTGTCCTTTGGAAATCGATGACGTGTGTGCTACTGAGTTGAGTGTAAATAAGAACTGAGTGCACAGCTTCACCTGGATTGGCTTCCCCTCGGGCGAAAAAGAATCTTTCACCGGCCTCTTGAAATCTGCTGTTCGATTTGCCCCGAGCCAGGACCATGGAGCGTTGCTGTGGCTAGGATTTCCAGTTGTTGGTTTCTCCTGACTCAACCAGATTCATCCCCCCCACCAGTATCTGAGCCAGACCGACTGTCAGAATTTAATGCTGTTGATTATGGTCTGACTGCCATATGGTGGGAGAGGAGAAATGACTGTTGCTGTAGGAGGAACTAATAGTAGTATTGAAACGTCTAAATCATTAAATGTTTAAAACTGATGTATTATTGCTAAACAAATCTAACCATACAACTCGTATTTTTCATTAGTAAAACCATAATTTATGTTCAACACACAATTAGTCTTCTTTCTTGTACATGGTTTCTCTGAAGAGGTATTTGAAATGGTTAACCCACAATTTGCTTTTATATTTGACAAAATTTGAAATCCTTCAACAAAGACTAGTGGGCAGCTGTGGCCTAAATCCACATAGAAGAAATTAATGTAAACATATGTAAATAGTTTTGAATAAAATATTCTATGTGGATATTACAGCCTCATGAATATGCACAATGATTGGGTAGTAACTTCACGGAGGGTCTGGTCGTTATTTTTAACAACTGCCTCTTTAAAGGACTTTACTGTGACATCTTAATGCTTTGGCCGAATTTTCCTTCCACTTGAAAAATATTTAGTTGGCTGGGAGTAGATGCGCATGAGATATTGGCATGGTGGAATAATTTGCAAGGCCTTCCAGTCAGCGTATTAGCATATAAATAGCAGATGCAATGAAGACCATCACAGCTGAGTACATTTAATTTTTAGTTTATAAGATAGAATGGGTTTTTAAATGCATAGCCATCAAGCCGGCTGAAAGACAAATGAAGTTTAGAGTTCACTTGTCTAAGGATGCCTGGCACCTTTTTTATGGTAAAGAAAATAGAAGCACGGTGCATATAAAACTGAGCAAAACTGATTTCCTGGGTGAAAAGTAATTGAGATTGCAAACCGAGTTAATTAGACCGTACAAAATTTATTTAATGTCCTGGCCGTAGTTTCCGAGAGCGGGGTTGGTGAATAAGTAGATCTGCCTCCTTCGTCTACTGTTTTTCTCCCTTGCTAAAGTAATTAGTAATTGCACTAAATCCAGTTCTATAAACTGATTGCGTTGTATATTGTGGTAGCTTTACTGCCCAGTATTGCTTGTTTAATTATGATTGTGGATGCTCGTTTTTCTAAATCCCCTTAAGGGGAGTGTAATAATCAATTTGCTCAGAACTGGGATGTGCACCACACGCACGCCGTTTTTAATCATCCTAGTTTTTTTTAGTTTTAGTTTGTTGACCTGAGCTTAAAGGTAGGAAGTATTTGTTTTTGACTAGGAATCGGCACAGAAACTGCTTAGAGAATATTTCCTTCTGTTTACGCTGCTGAATCATTATTTCACCTCATCTGTTGTCATAACTCTTAAATGCAAATTTATTTAGGCGTGTGTCTTTGTTAGCTAATCTTCAATTCTTGACTGGTCTTATTAGAGACCTTGCTTTATTAAGTGTTTACAAAAGCAAAGGTCGCACTGTCAGTCAGCACTACACTGAGTGTACCTGGCTCCTGCTGGAGAGACCTCGAAGGAACAGTTGTCAGGACAGGTAGACAGTGAAAACATGCTTAAAGACTGAGTTTAAACAAATGATGGATGGACTGCTTGAATTAATCTCAGCCACTGGTAATTACTTGGGCCACGTCCCAGTCCATCTTTCTTTTGCACTCCATGCCACTTCAGTTTGGACCCAGCCGTTTGCAAATCTCTCTTGACACTGCTCCTATGAGAACAGCCCAGCCCGAACAGCCAGGCTAGATCCTCCCTGAACTGGGAAACCAGCAGTACAGGATCTATTTCACACTAGTTATGGCTCATCAGCCATGCATAGCTTGGTTACAGTGTGCATGGGACCCACCTCTGGGCATGCCTGACCCACTTACGGCGACATACAAAAATATACAAAAAGTGATAGATAGAAGGACCGGTGGGACTGGGCAGCCCGAACTGCCAGGCCCTCCCTAAAGCATAAAAAAAGCAACCCAGGGCCGGTTTTGTCCTAGTTAAGAAGTGAGTGTGACAATGGGCCCACTGCCAATAGCGACAAGAGCAAGAACTGGCCAGGAGGCCCAGCCATTGTAACAAACCCTTAGATCCAGTACTTAATTTGAGTAGTTGGTGGCCACCTTACTCATTTTCAGGAATCTGAACTTATTTTTGGTCCTCGGACTTTGAACAAGATTAAAAGAGGTTGAAAAGAGAGAGAGAGAAGAGAAAGATGGGAGAGCTTTGACCAGGGAAAACATCCCTGAAAAAGAGACAGGAATTGTAGGGTGATGTAAGAAAGAGAGGACGTGGCATCAAAACCTGGCAGCCTTGGTATTCTGCACGTAAATGCTTATCTTGGGCATAAAATTTGGACCTATGCTCTTGGTTGTTATTTTTATTTTACATATTAATCACTGCTTGGACAGCATGCCACTGACAGAGAGAGGGGTTGATGCGTTTTGAGTCCATACCATGACTCTGTACTGGTCTCTTCCTCTCTGTCTGTCTACACAGTGCTTCCAAGTTTTTGGAGTACCAAGCAGGCAGTGCAATTGAAATGATAAAGCTCATCCAGCAAATTAAAGACTAAGCCCACTGCTGTGTCAAGTGCATCATGCCTAGCCTGATTGAAGCTCGCCCCATTTTTGCACTAACAGCAAAAAGCATGTGGCCTTCTCCTAGTGCTGGAAACCAAAAATAAATAAATAAATCTGTATTTATAAAGTGGAAACTACTCACCCTTACGGGTCTCAAGTTGCAAGGGGCAATTGTGGAACTTAAGTGAACTATTGCCCAGAGTCACATGTAAATGTAAATGTCAAGGTATTTGTAGAGCGCACTGTCGCCAAGCGGTTTCCTGGCGCTATTACTCATACCGCTGTGGAACCCTTCCTGGCTTTCCCTGTGAAGTGTCCACTCTTGGGCACCCCCAGGGTGAAGCCAGGCATCCTAGCGCTGTTGGGGCCGGTGTGGAGGTTAAGCAAGCTATTGCCCAGAGTTGCAGCGTGGGGCCCATGATTAGAATAGGCACCGAGGCGAGAATTGTCAGGTCCGAGGAAATTGAGCCCAAGACCCGCCGAGGTGGGAATTGAACCCTGGTCTCGGGCCAGAACTCTGCATCAGTGTCTGCCACTCTAACCATTGAGCCACACTCCTCCACGGTGCTGAGCTGAGCTGCTGCCAGAGCCGGATCGAACTGTGAACCCTGTGCTCCGAAGTCTGCTGCCCTGGCTGCTGCACCACACCTCTCCACACAGAAGTATTCTGAGAACTCACATTTTCAAAGGCTGTGGTTGGGGTTATTTTGATACAGGGCTGGTAGGACATGGTGTGTAGAAGTCGATAGGCTGCCTTATTAGCTCAAGAATAAAGGTTAGGAAGTATTGCCGATGAACAGCATTTACCAGAATTCTGTCCTTTTGGTACAGAGGGCGGTAATGAACATATTATTTAGTCGTGACCACAGACGTGCTCCTCGTCTGTCTCCTTGGTCCAGTCCTTGTATCGAAGCATTACTGTCACTGAGTCCTTTTGCCATGTCAGTGATGTTGTTTAACGTTCAGTGCCCGTGTTAGTATCGCAGTATTAGTCTCCTTTTGTTGACAGTCTGTCAGCATTCCCTGGTGAATTCCCAGTGTATTAGTGGCAGTTTTCACGATGCCTATGTGTCCTTTTGCCAGTTTCAACATCCCTTGTCCGTGTGCCTATAAACCCATTGCAATGTTCATGTCACTATTGCGTTATCAGTGTTACCATGTAATTTTAATTTTTCTCAGTGTCAGTGTTTCATTATACTTGTGTCTGTGTTCCGGTGGGAGTGCTGAAGTTTCAAATGCCTGTGCTAATATTCCAGAGTTATATCAGTATCTCTGTGTTTTTGTGCAATTGTATGCATGTTAGCGCTCTTCTGTTCGTTTCGTTATGTACGTGTCCCCCGCAATCGATATTTGTGTGCCAATCCTGGTGTCACGCTGTCTGTCTCCCCTGGAATTTAGCTTGTGTCAGTGCTTGCAATCCAGGGCCAGCACCTCCATTCTGCTGCCCTTCCGTTGTTTAATTTCCTAGTGTTGCTGTCAGTATCCATGTGTGGTAGCATCCCTGTGTAAGTGTCCCAGACTTGGTGCCCATGTGCCAGTGCCTCAGCATTAATTTTGGTGGACTTGAAAATATTCCTAGGTCATTATCCCTCTGTTGGTGCATATGTGTCAGTTTTTTTCCATTTGTTTCTCACCGTCACTGTTACCCATTTACCTGTGCACCAGTGTCTGTGCCCAGGTGTGCCCAGTGTCAATGGCCACATAATAGTTCTTCCATGTCATATCTACAACCCACAGTCTGCATCACAATGTCAATGTTCAGTGTCCGTTTTGGTGTTATGAATCGGTGTCCTCTTGTCCTAGGGTTCGTGTTCTTGTACCCAGGCAAGATTTCTGTGGTGGTGAGCCTTGGCAACATTGCAGTGCCCAATGCCCCATTTAGTGTCCCATTGTCTGTACTATTGTGTCCCTCTCCCAGTCTTTCTGTCAGTGTCATAACTCTGTCAGTGACGTTCACATCTCAGTAACCTAAGGCCAGTATCCTTGTATTGTGTCTCCCCACTCTGTGCACTTGTGTTAGTGTCACTCTTCTGGTGTTGTGTCCAAGCGCCAGTGTCTTAATGTTTGTATCTTAGTTTCCCTGTGTTAGTCCACGCCATTGTCGCATCATCAATATCCATCCGCATTCCCGTGTCACTGCCCAGCTCAGTATCCCCATGTCAGTGTTCCAGTGTTGGTGTCCCACTGTGGTCTAGTCATTGTGTCCCAGTATTGGTGTCCTCATGCCCATGTCACAGTGTGATTGCTGGTACGTCTGTGACTATGTCCTAGTGTAAAAAGAACAATTGATGGATGGAATGCTGAACAATGTCAAGTACAGTACAGAGATTTGGGCCTAAATCCATCTTGTTTTGCTCCCTATGCCATTCCAGTTTAAACCAAGCCATATGCATATCGGTCTTGATCCTGCTCCTCATGGCAATAGACCTGCCCGAACTGCCAGGCCAGGTCCTCCATGGATCGGAAACAAGCATCCTAGGACCGGATTCGTGGTATCTACCCTCATCAGCCAAGCAAGCTTGAATCCAGTGGCATGGTGAGCACTGGACCCACGTCTAGATATACCCTTCCAACTCGGTTGAGAAATGCAAAAAGAACAATTGATGGCCCGAATGCTGAACAATGTCAAACTTTCAACCCAAGTACAGGGCATGCCCAGAACTGTGCCACTGAATTCAAGTTAGCCAGCTAATCAGGGGTGCTACCCCGGAACTGGTCCCAGAATGTTTGTTTCTGGTCCAGGGAGGACCTGGCTTGGCAGTTCAGGCTAGACTATTCCCATAAGGAAAAGGGTCAAGACAGATTTGCATATTGCTGGGTCTAAACTTGGGTTGCATGGTGAGCAAAAGAACAATGGATTTAACACAGATCTTTTGACTCGTGATGAATGTTTTATTTATTTATTTATTCATTTAATGAGTTTTATATAGCGCTGGCTAGACCTACACAATGTTTCAAGAATAACAATTACACGTTTCATCAAGTTTAAGCTTAACATTTTTGTTCCACATTCCGTCCGTCATTTGTGTGTCTTTTGCTTTTCTCGCCCTATGTGTCATAGTGTGGGCCTACTCCATCAGTGTACTTGCCCTACTGCCCCAAATGATGTTACTTATGTAATCCAAAGTCCACTTCAAAGAACTAAGTGGTTGGAAGGGTATTGAGGACAAAGATGAACAAGCGATCTGATAATTTAAAAATATATCAGGTATGATAAGTGGGTAAGAAAGAATTGAAAAAGGTGGAGATCATGTTTTTGTTAGTGAGAGAAACACTTCCAACAAGCATTTGCAATGCAATCGGTCTCGCCTTTGGGACCTTATATGTATTTAGCTATGCAGCACATTAGCCTTGGTGCTGAAACATCTACTGTACTTTAACATGGAGAGAAAGTAAGCCCCAAGCTGCGTGACCTGCCAGGTATGGGAACACATGGAGAGAAATATTGCCTTTCAGCAGGAAATGGTATAGTCCAAAGCTTTGTTTTTAATATAAAATTAGGGTATTCGGTGGTAATATCACTGAAAATACAAGATTTGAAAAAGATATTATTGTCTATGGGTGCTCATGGTAGACAATTTCTGTGGACTAGAATCTAGAGCATTCTAAAGTGATTCTGGTATTTTAGTGACCTCTGCTGGTCGTTTTCTATCAAGAAAGTTAAATAGAGGCAGTTGCCAGAAAAATAGAAAAAAGAAAGTCCCTCAACAGAAAGCAATTCTGGTATTTTACTGACCTCTGCTGGAGGGTTTCCATCAAGACAGTTAAATAGAGGCAGTTACACATACACATATAAGTATATACTAAAGTCTATACAAGAGGTCTTGAATGCTCGACCTAAAAATAGAAGTGGCAATCCCCCTGTTAACCTATAGCAGCAGAGTTGTTACTGATTAACACAAGCAGTTTAAGCTATTGGCATTGGATATGACCATGCCTTTTATTTATGTTTTAAAAGCCAAAACTTCAATAAAAGTCATTGTCATTTACAATGCCATTAGCTCAAACTGGCTTAAATGTGAGACCTATCGCATTGCAAATGCAAGGCACTCACGCCAGCGGGCTGGGGTTGGCTAAAGGCATGGACAAGGGGAGATGGGGCACCAGGCACCAAAGCACGTTCTGCATGCAGTAAAAGAAAGTGAAGAAAATAGTGCTCACAATCAAAATAACACGCACCCTTTAACAAACAAAGTATAGGGGCCAGTCGCAATGGGAGGTGACAAATGAAGAGGCGGCGTTACTAAGGAGACTAACAATCCTATTTTCCAATCAGAAGTCCGCATTTCAGACGGACTGACACAAGCCAATGGCAACAAGATGAATGATGCTTTCACCTTCGAGTCTGAGACACAAAAGAGATGCAAGGAAGTGTGTATGAGAGTGGTATTTTTTTTAAAGATCCCAACGAAACAGAGAGCGAACAGGGAAAAAGAAGATGAAATGAGGAGGTAGTAAACCTATGGATTGTAGGAAGAATGACGAAAGAAGTGAACAAAGAGAGAAGGAGTGAGAAAGAGGGGAAGGGTGGGAGTGGAGACAGCAAGAAAGAAATGGAACAAGGAAGGGGTGAAGAGGAACAATGTAGGGAAATATGGCATAATAGAGAGAAAAGTAACAAGAAAGAAAGATAAATACATAAAGAATATTGGAAAGAAAGAACCACAGAAATATATAAAGATAAAGTACATGTAAAAGAAAGGACGAGACATAAAGATTGAAAAGCAAATTAAGGAAAAGGAAAGATAGAAGAAAGAACGGGAAGGCGACAGACAGGAAGAAAGAGACGCAGGAAGAGCTGCCTTTTAGCATTTTATGGCTGGCGCTTTCTCAGCCCCCATCAGTTCCAGCTTTCGCCCGGACAATGCCACCGGATTGAGGTGTGAAGTCCCTGGCAGGATGAAAGGTAAGGCCGGGGTGCCAATCAGGAGGAAATTGTCACCGGAGCCCGACTCCGATACCGGGCAGCCTCCCCGTCTCTGGAAGTGGAGGGGGCAGTGCATCTAAACACAAAATGAGGGCACTAAGCTCTACACCAAACCCCCCCTCTTTGGTCCAAAAAGCCCTGTCCTGAAGCACGCAGATGTAAATGTAAATGTAAATTGATACTTGTATAGCGCACTACTCACCCGCAAGGGTCTCAAGGCGCTTGTACGAATACCGCTGTGGAACCCATCCTGGCTTTCCCTGTGAGGCGTCCACTCCTGGGCACCCCCAAGGTGGAGGCCAGGCATCCTTAGCGTTGTGGGGGATGTTGTGGAGATTAAGCAAGCTATTGCCCAGAGTTGCAGAGTGGGACTCCATGATTGGAATAGGCACCGAGGCGAGAATTATCAGGTCCGTGGAATTTTGAGCCCAAGACCCGCCGAGGTGGGGAATTGAACCTCGGTCCCGGGCCAGACCTCTGCATCAGGGTCTGCCACTCTAACCATTGAGCCACACTTCTCCAGATGATTGATTGCAACAACTTGCACCCACTTTAGAGGGCAGGGAACTCTGCCGTGCTATAGACGGGGAGGCAATGGACGATATAGCTCAAGCACTCTGTACGCAGAGTATAATGTATTCTATCAGCTCAGATCTAAGCAAAAAAAATGTATATAGCACACATGACTAGCTGCTTTGTCTCTTGGCGCTTAAACAGTCAGAAAGTGTTCTTATTATGCAAATGTATTCTTCAGCTTTGGGAAGCTGGCCCAAGGCGGGCATACCCCGTTACGACCCAGAGGCTAGCTATTGACCACTGCAACAAGCATGAACATGAAGGTGCTTGAACCCGCATGGCTATCACAGAGTTGTGAAGCGCATCAACACAGAGGTTCACTCATGGCCTGGAATCGTTGTGCAATCGCCGACATAAATCATTGATCCACCTTACCTGTGTTCGCAGAGGTCAGGAGCAGCAGAATGGCCGTCGGCCACACCAGCCTTGCCGATGAGTGAGCGTGGAGGGGCCGCAGCGCCTGTGCCAGGGAGCAGCCCCCTGAAGGTGTGCTGTGTCCGGTCCATGTGAGGTTTTCATCCCAATTGAGTTTCCGTTGTTTGACTGAAACATATTGGAAGAAGGTGGCGGCCTAGAACCGAGGAGAGCATGGCTCATCTGCATGGGTGTCTGCAGTGAGGTGTCTCTATGGCAGAGTCTGACGAGGCCACCGGGCTCAGAGAGCGCATTGAGGGCAGCAGAGGGGTGCACATGGCAGGATAGAGTACATATCAGCCTGTGCCGGCCACGGAAGCATAGCGCTGGAAGTAGGGGTGAAGTAGCATTGGGGCTGGAACTAGGGGCATGCATGTGATTCAGCGGGACTCAGACAACCTGAGAGGAATTCATCGGGCGATGAATGGGCAAGATGCAACCTTTTTTTCTTTGTGCAAAGTACTGGTTTCCCTGTTTTTCAAGCATGTGAATATTTATTTCATGTATGTGCCTGCAAAACGAAAGATAACCGCTGGGGGTGGACTCACGGAGCGTGGAATCAGAGAAGCGGGTGCAGTCCTGGTAACTGAGGGGGCTCATGGAGCACAGCATTGGAGAAGCGGGTGCCGTGCTAATAACCAAGCATGTGGGAGAAGTCAGAACGGGTGACTATGGAGAGGGGGAGGGGCTCACAGAGCAGAGCGTGGCATATATAAAGTGAGGGGAAATAGGGAGGGGAAGCAAAACAAGTCATCCTGGAGCGCGCCTTAGAAGAGACGCGGGCTGGCAGGATCGTGACGCCGTGAGCGTGCACAATGGCGTTCCCTGCGGCTCGCGCGTTCACAGACTGGTGTATGCTCGTGCACCGGTCTCTACCACTTGGGGAGGCAAGACAAAGACAATAAGGCTCGCCAGGCGCAGCGCGCTTCGCGCTGCAACGCAGGCGAGCCCTAAAAAGGAGAGTTGACAAGTGAAGCATGCATTCCAATAATGGATACCTCACAGTTACAAAGGGAGCATCATTCTAATTTTTGTAGTTGACCGTGCTTTAGCAGTCTCACAGATAATTTGAAAATCAATGAAATGGTTTGAAGTTTGTTTCACAATGTAGTGCAGGCCTTTAATTCTAGCTGAATGCTGAATGTATTCAGAGGTGAAGGAAATGTTAACAGGATTGAAGCTTTTCTTTCGAAAGCAACCTGTTGACCTGCCAGCCCTGCCTGTTGCCAGTTTCATTTAGGGGTACATGCATTAATGAGGGGCACCATGCCAGACTCCAACTCCTGCCAGTCCTCGCCTTTATGCTCTCTAGATCAAGCAGTGATCACCTCTTGTATTGAGGTTGCTTACATGCTGACATTTTCTATGGTGCCCTCCGAGGACTTCAAATTGCATCTTTTTATTAGCACAACCTTGGAGTGTCCTAGGTTGCTTTTTTTTTGCTTTAAGAGTTGTGACATCCCAGCCGCGTAGAATAGTTTTTGAGAGTTGGTTCCACCGATTTGTACATTTAACATAACCTCACTTTATCTGCTGCTTTTTCGTTAACTGCAGTTTTCTTCTCGCTCCCTTAATAACCTTTTCAAATTCTTGAAAACAAATAAACGGGTTTAGCTTCTACACAACAAACATTAACTTATCTCCATTGCGACAAGCATTCTTATTAATGCTGCCTAGTTATGCTAACTAAACAAAACCTATGTTAAGCACAATTTTCTAATAACACAGGAGTAACTTTACATTTTCACATGATGGCAATGAAATATGAGAGGAAAAGCACACTTAAGTTGTTAACTAGTTAAACAGCACTTTGACTCTAAAAGATATCAGCCCTGCAGAGGTGATGGATGGTGGTTGGGGACATTATTGTCATAGCAGTGGAAAATGGAGTAAAGTTGAAGACCATGTGATGTCATTGAGATGACAGTAAGCATTGAACTGGATAGAGTGTGGGCGTGGATGTCTTTATCTATTGTCATGCACTGTGTTTATTTGTACCTTTTCGGCTGGGGTTCTATGCTGCATAGATAACAACCGTTATTGTATCCACTGAATGTAAATAAGTCCCTTCCCTTTCTTTTGCTTTTACCTGATTCAGGGGAAGTGTCTTCTTTTATGGTATATATTTATTTAGTTTTCAAACATAAACCATATAATCGTACAGCAATACACCAGGTCAACACAGCATAGCATAGATCCTGAATTATTTTTTTCCCCTAAATAACCAATGCAGTTTCCTTCCTTATTCATCAGTCTACATCTCAGCAGTGGCATTACCCACCATGAAGTAAAGTTTTTATTGCACAATTAATTAAAATCATTGCAATATGCAAGAATACACAAGGACAGTAGTAAAAACATTCGAGGCTGTAAAAACTCAAACAATGAATGGGTGGGAAAGAAAAGTAAAAAGACAAGGAAAGTCAAAAATCAGTTACTTGGAGGGAATTAAATTCAGGCTTGCACCATGAAACTTTCAACCCACATTATAAATACCGTAATACGCTCACCATTTGCCCCAGTCCTTATTGCATTTTCTTTGGACAGCTTCTTCACTCATAGACCCCGTAATCTCCACCTCCATACACATGGTAATGCCTGATACCCACTTTTGTTTAGTTGGGGTTTGCTGGATACCCCATTCTCTAACAATGTCTCTTTCCAATTGTAAACACTAACATACAAAACACAATTGAGGGAGCAGCATGTCTATATCAATGGGGATTCACAATAAAACGGTGGTGCATGGTATATCCTGATCTAGGATTGCAGATAATTCTGTTACTATGTCACTTCAGGAGAATTTCATTCAAGTGCATCCTCAGAGCGTATGCAAGAACGTATTTTCTTTTCCTATGCATTTTAAACACCTGGGGATTTGGGATTTCCTCATGTTGTTGAGGCTGCTTTTGTTATAATATGCTCTGATCATTCTTAACCTTGATTTTATAGCAAACGCCCTCAGATGCAGAAGTGCTGCTTCCCAGTCACTGTCTTCCAATTAACCCATATTTCTCTTCAGGCCGCTCTTCATTTCTGTAAATGATCCAGTTTGTAGTTTATGCAGGTGTAGTAGATAAGCAAAGCCGCTCTTTTATCAGTCCTTCCCTTTGAGTATTCTGTTTTCCAAGGGGACACTCTCATGCAGCAACTGCCATATCCACTGATTCCACCCCAAGGGCTTGTCTAAACTTATTTTCTTCTGCAATTTGTAAAATGTTTTTACTCTTCCTATATCTACGTCCCACCACTTTGGATGTTCCTATTCGGTCCCACTGCTTGAAATATGGCGGCTTGCTAATCTCTCTCTAAGCATTTCCCCCTTCCACATTGGGGTCTCTTGTTATCCTTCAAGCCCAGACTTCGACTGGCTTTATCCCAGACAACAAGGGTCACCATGGTTCTTTCCTTCTTGTTTTCCATTATACATAATGGAGATCGGTATTCTGCTCCATGGCAGTTCTCCCCTTGTTGCTGTGTCATACTTGAACAGCCATTTCTTGATGACCTGGAGCTGGGAGGCCCAGTAGTAGAGCCTTGTACGTGGGAGTGTTATACCATCATTACATGTTGATCACATAAGGTCTAGCACACTGTTCTAGGTGTGCCCAATAGTGTATGCTGTATTTTTTGTCCAATCAGAGGAAGGAGGATTCCGGGATTACTATGGGGGTATTTTCTATTAGATACAGCAGCTTCGGCAATTAAACCATTTTGAAAATTGCCACCCTCCCCAGCATGGTGAGTGGGAGTGTTCACCAGCATTATAGATCTATTAGAAAATCCCGCTGTAATACTTCCATTTTTTTCTCCAGGAAGTGCGTAAGTGCGTAACACCCTGTTTAATATATATATATATATATATACATACATACATACACACACCACCTAGGTATCTAAACCGCTGGGTATCTTTCCATACCTAGATGTCCCTGAGTATGTCCATTTTGCACTCCCAGTTATTAATGTTATACAATACTGACACGGTTTATTTTTTAAACTTCATGTTTCCTGATTCTATGAAAGGTGACAGTACTGCCTGGGATTCATAAGGTGCAACAGTACATTGCATACAGGGATATCTTTTCCACTTGCATGGGATCTCATGGAAACCCTTCACATCCGCTTTAGATCTAATCCAGCACTCCAGTGGTTCTAGGCAAAAGGTGAATAGCAAAGGTGAGAGTGAGCACCCCTGCATTGATCTTTCCCCATGTGCAGCTAGAGAGTTATGCTTTCCACAAGGTAACAATCAGACACAGTCATTAAAGTACAAGTGCACAATAAGTAGGCCACGCATACTGGCTTGGACTGTTCAAGAACACAAAAATTGGCAGCTATCACGCATATAGTTTTAGAATTTCAAAGTTGTCAAAAAATACAGCTTGCAACACAATCCACAACTTCAATCAATCAATCATAACATTTGTATAGCGCGCTACTCACCCGGATGGGTCTCAAGGCGCTGGGGGAGGAGGGGTACGTTACTGCTCGAAAAGCCAGGTCTTGAGTTGCTTCCTGAAGGAGAGATGGTCCTGGGTTAGCCAGAGGTGGATGGGGAGGGAGTTCCATGTCTTGGCTGCCAGGTAGAAGAAGGATCTTCCACCGGTGGTAGCTCTGCGGATGCGTGGAACGGCGGCGAGGGCGAGACTGGTTGATCGTAGCTGGCGGGTGGGAGTGTTGAAGGTCAGGCGGTTGTTGAGGTACTCGTGGAGGGCCTTGTGTGCGTGGGTGAGGAGTCTGAATGTGATCCTCTTGCTGATGGGGAGCCAGTGCAGGTCTCTCAGGTGGCCGGACATGTGGCTGTGTCGGGGGATGTCCAGGACGAGTCGTGCGGAGGTGTTCTGGATGCGTTGGAGTCTTTTCTGAAGTTTGGCTGTGGTTCGGCGTAGAGGGTGTTTCCGTAGTCCAGTCGGCTGGTGACGAGTGCCTGGGTGACCCTCTTCCTGGTTTCGGTGGGGATCCACCGGAAGATCTTTCGGAGCATGCGCAGGGTGTTGAAGCACGATGATGAGACGGCGTTGACTTGTCTGGTCATCGAGAGGGAGGAGTCCAGGATGAAGCCCAGGTTACGTGTGTGGTCTGTTGGCTTGGGAGTGGTGCCCAGGGCAGGGGGCCACCAGTAGTCGTCCCAGGCGGAGGGCGATGGTCCCAGGATGAGGACTTCCGTCTTGTCTGAGTTCAGTTTCAGGCGGCTGTTTTTCATCCACTCGGCGACGTCTTTCATCCCTTCGTGTAGGCTGGTTCTGGCGGTGGCGGGGTCGTAGGGAGAGGATCAGCTGGGTGTCTTCGGCGTAGGAGATGATGTTGAGGTTGTGTTGGCGTGCGATGGCTGCGAGGGGGCTCATGTAGACGTTGAAGAGGGTGGGGCTGAGTGATGATCCTTGTGGTATGCCACAGATGACTTCGGTGGCCTCGGATCTGAATGGGGGGAGACGGACTCTCTGGGTTCTTCCGGTGAAGAACAAGATGATCCACTCGAGTGCCCTGTCTTGGATTCCGATGTTGCTGAGGCGCTGCACTAGGGTGCGGTGACAGACAGTGTTGAACGCTGCGGAGAGGTCCAGGTGGATGAGGGTCCCTGTTTCCCCGTTGTCGAGCAGGGATCTGATGTCGTCAGTGGCTGCGATGAGGGCGGTCTCGGTGCTATGGTTGGCTCGGAAATCGGACTGCGAGTGGTCGAGGGATCCGTTCGTCTCAAGAAGGTGGCAAGCTGTCTGTTGACGGTCTGCTCAATGACTTTGGCGGCAAAAGGGAGGAGCGAGATAGGGGCGGAAGTTTCTGAGGTCGGTGGGGTCCGCTGTTGGTTTCTTCAGGAGGGCGCTGAGCTCGGCGTGCTTCCAGCTCTCTGGGAAGGTGGCGGTGTTGAAGGAGGTGTTGAAGATGTCCCGGAGTTGGGGTGCGATGATGGAATCGGCCTTGTTGAAGACGTAGTGGGGGCAGGGGTCGGTTGGTGATCCGGAGTGGATGGTGTTCATCGTGCGGGTGGTGTCTTCGGTACTGACCGGGGTCTAGGCGCAGTTGGTTCGGTGGTTGGGTGAGTGGTCTGTGCGCCGAAGCTGTTGTGTATGTCGGCGATCTTGCTGTGGAAGAGTGAGGCGAGTGAGTCGCAGAGGTCTTGCGAGGGAGTGATGTCGTTTCCGGCGCTGGGGTTGGAGAGCTTTTTGACGATGCTGAAGAGTTCCTTGCTGTTGTGGGCGTTGTTGTCCAGTCGTTCTTTGAATGCGGTCTTCTTGGTGGTGCGGATCAGCTGGTGGTGTTTGCGGGTGGCGTGCTTGAGGGCAGTCATGCTCTCTCAACAGGGCCTAACCAGAATCACTACAGTAAAAACCCCATGGTTTGCCACAGTGATTGACAAATGCCAAAACCCTTGCCTCCGATGGTAATCTGTGGGATTACATATAACAAAAAAAACATGTCTGTAGCCAGTAACACGATGTGCTAACTAACTGTTAAGTGCCTACTGGCTTTAACAAATGCTTTCCCCAATCAATAAACCAGGCTAGCTGCCTTTTGTCATAACGTTTACCAAAGTAACCAGACCACACCTACTTCAATGGAAGTAACTTTTCCCTGTGCACCAATCTGGCCTATAGTTTTTTGCCATGACCAATGTATTTCTATAGTATTTAGCATAAACATTTGCACAAGGCAAACATTTAGAAATGTGCTCAGAAGTACAGTTGGCGAAGCAAAAAACTCTTTTCTAATAGGGCCTAACAAGGATTCTCACAGAACAAACGTTCTGTATCCATTCTTTGGCAAATGGGGTCCCCAACATTTTTGGCTACTACAGTCATCTGTGATATTCCATGAAACAAAATACCAATCTGTAGGCTGTAATATAGAATAATAACCATCCAAACTGAAATGCCTATTGACTTTGACATATGCTTTTCACAATAAATATGTCGGGCCCAGTGCCTTTCTCGTGGCATTTCATAATAAACCGATCAGGCCAATAGCGATGGTCATTGGCTTGCCGCCATGACCAACAAAGTCGTGCTATATTGAGTGTAAGCTTTGCCATAAGCCAAAAAGTGCTGTACAAGCACTCTTTTTAGTGGAAACACGCAAACTCAGCCCAATCAAATCATATTCTCAGGGGAACCAACATGTGGGTAGAGCCTAAGCCCCTCGGTCAGTAGTACTCTGAAAGCTCTCATTGTCAATCACATATGGTCTAGTGACAGCTGCACTGTCAAGCCAGACTTAAAAATCCATGTAGATTAGTGTCGCTCTAGGCATCCCTTACTTCTTTCAAACACAAAACTGCACTCTGAACTCTAAAGTTATTGATTGAAAGGGAGGGTGCTGGGACTGCAGTGCATTCTCATGACTGCCCCTCTCCCACCTGTGCTGTTGCCAGAGGAAAAACAAACGCAGTGAAATCTATAGTTATGCAAGACACTTTACCAGCATTACAATGCCAAGTGTGTGACCCCGAAAGTTCAAGGTCAGGCAGCCATACTTCTGCTGGCTGCACAGAGGGGAAGCACTTATTTCTGGGATGCAACCTCTGTTCAATCAAAACATGCACACCTGGTGACCCACGTGTGGGCGGAGCCAAAGCCCCTCTCTGTAGTGCTCCTGAAAGCTCTTTTTTTAGGTAAACCACTTCTGGGCACAGTTTTGCTGTTTAACTAGACCTGAAAATAGTTGTGCTATTTCCTGTCTGCCAGTGCCCACTTCACCCTATTCGCTTACTGTTATCTCATGTTCAAGATTCTCCTTCTACAATAAAATGTTCTCCGTAGAATATATACTCTGCTAGTCCTAGAAATAAGGCTGGACTATGTGAAAAATGTAGAGATTCAGATTATCTAATGTAATATCTTCTCTGATACAACATACATATTATGTTTGATAATTTGACGATTAGGCATGGAACCACGTTGATTGGCACAGTGAAATATATAAATATACACATGTAGCTTAATTCCCAACGAAGATGTGGTATATTTCTTCGTTGAGAAATGTGGGCCATTATATTTTCAGTTAACACAGATTGTGCTTGAAATCCAAGGTTGAAGACAATAAGCATAATATTATATGAAAATGATCCTATATTTAAAACCTGGCGTTCTCTGTTATGCATTGTAGCCCCAAGTCCACATCTACCTTTTAGAAAATTAAAACGCATAAATTCTGTTTAGTGCTTGATATGCATTGCGCCGGCTTCGAGCCGTAATGCCCCGAAAACCTTGGGTTGCTTTTCACCTTTCATAAATTCCTGGGGAGATTCTATACAAAAAATAATTTTCAGCTCCGCGGCTCGTTGTTATTCAAACTTGATTGATCGTCGTCATTTACTCAGGGAGGAAGTTAAGTGCTGCTGTCATTTCCGAAGAGTATAATTGGGACGTTTCACAGGTCAGTGGTAGTGACAGGTTTCCCTTTTGATTAGTGTTAGACTGATAACAAAAATTACAGTTTCCCATGATTAATGCCTCCTGCGGCACCTAAATGCACAGCTCATGGATTATACCTAAACAAAACGAATTTGCATCTGATTATGCCGTCTCACAGTCCGCTTTTTCATTCGGCTCCCGGGTTTCTGGCTTGAGCAGGTGCGGATGTCCTTTGCTGCTTGGTTCTGCCGTCAATGGCGTCGTAACTTGGGCCCCTCAAGTTACCGCGTCACAGCTGGGGAGGGGAGCACGTAAAAAGGGGTGCACCCTAGGGGTCTTTCCTGTTCTCCTAATGTCTTTGTATATCTCAGAGGAACAGAGGTCTCGGGTGACGCCACGGCTCTTCTGAACGCGGTCGCCATTTTACAATGGGTGCCTAAATATGAGGCCCTGCTTTCAGGAAAAATTCGTGGGTAAATTAAGGAAATCCTTGTCAGAGAAGTATTTTTTTGAAAGATTTCACATCTCTAGTAGAACATCTTTAAAGATGGTTTTGTGAGGACTAGGTATCACTTTAGGTCCTAAAAGCAGGGTTTTATTTACTCCAAGGCAGCCATGAAAAATGTTTTAATGTTAGTCCCATATTATATAGAACGACGAATCTACCCTCTGTTCCCAAAGGAATGTAGGTGGTGTCCCATGAAAAATTTGCCAAATATTTAATTGCATTGCACAATTTCCCACTTTATTGTTCGAAAAAGCGATGTGTTTTACGTATAGTCCCAAAGTGAAACTGGAAAAAAGATACTTAGAGTCTGCCATACTGAAGAGCCATCTTTTCACCTGTAAGAAATTCTGAACGGGGCACCATGGGCAGGTTTCGCGGCTCAATGCCCCGAGGATCCCCCAGCCCGTTTAGCACTGATAGCAGGCACTCACCTCCAGCCCTGCCTTGTATATGAACTTCGTCCTTATTTACTTTTCCTTCAGTTGCACAACCTAGTAAAGCATACCTAAACACAGTGCTTTAAATTATTATTATTTAACATTTCTTGAGCGCATAGCTACCCTAAGGTATCCCAGCACTAGCCGCAGAACAGAAGGGTGAAGAGGCTTGCAGAATCATTTTCTGGAACAGCCATGTTTTCAGATGCTTTCGAAAGGTTAGTTCAGGTACTCACTACTTCAGAGGGCCAGCTTACTATTGAGATGTACTGGTACTCATTCTGCCATTGGAAGCAGTGGGTCCCGAATGAGAAGTGCTGGTACTCTCCATAGCAGATATAAGTGATTGTACTCTAATATTGGCTGTACCTCCACATTTAGAAGTACTGCCACCAAAGAAATGCTTCCTCAGACATCACCACTATTTCTCAGTTTTTGACAATCGTCTGTTTTGCCAGCTGAATGTTTGGGAGAATGTGTGGGACTCGGGGTTAAACGTGCCTATCTTTTATTTTCACAATCTCTCATTTATTGATGTGAGATTATGAATATATATTTAGATTATATTAGATGCAAACCATTAACAGATATATTAGATGCAAAACATTAATAGATCAAAAATACCTTGGCAAATGTAAGACGAAAACTCAAAACCTCACATTCATTTATTAGATCCTTTTTATGCCTTAATGATCCCTTCTTTGTTTCTTTTTACAGAATAGTAGTTTCTGTAACCAAAACATAGCAGATAAAAAAATCCCTCCAGGAATCTTGTGTTTTCATTGCAGCAAAATTATGCTTGGCAAGCGCACAATAAATAACGCATAACCTTTTCTTGAAAAGCTCACCATGTCTTATTACTGCCCAAACACAGTTGGCTAAGCCAAAGCAATGAGGGGGATAATGTAAGTGGCCCAAGGTTAGACTGAGTTAGCATATCCCGAACTAGTACTGCCAGAATCCTGATGGAGTCCTACTAGCAAGACCACCCCTGCTGAGCACCTACTCAAGTGAGAAATCAAAGTTATGCATTGGAACTAATCTGCTGTTTTTAAGATTCTGTTCTCTTGTTCTTAAAAAATGTATGGATCTGTCCCTTTTTTGTTTTTCCCCCTTAAGGCTGTTATGTTTAAACAAAGGTTCTTGTTTTATATTTTTCATTTTCCACTTAGTGCATAAATTATACATAAAACGTTATACTAAAGTTTGTTTAGCCCAGATGTGCAATATTTGAAAAGTAATGAGCTCTTAATCTGTTCAAAAGCTGTAATTAGAAATGAAATGTCTACTAACTATGCCTTTTTTTGTAGACCTTTTGTGATGCTATATTAATAAGCTGCGGTTCTCTGTGCAACCTTTTACTTAGAGACTCTCTTCTACAAGTGCAAATATATTTTAAGTTCAATGGCTAATATAAGAAAATGAACAAATAGAAAAATATTAGACTCCAAGGACCTCACTGCACAAAGGGTGATGGTAACCCAGAGATACTGAAATACGTTTCTGCACACCAGTTTCATAAGAAACATAATACTTTGGAGCCTGCAATCAATGTATAGAAGCCAGACTCCAATTTCCTTATCATTGTTGAGTTTTGATGTCTCTAGTCACTTACAATAACGAAATGACGTAGCTGCTCAACTGTAATTACTTATTACAGTGAGTTGTGGCTTTATAATGTCTGCGTAACTCATGCAGTTTAAACCGTGAAAACGAGAACTAGTTTTTTTTTTCTGAACTGTTTTTCTAAAATGAATAGTGATTAGGAGAAATTAGATTTATATAGCAACATGTATATTTATGCTATATAGGCTTGCAGGAAAGCTAGTTCTCTGCATGTTTCTACACTTCTTACCTACAGCTTTTTAACATCTGATTTCTAGTAAACTGATTCTAATATTGCTCTGAAGCAAATTCCAAGTGATTTTTGACATGCTTACGTTCGCAGTATATTTGCTGTTCTTCTAATTCAAAAATAGCATTTGTGTTATGAGGTGTGGGCTAGACCTTGCCCTGCTGAATTTTGTTTGGTGGCCAGGTCTAGGGCGTGAGGATGTGGCTGTTAGCTTCCTCAATTTGTTTTTGAATAGAAGTATCTGGCAATAATAGAGCTGAAGCACGCCCTAGAGATAACGGGCATATGTATCAAAGGATACATTTTCGATTCTCAAATAGCAATTTTTAGAGAATTGCTATTTGGAAATCGCAAAACGCTATGTATGTAGGATTTGTAAATCATTTTGCGAATCCTACATATTCCTTAATTGCGAATCGCAAATTGTGATTCGCAATTAAGGAATACCTCCCCATTTATTCCTTTGGGCCTAAAGGCCTATAGAAATGAATGGGAAGACATTCTCAATTGGAGAATCGCAAATTGAGAATGCAATTTCAAGGGTGCCAGGGTGTCAAAAGGACACCCTGTTGCACCCCTGAAATGAACATGTGTGCACATGTGGCACACATACATGCCCTAAGGGCATGCATGTGCGCAACATACACTTTGAAAAATGCAAAAAAGTGATTTTTTTCAAAGAAATTGCAAATTACCACCAACTTGAAGTAGCTGGTAATTTGCGATTTCTTAAAGAGAAATCGCACAACTTTAGTGATTTTTACAAAGCATTTAAGGAATCGCAAATTGTGATTCTTTAAATGCTTTCTCAAAATAAGGAATCGCAAATTTTGCAATTCCCTATTTTGCGAGCGCCTTTCAGGATGATACATCCGAAAAGGCTTTTTCACTTTCGGAAACGGGCCGCTTCTGAGAATCTGCCTGTTTGCGAACAGGAAATGGGCTTTATACATATGCCCCTAAATTTGTATTTATTTGATCAGAGTGGAAACCACAGATCGGGTCACTTGCATCTATTGTCTAGGTTTAGCTAAGCAGGCCCTAAAATATGGCCAGTGGCTGATGCTGGCTGCTGCGCTCCATATTTGGTGAACTTATCTGGTAATTAGAATTACTTGTTCCCATACAGAGGGGATGTGATCTGGCAGTTCTAATTCTAGCTCAACAGGCTCTTTCAGAGCAGGGCCAAGACTGATCTGTATACTGTGGACCCCCCGTCTATAGTGGTTTAGGTAGTAAAAATGTGATGGACTCTAATATGTTCTAGATCAGTCACCAATCGCTGAGATTGGTTCAAGTTTTTCAAATGATCTGACAATTATGCACATCTGTCACCTTTGGTAGTCCACTACATTTGATAGTTGTAATCTACAAACA
This sequence comes from Lissotriton vulgaris, assembly GCF_964263255.1. Lineage (NCBI taxonomy): Eukaryota > Metazoa > Chordata > Amphibia > Caudata > Salamandridae > Lissotriton > Lissotriton vulgaris. The sequence continues at coordinate 212,626,297 of NC_141690.1, read as the reverse complement.
CAAACTGGGTTTGCTCTTGCATATGCGTTCCAGGTTTAAGCAATGCAATGAAATCATTGTGCAGGGTGGATAGAGCGAACTAATAAGACCTAGTAAGCTAGGGGTATCATCACTAGCAACTAAACAAGTCTCTACATGCCGCCCTATCTTGCACTTTTGCTTGCACTTTTGCTTGCATATTTGCCAAAAGTGTAATTGTTTTATAGTTTACCATAGTAATTACAATAGTAGAAATAAAGCACAGGGCAGAGGACAGCTGGGAAATGGCGAATGTGCACTTTAACATCTTGGTGTCGAGTCTGAAAGCCTTTTGAGTTGGAAGTGAGAAACAGTCCAGGTGAGAGTCTTTGAGACTGCATGAGGGTCAGATGAGCCTGGGAAAAGAGTTTGGGCAAGTACCCGATAGAACCCTGGCTTTGTAAAAATAAGTAACAGAAAGAGGTAGGCAGATGACTGGGCTCCAACGTGAGGTTGCTACACTCAAACTGCCTGGGATTCCTGGTGGTGATTGTACTTTAATAACCTATTCGTGTCACATTTATGCTACCTGTGACACAAAATGCAAGTGATAAACTCCAGTTGTAATCCCTGTGCTTGTAATTTTCACCATAGTCATTGACTAAAATTGTAAATTAAGCGTACGTGAAGTGGTGTGGCTCACTGGTTAGGGGCGGCAGACCCGGGAGCAGAGGACGACCCGGGACCAGGGTTCAATTCCTGACGCGGCAGGGTCGTGGACCAGGGTCAGCGGACTCGATAATTCTCACCTTGGTGCCTACTCTAACCAGGGATCACACTCGGCAACTCTGGGCATTAGCTTGCCTCATCTCCACACCGGCCCCCCACATGCTTGGTTTCACCTTGGAGATACCCATTAGGGACCATCTCACAGGGAAAGCCTTTCCCCAGCGGTCTATTGCGCAGAGATACTCCTTCGGGAGTCGATTCTAGCGCATTAGAAACCCACAATTAAATTAAATTAAATAAGGGGCACAACTTGCCAAATGACAAAACAAATTGAGGCTGCATTCTAGTCACAGTTGAACATTTTCTGACAACAGGTCAACAATTGACCATGAAAGCTGAGCAAATAGCAGTTTCTGGTCCAGCTTTCAGATTCATCCAGTGCTGGGGCATCGAGATTCAGGGCACAGACTGCTCTTACGGTGACTCGAACACCATGAGCAACGTATAAGGCATCTTAATGTATGATGCAAAATAGGAGAATCAAATATTACTATATAATCAATTTAAGCTCAACCTAATAATCATGCCCTTCACTACGGAGGCTGTTTCATTTTCAGAGGAAACCTCTGAGAAAATAAAGTAGTCTAATGGATCTTGACTACCTTAAGTTGTTTATTTTTTTGGCTGCTTTGCACTGCGCTTACTATCTTCTGCATCTACACAGACCTCTTTTTTAAATCATCCAAAAGGAAAGATGAGGAAACCGAGGAGAACATTGGGTTCACACCTATTTGTAAGAAGTGTGATTTAGGTATTTCAGAAATTCAGATGAGATGAACCATCTTTGTTCCACACCCATTTCAGCAGCACCCTCCTTGCAATTGAATCAGAAACACAATATCTATCAATACAAATGACTTCTTTCCCCAGATAATTCTCAAATGCATACGTTTATTTGTATGCAAACTATTTAATAAATAAAGGCAAATAGTGCAGATGTATATCAGACAGGGTTGTGCACCAAGGATTGTATTGATTGAACGGTATCAGGCAGGTCATTTTGTTGCTCCATAAAATGTAGTAGTCTCACTCCTCTCTACATAAGCCTGTTCACCTGCTTCCTACTGAAAAATAGAGGAAAACCTGGAGTTTCCCATTAAATGTAGTGGAGAATAATTTCATTAATGGGTGTCTGGAGATTGTGCCTGGATTTGTTTTATGTTCTCAGTCAGTAAATTGAAATCAGCCTACTGCAAAACATTTTAGACAAGAAACTGGGTTAACTATTTGTAATAGAGGAATTAAGCCTGGATAAAACCAAGTGTGCTGAGGAAGCTTTAAGCCATTTGAGAAACAAAGCCAAGCTATTAAACTCGAGAACTAATCCCCACCTTGTTTAATCTACAGTTAACACTATTCTGAACATTACACATGATAAATAGGCAGAGGAATCTTCACAATCAAAAAAAGTGGGTTAATATCTGGAGACATTTTGAGTCTTCCTTTTTGTGCTGGGCAGCACTAGAAAATAACCTAAACATTATTATATCTGTTGTACCTTACAGAGAAGCACTTAATCGGATGTATGCCTGACTGATGACTGAGAGATTGCTGTGTTTGGAACTTTTTGTATTGTATCCATTGGTTGTGTATATGGATGGCAACTTGGAGAGATTTTCTAGAAAAGAAAGAATATTTAGCAATCCCTAGGGATTTGCCAGTTATCCTGCATGGGGTTCCTGTGAAGGTCTCAAAGTACATGACCTTCAAAGGAGCACCTGGAGCATATGACCATAGTAAAATGATCAGAGTGCCTTGCACTCTTGATGGTAATGCCCCCTTCAGCAGCCATTTAATGACAAAAGAATACAATAAGTGAACATACTACTGTGGTTTGTAAAGATTCCACACACTACAACAGTGATCTGTCATATTGAAGGCTAGAATTTACAACTATATAGATTCCATGAGATATCGTTCCAATTTGTCGTATAACAAGGCTGTTCAAGACAAAGGGGCATTCCTCCTTGATCAAACATAGAACATTTTATTTATTTATGTGACTTTTCACTTTACTAAGTCTATTAACTAGAGGCTAAGATCTAGATGTAAATGTATTGTGGACCATAATACCATTTTCATAACATCTTTAGATTTGAAGTTCGTGACTATTACTTTATGACTTCAGGTGTAAGAGGAGTATACAGTGGCAGCTGCTTGTATTTGAAAGTGGGGGGCGATCGGGCAAATATTTTGACTCACAGGCACTGTGAGAAACCAGGAATGCTCTAAGGCACAACCTCAAAGCTCTCAATTTGGGCCCGTTATAAATGGTGTTTATAACAGGCCACGATTGAGAGCTCTTGAGTTGAGGCTGAAGGCAGTGCAAGTTTTAATATGACATTGGAGGGGGTATGGGGTGGGGGGGAGCGGGGAGGCCAACCTGGGAAAAAAAAATCTAAAAAAAGAAATGTTCACTTACCTTTTGCTGCCGCTGCTGGCCGATGCCTCCGGGGTTTCCTGTGCAGCGTTTTCCCTCTACTTCCGGAAGTGCAATACCCATGAGCACAGGCTCCCAGATTCCCCACGCAATCCCAACGCTGCTCTCCTGCTATTTGTTGTATATTCTCACCTGTTTCATCATTGCCTTCAGCCAATGTAAAACCCTTCCTCTACGTTTCCTACTTCCCTCCCCCTTCTAGAATACCTGCGAGTATTCTAGCACCTTGTTACCAAAGCTTGTTGCATGTCAGTTGCCCGTCTGGTCGGCTGATGAAGTATCCTCTCAGCTGTCCCTTCCAATAAACCAGCGTGTTTTACCTGAAAGAGTCTCCAGTTTGCTTTCTCTAGTTAATGCAAATTTGGCGATGAAGGTGGGATGATATAAAGTGCACCTCTGTTCTTATGGTCGATGCGAGTGCCACAGGCCTTGGTGTTGTGCTTTTACAAAAGTATCCTGAAGGTGAGCGGACCATTGCCTTTGCATCACGTCATCAGAGCAGAACTATTCTGTTATCGGAAAGGAGGCACTTGCAGCAGCATGGGGTGTTCAGTACTTCCGTACTTACCTCTGGGGCACAAAGTTCCTCCTTAAGACTGACCACAAGCCCTTCGTTCGAGTCTTGTCAACCGGTGAGGTGCGCAAGGATTCCCCTAGGTTGGCAAGGTTAGCAGCCAAGTTGCAGGAGTACCAATACAAAATCTCTCATGTCCAGGGTTGGGGGAATGTCCAAGCGGACTGCTTCTCTAGACTTTCCATTAAGTGGGAGTATCTAAATGACGTATCGCTTACAGTTGCAAATCAGGAGGTAGCTGTTGCCTCTGTTCAAGATGTTGTTGTGGTTGGGGTGGGCATTTTAACTTTTGAAGAATGGTGTAAAGCGATGGCCGTTGACCATGTTCTTAAAGAAGTTATGGATTTGGTCAGACTAGGTTCCAGACGCGAGAGTTGTGTGCATGTATCAGTGCGTCCTTTTCTTAAGGTCTTGGCGAACTGTCAATCTCTGGTGCGAGTGTCTTGATGAGAGGAGACAAATTCGTCCCTCCCTCTAGTTTAAGGCCCAAACTCCTCAAATTGGTCCACAAGGACATTTGGGTCAACCTTTAACCCAACGCAGACTCAAAGCTAATTTTTGGTGGCCAGGCATGGACCTGCAGGTGTTGGCTTGGATTGTGACTTGTCCAGCATGCAAGGAAGGCGAGAAAAGACTCAGTTGAGGTAGGTTCAACCACGGGTCATATTGCAACCCCTAGCTGCTCATGGCATTGTGTTTGCCTGAATTTCACGGGACCCTTGGATGAACTACCCGCTAACCAACCTTTTGCCAATGATGCATTTCCCAAATGTTTGACTGTGAGTTTTGTCAAGGATATCACAACAGAGAGCACTATTGCTTTCTTGAAAACTGTTCCAAGAGGAAGGCTAACCTCCTGTGCTTATCACTGACAACAGCACTCAGCTTGTTTTTCACATCATGTGCTCCTTTCTGGCCGAATGTGGTGTAGTGCATCCTCGCACATCCCTGTACAACCCGCAGGGAAACTGTTTTGTGTGAGAGAGCTAATCGTGTGGTTAAGGGCATAATCCAAATGGCTTGCACCAGCGGAGAATTTGCACATGAAATGTTTCAAGAGATGGTTTGGGCTTATCGCACAACTAAACACAATCAGAACGATAAATCCCCTTTTGAACTCATGCGAGGTAGTCTACCAGGAACGAAGCTCACTCCCTCTTGCATTAAGGATTGGGTTGCAAAGGGTGGTTACCTGTGTTTTACTCCCACTGTTGGTTTACACTGCACAAGAAATTATTTCTCCAAGGAGACTTGGTAAAAGTCAAACCTGGTAGGGTGTCTAGAGGCTTAACCAAATTCAGAGGCCCAACCAAATTCAGAGGCCCGTTTACTGTCAAAGCTGTTTTTCCACATTATGTTGTCTTAACAAATGGCCTTATATCAAAGATGTGGACATCCACCTACCATGGGTGTACGTCATTGACTCCTGTGCTGAAAGCTCACAAAGCAACAGTGGTTATATGTTAACCGATCTGGGTAATGCTGTGTCTAATTCTCTTGCTGACAATCTTAGGGAGGTGGGTGGTGATGATGCCTGTGATGCTAGCAGCAATGTCCATAAAACTCTTGTGCCTGTAGGGGTCAGATGTTCGAGGTCTCGCAGACCCCCCTGCCTCTTTAAGCAATTACTGTTGTTAACATTGCATTGTTATTTCCTTTGTCTCCATTCTTTCCTTTCGTGTGTAAAGGAGGAAGATGTGTTGTACATTCCCACCTGTTTCATCATGCCCTTCAGCCAATGTAAAACCCTTCCTCCATGTTTCCTACTTCCCTTCCCCTTCTAGAATACCTGCGAGTATTCTAGCACCTTGTGACCAGAGTTCCTTGAATGTCAGTTGCCGGTCTGGTCAGCTGGTGTAGTGATATCTTAGCTGTTCCTTCCAATAAACCAGCGTGTTTTACCTGAAAGAGTCTCCAGTTTGCTTTCTCTATTTACTACGCTATTTCTCCCAGCATGAGAAAAGCGCTGGGATTCGACGAAGCAAGCCTGTTTCACCCTCCAGCAGCGACTTTGATCCTATTCCCCTGAGCACTGCTGATATCTCTAAGGGGCAACCTGGAGATATCCAAGTGTGCGTGTCAGTTTGGCCGTCCTAAGACGGCCCCCCCAAACTTACATGCTCCTATTTAGTGCCTACAGAACCTCCTGCTGACACTGCGACATGGCTCCGCCCTGTCCTAGACTTGTAGACTGGAAGTGAAAAATAAAATGACAATAATATATTTTTATTGTCATTTTCTTTTTCTTCTGTCTGCTTTCTTTCAGCAATAAGGCAACGCTCCACTGCCATAGTGGAGGAGCAATCCCTGGTAGAAAGGCAAAGGAATGTGGGTTGGCAGTGGTAGTAAATGAGAAAAACACAATATTTTGTAAAATAACCAATACTTTTTAAGACTTTCAAAGCAGAGAGTGTGTGTGTGCGTTTTTACCTCCGTTTATGTAAAACTTCCTGGTGAAATCCGACAGACACGTCACTATACCCAACTGAAGGCATCTGTACCCAACTATTTGCCAGAAAATATATTTATCAGGGGGTGTAACACCCCAAACCCCCCCACCGACCTCCCGAAGATACGCCCCTGCTTGCAATAAAATGTTTTATTTAACCCCGTCGTTCTCACGTGTTTTTAAGTCCGCGATCGCACTCCTGTGTAGGTAGTGTAAAATTTCCAAACAGTGCTTTGAGGCACATCCTTGCAGTGTTTAATGGGATTAGACCCATTTCATGTAGCTTTGTTTGTGATTTTCTGTACGTCATTCAATTTGTGCCATCGGTTTCAGGACTGGATTCAAAGGAAATTTGCAGTAGATAAACCTTGTTTTTGTGTCCGAAATACAGTTTTGGAGGTTTTAAATAAACACAACTTAAAAGATCCTCATGCCTTTGTTTAAACGCAAATTCACCGCCAGGGAGTTTGACCTAAAGTTCCTTCAAGAAGTACTCATTAATCATAATTCTCCCTTGTCTACTTGTTAGATCTCGACCTATGCAACACATATGCGTTGCATAGGACAGAGACCTGTAGCCATCGCCACAGCTTTGGGGGCAAAAAGGTGACCGCGTTGCATTGCTTGCAATGCAACGCGTGCACATCTTGGCGATTTCCTTTCGGGAGCGCACGCCGCCATATGATGGCACCATATGGTTGCACGCTCCCGAAAGGGAATCGCCCATGCCCCCTTCCCCTGCTGCCACTTTCACTTTACTGACGTGCGGTCAATGCTTGTTTTTCATTTTGCGCCTGCGCGGCCAATGCTTGTTTTTTTATTTCCGCGCGGCCAATGCTGGTTATCTCATGCATGAAATAAGCAGTTCAGAAATCGTTCCCAGCTGTTTGTTTTACTCTGCGAGGAAACAAAGTCTCGGGAAGGAGCCATGTTTTGATCCACACAGTTCCTGAACTAGAATAGATGGAACTGCAGCGCGGATTAGATTCAGATGGACACTTTCTTTCCTTGAAGAATGCTATTTCCGGAGTCTGAGGGAGCGAGCTCTGTTTATGCACAGTGCCGACTGTTCACTAGTACACCGCATTAGCAATCAGGAGCTAAAATTTGCAGCCACCATGAAATTTTAATGACCGGTTTGTTTAAAAACTAACCCGGTCACATGCGGACATTTAAAAGTCCTGGTGAGGAAAAGGGTCATACATTTTATAACGACATGCAATTATGAAACATCCATAAATATCACCAAGCAGGCCTTTCTACGGGAAATATAGTTGTGCTGTCGGACGAGGGCGAAAGACCCTGTTCGAGGCATGTGGGCTGCTGCATTTATATCTTGTGCATAGATCGCCGCCTAGTGTTGGGTCCGGATGATTGCACTTTGTTGTCTTGGAAGAGTCTTCGAAGTATCACGAGATAGGTGACTCCTCAACTGGACTACAGTGTGCATGGGCATCTTCTCCATCCTCAGATAGTTTTTTTCCGCCATTGGGTTCGGATGCAAACTCCTATACTCCAACTTTGGAATCAAAAACAAAACCTTTCTAAAGGCCAAAAGGCCTTTGATTCGACGGTATTGCTCTCGCTCGGTACCTCTCTACTCGATCCAGCCTTCCATCTCGAAGCGGTCGTCGACGCGGGCCGTTGGGCCTTTTCGACGCCACGTGAGCTGACCGTCGATGGAAAGAAGCCTGTTAAAAAAGTGCCCACAATGCCACTCCAAGTTCCCACATACTGATAAGCACTCAGTATGCAACAAGTGCCTTTCCCCAGACCATAAGGAAGAAAGCTGTCCAACCTGCACACAGTTTCGATCGAAGAAAACTATTCGAAACCGACGTGCCGCCAGGCAAGAGATGCAGCGACAGGCACCGGACCCGGACAACATCTTCGATGATGACCAGGATCTACAAGAAGCTCCAGACTAGGACCTAAAGATCGTCACCGTCGAGGACTACTCGGACTCCGATGACGACATCCCACCGGGGCAAACTGTGAGTACCCTGCCCCCGACACCATCTACCTCGTTACCAAAGGCTCCGGTCAAGGCATCGCCAAAGGGCCTTAGCCAAGATCAGAAAAAAGTTTTGCTTGTTCCACCATCCGCTCGGCTCCGAAACCGAAACCTTCCGAAACACCAGGGCCCAGTACCATCATCCCAAAGAAGGTTCCAGATCCAAAGAAGGTCGTCGATCCGAAAACGGCCGCACAGCCAAAGAGCGTGGAGGCGAAAAAGACTGTCGACCCCAAGAAGGCTGTACAGCCCAAACTTGTCGAGCCAAGAGTGGTTGTCGAACCGAACAAAGGCACACAACCAAAGGGCGCCGAACCAAAAAATGTCACCGACCCGAACAAGCCTTCGGCACCAAAATCCGTCGACCTGGCAAAAGGCGCCGTACCTAAACCCGCGGCGCTCTGGTCGTTTCTTCACTGAGTGGTTTTCCGGTTGAAGGTTTAGCGGGGGAACAGAGTAACTGAAGGTTGCCCCTCATACCAGCTGAAGGTGTATGAAACACCCTCGTGTATGTCTTTACATACACTTCTGGAGTCCTTGCGTTTTGGACCTAGAACCGTTTTCTGTTGAGGAGAACCCGATCCTTACGTCACTGAAGAGGAGGGTGGCTGCACCCCTAAGGGGTGTGTCCCCCGCTTGTAGTGTGGGGGTGATACCGTGAGCCATTTAAAGTACCCTTGTCCTGATGAAGCCACAAGATACTGTTGGCGGAAACGCGACCGCGACTGCGTTGACATCTGATTAAGGAGTCCGACTATACTGTATATACTTTGTAAATATTACCAAGCGCTTTGTACAAAAACTATACTGTTTTTTTAGGAGAAATTATAACTTTTGCGCTATAAGGACTACCTTGGTTGTGATACTCCACCCAAATTGAGGAGTGGGTATCTACAGAAAATTGATTGTGCTTTTCCCTTTTTTCTTTTTGTTGAGGGTACACACTGTTGTATATATAATGTATATATTGCATCGATAGGTTTTGTTGTTGTTTTTTATACACTGTACACTTGTTGACCTCCTTGTCTTTTGACTTTGAATACTGTCCTTTTCAATTCATATCATTTAATGATAACAGAAACTACTGTATAAAACAGGATAATACATTTGTATCTTGTTTTAAAATAGTATATATGTCATTGATTCCTCAGTACCTTTCCTTCTACTTTTTCATCTTTTGATGCTCCTTGCCCAGGTATGCGAGGGTAATTTAGGCAGAACCCCTGTTCATTACATAGTACCTAAACCCGCGTCGAGGCCAGAAAAACCTATCGACCCGAAGATACCGGCTCCGAAAACACCAGTCGATCCAAAAAATACCATCGACTCGGGAAAGGACACTCATCCAAAAAAGCCTAAGTCACCAGTTGATCCAAAAAAGAACATCGACTCGGAAAAGGACACTCCTCCAAAGAAGCCTAGGGAGCACAAAAAACGCGTCGAACCGAAAGTTACGGTCGACCCGAAAAAAGGCCCCAAGCCGAAAAAATCGGTTACTAAGCCAAAAGTCGAACACTCTACCCAGGACTGTAGAGGAAGAACTCTTCCACCCAGATCCCTCTGACGACCAAGCAAAAATATACATTAATCCAGAGACTGGTAAAGTTACCATCCTGAATAGGAAAAAGAAGCCTTTGGACTTTGAACCTCAGTCCCCTATTCCATTAAAGAAAAACGACTTTGGGACTTCTCCCTCTAGACCCTTCATTCCGATTTCAACCTATCATGGCTACTACTCCTTTTAATCCCTACTCTCCTTATTCTCCTTCTCAACACGGGGACAATGAAGGTAACACAGGGGATGAGCCACAGCCTCAATATGATTTCCCACAGGATCCTGAACCACAAGAGGAACCATGGGAAGAGCCAACTGACCCTTACAACACCCATCCCATCCCTGATATATCCTCTTATCCTACTAAGCCGTCACCTACTGATGACACTGTAGTTTTTAATCAACTCATAGACAGGGCTGCACAGTTCCACAACGTAGATATGCATAACGATCCTGTTGAGGAAGACTTCTTGTTTGACACCTTCCCTACATCAGAAAAATGTGTCAAAACACTTCCCATGTTATAGGGAGTTCTGAAACATGCACCTGACATATTTAAGGATACAGCCAGGGCACGGGTAATCAACCCCAGAATAGAATAAAAGTATAGGGCAGCTCCTACAGACCCTACTTACATCAGAGGGCAGTTACCACTTGATTCCCTGGTAGTGGCCAACGCACGTAAAAGAGCCAACTCCCAAACCATTGGGGAAGCAAATCCCCCCGACTAGGAGTCAAAAATACTAGAGGCATCAGGGAAAAGGGTAGCAGCACAAGCCTCCAACTCATGGAGGATCGCTAATACACAAGCCCTACTGGCTCATTACTACAGGGCGGAGGACCAGCTAGAAACCCTAATGCAACACCTACCTGAGCCTTTCAAAGCACAAGCCCAAGATCTCATACAGGAGGGAAAATTCATAACAAACGCCTCTATCAAATGCACGTTTGAAGCAGCAGACACTGCAGCTAGGTCAATCAACACTAGCGTCCTACTACGCAGACATGCATGGCTGCGTATTTCTGGTTTTAAAAATGAGGTCCACCATTCTTAACCAGCCTGTTAATCAGGATTTTCTATTTGGCCCTGCTGTCGACACCATTTTGGATAAAATGAAAAAGGACACAGAGACGGCAAAATCAATGGGGGCATTGCAATTTCAGCAACATAGAGGCTCCTTTCTCCGCTCCTCATACAGAGCGACTTCACGAGGAAATACCTCACAAACAACGGCCTTATACAAAAGTATCACACAAGGTTCCTTTAACAAGAGCACAACCAGAGGAGGTTACAGAGGTAACAATAACAAGGGGAGAGGACGTGGAGGCAATAACACCAGAGCCTCCACTGCCTCAAAACAGTGACTCCATTACGCTACCTCCAAACCACTTAACACCGGTCGGATGTAGACTCCAACCGTTCCTACCTGTCTGGATCGCAATTACCACAGACAGGTGGGTGAGAGAAATTATCTAGTCTGGCTACTGCCTAGAATTGACTTCTACACCACCAAACATGCCACCCAGACATCGTCCAATTTCCAGAGAACACATCACCCTGCTGCAACAAGAGGTGAACTGCTTGCTAGAAAAGGGGGCCATAGATTAAGTCCCTATCCAACAGCAGGGACAGTAGTGTACTCCCTATATTTCCCTATTCCCAAGAAGGACGGCTCTCTCAGACCAATATTGGACCTCAAACCCCTAAATCAATACATACTGTCGTAGCACTTTCATATTATAACACTACAACAAGTGCTCCCGTTGCTACAACAAGGAGATTTCCTAGCAAAACTGGACATCAAAGATGTGTATTTCCACATACCCATCCATCCAGCCCACAGAAAATACCTTGGGTTCACAATAGAAGGACAACACTACCAATTCAAGGTTTTGCCCTTCGGGGTTACCACGGCTCCAAGAGTGTTTACAAAATTGCTTAGCGACAGTGGCAGCACATCTCAGGAGGCAGCACGTCCATGTGTACCCTTACCTGGACGATTGGCTAATACAAGCAAAATTGTACCTACAATGTGCAACACACACGTCTAACAATCCAGTTGCCACACGGCTTAGGCTTTTCAATCAACTACACAAAATCACATCTGCAACCGTCCCACACACAGCAGTACCTGGGAGCCACCATAAACACCTCAGTGGCAAAGGCATATCCAAACTCAGCGAGGATAGCCAGTATGCAGACACTCATTCGCAAATTCCTGCCAAAACACTCTTTGCCAGCTCAAGTCTTCATGCAGCTCATAGGCATGATGGCCTCCTGCATATTCATTGTCCCCCATGCCAGACTTCAAATGAGCCCATTACAGGAATGCCTATCACGGCAATGGAACCAGGCTCACGGACAACTAAAAGACCTAGTGTTGGTAGACAGTCGCACTCGCAACTCTCTGCAGTGGTGGAACCCACAAAACCTTTCCAAGGGGCGACTGTTCCAAGAGCCGGTTCCACAACTAGTACTAACAGCGGACGCATCACTGACAGGCTGGGGAGCCCATCTCCTTCAATACACAGTACAAGGGCTTTGGACAAACAAAAAGAAAATGCTGCATATCAACCAACTGGAATTCCTAGCAATATTCCTAGCCCTAAAAGCATTTCAGAAATACTTGTACAGCAAGACGGTGTTGATCCGGACGGACAACATGACCGCGATGTACTATATCCAGAAACCGAGAGGAATGCACTCTCCACAGCTGTCCCATCTGGCACAAAGCATATGAAGTGGGCGATTCCCAAAAACATTTTTCTCCTAGCAGAACACCATCCAGGGAAGGACAATCAGGTTGCCGACCTGCTCAGCAGGCACAGCCAACAACTACACGAATGGGAGATTCACCCCCAGGTTCTCCAGCCAGTCTTCGAGGAGTGGGGTCACCCAGAAATAGACCTGTTCGCCACAAAAGAAAACTCGAAATGCCAATACTTTGCCGCCAGGTTCCCACATCCATTGTCACAGGGCAATGCGATATGGATGAACTGGTCAGGCAGATTTGCGTACGCTTTTCCCCCAGCACCACTGATCCCGCAGATGGCACGCAAACTGCGGCAACACTCCCTCACACTAATCCTAGTTGCTCCCACATGGGCGAGACAACGGTGGTACACAACGTTCCTGGAACTCTCAGTAGTTCCCCATCAAAGACTGTGCCTTGCACCTCATCTTCTAACTCAGAACCATGGAGAAATCAAACGCCCAGATCCCAATCAAATGAACCTAGCGATCTGGCTCCTGAGGTCTTAGAGTTTGGATACCTTAACTTGCCCCCAGATTGCATGAACATCATTAGGGAGGCAAGAAGACCAACTACACTAGCGTGCTATACAGCTAAATGGAAGAGATTTGTTATTTACCGCAGCAGTAATGTAATGTATGTGTTCTTGTAAAGCGCACTGCTGCCCTGAGGCGTCGTGGCGCTGTAGACCGCTGGGGAACCCGTCCGGGCTATCCCTGTGAGATGGTCCCTACTGGGTATCTCCAAGGTGAAACCAGGCATCCCCGGCGAATGTTTGGGGCCATTGTAGAGATGAGGCAAGCTAATGCCCAGAGTTGCCGAGTGTGATCCCTGGTTAGAGTAGGCACTGAGGCGAGAATTATCGAGTCCGCTGACCCTGGTCCACGACCCTGCCGCGTCGGGAATTGAACCCTGGTCCCGGGCCGTTCTCTGCTTTCAGGTCTGCCGCCTCTAACCAGTGAGCCACACCACTCCAATCAAATCAACCCCTTAGACGCTTCAATACAAAACATTATATGTTACCTGCTGCATCTACAAAGATGTAACTTAGCATACTCTTCAATACGACTACACCTAGCTGCTATAGCAGCATACCTTCAAAACAGCCAACACCTTTCACTGTTTAGAATACCAGACATCAAAGCCTTCATGGAGGGTTTGAAAAGGGTGTTTCCTCCTAGGCACCCCCCTTCCCCAGTCTGGAATCTCAATATAGTACTTACCAGACTCATGGGCCCTCCTTTCGAACCTTTACATTCATGCGAACTACAATTCTTAACTTGGAAAGTTGCATTCTTGGTTGCCATCACCTCACTCAGAAGAGTGAGTGAATTACAAGCACTGACAATTCAAGAACCTTTCATGCAGGTACATGCCAACAGGGTGGTTCTTAGAACAAACCCTAAATTCATGCCTAAGGTTGTATCCAATTTCCATATCAACCAATCAATAGAACTGCCACTGTTCTTTCAAAATCCACAGTCAGTAGCTGAGAGAGCCCTGCACACACTAGACGTAAAGAGAGCTCTACTTTATTATGTGGACAGAACTAAATCCTTTAGGAAAACAATACAACTGTTTGTTGCCTTTGCACCTCAACACAAAGGGAATCCAATTTCAAAATCAGGAATAGCCAGATGGATAGTTAAATGCATTCAGATATGCTAGCAAAAGGCAAAACGCACTTTAACCGTCCCCCCAAGAGCACACTCCACAAGGAAAATGGGGGCATCCATGGCTTTCCTAGGAAATATTCCTTTTGAAGATATCTGTAAGGCAGCCACATGGACCACCATACACACTTTCACAAAACACTACTGTGTAGATGTGCAAACAAAACAGCAAGCTGCTGTAGGCCAGGCTGTCCTCAAAACTCTTTTTCAAACTGCTGCAGCTGGCACAGGTAGCCACCGCTAGAGGAGATACTGCTATACAGTCTATGCACAAGATATGAATTCAGCAGCCCACATGCCTTGAATGGAATATGCTACTTACCAGTATGCATCTGTTCTTGGCATGTAGGGCTGCTGACATTCATATCGCCCGCCCTCCTCCCCGGTGCCTGTAGCAGCTGCAGCATTATCTCTGGCATGGCCATCTCTTACTTTACTATCTCCATCTTTGCCACAAGGGCGAAAAACAATCTGAGGATGGAGAAGATGCCTATGTGCACTGTAGTCCAGGGGAGGAGTCACCTATCTCGTGATACTTCGAAGACTCTTCCAAGACAACAAAGTGCAATCATCCGGACCCAACACTAGGCGGCGAACTATGCACAAGATATGAATGTCAGCAGCCCTACATGCCAAGAACAGATGCATACTGGTAAGTAGCATATTCCTTTCTATTGCAGGATATTCGTCAGGCAGCCTTATAATTCTTAAGGCCTGCAGTACGCCTATCGTCGTGATGTGTCTGGCGAGATAAATAAAACATCAAGTGAGAACCGGTGAAGCGCATTATGTGCATCAGGGGCACGCAAGCTCCCGCAAAAATCAGCTCAACGTATGCTAGGCCATGTAACAGAGTTCAAATGTCAATAGAATTGACTCGTGGCCCCAAAACGCCCACCAAGACACCAAGATTCTATGCACGAAATGTCACCCCCCCCCCCCCCCCCCTTTCCCCCTCCAGTCTGGTAAGCAAGCAAGCACCATGCTAAGGAAAGCACACAATGAATAAATAAATAGTCCAACACACGATTCAAGCGGTAAAATAAAGGTAAAGCAAAGGAATTTCACCTCCCATAAATTGTGACAAAGGATGTAAACAACTCTCTGGCACCGCCTTTCACAGAAATGTTTTAGGACACTAAATAGAATATCTAAAATAATTGACATATGACCGCATAATCGTGTTCTCAGCTTTATTTCAATGAACTCTTGAGTGATCAAAGTAATTCAGTTACAATTTTTGTGCTGAGAAATACAGACGACTATTCACCTGCCTCTCTCTGTCTTCGTGCTTGCTAAATATGCAGGACGACTCGGGGCTAAATAAAATGAAACGGAGCAGGACCAAGGGCGAGGAAGGAGCTGTCTAACTAATATGGAAGCAATATTCTCTCACCCCCACAAACTGCAATATACACTCTAACACACAGGCAGGTCCGCTACGTGTCAGTTCATCTGATTCCAAACTGTTTTCCATACTTGTATATGTAATGTAAAAACAGGTCATGGTAAAAAAGTTGGCACTGCACATTACAATTTCAGACAAAGCCATTGAGAGGAACTGTGAGGAAAACCAGAGGGACATGACGCGGTATTAGAGTAAAGTGTATCCGCACGCACCCCATTTTTAATTTTGTTTCATTGGTTCTAAAAGACTTGCCGTTAAGTAGGGCGAGAGTTAACATGGACTTTAATTTGCAGGTCAGTGCTTAGTTAAATATTTCAGAACCTCCGCTCCAGAACACTAAAACTCTTTCAGCCACATACGGAGTCCCTGCACGCTTACCCCGTGACAGGCGTGTGACGCAATCATTGTGGCCACATTTGAGCATTCTTACTGGTGTACAGTGAGGGCGAACATCACCGCCAGTTGGATGGGATTCAGCTGCAAGATGGAGGCGGTATTAAAACTGTTAGTACAGTAAAGCGGACAACGTAGTGCTAGAGACACTGCTTTCCTAAGGAGACTTAACACATAAGGAATTCAAATGGCTATGAATCAAACCAAATGAAAGACAATGGTATGGGGAATTGATTTATCCACGTCATCACGATGGGTGTTTAGCATGAAGATTGGTTAGACTAAAATATACCTAAAGGAGGTAGCCTCAAATTAAGTCATCACCTTCTAAATTTTAGGGTGTCGGAGCTAAGATCTGCTTTTAGCCAATTGTGATGCAGTGTTCTGTGCAACTATCTTCCATGTGTCCTTGAGTAAAACTAATCAGGTTTTGCTTTAATGAGCTAAAGTGTACGCAGGGACAAGTCTAGAAAGGTTAGAATATACTGAGCTGTCTTTACTTTTTATTTATTTATTTATTTAGTGTTTTGTATAGCGCAAACTTGACTCCAATGGGTATCAGAGTGTTTCACAGTACAGGACATAATTACATTTTCTTTAGTACAGTACTCTGGATAGCATTTAACACATTAAAGTCCAATTCTAAGTTGGAAAGTTTCAAAGTTTTTAATTTGGGAAGTTGCATCACTTTCTCCATTTTCTCGCAGATGCGAGATAGAACTTCCACACAGGCTAGTCAACGAGTTGTACTGAACTATTTCCTTAAGTTAGGGTTTGAAAACTTAAAAGGGGAACAACCACTCCACTTAATCCGGAGGATATACAGAAGACTTACACAAACCGTAAAATTCTTGTTGAACTACAAAAAATGTCATCAGAATATTCCCAAAATTAAAAGAAATTAAAACCAGACATTCATGGTAAAATCATGCAACAGTGCTTTTTTCATGACTGTTGAAATGCAAGCACTATCTTGCTTCTTACTTGTGAGAGCTTGGAACCACAACAGTACCTCCAAGAGTTCATTAAAGCTTAAATAAGACAAATATATTTTTCCTTCTGACTGCACTTGTAAATTGGTGATATGGTCATTCTCTTCAATTGATTTTTGGTTCTGACTGTGTGGGATGGCAATCAAATGCAATCACATACTTTGTGCATATGACCAACCCTGGCAGGACTGAGCAATACCTGTTTGGAAAAGTTTTTTTAAATTACCATAAAGTCCGATTAATGTATATGAACAATGGCTGATCAAGGAAACACCATAGTCAGGAAAATGGATGCGAAAATCTTTCTAGACAACCAGTAAGAAAAGAGCACATGTCAGCAAAGTGACAAAGGTGAGCAGACACCCAGCAGTACTAATTGACTCTCTCTTGAATCACATTCTAAATTCCACCTTAGTTCTAAACATCATCAAACAAACCACATTCAGCTAACATTTATGCATTTACTGATCCATTTTCAAGGAACCCCCTATCACACACCGTGCCTTCAACAAAACAAACAAAAAGGAAAGAAATAACAAATAAAACAGAAACCATACACAAGAGGGGACAAAGGAGGCCATATAAGGCAATACAAATTCTTCCAATAACCTTAAAGCTTCCCATTCTTGGTGCCATGTATCACTCCTGTTTCACAAACGGGCATATCCAAATCACCTAAGAAATTGGAAACAAACTTACTCCAAACATATTACTTCAGCTAAGCAATAAATGCGGTAAGTTGTCTCTCCAAGGCGTTCTCGAACCAGAGTGATCTGATTTTGACTCACTATCACCCGCATCACTGGAAGCACCAATGCATATTAACATTCTATCCATCTCTTAGGGATTAACAGTTGTACCCACACACCACCATCAGCAACTCTGACAGCATTCTTAAATACTTTGGTCACTTTAACAGGCTTAGACCGCTTTGCAAGTGATTTTCCTTGCTTACTGTGAAATTTAATCTGCCCTAGATCTGCCTCTCACAGTGTATAGTGAGAAACCACCCCTCTCATATTGGACATATGTTGCATCTCTCTTGTAATCTCTCTACGTCATGCAAATCCATAGACCCATGAGCTATTTCTCACTCTTTTTGGACATCTCATTGTTGCAATGCAGCCTCCAACCCCCTCTTGCTTGCATCAACAGCAGCCAATGCATTGCCTCCCCAAAACCAAAGGTTTAGAACAAGGTGCATCCACAATTTCCTCTTTAATCAATTTGAAGGCAGCTATTCCTCTGCTCACAAATTCAAATTTGACATTTATTTCTAATAATCATCTACAAGGTTCCACTTCAGCAGAGTGTTACTCACAAATTCGCCATCTCTGTAAGACCCAGAAAGAACACAAGCGGTTTCTTGGAAGCTGGCTCAGGAGCTTCAAGAAGTGCTTTTGCAATGCCTGCTTGAGAAGTTATGTACCCCCAAATATTCCATTTGCTTAAATTGAAATTTACATTTTTCAAGTTTTAGTGTTAGCCCATTGCCAGAGAGGGAGAGATTGGAACACTCTCTCAACGTTCACATAGGGCTTAGTATGGTCCTTCCAAAAAATCTAAATATTGTCCAGAAAAGTGCTCAGTATAGTCCTTCCAAAAAATCAAAATATTGTCCAAAAAAGTTCCAGCACCATCTACTCTATGAGCCTTCATTAAAAGCTGGAAAACCCTGGCACATCTCTGGCAAGGTTTAAAGGCATGCACTTACCCTGGTGCATGCCCATGGGTTTTACAAAAACCCTAGATTATTTAGACTTTTTCCCAAGCACTTCTAAGGTGGAGACCACAAAGCACCAGCGATTGTAGATACATCTCATGCATTTACAGAAGTGGATGGAGATCGGTTTAGATGGCTTCATTCAAACTGCACAGGTCGATGCCGAGCCCAATAATGAAACATTCCTCATGAAATATCTGACCAGAAGAGCCCCGTCCTTCAGTATGAGTCTGTGTTAGTTGTGCCTCCTTAAAGTATGACTAAGCACATTAATGAACTTCTATTGCAGTTTTTCCACATACTCAATTTTGCTGTACCCTTACCCGGATTCCTTGACTGAAAGCCATACACCAGAGAATTGGCCTGAGGATTCAGTTGAATACCCATTTCCTTCAGCTGGGGCCAACCCAGAATGGGATCACTTTTGGCAGATACCTATATATGTTAGTTGTTGTCTCCTGCCCTTTTAAATTCAGATGTCAAAAATAGAATGTTGATTTTGTGAAAAAGTGCATCCCCAAGGGTGGAAAGCTGTAGGAAAGAGTGTTCTAAAATGTCACAAACTTTGGGCAGACCCGTACTCAATATCGTATAACACACAAAGGGGTTCAGTATAACCCAGACTTCCTTCTACTAAATAAAATCTTAGATCTAGGAAACCCCTAGCATTTCTTAATCCTAGTTATATAATAGGATTAAAGTTTGATTTATCATCCCATGAAACAATATTGACTCTACCTGCAGTAGAAAACGCTGATAAAATGCCTTTCTTTTTACATTTATTGCATGACTTGTCTATAGCACGGCCCTGAATTAATGTATCTATGCACTGTTATTGTAGTGAAACGCCTTTCTTTTTACATGTATTGCATGACTTGTCTATAGCACGGCCCTGAATGAATGTATCTATGCACTGTTATTGTAGTGAAACGCCTTTCTTTTTACATTTATTGCATGACTTGTTTTTAAATTAGTCGAAGGCCTCTGACGACGAAGATGACGGTGACTTCATAGAGGTGCCCGAGAAGGAAGGTTATGAACCCCACATTCCTGACCACCTTCGCAAGGAGTACGGTGAGTCCGCTTCCTTCGTGCGCGTTGCTGCTGCTGCAGTAAACTAAATAAACAGCCATTATGAAGCAATAAAGTGACCAGCCGTGTGGGTAATCACCCCGGAGCCGGGAGGAAGTCATTACACAGATAGGGGCTCGAGTGGCGCTGGATAAACAAATACTTTGTAGGGGGCGAAGAGCTTCCTTCCTTGCATTCATCCTATTTCTAAATATGGAAGAGGGAAAGGTGTCATTTAAAAAGAATATTTATTTTTGTTTTCTCAAGCGAAAAAGTCGCGGTATAAACATATATGCCGTAGTAATAACCGTGTTTTTTGACCTAACAGGACGAGATTACCATGTTTTGCAGTGTTTGGGTGCTATACACTTGTCTGGACACACGTTTTCTGTGCGCACACATTTTATGCTTTTAGTGGGAATAAAAGGCAGTCGATCTTCTGTTGCCTTTTAAAGTACTTTTTTTCACACTTCTAAACTGGCCTCCAACATTGCTTTTCCTTTGTGAGGTTAACTCCCCACTTTGTGCTGGCAGGTTACAGGGTCTCGAAGCCTGGCCTTTTCTGTTAAACATCTTTTTCTGACACCCTTGTCTTTCACATGGTCATTCTTGTTCAGGTTTGATTTAAAAGGCAACTATATCTGTCTTGCCAGATTATGATGATCATAAATGACACAGTGCTAAAATATGAATAAATAGAGAGGGTCAGCCCCTTTGAGCCATTGCTTACCTGAAGTGTCACTCCCATTGTGGATCCACCCACATTTAGAACACATTGAAAAGGACAAGGATAGGTCACACCTTTCAGCCATTGGCTGTGTTGCCACTGCTATTCACGTTTTGGATCATCCCACAGGGAAGCATTTTGTTTTCTAGTGTGAAGAATTGCGATTATCTATCCGCTTTACGTCTGAATGCAAATGGAAAGGACGAGTACCAAATGTCAAAGAAATTCCTCTGAAATGAGCTGGTGACCGTGCTGCCTCTCTGCGGTGTTGTACTTCTCTCCTCAATCGATGAAATTATTGTCTCATTGCTTAACTTATTTAGAGATTTGGAAAAACTTTCTCCGAATCGCTAAATGTATTATGCATAATGAAACACAAAAATGTTTGATTTTACACTAGACTTATAGCCTGCTGCCAAGGGATATACCGTTTGATAAAGGCCCTAAACCTCTCTAGGTAAGGGCTTTTATCAACTGATCTAGTCTGAGGCAGAAGGTTATTAGAAGGCTATTAGAACATTCCACCATTATTAGAACACATTAGAACATTCCAGAAGGTTATTAGATTATTCCACCCACTAAGGGGCAGAATGTTCTAAATTAAAAAGAGAGAAACCGAAAGAATCATTGGCATGTTGGAGCAGAAGGCCCATGCTAGCCGTTATTCGCCCTCAGCCACTTCTTTGTCTTAAATGGAGCTCTCAACATTCCAATGTTTTAATTTCTGTTAGCACATTACAAAAAGGGTTTTAACATACTCAACCCCTCAGATTTACTGAATTAGCAGGTTTGTGAAAGCTAAAACCTTTTATACCAATGGCCCTACATTTGTGTAAGATTTTACACTCAATATATTGTATTAAGTCTCTTAAAATTGAATTACAATCTGATATATTTAGATTTTTAAAATCAAAGTGTGTGGATCCCTTAGTAATAAGATGTAAATGCTTACTCTCCAAGATGATTGGCATGTCTGTAGGGGCTGCAGTAGTGGAAGCAAACTTTTACTTAGATCAGGGTACATCTGTAAGGCTTCTTCTGTTAAGGAGTCTCAAGCCGAATAAAATATTCTTCTGACTTTGCCTTGCATCACAGAGATTTCCACTCCCCAGGCTGATGGGCTTCGCTGTTCGTCAGTCTGGTACACAATCCCTGACTGCAGCTCGAGGTGTGAAAATGGAAGAAGAGCAATATGAGGGGTGAGGTGCTCACTTCACCATACTGACTAGGCAAGCCCGGGGTATTTCTCTCCCTTGCAGTCATTTTTTGCCCATTGACTGCATTGTACTGCCAGTCTGTGCCCTCTTCCTCTCATGCTTTCTGTCCGTTTAACTGAGCCCTCTGCCATGAACTCTCTTGTCCTTTTTGCCACCCCCACCCCTTTTACCCACACTCTACCTGCCTACAGTTTCGTGTTTGCCCAATCTCTTCAAAACACAATGACACATTTATTTATTTACTTATTTAAGGTTTTATATAGCGCGAACAAGATCCTTGCAGATATCCGAGCGCTTTACAAAAACAGGAGGTAGGGTAGAAAAATCTTGGAAACAATATAATATTGGGTAATGAGTGGGTTGCATGGTAGGGTAGCAATCGCATAAAAGTATACACACTAATTGTAGCAGAGTAGGGTCTGCAATCCTATGATCACCCAGATTTTTTTTGCTTTTGTTTCACTGGTTTACGACTTTCTCTGGCTGTGGGCCTGCCAATCAGACCCACAGCCTGGCTGTTCTCTCTCTAAATTACCTCATGTACCCTAGGTGCATTTACCAATTGGTACTGGGCCACCTTATCAGACCCTGTAACTCAGGGCATAGGTGTACCCAGGGCCTACCAGGGGCTGAAGCATGTATTATGCCACCCCTGGCTGGCCTCCTAAATTTGACACAACTGGCTGCATGACAGCTGGGGCAGAGTCGTGTAATCACCCTTTGCTGTAGATATAGTATACCTATATCTAACCCTAAAAATGGACACACAGATTCCTATCAGTCACTCCTATGGCAGGCCTTGACAATCCTGAAGGCAGAGTGCTTGGAATCGTGTGAGATGGTGCTCTGGCATGAGCTGAGCCCGTCTGCAGCTTGCGGAATCAAGTCCTAATAGCTGTTCCATGATAACGCATACCATATACTCTTAAGTGCATTATAATCCTCGCGGTTAAATGCTATCTTTGGTATTGCTTTATCAAAACATGTCGAGTAAGGTGTCATACGAATTGGAATACTAACCCCTCGCCAATGCTGGCGACGGGGTTAGCATTCCACCCTTCTAGAGGGACACGACATGTATGTAACTGTGAACCCCGGTTAAAGTTAAACGAAGCCTCAGCTCCACAAAATGGATGCTGCCACCACAGACACGAGTCTGACCTCCTGCTGCTGGGAGTCCTTCCAGCGAGGAGAGCTTGGACAAAGGGTTTCCTGTCCGGGGCGGTGCTAGCACCATCCCAGACAGGGTTTTGTGTATCCTGGGTAGGCAGGTATTTACAGGAAGGTGACTGCTGAGTGGCACCCCGGTGCTCACTACGCATAGGCCGGTCAGAACCAGTTCCAGGGGCACACCAGCCCCTGGCCTGGGGAAAGTCCGGCATGGGAGAGGGGTGTAACCACCCCCCTTCTAGTCCCACCCAAAGCAGGACCTAGTCACCGGGTCAGCCCCTTTTCTTAGTATAAAAATAGGAGCGGGCCCCCTGTTCAAATTAGATCATCTTTGGAATCAAGACACGACTTTCTACAAAAGGACTTCAAGATTTCTTCTTCAAGATTCTCCCTTGTGACTAAGGAGTAGTCACCCTGCATCTGCAGGCACCATCTTAAGAACACTGCGGTCTGCTGCAAGTCCTTCCTCAGGAATCCGACGACACAGCTCGACGAGACCCGGCTTCCCTGGCACCTCTGACCTCTACTCACCTCTACAGCCAAGCTGAGAACCGTGAGTGCGACGAGACCTCGAGGGACCGACGATCACCAAGACTGCACGACTTCTTTACAGCACGCCCGCCGAGTAACCCTCTGGTGAGTGCTTTGGGGTCCGAGAAGCCCCGACCCTGAGCAGCTCCAGCACCGAAGACCAGCCTCCCAGCATCTCCACGATCTGCGTGGGGCCCTTCTGCTCTTTGCTGCTCACCGCGTTGTTTGGCTACTAGCCCGCTGGCTTGTAGCCTTCTTAACGACGCCCGACGACATCACTGCTGCTGGTCTGGTTGCTCCAGACTGGCCCTTGCTCCCTTCCAAGAGAGGAGCACCCCGGACCCTCCTGGTCCACTCAAGACGCCATTTTAGGTCCACCACGTGGGCTTGAATTAGCCAAGGCTTTGTTGCCCAATCCTGGGTCCAGCGACGCCGACAGCTTCATCCATCGTGGGACAGCTCGCTCCTCCATCCTGGTCGCCGACAACGCCTCCTGGTCCGTGAGATCTGCAGAGCACAGCGTCGCCCACTCACCTAGTCGAGGTGACTACCATCCGGTGCCCTCCTGGTGCCACCTGACTACTGGCTAGTAGTCACAAACTTAGTCCCCTCTGCTTTCAGGTGTCATCTGTCTTCAAGATCCAGGCTTGGATCATTTCGAATTCTCTTCACTGGTCGCCTGCCAGCATCTTTCTTCCAGGCTCCTGGTCCGTCTACGAGGATTCCCAACGTCTTTTGAGACATATGCAGCTGCAGCCCCTGGGCTAGGTAACTTCGGCATTTCGGTGCCCCAGCATAGCCTCACTATCCAAGGGTCAGAATCCACTTTCGTTTTCCTCCTACCAGGTCGGGTTCGCCCGAGACCACTATCTTTGTCTTTACTAGCTACCATAGACTTTGTCCCGCATCCCGCGTGAGAGTGCACACTCTGCACCCGAGTCCCCTAGGCCTCCTATTAGTAATCTGAAGGTTCAATAGTCAAGTCCTAGCGATTCCAAAGCCTATTAGTACTGTACTTACCTGCTAGTAATTTCGCATTCCACTTTCAGAGTATATGGTTTTCCGTGCCCCTCGGGCATTTGTATATACTGTGCTAACTTAAGTATTTTCGTAAGAGTTTTGTTTTGTGCTTAGTACCCTGTCCTCATAAAGAGTACAGGGCTGTTGTGATTTTAATAAATACACTGTTTATTTTCATAACACTTGTGTGGTGTCCTTTCACTTGGTGTTCAAGGGGTATATGTGTGGTATAACAGCTGGCTTAACACGCCCTCTCGAGTCTTTAGCCCTAGACTGCTCGTATCCACGCTACTAGGATAGCTGGTCTATAAGGTTGACTTACAACCAATCATCAATAAGGGTTGTCTGGACTGATACATAGTGTTCACTAGAATAGTGAGCACTGCATATCAGGCCAACTTCTCACACTAATAACAATGGGGGAACAATAAAATAGGAGCCATGCCATGTCTTTGCTCCAGTATCGATCGAATAAGCTTATAGCCCCCTAGAGGGTGAGTAACACGCTGTTAACAACAGTATAGTAGTCAGAAATAAGTGGATTGCAAGTTAGTAGAATAATCAGATCATAGTATAAACCCTGATAAACAAACTGGAAACCAATAATATAGAATCCGTACAATGACTTTGATCCAGTTGCATTCAAAAAAGAGTATAACACAGAGAAACACACAGGTAGCCGATGATATCGGGTAATGTCAATGTTCCAGTAAAATAGTGTTCAGGTGAACTTAGCCATAAGGTTGGTTTTAACTCTTTCTTGAAGCCTAAGCCTAGTTTCTGGCGGGAGTGCATTCCATATCCTAGGTGCCATTCCTGAGAAGGAGCGTTTGTATGTTTTTTCCTTCCGGAATCTCCGCGGTTTCAGGAGGAGGTTGTTTGTGCTCCTGTTGGATCTTGAGCCTCCTGATACAATCAACTTGCGGGTGAGGTAGTTGGGTGACTTGTGGTGTACGGCAGAGTGTGTCATACAGGCAATTTTCAGCTGGACTCTGGCTTCAAAAGGCAGCCAGTTCAGGGCTTTTAAGTCAGGGGATATATGCGAGTGTTTTCTTGAGCCAGTGATGAGTCTCGCGGCCGCGTTCAGAGAGGCTCTTAGTGGTGCCGTTGTTGTTAGGGGGAGCCCGCTGAGAGCCACAATTCCATAGTCTATGCGAGGAATGACTAGAGCTTGTACAGCAGTTTGGAAGTCCTTGGGTGGAAGGAAGGGTTTGAGGTTTCTCAGAGTGTTGATTTGGAAGTTGGTTCCTTTAGTTGCTTTGCTAATATGCTGCTGCATGTTGAGATTGGAGTCAAGTGTGATGCCAAGGGATTTCGCAGAGTCCACGATGGTGGGTTGAACATTGAGTGCGGTTAGATGAGTGAGCCAGGTTTGGGTGATGGCTCTTTTCGCAGGAGGTGAGATCAGAAGGAATTCAGTTTTCAGAGCATTAAGTTTGAGGTGATTATCGGCCAGCCATGCTTGGGTGTTTCTTAGTGTGGCGTTCAAAAGGTTGATGTCTTCCGGGGATTGTAGCTTGAGGTAGAGTTGCGTGTCATCGGCGTACATATGGAAGTGTACATTTGATGCTTGAAGCAGGGTAGTGAGTGGTTCCATGACGAGGTTGAACAATGTGGGGGATAGGGAGGAACCTTGAGGGACGCCAAGTGTTACGGGCACCGGTGAGGACAGTGCGTTGTTGATCTTGAACTTCTGAGACCGGTTGTGTAGAAAGGACGTGAACCATTTGAGAACGGTCCCGGATATGCCCATTCTGGTTTTTAACAGCTCCAGTAGATTCTCGTGTTTGACCGTATCGAATGCGGAGGCGAGATCAAGAAGGATGAGGAGGCAGGACTCATTGTGATCAAGGATTTGGAGGGCGTCATCAATTATGTGTGTCATAGCCGTTTCCGTGCTATGTTTTGCTCTGAATCCTGATTGGTGAAGGTTGAGGAGGTCACATATTCATTCTTCCCCTTTACCTGGATCCTCTTTGCTTGCACCACCTCTTAAGTGGGTTTGAGTCTCAGTTGCTGTGCTTCCCTGCTTCCCTGCTTCCTTCTGCTCATCCCCGAGCTATGCCTTAGGCTGGAGCTGATTGTGCAGTGCGCGGGCACCAAGACATATTTAGCAGCCTTCATGTCTAATTCATTCCCAGAGGTCAGTTGGTACCTTTACACTAATGCGTCATATGTATCATTTAATAGTTTCACAGGTAAACCTCATTAGAAACACTTTAATTAAACCGCTGCTAGTATAGTTAGAATTGGTATAATGTTGATTGGGCGCTTTGGGCATTCTTCCTGCCAGATGTATGTCCGCTTCTACAACCTGCCACGGACCCTTCTGAAGCCTCCAGTGGCGCAGTGCCAGTATATGAAATTGTTTGGAGCTACATTGCCAGGAGCAATATGTAGTCTTTCTCAACTGCTGAGAAGATCCATTTCCTCCCAGGGCGTACATAGGTAATTCTCCGCCTCTTTACCTTCATGGCACCTTGTATCCGATTGATGCCAGTCAGCATCATGTGAGGCCTGCTGCATTTCATCTAGGGTGACCCTTCCTGCTCTCCTGTCCTGATAACTAGAGATACTCTGTGGTTCCCAAACGTTTGTGAGGCCTGCTGCATTTCATCTAGGGTGACCCTTCCTGTTCTGCTGTCCTGATAACTAGAGATACTCTATGTGGTTCCCAAACTTTTTAGAGCCATGGCCCCCTTTTAAGAATGGCAAACGTTCACGACCCACCTACCTTTAATGGACGTGAAGAGGGGCGTGTTTTGAGTGCAGCTTAAGCTTCGTGTCGAAGCGCAGTCATTTACGAACAGCACATTTCCATTGAAATGGCCACGAACTCTGCCCAGACATGCAGTTTTACTGATAGAACTATACAGCACGCTAACGTTTGGAGATCGGGGTTCTGTGTATATTTATAATTTGTGCATCATCAAGTTAGGGTCTTGATTTGTTTTGATTCTATTAACATCTCTGTTTCCATCATACTTCAGAATTAGAAAAACGTGCTTCAGTTTCACTTTTCTAACTGCTACATCTTTACAGTTCATTTACAGGTATTTACATTGTGTTTTTTTGTAGCAAAAAACGACATTCCAAAGACTTTCCCGTCACATTTCCTATACTCCAGCTAGATTATCACATAGTTCACTTTAAAAACTCCTCTCGATTTGCAGCCAGACAAATGAAAGTAAACACCAATCCTGCAGCAATTTATCGGAAGACATAGCCTGACATTTGACCTCTGTCTTTGAAGCCCTGGCAAATGTGACAATTTCAACAGAATTTCAGGGCAACTTTGTTTATTGCTGTCACTTTGTCCACCCACCACATTTCTGCTCACGACTCACCGTTTTTGAAACCCTACTCTATAGGCTGTGGTGGGTCCAGCAAATATTGCAGCTGAGTATGCTGCAAGCCTAGGACAGGACATAAACATGTGTAAGAGGTCCGCTCCATCTGTCCCATGTCTGGGGCACCTGCCAGATGATCCTGCAAACATTCTATGAAGCTTCTTTGGGGTCAAGTAGCTGTGGGGCAGTATATGAAATAGGAGTAATTTAAACCTCCACGAGATCCAGCGGGGGACAGCTAGGTGCCGAGTGGGTGCTGAGCGTTGCGGGCGGTGTGCCATTGTCGCTCCCACCCCCCTCCTGAATCTATGGGGCGTGGTTCACTTTATGTACAAACTTCTAGGCTCCTCGCAACAGAGGTAATTCCCCAAGCCTTCTGGTTTGTACTTTGTATGCACCATTTTTACACATAGTGCTATTTTTAACTTTCACAGCCTTTGGCAGGGTGGGCCTTAGCGCGCCCACACCTGCTGAGGCAACACTCGCATATTGGTCCTGATGAAAGCCCTGTAAATTCACACACATAAAGGGCAGAAACATGTTGACCTTCCCCTAACAGGGAGACACCAGTATATTTTATTTGGTTAGTTTTCCCTGCACATAGTTAATTTAATTTTAATATGTCTGGTTGACCAGTGAATAAATGATTTTTTTGGGACAACCT
The DNA here is from genome assembly GCF_964263255.1 of Lissotriton vulgaris. Lineage (NCBI taxonomy): Eukaryota > Metazoa > Chordata > Amphibia > Caudata > Salamandridae > Lissotriton > Lissotriton vulgaris. The sequence goes on along the minus strand of NC_141690.1, from coordinate 212,597,826 downwards.
CAGACATTTTTAATCACACTTAACTTTTTTTCACTCTTCACTCTCACAAAACCTGCTCCGCAGTCTCCTGGCGTCGCAGCACACTGGGGAGGTATTCGATCTCTCCCAGTGGACCCGATGATGAAGCATGTCACCACTAGGGTGAGTGAGGGTTTCCTGAAAAAATCAAGCATTTTTTCTTGAAAGCTGGTCCAGTCCTCTGACCATTTACATCTGGCCTCATACTTTACGTGCTATATTCACTTCTTAAACGCCACACTGACGGACACTCTTCCTTTGTTTATTTACTTACTGACTGGGGTCTAAGAGTGCCCTTGAACCCTTTCTCTCCCCTTGTTGACTGGTAATTTAAACCTCACCTTGTGTGTCACAGTGTTAGGATAAGCCATGATTTTTTCCAGTCACTTTCCTCGACATGCAGGGAATGGCATCGAAGGAGCCTGCAATGGTAAGGGTGTCATGCATTGTTCATAGGATGGCATCTTGTGGAAGGAACAATAGTTTTAGTGAGTTTTCTGCTGAAATTGCACTGTGCTTCGCTTCTCGTAGGCCTCATGGAAACCAGTAATTCTTCCCTTATAATTATCTTGCTCAGAAAGGCGCAGGCAAACCTTAGCTAGTTTATCAGACTGAATCTTAAGTTGGGCTTTACTGCCATCTGACCAATCTAGCCGCTTGGATTGCCTCTGCTCCACTAAGAAAAACATGTCTCACATTTTGTATTTTATCTTTAACTATTTATCTGCAACAGAGTCTTGAAGACCTTATTCTCCTAGTTCTTATAATAATAATCCATATTTGTAAAGCGTGAGCATATCACCCCCTTAAGGTTTCAGGGCGCTGGGAGCCGTGGGGTAGATTTGGTGAGCTATTGACCAGAGGCACATGATGCTGAGCTGGCGCCGGGAATCGTACCATGATCCCTGCGCTCCGTAGTAGGCCGCTCTTCCCGCTGCGCCACACCTCTCCCTCCCTTGTATTGTTCCGTATGGGCTCCCATCATCAGCATTCCGTCTTTTACAGTTTAAGCCTTCAAGGTTAGGTTCAGAATAAAATTGCTTCTCTCTCTCCTGCCAATTGATCATAAATATAGCTACCAGTATTTTTAGAGCGGCAAGGAGTCAGTCCAGGCACTCCGCTGTCCTGCTTTCCCCTGCATCAGCAGCTGGTTCCAGGTATCCCACCCAGCAGCTTTTTCCCTGTATCACTTGTTACAGTTGGTTAATGATTCGCTGGCGGTGTCAGAAACACAACAAAGAGAATGCTGTTTAGCACATTAGAAGTGGCTGCAAATCCCCTGCGCTGTTAAGTCTGAAAAGGATTGAAACAAGACAAAATAGAATGTTATATTGGTGGTAGTAAATTTGCTAATTCGTTTAGTTAATACATTAATTAAACATTGCTACTTTCATTCACAGCAAAACAGCCTTAAAGGTATCTTTAATTGATTAGACTCTGCCATTTAACATTTTGTTTCAAAGTCTGAAGCCTTTTCTTTATTGTATCCTGAAATGAGGAACTTGGAAAAGTGATTATTTCCTCTTTGTAATTAGGTGAAGTGAAAGCCTGATTAAAAGAAAAGGATAATTGCTTTCATAGAGACTAGTTTCAGGAGTGCTGCTGATTGGAAAATAGCGTGCTTCTATTCTGAAACCTAATTGGGTGATAAACACTTTTCTGGTGAATAGAAGCTTGCTATCAATAAACAGTAGCCAGTCTTTAATCCTTCTGCGGATAAAACACGTTACTATCAGTAGTTTATCTGTATGCTTGGGCAATTCATTTGTGTTAACCATTTATTACTACGAAGAGTGCAGTCCTTGGCTTTTAGTTCACTTGTGTCCTGCATTGATGTCTTCACTGCTCACCAAACAGTCCAAAAAGAGCCCAGGCAAAAATTCTCAAACCAGCCCCACTCCCTTGGTCTCCTTGCACTGTCTCTCTCTTTCCATCCCTTCTTTTCTCAACTTCTTTCCCCTCTCTCCTCCTTCTCTGATCGCTTTCTCTCTCTCTTCCTTCCTTTCCCCTCCCTTTGAAACCTCCCCTGACTGTTGCAGTTAACCTGGGGAAGATGGGGAAAGCGACAGAGGCACCAAAAGCGACCCTGGGCTTTTAAAACTGGCCCTGTGGAAATGCCCGGTAGAATAAATGGCCTGCTGTTCCCATATATGCACGACCGGTTCTAAAATGTGGGAAACGTTAAGTTGATTTTTATTCACCCCTTGGTTTAAACTAATCTAACACAGAGTGGCAGGCCAAAATAAAGGCATTGCCTCTTTTTGTTTTCTATTTCTAAATCTTGGAAATGCAGTGAATGTTCCACTTATCTGGGCCAACGTGGTGAGCTCTCCACAGCTGGATGAGCGTTAGTTTCCTTTTTCTGAATCGGGGTGTATGGTTCCTGTACTCAGTCCTTTGGTTTAACCTACAGGAAGACTTTCTTCTTCAGATCCTTCATTTAGGGAGACGTTTCATTCTCTGCCTTTTGTGGCTGATCACCCAGTTTGACTCTGCTCCACAGATCACATTTGAGAGATCCTAAGTTTGTGGCTTTGTTGCGCCAAGTCAAACAGTCTGGAAGCCTGCCTCGTAAAATATATCATTTGATCTGGGTGAATTTAGGAATGGGCAACAGGGTGAATAATACTTTAATCAGCCCTAAGAATTGAGGCACTCACGGCTATACTTCGAAGTTCGATCAACCCAGCAATATTGTTTCTTTATTTTGTTTATAATTATTGTCTGATATCTGTCTAATATATATAAAAAAGAGAATTAGATTGCAAGAGCCCTGTTAACTCCATGTAGTTTACACTCTTTGTTCCCCATGTCGAATAGGAGCCATCAGTAGGACTAAGGATAGAACATAAGGACAGACCTGTGATGTCATCCGGGGGACAAAAGTGCATCACTTATGCCCCCTCTGGCGGTTGGGCGTATCCACACCAATAAATCTGGGGATTCAGTTCAGTCTTTTTCATCTTTCATATACATATACAAGTGCCGGTACGCTGAGTATTGATGGCCAAAAAGAGGACAGTGACAGCTATGTCTGAAAGAAACAGGTTAGTGTTAGATTCCTTACCTTAGAAAATCCCCAGGCGTCAGCCTGGATCCGGAAAGTTTTCGTCCGCAGTACCCCTGGGTGTCCCTAGGCATCTGCGGCTCCGCGTCCGCCGTCGGCGTTGTGATCGCCGGGATGACGTCGTCGGAGTACTTAGTCGCCGCTTACGCGCGCTGACGTCAGTTCTTCTTCTTTCCGCGCCAGCAAGCGCAGATCCGGGAAGAGCAGTACTCTTAGTCATTTTTTGACTAACTTTTTGATCTATTTTGATCACTTCTCGAGTCGACTTTCGACTGGCGGTGCCGCTAGGGATGCCTGGGTTTAAACCTTGCGATACTGTCACCGCTTGATGTCGGTGACCGACCCCCACCGTAAATGTAAATGTAAATGTATTTGAGCTTATATAGCGCACAGCTACCCGCAGTGGGTTTCCCGGCGCTTGCTTAGGGAACCCGTCCTGGTATTCCCCTGTGAGATAACCCCGGCAGGGTATCCACAAGGTGAAAGCAGGCATCCCGCCGCGAGGGGCCGTTGTGGAGATTAAGCAAGCTATTGCCCAGAGTCGCAGAGTGTGAACCCGTGAGTCGAGAAGGCACCGGTGCGAGAATTATCGAGTCCGTGGAATTTTTAGCCTAAGACCCGCCGAGGCGGGGAATTGAACCCTGGTCCAGGGCCGATCTCAGCTTTCGGGTCTGCCGCCTCTAACTCCTGAGGCACACTTCTCCACACCGTCGGTGCCTTTACTGTCTAGGGGCCGACCACGATGACGTCATGCCCCAACTGCCGGGCCTTGACCTCGAAGGCTAGATGGCAGCGGTCCTGTAAGCGGCTTGAGCTCCGGCAGTCTGCTCCGTGCCGCTCGAGGTCCTGGTCTTGGAGGAAGTCGAGGGACCGGCCGCGGAGCCGTAGTCCTCGCCGCTCAATGAGTCACCACCACACGTCGGGTTCCAAGTCCTCAGGTAAGTCGAGGCATTAGAAAAAGAAGTCGAAGAGACGTCATTGCTCTTATGACTCCCCCCGACGGTCGCGTGTCGCAGCCGGGGGTTCGGGCGACACCACCCACGCGGCTCCGCCGGAGCAGCAAGCGCCGCGTCCAGCCCCACACCCTTCGGTCCCTGGGCTGCACGCATCGCCGGAGGAGATACGTGACTTCCTCCTGGCCATGAGGACTCGCTTCCCTCCGTCTGACCCTGTCGAGGCGCCTTCGGGCCCCGCAGATCCGCCTGGGAGCCCTAGCGGGCCGGCGTCTTCGGCGCAGTCGGGTGCTTCGGCCCCGGCGTCAACTTCGGTCCAGACACCGCAGGGCCCCACAGGATCAATGCCTGGATCCGGGTCGTCGCCAGTCGACCTTATGACTCCTCCGCTGGCGCAGACCCCAAGGGTGTTGCTCACGACATCGTCCCCATTCCCAGGCCCGGTCCGGGTCCGGCATTGGACCGGCGCCGTTGGCTGAGCTGTTCACCTAAGACCCGGCTCCATCATTTTTCCCTGACTATCAGGAGATGGATGACGAGGAGGGCTGGGAGGGTCTGAGGACCCTCTGGCACTGCAGTGCCAGTTCAGCCAGGACTGGGCAGACGAGCTAGGGGAGGCTAGTGGTCTGGACACTTCGCCCGACACTGGATTCGTCTCTCCTCACTCCATGGCTATGGAGCCGGAGGCTGCTTACAGCGTTGTGTTGACTAGGGCAGCCAAGGCCTTAGCTCTTGAGCTCCCTGTCGTGGCCGTGAGGACTAACCTCCTCACTGAGGTGCTCAAACCTCAGGCAAGCTCCTCTTGGCCTCTACTGCCGTTTAACGAAGCCCTCACTGATGTTCTGCTGGGCACCTGGTCCAAGCCCTCCAAAGGCTTTCCTGTGGATCGGAACGTGGTCCGACGCCACCGCCCGGCTCCGGGCGACCCTAGCTTCCTGTCCGTTCACCCCACCCTCGAGAGCCTGGTGATCCAGGCCTCTACGTCCCAAACCGCATTCCCGACCATCCTTCGGATCGGGAATCCAAAAGGTACGATCAGTTTGGGAAGAAACTGTTCTCCTCCTTGAATTTGGGGTTGCGGTCTGTCAACACCGCCTGCCTTTTGGGCCGTTACACCCAATCCTTGTGGGATACGGTTGCGGAGGTGCTGCCTCAGTGCCCGGAGGAGGCCCGGGCAAAGCTCACCCAAGCCCTGGTGGAAGGGCAGGATGCAGCACGCTATTCAATACGGTGTGGACTCGACACCACAGACTTGCTTGGCAGGGCGATTGCAACGACAGTGGCGGTTCACCGCCATGCCTGGCTGAGGTCCGCCAACTTTTCGGGGGATGTCCAGGCCTCGCTCGTGGACATGCCTTCGATGGCCGTCGCCTTTTTGGGGACAAAGCCGTCAGTGCGCTGGAACGTTTCAAGGACTCCAGGGCTACGGCCAAGTCCTTGGGCCTAGGCCAGCGCCAGCAAACTTCCGCTTTTCGCCCTTTTCGTGGCCAAGGAAGAGGTGCCCCCACACGTCCAGCCAGCCAAAGGCTGCAGAACCAGTCTCAACGCTACCGCAGCATCTACCTCTAAGCCTTCCTAGTCCGGCATTTCAAGCCCATTCGACGCCAGTGGGGGGCAGAGTTCGCCATCACCTCCTCCACTGGCGCACCATCACGTCGGACAGGTGGGTGCTGTAAATCGTCCGAAGGGGCTACTTCCTCCCCTTCGAGGCAACCCCTCCAGCCATGCCATCGCAGTACCACCGCATTTCGGGGGATCTCTTGAAACTTCTGCAGGAGGAAGTTATGGCCCTCTTGGCCAAGGGGGCCATTGTGCGTGTTCCTGGGCCAGAAGTAGGACGTGGTTGCTATACCCACTACTTTCTGGTACTCAAGAAGGGGAAAGGAGGCCTGCGCCCTATCTTGGACCTTCGGAGTGTCAACGGTTTCCTCCGGAAGGAGAAGTTCAAGATGCTGATTTTGGCTCAGGTCCTGGCTGCCCTGGCCCCAGGAGAGTGGATGGTAGCGTTGGACTTGCAGGACGTGTATTTCCGCATCCCCGTCCTGCTCGCCCACCGGCGCTACCTTCGGTTCACGGTAGGCCACGAGCACTTTCAGTTTACGGTGCTCCCCTTCGGCCTTACCAGCGCCCCTCGGGTGTTCACGAAAGTGATGGCGGTGGTCGCAGCTCATCTGCGCAGATCAGGGGTTTCAGTCTTCCCCTATCTCGACGACTGCAAGGCAGTCGTCTCCCACCTCCAGACTACGGGCGACCTCCTGCACTCGCTGGGGTTCTCCATCAACATGCCGAAGTCACACCTGTGCCCCTCTCAGAAGCTCCTTTTCATTGGAACGGTTCTGGACTCAGCACAGTTTTGGGTTTTTCCCCCCTAACAGCAGGTTCGGGATATTCAGGCTCTGATTCCGATCTTTCAGCCTGTATCCCGAGTTTCGGTCAGGTTGACGCTGCGGCTCCTGGGGCTGATGGCCTCCTGCATCCTTCTGGTGCATCACGCCAGGTGGCGGATGCGGGCACTGCAGTGGGACCTGAAGTTTCAATGGGCACAGCATCAGGGCAACCTGTCCGACCACGTCCTGATCTCGGAGGGCACTGCGAGTCAGTTGCAGTGGTGGCTCACGAACCGCGATTGGGTCAGCGTCAGATCTCTTTCCCTACCCCAACCGGAGCTTGTGGTGGTGACAGATGCGTCCCTCCTGGGATGGGGTGGCCACATGGGAGAGAGGGAGATCAGAGGCCTCTGGTCTCCGGTGGTGTCCCGGCTCCATATCAACCATCTGGAGCTGCGGGCGATCTGACTTGCACTGAAGGCATTCCTTCCCTCTGTCCGGGGAAGTGTAGTGCGGGTGTTCACGGACAACACCACCGCCATGTGGTACTGCAACAAACAGGGCGGGGTGGGGTCGTGGATCCTTTGCCAGGAGGCTCTGCGCCTCTGGCAATTGCTGGAAAACCAGGGCATACCCTCTGCTCTGAGCACTATCAAAGGCTACCTCTCGGCCATTTCAGCTTTCTTAAGGCTTCCTGATCAGCCTTCTCTTTTCAAGTCCCCTGTTGTAAATGCATTCTTGGAAGGCATCACACACATGTTTCCTCCTGTTCCCTTTGTGATGCCTCAGTGGGACTTGAATCTTGTTCTAACATATCTTATGTGCGCTCCCTTTGAGCCACTTCATAACTGTCCTCTTCGTCTTCTGACTCTTAAAACTGCATTCCTGGTTGCCATCACCTCTGCCAGGAGAGTGAGGGAGCTCCAGGCTCTATCTTCAAAATCTCCTTTCCTCCTATGTCCATCCAGACAAAGTTGTTCTGAGGACTCGTCACAGCCTTTGACATCGGGCAGTCCATCACCTTGCCCACCTTCTTTACGCCTCCGGATCCCTTGAAAGAGGAAGAGAGGCTCCACATTCTGGACCCAAAACGTGCGCTCACCTTCTATCTAGATCGCACACGCCAGTTCCGGGTGGACGACCAGCTCTTTGTTGGTTATGTGGGCGCTAAGAAGGGACGGGCGGTGCACAAACGGACCATCTCTCGGTGGGTCGTCTTGTGTATCAAGGTTTGCTACTCCTTAGCGAAAAAGAGCCTTCTGTTGGGCTGCGCGCCCATTCCACTCGGGCCACGGCAGCCACTACTGCCCTGGGTCGGGAAGTCCCCTTGCAGGACATCTGCCAGGACGCGGAGACGCAGACGACGCCAAGCGCCGCGCAGGGGTACTGCTGACGAAAACTTTCCAGATCCAGTCTGACGCCTGGGGATATTCTAAGCTAAGGAATCGAACACTAACTACTGTTTCTTACAGATAAATTGTTACCGAAGGGAAGTAACTTGTGCGTTATGAATTCTAAATAATTTCCATGTATTCCATTGGTTCATTTATTTCCAAAAGATGTTTGCTTAAGCATGTTTTTCCTTAGAGAAAGAATTTTATTCGCAGTGTCTTAAATATGCTGTACAAGTGGAAGCAGATAAAATAATACTGTCTCGAAGGCTGTGCACTCTGCATAGGGAGGTCAGAGGAAGCACATAGGCGCCTGAAACAACTTTAATTTTTCTTCAGAGATTTCTGCACTTCGTTTGCAGCGATTTTGTAAATTTATTTCAATATCAAAACAGTTTTGCAAATCAGACATGCAATTAATATTTTGATTTTATGTGGAGCATTGTGCTTTAATATAACCCCCAAAATATCAGAAGGTTTTTTCGCCTCAAAGGGAAAGTAGGTACTAAATATGTACTACTTTAAAGCCTGCATGGCCTCGTTCTTGTCACTATCATCAATAGTGTGGGGCTGGTTTGAACATATTTGCATGGGCTATTTTGGTTAGCAGTCCGGCGCTGAGAATATACAATAATTGAGAGCACTTAGCTACCATTTTATAGCAAGTCTGTTGTGTCTATGTGCTGGGTTGCTTAATTAGTCATGCAGCAGTAAATAGCAAAGGCCTTCATATGTAGGAAAGAGTGAACTAAGAGAAAGTGTGTTGTAGCTATAGGCCTCCTGATACCCCAAGGAGCCCCCACTGTTACCCAGGAAAGGACCATCGGAGCAAATGAGTTTTTGTGCTAGGTTTGCCATTTTTAATAAGGGAAATTGCACTTGGTCAGAAACCATGATCTGTCGCCCACAGATGCAGAACCACTCACTTAGCCAACTGGCAAATGGATGCTCTTTGAGGGAACTGAGCACTGTGTCCCTTAAGTCTCCCACACCCTTTGCACTTGAACACCGTTTGGTGAGCTCTGCCCATCTATAAGAGTACCATTTGAATGGCCTGTGACATTTGCACCTGAGAACCCTTTTATTGAAGTGTGCCCTTTTGCCTGGACTATTGTGATATCTGACCACCCCTTGAGTGAGCTATGCCCATCACATCTGAAAATACTATAGGTGCACTGTGCCCATTTTACCAGAGTGCCTATTAGGCCAGAAGTGCCCTTATGCACTCAGCATTGTGTTCATTGAGTGTATGTGCCCTTTTTACAAGAAAGAATTGTGCCCCAACGGATGTGTAAGATACCCTCTGTTTCACAGGCCGGTCTCCCCATTTCCACTCACCAGTCCACTTGAAAATTACCATTCCCTCAACATAGTAAAACATATACCTCTGCCCCTCATAACTATATCTACGTCACCACACAGGCCACGTTCTACGACCACTTACCCAACACCTCAGCTGCACTTTCAAGTAACTTAAAAAACGTAGCCAGCCCAGCAATATCCTCTTGCCATCTGTGAACCTCGGATGTAGTTCACCCTCAAAACTTCCATTGTCTTAGATTCGCGCATATTCCAAATCCACTTACACAAAACGTTTTATAACGTTGACAAAAAGTATACAATTCTTCCTAACAGGGACAAAAATTATTATCAGATTGCAAATCTTCTGTCTTGGTTTTTTTTTTCAATCAGCACCCTTTAATAACCTTTTATTTTGTGAGATTCCATTAAACAACCCATAAAAAAGCTATAACACAGTAAAATAAGAATCCAATCTTAGTGGTATCTTGTCTTTAACATAGGCTTTTCAAATAACTCACATCTACCCCTTTTGTCGTAATATTTCATAATAATCAGATGTGAGCTTTGACATATGGCTCAATCAGACCGCTAGCCTTTTTGATTGGCTTGTCACCATAAACACTTAAATCATAGTGTATTTGCGTAACCTTTCCTGCTAGGCTGCGCTTAGGCATAATCATAAAATTAAAAATCTGTACAATGTGATATATAGCCTAAGAAGGGTTATCACAGTGCAAATCTTCTAACTTTTCATGAAAAGCAGATCAGACCTAAGGATTCTGACATTATTACTTGCAATAACTCAATCAGTTCTATACCCTTTGTCATATATCTGTCACCAGTAAGAACTCCGCCCTTCTGGTATAACGTTCTGAAAGTAGACACATTTCTGAATTCAGAAAGTGGTCATTTGTGTAGCTCTCAAGTTTTCCCCCCCAAAAGCATTGTTGAAAGAAACAAACAGGAAATCATTAGGAAAAAATAGAAATGGGTGATAATGTTCTCATCTGTATTTTCTTTGCTCTTATGTCTGAGTTACAGAAGTACGTTCATGAGACTGTCGTGGTCACAGGCATACATAGTGTTTGTTGGTTGTCTCAAAATCTCAAAACACGCAATATCCAGAGCCATCAATTGATCTGCCCCTTTTACTGGTTTTTCATGGTGTACCAACTATGCATAAGTTCATGTGGTAAAATGTATTGAATGAAAAATGAATTTGAAGGAAACTGCGTTTTTGGGATGTGCCCCCTATAATGAGTTTAGGAATAGTGGTTATTTGTACAACTCTGAACTTGGTGTTTCTATGATATTACATGATTCAGGTAACAAAACGTGTGCTTTCTTGCACACTGGCTTACATTTGGAAGCCACAAATGTAGACAAATGTACTTATTCCAATAATTCACTCATTCTGATGATGTATTTGGGTCCGAGCTCTATTATCACACATGTAAACCTACCAACCCAATACATTTCTGAAAATTATACACCAATCTTGGTGAGAAAACATGCAAGGCACACCAATCCGGACTTCCCCAAGCGTCTATTTTTCAGAAAGGTCTGTGGTTGGTAGGTTTTCCTAGGTGCAGGTCCAGACTCAACTACTCAAGTCAGACCCTACATGATGTAACCAATGCCTGCATTTGGGTGCATTGAAAATCCTCTTGTCTCCCATACAGAAAGCTCATATGTAACTGCCGGTATAATCGTAGGGGGCAGAAGTGTGAGGATGAATGGTGTAATATTTCGCATTGACAGGCAACATGAGACTCATGACATTTTGTCCACCTTATTGTTTTATTCTCATGGCTACTGGATACACATTGTATAGGAAGGTAATTCCTGGCCCACATAGTGTGGCATGCTTCATCAACGGTTCCGCCAGTCTAGAATTAGGGAACTCTGTTTTGTGTTGTGTGGCTTTTGTACAGTGCACAAGTGCCACAAGCGTGGAGAGTTTATGGCCAGACTTTCATGCTTGGTTGGAGCCGTATGTGTTAGAGTTTGGCAGGCAAAACGTGGCAAATGCCCTATCCCCCGGTATATGGAGTTCATTGACTGCAATGCACTTGTAATATAGTGGATGAAGCATTCACCATATTTTGAAGGAGAATGAAGGTAGTAAGCAAGCTACAACCATAACTAGTGTGTACCTGTTTACTAGAGTCCAATGAAGAGACAGAAACTCAAATGTAATTTAGAAAGGAAAAGAGGTATGGGCCCAGGAAGATATGTATCAATGCACAGCTTTTTAAATTTGCATGCTAACGCTTAAAACTGGCTGCTCCACTTCAGACATTATCCCAGAACCTCACTTTTGTGTGCTATAAAGTGAAGCAAGTTGGAATGCACAGGCCTTGCTCTCCTTCCTCTTTCTTGGCTGAATACAAATTCTGCACGTGTTCTGGTTTACTTTTCACAGTTGCAGGAATTAAATCTACACAGTGCCAGTTCTGTAGCGTTGAAGCACCCTCTACAGCTGATTAATTAGAGGCCCCTGTTTCTACAGCAGAGATAATGGCCAACTTAAAGTCAAAGTAGGGTGGTCTGACAATAGATTGCATATGCATTGTACTTGGCCAAACGGATCAGGTGGATAGATATGTCTTCGCACAGTGAGTTTTACCAGTCGCATCACTTGATTGAAGTAGTAGTCCATTTTGTAAGCTTCACCTATGTACTTGTTATAATCAAGTACACATTATGCATTTCTGCCAACTGACCCCAAACCGTGATGATAAATGCTGTCAACATAGACTGTAGTGAGCGCTTGTGCCTCCTCTCGGTCTGTGAATTTCACAGCTTGTAGTGTGATGCAATACAAAAGACTGTACTGTCCTTTTTTGAGCTTTTTTGCAAATAAACGTCTGCTGGAATTCTGTGCAGAGACCTTGGTTTGTACCATTATTGTACTGCTCACTGAACAGCAGTACTATAGACACGGTGAAAAGATATGGCTTTATGAAGGAGTTATTGAGCAAGATCCCACATATTCTTTCACTAATTCCTAATGTGGAAGGGAAACCAGCAGTATTTATACTGGAGTCCTTACAAGTGTACACACTCAGGCTGTATACATAATTAGAGGAACTGTCACATAGCATATGAAGCTTGATGTCATACTGAGCTTATTTGCTGGTTAGGTACTGTTTGAATAGCAGCCACCCTTTGTAAAGGATTGAAATCTCATCAATCACTGTATTATTCCCTGGAGTATACATTTCAAAAAATATTCCAGAACAATTTTCTGAAAGGGCTGAATTTTGAACAACCTGTTATGGTCTGGATGGTCCTGAGGCAATGCTGCAGATTTCTGATACTGAAATGCAGGCTACCCTGAGAATCACAAAATGATCTCTGCTCATGACAGATAGGAAGTTAGGTTTTTCCCAAACTGTAAGAGAAAACCAGTAAAATTGGACTGCTGGTTTGTTTAGTATTTCCATGAGTAGTGTAACATTTTTAAACCCCCAGGTGCAGTGGGAGTCCAAAGGTGTGCCCGGGAAAGAGGCCCCAAAGTGCATCTATTCTCCCTCAAAAGATGTTGGGCACATACATTTGTTTGCTGCACAATTTCCTCAAGTAACACATCAGACACAATAGGTGGGCGTAGTTAGTAGTAAAAAATTGTACACTTTTGACTTCACATCCAGCATCTCCAATGAAAGGAGGAATTAGAGACTGGAATTTTGCTGTGATCTGCATGGTGCCTGCTTGCGCTTCAGATTGGGCAACACTGCTACGGTCTCTCAGCAGCACATGTTGCCCCAGAGAAGGTACACCATGAGTGCATTGCTTGCTGCATGGCTGATGGCTGTGTTCTTCTCATGGTGTTTGATGGATGTACCTGGAGAGCTTTACCAAACAGATTGTGTCATCTGAAGCATTTGACATATAGATTATTTAGCATATGGAAGTATGTGTGAGGTATTTAGTGGTTGGAACTATGTTTGAGTGTCATAATAATAATCTGATAGCATCAAATGGCGTGTCCGGCATTGTTAGGTGTGTGCTAGGACTTCTGTATTGTGTTCTGTTATATGTATGTGCTGTTCACTACCACGCCATTGCACATCTCAATAATTCAGGCCTTCTTAAAAATACCAGGAAAAGGCTGATGGATATCCCCATTTAAATTCCTCGAAACTAAGTTTGAAAATTATTTGGGCTGCTCTAGTGCTGCAAGGCCATATAAATGACAGAGTGTGCACTATACAAAATTAATAAATCCTCTGCTTTTAAAGGGACTTAATGGAAGTTCCAAATTGAATACCTTGAGCTTACTGTCCAAAGCTACTAATGGTTCAGGACCACCTTAGTTTAGAAATCTGGCACAAAAAAGTGTACCTGGCTGTACCTTACCATCCATGAACCAATTACGTCTGTTGAATGTATCCATTCCCAAGTAACTGTGTAGAGGGAACAGAAGGCATCTCCCACCTTGAATGGCTAAAATGCAATGATGGCTCGCCTTCTTGTTTTCTGCCCTTTTATCAGAACAATAGTAGAAAGTAGTTGATTATTCACTATTGGTATAATAAAACAAAATGCCGACCCTCGAGGGATAAACTGCAAAGCAACTGCAGTGATTCTGGCTAATGGCTGGCACAGGCACATTGCGGTATCTTGCCTGCCATTAGATTGCCCAGCCTCAAAGGTCTTACATGCCTAGGTGCCACCCTATTTGTGACGCACTGCAACATCATCCATATAGGTAGCCTGGGCACTTTAGGCTTAAGCCCTGAAATGCGTGGTGTTATCTATCAGCCAGGGTTTCACTTTGCCTGCTCTCATCTCATCACAGTGTGTGGTGAGGTTAGTAGCCTCACTGACCCCACACCACCCTATGGGGAGTACGGAGAGGTTAGGGTGAAAAAGCAAGAGAATGGTATCTTAAACCTGCATAGTGAAGGGTGCAATGTACTGCACACGTTTCCTACTTCAGTGCCTGAGGCAAGAGGGAACTGTGGGCCAGCCGCAAGGGTCCATAAGAGCAGCAACCGAGTACCTGAAGTGCACCAGCGCAGGCACTTGAAAGCAAGAAAAATAAAACTGTGAAACCTGTGTGTAGGTTGAGCTAAAGGTGTGTGAAACTGACACAGAATGAGTGGTAGACCCCGTTTGGTGAGGATGGTTAGAGTAGGAAGTGGCTACTGGCCCCCAGCCGTGGTTATTCAGGTTATTTGTCACTGGTGTCCTGAGCTTGTCCTACTATGGCTCTGAAAACTGGGAAGAGTACAACCGTTCCCGCACTTCAATCTCAAGGTATTGAGGGCAAACAGCCACTGGCTTCTCAGGGGGAGGGAGAGTGAAAGGGAGAGGGATGGAGAAAAGAGTGTGTGTAGGGTGTGTGTAGGTGTGTTTGTAGGTGTGTGTTTGTGTGTGTGTAGGTGTGTGTAGAAACAGCAAAGAACTCTGCAATCAGCCAAAAAGACCCAAAAAGACAGACATCTGCCCAGTGCTTTGCTTTTATGAAAAAGAAAGTAGATTTCATCTCACAGCAATACTAAATGAAGTATAATTTAATGGATGTGCCATCCAGGGTTGCAGAATTCTTTGATCTATCAGTGAGGTGCTGCAACCCCTTCCCTGCCTGGTAAGCTCGTCCTTCCCTTTATGACCAAGATTCCTTCTATTAACATCCCTTTATTTTATGAGTTTAGGCAGACTTCGATTCAGAAGCAGTTATTTCAAGCGTTCATACAGTTTTAAGTATGAGGCTCAGTTCAACGGTTTATCGTACCTTTAGCATCAACCAACAGTCGATAGTGGGCCCTTTATATCAATCTGCACACCTTTATGTCTCTCATCCACTGGCACATTCTAGGCTACAATGCAGTTGCTCCCTCTTTACTGCAGTGGGCATTGTTTGTTGTGTTGGCATCAGCCTTTCGAGGTAATGATGCAAGAAGGGGCTTTGCAGCAGTGCCTGTCCCAGTAGCAGTTGTTCTCTTGGTCAGCTGCGGGTAGTGGCTTAGCAGAGGTATTTACAGCCTCCAGACTGAATCTTCTTCTGGTGATTTCTTCAGGCATTGTCCGCCCCTGGGTAGATTGGGCTCTTGCTCAGTGGTGATGCTTTCTTTTGCTCACTTGGCGGCGGCAGTTCCAGTTCTAATCTTCGGCTGGACACTTGGTACAGCTTACTTCATGATCTGCACCGAGAGGCCTGGAGGACATTTTTACAGCACGGGTCTCCTGTCACACTGGGGTTCTCAGTTTTATCTTTGGTTCCCTTTGCTGGAGACCCATTTCCTTTCGTCCTGGCCAGTCTCTTCTCCTGCAGGACCAGGCACACTCCTTGCCTCTCTCAGTAGGCAGGCAGACCCTCACCTCCTCCAGCAGAAATGTTGACGTCTGGTGATGTCTCCTCAACTCTGGGAGTCTGATTGCCACCAACCTTGATTACACAGCAGATCTTTCAGTACTCTGTGATGCACTCTTCCTTGGTCAAGAACGTGGGACTGGAACAAAGTGGTTTTGTTTTGCTCCCTCATGTATACACATATTTTTAGGTCTCGCCTGTCGATGCGCATGCGCATCGAGCAAGCGAGAGTATTGGCACTTATCCACTCTTTATCCGCACTGCAAGGAATTGTGGCGATTCCTTGTAGTGCCCGTGACTTTTAAGCTCAATGCGCATGCGCATTGAGCTTAAACGCGCGTGCACGTCCGTCTTTGTTTACCCGCTCCGCCCCCTCCCCTTCCCGCCGTCTCGCATTTCCCCTGTCGCATTTCTCCTCCCCCCTCCCCTCTCTTCCCTCCGTCTTGTTTATTGTACCCGCTCCGCCCCCTCCCCTTCCCGCCGTGTCGCATTTCTCCTCCCCCCTCCCCTCTCTTCCCTCCGTCTTGTTGTGTTTGCAGCAAGAAGCTTCTTCCTGAGCGTTCAAAGTAGCGGTTTGTCCGTGGGTGTCAGAGGTATATATTTTTTTTTTCCTCACTCCCTCTCACCCTTTCTGTCTCGCGTTTTTTTCTTCCCATTCCTTTGAAAGTATTGAAGATAAGTTCAAAGAGCCGGCTCTCCCTTCCAGCGCAGGAAGTGAATTAAAATGACAGCCAACTACAGGAAGAGTAAGGCAAAAGGCAACTTTTAACGCTAATGTTGTGCCTCGCATGAGAAATATGCGTGTCTCTGTCCTTCGCAGCGCTTCCACCGGCAGAAAAGGCACATTTCGATACTGTCTTCAGTGAAATTAATTTTTCGCGTTGCTCGGCCATTTTATGTTGCGCTTTGTAACTATCTTGCATGGTCTTCTAGGCACGGTTATTGGCGTTCATTATCAGAGAAGAGACATTCTCTTGTGTCGTAGTCTGCAATGTATATTATTTACCTCCTGTTGGGTTCCTGCGGCTTTTCTTGCAGACTAGGATCGGTTTTGTCAAGGTTACATGTCTAGTGCTCAGTGGTTTAACTCTGAAACAAACCCCCTACTATTTTGGTTGAAACGTGGGTGCGGTTCTTAAATCCTTAGACACGGGGAAGAGATAATTATCCATGCTTCTCTTAGAATATTAATTAATATTCTAGTCACAACCCCCAATGCCGAACCCTAAGCTTTCAATCAGCTGACTTAGCAAACCTTTTAGTGGGTGGAGCCAGGGAGATGCAGGAAGGACCCATGCCCTGAACCCATTCACTTCATAAGGTGCGTTGTTCGCTTTTTTCTGTCATTTATTGACAGTCTTACCAGGCGGCAGCAGCAGCAACTGGGAATGAGAGGTCTCCTGCCCACATGTACTTGAACCCAAACAAGGATTTCAGCCAGATGGCACTTTGGATTTGTTTTTCCACTTGCATGTAAAAATACATCAAAGCCATTGCAGGCTTGCCAAAGTCAGACCTATTGTCTTTGGCCGTGCTGGTTTGTGGTGGTGTTTACCACAGCGGACATGCTTTATGCTTGCATTAAGGGTATCTTGTTCTCTTGAACCTTTCTTTCTGTTTCTGCACCTATGTTGGTATTACTCTTGTAGCAGTGAGGCTTTATTGTAACAAGACCCTTGCTTCCACCTAATGGCTGTGTTAGGTTTAAGTTTTTTCAAGACCGTGAGATCTTTTTGTGTCCTGCTGCTGGTGTGTGGCCAGCTATACAACAGCTTTTTATTCATTACTATTCCAAAAGCACTAAATTGGAAAGAGATTCATGATAACAGTCAAACGAACTGTTGAGCCCGCGCAAGAAGTGAGGCCTTAAAAGCGCTGAACTCGCACCATCTTTGGGAAGCATACTTACCCAGAAATGATTTTAAACTCGCAATGAACAAGCAAACAACGCTACTATCATGGGCGCAAGAAAAGGAACGCTGCCAAAAGCGTAAACGCTTGTGGTAATGCATCAACAAATACAAAGGTTTCTACAAATCCATATTTTCAGTGGTAAGATTTGGCCTCTCACCAACAAAGAATGTCCTGCTGCTGTGCGTCCCAGAACCTAGCTTGCCGTTTGGTTTGGGCCTGCCTCTCTCAAACATTAGCTTACTTGACTAACTATTTACAGCTGTTGGCTGGAGACTGTCATGTCTGGGTTCATTATGATATTCCGAGCGTTAAAACATACACTGCCAAACGCGCCTTCACATCCTCACCCCCTCATCCTCACACACCCTCACCCCCTCATCCTCACACACCCTCACTCACCCTCACCCTCACTCACCCTCAACCCCTCACCCTCACTCACCCTCACCCTCACCCACACTCACCCTCACTCACCCACACTCACCCTCACTCACCCTCAACCCCTCACCCTCACTCACCCTCACCCACACTCACCCTCAACCCCTCACCCTCACCCTCACTCACCCTCACCCTCACCCACACTCACCCTCACTCACCCTCAACCCCTCACCCTCACTCACCCACACTCACCCTCACTCACCCTCAACGCCTCACCCTCACTCACCCTCAACCCCTCACCCTCACTCACCCTCAACCCCTCACCCACCCTCACTCACCCTCACTTACCCTCAACCCCTCACTCACCCTCACTCTCACTCACCCTCACTCTCACTCACCCTCACTCACCCTCACCCTCACTCACCCTCACTCTCACTCACCCTCACTCTCACTCACCCTCACTCACCCTCAACCCCTCAGCATCACCCTCACTCACCCTCACCCTCACTCACCCTCAACCCCTCACCTACCCTCACCCTCAACCCCTCACCCTCACTCACCCTCAACACCTCACTCGCCCTCACCCTCACTCACCCTCAACACCTCACCCTCAACCTCAACCCCTCACCCTCACTCACCCTCACCCACCCTCACTCACCCTCACTCTCACTCACCCTCAACCCCTCACCCTCACTCACCCTCAACCCCTCACCCTCACTCACCCTCACCCACCCTCACCCTCACTCACCCCCTCACCCTCACACAGTGCAATAGGTCTCAGACCATTTCAGTTAGAGCTTTTAGAAATGTTTATGGCTTTTTTTATTTGTAATTCTTTAGCATTGGCTACAGGAAACAAAAATGCTTAACATTTACAAAAAAACCCATAAACAATTCTAAAAGCACTAACTCTAATGGTGCGAGACCTATTGCATTTCCAATGCTTGTTAGATAAGGGGTAAAGTGTCATTCTCATGCTGCTTTCCAAACACAGCCTTAATGTTATATAATGCTTCTCACAGCAGTACCCACTACATAAGCACAAAGAAGTGTGCATTTTCTGCACCTGGCTTTAGACAGCCTTCCTGAAAAGGTAATCGGGGATGGACAAAAGAGCAAGCCTGGCCTGGAAATCTCCTTACTGTGAACAACAGAAACTCCATTCCCACCCCACACCCCTACCAATGAAGGAATTAACAGCCTGCTACTAAGAAAGTCTTCCTGGAATTTGTAGAGGTAGCCCTGACTCAATCCTACTCACGCCATTATCCAGGAATGCAGGCTGCACACTTCGATTGTTTGTTGAGACCATCCTCACCCTTCATCATTGCCCACGATACAGTCAGGAGCATCTAAAATGGATCCAACTGTTTTCAATACTCAGATTCACTCACACAAAGGTTCCTACTATCAAATGTGCTATGCTCACTCAACACCCTAATGCACTCAACATAAACACGGGATGTCAGTAAAAGGTTCTGAGATTCACATAAAAGCTGCAATTTACACACGAGGGGTCAACAGGCCATGCTCTCACTGACAGAGATGATAATGGTACGTGAAATACTGCCCCCACTCCTGTATTTGCTACGCCCTGGATGAAAACAGTGTTACGTTTTGGGAACACGCTTGGTGTGCCCCTCCAGGACTGGTCCTGTACCTCACGCTGTCAGGTTCAGGCCTAGTGTTCTGCGGACACTATATTGGTGTGATGCCAGGACCAAAAATAAACCCGGGTACCAGTTTCATATGGAGTCTGGTTTCTAGGGGACGATAACAAGCCTGTGTATCAGGCAAGTAATATTCGTCGCAACAGATAGTAAGGATATTGGTGTGGATATACGGCTGCATGCAATCTGGGAGATAATCATATGAATCATAAGCACAATTGATTCATTTTAAATTCATCAACAGACTCTACTGTTCCCCTAGTTTTTTACATAGAATTCACGCAAAACAGCCAGCCAGCTTTTCCAGGTGCAGATGTACATCAGGCGGCCCCTTCCACTTGACCTGAAATTGCCCAGGGTGTTCGGTTTTTTGCACCAGGTGGCGAGAATTATTGGTGATATAGGGGAAGATCTGTGGATTGCTCCTCCAAACATGTCCCTCCGACAACCAGCCGCTTAGCCTGGGGTATTAATTAACTTAGACTCTGTCTGCTGAAAACTTGGATGAAAGATCTGATGCCTAACATGAAGGAATGATTAGGAAACAATGCAACTATCTTGCTACACAAGAAGGAGACCGTGAGTAGAATCGACAGCATTCGCCAGCGAACCTATGAACATTGTGGGTCAGGAATTGATGGAGCTCTGTGGACCAACAAAATTACAAATCTTATGGGTGTTATGTCTTTAAGGAGGTGCATCATTGATTGCAATGAGATAGTGGGACCAGATGATGAGTCTCTTCTGACGTTGAAGGCCGACAGGGTTATGTTATGTTAGCATGCCTTGGTATAGGGCAGCAAATCATACCCAGAGGAATATATCGGCGCTTTGCTGAATGCAAGTCAAGCGAGGCCAACTAATACAACCATGTTTTTAAAACTTTCCAGCCTATGTAAACAGATGGATTTGTAGAGGAAGTTTGTTCCGGTAGAGAGGGGTAAGATAGGAGAAAGACCTCCCGCCAAATCTTGCTGTACGGATCTGTGGAATCTGAAGTAAAGCTTTATCTGTGGATCCCAACAGTACGATCGGGTTATAATATCTGTGTCTATTTTGCAAGTAGGATGGAGAGTTGCCAAACAGGGATTTATGGGTGAGGCTGCACAGCTTAAAAATTAGCCTTTTCCTGGTGGATAGCCAGTGCAGGGAGTTTAAAATTGGAGCAGAAGGAAGATTACACATTAGTCTGGCAGCGGTTTTCTGCACCACCTGCAGTTTAGACAACAAAGTCTCATTGGCAGCTCCAAGTAAAGCATTTCCGTAGTCAAGGCGACTACTGATTAAGGCTTGGACTAGGGTTTTACTAGAAGTAGAGGAAGCCAAGGAAATGCTTCCTTATTTTTTTAAGTAATCGCACAGTGGCAAAGCAAGTTCCACAGATGGTCGAGATGGATTCTTTCATAGACAAAGTAGTATATAACTTCACACTGAGTTTTTTTTTACTAGTTACAGGGATGGGCTGGTCACATTTCGGATGCCCATGAATACGGTTTCTACAGGTAATGAGCTTTACGGAATAAAAGTATCTCGGTTTTTCTCTGTTTAATTGTACACAACTAAATCTGGTCTCCTCCTATTGAATGGAAATAAAGTGTAGTAGTACCTGTACTGGCCAGTTCGTTTTTCTTCATGTAAGTAAATTCTTTAAAAAAACAACAGATAGTGAAAATAAATGAAACTGTGAGTCTGAGAACTGAGTGAACGAAAATGAGTCTGATAGTGTGACTTAGTGTGTTAAGCTTCTGAATCTGTCATGGATCTGGCATACTGGAGGTAATTCTTGGAGTATTGGGTACCTATGGCAAAATGCTGAAGCTCGCATAACGGGAACATGTGACAAAGTGCTAACCCTGGCACATAAGAGGTAATTCTTGGGACACATGTGGCAAAATTCTAGTCCTGGCATACTAAATGTATTTCTTCTCATAAGGGCCACCCAAGGCAAAATGGTGTGGCTAGCATATTGAAGGTAATTCTTGGGAAATGGGGCATACATGGAAAAATGCTAGAGCTGGCTTATTAAATAAATGTGGCATACGCGACACCCGAGGCAAAATATTGGCGCTGGCTTATTGGACTTATTTTCTTTCCCTTATGGAGCATATCCATGGTATTGAGTGGGAGCGTACCCCAAATCCTCAAAGAAGAAGTTGGGCTTGCTGGCGGGAATTTGGGGAAATTCTGACTACATATAATTTTGAAATATAACCAGTTGCTGCTGCTAAAACTGCCTTCACCGCAAGAGGATTGAGATGTGTGTGTTTATGATGCCTTTAAAAGGGTATGTAGAGCCCCTATTAATCAAATGAACAGTTTGGTGATACCACATTATTGGCTTAAACCTCTGCTCCCACAAAAGCTTTCATATCCCGTCTCTGCTTTTCTCTCTGAGTTTTCACTGAGGCTTTTTGTCTCTTGGGCCCACTTTTTCCCTCCCCCCAATCTTGTAATCCCACCAGCTCTGTCTGAACATAATCTCTTTCTCAAATTTACATTTTAATTACAAGGCCATCTGAGCTGACTGAAATCAATAATGTCAGCATTCACTAGTCTAACTTTCAGCTCAAATCTCTGCCTGCCTATTTCCCTTCATTGATTTATCTTTTGAACGCTGTTTTCCTTATTGCTTCAGACAAAAGGTGCAATTTGGTAATTTAAAAAACAACAATGTGGATATTTCATGGTTCTTTTCAGAACACAATTTAGCAGCACATCGAAAGCTTAGCTCTTGGTAAAACTGCAGATAACACAAGATTGTGTTTTAAAAAAAAACACAATCCCAAGATTACAATTGTTTCCGTGCTTATTGAAATGCCTGCTAAAATGTAGGTTCCACATTGTTACTATGGTAAAATCCGAGTAATCTATTACAAACTTGCACCCTAATATTAAATACCTGTGATTGAAAATATTGCGAACGGGCAGTGTGTTTGAGAGAAGAGTGGTAGATATGTTTTCTATTAAAAAGAAGTGTCAATATGGCTTGTTCTTGGTTTGAAAAAGGTTGATGATGATTTCAGAAGTTTTCTTTACTTTTTTTTGACTAGTTTATTGATCATAATTTCAAATAACGGTTTGTCCCACTAAGGAACTCTTTGTTTATAACCTCGCTTTTTTTGTAAGTAAATGAACATAAGTGATGAACAAATTGTTGTTTTAGTTCCTAAGACAAAGACTTCATTTCACACTCCAGCAGGTCCAGGTCACGAATTTGAATATCAGCTTTGCCAACCCGACATTACATGCTTTCAAAGTCAATACAACTGTGTACAATTACATTAGGTAATAGTAGCACCCATTATTATTTTATAGCGCTTAGAAACTCTGTGGCGAAATGCAGTTAAAAAAAAGAGGTTAATGTTAGTAGTTTTATTTAGAAGGCTTTTAGTATCATGTGTAAACTTTATTTTGTAACTGCACGTCTGTATGAGTGAGGGTAAGGGTAAGGACAGCACAATCAGGAATGGTCAGTACATTTAAAGGATTTTATATTTGAATAGGTCAGCCTCTGGTGATAAGCGTTTCAACGTACTTTATTTTTATTATTTGCAAGTCTCAAATTATTATTGTACTTGCGTATCTTTCATAGGCTTGGAGCAGTCGTCCGCTTGTAAGGAAGGAAAGAAAGCTGTGGCCGTTAAAAAACCGGTGGCATCGAGACCTACCCTAGTTGTAAAGAAAGCTCTTGCCCCGAAGCCTGTGGGTGCTGGGTTACGAGCCCGCCCCAAAAATAATGAGGAGGAGCTTGATCCAACGTGTGCTGCAGCAACCTGGAGGGTCATCAGGGATAAGCTGACGAAGTTAACCTCTCAACCGAGCAGGTAATGGTTATTGTGTTTCATTGTCATTGAACCTCTCTACTTCAGCAAACAAGCATTAAATAGATAAGCAAAGAAGTGAATGTGAATTATTCAGTACAGTTGTCCACCGTGCAACACCCACAGTCATGCCTGGTGATCAAGCTAGTTTATGATGTGATTACTGTATGTAAATTTGTCTCTTTATCTGCTGGATATCCTGAAACTATTCAAGGTAGGGCTTTTGCATACCTGACTCCCACCTGCCCACACAGACACTGTGGCGTGCCCGTATTCATGGGGAGTGCAGTATGTATCTACTGCATTGACAGAGTGGATGGCATCCAACGAGTAGGTTAAAGCCACATCATAAAGGCTGCCTTGAATCCCATTGATGAAAACATGACTTGATGAGATGCCCTTCAGTTTTGCTCGAGAAAACACATGAAAGTGCCTAGCCACCTATATTTATATCCACACTTAAGGAATGTCGAAGACGCTGTTTGTCAAGATCGACAAGGTATTTTTATTTATACCAATTATTTCATATTTATTTGATGATTTTTCAAAAAAGAATTTTTCAAGCAAGAAAAAGACACGTATCTATATACACATATTTACAAAACATTTCTACAAAACTATCTACACAAATGTATTTCAAACTTGATACATAAAAAATGACAAATGTAACTAGACCAAAAATAAATCAAGTGTCTACATCATAAACATCCAACATGAAAACAATACATTTGTTAAACAAAGCAATATATCAAGAAAAACATGTACATTGAAAACAGTGACTCTGTACAAATGGAAGTGATGAGTGACACAACAAGAGAATAAAAGGAGTGTAGTCAATCTATGACCGCTAGTGAAACCAGCGATTACTTGTTTGAAGGAATTAATCAAAATTGCTCCTTTTTCACAAGCCGACGCGTTTCGATACCAGCGCGAAAGTTCCTGGAATCTCATCAGGGTGCTGTCAATGTATCTGTGGGAGATGCAAAGAAAGCGAAAAGGTTGCAATCGCAAAACTAGGGACTCAACGCCTTTCAAGTGAGACTCAGGTTGTGGTATAAATCAGAACCTACCAATGTTTTTGGGAAGAAATGAATTAAAGGAACAAACGGTCTTGCAGGGGATTCTTCGCGTGCAGTAGCTTTCTTTATTCTTATAAATGCGTCCCGTTGCAATGCAACTAGGGTGAGGGGGGGGCGGGGGCACCTATAAAAATGAATAAATCAACAAAATACCTACCCATACCAAGCTGTTATTTTAGGGTTATTATTTAAAACATGTGGAAAGTAACATACCTTCAATTATTCTATTAGAAGGAGGCTCGAGGCTGTCGCGGCTTCACATTATAGAAAACTCAAATTTCGTCTGCCGGAACGTGGACTCTAAACAGACAGGGGAGCGGTGTAAGTGCTGGCTCTTATTGGCGCGAGTGTACTGAAATGGGTCTATTTATTTGCCAACATACCTTTAGTGGCGCGTAAGGAGTAAATTACTTCTCACAATGCTTCTCACAGTCTATCTGGCAGCGTGGATAAATCCGCTGTGAAAACAATGGAAGTAATTCGGAATACTTTGTGGTTCTAAAGTTTTAGGTTTCACCCTGAATGTTGCAGGTTGCGCAGGCAGCACCTACCTCTTTCCTCCCTCATTGCCAATACATTCTGCGGTCAATCCAAAATGGCTGCCGTTTGTATGGCTAGTTATAACCATGTCAAGCCGGGCCTTTGCATTGTGGGAGATGTAGTTTTATCTCTATACAACATCTTCCCGTTCTGTGTGTATGCTGCGTATCGTGTGTTACTGCATGTATTTGGCGCAAAAGGGTAAAAAGAAATCGAAGAGCAGCAAGCCTGTCGGAATTGGTGGAGTCTGTAAAAGTTTCTTAAATTATGTATTAAGGGTGGGGTGGCAAGGTGGCGCCTCTCCCAGAATAAAAAAGAGTTGATTCATTGGGGGCACATTGCTGTGTTATTAAAACGGAGAGAAGAGCCATTGATGTTGGGGACGCACAAAGCACTCCGGAATTACAGTCTTGCAATCTCAGACAAACTATTCAACCCTGACTGTGCGCTATTAAACTTAAGAATTACATATATGCCTCTTTTTGTAGAAGCATTTTGTCCACGTCTGTGTTCCGATGCATTGGTCTCAGAGTGTACAGTACTGTCCACTTCAGGTCATTTTCATCATGCTTGGCTGCTACATAGTGCTCGACCATTGGTGCAGTCAATATTTTATTTTTTATCCTCGACCATTTGCCAACATAGATTGAGGATAAAAAATAAAATCTTGACTGCACCAATGGTCGAGCACTATATAGCAGAATAAAGTGACATGTTCTGTTTATCAGTCTAAGCAAAACTTAATTAGACCTAAGAGAAAGAACACCAAGCAGTACAACTTATCCACATTTCATTCATTCCATCATGCATACTACTACACACACTACCCAGTCCAAAAGAACAGAATGGACATGTTTAACAAAAGACATAAGACAAACACTAGATTGTTCTTAACAGACCCCTATGGATTTACTGCGAGAGAGAAGTCCTATAACTAATCACTTTTTCATTTTTTAATCACATTTTTGCTTCTTTCTCTTTACATTTGTCAAAATGATTTTTTATTGAGGGGGTCTTAGATGCGTACGGCCTACGTACGTTTCGGTGATTGTTGTTATTTGATTCACCTTCTTCAGGGCCAGAGACAGAATAGACAAAATACAAACACATAAGCCAAAATCTAAAAACAGGGGGTTCTTGAATTTCTGAAAAGTAGAAAACATTTTGTAATACAAATGAATTTTATTCATATTGGTGCATCCTTATAACAAAAAAACATCTTATAGAGTGAACAGAGAATAGAGTGCCGCTGGCTGCTGTTGCTAAGCGTTGGAACCTTACTATGGTGTCCTACGCTGACGACACGCAGCTGGCGGTTGCAATAAGTGGGGCCTCTGACCTGGAACTCGCCAGGTTCCGTGAGGGATTCCTCTCAGTTGTTCATTGGATGACTGACAACTACCTTCAATTGAACTCCAAAAAAACCGAGGTGCTCATTGTCGGTAAGCAGAGTCATCTTTGGGGTGATAAATGGTGGCCTTCTGAGCTTGGCCTGACCCCTATTCCTGTCACCGAGGTCAAAAACCTCGGGGTCTGGCTCGATCCCCAACTTAACTTTGTCATCCATACAAAAAAGGTGGCTTCCACTTGTTTTGGCACTCTCCGCAGACTCAGATCTACCTTCAGATTCTTTGATGCTCCTACTAGACAGCTTATTGTACAAGCTACGATCCTGTCTAGATTGGATTATGCAAGCTCCCTTTTGCTTGGAGCTAATCAGGCTGAACTCTTAAGACTTCAATGCGTGCAGAATGCTGCCGCCAGGGCTCTGGTTGGCCTACCGAGATTTTGCTCAGCCAAAAAAACCATTCAGAAGCTCCACTGGCTACCGGTTGCCCAGCGAATTAAGTTCAAATCCCTCTGCCTTTCATTTAATATTCTTAAACCTGCGTCCCCTCAGATCCTGGAGCACCTCATTTCCCCCTACGTTCCGACTCGCTCTCTGAGGTCTTCTAGTCTTCATTTGGCTACAGTTCCACGCTTTAAGAGGACCAGAACTGGCGGCCGCTCTGTTTGTGTGCTTGCTGCTAAGCTGTGGAACTCTCTTCCTGTGTACATCCGCGCTATTGACTATCGTTTGGCTTTTAGGAGAGCGGTAAAAACTTTTATTTTTCCACTGGATCTTTAAGGTTGCTGTATTGTCCTCTTTTGGTATTACCTGTGTCTGGATTTCGGTTCTTCCAGCGCCAGGACGCCCCTTTGCTGGGGCATCTGTGCGCTCAATAAATATGGTTAGCATAGTAGTAAATTACTTGGCGTGCTATAATTTTTAAAAACAGGTGTTAAACTATCTCTCAGACCTGTTCTATAGATGAGCTCACAGCGATAGTTGAGAAACACCCGAAGTTTGCCAGTGTTTATTTAACACTTTTGTGACACCTAAGAGAGGGCAGACAGTGTAAATGTTCAAAGAAGAAAAAGAAGATGTAATAGAAGAAAACCCTTCACCAAGTGTGCTAGGAAAATTATTGTGCAAAAGGTACTATGTCCAGATTACTATTAACGAAATTATTAACTAGTTGGGTACCTTTTATTGAGAAGAAGCGGTGGAGAAAAATCCCCAGCTATTTAGTCTAATAAGAGACTCAGTTTTACATTATCCTTGTAGTCTCTGCGTCTGTAAAAACATTTGCGATCATAAATAATGATGTTAAAGCTAACATCATTATTTATGAACGCAAAATAACTTTTGTTAAACATGTCCATTCTGTTCTTTTAGACTGGGTAGTGAGTGTAGTAGTATGCATGATGGAATGAATGAAATGTGGATAAGTTGTACTGCTTGGGGTTCTTTCTCTTATGTCTAATTAAGTTTTGCTTAGACGGATAAACAGAACATGTCACTTTATTTTTGTATGTAAAGAAAATGTTATTTATTTATGAGTAAAGTAGAATGAATGAAAAAATGAGAAAAAATAATAAAAATAATAATTTCGAATAAATTAAATGTCTTCATATATATAGCATCCTTTTTGAACGTTTTTGTGAAGATTATCACTGTAAAAAATACATACTCTTTTGTTGTGGCTGATCATGCAGCGCCACAGCTAGCGATCCTCTGTTGCCGCGAGCGAGGACCCCAACCCTTCGAACTCGGGGAGGGCCCGCACCCGGTCTCCAGGACAGGACACTCTCGCCCACGGTCGCAACAGCCTCGCGGCACCACTTCTTCAATGTTAACCAGGCCGAGTGACCGCCATCAGAATCGGGCAAAATGACCTCCGCAGCGAGAGACCGGACCCCGCCAGGGTTCCACGGCCGATGTTCAACTGCAACCCGGCCAGGCCAGTACTCGAGGCCCCGGCTCACCAGCCGGGCTAGGCCGAGAATTACAACACGGTGTAACTCCATCGATCGAGTCGGTAAAACGCTCGGGATTGCACCATCGGACACAGCAACAGTTCCTACAGACGGAGGTCGGGCTTAGAATCAGGATATCTTGACAGGATAGTCCGGCGGGCGACGGAGCCCGGCGGAGCCGGGAGCCTAAGCGGCCATCTTGTTTGCGAGCATAGCTCCTCCCTCGCAAAACTGTATATTGTTGAGCTCAAGAAACAAGTCAGATAGAGCTTCTCAAGCCTGATCCTTCTCCAAGTCTTGGGCTTGTGCCTGCTCCACGTCCCGCTTCAAGGCACCCTATTCGGGTGAGTCTAATAACAAGTGTTATCATAAATATAAGGAAGTTCAAATGGGATTCTTCTCCTCCCATCACTCCACTTGGGGAGAAGCTCAGTATGTGGCAGGCGACGGACTAGACACTGCCCCAATTCTGAGTCGGAGCCTGTGCCTAATCTTGTCCCGACGACCCTAGAGTTTTCTGGGCCGTTGTCGACCCCACACCAGGTGAAGACCTTTCTTAAGACCCATGATGATGTTGGGTCTCTTGGGCGCACCATGGGTACAACAAGGGTCTGAGTTGGATTTTCAGCAGCAGGCTCTACGCTGGCATCCACAGACCCCGTTAGTCCTCTAAATAGCTAGTTTTGGCTGGTACTGCAATACCTACATGTGGGAGGGCAGGCCGGATAAACAGACGTGGAGGCTGTAAATAGTGGGCCAGTGGGGGCGGTCTTTAGTCAACAAGATAAAAAACGTTTGCAAAGGTATTGTCTTTCTGAGTTTTGTAAAGGTGATTCCAATTCGTCTTGGGTGTTCTTCACTTCGTCAAAGGGTCGTCTCTCCGGGGGATGGACCTTCCCAGGAGGCTCAGAAGAGGAAAGAAAGAGTGAGCCGTCCGTGTTTGTAGGGTTTATTTTTTTAGGGCTTTGTAGACACTATGGTCTCCATCACCACACCCGGTTGGTGTAAATAATATGCAGGTAAAAAGCAAGTGTGAGGGAGTTAGGATGATATACGGGGGAGGGGGGATTGAAGGAGGCAAAGGGTCAGGCGGGGTGTGCACGGGAATAACCAGAGGTGATGGGATTGAGTAGGGGATAATGCAACAAAAAATATTGGGCCCGTTATCAAGAAGAGTAGGGTTATGGAATTCAGACTTCTATGCCAGCGCCTTGTTTTTAGCCCCTGAATAACACTGTTATGAAGCAAAATACTAAGAAAATAATCCGGCTTACTCTGCCATCTAGTTTGCAAATTCCTCGTTCTTGAATCACCCGCCACCCTTTTGTACACCTTCCGCTTCCCTCCTATACACCTTTAAACCTCCCGCCGCCCTCCTGTACATATGAATCCTTCCGCCGCCCCAGTCCCTCCTTTCCCCCTGGTTCTAGAGACTCACCGGCTCTGCCGCAACTCTCCTGATATGCTTCTGCTCTTCAGCCACCTCCTGTGGGGACTACCACCCCTCGTACCACGTCTCGCCTTCTTCCTGATCTCCCGCGTCTGCTTCTTCTGTATCGCCTTTCTTCTGGTGTCTTCTCCTTTTCCTCCCTCTGGGTCTGCTTCCTTCTTCTCCTCCTTCCTTCCGGCTATATCGCGCTCGCTGATCGCGTCTCTGATCCTTTTCACCTCCTGTGTGGATCTTCTTCCGGGGTTATACACGCCATCTTCCTGTTGCGTGTACTACTGTACGGGGAGAGGACATGGGGGTAGGAGTTACGTTTTGAACCGGGTTGTCTCCATACTGGAATCGGGTGGTCTTTACTCGTGCAGGTACATGTTTTGGGTGTTGAGAGTGCGTATATTTTACCATTGGACCTGTCGGGCTCGTCATCCCCTCACACTACAGTGAAGGCCATGCCTGTTCCTACTACTCTGGCACCAATCTCCGCTTCAGAGGTGCCAATTCCAACTCTGACCCAGGGCCCATCCTGGCCAATGTCTCTTTATGACATTATTAAAGTGCAGTCTCTGTTCTGGGAGGATTCCCGGACTCTGCCACTACCTTGACAACAGTATTACTGAAGGCTCAAAGCCTAATTTAGATTGGAATTGGACGCTATCCAGTCCCTTCAAAATGTTTGACAAGATGATGAGGGAGCTAACTATGTACCCCGCCCTCTTTATAGTGATGGTGGCCTATTTGTAGACTTAAAAAACGCTAGTGGCCTTGAAACCTCTTCTAAGACAGAATTGAACTCCTTGCTGGGCTGTCCTAAAGGGAAGAGTGCCTCTCTTGTGGTGGTAGTCCTCAGATCTGCAGAAATGACCTTCAGTTGCCCACGCTAGAAACTAAAGCAAATCTGCTAACTGAGATCTTGTAGCCTTGTTGTGCAATGTTGGAGCCCATGCTGCCCTTTAATGAGACTCTTACAGAACTTTGACAACAATCAGGTCTAAGCTCTGTGCAGTGAATTGCCCTGTAGCTGGACTGCCCTTGGGGACCCTGCCTTACTGACCTAACACCCAGCTCCTGAGTTCTTGGTGGTTAATGCTTCAATAAGCAAAGCTAACCCTAATGTGTTCCCCCATAGCCCTGGTGAAAGAGGAACCATAGTGCATTGCTGCGTTTGGTATAAGGGTTTTCACCACTGGCAGTTTTGCATTGAGGCCCCTGAGCGCAGTATATCTGGTCGGGCGCTATATTCATATCCTCTGGGATATGGCCAGCAAGATCTTTCCTGTCTTTTATGAAGAGTTCCGAAATGCGTTTTCACAGGCAATTCATGAAAGTCAGGATGTGACTTAGTACATATTGCGAGCCAGTCTGGATATGGCAGATTACGTGACCCGGGCCATTCGCACTAGTGAAGTGATACAATGTCAGCCATGATTGAATACCACAGGATTTCCTAGGAACCTGCAGGCAACTCTTATGGATATGTCTTATGATAGCTTCAGGCTTTTTGGAGCGAATGCAGATTCTAGCCCGGAGTGCTTCAAAGAAACTGGTCAATACAACACTACCGCTGCCAATACTGATAAATATTCACTGTCTCTTTCCTAGCAATCACTTGTGACACTCATAGTGATTGAGAACATTTATAAATATTTTCTTTTTCTTTTTAAGTGTTCTATGTCTTTTTTTTTTCAAACTTGTTCATATCATTAATTTTATGAGCATTCCAAATATTTTCCAGATCACGAATCACAATACAACCATATAACAATAGACTTACAAATAGGACATTACAATACATTTGGTGATTCAAAACATTTTGCCAAATCTGAGCAAGCTCAAAATCCATCAAACACTAAAAAGGAAGTAAGAAGAGAAATGAAAAAAAAAACAAAGGAAAGGTTCGAGAAGAAACACCTCAGTCGTAGTTTAAAATACAACACTAACCCGGGGAGAATTTCGGTCAAATCGTTAGGTATTCAGGTCTTAAGAAATAAAATTCATTGGTTGTTATACACTTCTATAGACCTGATACTCGGCCTTTATCAAAAGTACTTATTTGGAGACAAAAGAAAGGTCTACACGTTTCAAACCCATTTTTTGTTTAAGGGTGATCCCCCAGGACCTGGAAAATGAGCTGAAAAAATTAAAAGAAAAGGTGCATGTGTTACCATCAATTTAACCTTGCAAGCACTCCCACATTCCTCTGATGTTTTCCGACAGTAATAACACTTTACCTTGTGTGTTCTTTGTACTGGCACCTCTTACGCCACGCAACATTTTTGCCACTGAAAGCATCAATGCAAATATCACTATGAAAAAACAAGAAAGTAAAGGAAGACTTTTAGTTTGAAAGGCTCCACTTCCACATCAACCGGCTAATAAGAGTGAAACTAAGGGAGAACCTAATTTTACCTTGCTAAAAACAGATTGTAGCTTATTAGCGATTTCCGAAAAGAAGGATAATGTCTGGCTCCGCCGGCCGGCTACAAGAAACAAAAGGGAAAAGCACTTGTGTAGCCTCTGGGTTGAATCGCGTTTAGTGAAACCGAAGCCTGTGTGAACAGCAGTCTGTTCAACCTACCTTAATGGTTGCCATGATTGCTCTAGGTACGACTTCTTCAACTTTAGAAAGCGACTTGCCCGTAAATTCAATCTGCAAGGGCAGAAGGGTGGAAAAACTCAGTCCACGCATTCATTCGTTATTTACAAAAGTCACTACGGTTTCCAAAGGGATCCCTCTTTATCTTACGCCTTTCGGATTTAAGCTGCATCAGATTGCCTGTCTTTCTTGAAAGCCAGCGCATTTGTTACGGCCGGGGCGCATTTATGTGCCGTCACTGAAGATCCATGTCACATGACTTGGTTTAAATTTGAACCCGTTCGCTGCTTCGAATGCGGAACGTTCTATTAAGCGGACGTGGCCGCATCGGCCAATGGACGTGCGCAGCACTGCAGAGGTAGTGCTTGCGACGGCCGTTGGCCAACACCCAGGCAACTATAATGCTGAGCATACTGCAGGCAAAGGTTTCACTACAGAGCTTGCGTATGCCAACAGGCAATGGAAACCAGTAGAAGGCAAAACACAAGAAAAACAACAAGCATCAGAACTGTCTAAACGAAACACAGGACCGAGGCCACAACATCCGGATCATACAATCAAAGTCTCGATGTCGTTGAAAGGGGTGGGATGCCCCTGAAAGTCACTGCACCCAGCAGAATCGATCTGAGTACCCCGTTCTCCTGGGTACCAAGTAGTAGCAGGAGTAGCATTCTGCACCATTCTCATCCTCTGGCAGTCTCTCCAGGGTCCCTCTGGACAAGAGCGACTGAACTTCCTGGGTGAGGATTGTGGCATGATAAGTCTAAGTATGAGTAGGGACAAGAGGAACATGAGTGGGGAAGAGGGCATAACCATGTTGAACGGCCTTCAGAACCCACTCATACGTTGATGTCTGTCATGATTTCACTATTCAAGCAACCAAATATTACATACTAATACATCTACTGGTAAATATTAATATTATACCACAAATGCATGTCGATAAATGCCATTATTTAAAGAATGTCATCCTGTTTTTTCATTTACCATGCTGTCTATCTGCTCAGCTGTTGGGCTATAATTCATGAAAGACAGCACGGAGGTTAATTCAAAGAAGCAAACATTTCTGTATTTATACACCTTTAAAAATAAATGCAGGCAGGAAACACATTGTTTTCTGTGTGTATTTATCTGTAAAAATCAGTAAAAACGGAAAACAGGGAGCCTTAATTATATTACGTGTGTGGTTATAGCTGCATGAGCAGATATGTCCCTGTGCCGGACAGGGAAGCTTCACTGAAAATATGGATGTTTGGTATCAAACATCTCGTATGCGCAAACCCACACTGATTCCAGTTGTGGATTTGTAAATACATGCTCACGGAAGGCACCTTAGAGGTGCCCCTGAAAACCTGCCAACCTCTGCTGCGTTGGCTGACTGGTCTTTGGCAGCCTGCCACCCGAGGTAAGTTTCTGACCTCCCAGGGGCAGGTCCTTTGTTCTCAGAAGGACAGAAACAACCTGTTTGGGAAAAGGGTGTTCACATCCCCTCCCACAGGATGACCTGCTGATTAGCATTTCAAGGCAGAGGAGATTCAAAGAAGCCACCTACTTGAAATGCGAATCTGGCTCCCCTCACAGGAGAAGAAGCCAGCCCCCTCTGTCCAGAGCACTTTGGCACCTGGACCGACAGGAAAATTAGCTAGTCAGGCAGGTGTGCCCACCCCCAGGCTAGTGCCACCCCTACGGGGGCCTAATCTGAAGTGGACACAGCTTTTCAGAGTTAGCCATCTTTGTGACTGCAAATTTGGGAACTCTGAGACAGGGTGCAGTTACCCCCAGGTGTAGGTAGCCCATTGGCTACCACCCTCACTCCCCCAAAGCCACAAAATGCAGTATTTAGGGGGGCCTCTGGCACCAGAAAGTCAGATCCTGCGGACCTGAAAGAAGACAGACGTGAAGAGTTGCAAAGAGCAAGAACAGAAACTCCAGCGGTTGACTATACGCCAACTCTGCAGACCTACCTGCTGACTTTGTTAATTGTGCCAAAGATGACTTGTCCTGCAACTGCTGAGACCCCAAAGCATGGGAGACCTGCCACCACCTCACCCAGGAACTAAGGCTCCTGTGAAGCAGTGGACCTGCATCTTGCAGGCACCCAGAGAGACCTAAGAGGACTTCAAGACCACCGAAACTTGGCACCTAAGGACACCATTGCACCCGTTGCTCCAAGCCCAAGTTGAAGTGAGCTAACAATGCCAGCATGGTCCTCCAGCGATAGAGTTCACCGTGGTTTTGCCTCTTGTGGACTCCCCAACTTCGCCTGCAGTCTCTGCACACAGACCCCAGAACTGGGATTTTATGATTACCCAAAAAGCGAGTTAATCTGCATAAATTGTAGGTGTACGTCAGAGATTAATAGACTTATTCATCATTTTTAGGTCTCGTCTAGCGATGCAGCGCATGTGCTGCTCGCTCTAGCCATGATCTATTATTGCTTTAGCTTGCGAAGCGAGGGTGGAAGATCCACCCATGCTTTTATTGGCACAACTTCCAAATGCGTGCTTTTTATTTGGCGGGAAGCATGTTTTGTTCCCTCCTTGTCTTCGTTCAGCCTGCCTGCCCGACAGGACATGTGCATGCGCCCGGACAGGAGATATGCACGCGTATGGTGTGCGAGCACGGCACGCCGCTTTGCATTGCATACTGTAGAGTTCCCCGGCCGGCTCTTCTAATTACAGCGTCTTAGCCACAGGAGGATGACGGCGCCCACTTCCCCCATCCCCTGTCGCCACGCTCCTCGAGAGCGCCCCGCTGTAGCTTGAGAAGAAGGACCCCTTTCCCAGCTGCCTGCCAGCCCTGCAGGCTGTGGTTAGTACGCCACTGTCCTTGGGGCGCACCAGGAGCCACATAAACTCCTTCAGCCCGGGAATGCCACTGACCAGCACCTTGCCATTCTGCAGGCAGGAGTCGGCGGGACCCATCGCCTGCTGGACCCCGGAGCAGCTGGTGAGGAACATCTCCCTGGAGTTGCACTAGGCGTCTGCTTGATTTGATCTGTGCAGGCACCGCGCATGATGTTGTTGCACGGCGCCCATTTGATCCTTATTTGTTTTATTTTAATATATGCATGGACGCTGTACAAAAGCCACAACCATCTCATCTATTCGCCTGAATGTTCCCTGATTTAAGTCAGCCTTCCGGAAAGTGACTACCTCCAAACACCGAACCATTATCTACTGTAGGATGGCATAATGCACTCTAATACTCTGCTTAGTCTCTCTCACGTGCCAAGCACAGTCTTCTCTACATGACATTCACCCTCTCCATCATGGCCACTCTCGAGACATGCCTCTTGCGAGGTACTCTTCAGACACCATGCCAACACAGTCAGTCTGCCGGACACCACCACCTTCACCTCCTCCCATTTTGCCCATGACTTACCCAGCCTCAGTGTACTAAAAACACCACCCAATCTGATCCATCCTGGCTGCAAACATATACTTTTCCAGACACCATGCTATCTCAGACACTCTAGCTGGCAGAACCCCTCTTCTGTAGTATTTCTCTCGTACACTGCCACCGATTTCTTGCCTCGTCCAGACAAACCCCCTTTCGGGCACTGCGTCATATCAGGCGCTGCTGATGTTCCAGTTATTTTATTTTTATGCCGTGAAAAACATGCATGACTGCCCCAAAGCATAGGTACTTTGACCCTAAACGAGAATGCCATGGTGACAGTAAACATGGAGCAAGTAAACTGCCCTGCCTCCTAAGGTTTTCAAAAGCACTGACACTGTTTCTGGCACAGTGTACTTAAGTCACCGATGCCTGAATATTCCAGCAACTGCTCTGTCTCACCTCTTTTATTTTGTTTTTTTTTATTGGGGTCTTGGGGAAATGGTTATGCATCTGATAAATTCTTCACCTGTGCACAAACTCAATCTCCAGGACCGTGAGTGTTTGTGCAAGATAAAAGTCACGGTATACACGGTTACACTTATCACATTTTTTTTAGGTAATTTCGGAGAAAGCAACGGGTCAGAGTTGCTCCCTAGACCTGCCTGTGGTGTGAGGGCTTCGCATAGGAAGCAGTCAACCCCACAGGCCTCGCTAGTGCGGTAGTCCCATTAAGAGAATAGATGCCACAACCCAAGCATCCTGCTCCTGAGATCAGCTCTGAACTTTAAGCCAGCGGAAACACACTAACACCAATCTACTGCGTGGCCAAACCTTGAAATGTGGCATTCCCACACTAACAGCAGACTTCTCTGACAGCAGGGCAATTTGAAACACACCATCAGTGCCCTGATCATTCACACAAATACTCCTTCTCACTCCATTCCCTTAGGCCACCATTATGTCCTGCTACTTTAACCGAATGGCCATCAGAACAAGCATTTGCAATGCAATAGGTCTCGCAGTTACGCAAGTTTAAGCTATTGAAATTGCAAATAACAATGCCTTTTCTTTTTGTTTTCTTTTTAAAAACCTATATAAAAGCCATTATTATTTACAATGCCAATAGCTTAAACTTGCGTAACTGCGAGACCTATTGCATTGCAAATGATTGTTATACCACTCTGCAGTTTCTGTGTCTGTTTCATAGTGTGTTAAGCAGAAATAAATGTATGTATGATATTATACTTGATCATTAAAATACTTTTTGTGGAACAATAAACAATACTAAAGTCTTCGTAATTAAATATGTGATATCTCCATAATTCAATGGATCTGATGGAACATCTTGAATTAATTCAGAAAATAAATTAAACTGAAATGTTAGTTTATGGTGAATTTTGTCCACGTTATCTTTTTGTTTACTCTTCATGCAGCATGTCTGAAAGCACTAATGTAGAAAATGGGTCACATAAAACCAAGTCTGATGAAGGTACACATGAAGAAGAGCGAGCAAAAGCCCCTGTCTTACCATACGGAGTGGATTTGTATTATTGGGGAGAGGACCAGCCAACTGCAGGAAAAATTCTCAAGTATGTACATTTAAAAAATTTTTTTTTTAAGACAAAGTAATCAATGGCCATGCCACCCACAAGGGATTCCTATGCCAATTTCCTAGGCTGAGAGATGACAGCCAACAGTTTGTCGTGTAGGTAAAAGATTCTTACAGAAATCTTCTGCATGTTAGAGTTGATATGGCAGCTGATTTCTAGGGCTCATAATTGTCCAGATCAGCAAGTAGATGGAGGGAGGAGGTGAAATTGAAATATTCTTCCCTCAAAAGAAGCCTCATCTTGCAGGCCACACACTCCAAGGTCAACACTTTCTGCATGTAATTAAGTATTTATTATTTGTCAGGACATTTCTTATGAGTGCAAGTAATCAGTTTTGTACTATATATATATATATATATATATATATTCTTTACCACACCAAACTTCCCATCAAAGAAGGCGCTGACTCCGTGAATCTCAGTTCAAACGTTTTATTTCATGCTCAGTTACTGCTCAGACGCGTTTCGGCGGCTTGCTCCCGCCTTGCTCACTAACATCTGTCTGTTTCATCCAAACATATATATACATGTGTTAAGTATGTCATGTGATTCATTAGCCAACCTGTTACAACTGGCCGTTGCTATGGTGAACATGGTTACACCCCGTGAATTAACAAGTTGGTGACTTGCACATTTTAACTTCATGGTAGTCTTTCTTCACTTGTTATCGTGGACATATATATAACATTCAACAAATAAAACAATAGGACATACCATTCCCATTAGCTCAATAACATAAAATAAAATACTCTGTGAATGTTTATTTAAAAAAACGTCATCTCTAACATTGACCCATACATTGTTCTGTATAGAGTCTGTTTACCGATTCCTTGGCCCCTGGTATTAACACATGTGCACGACATAACGCATGATTGGCTGGGCCTCGCTGAGTTGGGAGTCTGTGTGTCTGTTATTGGACACTCGTGCCGAGGATGAGAGCACAAATGTTCCGCTCCTGCAAGCGGCCGGTGATTTGTGTGTTAGACCACGGCCCGGTGACACATAGCATGCCGCATATGCCTCGCGGTAAGTCAGCTGTGTTATTGTTTAAGACAATGGTAAATGTTTGTAAACATATTGAACCATACTCCGGTTGGGTACCGGTTACTGATTTACGTGTTTACATAATACGCGCTGCTCGTGTTTAAAGGTAAAAACCACGGGCACGTATTTAGGCAGTTAAAGAGGGTTTAGTTAGACCAGTACATACTCTGCTTAAAGGTTATGATACCATAGGGACTAGCTTGCAAGGGGCTTAGGGTTCGACAGAGGTGGCTAAACATGGGGTGAGGTGAAGTCTATGCCTTTGTGCATGCCCATTATTTACATGTGAGGGGTTTCCGTGAATAAAATACATTTTATTGACTAGATTAAATTTTAATTTTACAACAGATGTTTAAGAGTGGTACTCAGGAAAGATAAGAGGGGATAGACAGGTTGGTTTATAGATGGACACTCAGGGCCTCATCCACATTTAAACCTGACGGGATTTTGGAGTTTAGGAGAATAATGTATCTCGACTCCAGGCGGCGTAACGCTAGTTTGCGATTTCCGCCTCTGACATTCCTGGGTATGCTGTCGATGACAAAATAGGTGAGCCCTGCTGCATTGCCTGCATGTACTTCGTGGATGTGCCTGGCTATCGGGTAAGCTTGGTCCTCGTTTGCAATCGCACGTAGGTGCTGCAGAATTCTTATGTGTACAGGGTGGATCCCACATATCTTTTACCACATTCACATGTGAGCACGTACACTGCAAACTCTGTTTTGCATGAGAAGACTTCCCTGATTTTACATGGAAATCTTCTGAAAGGTACTTCCACATTAGTGGTGTTTATACCGTGGTTGCAGGCTTTGCATTTACTGCATTTCTTAAACCCTTTTTGGGATTGTAGCCAGTTCTTTTGTTTTTTAAGGGCTGGGGCATTGCAGACTAGCTCGCTGCGCATCGACTTGGCTTTTCTGAATGTTACCAGAGGTGTTTTACCCACCGTCTGACCTATGGTTGGGTCATTACGGATCAGTGGCCAGTGCCTGGTTAAGATTTTACGGAGATTCGTGTGGTATCGGTTGAATCCTGTTATCAACCTTGGTGGTTGTCTCTCTTGTTTACCACTGGGTTTCACAAAAACATGAAAGGTTGGAGGGGGGGCCCAAGGGGAGAAACTATTTATAGACCTACTGGTATCTTGTCCCCCAACTATACAGTTAAACACACAAGAGATACCAAAAGGTCTTTGTTACATTCAATTACCATACCGAACCATCACAGTATTCAGCATGTGTAGCTAGAACCAAAGGTTTCTATAGTGCAAGATAGACACAGGAGATAGAAGATGTAGATACAGTTCTAAAGTCAGAACCCGTTGAAAAAGTACCCATCAGCCCACTCAATAGTGGAACTTCGTCATCTGGGATTTCGTGTTCGAAAAGTGGTGTCCAGACAGCCCTTCCCCAAGGAGATCTTGAGGCTAGCTGTGGACCCAATGGTTGAACCTTCAACCAAAGAGGATGACTGAGTATAAGGCTGATAGTGCTTAGTTGCAGTGCTCAAAAAAGTTGTGAAGAAATGAATATAACAGAAAGGAAAAAATGATAATCCAAGTGATTAAAAATACCTATCTTGATGTCAATAAGAAAACTTTATTAGGTTTTGCCCATCAAGATGGTATTATTAAAAGCAGAGTGATAATAGCGGAAAAAACAAGTCGCTATTTACCATAGATGTTATGTGGTCAACATGTTTCAGCCTTTGTAGACTTTCGTCAGGACCTTGTGATCACTACTGCAACACTTACTTTACCTCCCCCTCGGCTTAGTATAGCACGAGGTAACGACGGAGAGTGCGTGGCCTCCTTTGTCCTGAGCCGTTGCCAGGTGAGGTGAGGCTCCAAATCCCCAAAATTTGGGAGATGATACATCACTTTTAAGAATGTCTGTAGTTTATCTTTCACAGCATTAAAGTAGGTGTTGCAGTAGTGATCACAAGGTCCTGACGAAAGCCTACAAAGGCTGAAACCTGTTGACCACATAACATCTATGGTAAATAGCGACTTGTTTTTTCCGCTATTATCACTCTGCTTTTAATAATACCTGCTTTTAATAATACCGTCTTGATGGGCAAAACCTAATAAAGTTTTCTTATTGACATCAAGATAGGTATTTTTAATCACTTGGATTATCATTTTTCCTTTCTGTTATATTCATTTCTTCATTTCTTATACTCAGTCATCCTCTTTGGTTGAACGTTCAACCATTGGGTCCACAGCTGGCCTCAAGAACTCCTTGGGGAAGGGCTGCCTGGACACCACTTTTAGAACACGAAATCCCAGATGACGAAGTTCCACTATTGAGTGGGCTGATGGGTACTTTTTTAACGGGTTCTGACTTTAGAACTGTATCTACATCTTCTATCTCCTGTGTCTATCTTGCACTATAGAAACCGTTGGTTCTAGCTACACATGCTGAATACTGTGATGGTTCGGTATGGTAATTGAATGTAACAAAGACCTTTTGGTATCTCTCGTGTGTCTACCACTGGGTTTCTCCGTAACCTTAGGGAACAGTAATTCATGTCTGGTTTTTTTGCTACACTTTACTTCACTCAGGCCACACACTTTCTGCATGTAATTAAGTATTTATTATTTGTCAGGACACTTCTTATGAGTGAAAGTAATCAGTTTTGTACTATATATATATATATATATATATATATATATATATATATATATATATATATATATATATATATTTTTTTTTTATATTCCAATCATTCCAATCAATGTGATGGCTTCACATTAATAAACACTCAGAATTCATTCCTGCTTTTTTTACTAATTTATTGCTATTGTGTACAAATGAATGGCCCAGGTGCGGAGAGAGGAAGAGTAAAGATTTATTGCACTAATGCAGAGCTCATGCAGAGCCGAAGTGGAGTTTTTCATTGGCAGAGATTAACTGAAGTCACCATGGGGTATTCCTGGCTCTCTGATTGATAGCTACGTTAATGACAATGCTTAAGTCCTACAGGAGGTAATGTTGAATGTAAGACGCTCAAGGGATGAGCCATCTAATATCCAGATAAGGGATATTACAAAAATAGGAACCATTTACCAATAACTTACTAGGCTAAAAATAAATCTATAATGCCGCAAGTGGAGCAAAATTAGATAGCTATAAGGGTTGCAGATAGAACCGAAGAGGATCTGTCATCCTTGCTGTGGCTCAGTATTTCTTCTTGATTTTTTTCTTGCGTTGTGCAGTGGTTTATCGCACTTATAAAAATTATTCTGTTAAAACTAATCTGGATCTAAGTGTTGAGAATTTGTATGGAGCTAACTAAATAATAATAATAATAATAAAGAGCTTATAGAGCGCTCAGTAACGCCATCACGGCGTGTCCCCGCGCTAAGCTACCAGCGAACCTGCCTAGAACAGCCAACCTCTATGCAGTATATAGGTGAGTTTTGAGCATAGCCCTGAAACGCAGTTCATTGTCCTCCAGTACACTTAGTTTTTCGCTCGAGAATCAGGTGGTCTAGTCTCTGAAAGAAATATGGGAAAAACTGATATTTAAATCAGCCCCCAGAACTAGGAATTCTGGCTGTTGGATCAGCCCTCACCCCAGGCCTTGTGGTCAGACTTTGTTGCGTTAAACAGTTAATGACTAAACGGGTGTTGTCCTATAGTCCAAAATTCCAATTGCACAGTGTGATGCCACTTTCTTGTTCTTGCCCATTGCTTCAAGATATTTGAATCAGTGCTCTGAAGAGCTAACAGAAGTGTCTACTAATGATGACCTACGATTGATGCACCTTTTGCCCAGATGGGCTATGGACCCTAAGTAATACAGATCCCCTCTCCCTAAGTATTAGCTCCTAGGGACTTTGGTGGGGAGAGTTGGATCCAGCATTATAGATGATACCGGAGTTAGGTGGAGATATATCAGTCGGCTCCCTCTAGAGGTGCCCTAGGCTTGTTGAGGCAATATCATTTTCGTCAAAAGATTTGCTTGATAAACACCACAGAGATGTTTTTTGTATTCACTCAGGTGGGATATGTGTAGCAAAATTAGGCTATGATATTGGTGCATGCTTGAAATCTCTGAGCCCTTCACAAATGTCTGTTAGTGCACCAAGGAATCTTGAATTGAGGGGAAATTAAATCATAATGCCTAAAAGATATTTCCCACTTTTTCCACTTGTCACTTTACCTTCCTATGCTCAGGTTAGGCTTCAGGGAATTATGTAAAGCACCTGCAGAGTGGACGAGTTTTAGTTTATCCTTCTGTCAAAAATAAAAATAAAAAATAGTCCCCTTTCCCATGTGAGATAATTATTCACCTCTTCACAATTTTCATACTGCATTTGCATGATAGTAACATTTGCAAATAAAGTTCCCTTTATAGTGACAGTTCTTTTCTTTTATTAGCAAGGACAAAAGGATAATTATCTTGCATCTTTGTCCTTGATGTAGAGACAACTAGACATACAATGGCAATTAATCACTTGAATGAATGGGCATAGCTGGCGCTCCTCTGATATGTTTTCTCCACTGTGGTATGTTGCTGAAGCCATCCTGGTATTATCTATCAATCAATCAACTTGGACTTGTAGAACACAGCTAATCACCCATGAGGGTATCACGGCGCTAGGTTTATGCTAGGCTTAGTCGAATTATAATTCACATTTTATTTCATCAATAAAGTGTGAACCATGAATACCTGAATTAAAGCATATGTCACACAGAGACCGTAATGCACAAGAAAGAACTGAAAGAAGGGTTCATTGTTTGATATCATACATTCCTCAATATGGAATATAGATTCAACAATGTGTAAGTAAGATCAAAATACCCCCAATATATGACTAGATTATCTAACAAAAGAAGCTAAAGTATACAGTCATACAGTGACGCACTATAACAACTTGAAGAATGATTCAGTGCCTTTGAGTGTTTGGCACCAGCCATCTCTCAAAATGGTTTACCACATATGTTGACCACATAACGAGTCAACAGCACTTAACATAGTTCAGAATAGCCCAGAAAAAAAGTTGACTACCATATAATTAAAGTCAGGCAACATTAGACAACGGTAGCAATATATTCTAATCTGGTGCAGTTTATGGCTCATGTCGTTCATTATTTGCTATTTGGGGGATTCATTCCAAGGGCTAAACGTGTGATTATTAAGACTGACTTTGTGCTCTGGGTTTTCCTGGAACATAGTTGTCTTTAATGGGAAAACATCTTCCATGTGGGCTTTCATCGGTCAGACGGAAGGCTCCCACTGACACTCTATATCAAATCAAGGTACTATGTTCCTCATTTTGGACAACATTTTATCTATCTGTTTGTTAGTCTATCTCATGGTTACTGGGCTGCATTAGTGCCAGACAGCTCCTGCTGAGAAAATCCTGTTTCAACTAGTAAAAAGAGCCAAATCGCTAATGGGCCACCAATCGACCATCCCATGAGGTAACCCCAATATTTTCTGGCACCTTGTATTTATGGTCTCCAGTCAATTTGATCCAACATAACTCATGAAACCCTGTTTATGTACCTCTGCTTGGTTATAATACCTCTACCAACTTGGACACAGGTGAAGGGAAGCTGGCAAATACATAAATCAAACCTCTGGCGAATGGACTACAAAAGACTGCTCTCTGGACATGTGGATTGTGTGACAACCGCAGGGGTCTCTTAAAGCATTTGGGTAGCTCTCACTGGGCTACGGGTAGAATGCCCAGTTCTGGGATCCGTGACATGGTCCAACACTGTGCTTGACAGTCTTAGTGTTAGATATCTAAAGATCGATAGAAAGATCTCTCAACTTCCTTGGGGTACAGGAGGAACATACAGCGTTAACCTTAAGACAGAGCTACAGGCTCTCACGTTCC
Source organism: Lissotriton vulgaris (assembly GCF_964263255.1). Classification (NCBI taxonomy): domain Eukaryota; kingdom Metazoa; phylum Chordata; class Amphibia; order Caudata; family Salamandridae; genus Lissotriton; species Lissotriton vulgaris. Next base: position 212,553,855 of record NC_141690.1, on the reverse strand, counting down.
TTTGTATAATGAAGACCTCACCTTGTAGAATTGCTGTGAAATTGAGTGCAGAGGAGTGCAACCAAGAGGAGTGAATGAGTGCCTGTTACTGATCTACTCAGGAGAATGCTGATATCCAATTTTCCAGATCAGAGGCATGGGTTGCCTGTTCATGTTGTGCATTTTTTTTGCTGCTTGTTTTTCAAAGTAATGTTCAGCATAATATTAGTCTTGTATCGTAGTTGTTGAAGTTAGTGTTCATTGATAATTGGGGGTTCAGGGGTGCAACACCACACTGTCATGGGAGAATGACTGTAACAACAAATAACCAAAATACTAAGAATTTGGGGCTATTGAGTAACCTAATCAATCCCCAAAGTGAAAGACAAAGGCAGATATTCTGAACCTTCTAGGTATCGGAAACATTATGCAGTGATGAGTGAAGCCTACCAAGTGTATTTTTTGTAAAACATTTGTTTAGTGGCATTATGTAGAGAAAGAAAAACCGGCATTTAGGGTCACATCAACTAGAATATCCGTATAATAGAAAACAATGCAATTGTCATAGGTTAACCAGATAGAGGGCTATGTTATGTTATGTTATTTTTATACTTCTATAGCGCACGGCCACTCCACGGAGTATCCCGGCGCTTTATCGAAGGAAACCCAACCGAAGAAGGGAGAACATAACACTGAAAGGACGCGCAGACACAGGAAGCAACATCAAATTAAGGGAAAAGCCATGTCTTAAGGGCCTTTCGGAAGGACAGAAGGCTAGAGGTCTGTCTCAAAGAAATTGGGAGGTCATTCCAAGCATGAGGAGCTAAGTAGCGAAAAGACCGTCCTCCTGCTCTAGCGCGCTTGATAATGGGAACACTCATTTTAGATAGGGACGAAGATCTGAGAGATCTGGAGGGGTGATACCAGGACAATCGTTTGGAAATATATTTGGGGCCTATACCATGTAGGGCCTTAAAAGTCGTGGTCAAAGTTTTAAACAAAATCCTTTTAGCAATAGGTAGCCAGTGTAGGGTTGAGAGAAGATCAGTGGCTCTGGCTTTTCTTGAAAGACCAAAGATGGCTCGGGCTGCAGAATTCTGGTCGATTTGTAGACGCCTAACCAGATATTTGGGAAGTCCCAGAAACAAAACATTCGCATAATCCAGCCTAGAGCCGGCCAGTGCCTGGACAATGATTTTCCTGTGCTGGATGGAGACTAAAGGGAGAAATTTACGAAGCATCCGAAGGATGCCGAAACATTTCCCAGTAAGAGATGAAATATGCAGTCCGAAAGATAACTCATTGTCAATCATAACTCCCAAATTTTTGGCCTTCAAGGATGAGCTAGTGGGAAGGAACATATCCTGCGGCCACCAGGGTTTCCAATCAGGCTCAGAGGTACAACCAAAGAAGAGCAACTCCGACTTGTCGGAGTTGCACTTCAGTCCATGACGCCCAAACCACTCAAAAACAGCACTCAAACAGCCCCTAACCTGGGCATCGTCAAAAAGGCCATCCTTGTTGCTTACAAAGAGGAGCTGGGTGTCGTCAGCATAGGTGACAATCCGGGCGCCGAAAGACTCCACCGTCACCGCCAGGGGGGCCATAAAGATGTTAAAAAGGAGGGGGCTCAAGATGGAACCTTGGGGAAACCCCACTTCTAGTGGTGACATCTCGGCGGAGTAGGGAGGCGCCCAGATTGTCTGTCGGCGGTCGGCTAAGAAGGATTTAAGCCAATTCCACACCGTTCCCCGCAGACCAAAGTCCCAGAGTCTGGAAAGGAGAAGTGCGTGGGGAACGGTGTCGAAAGCCGCCGACAGGTCTAGCATAATCAGTACAACTTTTCTTCCAACATCCAACTCCTCCCTGATGGCATCTGTGACTTCAAGGAGCGCAGTCTCCGTGCTGAAATTTGCACGGAAGCCAGATTGAGTACTATGCAAGAGACCCTTTTCCTCGATGAAATTAGAAATAGATCTGTGAACAAACCTCTCAGTCACTTTCGCCAGAGCAGGGAGTAGGGAAATGGGTCTGTAATTGGCATGGACTGAAGGGTCGAGTGCTGGTTTTTTAATGAGTCAGAAAAGGGGGTGGTGATGAACAGAGTGTCTGAATTAAGCAGACCACTCTTACCCAGTCCAAAGATCAGGGCTTGATCCATCACCGTTATTTATCTCACTGCACCATCCCAGCTCAGAACCTGGCTATATGCAAATCAGTCTGTCCCTGGCCCAGTGCATCATGGGAACAGGGCAGACTAAACTACCAAGCCAATTCTTCACCAGAAAGGAGACAAGCTACCGGGGACCAGTTTCTGGCATTTCAGCCGTCTTCGGCCCGGCTTGCTTGAATCCTGATGGTGCAGTGAGAAAGGGACTCATGTCTGAGTATACCCTGCCACACCTATAGTGGCCAAAAACGATTCAGAAAAGGGGGTGGTGATGAACAGAGTGTCTGAATTAAGCAGACCACTCTTACCCAGTCCAAAGATCAGGGCTTGATCCATCACCGTTATTTATCTCACTGCACCATCCCAGCTCAGAACCTGGCTATATGCAAATCAGTCTGTCCCTGGCCCAGTGCATCATGGGAACAGGGCAGACTAAACTACCAAGCCAATTCTTCACCAGAAAGGAGACAAGCTACCGGGGACCGGTTTCTGGCATTTCAGCCGTCTTCGGCCCGGCTTGCTTGAATCCTGATGGTGCAGTGAGAAAGGGACTCATGTCTGAGTATACCCTGCCACACCTATAGTGGCCAAAAACGATTCAGAAAAGGGGGTGGTGATGAACAGAGTGTCTGAATTAAGCAGACCACTCTTACCCAGTCCAAAAGTCAGGGCTTGATCCATCACCGTTATTTATCTCACTGCACCATCCCAGCTCAGAACCTGGCTATATGCAAATCAGTCTGTCCCTGGCCCAGTGCATCATGGGAACAGGGCAGACTAAACTACCAAGCCAATTCTTCACCAGAAAGGAGACAAGCTACCGGGGACCGGTTTCTGGCATTTCAGCCGTCTTCGGCCCGGCTTGCTTGAATCCTGATGGTGCAGTGAGAAAGGGACTCATGTCTGAGTATACCCTGCCACACCTATAGTGGCCAAAAACGATTCAGAAAAGGGGGTGGTGATGAACAGAGTGTCTGAATTAAGCAGACCACTCTTACCCAGTCCAAAGATCAGGGCTTGATCCATCACCGTTATTTATCTCACTGCACCATCCCAGCTCAGAACCTGGCTATATGCAAATCAGTCTGTCCCTGGCCCAGTGCATCATGGGAACAGGGCAGACTAAACTACCAAGCCAATTCTTCACCAGAAAGGAGACAAGCTACCGGGGACCGGTTTCTGGCATTTCAGCCGTCTTCGGCCCGGCTTGCTTGAATCCTGATGGTGCAGTGAGAAAGGGACTCATGTCTGAGTATACCCTGCCACACCTATAGTGGCCAAAAACGATTCAGAAAAGGGGGTGGTGATGAGATCTGGAGGGGTGATACCAGGACAATCGTTTGGAAATATATTTGGGGCCTATACCATGTAGGGCCTTAAAAGTCGTGGTCAAAGTTTTAAACAAAATCCTTTTAGCAATAGGTAGCCAGTGTAGGGTTGAGAGAAGATCAGTGGCTCTGGCTTTTCTTGAAAGACCAAAGATGGCTCGGGCTGCAGAATTCTGGTCGATTTGTAGACGCCTAACCAGATATTTGGGAAGTCCCAGAAACAAAACATTCGCATAATCCAGCCTAGAGCCGGCCAGTGCCTGGACAATGATTTTCCTGTGCTGGATGGAGACTAAAGGGAGAAATTTACGAAGCATCCGAAGGATGCCGAAACATTTCCCAGTAAGAGATGAAATATGCAGTCCGAAAGATAACTCATTGTCAATCATAACTCCCAAATTTTTGGCCTTCAAGGATGAGCTAGTGGGAGGGAACATATCCTGCGGCCACCAGGGTTTCCAATCAGGCTCAGAGGTACAACCAAAGAAGAGCAACTCCGACTTGTCGGAGTTGCACTTCAGTCCATGACGCCCAAACCACTCAAAAACAGCGCTCAAACAGCCCCTAACCTGGGCATCGTCAAAAAGGCCATCCTTGTTGCTTACAAAGAGGAGCTGGGTGTCGTCAGCATAGGTGACAATACGGGCGCCGAAAGACTCCGCCGTCACCGCCAGGGGGGCCATAAAGATGTTAAAAAGGAGGGGGCTCAAGATGGAACCTTGGGGAATCCCCACTTCTAGTGGTGACATCTCGGCGGAGTAGGGAGGCGCCCAGATTGTCTGTCGGCGGTCGGCTAAGAAGGATTTAAGCCAATTCCACACCGTTCCCCGCAGACCAAAGTCCCAGAGTCAGGATAGGAGAAGTGCGTGGGGAACGGTGTCGAAAGCCGCCGACAGGTCTAGCATAATCAGTACAACTTTTCTTCCAACATCCAACTCCTCCCTGATGGCATCTGTGACTTCAAGGAGCGCAGTCTCCGTGCTGAAATTTGCACGGAAGCCAGATTGAGTACTATGCAAGAGACCCTTTTCCTCGATGAAATTAGAAATAGATCTGTGAACAAACCTCTCAGTCACTTTCGCCAGAGCAGGGAGTAGGGAAATGGGTCTGTAATTGGCATGGACTGAAGGGTCGAGTGCTGGTTTTTTAATGAGTGGCAGGATCATGGCGCTCTTCCAAGCCTTAGGAACTACCCCGGAAGAGAGCGACAGATTCAGGATGGGATTAACCAGGTCATTTAGAACAGGGGCCATATTTGCTAGACACTTGGCAGGGCAAGGATCCTGTGGAGATCCTGTGGAGATCCGGATTTAAGACTTCCCAAGATGTCAAGCTATGGTGTTGACATAGCTGTATCTGTCTGCCAAAAGAAAGTCTCTATAGAGCAGTACAGTTTCTTATAATGTCCCAGATATAGCATGGTAGGGACCCTGGGTAAATGATCAAAACCAACTGTGTTGTGGCCGTTGGCCATTTGGACCTTCTTACCGGGAAGGCACTCCTCGGAAAAATATGATCTACTCTACTAAACCTGAAAACCCTCAGAACCCTAACCCTCCCTAGTCCCCTAGGTGGTTGGTGGTGACCTTTTGTAAGAACTCTTCGTGGTCGGCTAGGCAGCAATGTAGGGTATTAAAATTTAAATAGGTGGGGGGGGCGTGGCTTGGCGGGCGAAGATGGCGGTCGCAGCTTAGTAGAGCTCCCGCCGGCCCAAACTTACTTTCATCACTTATCCTGGCCCCCGGGCCCGCAGGAGATTCCTAGCTATTGACACCGATCCAGGAGTGTGTCCTGCTATCTCCGGTGACGAGATCCCGCAACTTCGTCTCCACCGGGACCCTGAGGCGCCGATAGCGGTGTGCGGCCCAGCGACTGGCCGTGAGCCGCGGACCTCGATTTTGGAGACGCCGAGTGGCAACTGCCGGAGCGCTGCCGAGGGTGACGTCAGCGGTGCGGACCCCGGACGGCCCTGAAGCACTCGGACCCCGGGCCCGTGGGTGGTGCCCGGCGAGCGCTGTCGGTCCTGAGGTGGGCCCTGTCTTCTCCGGTGCCTGGATCTGGCGGCTCCATCCCCTCTGGGACCCTGAGAACATTTGTGGGTGACACGGCGTAGTGGGGGCCTGTCCGGTCCTATGAAGCCGGGGCCTCGAGTTTCGTGACGCCTGCCACAGTTTCCTACACGGTCACCAGACCCGACGTCCAGACGCGGGGCCAGAGGCCTCCTGTGCCCATTGTAGTGGACTTGCTGCCCAAGGCCTGCTGGACCTGCCGCGGGCGGCGCCCGCCTCGTCCAGTGTGAAGACCCGCTGTGTCCGTGAGCGGCCATGACCAGGGGTGGTGGAGGGGGCCCGCCCAAGCAGGGCCCCATGGACAAGTTTGCCGGGCCCAGTGGCGGCGCCGGGGCATCTGGCGGCGGAGGCGGATCGGGGCCGGACAACGCGACTATCCTGGCGGCCATTACCCAATCCCGGGACATGCTAGATGCCAAAATTGGGGCAGTGGGAGCGGACGTTACACTGCTTCGCCAGGACCTCCGGAACGCGGTGGCGCGGATCACTGAAACTGAATCTCACATCTCGGTGACTGAAACGGACATCGGCGCCCTAAAGAAAAGAATGGCAGAGGTGGAATGTGTCCAGAAGACTCTTGCGGCCCGTGTGGAAGATGCCGAAGGGCGCGCACGGAGAAACAACCTCCGTTTTATCGGCTTTCCGGAGCGGTGTGAGGAAGATGGCATGGAGCGGTTCCTGACCCACTGGCTGGAGAGCTGGGTCCCCGAGGGGACACTGTCGGCGTGCTTTGTGATTGAACGGGCACACAGGGCCTTGACTCAACGGCCGCCTGAGGGGGAGCGTCCTCGGCCGGTCATTGCCCGGCTGCTGAACTATCATGACCGCGATGCCATACTACGGGAGGCGAGGAACAAGGGTTCGCTTACTTATGAAAATCACACCATAATGATCTTCCCGGACTACACGAAAATGGTTCAGCAGCAGAGACAATCCTTTGTGGCCGCCAAGGCTAAATTGCGAGGCCTGAAGCTCCAATACTCTCTCCTGTACCCGGCCCGCTTGCGGGTGGTACACCAGTCCCGGACGCACTTCTTCGATACACCCGAGGAGGTATTCCGTTGGACCGACGAGACGGTGCGACTTCGGCCACATGCCCAGCCGGGGCTGGACCCTGGCGGGTCCCAAAGGTCATCACCGGAGCGGACGGACCGTCCTAACCGGAAGGGACGACATCGAAGGTCCAGATCTAAGAAAAGGTCAGCCTCCGCTAGTGCGACGCAGACGAACGGCGCTCTGGATTCTGAACACTCTGATGCTGGCAGTTGAACCCTGGTGGAGCCTGGACATTGGTGTTGCTTTATGCTGGAATGCATCAACTGGTGAGACTGTTCCTTATGACTCTATTCGTGCTTATCTCTATGCTCCTGAGACACTCTGAGGCTCTGGGTTGAGCCACTGCGGGGCTCGGGTGGCGGTTTCTATGGGCCTTAGACCCACACGAGTAGTGGGTGTTGTTGGGGGGGTGGTGTGTGTGTGCTAATGGGAGTGTTGGGATCCATTGGTATGGCGGGCCCTGGGTTCTCTGTTCTGGACCCGGGTCTCTCCATGCCGCGACAGATACTTCACTGTTTTCTGAGGTATTGGGGTTGGGGGTGTGGGGCGCAGGGGGGGGTTGCCTTGTTGTTGGCGTTTGGGGAAGTTCGGGCTTGGGGGGGCCTGGTGGGTGTTGGGGTGCTGAGTGTTCGGGCTGGGGGGGTGGGACCGCACGTGTATGTGGCTTTTGATTTTGTTGCTTTGTGGGGTGCGCCAGGGTGGGGCGGAGGGCCGGATACTGGACACTGTGTTGATAATGGCTGATAATACGACTTTGTCTCCCCCAAAGTCCCTGCGGGTTGTGACGTGGAATGTGAGGGGTGTTCTAGATAAAATCAAGCGTGGGGCTGTGCTGCGTTGGGGGAAAAGAGAGTTGGTGGATGTGCTGCTGCTTCAGGAGACCCACATGCTGGGCTCCAAGGCCCTTGGCCTCCAGAGGTTCGGATTTCGGCAAGTGTACCATGCGGGCTTCACGAGGGGCTCGCGGGGAGTGGCTGTCTTGGTGCACCGCAGGGTGGCTTATGTGCATGAAAAGCAATGGATTGATCCTCAGGGCCGGTATATTTTCATCAAAGGCCTGTTGGGTACCGAGCAGGTGGTTTTTGGTAGCGTATACGCCCCCCCCCTCTGCAGTGGGCCTTGTCTGAGCGGCTGTTCGCGCTGTGGGATGAGATCCCGGAGGTACTGACCATGGTGGGAGGCGATTGGAACGAGGTTATGGATGTGGGCCTGGATCGCCTGAGGCGGGTGCCTGATGTTTCGGATCCCCCCCCTGCTGCTGCTCCCACCAAATTGTGTGCGACTGTGAGTGGCCTGGGCTGGGTTGATGTGTGGCGACACTTTCATCCTGCTGCACGTGAATTCACATATGTGTCGGCGGTGCATGGGTCCTTTTCGAGACTAGATTATCTGTTCGTGCCGGGTGCCTGTCTGAGTCGAGTCAGAGATGCTATGGTACTCTCCAGAGGCCTGTCTGACCTTCCCCTGTCCTAGCTACTATGACCCTCCCCTCCACAAAACAGCTGTTTCGATGGCGGATGTCATCATGGCAGCTGCTGCGGCCTGAGTATGTGCATCACCTGCGCGAGGCGATCGATCACTTCTGGCGCGAGAACCTGGTGGGGGATGTGGACGTAATGGTGGTGTGGGAGGCGCTGAAACCTACGCTTCGGGGCATTGATATAGCTTGGTGCGTGGCTGCTCGGCGAAAACATCGGGAGGCCATTGTGACCGCCGCGGCCCGCGTGGAGGAGCTGGAGCAGCGTGGTCGGCTCGGGGGCGACAAAGGTATTGTGAGGCAGTTCCTGCAGGCCCAACAGTCATACGCCTCCGTCCTTTACGAGGAAGCCCGGCAGGCGTGGCTCGCCACGCGCAGCAGGGTGTATCAGTGGGGCGACAAGTCCTGTTCTATGCTGCATAGGTTATGCCAGGCGACCTTCCAGCCCCTGGTGTTGCCGGGCCTTACGGCGGTTGACGGCTCGGTCATGACCGACCCGGATTCGCTAGCGGCTAGTTTTGCCCGTTATTACGAGGCGCAATACGCTCCTCGTGATCACTTGGCGACGAGCGAGATATCCACGTATCTTGATGACCTGCTACCGCAGGCCATCCCCGATGAGACCAGGACCGCCCTGGATGCCCCACTTACGGCTGAGGAACTCGGGGAAGCCCTTGGTCAACTGAACACTGGTAAGGCGCCCGGCCCGAGTGGCTACCCAAGTGAGTTCTATAAAAAGTTTCACGTCCAGCTGGGGCCCCACTATCGCTGCGCCCTGGAGGCGGCACGGGTTCAGGGAGAGCTGCGACCAGATTGGCGTCATGCTGAAATTGTGGTCTTTTTGAAGCCGGGCAGGGCACCGGACAGGCACGACTCTTACAGGCCGATTTCCCTTCTTAACATCGAGGCCAAGATTCTGGCTAAGGCCTTGGCGAACCGCCTCTTGCCCCATATCGCTGATCTAGTCCACCCCGACCAGGCTGGATTCATGCCTCGCAGGGCCACCCGGCATAATATTCGCCGGGCGCAGGCAGCGGTGGATGTCATGGGTGCTAGAGATGAACAGGCGGCACTCCTCCTGGCGGACATGGACCGAGCCTTTGATTCGGTGAGTTGGGCATATCTGTTCGCACTGTTGGCCCGCCTCAACCTGGGGCCGGTTTTCTTGTCGTACGTTCGTCTCCTCTACACTAATGTAACGGCCTCGGTCCGTGTGGCCGGTGCTACCTCTGGGCGCTTCTGTATAGGTCGCGGTACTCGGCAGGGTTGCCCGCTGTCCCCATACCTGTTTGCCCTCGCCATGGAACCCCTGGCGTCGCGGATACGAGCAGATGCCCAGTTGCGTGGTTTCGTCTGGAATGAGGACCTGGTGGATAGGATTGCACTGTATGCAGATGACGTCCTCCTCTTCCTTACTGATCTACGGCGATCGGGTCCCCGGGTCCTAGAGATCATGCGGGCGTTCGGCGCGGTCTCGGGTCTTCATCTTAACCTGAATAAATCGACCCTGTGGGTGCTGGGTGGCGGAGTGGTGGCCGACCCCTGGGCTGCGGAGTTGCGAGTGGCGTCGGATGGCTTAAAATACCTGGGCGTTTTCCTCTCAGAGTCACGGGCGGTGGCCTGGGCACGTGGAGTCTTGCCGGTGTGGGAACGGGTCCAGGCTGATGTCAAGACTTGGTCCAGAATGCCGCTCACTATCTTTGGGAGATCGGCCATATTCAAGATGGTGGCGCTTCCGCGGCTCCTATACCAAATCCAGAATTTCCCACACCCCATTGGCCTGGAGTGGTTCCGTCAGGTTAATTCCGTGTTGGGCCGCTTCTTGTGGGGTGGCGGTGCGGCCAGAGTGGCCTTGAAGACGTGCTTTCTGTCCACATAAGCTTCCCAACTACTTGTCCTTAATGAATGGTGGTATGGGGATAGGGGCGATCCGGCTTATGCTCTGGAACGACTGCTCATGGGTGATCACACGCTCCACACCATTCTTTATTCAGCTCGCCTGCGCCGTGGGTTGCCATCGGTCACCGGGGTGGTCTTTGCGGTGTGGCGACAGTCACTACGCCGCATGGGATGGTGGGGCAGATTGACGGCTGAGACGCCGCTTTGGCATAACGGCCTGCTCCCGGAGCTGGCGGCCCTGGCCGGGTTTGAGGGTTGGGAAGCCATTGGGATTACACAACTGGGCCAGGTCATGTCCGGCACCACCCTCAGATCCTTCGAGGAGCTCCGCGCAGAGTTCCAAATGCCTCAGTCCCAGTTCTTCCGCTACCTCCAGCTGCGGCATGCCCTCACCCCGAGCATCGCCGGTCTCGACTCCTTGCCGGAGTTTAGCCCAGTCGAGGCTAAAGTGTTTATGGGGGACCTGGGGGACAGGAAGGTCTCCAGGATTTACCAGACACTTGTTATTCATTGCTCCTCCACCCTTCACTCCCTTCGGGAGGCGTGGGAGGTGGACGTGGGCCCCCTGGATGAGGACGATTGGAGGGAGGCGCTGGAATCCCCACGTGGCACCGCCATTGCGGTCCGGCTCCGGCTAATCCAATTCAAATACTTACATCGTGCTTATTATACGCGTGAACGGTTGTGGAAGGCTGGTTTGATTGCATCCCCAGAATGCCTGCGATGTGGGGCGGTGCCTGGCTCCTTGATGCACACAGTGTGGTCGTGTGGCCGGCTGACTGGGTTCTGGAGAGGTGTGTGGAGTTGCCTGGCTGAGGTCCTGGGCTGGGACCTTCCTCGTACCCACCGGCTGGGCCTACTGCATATTATGGAAGGGATTGGGGGCAATGTGTATAAGCGCCACCTGTTGCTCTTGGGGCTGGTCGTGGCCAAGCGGGACCTGGCCCGGGCGTGGAAGTCGGTGAGGGCTCCCCCTCTGTCTGCATGGAAGGCTGGGCTGGATTATTTTATGGGTCTGGAGAGGCCGATCTTTGAAGCAAGGGGCTGCCCGCGCAAACACTACAAAATCTGGAAGCGTTGGGCCGACTATCGTGGTCTGTCCTTGGACCCCCCGGCGGAGCAGGAGGAGGACATTTGATTACAGTGACAATTTTGGCCTGCTGCAGCGACGCCCTGGTGGCATTGCACCTGTCTTTATATTTTTATTTTCTCTGTTGCTTCTATGCACGTGTGGTAAGGGGGGTTGGGGGGGGTAGTCAGAGAGGGGGGGGTAGTGTTGTGGGTTAGGGTAGGTTGCTGGGGAGTTTCTATACTGAGCCTATTCTGAGTCTGCTCTATCACTTGCTGCCTATATAATTGCTGTATTGATATTGTTGTGGTGTTCTTGGTGTGTGGAGATGCCACATTCTTGATGCTCATTTGCTCAATAAAATTGGTTGTGAAAAAAAAAAAATTTAAATAGGTGCATGTCTCTGATCGAAGGGGGGGCACACCGCTAGGGGCAGGCCCTTTGTGAGGAAGGTGACTAAGGGACCCCATTTAAATTCGAACCCCTTGTAGTCATCGCGGAATAACTCCGCCATCCGCTCCTAGCAGAAGATTTTCCATAGCTGTGAGTGCCAGGTAGAGAGGGATGGAGCATTCTTCTTCTTCTTCTTCTTCTTCTTCTTCTTCTTCCAGGCTGTTGCAATAGTTATCTCCACTACATAATGGCTTTATCAGCCCTGGTTTGGTGTTCGAGGGAGGGAACTCAAAGACCCAGAAGGATACCCTCCATAGTGGTCGGTATAGGGTATCCTCGTATAGTTTTAATTTGGGCCAGGATTTCTTCCCAGAAGGGACGGATGGCGCAACAGTCTCACCAGATATGTTGGAAGTCCCCCAGTAGCACACATCCCCTCCAACACCAGTCAGTCCTGTTCGGGAAAATATTTTTGAGTTTGGAGGGAACTAAATACCAGTCCATCATTGTTTTAAGGTGTGCTTCTCTGAGTTCTAAGGAGTGATTGAACTTTGATACGTCAGACCATAGTGCCGTCCATTCTCTATCGTGAATATCAGGCTGCACTATCCCCTCCCACATAAACATGTAACGTGGTTTGGCGACGTGTGTGTTGGAGAGCAAGTCATTATAAAGGAAAGATATCACGCCTCTCATGGAGCCCACTGTTCTAACGTATTTCTCAAACATATTTTTTTCCCTTATAGCTTGTTCTCTTGTTTGAGGGGTGAGTGCCCAGTGTCAGAGTTTAAGGTAGTGAAAGTGTTCTTATGGTTTTAGGTGGAAATCCCTTCTGCAGCTATCAAAAGTGAGGATGTCGTGGTTGTGGAACAGGTGATCGAGCATCAGGCAGCCTCCTTCTCTCCACGTGGTGAATGGGCCGTCATAGAGAGCTTACGGAAATGCTGGGTTAAAATGGATCAGGGTGTATGGGGAGGGAAACGTGGTCCACCTCTCGCCCCCGACACAGATTCCCAAACCCTCAGAACGGTGCGGTAGGGGTGCTAATGTACGCGTTCACTGGTGGTCTTTCTTGGCCTTTCAAATTAGGTCCGATATTGTCCTCCCTGCCACTCCCCTATCCATATGGAGCCAGTGCTTCCTGGATTCCTTTTTAAACCATTCCGTCACGATTCGCAGTTGGGTCGCTTTGTAATGTAGCCCAATGTCTGGTAATCCCACTCCTCCCTTAGCTCTAGGGTGCCGCAGAATGTCCCGTTGCCATATGAACTGTATAAATAACGATTTAATTTTAGGGAGAAAGGTGGCGTCCAAATCGATAGGTAGGGCTTGAAATAGAATAATAATTTGGGCAGTAGTTTCATCTAAATCGCATGAATGTGGCCAAGCCACAATATGAACAGGGGCTTCCATCATTGAAAATATTTTTCAATTTGACGGAGAGCCGCCGGAAAGTTGGCTTTGTAAAGCCCCTCTACCTATGGGGTTAATTGAATTCCTAAATACTGCAGAGAGTGGCCAGTCCACTGTAAGGGGTCCAAGCCTGTAGGGCTTGTGCTTCACCGGTTGGTAAAGTGAGGTTAAGAATATAGGACTTATCAAGATTAGTCTTAAAGCCGGCTACTAACTCTAACTTGGCTAGTTCAGTTTATAGTGCTGGAAGGGATCGGGCTGGATCAGCAAGTGAGGGAGTACATCTCTTAATGTGTAATGTAGCTTGTTCTGGTCTCTCCATATGAGGCCCAGGAGAAAATCAATGCCTTGTTCAGTGTGAAGAATCTCTGTGATACTCCCCTCAACCATACACTACAACAGTAATAACAAGACATTTGTGAGGGTTAATCCATGGGCAGTGGCCAGCCACTGTCCAGGCAGTACTTTACGTTGCCGCACTCCTCTTAAAGTCAGTCAAAAGATCTTGTATAGCGCACATATCACCGCTAGGTCTCAGGGCGTTTGCAGATCCTTCAACTGGCTGGGTCATAACTCATTTCACTTGGAGAACAGCCATGTTTTTAATTCACTACAAAACCGTTGATTATCTGGGATGGACGCAAGATGGAACGGAAGCTGATTTTAAGCATACAGGGCGAGATAAGAGAAGGATCGACCACCGTTGAGTACAGAGTGAACACACAGGGTAAGTAAAAGGAGCTTCGAACTGGATCTAAGATTTCTTACTGGTTGATATTTTTTCTATTTTTTCTCAAGATACCCAGGACCGGTGCCATGAAAGGTTCTATGTGTGAGGCTTAGAATTTTATACTGCCCTCTCTTCCTAATTGGAAGCCAATGGAGAGAGTCAAATTGGGGGCGGATGGCGACCTGGGAGGCAGATCCAGAATTAATCGGGCTGCCGTATTCTGCAGATTCTGTAATTTGGAAAAGAGATCTTCGTTTATAGAGGCCAAGATGGCGTTTCCATAATCCATGCGGCTGACAATAAGGCCCTGCACCAGTGGATTTCAGGTTTCAATAGGTAGCCATTTATAGATTTTTCGTAATTTCCGTAAAATGGCATAGCAGGTGCCCAGTACACGTTTCACATGTGCTTTCATGGAAAGTTTGTTATCGATGGTAATTCCCAAGGTGCAGACGGTTTGTTTTGGGGATGGACAAAGGCCGAGTGTCTGGGGCCACCAGCTGCTTGACCAGTGATCTTCGGCCTTGCAAAACAGAATGATCTTGGTTTTGCTGTTATTTAACTGCAATTTATTTTGGCCCATCCAGTTGTCAATGTGGGTCATACCGTTTTTAAATCGGATCATGGTGTCAGTTAGGTCTTACTAGCCAGCAAATGATTTTAATTTGTTTAAGGTCAGAACATCCTTTCGTTTCATGTTTTCTCCAGCTTCCTCCTCTCAAGGCTTGGCCTCCAGGTCCCACAGAGCCACTCCCAGGCAAAGACCAAACCTCAGGTCTTGGCAGAGGTTAAGAAGAACTGGTTACACTGATGGAGGGTTGCTGCACTCTGGTGAGGTGGAAGGATTTCCCACCATTGTTACAAATGGACTCAAATCACTACCCTTGAATTAATACTCTGTTTTGCACAATGGCTATGGTGTATAACTTCAAACCAAACAGGTGGGTCACTGTTCCTGTATGGACACTCTTCCACAGAAAGGGCGAGAGAGAAGAGACTAGGTCTAAACCTTACAAGATGGAGACAATCACAGACATTGTCTCTTGTTGCCCTCACACATCCCAAGGGATGTCATGCTTCATGATTGGGTGTTGCTCCTCGTAGGGCCAGTGCTGCAATGCCCTACGGGTCCCCGAAGGGTTGCTTTGGCAGAGATCTTTTAGTAACACTGTATGATGAGTGTGGGTGTGAGATTTTCAGTGAGAAAGAGGGTTCTTGAGAGAGAGTGAGTGAATGACTGACTAAAACTGGTTAGGGGATTCCGAAAAAGGCTCTTTAATGGGTAGGTTCCCCTGACAGGTTAAAAAAAACTTGGGTTATTTGTTACTGGCTAGGCGATAATGTGCCTCAGTAACTCTTCGGTCGGCATGTTTCGCGCCCTCTTTCTCACTGAAAATCTCACACACTCACTCATCATGCAGCGTTACTAAAAGATCTCCACCAAAGCGTCCCTTCGGGGAACCCGTAAGGCATTGCAGCGCCGACCCGACTAGGAGCCACGCCCAATGATGAAGCATTGCATTCCTTGGGATGTGTGAGGGCAACAAGAGACAAGACCTGTGATTGCCTCTATCTTGTGAGATTGAGACCTTGTCTCTTTTCTCTCTCTCTCTTTCTGTGGACAACAAGAGTGTCCATATAGGAATAGTGACCCACCAGTTTGGTTCTATATTACTACATGGAGCACGGGTACTGGGCCTCAACTAGCTCCTAGTCCCCCCTCTATTTTGATTTATATGGTGTATAACTTTCACAACCGCCCATTTTCAGGCCTCCTCTGCACCAGCCTGTTAGAGGAACAGTAAAGCTGGTCCCTACCTCAACATCTTCCAGGAGGTCATGCACTAGAGCACAGTACAAGAGAAAATAGGTATGGTTCTGCTATTTGGCTTTTGCCAAAGAACATCAAAGATTATCAGAAGGAGTGGGACATTCAATCTCCTTTTGAGCGGAGGAGGTTATGTCCTCTGTAGACATTTTATCGAATTGTGAACATCTATAATGTTACTGATAGCCCATCGGTGTCTGCAGGAATTGGCCTAGGGAATCCTTCTCCAACAAGTTTGTTGCACTCCATCTGACAGTCCTAATTAAAATGTTTCCTCTATAGTGCAATGCGATTTCAATCTGTTCTTAGCCAGTCGAGCAGAAACTCTACATGGTCATATTCACAATGAGGCTGCTCTCTCAAAAAAAAGTTTCTAGTCGCTATAACGTCTACCATGCACTTTAGCTAGTTTCAGGTCCTCGGTCTAATTATACTACACTGTGTTCGTCTGCAAATATGGTGTTGAAGACTCACTTCACTTTCATTCCCATGGTGTTGGCTGTGTTTTACCTGAGCAAAGTTTTATCCCATACCTTTTTTTTCTATGCCAACAGTCTTTCACTGCTGAGGCTGTGCTGCTCAGTCAACACTTTATGCTTACACTGACAGAACAAGACTTTATTATTT
The DNA here is from genome assembly GCF_964263255.1 of Lissotriton vulgaris. Classification (NCBI taxonomy): domain Eukaryota; kingdom Metazoa; phylum Chordata; class Amphibia; order Caudata; family Salamandridae; genus Lissotriton; species Lissotriton vulgaris. The sequence goes on along the minus strand of NC_141690.1, from coordinate 212,537,817 downwards.
GGAGACCCTGGCAGAGCTATTGATCAATCAAACTATCTATCGTCTGTTCTTGGTGGCATAAGCCGTTGTGCATCAACCACTGTTGGAGAAAATTCTAGGACTGAAGGGTGTGTGCTGGATAGCTTCCGGAATCATTAAGTTCTTAACGTTCCTCCTGAAGCAATACACACGTTGGTCATCAGTTTTGTGCAGTCTGTTTTTTCTTGGCTTAAAACTGGCCAATGCTGCCTATTTGTCCTCGTTTGTACGCTCTATTCTGTGAAAACGTACCTGCAAGTTGAGAAAGGGTCAGGAGTGACTTTTATACTCTTAGTCCTTAAGTCCTCCAACTAACTTCTCAGCTACATGATGAATAAAAACACTGATTGCCTCCTTTTTAAAAAAAAAGAATATATAACTAGCATAGTTGCACACCTAAGCTGGAAAGGAACAATTTTTGCGTTAATCGTCAAATATTATGCAGAGCTCTGAAACCCAGAGACCAGTTTATACATTTTACAATGCGAAAGTTGTGTTGACTTTTAAGAGAGATAATTTACAAAAGAACATAGGAATATACAACAAAGACCCCCCCATGCACTGTCATTGCACCGTATCTCATGCAATCCCTCCACTTCCACTGTATCATTGACTAATCCCCCTGCACCATTGATATCCTGCACCACATTCTGGCACCCTATTCCTGAATCGTCTCATCTTCAGTAGAAACAGGTTCCAGGGGAAGACCTCTACACTCCGCCCACCTTTTTCATATCTTTACATGCTTTTGTGGGCACCCTGTGCCTTAAAGATAGGGAGCTCCATCCCCATGTTAAAGTCCAGCCCGTTCTTCCATGCTGTTAAAGGGGGCGACGCTTTTGCCTTCCAATTCCGTGCAATGTCTTCTTTAATTTATTCTGCATTATTAATGGGAAGAGCCTATGAACTTGTAGTAACAGTCATCCCAAAGGTAACAATGTCCATTACAGCAATAGGAGCATAAAAACAATGTATATGTTTAGTGTATGGTTGGGCAGTGTACAAAAAATGCAAACCATCACGTGGGCATGAATAAGAAATATAATGGTCATTGATTTATCATAAATGTGTATGCTGCGTAACCGTGTTCGAGGCATATGAGCTGCAGATCTCCCACTTAGCATTAGATCGCCATCTGGTGTTGGGCTCGGATGATTGCATGTTGCTGTCGTCTTGGAAGAAGTCTTTGTAGTCACAAGATAGGTGACTCCTTGCTTGGACGATAGTGCGCATGGGCTTCGACTCCATCCTTAGATTGTTTTTTTCAGTCACTGGGTTCGGATGTAACTTTTCCGCTCCGGTTTGAAATCTACTTTCTAAAGTCGTTCAATGCGAAAAAACGTAATTTAAAAACTCTTCAGACTAACTTTTAAACATCTCGACCTTCAACTCGATTTCAACAGCTTGATTCCGGTTGTTGACACGGGCCGTTGGGCCTATCTACGCCATTCAAGAAATGCCCCCAGTGTGGAGCACAATTTCCACACAGTGACCATCATAAGGTCTGCAACCTGTGCTTATCACCGGAACACAAGTCTACCTGTTCAGCCTGCGCATCCTTTCAATCAAAGAAGACACATCATGCAGAGATCAGCTCCAGAACCAGTGGACATCTTCGACGAAGGCCCAGATGTCCCAGAAGAAGATTCCGAAGATCTCGAAATCGTATCTGAGGCAGATGACTCTGATGAGTCCATCACTCCGGGTCAACGAGTGAGTACTACTGCACCTACCCCAACCCCCCCCATCGAAATCGAAGGCAATGGTCAACACTAGTCTAGCCTAGTCGCGACCGGAAACATAGTTGCGGTTCCCCACCTTCAAGCCCGGCTCCGAAGAAAATCGAAAAGCCTTCCAGTAGCTCGGGACCAAGCAAACAGCACGTGCCGATCCCACCAGCGCCGTCGGCGCCGAAACCGAAAGAAGTCCCGGCTCCGAAACCAGTGCCGACACCGTCGACTTCGAAAGATAAATCGGGCCCACAAACTCCCAAGTCCATAGACAAGCTGGTTTCGGACGCTTCCATACCAAAGAAACCAGCTTTGGCTCCGAAACCAAGATCCTCAGAGCCAAAACCTACGCCAAAGGACACTATCACGCCTCCTAAGGCTAAGGACAAAAACAAACGACAACCCCGCTCTGAACCGAAAAAATCGGCGCCGAAAGCGGTTCCTCCGGAAGAGGAGCTTTTTCATCCTGATTCCAAGCAGAAAAAGATCTATATTGATCCAGACAAAGGACATGTCACCACTGCACCATATAGAAAGAAGACGTTCGACACAGCACCTATTCCTTCAGTGCCTGTGAAGAAGGACTCTGCCACATTGCCTATGCACGCTTCTTCTCCTATACTTCCATCTAACCCACCTCCTCTCCCTAAAGCTATTACACCTCAAAATTCTCCACCTCATAATTCTCCTCCTCATACACCTCCTCATAACGATGATGATGATGACATACTTACCCAAATGACCCACCTGATTGGGATTACTCTGTCCCACAAGACATACCGAACATCCCAGATCCACACACATACCCCTCAAAACCATGTCCTCTAGAAGATAGTATTGGTTTTCGACACTTAATTAATAGAGCTGCCATCTATCATGGTGCCACAATGCACTCAGATGAGGCAGAACAGGATTTTTTATTAGATACTTTTGAACAGTCCCAAAAGTCAGTACAAATATTACCCATGATTAAAGGGGTCATTAAGCATGCCACCAAAGTGTTTAACGATCCTGTATGTGCTAAGATTCTAAACCCCAGAATAGAAAAGAAGTATAGGCATGCCTCTGGAGATCCTCAATCAATCAATCAATCAATCAAGGCATTTATATAGCGCACTATTCACCCGGAGGGTCTCAAGGCGCTAGGGGAGGGGGGGTCCGCTACTGCTCGAACAGCCAGGTCTTGAGCTGTTTCCTGAAGGCAAGGTGGTCCTGGGTCAGGCGGAGGTGGGTCGGGAGGGAGTTCCAAGTCTTGGTGGCCAGGTAGGAGAAGGACCTTCCTCCTGTGGTGGCTTTTCGGATCCGGGGGACGGCGGCGAGGGCGTGGCTGGTCGATCGAAGCTGGCGTGTGGGAGCGTAGAAGTGGAGGCGGCTGTTGAGGTATGCCGGTCCTTGGTTGTGCAGGGCTTTGTGTGCGTGGGTGAGGAGACGGAAGGTGATTCTCTTGTTGACCGGGAGCTAGTGCAGATCTCTCAGGTGTCCGGAGATGTGGCTGCGACGGGGGATGTCCAGGATGAGTCGTGCTGAGGCGTTCTGGATCCGCTCGAGTCTCTTCTGGAGTTTGGTGGTGGTTCCGGCGTAGAGGGAGTTGCCGTAGTCCAGTCGGCTGGTGACGAGGGCCTGGGTGACCGTCTTCCTGGTCTCGGTGGGGATCCACCGGAAGCTCTTACGTAGCATGCGCAGGATGTTGAAGCACGATGAGGAGACGGCGTTGACTTGTCTGGTCATGGAGAGGGAGGAGTCCAGGATGAAGCCCAGGTTGCGTGCGTGGTCTGTTGGTTTGGATGCGCCTCCCAGGGCAGGGGCCACCAGGAGTATGTCATCGGCGGAGGCTGAGGATCCCAGGATGAGGACTTCCGTCTTGTCCGAGTTCAGTTTCAGGCGGCTGTTCATCATCCACTTGGCTACTTCCGTCATCCCTTCGTGTAGGTTGGCTCTGGCGGTTGCGGGGTCGTTGGTGAGGGAGAGGATCCGCTGGGTGTCGTCGGCGTAGGAGATGATGTTGAGGTTGTGTTGGCGTGCGATGGCTGCGAGGGGGCTCATGTAGACGTTGAAGAGGGTTGGGCTGAGCGAGGAGCCTTGAGGAACGCCGCAGATGACTTCGGTGGCTTCTGATCTGAACGGGGGAGGCGGACTCTCTGTGTCCTTCCGGCGAGGAACGAGATGATCCATTCCAGTGCCCTCTCCTGGATTCCGACGTTTCTGAGGCGCTGCACTAGGGTGCGGTGGCAGACAGTGTCGAAGGCCGCGAAGAGGTCTAGGAGGATGAGGGACGCTGTTTCTCCGTTGTCGAGCAGGGCTCGGATGTCATCGGTGGCTGCGATCAGGGCGGTCTCGGTGCTGTGGTTGGCCCGGAAACCAGACTGAGAGAGGTCGAGGGATCCGTTCGACTCGAGGAAGGCGGCCAGTTGCTTGTTGACGGTCTTTTCGATGGCTTTTGCTGCAAACGGGAGCAGCGAGATGGGGCGGTAGTTCTTGAGGTCGGTGGGGTCGGCGGATGGCTTCTTTAGTAGGGCGCTGAGTTCGGCGTGCTTCCAGCTCTCCGGGAAGGTAGCGGTGTCGAAGGAGGAGTTGATGATGTCCCGCAGGTGGGGTGCGATGACAGCGTCGGCCTTGTTGAAGACGTGGTGAGGGCAGGGGTCGGTCGGAGATCCGGAGTGGATCGAGTTCATCTTGCGGATGGTGTCTTCGGTGCTGATCGGGGTCCAGGCGCGGAGGGAGGTGGTGGGGGGCGGTGGTTCAGTCGTGGCGTGCGTCGGTTGGGTGCTGAAGCTGTTGTGTATGTCCGCGATCTTGTTGTGGAAGTTGGAGGCCAGGGAGTTGCAGAGGTCTTGTGAAGGGGTGATGTCGTTGTTTCCGGCGTAGGGGTTGGAGAGCTCTTTGACGATGTTGAAGAGTTCCTTGCTGTTGTGTGCGTTGTTGTCCAGTCGTTCCTTGAATGCACACTTCTTGGTGGCGTGGATCAGTTGGTGGTGTTTTCGGGTGGCGAGCTTGAGGGCAGCCATGTTGTTCGGTGATGGGTCTCTGCGCCAGGCTTTCTCGAGGTCTCGGCAGTTCTTCTTGGAGCTCTTGAGTTCGTCGGTGAACCATGGGGCTTTCTTGCTGCCGGGTCTGCTAGGCAGGGTCTTCAGAGGGGCGAGGTCGTCTGCGCAGTCGCTGATCCACTTTGCGAGGTTGGTGGCCGCCTGGCTTGGGTTCGTTGTGCTGGTGGGAGGGTTCAAGCTCAGGGAAGTCGCAAGCTGGTCGGCTGTGATCTTGTTCCAGCTTCTGCGTGCAACCTGTTGCTGGTGTTGGTGGATCGTGGTTCTTCTGAAGCTGAAGTGGATGCAGCTGTGGTCCGTCCTGTGGAGTCCGGTGGCGTGGCTGAAGGTGATGTCCTTGCTGGATGAGAACACGGGGTCGAGTGTGTGTCCGGCGTAGTGGGTGGGGGTGGTCACCAGCTGCTTGAGACCGAGGTTGGCGAGGTTGTCCAGCAGGGTGGTGGTGTTGCGGTCGTTGTTGTTCTCCAGGTGGAAGTTGAGGTCCCCGAGGAGGATGTAGTCAGCAGAGGGGAGGGCGTGCGGGCTGATGAAGTCGGCGATGTCTTCGCTGAATTGTGTGCGTGGTCCCGGGGGTCTGTAGATGGGGGTGCCTCTGAGGGTGGTCTTGGGGTTGATGTGGATCTGGAAGTGCAGGTGTTCGGCGGGTGCGAGGGTGTCGTCGGAGTTGGTCTTGATGCGGATGGTGTTCCTGTGGATGATGGCGATGCCTCCTCCTGTCTGGTTGACGCTGTCCCTCCGGATGATCTTGTAGCCGACCGGGATGGCGATGGCGATGTCGGGCGCTGAGGAAGCGTTCATCCAGGTTTCTGTGAGGAAGGCGACGTCTGGGGCTGTGGTGTCGAGCAGGTTCCAGAGCTCGACGGCGTGTCTGTGGATGGAGCGGGTGTTGAGCAGGATGCACTTGAGGTGGTTGCTGCTGTGGCTTGGCTGGATCGATGCAGGTGTAGTGCAGGTCCGGATGCAGGTGAACTTGCAGGAATGGCAGCAGAAGGGTCCGTGGGTGCGTCTCGGGGTGGCCCGGTAGCAGCCCGGGATTCGACAGGCGTTGAGTGCGTAGAGTTCGGTGGAGTCGTAGGTCCGGCGGGCGGGTTGGGGTCTGCGGGAACCAGGGGTCCTGGCACTGGGCGCGGTCCAGGTGCGGACGGGCGCAGACTGGCTTACCTTTGGCGCACCTTAGGCGCTCAATCGGTGCTCTCGCTGCGCGCTTCCACTGCGCGGTCGCTCTGGGGGCGTCATAAGAGAGGAGCCGGGAGGGCGGGTCAGCTGGGTGGCGGGAGCGGGCGCCAATGGGCAGGGGGGGGGCGGAGACGCCGGAGGGCAGTCGCGGGAAGGGAGGACCGGGGGCGGCTCAGCGGTGGCTGGGTCGTCCGGCGGCTGGGCAGGGGGCACACAGGGGGGTACAGAAGGCAAAAGGAGGGGAGAGGGGAGCACAAAAGTCAAGCACACAGGGCAACAGAGACAGGCTAAACAAACGGCGGAGTGCAGAGGGGTAGGCAAAAGTTAGGACAACAGGCGAGCGGCAACAGGGGAGACACAGGGGAAACAGGCGGCGAGCTGCAGGGCAAGGAAGGCAGCAGCAGGAGTGCACTGTCAGCAGGGCAGGATGCTGGCAGGAGCGGGCAGGAGCGGCGGTGTGGGGGCGACCTCGACTGGAACAGGCTCAGCGGTCGCATCCTGCCTACATTAAGGGACAGCTACCCTTAGATTCTCCAGTCGTTTCCAATGCTAGAAAGCGCACTAACTCCCAAACCTCAGGAGAAGCGCCATCTCCTGATAAAGAGTCTAAACTGCTAGACGCTTCAGGTAAAAGAATAGCTGCCCAAGCAGGCAACACCTGGCGCATAGCTAAAACACAAGCACTGCTTTCAAGATATGACAGAGGCCATTACGACCAGTTCGAAACACTATTACAACATTTGCTTGACCAATATAAGACACAAGCAAATGATCTAATCCAAGAGGGGAAGCTAATCTCAAATGCATCAATCAAATGTGCACTTGATGAAGCAGACACTGCCTCTCGAGCAATACATACCAGTGTCCTTCTTAGACGCCACACATGGCTATGCATCGCTGGTTTTAAACAAGAGGTCCAGACTACTATCCTTAATCAGCCATGTAACCAAGAACAGCTTTTTGGGCCGGCTGTGGACACTGCACTAGAAAAGATGAAAAAAGACTCTGAGACTGCCAAATCTATGGGAGCTTTACAGTCCCCACAAATACAAGGCTCCTTTCGTCGCTCCTTTTACAGAGGAGCCTCTAAACAAATGGGAGCAGGCAACTCATCTTCCTTTAAAGCCAATACACAAACACCTCCAACAGAGGATATTTTAGAGGCGGACACAGAGGAAACAGCAATAAAGGAAGAGGTTGAGGTAACAACACCAATCGTACCTCTCCCAGCACAAAACAGTGACTTCCTTCCGCTCCCTCAACAACATTGCACTCCTGTCTGGTATTCCATCACAACAGACAAGTGGGTGAGACAAATTATCCACTTTGGTTACTGCCTAGAACTTACAGCTACCCCTCCACATATACCACCCAGACAGCGTCCCATGTCCACAGAACATCTTACGCTACAAAAAAAAGAGGTTTCTCATTGCTTCAAAAACACGCAATCGAGATAGTTCCCTTACAACATCAAGGAATAGGGGTTTACTCGCTGTACTTTCTAATACCCAAGAAGGACGGGACACTAAGACCAATTTTCGATCTCAGGCCCCTCAACCTATATATACACTCAGATCATTTTCACATGATCACTTTACAACAAGTGCTCCCACTGTTAGAACAAGGCAATTTCCCTGCCACACTAGATCTCAAGGATGCCTACTTCCACATTCCCATACATCCTTCTCACAGGAAGTATCTAAGGTTTGTACTAGACTGACAACACTACCAGTTCAAAGTCCTTCCATTCGGGGTGACAACTGCACCCAGAGTGTTCACAAAGTGCCTTGCTGTAGTAGCAGCACATCTCAGAAGACAACAAATCCATGTCTTCCCATATCTAGACGACTGGCTAATAAAAGCCAGGTCATTCAATAAGTGTGTTCAACACACTCATCAAACCATTCAAACATTACACAACTTGGGGTTCACGATCAACTACACCAAGTCGCATCTACAGCCCTCTCATATACACCAATATCTGTGGGCTACAATAAACATGTCCACAGCTCTAGCTTATCCCAGTACAGCCATGATAACGAGCATTCAAGCCTTAGTCACAAAATTTCAAGACCAACACTCTCTCCCAGTCAGAGTGTTCATGCAACTTATAGGCATGATGGCATTTAGCATTTTTATTGTACCATATGCAAGACTTCAAATGCGTCCATTACAAGAATGTCTAGCACATCAGTGGAATCAGGCTCAAGGACAACTTACGGATCTGGTGTTGGTGGACAGCCCCACACATCGCTCTCTGCAGTGGTGGAACACCAAAAACTTGTCCAGAGGGTGGCCGTTCTCTAACCTGTTCCACAGATAGTACTTACAACAGACGCATCTCTCACAGGATGGGGAGCCCATCTCCTACACCATACAACTCAGGGAAGATGGACCACTCAACAAAAGTGCTCCACATCAATCACCTGGAGCTTCTAGCAATATTCCTAGCACTAAAATCGTTTCAAGAACATGTACAGAACAAAGCTGTCTTGATCCAGACGGACAACATGCCAGCCATGTACTACATACAAAAACAAGGAGGCACACATGCTCCGCCACTGTCCCAGCTTGCACAACACATTTGGAGATGGGCCATTCCACAAAAAATATATCTACTAGCCGAACACCTTCCAAGAGTTCACAATCAGATTGCAGATCTATTACGTCAACAGACACAACAGTTTCACGAATGGGAACTACATCCACAAGTTCTTCTACCATTTTTCCACAAGTGGGGCCAACCAGACCTAGATCTGTTCGCACACACGAAAACGCAAAATGCCCAACCTTGGCCCACAGGTTTCCACACCCATTGTTCAAGGGCAATGCAATATGGATGAACTGGTCAGGGAGATTTGCGTGCGCTTTTCCGCCACTCCCACTACTCCCTCTAGTGGTACGCAAGCTCCGACAACAGTCTCTCAAACTAATATTAGTAGCTCCCACATGGGCACGCCAACCATGGTTCACAACGCTGCTAGAACTCTCACTAGTTCCACACAAAAAACTGTGCCTGTCCCCATCCCTGCTAACGCAGAACCATGGAGAGATCAGGCATCCAGATCCAAGTCAACTGAATATGGCGATCTGGCTACTAAAGTCTTAGTTTGGTTACCTTAACCTGCCACCAGACTGTAGGAACATCATTAAAGAATCCAGACGACCCACTACTAGAGCTTGCTATGCTGCAAAATGGAAAAGGTTTGCCATTTACCGCACTAATAATCATATTGATCCACTAGATGCTTCCATCCAGAATATCATTTGCTATCTACTGCATTTACAAAGATGTAATCAAGCATACTCATCTATACGTTTACATCTTGCAGCACTTGCTGCGAACTTACAAAACAGACAACACTTGTCACAATTTAGAGTCCCTAGAGTAAGCTTTTATGGATGGACTAAAGAGGATAATTCCTCCTAGGTTACCAGTGTGGAACCTTAATATTGTTCTTACCAGGCTCATGGGACCCCCATTTGAATCTTTACACACATGTGAACTACAATTCCTCACATGGAAAACAGCTTCCCTAGTGGCCATTACCTCTCTTAGAAGAGTAAGTGAAATTCAAGCTTTCACTATACAGGAACCATTTTTACAATTACATCGTAACAAAGTGGTCCTCCGAACAAATCCAAAATTCCTTCCTTAGGTAATCACTCCATTTCATCTTAATCAGTGGAATCGCCAGTGTTTTTTCAAAACCCAGACTCTGTAGCAGAAAGAGCTTTACATACCCTAGACGTGAAAGAGCCCTTCTTTATTACATTGACAGAACTAAATCCTTTCGCAAAACAAAACAATTGTTTGTAGCTTTCTCTCCATCACATTAAGGCAATCCCATCTCTAAATCTGGTATTGCAAGGTGGATTGTAAAATGTATCCAAATATGCTATCAGAAAGCAAAACGCACATTATCATTTACTCCTAGAGCGCATTCCACACGCAAACTTAGGAGCCTCTATGGCTTTTTTAGGGAACATTCCCCTAGAAGACATCTGTATGGCAGCAACATGGTCTACAACACACACTTCACAAAACACTATTGTGTTGATGTGCAAGCCAAGCAGCAAGCTGTTGTAGGCTAAGCTGTCCTCAAAACTCTTTTAAACTATTGCAACAGATGCAGGTGACCACCGCTATGGGAGACACTGCTGTATAGTCTATGCTAAGTGTGAGATCTGCAGCTCATATGCCTCGAACGGAAAATGCTACTTACCAGTATGCATCTGTTCTTGGCATGCAGAGCCGCAGATTCCCACACGCCTCTCCGGTACCTGTATCTGTTCCAGTTGTATCTTAATTAGATATACCCACAGACATCTTTTTTCATTCTACTAACTCCATTTCCCATCCTGGCGAAAAACAATCTAAGGATGGAGGCGATGCTCATGCGCACTATCGTCAAAGGGAGGAGTCACCTATCTCGTGACTACAAAGACTTCTTCCAAGACGACAACAAAAAGCAATCATCCGAGTCCATCACCAGATGGCGATATAATGCTAAGTGTGAGAATCTGCAGTTCTACATGCCAAGAACAGATGCATGCTGGTAAGTAGCATTTTCCTTTCTACACAGTACTGAATCCGACAGTAGGCTGAATAGTCAGCTCCTCTATGTACACACTTTCCATTAGTAATTAGTGCAAATACTCTTTAACATCTTATCTTGTCTGCTTCTTATCATGGTGCAGGGGATTCAAACATCTTCTGGTTCAGCTGATTGGATTTAAAAAGAAAAATAAGGACAGTGTTATGATAGTAAGTGCCTCTGATGAAAGACAGTTTACTACTTACGGTAGATTGGACCCTGGCTGATTTACTCTGATTGATTGCCATGGTGTTGCACTGTTAATCTTCAGAATCTTTTCATCCTTAGATTTGCTTCTGAACACCGCTTCTGGGCACCCAGTCAGGAAGATGAAGAAATGGAGAATGAAGACCTGGCAGCAATGTCAAAAACACGATACATTACTTTTGCTGGCAAATTTGAACCTGTAAAACACAAGTGCATGGCACCTATGCCAAATGGTACTCTTTGCCAAAGACAGGACCGATTGAAGGTCAGGATATGCTAAGCTGCATCGAAATTATATCCTCAGTGGTAAATTGTATGCATGTATGTATACAAGATGTATTGTCTCTGATACATGTTTTGTCTTTCAATCAATCAATCAATCATATCATTTGTAATGCGCACTACTCACCTATGAGGGTCTCAAGGCTCTGGGTGGGGAATGCTGTTACTGCTCGTAAAGCCAGGTCTTGAGGATTTTTCTGAAGGTCAGCAGGTCTTGGGTCTGCGGTAGGTGGATGGGGAGGGTGTTCTGGGTCTTGGCGGCGAGGTGGTAGAACCATATGCCGCCGAAGGTCGCTCTTCAGAAGCGGGGGACTGTAGCGAGGGCGAGGTCGGCAGAGCGGAGCTGGCGGGTGGGGGTGTAGAAGCTGAGTCGTCTGAGGTACGTTGGTCCGGTGTTGTGTAGTGCCTTGTGTGCGTGGGTGAGGAGCTTGAAAGTTATCCTCTTGTTGACCGGGAGCCAGTGCAGGTCTCTCAGGTGGGGTGTGATGTGGCTGCGGCGAGGGATGTCGAGGATCAGGCGTGCAGACGCGTTCTGGATGTGTTGGAGCCGTCTCAGAGGTTTGGCCGAGGCTCCTGCATAGAGGGCATTTCCATAGTCCAACCTGTTGCTGACGAGGGCCTGGGTGACCCTTCTTCTAGTTTCAGTGGGGATCCACTTGTAGATCCTGCGGAGCATGCGAGGGTATTGAAGCAGGAGGAGGAGACGGCATTCACCTGTTTATTCATGGAGAGGGTGGAGTCGAGGATGACCTAGGTTGTGTGCGTGGTCGGTGGGTGTTGGGGCAGTTCCCAGTGTTGTCGGCCACCAGGAGTCGTCCCAGGCCGAAGGGATAGATCCAAGGATGAGGACCTCTGTCTTGTCCGAGTTCAGCTTCAGTCGGCTGTTCCTCATCCATTCAGCGAAGGCCTTCATTCCTACGTGAAGGTTGGTTTTAGCGGTGCGGGAGATGATGTTGCGGTTGTGCCGACAGGCGACGTGGGCGAGCGGTGCCATGTAGATGTTAAACAGAGTTGGGCTGAGTGATGAACCCTGGGGTACGCCACAGATTATCGCAGTGGCTTCGGAGCGGAATTGGGGAAGGCGGACGCTCTGTGTTCTGCCAGAGAGGAAGGAGGTGGTCCAGTCCAGGGCCTTCTCTTGGATACCGAAGTTGTGGAGGCGTGTTCGTAGTGTGTGGTGGCAGACCCTGTCAAAGGCGGCTGACAGGTCCAGGAGGATGAGTGCCGCCATTTCTCCGTTGACCAGCAGGGACTTGATGTCATCGATGGCGGCGATGAGGGCAGTCTTGGTGCTTGTGGTTGCTGCGGAACCCGGACTGGGAAGGGTCCAGGATGTTGTTCTCCTCGAGGTAGCGGGTCAGTTCTTCGTTGACGGTCTTCTCGATGACCTTTGTCTCCAACAGGAGCAGGGAGATGGGCCGTAAGTTCTTGAGGTCCTTGGGGTCCGCCTTGGGTTTCTTGAGTAAGGCGTTGATCTCTGCGTGCTTCCAGCTCTCCAGGAAGGTTGCTGTCTCAAAGGAGGTGTTGATGACTTTATGGAGATGGGGTGTGATGGCTGTGCTGGCTTTGTTGAAGATGTGGTGTGGGCATGGGTCTGACGGAGATCCGGAGTGGATGGTGTTCATGATCTTGATGGTGTCGTCGTCGTTGATGTTGGTCCAGGAGAGCAGGTGGTTGGTGCCGATGGTGGTCATGGGGGCGGAGGTCTCAGTGGTTGTCTCGGCAGTCGTGGCGTCGAAGCTGTTGTGAATGTCCACGATCTTGCAGTGGAAGAAAGTGGCCAGCGAGTCGCACAGGTCTTGCGAGGGTGGGACGCTGTTGGTGTTGGAGCTGGGGTTGGAGAGTTCCTTCACGATGTTGAAGAGCTCTTTAATGTTGTGCGTGTTGTTGTCTAGACGGTCTTTGAAAGAGGCCCTTTAGGCAGATCTGATGAGGTTATGGTGTCTGCGGGTGGCGTTCTTGTGGGCGGCGTGGCTATCCGGTGTTCGTTCACAGAGCCAGATCTTCTCCAGCTTTCGGCAGGTTTGCTTGGAGGCCTGTAGGTCTTCAGTGAACCAGCTGGCTTCCTTGTTGGTGTGCATATTGGAGGGTTTCTTGATCGAGGCGAGGGTGTTGGCGCAGTCGTTGATCCACTGTCTTAGGTTGCGGCGTCGGGTCGGTGGGGTCAGCGGGCGGGCTCTTTCACTACTGTCAGTATATTGTTGGATGGAATTGAGCATGTAATGTGTTTTAAAGCTTTTTCCTAGCAAGTTGTTAGATGTTTGTAGCATTGGGGCTTTTTTGAGGGTTGTTGGTAGAGGTTGCTTAAGATGCCAGTGGGTGGGAGGACAGTGTTTCAAAAAGTTGATTTGCAGGTATTGAGTGTTCTATGTATTGCATAAAAAAATAACTTGTTAAGAGCAAGCAATAGATGGGTTGCATGGACATGTAGCACCATAACTGTCCCCTCAGGCAATTAGTTATTGTGACACTTCTCATATTTGGAGGTAGGACACGTGCGCTTGTGAGCAATGAATATACTATCTGTTCAGAAAAGGATGCCTCCCAGCAACCTCCACAATGGAATCCATTTTTTAAGATGAAAAAGAGTAGTAGGAAAATACAAATTTGTCAATATTGATCTGGAACTCAGGTTTGCCTTGCTAAACAGTGCTAGCTGGGAACTATATCTGAACACATCACACAAACCTGCCAAACAGGGTAGCATTGGTATTCTCCCTCCATCTTTCTTCTCATCATGACAACGCTGTTTTGACCATCTCCACAATCGAAAGGCTTCTCAAGATGAGATCCTTTGAAAGCTATCAAGACTTGATGCTTGTTAATCTTCCTTTTTTCGCCACTACTTGTTAATTTTTGTAGGGTAGAGGAGCAGTTTGTCTAAACGAATAATCTAAACTTTTTATTGGTTATGGGGGACTTGCATCTGTGCCATGTGCATTGCTGATCCCCAGTGAAACCGAACACGGCCACGTCCAAGCCCACTTTCATCCCCAAATACCAACTGAGAACTGCATTTGTTGAGGGTACAGCAACCCATTAACCCCTCATGAAGACATGTCACTGGCAGTCAGTTAATCCCAGCAGAGATGCTGGTGCCTTTCAGTCATTAAAATACAAGCATTTGCAATGCCATAGGTCTCGCATTCATGCGGGTTTGAGCTATTGGCATTGTAAATGACAATGCCTTTTATGTTTTGGGTTTTAAAACATAAAAAGTCATTATCATTTACAATAATAATAGCTTAAACTCTCGCAAATGTGAGACCTATTGCATTGCAATCAAGTTCCTTCTTGACCGCTTGTTAGATTGTAAATATCAGAGGAAAAGACCAGCCTGTGTTGTAAATACACAGACACAAAGTGTGAAGTGAGAGTTACACATGATCTGAGCTATAAACACTAACAAAGCGCTGCAACATCTTTTGCTCTGTAATTACACTGTCGCGGCTCAGGTGGAAGAACGGGGGAGGGCTATTTCCTACCCTCTCCTTGATATGAGTGTGCAGTGTGGCATTGCGTAATGTCATTGCTATCTTTGGCCTAATAAAAAACACTCCAGCTGTAGCAGGTCACTAGCTTCACCTCCTGGTGTAGGACGGGCTGTGCTTTATGCAGGCATGGAGGGAGGGATTGTCTCGGCTGCAGCTCTGGCCTCGTACAGTGCCCCTGCTATTACTAGTGAGCGAGAGGCTCTGAGGTTGTGGTATTGGTATTGGTGGTGGTGGTATTGGTGGTGGTGGTATTAGTTGTAGTGGTATTGGTGGTGGTGGTGGTGGTATTGGTGGTGGAGATATTGGTAATTGTGGTAGTGGTGGTATAGATGATATTGGTGATGGTATTGGTAATGGTGGTGGTGCTATTGGTATTGTTGGTGGCAGTGGTACTCGTGGTGGTAGTGGTAATGGTGGTATTGGTGGTGGTGGTTTTGGTGGTGGTGGTGGTGGTATTAGTATTGGTCTTGGTACTGGTGGTGGTGCAATTGGTATTGGTGGTGGATGTATTAGTATTGTTGGTGGATGAATTGGTATTGGCGGTGGTGGTGGGAATGGTCATATTGTTGGCAGTGGTATTGTTGGCAGTGGTATTGGTGGTGGTAGTGGTATTGGTGGTGGCATTGATGGTGGCTGTGGTATTGGTGGTGGTTGTAGTATTGGTGGTGGTGGTATTGGTGGTGGTATTGGTGGTGGTAGTGGTATTCGTGGTGGTATTGGTGGTGGTGGTGGTATTGGTCTTGGTACTTGTGGTGGTGTATTGATATTGGTGGTATTGGTGGTGGCATTTGTATTGGTGGTAGTGCTGGTATTGGTGGTGCTGGTATTGGCGGTGGCATTGGTGGTATTGATGGTTGTGGTATTGGTGGTGGTGGTGGCGATGGTGGTATTGGTGTTGGTGTTGGTGGTGTTGGTGGTGGTATTGGTGATGGGGTGGTAGTATTAGTGGTGGTAATGGTGGCGGTGGTAGTTTTGGTGGTATTGGTATTGATGGTGCTGGTACTGGTATTGGTGGTACTTGTATTGATGGTGGTATTGGTTGGTGGTGGTATTGGTGGTGGTGTGGAATTGGTGGTGGTGTGGAATTGGTGATGGTAGTGGTATTGGTGGTGGTGGTATTGGTCTTGGTACTAGTGGTATTAGTGTTGGTATTGGTGGTGGTTGTATTGCTGGTATTGGTGGTGGTATTTGTAGTATTGGTGGTGATAGTGGTATTGGTATTGGTGGTGGTGGTATTGGTGGTGGTTATATTGGTGGTGATATTAGTGGTATTGATGGTTTTGATATTTGTGGTGGTGGTATTGGTAGTGGTATTGCTGGTGGTGGTGGTATTGGTGGTGCTGGTATTGGTGGTGGTGGTATCAGTATTGGTGGTGGTGGTATTGGTGATTTGTGATATTGGTCTTGGTACTGGTGGTGGTAGTGTTTGTGGTGGTATTGTTGGTGGTATTGGTGGTGGCAGTATTGATGGTGGTGGTATTGGTAGTGGTATTGGTGGTTGTGATATTTGTGGTGGTGCTGGTATTGGTGGTGGTATTGGTGGTATTGATATTGGTGGTATTGGTATTAGTGGTGGTAGTGGTATTGGTGGTGGTGGCATTGGTGGTGTTGGCATTGGTAGTGGTATTAATGGTGGTGATATTTGTGGTGGTGGTGGCATTGGTGGTGTTGATAATGGTGGTGGTGGTATTGGTAGAGGTTGTGGTATTGATGGTGGTGGTATTGGTGGTGGTATAGGAGGCAGTGGTGTTAATAAAACAGGTTTTTGTAAACCACCGTCCGGTCACTTTAGTACAGATTACATGTAACACAGATATGCTGTTGTCAGCTTAAGCCCACTAGCACACGATTATGTGCTACCTGAAACTCACACCACTTAATTTGCTAATCATTTCTAAATCCATTTTACTTGAGGAGGGTTGAAACAGACACAAGAAAATGCTGGGTTAAATTGATTGAAAGCTGGCGCACGTGTTACGGGGCGGCCATGCTGCTTAAAAAATAACAAGCGGTTTCTGCTGAAGCAGCGCATGTTCCTCCTGCAGTTAGAGAAACTCAATTAATTAAATAGTGCTTACAGACTAAATAACAGGTCCCGTATGACAACCGAAGTAAAGGGGCCGGTCACCATGGGAGGTTACAAATGAAGACCAGGCCGTACAAAGGAGGGACTAACAAGCCTATTAACAAATCTGAAGGCAGCATTTACGATAGACAATGAGCAAAAGCCAATAAAAAATATGGGAAGAGAGTGGGTGCGGCTTCTCTCAATTACTCTCTACTACAGCAGTCTCGCAGCACATGTGCGCTGTCGCTAGGCTCGACCTAAAACTAGAACCGGGAGGTAGGATGAGGATTAAGGCACGGCCTGGTCGATGAACTAATCAGCAACACCATTCTTTATTAATTATCTTAACCCTTTGGATGCGCGCGACATTTTCCCGCAGTGCAGGAAAATTTCACGCGTGCGCAATTTGGATGGCTCCTGGCCGTCCGACGCACACACCACCGTTGCGTCGGATGCATCCAAAGGGTTAAAGTGGTGCACTATTTACATCTTGCTAAGTTTACATACCTACTGTATTTATTTACAAAGATGGCTTATTGACTAAAACAAATCTAACAGACAGTATGCAGCCTCCTAACTATGCTTCTGAAAAATCATTCTTTCAGTTAAAAAAATATATTAAGTAGCAGGTCCCCTACGTCTGATTTAGCAGGAGCTTGGAACTCAAGTGAAAGCCACAGTTGAAATAGTAATCTGAAATATATTTCAGTTTTCTTTTTTTTAACCAGTAGTAGCTTACTTTTATTGAGCAAAATCTTCTTCTATTCACCTAGAAATCAGGGATGCTTTGTGTACCTTTTGTACATGTGTCAAGGAGGTTGTTAGAACAAAAGGCAGTCTTCTACTTCCCTTACAACACAAAACTGATTTCTAGAAACCTTGATCATCTCCTGTCCGTTCTACACAGGAATTTCTAGATGTTTCTTTAAAACCTGTAGGTGCATCCTGCACTATGAAGGGTTTGCTGCTGTTATCCCTTTGGGTCTAATTCTTAGAAAGAAAAGACTTAATAGACAAGTGGTAGTGTGTAAAATTGTTTCAAACTGTAGCCTTATGGAAAAGCAATACAGAGCTTTACTTCGTTTAAAGAGATATAAATATTGGTCCACACGATGAATGAGTCAGTCTTTTAAAGCTCAGCATGGAACAGAAGATGGACTCATGTACCACTTGTCAGGGGAGGATGTGGCCTAACGGCTAGATCGATCAATCTCGAAGCTAAGGAACCGGGTTCGAGTCTCGACAGGGACGCTCAACGCCCTGTGATTCTGGACAAATCACTTCATCTCCCTGTGCTAAACAAAATTGTTTCCGTCTGCAACGCAACTGGTGCTCATCTAAAGCGAACTGATCTATTCTTGTCGAGTTCGCACTATATACAACTCCAAATAATAATACATCTAAAATGATTTAATAAGAACCATGTTTTAAACCCCTGCGAAAGCCAGTGAAGTCTGTAGGGGTTTTGAGCACTGAAGACCGTTTCATATATTAAATGTGAGAGAGGCAAACGCTCTCCACCACAGCGTTGTTGTGCAATGTTAAAGCTTGAGAGCAAATGGCTTGTGATAAAACGAAGAGTAAGGGATTGTGAGCAATAATTAAATTGTGACCCCTACAACAGAATGGCCCATTGTCAAATGTGCAGACTCTTTAAAATTATTTCCGGATAGGGAAGCCAGTCAAGTTTTTGTAAGTTTAGTGAGATGGTCCTCATGGGGTTTCACACAAGAAGGCTTCTCCAGTTTCAAGTGTTCTTTACTGCTCCTGCTTTGGAACCTCAAGCATATATATATATCTTTTTTTAAGCATGCTAGCAGTGAAAACATGTCTATAAAACCCAAACATGTCCGACTTTTTTAAAAAAGTGTTGACTGGTCACTCATTAGATTGTAAGCCTGGTTATTCAGGAAGCACTGTTATTCCTGGAGTTGGTTTAGCAACACTGCAGTGATTATTCAGTCTTGTGGAACGAATGAGGCCCACTGTGCAAATATATTTATAGTTGAATTTTGTTTCTGTACGTTACTCATATGAACTTTACTGTCAGGTGGTACCTGAAACAATTTAGAGCGAGGTGATGGACTGATATGAGGTGAAGCTGTACGTTTTATGTGATGGATTTGCATTAGAAATTAGTAAAGTGAATCCATAAAGCCACATAAGACATGAGTGATATTGGTTTCCAGTTATGTTTCAGTGCTTCACAGAGGTTACAGGCCAAAAATAAGGCACAGTAGAAGAAACCTGATACAAGGTAATAAAGTTACTGAAGAATGTATAACCTCAGGAGGGGGGGCAAGGAGAGTGATCTGTGGGAAAACACGTATTCACCTGAAAGAATGTTCTAGAAGATAAGTAATAGTGCCTTTTAATGAATATATTTTCTGTAGGCCCCTCATATTAAGGAAACAAAGGTGAGGTCCTAAGCAATGTGTTAACTATCCCACCAATAAACTCTGAAGAGGCACCCTTTCAAATTGGAATCCTGACTTTGCTTCAGACTTCCTGTTTTGCTGACTTTATTTTTGCTAGCCTTCGAACTCTGCATGCTGCACCACTGCTGCTCAGTGCTAAAAGTGCTTGTGCTCTCTCCTTAAAACATGTTAGATTGGCCTATACCAAGTTGGTGTATTCACCTGTAAATTCTTAGTAGACTCACACCATATGTGTACAGGGCCATAAATCAAATGCTACTAGTGAGCCTGCAGCAGTGACTATGCTAACTACTGAAGTAGCACTTTCAACATGTTTCAGGTCTGCCATTGTTTTAAACTGCCATGTCAACCTGGCAAAATAAGCCTTTTGCCAGGCCCAAAGCTCCCTTCTTAATACAATTTAGTCACCCCTAAGGTAGGCCCTGGACAGACCAGAGGGCAGGGCACAATGTATTTAGAAAGTAGGACGTGTACATTTAAATTTTACATGTCCTGGGAGTGAAAAACTCTGAAATTAGTTTTTCGCTCTTGCAATGCTTACCTTTCCTGTAGGATAACATTGAAGTTACCTTATTACATTTTTATACGTGTAATTACCAAATAGGAACATGTGATAAGTTCATGTTTGGTGTCTCTGGAATTGGAAATTGAAATCCTAACTTATGGTGAAGTTGGATTTTAAATTACAATTTCGAAAAAGCCACTTTTAAAAAGTTGCCATATTCTTGTTTAAGCCATTTGGTGCCTGCAGCCTGTCTCTGGGTCACATGACTGGGTGTGGGTGACAGGTGGGCATTGTGTATTCCTCCTAGACAGCCACACACAATGGGGGGCATTAGGTGTGACTGGATGGGCCATCATTGGCAGGATTGGAAGAAGGAGCTGGGCTCAGCCCCACTTACACTTGAATACACCTGTTTCATCAAGCATACCCTCCGTAGTTAGTCTGGAGCCAGGGCCAGGAAGGCAGGGCACCTGGGCAGTTCAAATGCAAGCCTCTACAGTCTTCTTCCCACTTCAAAGGCACAACTGGGTATAAATACTGGACCTCATACACCACCACTTCAGAACACATCTGGACCTGTGGATACTCTGCCAGAAAGGAGGACTGCCACTCTGCTTGACTGCTGCCCTCTTGCCTTGTTGAAAAGGACTGCACCTGCATCTCTTGAAACCAGATCTAATTGTCTGGCCTCCTCATCTGAAGCCTCAGGGACATAACAGGCTTCCACCAACCTTGCATCTGGACTCTGCCATCTTTGAGTCTACCCTGCCAAGTGGTGCCATCCCAGTCCTGAACCCTTGAAAGTGGGCTTATGGTGCTCTGCCAACCTCTGTAGATCCAGCAGAACATACACATCTTCTGTGCTGTTCGACGCAACCCATAGCAGAACTGATTCTTCTCCACTGCTGCTTGGATTGGACATGTTACAAACACTTGCACCATCTCCGCCGCAACCTGTTCGGAACTGTCACTGTGAGACGCATCCTTGGTGCAGGCCTTCACATCCCTCGTCAGTGGCAGCCACGATGATGGCCTAGCAGCTCCTGGGAACCGACACATCTCTCAGACTGTGCGCTGCATCCTTGAAGCCAGACTTCATAGCACAAGCCCCATTTACGGGATTCTCAATGACGCTGCAGGCCCTTGCATTGGAGTCTGCTGCATCTTGGAAATGACTCATCGCTTTGGCTGTACAACGCATCTTCGACACGGATCCGCGCAATGCTCCACAAACCAGGATTTAAGATACTTTGTTCAGCGGGCCGAACTGCGTCTCTATAGCCGTCCCACGCTCTATCAAAATCGGCCTGAACTTCTGACTTTGATGTAGTCCGGCGTGACCAGATACCTGAAGTTAGTGCTTTGTGCTTTTTGGTGCTTTATTCCCTAAAATCTTTAAAATTGCATATCTCTGGTTCTTGTTTTATTTATTGAAGAAATAAATTCTATTTTTCTAACTTGTTGTGGGATCCTTTTTGTGTGGCTTTTTCACTTTATAACTGTTTAAATTGTTGCACACATATTTTACACATTTGTCTCTAAATTAAGCCTGACTGCTCTGTGCCAAGCTTCCTGAGGGTTCAGCACAGGCTAATTAAGGGTTGGCCATTGCTGCTTGACCAGGGCTCACACCCCAGTCAACCAACAACCCAATTTCTCACACTTTTGGTTTGGTTCTTATAATGAAACATGTTAGTTTGAAAACCATTTGGAATTTTACTTTTTGTTTGTTTTTCTAGTGTCCTTTCCATGGTACAATAATCCCTCGCGACGAACTTGGAATTCCAATTAATCCTGAAGACAAAGCCAGAGAAGAGAAAACAAAGCTTGAGAAGCAGGCAGAAGACCAAGGTTAGTTTTGTGTTATTTCAAACCATGTGACAGAGAAACAGAGAGTTGTAGATTTATGCTATGTTACACAGTTGTTTTTAATATCTTATGTTTGTGCTTTTCCACCATTGGACGGCGTTTGACCATTAGCAGATTAGTGAGAATTTATAAACAGTACTAAGATTGTTTATTTAAATCAAGAACATCTGCTCTTTTGTTCAATCATAGATTAACGTGGTCAGAATTAGAAGTTGAATTTGTAAATGTCTGTTAGAATCTTTAAAACTGATTTTAAAATGGCTTTCTCAGTATGGGCACTAGGTAAAATAAAGTTTGCTCCTTCAGTGGAGCAGAAATGTAAATACTTGTTTTTTCTTTGCTTGTCACCATTTACATTAATCATTCATATAATTATTGTCTAATTCTGACTTTTGGAAATAGCATTCCATATCTGAGAGCGTGAAATTACTTTCCACTCCATTTACATATGTAAGTTTTTCTTCATCACCCTGAGACAATGATGTGTATGTCCTTAGCATATCTTGTTCTCCATCCATCCAACTGATTTCTTGTCCACTGATGCTAGCTTTATTTGTGGTTCAGTTGTGACTATCTGAGTTCATAAAGCATTATTTATTTACATTTTTCTGGCCTTTTTAAGAAGTGCCATTCTCCCCTTGCTTCAAAGTATGCATGGCTCATCGGTGTCAGCTCTAGATTTCTAAAAGTTCCACTTCATCCTGTTTCCTGCTTTCTGAGCAACTGATTGCAATAGATTCAAAATTGTGGTTCAATGTAAGACATCCACCTTTTCTGCAGAGTCCTCCTACATTCTCAGTCTTTTCCTGGACTTTGTTTTGTTTTCTATTAAGGGTCAATGCTCTGTGACACTTCTGGGGCTATAAAATGCTGATGCCAAAATTAGTTTCACTCATTTTGTCTATTTACCTTTCTAACAAGGCTGTGGTAGATGATGCAGAAATTACATCTTTAACATGGAACTTAATTTCATATTTGAGCTGCAGCTTCCATGTACAACACCCACATAGATGACCAAACTGTGTGGCTCAATGGTTAGAGCGGCAGACTCTGATGCAGAGGTCTGTCCGGGACCAGGGTTCAATTCCCGACGCGGCAGGGTCTTGGGCTCAATGTCCGCTGACTCGATAATTCTCGCCTCGGTGCCTACTCTAATCATGGGTCCCACTCTGCAACTCTGGGCAATAGCTTGCTTAATCTCCACAACGGCCCGAAAGCGCTGGGATGCCTGGCCTCACCTTGGGGGTGCCCAGTAGGGAGCATCTCACAGGGAAAGCCAGGAAGGGTTCCACAGCGGTATACAGCGCCAGGATGCCTGTCAGGTGATAGTGTGCTTTACAAGTGTACATACATACTATATACCTTCCAGGACACCACTGACTAGGCTGCAATTTTTTAAACACTGCAGTAATCCAAGGAAATTCTGTGTTTTTGCTATGAAGGAAAGTCTATTTTTATACATTAATTAGTCAATCTACCCTGTGCCTTGGAAACCAACTGGATGTGGTGCTTAATGTTTGAAAAAGTGACACACTGCATATTTGCAATAGTGTGCCCTCATGGTGGCTAAGTGTCAAAAACGTTTTTCTCTGTGGTGGTTCAGCTAGAACAGCTGTTTCTAAAATTAAAAACCTTCATTTCTACCTACGCGTGAAAAAATGCTATCACAATTATTCTAAGATGTTTCCTATTAAGGTTTAAATATCTAACTTCATTGAGAAAGTAGTATATATATGTATATCAAAAAAGGTTGTCCCACTGGAGATGTCACTCAGAGAAGGGTATGCACACAAATGCCACAGGCGGTTGCAATGCCAGCGCTCCCCTTCACTTGCTCCATTAAAAGCCAAATGTGTTTCAAGTATCGGTGTACTGTTGATCACTGACTACTTCATTATCAATTATGACGGAGACAGCAAACCAATTCAGAACAGCTGCTTTATTGAGTCAACTAGTCCCACCCCAATGGGCGTTGGCATTATGGTTATTTTAGTACACTAAAGAACTGCAGTTTTTGTCCCGATATGTACGCCCAAGTCGATTTTGCATACTCTGTACTGGATTCATGTCATTATGGATATATAAAATTGATAATTGTCCCCAGTGGGCGAAGACGAAAAAGGAGACCACCGCAATGCTTCCAATATATACCTGTGGCTCAAGTCCCCTCTGATCCGCATCAAGCTCGCAGTTGCGAGCCTTATAGAGCTGAACTGAACAGCAGCATCCACTGGGGCAGATATTATGCGGACGACCAGGAGACAACTCTGCTGACGCCCATAGGGGCGGGACTTGGACGAAATTTAATAGCAGTGAGTCCCCATCATGGCTGCTGTTCCTTTGCCATATAGCCTGTGATCAAGCACTTTTTATGTCCTAAACGTGTCAAGCTGGCGTTTGGAATTTGAGTTGTTGGGGCATTCTGCCTCTGTTGTTGTCCAGGAATAAACTGCGTTAACTCCTCGTGTGAGGCTCCTTCTCTGAGGGCAACTCTGTGTTTTGATATATATATATATATATATATATATATATATATATATATATATATATATATATATATATATATATCTCAGAAACAGTGTTGCCCTCATCTTCCCTCCAGAGGCCTGCTATACATTCATGGCTGGATTTGAATACCCTGCTCTGGACCGACAAGGGCATGGATATTGTCAACAACTGGCTACCTAACAGGAATTTGCCGATTGGGAGAGGTAGAGGACCAATTGGCAGGACAAAAGACGTCCTTTACACTACCTCTTATGATTTGAAAATATCAGTGTCTGCTCCCATTTATTCTCAAGGCCCCAATAGACTCTCTGGCTCCAAACCCAAGCAGAGATGAATCCGGCTGTTCGCTCTTACAGAGGGAAGAGAACTGATCTAAAGAGGGAAATGTTTTAAAGAGAGTGAGAGACCCTCCTGATAGAAAAAGGATTTATCTATTTTGGATTTCTGGCTTCTGGGTCATTTTACAGTAAAGAGAAGAGTAAGTGCAGCAAACATAGTTGGGCAAAGGGTGAGATAGTGGAGAGAAATGAGTAGGAAAAATGTTCTAGTCCCTAGTTAGTGTATACAATACGGCTGCCTCGTCCACAGAACAGTCTTGCATATTTTATACCTGCAGACCGCCATTCTGAAAGAAGGAAGATTTCAGGACTCCTGACTTCTGGCATTCAGAGAGACTGGAACTGCTTTCCAAAAGCTAAGTGGTCAGCCTCCTGTTCGTCTGCACCAGGAACTCAAAAGCATAAGGACTCTCTCTGGACTCCAAGAAGGCCCAGTTGACCAAAGAGATCTTGACTTCCAGGATCCCTGGCTGGAATGTTCCCTGAAGCCTAAAATCCTGCTCTAAGGAACTGAGCGCTGACGTAGTGGCAGGAGGAACTGTCCCTGTAGTTGGAGAAATGTGGTACTTTTTTGTCATTTTTATGCTTCTGCCATAGGACTAGGACAAGGTACTGAGTCTTGCCTAAGTGAGGGTGCACCAAGGGCATGCAAGTATACAAGGTTCCTTGCATTTGGAGCTTTTTGCCAAACTCACTGACTGTTTGATCTAATTGGGACTTCTAGCCACACATTTTTTACCTTAAAATTATTCCCAAGTGTCTGGATTCAGAAATGTTCAAGGAGTATCCCAGAGGGCCAGTAAGTGGCTTTGTTCGGCTCCGCGATGGCCATGCTGGATGTGATGTTCGTCGTGCCTATATAGGTGCCACCCCAGCACATTGCCATCATTTCTTTTTTTTTGCAAGTTTCTACACCGTAAGCACGGAGCCACGAAGAATGCTGATGACTGGTGTTTCTTGCAAAGGGCCTCGTAAGGGTGATCCTATGATAAAATCTGTTTGATGCAGAGCGGGAGGATGGGAGAGTCAGTAAGGAATCTGTTCCCTGCCCGCATCAGTTTAGGAAGGGAAACAGAACACAAGTTTGTTCCCAGTTGCTGGAAGCATGTTTAAATCTTCCGCCGGCTGGGAGCAGACTTTGCTCCTGCCGAACCAGAACAAACACATGTCTCCCTGCCCACAATAGTGCGGGCAGGGAAACTACTGTGTCCGGAGGGTGGAGTCCCACGGTCATAGTAAGTGAGCCATCCGCAGGAGATGGGGTCCTTCATGCCATTAAATGCTCAGGGAGGAGGTTGTGTGGCCCCCACTCCCTTTTGATTAAACTGAAGGCCCTGGGGGATCGGATCCCTAGGGCCTTTTTAAGACTCGGGGATGGGGCCATGTGGGCCTCTCTCCCCTTAATAAATAAATACATAGGGCCCCAAGGGATGGGTTCCCCAGGACCAAAACCAGTTTGAGGAGAGGGGCAGCATGCCATGCTCCCCTCCCCTCCCCTTTATAAATACATTGGGCCTCGGTAATGGGGTCCCTGGAGCCGAAAAAGGCACAGGAGGAGATTTCGCACCCATCCCCCCTTTAATAAATGCATTGGCACCGGGAATGGGATCCTCTGGCCAAAAACGCCTTGGAGAGGATAGGCCGTGTGCCTCCCCTCTTCTTGAATAATATACCCAGCCAAAAATGGCCTAGGGGAGGAGGGGGACGGGTCACTACTCATGCTCCTCCCCTATATGCTACATGGGATGGTGTCAAAAACTGCCATTTCTTTAAACAAAATATAAATAAAAAATAAAAAACGGGGGCATTGGGGGTGTCCCTCTGTGTTCTCTATTCACCCTGGGGTAATCAGAACGTTCTGTTTTTAAATTACCGTAGCACTCCTGTGAGACTCTCGTACCCAACCATCCAGATATATAAACTTAATTTCTGAAAACTACTCAATGGATCTACACCAAAAAGCACAATCCGCAGACCAAGATCTAGCTTCCTGACAATGTGTAATTCCTTTCAGTAGTTTTTGCGTGCACAAACCAGGTAAAACATAGCACTATTTTGGAACGTTTCGTGAAGATTTGTCAATCAGTTCCAAAGTTTTATGCTGTTGACTAAATTCCTTCACCTTTTTCTGCTCCATCTACTTCCTTAAAATATTCTTAAAGCAAGTATTTGATTCATGCCTCATAGTGTTTCAGATGTTTTCTGAAACATGAGTTTGTGCCTGATATTGTATATCAGCAGGTGCCGCAGATGAAGTGCGTTAGGAGAGCACTGTAGAATCTAAATGGATACTCTTCTAAATTGCTGGTGACCCATCCTCAATACTCCATTTTCCTTAATACCCGAAAGAAAATTCTGACTGAGGACTCTGTATGGTGCTGAAAAAATATTGTGATAAGGATCTTCCTTTTTGGCCATACCATAAAAGTGGCTGTTTTAGAGCACAGTGGCTGGTTTACAAGAGTATCGCCAGCCTCGGGTGCTTATCAGATTGACTTTGTAACCTCCACCACTGGCTAAACCTAGGACATGTTTCGATATGCACCTGTCATTCCTCTGGTGTGTATTGAAATTTGCGTCAGTGCACTAGTTCCTATAACACTTTTTTTTTTAGATTTTTCAAAAAACCTTTGAGAAGAATGCACAGTACAATTACATAGTTCCACAAAAGCAAAAGATTAGGCACACCAATACATTGCAGCACAGCAGAGATAGTTGCATATTTGTGTGACATTAGAGACAATGCCATGAAGGGTTTTCATAAACGCATGGTGAGGGGGCAGGGGCAAATGATCTGGGGGGGAGCACCAAACCGAGAGGGGGCAGGCAGGGAGAATGGGAGGTCCGTGGCCGGAAAGGGGACAGCTTATGGACTATCACCGGCAGCGTAATTTTAGTAACCAATTTATTTGGAGAGGGATAAGCATAAAGCATATCAAGAGAGACCAGCGAGGGAGGAGGTTGGGGAAAGGTGGAATAAAGCTTTCTGCAAACCGCCCGTAGCTGGTAGAATAATAGTGTCCATGGGGCTAACGTCGGGTGTAAGCGAAAAAAAAGGTGTCCCCTGGGTACAAATCCGAAATTGTGGAGAGGCCGAGCGAGCAGCGTGTTTAGCCATCCCCGACGACTAGAGTGGAGGGTAATTGGGGTGATGGGCAATGGGCAATGGGCATAGTGTTGGCTGAGAGCAAATCCGGGCCAGAGATCCTACGAATGCCATCCCAGGCCCAGCGCAAGGTCTCAACCGTATCGATCTCAGTGCAAAGAAGCTTCGCCGGGGAGAAAAGTGCAGTTGTAAGTGGCCGCGGGGTTAGAAGGTCAGCCTCCACCGCCTCATTGAGGTTGAAACGGAGTGGGGTGGAGCCAGAAATGAAGAAAACTGGCCTGAGCGCTGAGAGCATAACGCTTGAAGTCCAGGGCTCCCAACTCACCATGTGACATCGGAAGGGTCAGAGTGTTATAAGCGATCCTAGGTTGTCGTCCCGCCCAAACCAGGGTAACGAGCAGGGAGCGGACCTTGCAAAAAAAATGAGCAGTGAGAGGGATGGGGATGTTGACGAAAAGATATAACAATTTTGTGAGCACCACCATCTTGGCGATGCTATGTGCCCGGCCAAGGAGAGCTGCAGTCTGTTCCAAAGGGGGATCTTGAACTCAAACCAATCCACAGCGTGGCCAAAGTTGGCTCTCCAGAGTTCATCCATGTCCCTGCTCAACCAGACGCCCGGATACCTAGTTGGCTCCGAGGCCCACACGAAAGGGTAGTTAGATTCAAAGGGGGTCGTGGCATCCGTGAGAGGGTATAATACGGATTTGTTAGAGTTAACCTGGATACCGGAATAGCCACCAAAGCATATCACCTCCCGGACAAGAGGACTGAGATTCTCCTGAGGGTGGCGACCATAAAGGGTGATGTCCGCATGCATGGAGACCAGTAAAGCCCGCGACGTGAAGCCGATGCCTCTCTGAGTATGATGCTGTCGGAGGCGAACTGAAAGTGGCTACATAGCGACAGCAAAGAGCATGGGGGAGAGCGGGCAGCCCTGTCAGGTGCCACACCTAACAGGAATGGGCTTGGGCCGTTGATACGGAGATGGGCGGTGGAAAGAGTGTAAAAGAAGACGTTTGCGTATGAAGACCTGACTGAACCCCAATCGGGGGAGGAGATAGAACAAAAAAGGCCATTCCAAGGTATCGTAAGCCTTGGTAGCCTCGAGTAAAGCGGCCACTGCCGGAAGCGACGTATTAAACTGGTGCAGGATGGAGAAGATGGTTCGTAGGTGATGAGAGGTTACGCGGCCGGGAATGAAACCATATTAGTCTGGGCGGGCAATGAGTGGCATGAGTGGGAGTTAGTTCCTATAACACATTTCACCAACCGATTGGTGCTAAACCGATATTTGTTTTAGTCCATGAGTAAGAAAAATGCATTTTTGCTCTGGTCAGTCAGTGTGAAATTGTCCTGCACCAGGGCAGTGTTAAATAATATCATATCCGGTGTACTCTTCATTATTGACAAATTGGTTGTGCTTCCTTATTTCAAGTAGAGCGGTCGGGCACAGTCAAATGTTTATTTTATCAGCAGATTCAACATAGTTTTGTGGTGCAGAGGAAGCTAACTATGAATGGGCTGTACAACCATATTTTTACGTTACTGTGTTTGTGATTTGATGGATCTAGAATTTCGGTATTATTTTATGTAGGTATTTTATGCTTGCTCTATAAACAGAAGGGTGTGAGTTAGGAGCCATGGTCGAAAAAAGACTGACAATGCTTCCCAAACCAATTGGTAATTTGAGTTGTTGTGATTTTTAATGTTTTTATTCTTAATTGACAGATGACATGAAATCACAAGAATTAGGCACGAGTTCGACTTTCCTATTAAAGCAAATTCTGTTTTTCTGCCTTAAAGCTGATTGGTGTCTCTTTTGCCGTTATTTAATTGTCAGTAGGGAGGGCTATTAAGTAACTCTTGGAATTTTTCATTTATCATGAACACAAATTCTTTGCAGTGCTGGACTTTCCATGAAATGGATCCGTCCAGCAATAACAAAATGTTAAACACACACGTCCTGCGCAATGTGTGTTTTATTTGTGCTTTAAGAACAGTTTAAGATTATCTAGCCAAAGGCACTGACAAGTCTAGGCTTTATGTACAGTTCTACAAAAACAAGAAAGTGCCTCGTGATGTAGTACCTGGCTGAAGCATCCAGCCCCCTGAACAGCCCTCCTGCCCTGTGGCCGGTGAGACCGTGAATCAGGAGGGATTCCACCGACCTGCTAATCTGCGCCCGTCATCCTTTTCCAATAGTGCGCACAGAGGAGCAAATTAAGTGCCTATTTTTTGTGTCCGTCCTGAAGAGAATCTGGTTCCTCAGCCCGTGGTGACTTGTTAACAAACAGGTATCAGCAGAGGCTGGTGAAAGTAGGCTGCTGGCCAGTCAGATGTGAAATAGCATCTCTTTACTAACTACAGTATTGATTGCAGCCTACCGGCGCAAACTGTGTCATTTTCTCTTTCCCGCTGCTAGAGTCGGTAACAATGTGTGAAGAGCTTTAGGGGCCCATCAATGCTCCAAAAGGCGGCTCTTCCCCGGCTCGATATTGATTTTTTTCAAAGGCTTTTAAATTGCTCCTTCATTTTGCTCAAATGCTTATTTCATCTCAGTGGATGCCGGCATTTTTCCCTTCTGTTTAAACAATTGCTCCATTCAGCGGGCTCCTAAACTGTGACGCCTTCTTATTGCGGCGAGATAAACAGTTTAGACAGGTTTCCGTAATCCTAGGTTAATCGTTCCTATAACTGAAACGTGCTCCAGTGTATTCTTACACTTCATGAAATACACTGAAGTCTTATCTGTCTCGAGCGACCGAAGTGTTTCTCTCTTCCCCGACCCTTCAGATACTTTTCGCTCTCCGGATTTGTCGACGGCCTCCATTTTGTTTATCATGTAGTGCGCTCATGCGGTAATCTCCCCCATGAACGGATGTCACTGGAGTATTTGTACAGCGCACCCTAGCCGATGTGCAGCGACGCGCTGTACGTGGGCAAAGGTAGAGATGCATTCAACTGCAGGAAGTTGGATTCTGAAGGCGGAAGTGGACTGTGACCGCATGTGATGGTCTGTTCTTTACAGAGTTGCTTTTCAGCTCTTTCCTGAACTGCAGCTGGGTTGGGGCAGTCCTGATCGATACAGGAATGCTGTTTCTGAGCCTGGGTGTATAGATAAAGGTCTTCTTGTTTTTAGGTTTTACTGATTGTGCTGTGTTTGGCAAACCTATTGTAATCTATACTTAGTTTATGGCCCTTGGGCAGGTCTTCTTCAGGCCATTAGCTTCTTTTCCTCTGGAACCTTTAGCCATTGGTTTGAGGAGTTGGCAAATCCCATCTTTCAGTCTAGTCTTTTTCTGTTGGCTATTTGAAGGCATCTTTCCAACACCATTGAACACACGAGGCACTATTTTACAGTCTGAGTCACCCAGGGAGCGAGTGCTGAATAAAGTCTCTAAAATGAATGCTCCATAGAGTTGGGCGAGCCACGAAAAGCCGAGCCAGATGCCTGGCTCTGGCTAGGCTAGAGGACCTCTTTTACACTTGAGCCAAAGCGAGCCACGCATCATGTGGCTTCTGCCTGCCACCCATGCTGTAACCTAATGAGTCAAGAATTAGCAAACACATACTAATCTTTGATGGTAAACATGCAAGGTAAAGTCCTATCCATCTAATGGCTGAATGTCACAATGTAAATCCGAAAGCCTGGGATTTTTCCCGGCTTCCCCGCTTGACGAAATTTTGCGACCGTAGGCAGATCATATATTTCACTGTGCTTCAGTTTTCCTCATTGCATTTGAGAGCACTTTGAAATGCTTAGTTCAGAGTATGTGTTACACAAGCACCGCTTTTGGGTTTATTAAACTCTTATCTTGCTCTGTGTATGAATCTAGGCCACATAAAGGGTGTGTATGACGACTGGCTTCCCTCTTAATTCACTTACAGCATTGTTATCATGCACCTTTACAAATAACCTGCTACATGTAACCATGCGCTTTACAAATTCATAAATAAATAAAATAAAATAAATCATGGCGGGTGTTAGTGGCCATGAATATTTTTAAGTTCATGTTTAAAAACTGCCACTTTCAATAAATCCTGTCGATGCAGTGATATAATCTAATGTACTAAGTTGAAACGCTTCTGCATGTTTAAGATATTCTCTTTTGAATTTATCATATTTTTATATGATGTCATTCCCAGTCTTCGTGCCACAAATTTTCAGGGCTCTGCTCGTGCATGGACTCTGTTAATTTGTAGGCTCACCCACCTAATTCTGCAGAACAAAAATGTACTCTGTCGCATTCTTTTTTCAGATCATTGTCTCTGCTCTTGCTGATCTGCACAAACATAAGCACTGACAAAGCCAATAGCACACTGTACAAACATGAAACCTATTGACTTTGCCACAGTGTTTCTTTTTTGTAGTTCTGTACAGTAAGCTTTACTTAGCTGTTTATAAAAAGCATTGAATCAAGAAGAGAGGAGTGTGCCGTTCCTGTATGGGGATGTAGGTCTCCCGGCGAAACCAGGATAGTCTATGGGAGTGCTCCTTTTAGGAGCAAGGGCCCTCACACACCCCTGGGGTGTTATGCTTCATCATCGTGCAGCTCCTCATTGTGGCGGTGCTGCAATGCCCAACGGGCCCCTCGAGTGGGCTCATTGCCGAAGTTCTTTTCTTTTTAGCCGACGTGAAGAGTGAGGTGCATGTGTGGTACGTGGGTGTAAGTAGATTGAGGGAAGGGTATGTGTATTAAAAATGATTGGAAAGAGTAAAAAAAAAACAATTTTCATTATTGGGTCTCATTATCATGATTAAAACATGATTGGAAAGCCAGTTATAGATGTAATGGTCTAGCTGGGCTCTAGTTAGTGTAAGTCTATAGTCAACATGTTTCATGCCTTTTACCGTCTGCTAGAATCACAGCATTTCATCAGGACCAATAAAACTTAATCTAATCAATTCTGTGAAATATGCATAAAGCATGCTTTGCCTTATAAGGTTTGTGCTTCTTCTGGTAAGGTAAAGCTTGGAGTAGGACTCTAGGTCCTCCTCGAAGCGTGAGTCTCGTCAGTCTTTCCAGAGGAAAAGATTCCAGCCTGGTTTTTCTCCTAAATGTGGTGCCCCTACTCCTAAGGGGACTGCCAATAAGAGCCCCTGACAATCATAGTCTGGGGGGTAGGGTTGATGTGCATGTGGGGCAGGATCAGGATCAGACATTTCCTTCCGGTATGGCGTCTGGATGCTTCAGATCTCTGAGTACTGGACACTGTGGAAAATCGTTACAAGATCGATTTTGGGCAGGTTCCCCCGGATTCGGGTGTTCGTTGGACTCGTGTACCGGCTGCCAGACTGGAAAGGTTGCTTTACGTAGAGGGGTTGGGCCTATGTTAACGTCCAAACTAGGCCACCGAAATATGTAGTACAAAAGAGATGTTTGGACGTATATTAATAATCCACTTTTGAAACAACCACCTTGAAATCTAAGGCGGTTTTGGTGTTTTTATTTCACCTTTTTTGATTCAATGTTTCATTGACCAACACACAAAAACATTAACTCATGACTTTGAAAAGGACACTCAGTACATACACATTTGTGAAACTTCAATAATACAACATCAATCACAATTTTACAAAAAAGAACATTAATGACATCACATCCTTACACATACCAGACCAGTCCTTATTTTACAAGAAAGCATGGTGGTACATATTATTTTTGTAAACCAAAACAACCTGCCATGTACAGCTAAGCACCACTACAGTACACCAGGCTAATCGTCCTGTTTGTATGCACAATTGTGCTTTGGGTTAAGTGGTAGATACTGCTAGTTGGGTGGGGTCGACACGTTTCAGAACCCAATACAAATTCAGGGTTCTCCTCAGGACCGGAACATGGTCGAACGCTAAGAAAAATAATAAAACATTGTTTAAAATAATTTAAGCTCCCTGTAATCTAATTCTCTATCTACATCCTTTCAAGTAATTTCAAGTAATTTAGTCTTACCTTATGTATGAATGGGGCAAGCACTTGTGGTGTTATAAAAAAAAACACAACAGGGCAAGGATGCCTTAATTTTCTAAAATTACAAACACAGGGTTGTTTAATAAAGATACAGCCTGGGTGCAGTTCAGTAAAGCTGCCCAACCACTTCCAGAGCCCAAACGTGATGTACTAGTTTGGAGAAACCACTTACCTTGTAAAATGGTCCAGCAGCGCCTATTGGCGTGTCCTTGTAATAATTGGCACTGTTGGAAGGTGTCCAGGAGTTACTGGTAAAACAGGCCATTTGCAGGGTGCCAGAGTCAGAAATGGGTACAGGTGCCTATTCCATTTTGTTCTTGGTTCAGAAAGTCTTCGGGCGGAGGGGGATTGGTTTCGGCCCGTTCTAGATCTAAAGTGTGTCAAATCCTGGGTTTGTGCTGCTCACTGCCGTTTGTTGGACATTCAGGAGATTGTTCCTTTGGTCCGGCCAGGGGATTTGTTGGCCTCTTTTGATCTCGAGGACGCTTATCTCCACGTTCCTGTTGCAGCCTCCTCTCAGTGATTCCTGAGGTTCGTTGTAGAGGACGCCCATTTTCAGTTTTGTGTTCTCCCCCTCGGCCTCAAGTCCTCTCCAAGAGTCTTTACAAAGGTCCTGGCGCTACTGATGGCTATCCTTTATGCGGGGGAGGGAGGGGTCATTCATCCCTATTTGGACGATATCTTGCTTCATGCAGCGGAGGAGTCTCTTTTGGTCACTCAGGTTGTAAGGGTCTTGGAGGTTCTGCAGAGACCAGGATTTTTTGTGATTTAGGGGAAATCTTCTTTGAACCCCTCTCAGGACTTGGTCTTAATCAGGGCTTGTTTTCAGATTCTCAAGGACAGTGTTATTCTACCTGAGAGGTGACTGTTCTCGTTGCAGGCACAGGTTCAGCCCTTGATATCCCAGGAGGCTCCTCCGGCGGTGGAGTGGTTGAGGGTGCAGGGGCATTTGGCTTCGGTGAGGGTTCTTGTGCCCTGTGCCCAGTCTCACCTTCTTCGCCTAGCCAACTGGATTCTGGCTGTGTGGTCTCCAGGGGCCCAGTATCCGCTACGGATGACGGACTGAACCTGGGAGAACCACTTCTGGTGGCTCTGACACCAGCATCTTCTGGCTGGGGTTTTGTTGTCTCCCCTGGCTCAGCTGGTGGTAACGTCAGATGCCAGCCTGTCCGGTTGGGAGTGTGGCTGGGGTCAGAGCAGGTTCAGGGGTGCTGGTCTCTGCAGGACTCCCGAACTGGAGGGAGTTGAAGGTGATTTGGCTCACTCTACTCCTATTTCAGGAAGCTCTGCCGGGACAGATGGTGGTGGTTCAGACAGACAGTCTGGTGGCGAAGTCCTATGTCAACATTCAGGGGGGGACTTGGTCCAGATCCCTGAACTTGGTGGCTAGAGACATTTTCCTGTGGGCTCAGGACTGGTTTCTGGGGCTGTCTGCTCTTTACATTCGGGGGGTGGAGAATGTCTGAGCCGATCTGTTGAGCAAGGACATTCCCTCGTCCAAGGATTTCCATCTGCTTCCCAGTTTGTTCCTCCAGTTGGTGGTTCATTGGGGACTCCCGGTGGTAGACTTGTTTGCTGATCCAGGGAATGCCAAGGTGGGGCGGTTTTGCTCTCTGGATCAAGGGTTTGACGTGCCCTTGGACTCAGGGCCTGGGCTACGCTTTTCCTCCATTCCGACTGGCCAGGGCTTTTCTTGTTCGGGTCCAGAGGGAGTAGGCCCAGGTGGTGTTGATTGCGCTCAGGTTGCCTCGTGCTAATTGGTTTTCTCTCCTAGACTTGTTGCCCTGCGACCTAGAGTGAGTCCATCCTGTAGTTCCTTCTGTGTTGGGTTTTCCAGCTCTTACCCTGGGCACCTTTAGGAAGTTGCACTTGACGGCATTGACGGTTGAGCAGAGGGACTTAGCCTGACAATTGGCTGTGACCTTGCAGGCTTCTCGTAGGTCTACTACGCTTTTCTCTTATACCAGGCATTGGAGAGCTTTTTTGGCCTGGTGATTTCGTAAGGAGGTTGATCTTACTGTAGCTGATCTCTTTTTGGTTGTGCAGTTCCTGCAGGATGGTGCTCAGTTGGGTTTGTTGGTTGCTTTGTGCAGTGGGCAGCCATTATGGTATTATGGGGTTCCTTGCACAATTTGCATGATGATGAGGGCCAGGTGCCTCATTATTTTCCAGGGCCTTTTTAACCTTTTTCCTCGGCCTGTTCGTTCTGTTCTATTTTGGAATTTACAGTTTGTCTTTGATGTGCTGTCGGGTCCTCCTTTTGAACCCCTTGATGGTCTGGTGTTGAAGCTCTTGACTTTCAAGGCTTGTTTCTTGCTAGCCATCACATCCGCTAGGCGGTTGGGGGTGTTGGGGCCTTGTCCGGTAAGTATCCTTTCTGCAAGTTTTTTTGTGACCGGGTTGTGGTGGTGCCGGTTCAGTCAATTCTCCCTAAAGTAAATTCAGCTTTTCATCTCAGTCAGTAGGTGATTTT
Organism: Lissotriton vulgaris; assembly: GCF_964263255.1. Lineage (NCBI taxonomy): Eukaryota > Metazoa > Chordata > Amphibia > Caudata > Salamandridae > Lissotriton > Lissotriton vulgaris. The sequence continues at coordinate 212,501,994 of NC_141690.1, read as the reverse complement.
GCCTGAGTTTTGTCCTAATTCTTCCTCAGCTGAGGACTGTCGGTTGCACTGTGTGGATGTGCGGAGGACTTTGTTTTGGTATTTGCAAGTGGAGGAGTCCTTTCGGAAGGGGTATGCTTAGTGAGTTTTGGACCCTTAAGAATGGGGAAAACTGTCCAAGGCTACTTTGAGTTGGTGGATTTGGTCTCTGGTCCTTTTGACTTCCGAGGTAAATAGGGTGAATCCTCCTGTGGGTGTGCAGGAGCGCTCTATGCACAGTATGGCGGCTACTGTGGCTGAATTGCAAGGTACCACTGTGGTGATAATTTGTAGGGTGACGACTTGTTCTTCCCCTTCCACTTTTGTCCACTACTATCGGAGTGTTGGTCTGGAACATTTGGATAATTTCCAGGGCCACACAGTCTTGTCCTTGATTGTTGTGTGTTCATTTTGGGTACGTTATGAAAATGGTGTTCTTCACTCAGTTGTCTGTCTCTGTTTTTGCTTGCTATTTCCTCATTTGCTAAGAAGGAAGGCGAGGGAGGGACAGGAGGTTGTGCGTCCATTACTTACTGATAATGGCAAACAACTAAAAATTTGGATATTCGATAAGTAAAGTTTCCCCCTCCCTCAAGCGCCTTGAGACCCTCTGGGTGAGTAGTGCGCTATACAAATTTTAAACTTGAACTTGAACTCCTAGTACTACTCCCTTGTCTTCCTTCAGGGTCCCTCCCGGTGCGGTTCAGCCGAGTTCTAGGCTTGGATTGTTTACTTGTTTACGTACAGGAGGGGGTGGGGGTCGATATGTTTTTATAAGCTGTGGGGTGGTTCTTGGGTAGGCAAAGGCCCTCGTGTTTTTATGATTTTTTATTTACTTTTTAAATATTGCTTAATGTACAAAACATACATACAATTAACATTGGGCCTATTTGTTAAGAAGGAAGGCGAGGGAGTAGGACTAGGAGCAATGCTATTATCAGTAAGTCATGGACGCATTCCACATCGCTACATTTTGTTTTTTTACATTGGTGCACTTCTGGGATCTTTGGAATTATACTCCAAATGGAGGGGAAATCCTACAGTAGTATATTTCTTACATTCCAGACTCCAGTTTTGTGAATTGGACATCAGGAAGTAGAGGAAGCATTCTACTCTTCTTTTTTCAGATGTGAAACAAAGGTATTGCGTATTTCTCCTAATGATGTTCTTTTCAATACTTTGTTACATGACTTTGAGTGAAGACAAGCAAAATCTTTTATTCTTGAGCAGCCCTGAGCACTGCAGGAAACAGAGCAATGTGAATGTACAACTGAATAGAATGTATGAGTATAGTAAGAGCAGCACAGGAGTGCTTCTTACCATCTGCCATAAGTGTGCCACGTCCTTCTCATATGACAGCCACACTTTGAGCAAAGGACACAATGTAGCTCCCTTTGTAGCTCCTTGTATTATGTCTACTGGTCACCCCACATCACACAGTACAATCTTTGTTGGTAGTATTGAATGCACAAACAACTCGCACAAATAGCAACTTTATTTCCTATGGCCATTAGAATAATTATAGGATGCTGTAGATTTCATTAGCACTAGTACAAATTGCTTTTTTAAAAATCCAGAACACTGCTTGGTTCATTGAGCATCTGTGTCAATTGCTAAATGGCTGCAGATAGCTGCCTCATGCTCACAGAGATAGTACCCTATATTCATGAAAATATTAGTAGACATTTTCAGTTTCCCCATAACAATAGACCCAAAGGACAACATACGAGGTAAAGAAATAAACTGCAACTCACGTTTTAAAAAGAAAGTGGAATGCAAGCCTTGCTGTTCTGAGACACGTTATCCAGAGCACATATACTTCTAACTACATGTTTTCCCGTCAAAACCCTTGTGCATGTTTTGGAGGCAAAGTTATAAATGAAAAGTTATGATACTGATATCAATATTTTCCATCCTACCTGTAATTTGATTTAAATTTGATAATAGAAGAGAGTTACTTTGGTTCCCTGTGAAGTTTCACGCATAGCTCTTGGTATAACCTTAGCAGTAAAATATATAAATGAAGTCAATATTTTCTTTGCTAGTCAGTAAATAATGCAGTAATCCTAATTCAGCTATTGAATAGATAGATCAGTGAGAGGGTTAATTGATATTTATTGGAAGGTTTGGATTTTATTTTGTGTTCAACAATTTTTTTATTAAGGCTCTGTGCATAAGAGGAAATAAGGACTAAACAATAATATTCACTGGAGAACACGTATTGTACGCTTAATACTAGAAACAAATCACATTAGAAAGTAAACAACATATTTTACACTAGGGAGTTTTAAGTACCATATAGTAAGTCAGCCTTGGAGGATATGCATAAGCCAGGTCTTTGTTACCACACATGTTTCTCACATTTTTGACATGTGCTGTACAGGCTCTCCTCGTATGCTTTGTAAGAGAATTTGCTTACTTCCAGTTTGAAAGAATGTTTTCATCTCTACAGTAAGAAGCAAATCTGTCACCAAGCAGCATTAAGTGTATTGTTTCTTAGCAATGCATGCAGAACCATGCTTACTCCAGTATTGGAACTTTCATAGATTCCCATAGCTTGTATCATTTCTTGTCGTCGTAATGGGAGTTTTGGTAACCAAAATAACATAGCAGTAGGTACAAAAGAGAAAGAAGAAGGCCTAGGACTCATTCCCTTTTGTAGCATACCCACCTCTTGTTGCAAAAGAGACCAAAGTAAAGCAACTACCAATCGATTAGTCTCACCCCATAGAACCCTCCTGAGAGAACCTAAGAGCCTCAGACTTTCTACCGCACGTTGTGCTAAGGGAGTCTCCTGTGAGCTCTGCTCATTTCAACTCTAGTTGACTATTTTTCAGCAGTTCTTTTCTTCAGAATTGTTTAGTATTTCATCTTGAAATGTCTGACAAGGAGAAGGAAGCCCCTTTTAAGGCTTGTTCTACCTGTGGTAATATTGTATGTGGAGGACAGGCATAAGGACTGCATTTATTGCCTGTACCCTGACCACAAGGCTGCGGACTTCAAGATCTGCCGCACCTTCTCAACAAAGACTCTTTGGGAATGTGAGGGTGGCCTCCTCACTTGGCTCAAAAAGCTGAAGTCGAGGAAGGAAACTCTGTCAAGTGACAGCGAGGATTCATCATCTGCCACTTCATCCAGAAGGTCAGTGAAGAGGAGTAGGGCTTCCCCTTCACCATCTACAGACCATCCTGCAAAGGCCTCAAAAAAGACCCCCGTGAGTCTGAGAGCCGGAGTCCAAGCAAATCTCACCGTGGTGCAAAGGAGCGGGAACGACTACCTTCAGCTGTGGCAGTGGTGAAGTCTGCTAAATCTTTCAAAAAGCCTTCTTCTCTAACATATGAGAAGTCTGATAAAGACACCAAATTGTCGACGACGATGCAAAAGACTCAGTCGGCGAAGACTTCTAAAATACAGGTGGAAAAAGGATGGGCTGGTCAACAGTACCGTCAAGTCTCCACATTTCGACGTCCGTGTCGACATGGGCGTGGACGACGATTATGGCGACGTCGACGAAGATGTTGACGAGAGTGTCAACGACGGTAGCGGCGATGACTGTGTCGATGACGAAGGCATCTACAACGACGGGAGTGTCGACGGTTTCGTCTACGACAGTGTTGACGACGCCCATCTCTTTGTCGATGATTTAACCGTCGAATCTCCCGTCGACTACCTCGTCATGGATGATTTCTCTTTCATCCTCATCGCCGGCGGTACCGTCGACGGCATCTTCGTCGACGAAGAGAATCACCATTTCCTTGAAAAGGATAACCCCGGATATGACATCTCCAATGAGGGTTGCCCCCTCGCCTCCCGCACTGTTGCTTGAAGAAGAAGAGGATTCTGAGGGAGATGAAAATGATTCTTTTGGCTATGCCAATAGCCCCTCACAACTTCTGGTCAAATGCCAAGACACTGATTCTGAAGGCGAATACCTTCATGAGCACTCATACCAGCATTCTTTTTATCGTCAAGAAGAAGCGGGCCAAGAGATGATTTCTGTTCTTCTTCCCTCTTGGCAGATCTTCAGGGCAAGTTGCTGGACTATAGGAAAAGGTTCGCACAACCTCCTCCTCCTCCTACATTTTCTGCTGTCCAAGAAGCATCTGTTCCAGCAGCTTCTTTGGTGGTTTCACCAAAAGCACCATTCCAGATTGTTTCATAGCTGCAGGTCTCCAGCCCAGGTATACCTCGAGTGGTTCCGGAGGTACAGGACGATTCCTCGGACGAGGATCAGGACGATAGCAACAGGCCTGACCAGTGTGTGGAGTGGGATGACTACGTGATTCCGGACCCAGCTTCTCCGATTCCGGATACAGTTGATTCTACCCCGACAGACATTGGGGGGTTTCACAAACTTATGGAAAGAACCTCAAGTAGATTTGAACTTCCCATGTCTTCTGTTTACATAGAGTGTTTTCTTTATGATTTTAAAGAACATTATTGAAAAGCGGTCTGTTCCATTCCGAATGTCAATTTTGGAAAAACAGGGGACCCCTACCAATGATGTGTTCGCTACATGTAGGGTATAGTAATCATTTGAAAAAAGGAACTGTAGCAAACAATTTATATATTAAACGCCATTTCCTATGGGGTAAGAATCTATCAATATAGTGCACATGACAACGTGAAAAAGCAATAATAACAAACTTTTATAAAAATATAGTCAATTTATATATATTTTTCTCTTTATCTGTATCATATATGTTTTCATTTATAGTTAATTCAAGATATTCGTATCATTTTATATAAATGTAGTCAACCGTGTGAACAAAGAAAAAACATGCACAAAAGACACAAATCAACATCAAATGACTAGATGGATTAAGGGATTATTAAAGCAGGCAAAGCGGTGAGTTGGAACACTACGCGCGTTTCGGCTACTGCCTTCATCAGGAGTCCGTCATTTGCAATAAAACATTATAGACAACATTTACGTCCTATGGTGGGGAAATTTAATTCCAAAATGAGAAAGATATGTATGTGACCCATGCGAAGTTGATGTGCACCTGCTTAGCTAGTCACCGATTCTTTTATTCTTGGCTGTTTTATGTAATCTATTCTAAGGATAGCCGAGGTGAAAGTGATATTTTTTTTAATATATATAACTTAAAAGACTTGTCTTTCTCTTCGTATGTAAAAGAATGGCCACGATGGATATCAATATAATATCTGAGAACGTCCAGCGTGATATCGTTTCAACAGCTGTGACGTGTTGGAAAGCGGCGTCCAGACAGCTACGTTGCCAGTCAGATTTTGACTAATGGATATGATATGACTTCCTTAGATAAAGTATTGACAGGCGTCTTTTAAGGACTGTTTACCGGACGCCTTAATCTGTAAAGGCCATTGTGTAAAGCGTAAGAATCTGAACAATTTCACAATGATTCTACGTAGCCGGGATTCTGTAGTGGAGATGCCGCCAACCGTATTCGAATAAAGTGTCCAATTTATTCGTATACGGTACGCGGTATCTCCACTACAGAATCTTACCATACCAGCATCAACTGTATTCTTCTTATGGTTCAACGCCTCAGTCCTATCGTCTGTCTTATAATCGGAGGCAAGGCCAGACCTTTTCTTTCTCTAAGTCTACCTCTAGAGGGAAGCAGAATCGCCAGGGGTGTCGCACCACTAAACGACAATAGCGGCCTTCTGGCTCTGCCTGCTGTACCCCCCTCCCCGACAAAATCGGTGGGAGGCAGGGTGTCTCAATACCTCCACAACTGGAAGGGGATTACATCAGTTCGTTGGGTACTCAACATCATCCAAGGTGGCCGTACGCTGGAGTTTGTTCATTTTACACCTTCCAAACCCCCTGCCGCCATGCCTTTGAAACTTCTGCGTCTTCTGCGGCTCGAAGTTCATCAGATGCTCCTCAAGGGAACTGTGGAGCCAGTCCCTTTTTCTCAGAAGGGAGAAGGTTTCTATTCCAGATTTTTTCTGGTCAAGAAGACGCTGGAGAAGTGGCCCCCCATTTTAGATCTCAGGGGGCTAAACACCTATCTCATAAGCCAATCCTTTCGGTGGTGCCTCTTCAGGATATTTCACGTCTCCTCAACCAAGGAAACTTCATGGCTACTCTCGATCTCGAAGATACATATTTTCACATACTCATTCATCCAGCCCTAGGAGGGTTCTGCGGTTTACAGTAGCCAAGAGCCACTTCCAGTTCAAAGTTCTACCTTTTGGACTTCGGTCTGCTCCAAGGATCTTAACCAAGCTGCTGGCACCGGTGGCAGCTTTCCTATGGAGGCATCATTTTCAAATAATAATAATAATAAAGACATTTGTAAAGCGCATGGTTACGCCATCTCAGCGTTTTTTCCCCAGCTCTAAGTGAGAGGGAGGAGCAGTGACCTAAAGCAAACCGGCCATTACATTACATGCTGCTGGAAAATAGATGGGTTTTAAGCAGCTTTCTGAACTTGATCTCAGAGCTTTCCAGCCTGAGTTTTAGAGGGAGTCTATTCCAATTCTGAGCGGCTCGGACCCTAAAAGAACAACCCCCCATCCTGGCCTTCTTTACCTTAGGGATCTCCAGTAGGCCAGTGCCAGTAGATCTCAGAACCCTCCTTGGCGCATATCGGCTGATCAAGTCATTCAGATAGGATGGACCAGCATTGTTAAGAGACTTAAACATGACTCTTTCTTTTACTGGTAGCCAGTGCAATGAATTAAGGGCTTTCTTAGAGGCCGCCCTACTAGGCTGACTAAGGACCAGCCACGCAGCGGCATTCTGCAGCACCTGTAGTCATCCTAGACTTTTATCCGTTGCCCCTAGATATAGTATGTTGGCATAATGAAGGCGAGACGTTATGAGCGAGTGTACCAAGGTCTTTCTTCCCCCTACTGGGAGAAGATCCAGTGTTTTCCGCAGTTTTTTCAACACACCAAAACATTTTCCAACTACCTTTCTTATGTGTCCCATCATAAGAAAGAGCGGGGTCTACACAAAACCCCAGATTCTTCGCCTCCCGGCACGGTACAGGGGTGACACCCAAGCTTGAAGGCCACCATTCCGTCGACCAGCACGAGGAACTGCCTCCCACCACCAGCACCTCGGTTTTGCTACCATTCAGTTTAAGGCAGTTCCTTTCCATCCAGGAGGCAAGCTCCTGCATGCAGGCCCTAAAGTTGGATGCAGCCGTCTCCAGAGCCTGGAATAGGGAGATCATCAGCTGGGTGTCGTCTGCATAGGAGACCACTCCAACTCCAAAGCCCTGCACGATACCTGCCAGCGGCGACATATATAAATTAAACAAGGTGGGACTCAGGGCAGAGCCCTGAGGCACTCCCTGCTGCAATTTAATGTCTTTGGAATCGTGTACACCCAGTCTGACCTGAAAGCTGCGTCCAGTTAGAAAAGACTTCAGCCATTTCAAGGCAGATCCTGAGACACCACATTTATTCAAACACTGCAGCAAGGTGTAATGTGCTATAGTGTCGAACGCAGCACTAAGATCTAACATGATTAGTTCCATAGTGTGTCCCGCATCTGCCTCCTTTCTGATGGTTTCTGTGGCCCTTAACAGAGCAGTTTCCGTGGAATATCCTGCCTGAAAACCAGACTGCGTCGGGTGAAGGAGGCTCTCATCTTCCAGATGTGTAATAAGTTGGCGGTTGGCCACCTTCTCCGCCACCTTAGCCAGAAAAGGCAGAAGCGAGATCGGCCGAAAGTTGTCCAGTTTGTCTAGGCCAATATTGGGCTACTTCCTAACTGGGAGAACAATAGCACGTTTCCAGTTTTCTGGCAGCATGTGTTGGCTAAACGAGACATCCAGCATGTGTCTGATAAATGGTTCAAGAATTTCCAGACTCTCACACACCACCTTAGCAGGAGCAGGGTCTCTGGGCGAGCCAGATTTAACTCCAAGGCAAATGCTTTTCAGAATATCAGGAGTGTGAACGGTAAAGTTGTGTAGTCTAATCGCTGTCTTAGACTCTACTATCAGTTCTTCATAATCAGCTCCTCTCCTTACCGTGCCAACGAAGGATGAGTATATCATCTCTACCTTCTCGGAAAAGTAGTTAGCAATACGGTTACAATTAGCTGCATCAAGTCTTTCCCTACCTGGACGATTGGTTGCTGAAGGCCCCGACCAGCTGTGCAGCGAAAGAAACAGTTGATTCATGTACCAATCTGTTCATCAATCTGGGCCTGACTCTCAACAGGAAGAAGTCTTCTCTCTGCCCGTCCACAAAGGCACAATTCCTGGGAGCCATCCTAGACATGTCTCTCAGCAAGGCTTCTACATCCTTCGAAAGGCAAGAGAAACTAATGCCCATGGCTCATCTATTGCGAAAAAAAAGTCTTTCAGCACGTCGTTACAAATCCCTGCTGGGAGTAACTTCTTTGTGCATTCCTTTAATACTCCTCTGCAGGTTGCGGATGCGGTCACTTCAGGAGCAGCCCGACATGCAATGGCAGCAAGTTCACGGATCGTTCGACGACAAGAAAGTGGTCACTGCTGCAAAGAAGAATGTAGCCTTGTGATGGATGAAGGAATAAAATGTATCCCAGGTCTATCCTTCGTAATCAATCGAGCTCCTCAAGTAGTAACTACAGATGCCTCGCTGGAAGGCTGGGGTGCAGCGCTTCAAGAATTGCATGTAAGCGGACATTGGTTGCCTCGGGACCGCCTTCTTCATATCAGTCTCCTGGAACTCAGGGCGATTCATCTGGCACTACCAGCTTTTCTTCCATGGTTGCAGGGTTCAACTGTTCTCGTCTGCACGGATAATACCATGACCATGCACTACATAAACAAAGAAGGGGGTATCAGATCTCTTCCGTTGTCGCAGGAGGCCCAGAAGATTTGGAAGTGGGTGATCCTACACGGAATATCGCTACAGGCAGAACACCTTCCTGGAGTGCTTAACACGAAGGCAGAAATGCTCAGCAGGCTTTAGTTAGTCAGCCACGAATGGGAACGAAACCAGACTGTCTTGGTGGAGATTTTCCACCTGTGGGGTAAACACTCAATAGATCTCTTTGCCACCCCGGGGAACAAAAAATGTCAGTTTTGTGCCAGCAAGCTACACCATCGCGGATCGCTAGGGAATGCGCTTTTGATAGCCTGGTCAGGCGCATTTGTATACGCCTTCCCCCCCATTCCGTTAATACCTAGAATACTCAACAATATCAAAACTGAGCCGTGCAGGATGATCCTAATAGCTCCAGCTTGGTCAAGGCAGTTTTGGTTCACAGACCTTCACCTGCTCTCTCTGGTCCCTCGCCGTCCTCTACGGACGGTCCGGGATCTACTCACGATGTCCCAGGGCCAGGCCTGGCATTCAGATCCTCGCTCCTTACACCTGTCAGCATGACTCCTGAGCAGCAAGAGTTTGTTGGTCTAGATCTTTCGGAAGAGAGAAGGAGGGTTCTCTCTCAGGCTAGAGCTCCTTCTACTAACAAGACATACCATTTAAAAGGGAAATGATTTTGTATCTGGTGTCAACAGGAAGACATCGACCCCTTTTCGTCTCAGCCTCACCAGGTTCTTCCTTATTTCTTGTCTTTGGCTAAGGCGGGGCTGGCTCATTCATCCATAAAGGTTTATTTGGCAGCAGTTTCTCGCTATAGACGAACTGCATCTGGGCCTTCCCTTTGGTCAGCCAGGATTATTAAGCAATTTCTCAAGGGCCTATTTAGAGTCTTTCCCCCAGTGAGGCCTCCTCCCCCCACGTGGCACTTGAATTTGGTTCTCACCCAGCTGATGAAGCATCCCTTTGAACCGATTCATCGAGCAGATATGAAATACCTCTCGTGGAAGATGGCCCTCCTTCTAGCTCTCACTTCGGCAAGAAAAATTGGTGAGTTGCAAGCTCTAACGATCCAGGAACCCTTCCTCCAATTCAAGAGAAATACTGTGATTCTAAGGACTAATTCAAAGTTCATACCTAAGTCGCCATCGGACTTTCTTTTAAATGATTCTTAAGGCTCTCTTTCCTCAACTTTCTACGCCGGCGGAAAGGGCACTCCATTCACTGGATGTGCAGAGATGCTTGAAGTTTTATTTGGACCGTACCAAAGAATTTCGGGAGTCTTCTCAGCTGTTCATTGCATTTATTGCTACCCGCAAGGGCTTATCCCTGTCCAAACAGGGTATTGCTCGGTGGGTATCCAGTGCAATAAGATTCTGTCATTCAGCAGCGGGCAAGCCTCTAGAGGGCACAGTCAGAGCACGCTCTACAAGGTCTATGACTTCATCTACGACTCTCTTTGCGGGAGTCCTGATTAAAGATATCTGCAGGGCTGCAACTTGGAGCAGCATGCACACCTTCACAAGACATTGCCTGGAGACCTCGGCAGAAGAAGACAGGCTGTAGGCCAGGCAGTCCTGAGGAACCTCTTCCATTGGTGAGACAATAAATACTGGCTTTGACGTAGAGCCAGATGAGGAAAAACAATGAATGTTCATTAAGTATCAGGCAAAACCATGCTACATGCGCCTATGTGGTATTCCTCAGATTGTGGCGCAAGCTAGTGCAAGGGTTGGTTGTCGACGTTTCAACTCTAAATGAAAAGCAAGGTGTCCTTATAACCTTAGAAGGGGGTCTTCATCAGGACTAGGGTGGGGTGGCGGGGCAGGATTACCGTGAATAGTACATGGATGGTTGGGCCAGACTGCTCCAGTCCAGGGAGAACGAGACAATGTGGGCCAGGAAGAATCATGGTCCCAAGTGCTCAATCGAAAAGTTAAATCCGCCACTTAGGTCAGCTGTATCTGAAGGTGCGATTGATGCCGGTGTCTAGTATGGATCCTCTTCTCCCCTGTTAGTTATTTCCTTGGGAGACCGTTACAAGAAGAAAATGCTTACTTCACTAATTTCTCAACATCACGCTTCTGGCTTCCAATATCAAAAGCAAGGTTATAATTTACTACAAGATGCAGGTAACGTGCAAATGTACTACCTCAGATGAAATGGCTTGTATATCTATCAGAGTCTTGAAACTTAGCAGGCATATTGATTGAATAATTTTCTTAGGGGAGAAGGGTTAGCTTAATTCAGTTAAGTTGTTATTTCACTTATCAGTTGGTTTGTTAATTTTGGTTTTTTTGTATTTTCAAGATTTACTAAATTTGAAGGCAACTTTGCATGATCTCTAAAATCCTGGACGGCTATTTTTTTTGTTTACATCTTTTTATTGACAATTTTGACTGGCTACGCTGTTAGTCTGCTTTTATTTACCACAAAACTACAAGTCTCAGTCAATTTTAACATTCTCTCTTGTGGAGTTTAAATTCATTTTGGAATTATACAAATGATTTGTACACCATTCTCATAATTCCGAGAAATAAACCTATCCCTGATTTCTTCCAGTTGACCCAGGAGATACATTTTTTATTGATTTTGAGTTTTTCATTCTTCCAAATGGAAGCGGATAGGTCGTTTTTTTAAGTTAAGCATCTATTTTCTGGATAGCCACCATCGTGGATGTGGAGTAATCAAGAATCTACTATTATTTCAGTTTTGAACTTTTTTGTTGTTAATGTAAACTCTTGTGTTCAATTGATTACTTCGTATGTTAACCTGTTAATACACCTTTGTTAGAGAGCAATTGTAGTATATACAACAAGGAGAGACCACAGTGAATGCAAAAAGCTCCATATGGTTCGATGGAAAGTTGGCTCAAGTTCTGCAAAACCATACAAAGTGTTTTTGCATCATTCCAAACACTGGCAAGAAAAGTGCAGATTAAAAAGTTGAATCTTTTGTCTGCTTTGTGATTGGAGTTTCCAGCCATGCGTGAAAGTGTGTGTTTACACCATTCTGCTGCCACTACCCGCATTCCAGACAGGCCTAGGCCCGATCATCATCTGAAAAATGGTAACTCAATGATAAGAAGCATGTTTCATTGGGTCTAAATAGGAACTTTACTATGGTACAACCCGCACTACATTAGTGTTTTGCTTACTTGTACTACTGTTTGTGAGTTTATCCTAACACATTTTTATGCAGGATTCTATAGTCTTGGATTTGACTGTATTCTACTTATATTCAGATTTCAGAGATTCAAATTTCATACACATTACTTTAATGGTTTAACAAATGAGTAGTAAAAGTGGTAATATACTCCAGACTTCTTTCATTGTGAACATACTTCCATTGCCCGTCTGGCAGTATTTCAGGGATACACCTGCACGATTAGAATTTGGAATTCTGATGACGTGCAAATTGTTGTATATTGTGTGACTAAAATACTTGACATTGTGTTGTCTTCCCACAAATTGTACTGTTTCGACATATGATTGTAATTATCAAGATTGTGTAATGTTTTGTTTCCTTGTTAGATTGGCGGGACCCTGAACTCATGAGGGAGATTGAAGCAGCCACTGGAGAGGACCTAGGATCCTCTTTATGCCCTGGGAAAGGAAAAGGAAAGGGGAAAGGAAAGAAAAAAGGAAAGAAAAATAAGTATCCAAATTTAACTGATCTAAAACATAATGCAAACACATCACGTTCACGGCTTGAGAAAAAGGTTTTTAACAAGTAAGATACCAAACTCGATATTAACTTAGGTTAATAATGCATGAATATATAAATAATGAGTTTACCTTGCATATGAAGACACTGTGCATCGCCTTACTGTTTTGGACATGGCACGAAAAATTTGATATGCAATTTCAATTTAATACTGACCACTTGAGTTAAAGGATTAGTATGATATGTTGTGTTAATTTTCTATATTACCACTAAACTGGTTTCATAGTGCTAATGAGCATGTAATTTGATTTTCTTTAAAAGAACATTTTGCTGTTGGAAAAAGTTTTCAGGAATCAATGTAATGCCTAAATGTTCTCAATTAAGTGAATAACCATTGGAAGAGTGTTCTACCAGTTACAGAGAGTGTTTGCCCTTGAAGGGATTTCTGGAAAGTGATAACTGTGATAATGCTTTCTAGGAAGATTTTACTCTGCAAACAAGATCACAAAGTGACAAACTTGCATGAATAAATGAAGGACCATCATTGTAGACAATTTGGAGTGGTTTATACTACATCCTGTTTGATGTTGTATGTCAGATCCAGTGATAGAGAAGGCAATATAGGACAATCCTCCCGCATTTTATTAGTCAAATGGTTGCCTTTTGTATTTGTTGGACTAACCTATGTTCTGGGAATGGGTAAAATGCTACACTCTCTGTTTAAGACCATTAGATACAAAAAACAAGATTTAGAACTCCTATTTACCATTGGGGTTCAAGATAGTTTACTGCTCACGAGAAACCCAGATTTGTTTGTGCCAAACAAGACTGACATAATTTATTACATAGTTGTGTAGAGCACTGCATGTCACCTTTCAGGTGCCTCAGAGCGCTTAGGGGCTCCAGGGATTGTATGTGGTGGGACAGGGAAAACAAGAGGACAGTCGGGTAAAGGGGAGGGGGGGCAAACTAATCTTCTTCAGTCACAACTCACATATGCATGAAGTTCATTCGTAAGTACTGCTGCTTGGCTTGGTTCTAAGGCTATTTCTGAAGTGCCTGTACTTTGATTCTGCCATCCGGCTGAGGTTCTCTCTGTTCCACAGGCCTGGGATTCTGGACATCCAAGACCCATCTTCAGTGCTTAATCTTATTTGAAGGCTCGTTAGGCTATTAACCCCTTTGCTGCGGCGGCAATTCCGCCACAGCGCTGGGGGGGGGAGGGGGGGGGGGGTAGAGCGGCGGCCGCATGCTCGTGACGGAGCCGCTCCGTCACGAGCCGCGGTTGCGCCGTGCTCATGACGGAGCGGTTCCGTCAACAATAGAACGCGCCGCGCAGGCGCGGCGGCCGGGCCATGACGGAACCGCTCCGTCATGAGCACAGCGCAACCGCGGCTCATGACGGAGCGGCTCTGTCATGAGCATGCAAGGGCTTAAGCACTCAGTTAATAAGTGCAGGTCTCTCTTTGGCACATAGTGCAGTGCAAGTTGCTGAAGATATTCAGTAGGCCTTATTTTAGGACTAAGGGTCTGATGTGCTATTCCCATTTCAAACCAGGAATGTGCAATTTGCACACCAACTAGTTTGAGAATATAAATGCAATTTGCAAAGCAACGTATGTACGAATAGGTCGCATAGCATACTTTCTATTTTTAGAAGATCAAAAACTGATCTGCCTAATGAAAATTAATTAAGCAGGTCACGTTTTGCAATTCCCTGTGATTGGCTTCAAATGCCAGGATGGAGGCTTGCAGGGGACAGCAGACCTCCATCTCAGCATTTACATTTCTAAACCGGAAACATTTTTTTAAAAGCTGCCTATTACCATTACAGTGGCAGGTGCTGTGTTTAAAAGAAATGTGTCCTGTCTGGGAAGACATCATGAGGAGCAGTCTTCCCCGTAGCACCTGACATTATTCCCATTGTGGAAGTTACCCCACGGGGACAGCTTCCCCTTTGAGCTCCCCCTTTTAGAATTTGTTACCACCACTTCCCATAACTGATCAGTGGTTTGCAGGTATGGCTGGGTCTAAACTAGGGTGGCATGGTGAGCAAAAAAGGATGGATTAAATCCAGATCTATTGACTGGTAGTGAATGTTTTATTTTCTCTGCATTCCATCCACTGTGTCACTTGCTTTCTCGCCTTAAGTGCGCTGAGTATGCCCAAACATGGGTCCTAGGCTCACTGTGCCACTGGATTCAAGCTAGCCTGGCTGATAAGGGGTGATGCCAAGAAACCGGTCCCTGGAAGCTTGTTTCCGGTCCAGGAATGACCTGGGCTGGCAGTTTGTGCTGGACAGTTCTCATGAGGCACAGAGTCAAGACTGATTGGCATATGACTGGGCCTTAACTGGGGTGGCATGATGATCTATTGACTGGGGTGAATGTTTGATTTGCTCTGCATTCTGTCCATTATCCGGTTGTCTTTTGCAGTGGTTTGCAGCAACAGTTTCTGTCTTAAACCGTTGATATAGATCATTGCAACTCCCATGCTCAATAGGTATAACCTTTTGATGCAATCTCCTTTTTGTGCTTCATAGTGGAGCGCAAAAACCCTTTTACGACTCAAAGAATTTTCTGGCTGGTAAAAGGGCATTGATATATTGTAAAAAGATTGTTTGCAGTTGCAAACTGTTGTTTTTTTCTTCAAATTGCAGGCTTTGCTGCCGCAAATCACCGGGTGGTTGGAACTTTTTCTTGCATCTACACAGATCCAGTAAAATGTTGTTACGGCTGGTTTTTATAGTCATGCGTACCCAAGTTAAGGCCAATTCTGGCTGATGTTGTCTGTATCATTGAGTTTCTAGAAGAACCTAGTATAAATGCAATGATGGCCAGTAGGTTTTGGGAGGAGGGAGTGGGCGGGACACACACACACACGCTCACATACACATAACACTCACAACCAGGCGCGCACACACACAAACGCATTCATTCACACATGCACGCAAGCACGCACCAAGCAATGTAAAAAGAACTTAAATCACACTTACCTTTAGCCAGCTCTGCTCTGCCTCGGAGGTTCCAGGAGGCTTGGGACTGCTGCCTTCCCTCAAAGGTCAGCCAATGAGGGAAAGCAGCAGTCCTATCGTCATCACAGAGTGGGATGGGGTCAGGGAGACTACTGACCCCACCCCACTCTGTGATGAAGTGTCACTGATTGACACTCGACCCTGGGTACTTCAGGGCTTAAAACTGAAGCGCCCAGGTGTGAGGCAATCGGTGACGCCATCCCTCGTCACTGAGGGAAGGGCCTCAGCAACCTTTGCTGAACTGAGAAAGTCACGCCCAACGGAGCTGTGACTTTCTCAGGCCAGCAAAGTTCAGTTCAGGCAGCCAGGAGCCAGCGCTAAATGCGCATGTGTGTCTCCTGGCTGCTTAAACTGAAAGTGAATAGTGTCTGTCAGGCTGACTTTTGTTCAGCCTGACAGACACTGTTCCCACGGAGAAAAAGGGGGAGGGCGGGGCCCTTCCGCCCAAATGGACCAGCCGCGCCTATATAAATGGTGTTTCAAAAATGTCTGTTTTCACCAGGGATCTCATCATCTCCACCTTGTAGTCAGTGTAGAAGAATGGGTTTTAAGTAGTAGTGAGGTTGCCAAAGATACAATACATACACATGCACATTGTGTAATATTCAGTCAGGAGCGACAGAAGGGATAACCAACCTCTATTTTTTTTTATAAGAGTTCAGTGTTTCAGATAAATGGGAAAGCGGCACTGGAAAAGCAAAAAATGCATCTTACTTTTCAAGGTTAATTAGAAAGGATTTCTTCGGACAGAGGAAATGGAGTTTCATCTGTAGGGTGCGCTCCCAGAAAAAGATCGTCTAAGAGTTATTTTCTTTCAATTTAGGTATTCAAGAAAGAGAGTGTCTGAACCCTGAGTTTGCCAATGGACGACTGAAATGATTAGCTTATGTGCTATTTATTTATGCATATATAAACCTAACTTTGTAGAGTGAAAGGCTCCTTTTCCGACCTACCTTGTCTATATACAAATACTTGTCTCGCAAAAAGACCATATGTAGTTCCTTTTGAGGCTTCAAGTAGGTTTTTTCAAATGTAGCTCATTTTAGGTTGTATAAACAGTAATTGAAATTATATTTTGCAAATTGTTCTGCCTGAACAGGTGACTTTCTGTTGCAGAGCTCCTTTGATACGTCCAGTCTTGGATTTATTGTAGTCCCCAGCTGCTAGTAAAGGGAGAACCTAGTGAAGTTAAAATGTATCAGGTTACCCAACAGCACGGGCTTAAATGTTACTTAAGTGTTGAGGAGGTCCAGGTTAGCAAATAGTATTCTGTATGAATTAATGATGAATATGGGTATTGTTCACTACTGAGCTGTAACCACTACAAGTGTAAAGCTTTAAAATATCTTAAGTCTACAGCTGTGGAAATCTAACCAACTAAGTTATGTGATGATTATTGAAGAAACACGAGGAACCTCCTCATTCTCTTTATCTGAAGAATGGAAGGCAATGACATTTTTATTTTCGTCCATCCATTCATTCCTTTAAAAAAAAACAGGGATTTACAACCTAAAACATGTACCTATCTTGGTCCTTCCCATACAATGCTTTTCATTTTGATCCCGCCACCTACCAATCCCCCGCAAACCCAGTTCTCCCTGATCTCCTGGGTTTCTGTTTGATGCTGAAGGGTTCACATTTCTCTTTTATTAAGGAGTTCGCCAGAATATATCAGCTACGGTGAGTGGCAGTCCAGCTGCTAAGATGTGGAAACTCCTAAAGCTTCCTCTATAGTTAATGACTCGTACAAAGGTAAAAAATCAGCTTAGCACATGAGCCAGCAACTTGGTATTTGTTCGTTTGGCAAGGTCTTCTAACGAAGCGAGCAAGATCACTTAAGTACTAAAGTCACACCCAGTCATGACTAGTTTAACCAGGGTCTTTACCTAAATGTATTACTTGACGGTTTGTGTCGATTCTCTGTTTAATGAAAATAGCTGCTGGAGATTTAGCAATGGCTTGGAAAATAAGATATTAAAAGTTATCATGTATAAGTTCCAAATTAGAATATCCTACCACTTCAACTCCTTTTCAGGGATGCCAGCGCTATATAAATGCAATTTCAATGCACTTTGTAATCTTTCTGATTTGGGGATCATGATCTGACTGTATAACGACACACTGGGAGGTTTTTTTTGCTTATGTGCGATGGCCTAACAAGTTACGGTCTTACTTTATGCATCTGAACTCATCTGAACAGTACACGTTTGAATTCCTACACGTCCAACTCTCTTGGATTGCAGTTATGGCATAGCTTTTAACAATGTAGTTTACCACCCAAGTGAATTTGGTTCACGTTTTGCAAATAGTTCTGCACAGATCGCTGAAGAACACAGAACATGTGCATTTAAACAGCAAGGCAGTGTTGCTGTGCTTTCCCGAGCTTGTGGAAGCCAGTCATATGTGAGCTGTGTTCTTGGTGTCTATAGGGTGGGATGAATAGATAGGATAGAGCAGGCCCACTTTTTGAAAATCCCCTCAGTATATCAGTGGTATGAAATAAGCAGAAGGCTCAGAACCAGAGCTTAAGGTTGCTTTCAGAAACATTTGTCTAGGTTTTGGTGGTTTGCCCTTCATTTGTTTCACCTCCATTCGCTCTGGCTACTTTCGGGGTGGTTGTCGAGACACAAAGACCAGCAGCACAGGTGAGAGACAAAATATATTGGCTAATTGCAAGCTAGTTAAATAGGCACACATGATGTGATACACTTGACGTGTTCAAAATGTATTTATATTTGTAACTCACTGTATAGGTTTAATATATTAGATCAGAGCAAAATGGTTTCCAAAATGATGATCTCTGTGCCCAGTGTTCACCAAAACCTACCCATATGTTTCATAGTTGAATAAATTAGTGTAGAATACCAAACAAAAATTTTGCCAAATGAAATCCCCCCCAAATATGTCTGTACTTTTCCAAATAGCTTAGAGTGGTCAACAAGAGGGCAGAGTAGAGATTTGAGATGAGCCTTCTTAAGATGGTGTTTTATAATGGAAGATGGGTTTCTCCTTTCTTATTTTATTTTCAAATATGCCTAGCAAAGATAGTGAGAAATGGTGAAAATCCACAATGGAGAGCATGTGTAAAATCGAAAACACAATGCATGTAAAGCACTGTGTAAATTTCTGCAATCATAGCAAGGACACATACGTTTTGTTTTTTACTATGTTGGCCGAAAGGAAAGAAAACGTGTGCGGAGTTTGTTTTGCGTTTATAGATGCCTCTGTTCTTATAACTATTTTCCTCCTAAGCTTCCATCCTGTCCTTTTCATAAAAGGATATCTAGTCAGCAGCTGTGTACAACAACCTTGGCATTTGGTACAAACTTAAGTATTTACAGTGTTGAAAATTGAAGTAGTCTCCGAATGACACCTAGGAAACTTGCACATCTAGTATCCGAGTGGGATCGCATTTCATTTGCAGTATCTCACAAGAGAGTGGTGTTAATGTAAAACATTTGAGTGTCAAGGCTACTGTGCAGGTTTACAGAGACACTTTTCTCGTACAAATTAGACCACAACTTTCTTGCAGCATCATTTTTTTCCCTTAAATCATTACTTCTCGTTACGTTAAGTGCACTTGTACTGTCGCTAATCGATCAGTTTGAAACCATGACTTACAGGTTACCTACACTTATACAACATACTTGGTCAAGTTAGTTTAATATGATATAAAATGTAGAATTGCAAAATACTTACAGAAAGTTAATAAAATATCTCGCAAAGCTGGCATGATGTTTAATATGTTGGATATCCTTGGTATCTGTAGAAAAGGAGAAAAAACAACATACACGCAGCTCCATGTTCCCTTCTGAGACCAGGCACCAGATTAACTTGGACAGATCCTCAAAATTTCTTTCCATGGCAGTTCTGGTGGGACTCCAAAGGAAGTGACTTTTCACTTAGACACAGCAGTGGAGCTGGTG
Source organism: Lissotriton vulgaris (assembly GCF_964263255.1). Classification (NCBI taxonomy): domain Eukaryota; kingdom Metazoa; phylum Chordata; class Amphibia; order Caudata; family Salamandridae; genus Lissotriton; species Lissotriton vulgaris. The sequence goes on along the minus strand of NC_141690.1, from coordinate 212,482,587 downwards.
CTGGAAACCTTGCTTTATTGAACCTTTATGAAAGAGAAAACAAAAGATGGAGTTCAGATGCTAATGAAGGGCCATCTTGGGCTCCCCACTTCCTGGTTCTATTTTCCATCTTCTATTGGACTTCTTGTTGCTTCTGCTTTGTGAAGCTCCCTCGATAAAGGCATTATAAATAAGAATCAATTAGTAGATATTAAATCAATATTTGTCAAGTCTCTTGAAGATATTTACAAAAAAAGCTGCTTGATCTCACGGCATCATTATGAATAAATGGATGCGGGCCCTTTTGCGTTATTGGCTGCCATTCCAAATCTGATTTTAATTCCCTCTTTTGTCCCAAAACATCCCTTCCCTTTATTCATTTATCCTGGCCGTACTTGCTGACTACGTTTCTGGATGTATGAAGAGTTAACGTCAGCCCTACCTTTCCTCCCTAGGTCCTATGTGCTGGCTACTTAATTGCTCTTCAGCACATTTAAAAGGCGATCTTTAATCAGATGCAGCTATATAAAAAATCTACACGTCAAAAGCTTCTTACTATGGTGTTTGGAAGATTATAACACTCTTAAAAAGAAGTTGTTGCTTACCTGAGGTCAAATGAAAATCTTTCTGAATTTTAAATCGCACACTCCTTGTTGGTACAGGAATGGTACACGGTTGTGCATCCCTTGTTGGTACAGGAAGGGTACGAGGTTGTGCACACATACTCTGAACAACCAAACTGCGCTTGGAACTGGTATCTTGACTCTTTACAGGGCGGCTAACATGCCAATGTAGCATGTACTCTTTAGCCTGGGTCTGTTCCTGGTAATAAGACCCAAGAATGTTTCGGTGACCCAAAGGAACGCACCAGGTGCGCCTTATTTGGGTGATCAGGGACTGCTTCCCATGTCTTCGGTTGCTGATATGAAGCAATTGTGTCAGCATACCGATTTTTTTGGTTTAATAGTATTAAGCATTCTTTTTTTATGTTTCAGTAAGGAGTGTGGTACATGTTTTGCACCCAGGCTCTTTCACTCGTGTGTCTGTTGAGTGCATGTGTACGTTGTATATGTTTAGCACATACATGGCAATGAGACCTTTTCATGTTTACAAGTTTGCTTGGACCAGTGGGGTCTGTTTTGAATGGCCCCTGGTTAGCATGGCACAAAATGGAGGATGGATACAACTTTCCTCCAGCTATAGAAGTGTGTTAAATTAGGTAATTGATTAAGGGGAGTGAAACCCTACTCGAGCAACCACCATAATTCTTGTCAAGGTGAAAAATAAAAGTATCTAAATAAACCTGTGCATAACCCTCTGGTAGCTTGGCACAAAAGTAGTCGAGCTTAGCTCAGAGGCAATGTGTAAAGTATTTATGCAGCACATAAACAGTAATAACGTGTAAACACAACACAAGAAAGGTCCCGCACCAATTTAGAAAAATAGAGTAAAATGTAATAAAGTATTTGACGCCAAAACAACAAAATTACCGTAATTAGAACTGAAGATATCCAATTTCGAAGGTTGAGGCAAGTACAGCACCTAAAAACACAAATCACCACTTGCGGTCATCACGTCGTGCTAGACTGTGGGAAAGTCACAAGTTCAGGACAACCACGATGAAGTGCGGGCCAGATACAGGGACCAGGTTAGGCCCACAGGAAAGGTTCCCTTCTCTAAGGGCGGCGTGAAGAGTCAGGTTCCTGGTGGAGACGGCCATGAGATGCAGGGAAGCATTGTGGATGGTCGTTGTAGCATGAAGAGCAGGCTAGGTGTCGCAGACCATCGTCGCAGTGGCGGGAAAATCATACTGGGTGTTGTGGATTGTCGTTTCGGTAACTTCGCTTTGGTGGTCACTGGGGGCTGTAGATGCTGAAGCGTGAAATGCAGATCTTGTGTTACTATTTCGCTGAAGCACGTGTAAATAATCTGGAAAGCATGCCTGTCCCTTTTAAATATGTACATAATATATATTTAGGTTCTTTTTTAAAGACTAAGTCTGAGTGCACAAATCCAAGTAATTTTAGTCTGTTTAACCACTGGCTGTTTGTTACATTTTGCTTTTTGTATTTCTCATTGTGTTTTACTAAATGCAGCCAATTGAGAAGTGTTTAATTTGTATTGAACTAGTAATTACATTGTTTTAGGAGCCACCTCTGTGCAAGTATTACATATGTTTCTTTGTTAAAGACAACACCTAAGAAATGATGTTTTTTCACCATTTAACCAAGTTTGGCTTAAACCAAGATCTCATTTTTATGATTGTAAATGTGTATGTTCCATTCAACAAGTGTATGTTTTTTTCTCGCATTATCTGAGCATTTTTTGTGAAACATATTATGGGTTGATGCATCATGGCGGGCAAATATCTTTCGATAGGTTCCTATCTCCAAAGTATGTAGGGAGCAATAAATAAAGCAAATTGTGGCAATTCACAACTGGGAGCTCACACCACCTGTTATCTCCTAGTCTCCTGTGAGGCAGCTATATCTCTTGAATGGGGTACGTTCCTTGCATGTATGTCACATCCACCTCATTGGTTCACTGGAGCTTCATGTTGGCGGGCGGCAAGATCTTGGCACAAACGTCTGTGTCCCAAGGAGTGCACTCTGATGCCTGCCCAGGCCCTGGGGAGGCACCACTTGGAGATCAGGGACTCACTCTTACAGACACCAGGCAAGTCCAGTTGCAGGCCCAGGTGGGTTCGGTTGCAGCATGTCTGCTGGGCAGTTGCAGGGAGGCCTCTTGAGCTTGTTGTGCCCCTGTAACTCAGATAAGTCAGCCAACAGACCCTTGGGAGTCGCTAAGGTAGCCTGGGATAAAGGGAACAGGCCCAGCCTTCCTTCCCAGATAGTAGAACAGGGCTCAAGCAGCTGGGCAGTCCTTCTTCTGTAGGATCTGCAGGTCCATGAGTGTTCTAAAGAGTTGTTATGAGGATCCTATTTTTATACCTGGTGCTAGCTCTGAAGTGGAAGAAACTTCTGGAGTTTTCATCTCCACAGATGGTTCGGTTCTGGAATTTACTTCCTCCCTACCTTGGTTCCAAGATGTCTAAGGTTACCAAAGGCTAGTGTTACGTTCTTTGTCAACACTTGAGGCAGCCCCTATTGAAGTGCAAATGTGGTCAGGTTTAGCTCCACCCCAAATAGCTTTTCAGAATTGCACATCCTGATAACATCTAGTACCTCTTTTATGTTACTGTCTGGGAGGATTACACAAAGGTCAACTGCCCATTACATCTAGTCATGTGATCCAGGCTACAGGTTACAGACATCAAATGGTTAGGACAAGAATATGCCAACTTTCTAAAAGTCAAAAAACACAAGGGTGGCTGGGCCCAAGGGGAAGGAGGGTAGGCAGGGCCACACAATATGAAATAGAAATGTTTGCCTATGCCTCCAAACTACTTCAAGTACACACTAGTTCATGTACAAGTAAACCACAACTTGTTAGTTTACAAAAAACAATTTATGTTTTCAATTTTGTACTCAGTTTACAGAAGAAAAATTCGCAAAAAACAGAACTAAGACCACTATCAACCTCATGTCTTAGCCATATGTAATTTCAAAACACTTAATACAAATGTGCAATAAACCAAATGTGTGGTGAACAATTAGAACAACAGTGACTTTTTGACATAAAAAACATTACCATGAATACATGGACCGCAAAACCTTAAACATTTGTGAAACAGGGACTCTTACAAACAATTAGGAACACGGGGAGAAAATAGAACACAACGTTTTCAACAGTTAAACTCCCACGGCCTGAACAGGAGCTAATCAATTAAATTTCAGGAGCATTGCCCATTTCTGCAACAAATAACAATGGCCAACTGGCCAAACAAGAAAAATGGGGTGCCGACGCATTTCGAATCCTGATTAGCGACTTGCAGAATTCTCGTCAGGGCAGTCTGAATCTAGTCCATGGGAACTGTTTAAAATAAGAAACAAAACAACGTGTTTACTATCTAGCGGGTCCTCTAGCCACTACTCTCAGGACAGTGCGATTACCATACAATTCGTACCTTGTGTAAATCCTGCCCACAGTCAGTCCTGTTTTAGTGGAAAATGTCGTCTAGGCTTGATGGCCTACGCTGCAACAGAGTAATAGGATGAATACGTACTTGCAAGGTACACGGGAAGGAGAAGCTTAAAAGCTGTTATCGATCATTTACCTGCGTTACTCCTGGAAGCTAAGCCACGTCTTCGCCACATGGGGTGAAGTTCTTGTGTTTTCTGAAACAAGGTGACAGAGTGCGACTTAGTACCCTGCTCACTCGCTACCACGCTGATCGCGTGTAAATTTTAGTACTTAAAATAATACACTTACTTGGACACCGATCCGCGGTGACCTCAGTGGGGGTTCCGATTTTGAGACCGCGTTTCTCCACACAGAGAGCAGTTTGTTAATTATCTGTGAGGGTAAGGAGAGGGGCGACGTGTTATCGCGTTACTATTTCTGTGCTAAATATTTCAGAAGTGGCAGATTAAAATGTAGCCGCATCCACGCTAATCGCGTGTGGGCAATGCTCCTGAAATTTAATTGATTAGCTCCTGTTCAGGCCGTGGGAGTTTAACTGTTGAAAACGTTGTGTTCTATTTTCTCCCCGTGTTCCTAATTGTTTGTAAGAGTCCCTGTTTCACAAATGTTTAAGGTTTTGTGGTCCATGTATTCATGGTAATGTTTTTTATGTCAAAAAGTCACTGTTGTTCTAATTGTTCACCACACATTTGGTTTATTGCACATTTGTATTAAGTGTTTTGAAATTACATATGGCTAAGACATGAGGTTGATAGTGGTCTTAGTTCTGTTTTTTGCGAATTTTTCTTCTGTAAACTGAGTACAAAATTGAAAACATAAATTGTTTTTTGTAAACTAACAAGTTGTGGTTTACTTGTACATGAACTAGTGTGTACTTGAAGTAGTTTGGAGGCATAGGCAAACATTTCTATTTCAACTTTCTAAAAGTGGCATTTTTCAGGATTATGAATTAAAATTCTACTTTATCCTTAAAGAGGATTTTAAATTACAATTCCGTTGACACCAAGCATATTTCCACCTATTCCCACTTATTGAATGTAATAGGGTAACCCAATGTTCTTGTATGGGTGAAGTATGCCTCACAGTAGTGAAAAACGAATTTGTGAGTTTTTCACTACCAGACATGTAAAACCTAAGAGTACATATCCAATATTTTAAATATAATTCCTACTGCCCTGGGCCTACCCTAGAGGTTTTCTATATGTATTAAAAATGGAGATGGTGGCCTGGCAAAATGGATATTTTACCAGGTCGCAGTGACAGACCCTAGACGTGTTTAAAAAGGCTATTTTAGAGGGTGGCACAGTAAGTGCTGCAGACCCACTAGTAGCATTTAATTTACAGACCCTGGGTACATGGAATACTACTTTATTAGACTATACATTGTTTTCTGTATCAGAGGGCAAGCTTTCATATGGGAATTCAAATGGAAATCAACATCTTAAGGGCCCCCTTTTTTCTTAGTCCTTGTTTGACGGAGCAGCACAAAACTTTCAACGAAGAAGCCTAAGAGTTTGAGGTCTTTTTGGAAAGATTCGTGCAGATTTGTTGTTGAACTTAAGGCAAAGTTTTCAGGAACAACTGCCTTTCTTATGTGAAGACTCACCCCACCAAAACCACTCTGGCACAAACACCCCCAGAGTAATTATCTATATGTTCAGAATAGAATTAAAGTCGTGCCGCCATTTTAATTTGAGTTGTAGACAAATGCTTTCAGCCTCACTTTTTCTATTAGAACACACAAGAAAAAAGATTAACTGCATGTTTATTTCTTCCGTTTGTGTTTTCTACAGAGGTTCCATGCAACGAATAATCAGTGCGATGAATAAGGTGGATGCGAGGCGACATGAGAAATTTTCTAACCAGTTTAACTATGCATTAAATTAAATGTAGTAAGCCCAGCAACAGAGACATAATGACAAACCTGCAAAGGAGTCTGGTCAACATCGCAGAGAAGAGTTTTGGAATAAAACTACAAATACTTGTATATAGTGTAAAGTTTGTGTAAATATAATGTAGCATTTTTAAACTGTCTTTTCATGTACAATAATTTATTGATGTAATACTAAATATACATTTTAAAACCATCTTGACATAATTATTGGTATTTAATATAATTTTAAAATTCTATGAAAAGTTAACGTAAACATTTTCACAAAGCGATATTAGGTGGTATTGTGAGGCCCTTATTTATATTTTTCATGTTGCCAGATGATTTTCTCTTGCCATGTGACAGGGGGTGCAGTCTGCTTTTAAATCGAAAATCAGCCCTTGTCCTTATTAAAAATAACACAAACTGCGGGTGTTAATGGGTAACCAAGAAAACTGTACCTTTTCGAAATGCCTTATCCTGTTTGTTTTAAAGTGAGTCTAAATAATCTGGAAAGCATGCATGTCCCTTTTAAATGTTTACGTAATATATAATTGGGATAAAAAAACGACAGTTTTTTAAAGACTAAGTCTGAGTGCACAAAACCAAGTAATTTTAGTCTGTTTAACCACTGGCTGTTTGTTACATTTTGCTTTTTGTTTTTTTCATTATACGTGTTTTACTAAATGCAACCAATTGAGAAGTGTTCTATTTGTATTTAACAACTAGTGATTACTTCAAAATACATCGTTTATACGGGCCATCTTCCTGCAAGTATTACATATTTTTCTATGTTAAAGACAACGCCTAAGAAATTATGTTTTTCACCATTTAACCAAGTTTGGCTCAACCCAAGATTGCATTCTGAGCGACATAATGAAAAACAGAATTGCATTAAATCCTGTCATCTCATTTTTATGATTGTAAACGTGTATGTTCCATTCAACAAGTGTATGTTTCTTTCTCGCATTAGCTGAGCATTCATTGTGAAACATATTATGGTTTGAAGCATCATGGCGGGCAAATATCTTTTGATAGGTTCCTATCTTCAAAGTATGCAGGGAGCAACAGTTAAAGCAAATTGGGTTTCCAATGGGAATTCACAACTGGGAGCTCACACCACCTGTTCTCTCCTAGTCTCCTGTGAGGCAGCCGCATCTCTTGAATGGGGCACGTCCTTTGCACGTATGTCACATCCACCTCTGGCATGGTTGTGCCTTTAGGATTACATTTTTAGCCAAGGAAGACGAAAACCACTATCATTTATTTCATTTCTTCCTGTTTTGTAAATTGCTGGATTGTGACCGAGAGCTACTTGCCGAAGTTTATGATGATGCAGTTATTGCGACAGTGGTAGCGAAACCCCTCCTACAGGCTGTTGAAGGTCCGTAGATGTTGGTCAGGTATGTCCTGATATATGCTCTGCAAAGCGCCTTGGCAAATGTCAAAACGCTTGTCCCAGAGCCCTGTCACTATTTGAGATTGGTGATTGAGGCATTTTAATTATTCTCCTGATGGGAGAAGACTCGTTTTAAGAATTTCATGCAAACTGACAGACTTGAAATGTTTGTGCACACACACTCAAAGATCCTTTTGCTTGTCGAATTCCTGTTGATACCGTCAGGGGGTCACCAACACATCAGTTTGAGACTCCGGGGTGGGATACAGTCCTTAGAGACCATTTTTTGAGAGGGGGCAACACAGTAATTTCGATCCTTGCTGCTAATTTGTACTGTGATCTTGGTCACTTGTACAAATCCTAGTGAGGCAAAATAAAGTTTCCGTCTATGAGGTTAGTAAATTCAGTAGTATGGTGTCATAACACATAGATAAAATTTGCAGTGCTTACATACAGCAGACGTATGCATTAGAGGGCTATGGGGAAGACATTGTAATGAATATTAATGCTAATTTAATTTAGGGACTGATTTAGATCTTGTCGGACGGGTTACTCAGTCACAACGATATATCCCATTATATCCTATGCAATTTATATTTCGGCGGACGGGATATGCTTCACTGTTGTGACGGAGTAACCCGTCTGTCAAGATCTAAATCAGGCCCTTAGTTGTTTCAGATCATGGACAATGGAGTCATCCTTTTAGGGGAAGTCCGTTTATATTATTGCACATTAAATCTGTTGATGTAATTCTTATTTATTCTGTTTGATCAAAATATTTTTCAGGTTGTTAAGGGTTGTTCTAGCAGATATATCACATTGTTCTTTTTTTGATTCCATTGATATTTTTTATACCTCTAGTATATCTATGCTAGTTTTATTGAAGTAGTATTTGTACAATTTTCTATTAAAACACACATTTGCCTCATGACTGCTCCTCGTGATTATTAAACTAAGGAATATACAGTAGAATGTTGGAAATTATGCTGTCGTTTAACATTGGTGAGAGTGGATTTATGAGTTTAATCATGTTCCCAAAACTGGCCTCTATATTTGTATGTCTGTGTTGTTAGAAAATGCAGTTATGGGTCTGTGGGTTGAAGATGGATAAGTAGTAGGTAGAAAGTCTGGCTGTATGGATCCTGCATGCGACGCACGCTGGGCCTGCCTCCCACCTCGGAACACTGTGTGAGTCTTCCCTGTTGGATGGGTCCCTGGGAGCCGAACAAGTGTGTGGCATGTCCTTGGGGCAGCACAAGGGCCAGTCAGGTGGAAGAGGGTGAGAGGCTGAGGAAGCCTGCAACATAGCTGATTGTGCTGGGGCCCAGGTGGTTGGATGCCCATGAGAGCTATACCCTGAAGACCCAGTGCGACCGACAAGTGCTTACTATACATCCTTCCTGATGGCTGGGAGCTGAGTGCCTGCGGTGGAGACCTAGGACATTCATCCTCATTGATGGGCCCTCCTTCCCACACTGACACCCATGTGCTCTGAGGATAGTCAAGTACGAGTGGTGCTTTGTGCGGAGACCCAGGAAAGTAGTATCGTGAGGGACTGGGCCTGTAGAAGGCGGTGGTCAAGCCGATTGAGGGCCGCCATGGAGTAGCTGGGCTTCCTGCGATCTGAAAGACATGACTTGGGATCTTCTTCACATTGAGGGTGACCCAACTGCTGTGCATTTAGAATTTCCTGTGACTGGATCCACGTTCTCCCTGCGTGGATGGCTGTCGCCTGAGGCCCTGCCATGGGGAAGGAGAATCAATCAAAGAAGGCACTGGGCAACACAATGATGCAATACTCTACACTGCGACCAGACAAAATCAGGACCAGAGTGACCATTCTACTGACCACAGGATGAACCCAACCAAGCAGCCATCCTGGACTCAATCCAAAATTCGAGAGTAGCACTGGAGAGACAGATTATGGGGGATCACGATCGAGGTGAACCTCTAAGAACAGACCTCCAAAAAATGGCTGATAAAGTAGGGATGGAGGAAATGAATATAACCAATCTACAGACAGAGGTAAGCCTCAAGCGGCAGATAACACGTATGACAATGGTTACTCAGGCACTTGAAAGAGCACAAGATGCTGAAGGGCGGTCTCAATGAAATAACTTGCGGCTCCTGGGACTCTCTGAGCATTTGTGGAAACCTGGATTAGAGAGAGGCACTGAAACCAGCAGGGCTCTCTCCCTTCTTTGTGATCAAGCGTGCGCGTAGAGCATCGGTCCTGGTGCTGCGACCGGGGGCCCCGCCCATCGCCCTCAGTGCACAAGTACTTAACTACACTGATAGAGATGTGATAATACAAAGCCGCCAGGGAGAACCTGTCTCAACAGTTTTAGGGACTTAATGTTGCCATATATTCTGACTGTACACATAAAGTCCAAGAGTGTTGCAAGACCTTTATTGAAGTAAAAAACACCTTCAACTAATGGGGGTCCGATGCATGCTCCTATAGCCAGGAAGATTGATAGTTTGTACATGCAGGAAAGTCTCACTTTTTGATAGCCCAGAGGAGGCCTGGTCCTGGCTGACATGATGCACTCCACAGGGAAACAGTCTAGCTGATCAAGAGCCTTGGCTTGCAACAGGAAGTGAAAACAAGAATCGTAGACAGTGGCCTCAGGGGAAGAAGGCACCACAGGAAAAACCATCCACGACCCGAGTAGTGATCTGTACGATGGCCACAGTGCACTCTGACATGCAATCGATTGAGGGAATGCTGGAGGTCTCACCAACGACAAAGAGGTGCCCAGCAAAACATTGAATGTATAAGAGGCGGTACCAAACACTGGTACATGAGTGACCCCCAGGAGCAACGTCTGGATTGTCTCCGGAAACTACTCCGGAGATGGTGACACTGAACTATGGTGTAAATGCCTGTCCTGAGCTATGATCAAAATTGTGGGCCACGATGGTCAACCTAGGTTCTACAGGTATAGCAACTGTATACATAGAGGTAGATTCACAAGGCACCTTTCCCGTGTATCAAGAAATGGGGAAGTGAAACCTTTTAATTGGGGGGGGATTGGGGATTGTGACTGGATCTGGCCAAAGTGGGACTCTTCTACTACTGGACACTGTTCATCAATGTTGCATGACATGTGCATGGTTTGAAGTTTGAGCAACTTGTCCTGGGTGGGGGATAGGGGATTTAATGGAAAATGTTATATCTACTCTTTTTATCTTAGCATGTATGCTTTTCTGCAAGTGGTATGCTAGACTCTTATGGCACAATCACCATTATTACTAATTATAAACTCTTTTCTTGGAATGTGAGGGGCTTTGGTACATGCACTAAACAATATCTGGGGATTTCCCTCTTTAGGCGTCATGGGGCTAGCATAGCATGTCTCCAGGAGACCCATGTGATGTAGACAGAGGACAAAACACTTGCAAAAAAGTGGAGGAGCAGATATTTTATGCCACGTAATCTTCGTTCTCCTGGGGGGTATTCAATTGGATAGACCCGGGAGTCCCTTTTGCCTTGACTTATATGGAGGGGCAGATATTTTATGCCACGTAATCTTCGTTCTGTATTAGGGGATCTCTGTGTATAGTCATAATCTAGTGAATAGTCCCGCCCATGTGCGTGGACCCCGGCAATCAAAAATAATCTCTTAAGTTGTCAAATCATGCAGAAACTGCAAAGACACTTAAGAGAGAATTTAAAGACCAATAATGCAGCCTATATCCACAGGCTACACTGTCCAGTACTTCAACTAGAAATTCCACCAATAACACCACACAAAATACAGCCAGCCCAGTTTCTACCATAGAGAAACTTGCCTCCACCAGTAAAAGACTCTGGAATGATGGAGAGGAAGGCATGGACAGACAAGCCCCATAGGCTGCCATTATGTGGCTTAAATAGGATACTGTGCCTTTAAGAGAGCTTTCTAGTACTTTCTCCCAGTATCCCAGAATGCATAGCAGGTCCCTCTACTTTCAGTTCTTTTTTCCGGCTCCTGCTAACAGGACCCTGGCATTGAGCTCTCCCTTATTTCAAGGGTTTATTGGATATTTTGGCACTTTTGTGTTTTAAAAGTGTTTCAGTTTACTTTCTTGGTGTTCTCCTTCTCTTTTGTGTGTTGGTTCAGGCGTTTTAGGGCTCTAAAATGCCTGGTCTTTTTGATAAGTGTCCAGCATGTGGGAGGAAGAAGGCCAAGAGTGATCCACATGACGTCTGCATCGTCTGTCTCCCTGAAGATCATGTCCCTGAGGACTGTCATCTGCCAGCAGTTTACTGCTCGGACTCTGAGGGACAGGATGAAGATTCGGCTTTCTGGCCTTGAGGAGAGACGTCTGCAGGCTGCAGGTGGGTCTGGGAAGGTTCCCTCTGCCTCTGCTGAGGCCTCTGGGGGCTCCCCAGAGGCAGGAAGTCCAGCAAACGGTCCCGGTCTCCGTCGACGTTGATTGCTTCGACGACGTCGAGAGGGATGACGGCGGTGTGTTCCCCTTCTCCCCGGGGCTCTGGGTCGAGACGGCGTGACGGCTCGACGTCGAAGGGCCTGGAGAGGTCGCTGTCGAAGCCACCGTCGACGTCCTCATCGACGTCGGAGTCTTCCTATCGACATCGGAGACTAAGTGACAAGCATCGGCGCTCGCCGTCGAGGCGTCGCCACCGATCGCCGTCGAAGCACCGGTCGGCGTCGAGGGGCTCCTCGACGTCGAGGGCATCGAGAAGGAGGAATCAACGCTCGTCGTCGAGGACGGAACGTTCGACGTCGCGGAGGCGGCGTACGACGTCACGGAGGAAGAGGTCGACGTTGAGGCGTTCGACGCCGGAGTCGCGGAGGCGACGTTCGACGCCGGAAAAGCGTCGCTCAGCGTCGAGAAGAAAGAGGTCGGCGTCTAGGAGTCGTTCTGCCTCTCCAAAACGGCGCAAGAGGGATTCTAGTCCCAGAAGTCAGACTGCTTCTAGTGGAGGGCGCAAGAGGAAGCGATCACCTGCTGAAGGGGCTGGATCTCAGCCCCCTTCGCCTAAGGGGTCACCGGGCTCGGTGTACTCAGAGGTGTACACGCCATCTCGGCCTCGGTCGCCACCTCCACCTGTACCTAAAGAGGATCCTCCACCCAACCCTCCGCTTCCATCAGGCGACCCGCCGCCACCAGTTCCTCTGCATGGGCCCGCCCCTCAGCCGAGGGTTCCTCCGCCGAGGTCCACTTCACTGCCTTCTTTGCCTGTACCTCCTAAGGGGACCCCAAAACCTAAACCCCGAGAGGAGCCAAGGAAGACCCCACCACGGAAACCGGTGGAGCGGCCACGGGCTGGCAGGTCTCGCTCTCGCTCTGGGAGAAGGGAGAGATCGCGACACAGATCGTCCACGCGGTCGAGACGACGCCATAGGAGGCGCGAATCTCACTCCCGCACAAGGTCCTCTGGTACCAGGGTCTATTCTCCTACCTTGTCGGAGTCACCGGACACGAGGGTGTCCCCGATTGATGACCTGGTGGCGTTCCATGATGTCCTTTTAAGGGGCGCCGCGAAGTTGGGCATATCCTTGACGGTGCCTACTCCTAAAACTTCAGTCATTTTTGAGACATTGCATCAAAAACACCTGTCTCGTCCACTCCTGCCTCTGGTGCCGGGCCTGGAGGAACCGGCTATGGCCCTTTTTCTCACCCCTGCGGTGACGAAGGCGGCTCCATCGAGGCTGCTGAAGAAGTACCGGGCTCCCGACTTGGACCCGGCCTTTCTGAGGGCGGAACCCCCTCCGGACTCTGTAATTGTGACGGCGGCCCGCAAGCAACATGCCACCACCCCGTCATCCACGGTTCCCCCGAATAAGGAGTCCAGATGTATGGATTCGGCAGGGAGGAAAGTGTGTGGAACATCGGCTACCTCCATGAAGGCTGCGAGTGCCACGGCGCTGTTGGGACGCTACGACCGCGCCCTCTGGGACTCCCTCCAGCAGTTTGCGGAGCTGTTACCTCACGAGAAGCGCAAGGACTTCCAGGAAGTGCTGAATGAAGGGATGCTGGTGGCTAACCAGATTATCAGCGCTGCAGCGGACTCTTCCTTGTTGGCAGCTCATGGGTTTTGCCATGGGGTTAACCAACGACGTCACGCCTGGCTCCGTCTTACGTCCCTGAAACCGGACGCACAGCAGAGGGTGGCCAACCTACCATTCTCCGGCGAGACCCTCTTCGGGAAGCATGCGGACGATGAGATGGCCCGCATGAAGGCGGAGGCCGAAACGCTCACGGCTGTGGGCCTGGAGAAGCCTAAAGACACGAAGAAGTCGTACCGCCCGTTCCAACGGCGGTTCGGTGGGCAAGGCAGAGGACGTGGCCAGGCTTCGGGACAGTCGCAACAACAACAGTTCCGTAAGCCATTCCAGAAGCGCCAGAGGGGCAGAGGAGGCCAGCAGTCGGCTCCGGCGCCCAAGGGCCAGGCTGGGTCTAGGCCCTAGGAACCTACTTCCCCCGGATCTGTTACCCACTCCGGTAGAGGGGAAGCATTCAATTTTTTCTGGCAGAGTGGAGAAAAATTACTCAGGACAAGTGGGTGCTGAATATTGTTTGCAATGGATACAGTCTTCGGTTCACCAGTCCGCCTCCAGCAATTCCACCGGTCAGCTCGCAGTTTCAGCTGCGCGTGCTTCAGGCGGAAGCGGATATCCTGTTAAGGAAAAGGGCGATAGAAGACATACCTCTTTCTCAGAGAGGAAGAGGTCTGTACTCCCGGTTCTTTCTGGGTCGCAAGAAGGACAAAAACGAGTTCAGGCCCATTCTGGACTTGCGACAGGCAAACAAATGGATTCGCAGGGAAAAGGTTCGCATGCTGTCGTTGCATCAGATTTATCCTCAGTTGCAACAGGGAGACTGGCTATGTGCTATAGACCTACAGGATGCTTACTTCCATGTGCCCATTGCCCACAAACACAGGAAGTTCCTGCGGTTCCAAGTCGGCGCCAATTATTATCAATACACAGTACTCCCATTCGGACTGAAGTCTGCGCCGAGAACCTTCTCGAAGTGCATGGCGGTGGTAGCAGCACACCTGAGGAAGAACAAGGTGTTCGTCTACCCGTACCTGGACGATTGGTTGATCAAGGCATCCTCCTTCTTGGAAGCGCGAGCACACTTCCAGAAGACGTGCGTTCTCTTGAACAAGCTGGGGTTGCACATCAACATGGCCAAGTCTGTCCCGACTCCGGTCCAATGCATACAGTACTTGGGAGCCTCCATCAATACGCTGTCAGCAAGCGTGTCTCCTTCGGAAGGCTCAGGCTCTTATGACAACTCCATCTACAACAGTGAAGACGGTGTCTTCTCTACTGGGATCGATGGCCTCTTGTATCTTCCTGACGCCACACGCACGGCTGCACATGAGACCGCTGCAGGAGTGCTTGGAGGACCAGTGGGATCAGAGGAAAGGATCTTGGGACGACAAGATTCGACTGTCGCTGCATGCTCTTCAGTCTCTGAAGTGGTGGTGTTCAGCGGAGAATCTCCTCAGAGGGGTTCCCTTTCACAAGGACATTCCCACGCAGACTGTCGTGACGGATGCTTCTCTCCTGGGATGGGGAGCACACTCCGGGACTCTACAGATTCAAGGAACGTGGTCACCGATGGAGGCCACGTATCACATCAATTTCCTGGAACTCAGAGCTGTTCACTTGGCGCTGAAGGCCTTTCTTCCGTCCTTCCAGACCAACTCTCTGCTTGTACAGACGGACAATACCACCACGATGTATTACCTCAACAAGCAGGGGGGCTCGAGATCATGCACTCTGTCACAGGAGGCGCAGGCGATCTGGCACTGGCTCCTAGCCAGAGGACTGACGATAACGGCCACCCATCTGCCAGGTGTGCAAAATGTTAAGGCAGACGCACTGAGCAGACTGGTTCAGGAAAACCACGAATGGGTCATAAACGACGAAGTACTAGGAGAAGTCTTCGCAAGGTGGGGAACTCCAGACGTAGATTTGTTCACCACCGCCGAAAACAGCAAATGCAGAGACTTCGCCTCCAGGTACTACCAGCAAGGGACGCTGGGGAATGCGCTATGGATCAACTGGACGGACAGCTTTCTGTACGCCTTTCCTCCCAGTCCTTTGATTCCGGCGGTGCTCATCAAGCTGGCCCGGTCCAGGGCTCGGATGATACTCATTGCCCCGGAGTGGCCCAGACAGTGGTGGTTCACGGACCTGCTTCACCGGTCTCTCCTTCCTCACATTCGGCTGCCGTGCAGGCCGGACCTTCTCACGAAGTTCGGGGGGCAGATGTTGCACCCCAACCTCTCGTCTTTGAGTTTGATCTCAGGAGCATGGCTCCTGAGATAGTGCAATATGGCCATCTTAATTTGCCTGCGGATTGCATGGACATACTGAAGGAGTCTAAGCGACCTTCCACTCGGACGTCCTATGCTTACAAGTGGAAGAGGTTTTGTATCTGGTGTGCGTCCAAGAACTTTGACCCGACGACGTGCAAGGAAGATGTCATCCTTCCTTACCTTCTACATTTGGCGCAGTCTGGACTTAATGTTCATTCCATTAAGGTTCATCTCGCCGCATTGACTGCCTACAGGAAATGCCCTTCACAGACTTCCTTTTTCCAGATCCCTGTGATCAAAGATTTTCTGGAAGGTTTGAAGAAAGTATTCCCCCCTGTCAGGCTTCCTTCGCCTTCATGGGAACTGAATGTGGTGCTGTACAGGTTGATGAAGGAGCCTTTTGAACCTATTCATAAGGCTTCGTTGCAGCACCTGTCCTGGAAGGCGGCGTTCCTCGTGGCCATTACATCGGCCCGCAGGGTGAGTGAAATTCAGGCGTTGTGTTGTACTGAACCTTATACTGTATTTCATGCTGCTAAGGTATTTATGCGTACTCACCCTAAATTTCTTCCCAAGGTTATTTCTGATTTTCATGTCAACCAGACCATAACTTTGCCTACGTTTTTTCAGAATCCTTCGTCTCCAGCGGAACGGGCTCTCCATTCCCTGGATGTGTGGAGGGTGTTAAACTTTTATCTGGATAAAACCAAAGATATTCGTAGGTCTGACCAGTTGTTTATTAATTATGGATCAGTCAGGATGGGTCTTGCTACCTCTAAGCAGTCCATCTCTAGGTGGATTGTGTCCTGCATACAATTGTTTTACCAAAAGGCTAATAAGACCTTAGAAGGTAAGCCTAAGGCTCATTCCACCAGGGTCAAGGCTGCTACGACGGCCTTGCTCCGTAATGTGCCGATTGCTGAAATCTGCAAGGCAGCCCTTTGGAAGTCGGTCCATACCTTTGCTAAGCATTACTGCCTGGACACTGACGCCAGGGCAGACGTTCAGGTTGGGAAGGCTTCGCTGCGGAATTTGTTCGCACAGTAGTGGCGTTATTTTCTTTCTCCACCGCCGCTTTGGTGTGGGGATGGGCTTGCCATTCTATTCACTAGATTATGACTGTACACAGAGATCCCCTACTACAGTAGGAGTAGTTTCTGTCCTGTAACTCCAGTTCTGTAGTAGGGGTATCTCTGTTATAGTCATAAGCGCCCGCCCTCCTCCCCGGTGGAGAGAGATATTCATGTAAGGAATGCGACAGGTCTGGCGTGCTTCGCCTTCAAAAAGAACTGAAAGTAGAGGGACCTGCTATGCATTCTGGGATACTGGGAGAAAGTTCTAGAAAGCTCTCTTAAAGGCACAGTATCCTATTTAAGCCACATAATGGCAGCCTATGGGGCTTGTCTGTCCATGCCTTCCTCTCTATCATTCCAGAGTCTTTTACTGGTGGAGGCAAGTTTCTCTATGGTAGAAACTGGGCTGGCTGTATTTTGTGTGGTGTTATTGGTGGAATTTCTAGTTGAAGTACTGGACAGTGTGGCCTGTGGATATAGGCTGCATTATTTGTCTTTAAATTCTCTCTTAAGTGTCTTTGCAGTTTCTGCATGATTTGACAACTTAAGAGATTATTTTTGATTGCCGGGGTCCACGCACATGGGCGGGACTATTCACTAGATTATGACTATAACAGAGATACCCCTACTACAGAACTGGAGTTACAGGACAGAAACTACTCCTTCTCCTGGGGGGTATTCAATTGGATAGACCCGGGAGTCCCTTTTGCCTTGACTTATATGGAGGCAGATTTTGATGGCCACTACATATTAGTTAAGAGTACGCTAGATCGGGAAGATGTGATTGTGAATTCCTGTGCTCCAAACACAGACAGTGCCACCTTTTATCCAACACTGAGGGATGTGATGACCGCTATGACCGGAGTAGTTATTTTGTGTGGGCTACTTTAACTGTGTGGTGAATGAGGAGATGGATTCCACCCTCCCCGCCACTGTACTAAACCTAGGATGACAGCGGGGTTGGTAGAGGTCATGTCCCAACTGGGGTTTTGCAATGTTTGGAGGGACACTACCCCCGACTGACCGGGAATATGCTTGGAACTTAGCCACACATTGCACTTTCAGTAGACTTGACAGATTGCCCCTAGGATGTGGCACACCTGACATGATACTTGTCTGACCACGCTCCTCTGGCCTGTCAAATGCAATGGAGGGGCAGCCTCCTGAATTCATGGCACTTTCCTACTGAGATCCTCCAGGATCAAGTTGGTAGGGAAGCCATAGCGGAATCTTTGACTGAAGTCTTCGACATGAACTGGACAACTGCACTGAGCCGATCGACTGAGTGGGAGGCAATGAAGGCAGTGCTGAGAGGTAGATGTGTGGTGTGAGATGTACGCTACAGGCAGAACTCCTTTAAAGGGAACTGGCCTTGGCATCCCTGCAGAGGCGATCGCGTGGGTAATCCTGTGGATGAGAGACTGAGGTGGAGCTACTGAAGCAGGTGAATGAGACGTACATCTTGAGAGTTTACCAGCAGCAGCTTCATGGGGAGGAAGACTGATCGGGGCACCTTTTGTCCTGGATCCTGTGTCGTGAATTGCCCTGTTAACCTGTGCGTCACCTCACTAATCACCGAGGGGAGGAAGCACGAACCAAGAGTGATATAACTGAGGTGTTCCAGGATCATTTGGAAAGGGTATATGCGGCCACTGCGGTTCCTGAACGAGGGCGGGTGGTAGTCTACCTGTGGGGGGGTGGATTTCACAGCTGGGAGCTGTGATGGCTCAGAAGCTGGACGTCCTCCTAACGCTGGAGGAGATTCCGGAGGCTCTGAGGTCCTGCTCGACAGGGAAAATGCCTGGGATTGACTATTTCACACCTGAATTCTATCAGGCTTTTTGTCTTGGTCTCCATCGACATTGCCAAGGCATTTGACACAGTGAACTGGCATTACCTACTTGTGCTCCTCGAGGCCATGGGTTTTCTGAAAAGGGTGAAATTGCTCCACACATGGCCTCCGGCCAGTGTCAGGTAGGGCTGATTATGTTCGGCACCTCTAAAAAGCCAGACTTTTGTTGCCCCTACTGTCTGCAATAGTGCTGAAACCTTTAGCCGCAACACTTCAACAGGAAGAAGTATCCATGTGGGAGGGGTACGCCATTTATTTATTTATTTTGAAAGTTTTATATAGCGCGGACAAGATCTTCGCAGATATCAGAGCGCTTTACATAGAAGGGTACATGATAGAGCATAGTCAGACAGATAAATCAATAGATCAAACAGTACAAATAGGTGGCTGCAAAGCCAATCATGTGAGTAATAAGACAACTCATACAAATAAGCAAAGGGGTCAAACATCAGATACAGATCGGTGCAGAGTATAAACAGAGTTCGAGATAATAGTTCAAGTGTATTTAGCCATGAGGATAGCTTTTACTTCTTTTTTAAAGAGTGTAGTGGAAGAGATAAGCCTGGTTTTGGGAGGGAGTGAGTTCCAGATCCTAGACCCCATTCCTGAGAAGGAGCGCTTATGTTTTTTCCTTCCGGAATCTTCGAGGTTTCAGAAGAAGATTGTTTGTGCCTCTAGTGTTTCTAGCTCCGCCAGAGATTGTCAGTTTCTGAGCGAGGTAGCCGGGTGAGTTTAGGTGTACCGCCTTGTGTGTCATGCAGGCGATTTTCAGATGTATTCTGGCTTCAAAAGGCAGCCAATTCAGGGATTTCAAGTCAGGGGTAATATGGGAGTGCTTTTTCGAACCAGTGATGAGTCTCGCTGCAGCGTTTAGAGAAGCTCTTAGTGGTGCTGTTGTAGTTAGGGGGAGTCCGCAGAGGGCGGTGCTGCCATATTCAATTCGAGGGATGACTAGTACTTGTACTGCGGTTTGGAAGTCTTTGGCTGGGAGGAAGGGTTTAAGTTTCCTCAGAGTATTGATCGGAAAGTTCGCTCCCTTTGTTGCCTTGCTGATATGTTGCTGCATGTTGAGATTGGTGTCGAGTGTTATGCCTAAAGGTTTTGCTGAGTCCACGATGGTGGGTTGGACATTGAGTGCGGTTAGGTGTTTAAGCCATATTTGAGTGGTGGAGATCTTCGCTGGAGGTGAGATCAGAAGGAACTCTATTTTCAGGTCATTGAGTTTGAGATGATTATCGGCAAGCCAGGATTGGGTGCATCTGATCGTTGAGTTCAGGAGCAAGATGTCATTGGGGGATTGTAATTTGAGATAAAGTTGGGTGTCATCGGCGTACATGTGAAAGTGTACATTGGATGCTTGTAGCAAGGTGGTGAGAGGTTTCATGACTAGGTTGAACAGAGTTGGGGATAGAGAGGATCCTTGGGGGACACCTAGCGTTACAGGTTTTGGCGAGGACATCAGGTTGTTGCTCTTGAATTTCTGCGACCTGTTGTGAAGAAAGGAAGTGAACCACTTGAGAACAGTTCCAGATAAACCCATTCTTGTGTTTAGTAGTTCTAGTAAATTCTCATGTTTAACGGTGTCGAATGCTGACGAGAGATCAAGAAGGATGAGGAGGCAGGTGTTGATTTGGTCTAGCATTTGAAGTGCGTCGTCAATTATGTGAGTCATAGCGGTTTCTGTACTGTGACCTGCTCGGAAGCCTGACTGGTGAGGGTTGAGGAGATCAAATTGTTCAATGTGTTTAGTCAATTGTAGTTGTGCGCATTTTTCCAGCAGTTTGGCGAGAGTGGGAATATTGGTAATGGGACAGTAATTGTTGAGATCAGAGGGGTCGGCTGTAGGTTTCTTTAGTAGAGGTGTGACTTGACCAACTTTGAGGGAGTCAGGTATGCTTCCTTGTTGGAGAGAGCTGTTGATAATTTTAGTCCAGAGAGGGAGAAGCAAAGGGGTAAAGTCTTTTACTGCGCTAGCAGGAAGGGGGTCCGTGAGGTGATTGGATGGTTTCAGGGTGCTGAGCAGTTTGCCAATTTCTTCTTCCGAGTATGTGCCAAAGGTTGACCATGTAGCATTGTTTTTTGGTTCAGTGGGTGCTAGGCCTTGGGGTTTGGAGTAGAGGCTTGCGTCAATGAGGAGATCGCTTTTTATGTTGTCAGTTTTTTGGATAAAGAAAGCAGCGAAGTCTTCACAGGAGGGTGCTTCACGCACAGTGTTGAGTGGTTGGGGTTGATCCTTGGATCGTGATCTCATTAGCTCAAACAGTTTTCTCGGGCGGTTTTTTGCTTGGTCGAGCTGGAGGCTGAAGAAGTCTGATTTTGAGCGTTTTATTTTCCTGAAGTAGGCGTTTCTCTTTTTCTTCAGATCTTTTAGGCGCATTGCAGAGGGAGCTGATCTCCAGATACGCTCTGCCATTCGCATGTCTCGTCTATCCTCATTGAGACTCCCGTCGTACCAAGGATCGGAGATTTTAGTAGAGACTCTTTTTAGCTGCATAGGTGCAGCCTCATTGATTATTGAGGTCATAGCGTTGAGATAGTGGCCAGTCAGGGTTTGAACGTCCGTATTGCCTGTCGGTGGGAGTAAGAGATTGCAGCTGTTAGGGGGCAAAGAGCCTGGGATTAGTTTTTTCATGTCTCTTTTCCAGACTTTGGGCTTGGAGAATTGAGCCGGGTTAACTTTAACTTTTTCATTGATGAAGAATGTGACAATATGATGATCTGACCAGTCACAGGGTTGGATGGACTCGAGTTGGATAGAGTCCTCTTTGGAGATGATCAGGTCGAGGATAGAACCTTTCTCGTGGGTCGGGCTGTCGCATATTTGGGTGAGGTTAAGGGCATCGAGGACATTTTTAAGACTATTTACCACCGCGTCATTGCGATCGTTCCAGTGGAGGTTGAAGTCACCAAGGTATATTTGGGTGAGCTGCCGTCCGGAGTTGGTTGAGATCATATCCATGATTTGTTGGGAGAAGGTGTAGTTGTTCCTGGGTGGGTGGTAAATGCTGTGAAGAGAGCATATCGGTTTGCCCTCACTAATAATGTCGAGGCAGATGTATTCCCAGGATGTTGGGGATGGTAGGGAGGTGGAATTGACTTTCACAACAGAATGGTTGTTCATGTAGATGCATGCGATTCCACCACCAATCTTGCCTGATCCGTCGAGCCTGATAATGTGGTAGTTGGGAGGAACCAGAATGTCCATTATAGGTGTCGAAGATTCAGTTAGCCAGGTTTCAGTCAGGATGATTAGGTCAAGGTCCAGTGATAAGAGGAGATCAGCAATGGCGGCGGAATGTTTTGAGGCCGATCTGCAGTTGAGGAGAGTGCATTTGAGACGGGGTGTGTTGAGGGTGGTAGGTGGTTCTAGAGAGAGAGGGACTTTTCTAAGGTTATTGGGTATGGAGCATCTGCTGTTTTGTGTGGGGGGGGTCTAAGGGGATTTGAGTGTAACGTGGGAATGGTGAGGTGTGGGGTGGTTGTGTGAATTTGGGGGGCTGGGTCATAGGAGCGGAGAAGGGTGAGTGTGTTGAGGTCAGACGTAGGGTTGTGGGTGCGACGAGGGCGGTTGTTGCGATTGCGAGCTGGGATTGAGGTCCGGTTGGGGGAGAGTTGAGTGAGTGAGTTAATCGGAAGGGCGGAGGACAAGTTGGGCGTGG
The DNA here is from genome assembly GCF_964263255.1 of Lissotriton vulgaris. Classification (NCBI taxonomy): domain Eukaryota; kingdom Metazoa; phylum Chordata; class Amphibia; order Caudata; family Salamandridae; genus Lissotriton; species Lissotriton vulgaris. Next base: position 212,460,424 of record NC_141690.1, on the reverse strand, counting down.
AGGTGTGGTTGTGTGAGGGGTTGCAGGGGCGACGAGGGGGATGAGGGCAGTTGCTGCGGCTATGAGCAGGGATTGACGCCCGGTGCAGGGTGTGTTGAGTGTGGGAGTCAGCCGGAGGGGTAGGGGACAATTTGGGAGGGTAGGTGGAGGTGGGTGAAGGGTGTATGGGGTGTGTGGAGAGTAGTTCTTTGATGATGTGTATGTCTTCTTTGATCTGGGTGAGAGTGGCCATGATGTTGTCCATGTTGGGGTAGGTGGTGGAGGTGGGGGGGCAGTCAGAGGTGAATGACTGACCAGGGAATTCGCGTGCAGGTGGGAGAGTGGGCTGGTGATCGAGCAGGACTGCGTTGTGTTAGTGTACGTGATGGTGTTAGGGAGGAGAGAGGTGTTCGAGCAGGGCTGCGTTGTGTTAGTGTACGGGATGGTGTTAGGGGGAGAGGGGTTTTGGGCGGGAAGGGTGTGGATGAGGCAGGGGGGATATTGGTGGTATGAGTGAGGGAATTGATGGTAGGCATGGGGGTCAGGGTGTAGGCTGGGAGACTGATAGTAGTGGAGGGGGTGCAGGAAGGGTAATGGGGGCTGAGAGTAGGAGGGGAAATGGGATTGGAGGTGGTCCTGCTGTGGGGAGGGAGAGTTAAATTGAGAGAGGAGGTGTGTTCTGCGTATTTGGTTAGAGGGTAATGGGGACTGAGAATGGGGGGGGATAACAGGGGGGATTTGTCGATATGCGTGTTGTTCTGGTGCTGGACTAGGTTAGGTGTGTTGTGGGTGGGAGCTGTGCTGTCAGGGGTGAGCGGAGTGTTAATGCCAGCTGTAGGTGTGAGAGGAGTGTTGATGGTATGTGTGGAGGTCCGAGGGTTGGTAGAAGGGGTGGGGTGTGAGTGGTGTATGAGGGGGAGCGATCTGTGTCTGTGTTTGAGGCGTGTGTGGCAACTGCCTGGTGCTGAACTGGGATGAAGGGGTTGTGGGTGGGAGATGGGAGGTCAGGGGTGGTAGGTGTGTCCCTTATTCTGATTGAGGAATATGTAGTAGTTAGCTGGCGCTGAACTGGGATAGAGGGGTTGTGGGTGGGAGATGGGAGGTCAGGGGTGGTAGGTGTGTCCCTGATTGAGGAGTGTGCAGTAGTTAACTGGCGCTGAAGTAGGTTGGAGGGGTTGTGGGTGGTGGGAGCTGTGAGGTCATGGTTGGTGGGACTGGAGGAGATATGAGTGTTGGTCCGAGAATTGGAGAGGTGCTCTTTGAAAGTGGGGAACAAGTTGTCTAGTAGTTCCAGGTTCCTGTCTGTGGATTGAGATAGGACAATCCCGTTATTGTAAATAGTGATGGTGGCTCTGCCTGGAAAGAGTTGGGATGGCGTGATGGAGAGAGTTAGGCTGTGAGCGGATTTCCTGGTGGAGGAGACGGTGAGTAAGTTGAGGAACGCTTTTCTCCACTGAGCTCTGCGTGTGGTATGGAAGATGATATCAGTGTTCAGGGATCCATTGACCGGTGAGAAGTAGGTGTCAGCAAAGGGGGTTTCAGGGTGTGACCTAAGGAAGTTGTGTTTAAAGCGTTTAGCGGGTTTTTTGGTGAGTGTCGGTGGGTAATTGATTTTATATGTGTGATTGCCGATAGGATCCATGTTGGGATGGTGGTTTAGGTGGGTGTGGGAGAATGCACTATAGTGGTACACATGTGCAGGGAAACGAATGCATACATTAAGTTACACAGTACAAAAGTGGTGCTAGTGATCAACCAGCATATCCAAATATAAGAGTGTGTAGAGAAACAAATACATATAATAAGTTACAAAGTACAAAAGTGGCACTAGTGATCAACCAGCATAACAAAAGTATAAGAGTGTGCAGTAGAGCAAATACATACAGTAAATTTCAAAGTACAAAAGTGAAGTATAGTACTACAAGTACAAGTATAATACTGGGACAGGATACAAATGGACATAAGTTACATGGATCAGAGGTGATCCTAGGAGGCAGAAGTGACACTAGTGAGCAACCAGAAAAATATGAGGTAGCAGTCGGTGCATTACAGGAGAGAAGAGTGAGAATGGATGCAGGTTGTAGCACTGTGCAGAGTAGTGCAGAATACAGTGGGTGGAAGTATATGGCATATGGGGTAGCAGTCGGTACCTAACAGGCGAGAAAAGTAGGAGTGGGTGCAGGTTGAGGAAATGTGCAGGATAGTGCAGAATACAGGTGAAAGTATAATCCTGATAGAGTAGAAGAGCAGGACACAAATGCAAACAATTTACATAAATCAAAAATCAAGAATCAACAATGACAATAGTTAGCAACCAAAATATGAGTTAGCAATCTGTGCATTACAAATGTTCAAAATACAGGTAGAAGTGACACTAGTGAGCAACAAGAGATATATGAGGTAGCAGTCGGTGCATTACAGGAGAGAAGAGTGACAATGGATGCAAGTTGCAGAACTGTGCAGAATAGTGCAGAATAAAGAAGAAGTATATGATATGTGAGGTGGCAGTCGGTGCATAACAGGAGAGAAAAGTGGGAATGGGTGCAGCTTGCGGAAATGTGCAGAATAGTGCAGAGTACCAGTTTAAGTATACTGCTAATAGAATATAGGAACAGAATACAGATGCAAACAATAACGTATATAAATCAAAAATCAAAATCAAAAGTGACATTAGTTAGCAACCAACGTATATGAGGTAGCAATCTGTGCATTACAAATGTTCAAAATACAGGTATAAGTATAATAATGCAATAGTAGGCAGACATTCTTTCATAAATGAGGTAGCAATCTGTGCATTACACAAGTTCAAAATACAGGTAGAAGTATAATATTGCAATAATAGGCAGACATTCTTACCCGAGAAGGTGTAGATACCTAACTGAGCAAAGTATTCGGTATTTGAGAATAGTCTAAAATGGTAAGTTCTTAGTGTATGTTCAGATGATGATGCCCGCCCAAGAGAGAGACTAGTCAGAAATGGCCGCCAAATAGGTGAGATAGAGACAGTAGTCCTCTGTTTGTTGCTATTGCTTGGATAGCAGGGAGGAGCAGCTTCCCATTCATGCAAGCAGGGGAGATGGAGCTATTAGTCCTCTGTCTGCTGCTATTACTTTGAGCATAGGGGAAGGAATTTCACTTACTATTTGAGCCAGCAATGCTCAAAGCTAGCTGGGAGGAATGCATATCTCTGTGTGGGGAGTAAGCTGAGGAGCCTCGCGGACAGAGGTACCGGACGGGATTTATTGTTACAGGTTTATGGGTCCAGCCATTTTGAACAAAGGAGGTAGTTTAAAAAGTAAGCCGGCGGGAGGGAGAAATAAATACCTTAAGTCTCTGTGTGCCTGTTGAGTCTGTCAGCAGAATTTTGCAGGAGCAATGATTTAGTTCAAAGAGTGTCTCAGTCCCTTCCGATTTGCAATGTTTTAGTTCAAAGAGAGTCTCCGTCCCTTCCAATTTGCAGTGTTTTAGTTCAGAGAGTGTCTCAGTCCCTTCCGATTTGCACTGTTTTAGTTCAAAGAGTGTCTTAGTCTTTTCCGCTTTGCAGAAATATGTGGATTGTATGTACGTGATCACACATGATTGGTTCAGGGCTCCAAGCCTGTATTACCCTGAGAGGTGGCGCGAGACTCACTGCTGTGGAGCGGGCGGGCGGTGCCGGCTCAGCAGGCTCCCGGAGCTTCAGCCGCCACTGCGACGCGCCGGGGGTGCCCTCCTATGCTGCCGAGTGTCCTCTCTGCCCCCCGATGCCACTGGGTCTCCTTTGCTGCTGAGGGCTGGTTCATCCGCCGAACTCCTGTACCTTCCTTAGCCCAGTACACCGATGCACCAACCCGCGTCTCTGCCGTGGAGCGGGCGGGGGGGGGCAGCCTCTCTCAGCCCTCCGATGACTTCGAGCGGGCGGGCGGTGCCGGCTCAGCAGGCTCCCGGAGCTTCAGCCGCCCCTGCGACGCGACGGGGGTGCCCTCTAAAGCCGCCGTGAATCCAATGCTGGGGTGGTGGCAGGATGATCCGCAGTGTCGGCTCAGCCCTCCGGGGACTTCGCAAGGGCGGGCAGTGCCGGCTCAGCAGGCTCCCGGAGCTTCAGCCTCCCTTGCGACGCGACGGGGGTGCCCTCTTGTGCCGCCGTGAATCCAATGCTTGGCTGGTGGCAGGATGATCCTCAGTGTCGGCTCATCTGAGGCGAGAGTCCGATCGCGGGGCTTTTCAGGCTCCAACCTCCGTACATCCGGTCAGCGGGCAATCCAGTTACTTGTGTGACTTTTCCGTCACTCTATCTGCTTTCGTTCCGTCGTGCTGGTGGCGGCTGGTGGGTGCTAACAGGGATAATGCCCGAAAAGGGATCCCAAGCACTGGGAGCTCTTCACAGAAGCTCCTACCTGGCGGCCATCTTGGGTTTTAGTTTTTTTAATTTTTTAAAATTAAATTTTTATCTGTGCTGATGACACCCTCTTCTACCTAACCGCTTCAAACGTGCAAAACAGCCTATAAATAAACAACGCTTCTTGATCTAGGATCAAGGTGCGTTGTTTCTTTATAGGATGTTTTGCACATTTTAATATAGGGTAAGGTGCAATAAACGGTTGGACAATAGAACATTAAGGATGGATATATAGGGATTGTACTAAGCGTAATGGGACATAAATTACAAATATATTGATTAGTCTACTGTTGTGAAATATGTCACACTGAAGTTTTGTTGTCAACTACGCTGCTACCCCGGAGGATGAGTTATTTGTGAGCCCGAAATGCATTGGGTATTGTTAAATAAGGCTGCCTGAGGCTTCACAATCCCACGTGCTACTAAATAAGGCCTGAATTAGCATGTCACCAGCATTTGAAAAATATGCGATTCACGACTCAATTTGAATAAAGTTGTCATAAAATTGTGAAACCGAGCATGAATAAACAAAAGAATTAACTATAATGGATATTTAAAGAACAGAGGTATCTCTGCACTTTCTTTGCTGTGTGACGTGTGTGGAACATATTCACTTTCCATTTATATCATATTAATAGGCACACCACCTTTATTGCAGTGCCTGTATTTGCAATAAAGGATATTTTGAATTAGAGGAAATCTTAGCTCTTCTCTTTTTTATAAAACATCATTCGAGTTTCTTTGTATCATTATTTATTTTCATAGTTGCTTGTAACCACATTTTGGTCATTAATTGCTTATGTGCCCTCCTCAGGACAATATACAGAGACCGATCACAAACCATAATTGAAATCTATCAAAATATTCAGAGCCATTACATATTTACATGTGAGGTGTGGTATATCACTGCTACAACGTAGCCATTACCATGTAGCACCCTTATCATGTTGTCTTGACCACACAGATAAGTACATGAAGACAGTTTTTTTGGTACAGTACAAAGCAGGACTTTACCACTTAGGTATGTTATTATTTTTTATTTTAAATGACATAAACACGTGTGTCTGTGTGTGACAGTGACCTCAGAAACAGTTATTGATTTAAATGGAGGACTCCTATCACCAGGTGAATTGAACCTCTTGAGATAAGTTCTCTATATCTGTCCAAAGGACCATAATATGGTCAACATGATGAGACCTAAAAACCTTAGAGAGAAGAAAAAACTTGCAGAATACTTTAACAAAAATTCTAATGTTGATCTGCCAAACTACCTTTCAGATTCCTTTAAGAAGTTCCACCATCCCAAATGATGGACTCCTCAATGTAGTAGAAATCCTGTTTCATTACCAGAGAAGAAAGAAAAGCTCTCCACCACTTCAACAGAGAATGGATGTCATTATAAAACCAGCAGACTAAGGTGGTGCAGTGGTTGCCATGAAAGTAATTGATTACATTGAGGAGCAAATGAAACAACTAATGGATACCAACACTTACAAACCTTTAGAAACTGATCCCACCAAAGACTTGAACAAAGAAATTAAGAACATGGTTGTAATATACAGGAGCTCTACACCTCAGTGATGAAACCGAAGATATACTTGTTTATCCCAAGTCAAGACCAAGGAGGTTTTATATGCTTTACAAAATTAACAGTCCTGGCTGTTCCATCATCTCTGTCAATAATACAGCCACTGAGAAACTATCTTTATTTGTTGACCTGCGCCTCCAGCCCATTGTACAGGAACTTCCATCATTTGTTAAGGATACCAGTCACTTTCATCAGATTATTGAGAAATTGAACCAAAACTACACATTTGATTATGACACTCTTCTGGCCACATTTGATGTTACATCATTATACACCAATATACCACATGAGGATGAGTTAATGGTGTTATCTGAAGCTCGTAAAAAAAGGACTGTGAAAAACCTTCAAACGTGCTTACTAACTTCGCAAGAGTTATCCTTTAATCCAACCATTTTAACTTCAATGGTAAACACTATCTGCAGATACAAGAAACTTCCATGGGCAATCAGATGGCTCCATCCTATGCACATATCTTCATGGGCAAGCTAGAATACAATATACATGCTACTTCTAGCATCAAACCACTTGTATGGCTACAATACATTGATAACATTTATACGGTCCTCAGGAAAGGCATGATGGGGGCCGCTTAGGAGGCTGTTAGCAGCACACTGACCATGGGGGAGCTGAGTCATGAAATTATACTGACCTGTGAAGCAGATGACCCTCTGTGTTGCTGATGTCCCCTGGTGCCAAAGGTTGCTGCCCACGGGCGATTTGGATTGCTACCAGGCTGGTTGTATTGAAGCAACTGGCAGCATCCGTGCAGTCGCCTTGTGTCGTTTGCTGTGGTTTGGGCACCACTCCAGTATCGGCCACTGTCGCAATGAGTCCAATTCTCTTCAGAGAATTCAGAATACCGCGGCCCGGATTCTCACAAATACCCCTGCCAGAGCATCGGCCAAACCGGCCCTAAAACTCCTCCACTGGCTCCCCATAAGAGAGCGGGTCAAATTTAAGGCCCTGTGTCTGGCCCACAAACTACGACAAAATCAAGGCCCCCCTGTTCTCAAGAAATTTATCACACCTTACAAATCCTTAAGACCCCTCCGTTCTGACACAGAAAACCTCATTGTTACCCCCAAATTCAAGAGAGCCCGATCAGGAGGAAGGCGTTTCTCAGTCCATACCGCACGACTTTGGAACGCACTCCCCCTAGTCCTGCGCCTCGAACCTCAATATCTCCGCTTTAGGAAACAGCTCAAAACCCACCTCTTTCCACAGTGAATCACTCTTGGCCCTTACCTTGCTCTTCCGTTCCGCTCTCCCCGTCCTTTTCCTTTCCCTCCTCTCCCTCCCTTGTCCCACTGAACTTAGGAGATGGGATTTTTTAGCGCTGGGATACCTCCGGGTGACTATGCGCTCTACAAAAATAAATAATAATAATAATAATAATAATAATAAAACCTGCTGGTGGGAGCTCCAAGGTTGGAGGTGTAACAGATTTCTCCCAGGATGGCGGAACATGGAGGCGAGAATGCAGAGGAGCCAGCGCCACAACGCGGATGCCTAACACCTGCGCAACAGAGTGACCAGCCATTGAGAAGGAAGGGAAGGGATGGGGTACGCCGGGAAGCTAAGGCCGGCCCAACAGTAGCTGATCTGTTTCGGGGACCCGCCACAAAGCAAGAGAAGTGGCTGAGGAGGACCAAAGGGAGCTAACGCACGTCAATGCCGGCTCTGAGCAGAAGACAGGAGAGACATCAGGGCTGCAATGTGCCCCAGAGACACTGGGAGTGAAGCAGGCAGATGAGCTCTCTCTACTGGAAGGTCGGCTGGCAGTACTGAACCCACTCCCTCTGACTTTTAGCGGGGGCCCAAAATATAAGGGAGTCGGCAGCCGTGGACAGCTTGACGCCGTGTTCATCAGGGGAAAGCAATGAAGCAGGAGTGGGGGGGCCTCCTATGACCATGGACACCAGGTCTCCAAGTGCAGGGGGGGGAGATGCAATAACTTTAGCAATAAAAGTTGCCCCATCAATGCCAATAAATAAGTCCCTTCAAGCAACCAATGCCTATAATAACCCGGAGGCTAAGAGGCAGGATATCATGTCTTGCCCCTCAGGTTTACCACTGCCAGCTGATCAACAAGTAGAAGAAGAGATTGACAAAGGCAACACCGAGAAAGAGCCTAGCGATTTTTTTTTTTTCAGTGTCAGATGGGGCTGAATGGTCGGAGTATGGGGCTCTTCCTCAGAGTTTAGAATCAACGACAGCGACCCTGAAGAGAATGATGGTGCTCAAGCCCAAATTGCTCACAAAGTAGGGAGAACATCCATTCCACAATACTCAGGAGGCAAGTATCTCACCTGGGACTACACACCTACTAATCAACTAACCGGCACCCCACCAGGGGGTGGTAGACATTGGTTTAGCTGCGCCAGATCCCGTACACTAGAGATAATCTATCAGGCGATACTAATGCACTGGGACAGGACAACCCAAGAGAGTCGTAAAGCTCAGATTGCCCTGCGTAAAGTTCAGGGGATGGTCAGGAAGCTGACCAAAACATGTAACTTTATCGGGGAGCGAATGACGGACCTCGAAACAAAAATAACCTCAACAGAGACTGACCTTGTAACAGCACAAGCACTAACCAAGGGTCATAAATCCCAGCTAGTAGATATACAGTGGAAGCTGGAGGAGCACGAAAACCATCAGAGACGCAAAAAGTTGTGCATGCTTGGGGTCCCTGAGGGAGTGGAGGGGTCGGACATTCGAACCTATGTAGTATAGTTATTAAGGGCTGCCCTCCCGGAATTGACTGACTGAAATTGGGCACAAGAGGTGCTACGGGCTCATCGCGTATCTTTTAAGCTAAGGCATCCACTGAAAGAAGACTCTAAGCCTCGGGCCATCCTAGTGTACTTTGGGAACTTTTTTGCTGCAGCAAGCACTCTTTGAGAAAGGCAGGCCTGAAGTTAAGAGATCAAGTGGGAGAGTCTTGTTCGTCTTTTTCTTTGTACGCCCGGTTTTCTGCCACACTACGGTTGAGAGGCGCTGGCAGCTATGGCAGCGCCTCTTAAAAGTGATTTGGGGAGGGCAAACATGCTTTTTTACCTCACAGATTAAGTTAAGGATGGCAGGGGCTAGGGTAGGTGGTGGTGGTGGTGCAAATTCTATTCTAAAAAAGTATACCCAGAGATGAAACAGTCTAATGCAGGATTGTCACTTTATGTATGGAATGAACTTTATGAAGGTATACTAGGTTGGTTTGAATCACGTTCAAATGGGTAGGATAAACATCTGCTCGATAATTGTGTGCGGACTGAACAATAGAAGTAAGAGGTGAAGGTTGGCCGAGTTAGTGAGAATGAATGTCCTCGATGTGGTGTGTTTGCAAGAAACGCATATTAAGTGGGGTGAAAAGGAGCTTGATGGGCATAGGTGGATTCAGTATGCTGGACTGTACATCTCAGAGCTTCAATACCCAGGGAGTTGACCTTTTTTTACGACACTATGGCAAGAGTTGCAGTGGGACTGGCCAAACGCAAGCTTTCAGATACTGTGCACATTGGTGGAGTTGGAGATAGGCCTTACAATTTGTGTGATATACAGATCTAATCAAGATGACCCGAAGATCTTTGAGCCCCTTGAAGGTAGAGCTGGCAACTTGGCCTTGCCCACTGGTTATCTGTGGTGACTTTAATATATCAGCCGTGACCTGCAGTGACAAGCGGTACCAAGGGAGAAAGCCTAAAGTTTATAGGGCACTGAATTCACGCATGAGTAGCCATGGCTTGGCCGACATCTGGAATATTAAAGGTCTTAAAAACCTGGGCTATACATACTATTCCTGCCCTCAAAAAGCATGTTCCTCTTAACTACTTTTTAACTTCAATGGATCTGGTTAATAAGGGTGGGTGGGGGGGGACAAGAAGCTTCCAAAGGTGATTTTGGATCACAATCCACTGATCTTAGAAATCAAAGTTTTTATGGCCCGCAAAGCCCTCAATAAATGGACTTTTGATAGGAAACTTCCTGCAAATAGTGCCTATATCAAACATATGAAGAACTGGGCTCAAGTGTTGTTTGACATTAATAGATACAGTGCGAGTTAGACGTAGTCTGGGAGACATTTAAGGCCGGCTGTTGGCTAGAGAACGAGCGACTGTTAAGCGAGCTGACCAAGGCAGAAAAAGAGCATGCGACATTGATCGCTCAGGGGGCAGAAGGTGGCTCAAACTCCGCTCCAGATTATTTCCCTCAAAGCCGAAATAAATAGTTGGCTCACCCAGAAATCAGCTAAGAATATGAGACACAGTAAAATGATTTATATGAGTACTGAGAACTAATACCTTCAATTGGTCCTCCCCTAGTAGACAACTGCGATAGGCAAATGCCTTCTTGATGCCCACTTTTAGAGTCGGGACAACGAATTGGGGGGAGGAGAGGAGTTTCAGTCATAGCAGCATTAGGCTGTGGAACTCCCTTCCGCTTGATCTCAGTAAGATTCTCTCTGATTGAGTTCAGGAAAAACCTTAAAACCTGGCTTTTCTAAAACGAAGTTTTGAAAAGTAGACACCTAAGGGTAGTAGAGCCCTATAAAAGTTGTGATAACATAATGGGGAAGAGGTTAGCTTTATGCACTCTGCATAAAACTGTTTAGAATTTAATATCTTCAATTGAGAAGGATGGGCAAACCTATACAGAGACCACTAATATTCTAGGGGTATTTCAGGATTACTACCGGCTACTGTACAATGAAGATGCAGGAGTAACCCAGGAGACCTTACAAATTGTAACAGCAGAGGAACTCGGGGTTATCCTTGATGATCAGGTTAAGAATGAGCTAGAAGAGGATTTTACACTCGAGGAGGTACTAACAGCATTGCATGAATCACCATCAGGGAAGGCGGCTGGCCCTGACAAGATTCCCCTAGAAATATATAAGGCAATACAAATATTTATAGCCCCCATATTATTGGGTTTGTTTTTGGGAGTGCAGCATAGTGGCTAACCACCAGAGTCCTGGAAAGAGACAGATATTATATTTCCTAAAAAAGACAAACCACTGGATAATCCAGCTTCATATAGGACAATATCCCTGATCAACTCGGATACCAAGTTATACTCTAAACTGTTGGCAACTTGGCTTGTGTGGGTCATAGGCCATCTGGTTTCACCCTGGTATTATGGTTTTGTCCCCAGGAAAGGCACAACCGACCACATTAAGCGGGCTATAACACTCTTTGATATTCAGGCTGGACCGGGGGCAGATGGCTATGATCCTCCTTGATGCTGAAAAGCTGTTTGACCGGGTGGCCTGAAGGTTTTTGTGGGAGTACTTGAGCTAAAAGGCTTTGGTCCTCAGATCATCATAGTTATTAAAGCAATGTACTCTGACCCCAGAGCCTGGCTGCAACTGATGGGGAAGGAATCAGGAAATATACTAATATCAAGGGGAACTCTCCTGGGATTCCCCTGCTGCCCTATTTTATTTGCCCTGTATATAAACCCTTTGAGAGAGAAGATCTTAAGAAGCCAGGTGATCAAGTCAATTTTATGCAAAGGGTTTGAGACCAAGGTGTTAGCATATGCGGATGATATTGCTATTTTAACTACTAATCCAAAAGATGCAATCAGGGAAGCTGTCGCTATTGCCGAAGAATTTGGACAAGCATCAGGGTACTCGCTGAATGAGGGGAAAACGCTAGTAATCTGAACAGACAATATAACTTTTAACGACTCTCGAGGTGTAGAAAATCCAGTATATTTTGGAGTCCGCATCAGCCCAAAGATAGACACAACAGGCATGATTAATTTTAACCCCTTGATAAAGACAATATCTACGGACTTTAAACCGATAAATGGGTTGCACTTGTCTAGTATTGGGCAAGGGAATGTTTTGAAAATGACAATGATGCCAAAAATCTTATATCTATTTTGGTCTATTCCAGTGGCAATTGATGTATTAATTTTAAAAACATAGGAATCCATATTTTCAAACTTTGTTTGGCAATACAGGAAAGTGAGACTATCCTTAAAAATATCTGACCCTCCTACAAGGACTGGGTGGGCTGTCTCTCCAGACCATTACACTCTATTAATGGGCGGCCCATTATACCAGATGTCTATTTTATTCAATGTGGACACCAATTAAGAGACAGAGGAGGAAAGATATGATAGAATCCCGACGATATATGAGCTCGCCCTAGGGAGGGATGGTGTGGGGCTGCTACTGCGGCAGGTAGAACAATAATTATAATAAATCTAAGTATAAAAATGTTCGATATAAGGTGGTATGATGCGCTTGGGAAATGTGGAACAAAGTGCGTAAAGCTATAGAGATCCCAAAGCTCTCCCGGTATACCCCCTTGTGGCGATCCTCTCTCTTTCTGCCCCTTTTTTACGACACTATGGCAAGGCAGTGGGAACAGTTAGGACTAGTAACAATAGGGGACTTATATATGTCAGATGAGATATGACCCTTTACTGCACTGCAACAAGGCTATGGGATTTCTAATCAGCAGTATTTTAAATATGTTCAAATCCAAGAATTCCTTACTACCCGCAGACCAGCTATATCTCTGGATAAAATACCTTTAATTGAGATAACGGCTCGTAAGAGCAATAGAATAAAAAACATCTACAGTACATTGCTCGATAATATGCAAGACGATCTTGAGAATATTGTAACTAACTGGGTTAGGAAGCTTAATAACCTGGAAGTTGAGATATATATGGCATTGTCACTAGCTGCAAAGATATCCTTATCAACTAGCTTGAAGGCATAACCTTACCACACTATTTTTAATTTGTATTTCACCCCAGCTAAGCTATTTGACTGGGGCAAGAAAACAGATCATAATTGCCCTAGGTGTGGGGAGGGGCCGTCCACAATAATACATATGTTTTATCACTGTGCCAGATTGCTTCCCCTGAAGAACGGGTAGTGAGTTTTTGGGAGGGATCGCTTGGTTGTAGGATTAAACTGTCCCCCACACTGATGCTTATGGGATATGAGAGTTGCATTGGCCTGGACACTGCTGAGAAGTATTATGTATTTGTCAGCACAGCACAGCTGCATTTAGGATAATTATTGCCGCTAGATGGTAGGACCCAGAGCCTCCCACCTTTCAGATATGGCTAGCACAGCTCCTGGGGATATATAATCAAGAGACTGCACTGTATGCATGTAGAGGCAGGCAGCTAGGAAACTTGGGTGAAAAATCTGGTCGAATATCACAAAATGGAGAAAGAATGTTCGATGCCCTGACAGTTTAAGCGGTGGTTGTCTCTGGGAGCCACCCTAATGATGTATTTATAGGGGTGAAGCAATCCATCTCTAGCTAGGAATATCTGAGCACGCACTAGTTCAATGAATGTAACTATGAAATGTTGCCTTCTTTTTAACCACCTTGTATTTATGATATTTATGTAATCATTTTGTCTTCTTAAATACTATATATATATATATATATATATATATATATATATATATATATATATATATATATATATATTTAACTAGGTTTGCTATGTTGTCTTCCACTATATGTATGATCATTTTATATATTGGTATCGGTTCTCTCTGTGTACATATTATTTAAAAAAAATAATAATATACTTTTACTACGCAATGCATGAAACAGAACATTGGCACAATATATGGCTTATATCAGCAGTTTCCAGCCTATCATCAAATTCACTAGCAGTAATACTCAACAGAAGCATCATCTTCCTTTTCTGGATGTGCTACTCTCCATTCAGGAACAAAAAAATATAACTGATCGGTTCCACAAGCCTACAGATGCTCATTTGTATCTAAACTGGACTTCATGTCATCCACACCACCATACTAAACTCAGTATCATCTACAGCCAAGCATTCATATAAGACTCATCTGCGATGGTGAGGACAACTATAAAGGCCATCTATTGGAGCTTACTCATTATTAAAAAGTGAGGCTATCCTCTGCATATCATGCAGCAACAAACTGGCAAATCTTTGCAGTTACCCAGGTGAGCACTTATTTGGAATGCAAACAGCAGAAACGAAAATTGTAGAATTCCATTTTTGGTTGGCTATCAACCATCAGCTCTCAACTACAGAAATATAATGAGAGAAACATTTCCCTTACTGTCACTTGTGAAAAATTGCGAACGCTTTTCCAAAACCACCAGTAATTGCTTACCTCAGAGCTCCCAATTCACGATTTCTTATTGGGAGAGTGAACTCAGGAAAGCTTTGACAAATGCAGTGGTTCATTGCTGTGACTCTAAAAGGGGCATCAAGTGTGAATACCTTTTACAAACATCATCAGTAACTAGTTCTGTTACAAGAAGGACCTATGAAATAAGAAAGCATTTTACATGTCGCTCAACATGCATTGATTGTGATTCAGGGCCAACTCCAGAGCTGTAAAAACAATATGCAAGCCAAGCACTTCTGGATGTACCGTTTAAATTAACGGCATCCAGATGGACTGAAATGCAGATCCCTTTGTGTAAAAGCAATATTTACATCTCTTTCCCTGCTCTCATGTTGACGGCAGGGAAAGAGATGAAAGCTCCACTTCCCGCAAGCAGGAGCACTTTGACGGCTCCCTCTGGCTGGTAACGGAGTTAGTCATTGCTTTTGCTTGGCGTTAGCAGTTTTCTTTTGCTTGGCAGAAGCTGTGACAGCTATCTCCCCAGGGTGGGCACCTTGCAAGATAGCAGGAGCTGGCCATGTGGGGTGGCAGTCCCCTGGGCCATATATGGCTCCAGGAAGGGCGCACAGCCCCCCTCATTTGTTATTCTAGGTCCTGCCCCAGGGAGGTAGAAGTCCCCGGGGCAGTATATGGCTCAGGAGCAGGGCAGCGTGGCCCCATCCATCTTTAAAAACAAAAAAAAGTAATTAAGTAATTGCTGTGGTGGTCCCTGAGACTGGGGGTCTGCGCGAACCCCCCTCTTTAATGTTCATTATAGGCCCAGGGAGGTGGTGGTGCTGGGGGGTCCAGGTGGCCCTCTTTCCTTTGATTTATAACCCCGGGGAGATGGTGATCCCTGGAGTCTGGGTACCACGAGGCCCCCCCTATTTATTATTAACATGAGTCCCGGGGACGTGGTGATTCCCAGGGCATTAAAAAGCCCCTGGTTCGGGACCCTTTGGGGCTTTCTTTAAAAACAAGAGCGGGAGACTGCGCTTGTGTTTTTTTTTCAATTTTTGTTGTAAATTTTCACAATTTTCCAGCACTTTGGAGGGGTAAGACTAGGAGGTTAGGGTATCCGTACTCCACCAACTTTTCTTTTGTATTTTGCAGGGTTTTTTTGGGGGGGGGGGGGGACTAGGCTGAAGCCAAATCCAAAAATAGTTTCAACGGTTCCTGGTTAAAGTATTGGCAGGAAATCAAATCTCTGCAGATCTCTGCACAAGCTCATTATTTGTAGCTATACAATTTTGGAATTTCTTAGAAACCGCTGAACAGATTTACACCAAATAACTGAAAGCGTGATCTGCCAACCAAAAGCAACCTTTCTGCCAAATTCGGTCTATTTCCGTCCAGCGATTCAGGGTTCAGGGATGGATAGAGGTAAGGTATAGTAAGGGTTTTCGGGTCCAGCTATGGGTAAGAATAAGGAGTAATAAGGGTTTCAT
The DNA here is from genome assembly GCF_964263255.1 of Lissotriton vulgaris. Lineage (NCBI taxonomy): Eukaryota > Metazoa > Chordata > Amphibia > Caudata > Salamandridae > Lissotriton > Lissotriton vulgaris. The sequence goes on along the minus strand of NC_141690.1, from coordinate 212,444,897 downwards.
TTAGGTTTTAGGGGAAGGGAGAGGGCTTTCTATTAGAAACATATATAAATATAAAAAGAGACCACTTGGAAAAGAAATACATCCAATTTTTATTTAAAAAAGGGAGTTGCGAGTTACCCCGAATAAACACCTGGAATAAATATATTTATCTTTTTCAATATTTAGCAGCACTTTTGAAAAGGATGCCTAGTAAGGGTGGGCGTAAAATCCGTTTCGCGGGTGAATTTGCGGATTTTCCGCGATTTCGCGATCCGCGAATCTGGCGAAATCGAGGTAAAATCCGCGAATCAGCGGGGACGAATTTTCAGCCAAGCAAGGGTTACAGCAGCAGGTGCAAAAGTTGAAACTAATTTCTTTGTAACCTTTTACAAAAGGGTTACAAACAAATTAACTTCAACTTGGACACCTGCTGCTAATTGCTTCCTGGCGCCTCGTTATCTACTTGCAACTATTCTCTGACCCTGCTCTGACCCTTGAAGCAGGGTCAGAGAATAGTTACAAGTAGGCAACGAGGCACCTGTCCAAGGATTTAAACCTCATCAGGAAGCACTTACAGATATAAAAAACAGGAAGAAGGGAGAGGATGGCAAATACACCCATTTTGAGTTGTCAGGAGGGGTTAAACTAAAAGAGACCTTTACAGCACAATTTTCATATGCATTTTGCTAAAAATAAAAAGCTGTATGTTCTGTAGGGGCAACTCAGGGATCTGGCCCTTCAGAGATCCGGCCTCTCTTTCTTTCTCTCGTTCTCCCTCTCCCTTTCCCTCTCTCTCTTTCTCTCTTTCTATCTATCTATCTATCTATCTATCTATCTATCTATCTATCTATCTATCTATCTATCTATCTATCTATCTATCTATCTATCTATCTATCTATCTCTCTCTCCCTCTCCCATAAACGACTGCATGGGTAACTTCGCTATGCAATCGGCTCGCGAAGACGAAAAAAGCCCCGCGAACATGCAAAAAGGGAAGAAGGGAGAGGATGGCAAATACACCCATTTTGAGTTGTCAGGAGGGGTTAAACTAAAAGAGACCTTTACAGCACAATTTTCATATGCATTTTGCTAAAAAATAAAAAGCTGTATGTTCTGTAGGGGCAACTCAGGAATCTGGCCCTTCAGAGATCCGGCCTCTCTTTCTTTCTCTCGTTCTCCCTCTCTCTTTCCCTCTCTCTCTTTCTCTCTCTTTCTATCTATCTATCTATCTATCTATCTATCTATCTATCTATCTATCTATCTATCTCTCTCTCCCTCTCCCATAAACGACTGCATGGGTAACTTCGCTATGCAATCGGCTCGCAAAGACGAAAAAAGCCCCGCGAACATGCAAAAAAACCAGCGAAAACGCAAGAAAACGCGCGAACACGCAAAAAACAACAATCCGCAAATTCGCAAATTTTGCGGATCGCGAATTCGCAAATTTGCGGATCGCAAATTCACAAAATTCGCCCATGCTTAATGCCTAGGCAGGGGAACTAACATACCATTTAAAAGGAAAAAACCCCTGCTTGAACTTTATTTAAGAAGAAAAGCTATACATCATGGATGAAGCCAAAAGACAGCATGTCACATCCCCCCAAAGGAGAAGTACAGTGTGCTCAAAGTAAAAAAAAACACAGATAGTATTGAACAGACAATTTAACTTTTACATATTGAATTAATGATACGAGACAAAATTATTAGAACACATATATCCCATTTATTATGCCAATTCTCAAAGTACAAAAAATATAATTAATATACATTTAATAAATAATTTGTAATATAAAATATATACAACATAGATAGGCATCTGCTATCCAGATGCCCATCCATTTCTAGATGGGCATCTGAATAGCATAACTTTTCTTTATATTGTAATATACAATATAAAGAAAACCGGTGCACAACACACATTCTCAGGACCAACTCCTACTCACAGCTTAATTCATACTCATTCATTCAAGCATACACAAAAATAACACAGTCCTCTGCATCAAAACCCATTTGTCTCCCCCAAATGGTCTGTGCTTTTTGGCTTAAAGCACGCTGTACTTCTCCTTTGGGGGATGTGACATTGCTGTCTTTTGGCTTCATCCATGATGTATAGCTTTTCTTACTAAATAAAGTTCGGGCAGTAGGTTTTTCCTTTTGGATTGTATGGAACCTCCTACTAACTATGTCCACCTGGACGGACTACACATGCTATTACTCAGTTTATGGATCATAATACATTTGCACATATTTCTTTTGTGATCATCTTGTATTCAAAGTATATTAAATACAGTTAACATAACTTCAGTGTTGTAGATGTGGTAGTACTTAGTTATATTATGAATGTGTGGATTTCTAAAGCTCACGATAAAGTGGTCTTCATGAAAGAAATTAGACTGCAGTGACACACGTCATCAGCCCATTGGTTCTCGGGAGAACTCTTAGAAATACAAAAATATTGTCTAGGATTGGAAAGAGTAGGGTGTCAGGGTTATGAAGTGGAGAATAAAGAAGCCTACATGACGGGTATTTGTGCTAATAAGCAGGTTGGTTAGATCAGCAAACAAATTTTATGGGGAAGATCTACGCATCTTCTAATTCATAAATAGAGATTTTAAGATTGTTAAATTCTTTGTTAACCCCGGTTGTTTAAACCATAACGTTCGGGATGCACAGGGAGATTCAACAACTTGGCTGTATATATTTTTAGGGTAAATACATAAGATCTGTTTCGTATTTGATAACTTTAATCATTTGGTCAGCCGTAAGCTAGAACATGGAGGTCATTTAGATTCTTCAAGCAATGTGGTGTTAACTGATTTCGAGCCTCTTTCAACTGATGCTTTGTTAGAGCATTTGCTCTTTTAAATTCTGGTTTCTTTTGTGAACCTTATCCACCGGAAATCTTGCATCTGATTTCAAGATCATTACCAGTTTTGACTAAGCTGTGTAATGCCTCTTTGAACTCCGCATTAGTCCAATGCATAAGAAACAAGAGGTCATTACTCCCATTTTTCAAGCACCCACTGCCAATCTGAATTTGATGGCAAATATTTGGACAGTATCCCTTTTGTTGATACCCATTAAGATATTAGAGAGGCATGCAAATCGTATCCTTTATGCCTTCATGCTATTTTATGTGCTTTTAGATCTGGTTAAGTCAGAATTTAGGCACATGTAGAGTACTGAATTTTCATTGGTGTAATTAGTAGTTCAGATAGATTTTGAATCATGGAGGGAGTGCAGCTCTGATTATTTTAGACCCGTCACCTTCCTTTGACACCATTCACACTGGAATTTACTTTCTAGGGTACAAACGATTGGTGTCAGATGATAGACTGTGCTTTGTTTGTGCTCATACCACCAGGGTTGTAGGCAAAGAGCTACAATTTGTTCTGCCCTGCCCGAGGAAATAGATTGCCTAAAGGATTGTTAAGTCCTGTACTCTTTAATATATATGTCACTCCATTCACCCAGTTATTTCATGCTTTTGGGTATTACTTCATAATGTTTGCTGATGATACTCATTTGATCATATGTCAAGATGGGCATCTGAATAGTACAACTTTCACAGATTGCCTTTCAACAACCCTCACTTGGATGCATAAAAACGCAATGAAATTGTATTCAGATGAGACTGAGATTCTGATCTTTGGGCCAAAAAAGGTAAGCTGGTCAGACTCTTGGTGGGCCTCTTACTCCGGTTCTCCTCCTGTACTGTGATTTGTGGTGAATAACTTGGGGTGTATCTTGACAACAAGTAATCTTTAAGTTATTATATTAACAAAATGGTGTCAGCCATCTTTTTTGTACCTTAGGTTTCTGAAAAAAAGTTGCAATTACTCACCCTGGATGGGAGGACTGTTGCCCAGACTTTAATTTTCTCAAGAATTGATTTTTCTTAGTCCTTACCTAGGTATTTAAAAAGTCTGCATTACAGAGTTGCAGCTTTTTAAAAAAGTCGGTCAATTGTATCATATATGGGGTCAGAAAACAAAGAGGATGTACAGGAGAAATCTCCATTATCATTCAGTGAAGAAGAGGAATATGTTGAAATCGTTGTTTGGTTTATCAAGCAGTTTATAAAGGAGATCCTATTTACTTACAGGAAAAATTCCAGAGATTTCACCCAAGCTATTTGCATCTATCCATGCTAGATCATACTGTAGTGCTCCCTTGTATTAAGAAGGCTCATTGTGGAGGTAGAGGTTTTGGCATTCTGGCAGGCGAGCACTGGAGTATCCTCCCTAGTGCATTGAAGGAAATCACCTTCAGCAAAGTTCTCAAGATATTTCTTTTTAGTAATATATGCAAATTAAAAGAGTAGTTAGTGTGTATTAATCTTAGCACCAGGAACACCCTTTTTGTTAAACAGTTTGTGCTTTAGAAGTTACAGCAACACAACTTTGCACCGGAAGGGGTCATTCTGTTTTCATCCATCCATCCATGATTTGGCCCAAATCTTGTACATTCTTTTCACAGTATTTGTTGTAGTGTTTGTAATTAGATCATTCTTATATATTACAAAGATTGTATGCCCTTTTCATATTAAGACTTCACAAAAAGAAATATTCATGTGTATGGCTATCTAATTGAACACCACCCTCCCCTGATGCCATGCATTGTATTGTTGCTCTTAATTTCCTTTATTGTAATTTGTACACAGGTATTGTCTATTGTACTTTGTATACAGGTCAACTGAGATCCTCAATCGCTCATGCTCCAAAGGAAGCATTTTCGTAAGTGATCTAATATTGGTTCTTACTTTTCACGTGCGTTGTCATTGTGCTGTGGCCACACATCCTCCTTGTGTTGCATTTGTGTTTTCTGTCATTTATGGTTGTCATTATTCTATCTGAAATATAATTATATCCCTGATTGTATGTATTTAGAATTAAAGACCCTTCACTTACACTTGGAGTACAATCACATACACGTGAAGAGTCCTATCTCAGTGGTCTCATTGCAGCACATCTCTCTCAAACAGTTAAGCAAGTTGGACCATTCTGTGTCTCGTGTAGTGTGCAGCGTGGGGCCGTACACACAGCGGCCATCTTGAACTGCTTCTTTTGTTTAAGCGTGCTATGTTACTGGCTGCTTCCCTCTCCTTTCTTAGAATACTTGATCATCTAATTAACATTGATTCTTGACGGCTGCCATCCTCTTTGCAGTTTAAAATTCCTTTTATATGTTGTCCTTGTGAAAACCGATGAACATTTCTAAAAATTAATTTTTCATGAGAAAATGAACTCTTAAACTGAAAGAAATGAAATAAAATACAAGTTTTTCGGTCACATCAAGTGTCATTTGTGATCTAATAAAATGAGCGTAACTAATATCAGTACTAGTTTGTGTTGTTGTTGCTTGTAATATTGGCCTAGCCTTACTGATTATGGGGCTAACCCTGTTTAGTTGATCTGCTACTTAACAAAGCATGAAAAGTTATTGGTTCTTCTCGGCTCTGTTCGCATAAAAAATATAATCTATTAATTTAACATATTTCTTTATAGCTTGTCTATATGGTTTTTCTATAAACCCTCTTCACATAAAATTATAATCTATTCACTTAACACATTTCTTTATAGCTGGTCTCTATGAGTTATCCTCTCTATAGATCCACTTTTCCTCAAAATATGACATAGGATTGTTAGCCATTTAAGGGGCAAAGGAATAGATCGGGGCTATGCCTTTTACTCGTAGGTAACACTAATTCTGGTACATGGAAAAGTTTGTTTTAAGTGCTAATGCAGGAAGTTTGGCTACAAAGTTGTGAGGGTATCTGTTGTCACATTTCTCTTTTTGAGGGTATTGCAAATTACTTATATTGCTTCCTCCTGTGTAATGTTTGTATAAAGTGTTTCTACATCGAAGAAACCCAAAATTTGATATACAGGATCAAAATCATTACCATTGTGTTTGCAGTAGCTTATCAAATTGATAACAAATATTGTAGTAGTGACCACTTTCCTGGATGCTGCTAAAGCATTCAACTCTATTGAGTAGCCATATTTACTGACAGTGGTCGAGAGATTGGGCATGGGAAAATCCATGGTGCAATGGGTTATGACGCTTTACACTGCCCGTTTTGCCTACAATTCAAATTAATAACCAATTATCCTCAGATTAGGATAGGAGGAAGGATAAGGCAACAGTGCCCCCTGTCGCCAATTTAGATTGCTTGAGCTATGGTTTTTCTTGCCAGCATATATAGAGAATGTCATTACATATGAGGCATTAAATTTGAATGCCGCAGGATTTTGTTATGGATGTATGCAAACCGCATGTTCCTGCTCCTTAAATACCCGGAACAAAATCTGAACCCTATAACAAGTAAATATATTAACTTTAGTAGATGGTCAGAGTTATTGATTGAGTGGTCTAAATCCATCATAATTTCCTGAACTCGAGAACCCCATCTGCTAGTTCTGGATTTCCTGATAAAATTGCAAGTAGAACCAATTTCTGAACAGCTTAGGTCTTTTATGACTAAATATGCATGGGCAGAATGACTGTCTAGAAAATGCTACAATAAAATGAAGCTACTCTTCAAGGAGGGAGGATTTTTTGTTATAAACTGTGAAATTTACTACCATATCTCCCAAGCGCAGTCTGCGCACTTTTGATTATACAATATTATTAAAGCACCTCACTGTGACCTCAAAAAGCAACTAGCTGACCCACACCCCTTGAATAAAGCTCTGATGCGAAAAGCACAAAGACTCAGTAGGAGATATGCACTGTGAAGTATACTACTTGGGCTTGGTCGAGGCTGGCCATATTGTGCACAGGAGACAAGATATGCTCTCCTCCCTTGCCTTTGATTTATATTATCTGCATGGAAGTTACCGATGAAATGGGAACCAATGAAACAATTCTGAAGCTGACAGCTGTGTTCACGAAGAGGGATCTTGGAATGGGGTGGCATGCACATCGCTGGATGTGATGACATATCATACACTTCTCCACACTATTGGTGAGCATTTCCTTTCTTTGCCAGATTAAGCTGTGGAGTAGAGTCTTACCATGATTATAGTAAACCCCTGTCCTGCCAGACTGATCACAACAATGTATACTAGCATAATGAACAACATATTGCTGTCATTAGATGGAGAAATTCTCCACTAATGGGAGGCATTGGCTAATACATTTTGAATTCATTTATCGGGCCAAATGTATTGCTGCTGACATGGTGTGGTTTCGCATGTTCTGGAACTCAAACTGGCGATGGGACGTGCCTGATGTGGGTTTCATGCATCTCGCATGGGACTGTCCAGTAGTCAGTGCATATTGGTCACAGGTTCTCAGGGCAGTGAATGTAATGTCAGAAATCAACCTAGGACATTCCCAAAATGTACAGGAAGTTAGTTGCAGTAGATATAGAATCAACTACCCATGGACCTTCGTGTAAATGACAATTATTTGACATTCAGAAAAAAGCTTAAGACCCACCTCTTCTAATCTCATCTGCCTCCCTATGTTGTACCGCTCTTGTCCTTAGCGCGGAGATTCCCCATTTGGGGCCATTCAGGCGCTTTATAAACGCATAAATAAAAATAAATAAATAAATATGTTACTGGGCTAGCATAGGGTTGCAATGTCTTGGGAGAGATCGAGATCCCCCCCAGTATGAGACCTGTCTGAACGATCTGTCTACCTGTAACGTAGTCAAGAGGGTATGTAACGAAGATCCCAAATGAATCACACCCTAGAGACATCTGGGGCCCTCTTCGCACATATCTATCCAATTGTAATAGTTTGCATTGATTTTGCATTGACGGCTGCAATACACGGTTGCTGGTTGGCAGAAGGAACCTGCTTGGAGTTTGAACTGATGTGTAGCAGGAAGACTATAGTCTTGCCACTCTTTCTTAGCACACCAATATAAATGATCTTATTTAACTTAATGCACACAGAGATCAAACAGTGGCCTTGTGGGACTTAGTTTGTAAGTCTTTTACACTGACATGTGGGGTCCCTAAGGGCTCATCACTGTGGCCCACGCTGTTTAATATTTGTGTGCCCCTCCCCCCCCCCCAATGGATGCAATTTGGGGGTATTCAGGAGTTGCAGCTGTGACTTCTAGCGTGCTCCTTGCTACTCCTGACACTTCCTTTTCGACCCCCCTGCCTCAGAAAGGGCAAAACAGTATGTTATGGGTAGGTATTCAAAGTGTAGGTTTGTAATGCGTACTGAAGGTATATGGGGTTTTCAATGTATCATGCACCATAAGTGCAATCTGTCCTAAAGTCCAGTAAGGTATCAATCAGGGGTAAAACATGCACCCAGAGTATGAATTTCCAGTCCCCAACAACCCACATACACATCTTATGAGACTTCAAGATTTGTCATATTTTCCTTTCTGAGCTCATAATAAGATTAACAGTAATTGACCCAGTTTCTGGGGAATCAAGGGGTTTCTGTCTGATAATTACTTTGCCACCGTGTATTTGGCTGAGACACCAAGGCCAACTGGAATAAAGGAGGAAGCCCAGACCTCTAAAGCGAACACAAAAGGAGCTTGCTTTTGAAGTTTTGGTGGAAAAGGATCAGGCAGGCAGCTGAGGCTCTTGAGGGAGTTTGTACCATTTTGGATTGTCCCAGAATCAGTGCAGGATGGTTGGGACATGGGTGGCATGCTAGGATTAGCCGGGAGGGCCTAGCCCCTAAAACCTTCAACCCACACTTAAAACCTGCATGAGGGAGAGACAGATGAGAAGAGTCTGGACCTGGGAGGATACCCAGGTGGAAGAAGAAGCCACTTGATGCCCTTCAAGAACGGGCTTTTACTCCAGCTGATCCCCGGGAATAGGATGGGTCTCTCCAAGGCCACTGGTGCCACTCCCCTTAAGCCTCCTGAGGAACAGTTGGGGGAAAGGCCCTGCTGGGGGACTCTGGATGGCACCCCAAGGACGTCTGTGCACTGGCCCTTGACTCAGCTGCTGGACCAGGAACTAGATAGTATCCATCACATGTACCCAGTAATAAATGATATCCTGGCTGTGCTGGTCTTAAAAGTGGGTGTTAAGGATTGGAGGAGTGCGGCTGAACTCTTTCTCCCGAGCAATGCTCTGCTATCTTCCGATGATGGTGGAATAGACTTTTCATCCCAGTCACGACATGATGCCAGGGGGCTTGAATTGTGCTTCAGGTTACGATGGACCTTTCCCCAGTCTTTGGAAGACCCCAATGTTCCCCATGACCGTGATGATCCTGTTGTGTCACTTCCTACTGGTTTTGTTGCTTGAAAGTTATGGTTGGGGCTCTGTAATCTCATAGTGACCAATGTGAATTCTGTCTCTCGCAGCTGTCTGACACTGCATTGTTGCAATCGTATTGGCGGTTTGGCCTGGGTGTTGTCCCTTGTTAATAGTCAATCTGATGGCTTTTGAAGCTCCTCAAATGCGTAGGGAATGCATGTCTTAAGTTTGTCCTTCATGGCTGCGCCAGCCTCCTCTTCATCATGACAACAGCGAGGTGCTCCTGCGAGAACTAGGTGCCCATCACTGACAACAGAAGGCTGTATTTAATTTCCAGCAGTGAAGCTGAAGGTCTCTGCCTTTCTTGTGGGTGTGGTTACAGTTACCCTCCTTCAAGCGCCTTGAGACCCTCCGGGTATGTAGCGCGCTATATAAATCTTTGGCTTGACTTGACTTGACTTGTTAAGGCTGTAGTGGCTGCAGTGTTGGTGCTTGCACTTGGCATTATCTCTCATTGGTGCTGATTCTGCTTCTCCTTCAGATGGCATGTGATGAGCAACATCAGAACCGCTCATGGTCTTCTATGGAAAACAAAAAAAAGTAGGAACCAAATTGGATAATACTAAAGAGAAGAGACCGATTTATATCAGAGAACGTACAGCTACTAAAAGTAAAGCTCTTCAAAAAGAACGGTAGGTAGGCTACTAACCGGAAAAGAAGTACAGTGGGAAAGCATAGGAACAAAGCGTGAGGAAAACCTTATATATAACAAAAAATCATAAAGTCAAAATAATATTAAAATATACATAATGTGAAGGGAAAGTGGGGCTGTGGAAAAAGGGGAAATAGTAAAAGCAAGCAAAATGGACAGGCATCATGTATGCCTTTAAAGGGAGACTTGAGGTTCATAAGTGTAATTGGAGACTGTGAGGAGGCATGAAGGGGAGGATCATGAGTCCAATGGAAGTCTGTGGTGCTGCCATAGACATGTTCATGTTTCAGTCCCTTGAATATGGCATTTTTAATTTATAAGTCACGGTGGCCGAAGTGTCTTCTGTTCCTTTGTACCACAAAATAAATTAAACCTTTTGGCAGTCTGATATCTGTTTTAATTTAAACTTTCTATTCTTTTAGAATGTGACCAGAACTGTATTTCCAAATCTTTTCATAAAGCAGCGCCTTTGAACTGTGCCTTACTAGGGCGTAAAAGCACTGCCTTGAGATCTACACAACCCAAATAAATCCCAACCTTTTTGCTGTTCAGAAAACAAACTGTCAGAGGTTGCCTTGAAGTCATAATATTTTTATTCTCTGGCATAAAGTGTACTATCCTGGTAACTTGAATGCACTGACGAATGCTTGATAAGTAACATGAGGGGGTTGGAATGAGCCCTGCGGCTTCACTCCTTAAAGACGACCATGCAGAACCGACTCCTGCTCTGCTCTGCCCCCCAGGTCCTATGCAGTCATCCCTAAATGCTGAAACTAATGAACAACATCCTCCTCAGTCTCTGACATAAATGTATATGTAAATACAAGGCAACTCATGTTTTTTTTTAAATACAATAAATATTCGACAGAACTGTGTATATCCATATATTTCCATGCAAAATATACATAAATGTCTTTTGGATTGTTTGGCCTCATCTTTGTTTAAAGGGGCCATCTGATAAATGACGTCACAATACGTATCAAAACCTATGCAGACATCAAAGTAACATTCTAGAATGCATATAGCTGGTGATGTTAGAGATGCAGGACTCCCCATTGGTTGGCCACTTTAAACCATCAATACTGTTAAGCTCCCAAAGCTATACCAACTCCCCGTCCCTGTAAGTTCAATAAGAGCGTTATTCTTTGTAGGCCTAACTAGAGACGCTTGTGTGACATTGTTTTTAGTTACAGGGGCTTAGAGCCCGCCCATTGCCTAGCATTGGTTGGCTGCATCATGCTGGCTTCACTTCCTCTTCGTCCATCTACAGGAGCATGGCCTTAGAACTGATTCCTTACCCAGTGGTCGTCCACTGCTCGCACTTTTTTCTTTTAGTTGCAGCATTCCATAAGCGTGCATGTGTTTGCACGCTGTCTATCCCTGGCCTGCTCCGTGTTGATGCCAGTGGCGGCTAGTAGGGGACGGTGGGGTGGGCAGTGGCAGGTGGAAAGATAAAAAAGACTTACCTGTGAACACCGCTGCCTCTCCTCCGTCCCCTTCTTTTGGAACAGAAGCACCCAGGCTCCCAGACTCTCCTAGCCAATCACGATTCTGCCTTCCAGCAACATTCTGATTGGTCTGAGCACCGTGGTTTGGCGCTGAGAGAGGAACTGGGAGCCTGTGCATGTTCTCCACCCAGGGTATACAGTTACTAATAAGAACGTGTGGGGCAACGGTCCTCTGCCTTAGCGGAGGAGCCACCCCTGGTTGTTTCCTGGCCCTTCTCACATTCTTGCTATTTGCCCCATCCTACCTGCCCCCTCCTGCATTCCTGAGTGCTTGCCCTGTCCCACTGGTCCCCCCTTCCTTATTGCTTGCTTGCTTTATCTCGCCCGGCCCCTCCTGTGTTGTTGCTTTCATGCCTCGTGTGGGCAAACAACACGTGTTCAGTATGGATTAAATGAAGCCAGGCCCAAGTTGGAGTTTAGATGCAAGTAAAATAGCCATCTCATAGTATCACCCTAACTTAGTAGGCATTCGGCCATACATACGAATTCTGTTGTCCATAGAGCTGTATACTCTCTCAGTATGATTACCAGTCAATATTTTGTCAACATTAAGGACTAATTATTGCAATGAAAAATGTGTAACAAAGCTGTACAATGCTATATTTACTAATTTTATAGCAGAACTCCCTTTGTACTGCCGTATGTCTTATCCTAATCTTCTTGATTTATACTTCTCACTACCCACCACAACTACCCTCCTATACCTATCCCTTTCCTTTCCATGCGCAAACAATGATGATTGAAAAATCAGACCTTGATTAATCCCTATTAAATATTTTTGCTTTGAAATTCACTTTACATTGTGCCGCCTTTTCATGTGTGGTCTCTTGATGCATGTATGCATAAAAAGAGAGTATTGCATGCATACAATATTACTTGTTTTTGTTCAGTTATTTATTAACAGTGTTGTAGATATTCTTCACACCATTTAATGTTTAGAATTGAATTTATTTCATTTAAATCTATGGTCACGGACCACTTTTTTTCCATTCTCGTATAAAGTTCAGGGTGACCAATGTTGGAAAATGAGGATTTAACGTAGCTGAGTCCTCGAAGACTGGACGCCTTTCCTAGTTTCATGCTGTCAGTCAAAACCGTCTGGTTCAGATTCAACACGCTGTTCAACCATATCGATATCCACCTGAGTAGAGGACGAGATACTAAAAGATCAGAAATGCAACCGGCCTTTAAAAGGTGCTTTAATCCCAACAAGGTTCTCGCTAGCAGTACAGCGTCATCAAAATATATGAGGGCTGGATTAAGGTGGTGAACTGCACGTGGAACATCCTTACATGCGACAAGGAATGTTGGTCCTAGATTGTTAATATATCATTTAAACAGATAGGGGCCAGAATACAGCATTGTCTGACCCCCCTCATTGGACGCTAAACGATTGAGTTTTCCGGTCTGGTCATATCTCACTGTGGCATTCTAGTCCCCCTGTAGCTCATGTAAAAAGCTGACTATTTCTCTATCTATACCCATTAGACGAGGGCGGGCCATAACTTACTAATGTTGACTCTTCCAAAAGCTGACATGAGGTCCATGAAGGGTAGATGCAATGAGACCCTTTTAGCTACTGTATATTTCCCAATGATCAATTCTAAATTCAGACATTGATCAAGGGTTCCCATTCCAGTCTTCAACGAATACTTCAGATCTGACACCGTCTTGCTCTTCTCTGTCCAGATAGTTAATCTGCCAAGCACAACTCGCTCCATGACTTTCACCACAGAGTCTATAAGAGAAATGGGTCTGTAGCAGCATGGATCAAAACTCTGCCCATTTTAGAACATTGGTATAATAATTGGTTTTAGATCATGATGGAGGAATACCAGCCTTATAGGTGACCTTTAAAACATTAGTTACCATTTTGGCCCAGACAACTGGGTCCACCTCCAATATGTTAGCAGGGACATAATTTGGTCCTGGGGCCTTCTTCTTTGGCATGTAGGTAATTGCTCCCTACATCTTTTCCTCACTGAAGTCCAGCTTAAAACGTTTGCTGGGGCTCTCCCTGTCTTGGGTTATTGAGTCTATCCTGTCAGATGCATAAATCCATGGTTCACTATCCAATAAAGAGTAGTTCCATCAGACTTTCACATGAGCAACACTTATGCAGCCTGTATCCAATTGTCTGTTTTACCTTAACTAATTACCACCTCCTAGCCCAAAAACTGGAACATATATCTGCATTCCTCCTAATTAAGTATCCAAGTGGTGGAGGTCACAGAGCATCCACTGATACTGAAGTAACCACCACCATTATGATTATATACATCTTACAACATAAGGGCTTATTTACAAGACCCTTGTGCCGCCGGTGCACCACTTTTTCCCTTGATAAAAGGGACGTTCTGATGGTGCAAAGGACTTGTAAATAGGCCTCAAAGATTCTGAATGATCCAGACCCAGACCTAAATAACACTCCTGAACACACCTGATACTAACTACAATCAGCTTATATTCTAGGTAGCTGTCATTTCCATTACTGAGTACACACCCGTTCATGGCAACATCAAGAGAAAAATGTGCATGAATTATCACAACATTCTTGTCCACTAAACTGTGTGAATAAGAGTTTTTATTCATACTAATTTCAATTTCCCGCCACCCCTTCCAACTCTTATCCCTTATAAAATCGGTTCTACTTTTTCTGCTCCTATTTTACCCTTCTCCTAATTTTCAACCATCCTTCTCCCCTTATTATGGCTCCTCAATTTTGTCTGACTCACTTACATACTCTCCCATTATGCTTCCATAAGATCCAACTCTGTCTGCCTTACATATTCATGAATATATACACATACTTAAGCTCTGTCTCATCCTTCAATAGCTTTGATTCTGGTGTGTTACTTCCTTGTCCTCTCTATTTATCTTGTTGGCATTCACTCTGTTCTCTTTTGTAAATACTTATTTCTGAACGAATAGTTCACATCCTCCTGCACTCACCAGAACATGTATCAACCAATCCCTCTCCTCTTCCTTTGACTTTCCTCCAAAAGCATCCTATATTTCACATCACTCCACCTTGTGCCTGCAAACTTTCACCCTTGAACTCTCAAAATTCCATAACCTCATTCCTTCTTAAACACCTTTTCCCTCTCCACTGTCAGGATTACAGCTATTAAGAGGCATGAGACTAACAAGAGAAGGAGACCGGCCCAACAGGGAAAGAATAAGGAGATGGAAGATTGAAGGATTTGGATACTTGGTCAATGGCGGCAGAGCACGAAGGCATCAGGTAAGCCTTCCAGATTAGGACCACTTGGAAACCAATCAGAGGGAAGGCCTGAAGGATGGCTGGAGCTTCCAGGGATACATAAGGACTATCGAAAGCAGTGATTGTTGCTTTGTTATCGGTGCTTCAACTCTCAGTTCTCGTCGACCTTTTGCTCCTTTTCCCCCTTCTGTTTTCCTGTTCTACCCTCCTGTTTTCCCCCTCCTATGTTGATTCCTCGATCCTCTACAGTTGTCTACCTTGTTTGGCTTAGTCCTTCCTGCATCACTCTGAACCTACCTTGCTAGCGTGTTCCTTCAATGCATCCTACCATAACAATCCTCTGGCTTCGAAGCTGCAGCACCTTGACTGGTCTTCCTCCCAGTTCTCAGGTTCTTTAGGTTGCTATAGGTTTACCGGTACTCTTGACTCAATGTCAGCACTTCCTTACTAAGAACCTGGTAAGTCCTGGACTGGAGCGATGGTTGTGGCTGGAGGTGGTTCCGCTTTGTAGTAATTGTCTCCTCGGTTCCATATCTAGGCAATTCTGAGAGTATGTGTGAAAGTAGATGTGTGTCTGAAGAATTACCAGTGTATGCAAACCTGGTACTGAACCAACTCATACTTCTCCTGTGTTTCCGGAACCCTTACCCTCATTTCCCCCCAATCAAAAGCATGTGCTATGTCTGGATCTAGTTTAACTCCGCTGGAGAAATTTGAAGGAGAGCCTCAAAGATATGAGAGCTTCATGGTGTAGTGTAGATGCACTTCCTGGCTGAACCTCAAATATTTCCTACTGATTTCTCTAAGTGGTGTTCTCATTTGACCAGAGAGGCGTTAACATGGGCTGCTCATTTCTTTAATGACAGTAGCCCGAAAATAACACTTTTGCAATTCCATGAGCATTTTGCAAACATTTTTGACAAGAAACAGACAGAGTAGACAACTCACATGGGGTTGTATGACTCAATATCGCAATCACATTTAGCCAAAAACATATTGTTAAACAAAATATCGTAACCCTCTACCTAAACAAGAAGTATAAAGTATAGATAATGAAAATATTGCTGTAAAAATATCCAAACACAGAATAATAAATACAAAAATATTGAAAAACGAAATATTGCCAAACCATTAAGCATATAGAATATAACGGAAATATTGAAATCAACATTATTGACTACAATAATATAGCTAAAACAAAGAAAAAGAATATTGAATAATAAATCATCTATAAATACATTTAAAAACCTATGAATTCACCAAACACAAATAAAATATATGACCCTCATACAATTAACATAAAAACCTATAAATAAATACTAAAAATAATCATAACTTATATCTACTCACAGCATATTTATAATTAAAATAAAAGAAATGTAACCAATTTTACACATCAAATTGTTATAAAATTAGGATATAACATTAAATAATATTAACAACTAACAAAATTATATTAGAAATATTATACAATTAAAAAAATAATATTCAATAAACTCATATATAACAATTAACATAACCTTAAATAGTGTCCACCAAATAAACTGAAGAAACAAAATGTAAACTACACACACACTAACCAATAACCTTCAACGCGAAACAAAGTAACATATCAAACCCTTTAATAAAACTAACATCATAAAAAGAGCAGAAAAAGCGAACATATTTTGCAGCAAAAATTCTACACCTGCTAGAAGTGACACACTGCCAGATATCAGAGAGAAAACTCAATAACAACCCTTGGCAAAAATCTACCTGCCAACTTCAAAAGTAAGTAATTCTATTACACCAACTTAAAAATGTCTTAAAATATCTGCTTACTGTTTAACTTAAAACAAACAAGTAACATCTATCTCTATGTTTCTATCTCTAAAATGCTGTTACAATTTGGAAATTACAAAGGATACCGTCATTCTGCTGACAAACAACCACAACTTTTCAATTGCCAGACTCAACAAACACCTACTTCATACTTGACAAAGACCCTTTAAAAGTAAAAAAATATAATAAAACATTAAACAATCAACAACCCCTAAATGTTAAAATAAAAAGTAACATCCAAACAGCCCCTAAACTAAGCAACACTGCATCTTAAACATATATTTAAAACAAATATTTTCTACACATCAAGGAAAGACGCCTCACCTGGACAACATCTACACTAAACCAAACTGAAACCAAAGAAATAAATAGCACTTTAAAAGGACAGCAAATATGGAAGAATAAAATGTAAAAATAAAAAACACATTTACCAATGATGATAAAACTTTATTTTAACACTAAGGGGCTTATTAGGATGTCATACCGTCATGGAAACGGGACCGACCGACGCCCTGTCTGCCTAATTACGATGTGACCGCACATGGTGCGGTCCCATACTCACAGTTTCCTATGGGAGCATGTGTTACGGCCGTAAACCAGCCTTAGCACAAGCTCCCATAGGGAAATGGGAGGTTGTGTTCATCCCTGCACTGAGTGGCAGGCACCTTATGGTGCCTGCCACTCGGTGCAGGGATTAACAAGGGGACACCATAGGTGTCCCCTCAGCCCCCAACTGGAAGCCACAAATAGAAGGGGGCCCTGCTAGGGGCCCCAAAATTCACTCTTCAACAGGCTTTCCATGTCATAGAGCCCGGCATGGAAAGCCTGCCAGACATGGAACATTGTAATTCTGATGGCATAAAACGGTGTCCGTATGGATTACAGGCCAGTCTCCTACTGGCCGACGGGCTCCTTGAGCCTGTCGGAAGCCAGCCAGAATGACCAGCTTGTTTGAATTGCGACCACCTAATTTGTAATTCGATGGTCGGATGTGAAACGGACGATCTAGTTCGGAAAGCCTCTGACCTAAGGCCGGAGGCTTTCCGACCGAGATTGTAATCGGCCCCTTAGTAATGAATGTACACTTTTAACATTTTGAGATACATTGGCAGACAGAGACACTTATATCACCTCTGAGCAAGACAAAAAATTCCCTTGCAAATGTGATACACATATAGCTAGAAGGACAAGCTCTGAAAATATACATTGGAAGCATACCAAATATTATGCTCTGGCTTGGTATGGGAGGACTACAACAAAAAAATGTATGTTTATTAACGTTAGAGAAGACAACCATCCTCCAAATGTAGCCAAGATAGAAGTAGGGCATGTTTTGCACGTTCTCAGAGAAGAAAGCACTAGCTCCCAGTAAGCCACAGAAACAATTTTAAACAATGTACTGGCTCACGCTCCTGAGCATATTACAGGACAGCTGTCAGCAATCCTTGAATGTTAAAAGATTAATAGCATGCATAAAAAAAGACACAGCAATAAACCCTGAAGCTCCTGGTAGATACCTAGCGATACACTTTTCAGAAAACTTAACTATGAAACACATTGAAGAATGATCACCTCCTTACGTTTAGGCAGTAGCAAACATATATGGTGAATGGCACTTTAAAAGCATGTCCTCTACCATTCAAACATATATACACCATACATTATCAATATCATACCAGTAACATACCCCTAATTTTCGCACTCCGACCTAAGTGTTCCATACTATGAACTACAAAGCCAAATATAAATAAAAACTAACTATCCACCAAAAATATTATATTAACATGTATTTAGTTATACTACTTAATTTAGCTTTATAAAGCAGTCTATATAGCAAATATAAAATACAAATAAGACTGATAAATAAAATAATTTAATGTAAAAGTTATAAATGTTCTAAAATATCATGAAAATCTCATCAAACATAAATTTGAAGAAGCATTTTTAAAATTCATACAAAATACAACACTTCCCTTATATACACATAGAGAAGTAGACTTTATTAATACCAAATATTACCCACCCAAATGTTAGAAATAGACTCAACTTAAGTTTTGTACTTGGTGGCCATAAGATCCTCCAGTCCCGGAAACATATCCACTAAAGTTAGCAAAACGAAACACCCTAAAAAATAGGCCAAAAATGAAATATCCCAAATAATCAATCCACAAAATGAATTCATAATTGTAGGGAACCATATAAGATAAAATAATTATTTAAAAAGAAAAAACCGCTCCGCTAAAACCGATAAATGAAAGCAAATTTAAAAGTAATGTTAGTTCAAATATAACCAAAAGAATCCCCTTACAAAATAACTTCCAAAAGCCGAGAAACCCTGAACCCAGATCCTTGTACCTGAGCCATACTATATTCAACTGATGAGCGCCAATCAGGGTGAAACCGGTCCTGGGTAGCTTGTGCTCCTAGTCAGGGAGGACATGGCTTGGCAGTCTAGGTGGACTGTTCCTATTGGAGCAGGGTCAAGCCTGAATTGCATATGCTTGGGTCCTAACTGAGGTGAAATGGTATGCAAAATAATAAATGACTGGGATGCAGCCCTAAGTAGTTACCAATGGCTGAGATTAATTCAAGAATTCCATCCAGTACTTTTTTTGTATACTTCAGCTGGCCAAACAAAAGCAATACTATGTGGAGACATCACACATGATGGTGCATCTGCATTCACATTGCTCAGGCCGTTAATAACAAAGGGAATCCTGCAGGGACCTTTTTAAGCACATTGTGTGCAAAACAATGGGCATACTGGCTGGCTGAAAAACTCTTTTGTGGTGTTATTTACTTCGGGGTGTCATACTAATTGGTCTCTTTCTATCTTTGCCTTTGAGTAATGCTGCCCAACTGCAATACATAGAGAGCTGAGAGGTTGCTGGTTACCATTCACAGGCTTAACAATGTAGCTCAGACTTCAACCTTTCCATCTGCCTTCTACGCCTAATGCTTTCTTCACTTTGTTCCATGTCTCCTATGATCTGGAGCAGGGGAATGGTGGTGTATTATGGATACAAACTCATTGGTGTTGGTGGGTGGGCACTATTAATCATCATTGTCGGTGGGTAAAACAGAGTAGTGGTGGGGTTGCAAACAAGCCTGACTTCTAATAAATTAGAGATATTTTGAGTTCCACATACTTACAAACTGTCAAAAATTCTTACTTTTAGAGGGAGCACAGGAACTCCTGAGACTTACAACATGAAGCATTAGGCCCTAACAGTTAGGAGGCAAAACCTGCTGTGTTGCAACTTCACGATCACCATCACAGATTAGCTAAAGTATGATTTACCCTTGTTGGTCATACATGCAGATTGTTGGTCATATTTTTGTTTCTTTCCCTCCTAATTATTTTGGCAGAAAAATATCTGAAGCTGATGACAGAGTGGCCTGCATCTCAGCTGTGAGCTCCAAAACGTGAAAGGCTGGTGCTAGTCAAAGGAAGCAAAGGGACATATTTACAACTTTTACGCCGCCAGAGAGTCACTTTTGTGATCCTCCGGAGGTGAAGTGTGCCGGCCCATATTTACAAGGCCAACCAAAGCCACCCTGCATGACTTTTAGTAGCCTTGTAAATATGATGTAAAGCCATGCATAACTTTGTGTGGAAGGGGTGTTCCATGGGTGATGCTGTGAGTGTTACCTTGGTTTTTGATACTCTAAATTGCCGATCTTGGGCCTTGCCAAATCTAATGGATTCCCAAAGCAGGCGTAATGAGTAGAAATATTTACAATTTCCCCCCTTTCTTCCTCTTTCCACGTGTGCTACATTCTACAGCAACACATAGATCAAGAAAACTGCCTCCTTTTCTTGTTTTTGTGCAGGAAGGTGTCCATTCCTGCACAAAAACAATCATGAAAACAACACAGGTCCCTGCTCTGGCACTAGGCTGCAGTTTGTGTGTCGGTGCTGGCAGAAAGGACAGGAATGCACCTTATCTTGTAGATATGGCACATTCCTGCCCTTTTCTTTTGACGTAGGGCAGCACAGCTAGAAGGCTTGCAGTGCTGCCATACTTCAAAATATTGCCCCCAAGTGAGAGAAAAAGATGGGGCAAAGTACGATCAAAGTAAATTTGACCTGTCATGGATGTAAGCAGAGCACTGTAAAGGGAGTTAATAAGGTTATATGCTTTAAATTATGTTGTTAAATAGGATATCCATTTCATTCTTTGTTTTTTCGGTACTGTCGTCTAGGTTTTTTTATGTCATACATTTTTAGTTGAGTGATTATGTTTTACAAGTGAATGCACAATGGCAACCTTTTTATACAAATTTATGTTACCCATGCTACATAGGACAAGATGTGGCATGTTATCTACAATGTACGTTGGGGATTCAGGAGCAAAACCTTTTAATAAGGGTTCCAAACCCTGACCACAATTCATTTTTTCCTGATTACAGTTTGCTTTTCAGTCAAATGTGGGAGTATTTATGTGACACTGAGGAGGACTTGCGTGATGCACTACCCTAGCTCTCACCTTCTAATCACATGCCAACCGACCCACCTCTCGTCTTCCACAGGCCGGTCACTGTGTCTTTAATCTGCCTCCTACAAGTGCTAAAGAGGTGGGTCCAACCTTGTCTTGAGAGGAGGGACTGCATATGACCCTGTACAGCAACCCGTAAGACGCGCTGATGGCAGGAAAGGCGTAAAGAGGAGAGATGCTTCCTGAGTCTTTCACCGAAGACGCAGAAAAGTTTGATGAGGAAGGAATACCAATGACTATCCATGGGCCATCTGAGGACACCGTCTTGGTTCTGCAACCCGAGCAAACTGTGAGCCTGAAGCTGGAGAGGCAAGAAGACGAACCAACCTTCTGACATGCTGCCGGTCCCAGACACGCTCCAGGAAGAGAGTGGCTGACTGGCTCACTCAGGTGGGTGTAGGGCTCTGAACTTTGGGTTGGAAGTAGGGAAAGGCACGGGGCACCAGTGACGGTTAGAGCAAAGGGGGGTGGCCCGTACAAATCACACCGACCCCATTGCCCAAGGCACTTGAAAGGGAAGGTTGCTTTCTTCCCAGATCTAACCGTGTGTTGTTTTATGGGCACAGATTACCCTTGAATGCACTGCAGAGGAAATTATGGACAAACTTTACCTGGAACAATATTTAGTGCCTTTCCATACCCCAAAAGGGTTAACGCAGCATGCTGGTCTAACCCTAGATTATGCTCTGGAGATGGCTACCACCTTTGGTCTGGCTCAGTCTCAATGGGGCCCATCAGACCTTGAGCGATCCATTAAACTATGACCAGTTTCCAGGCATAAGTTTGAGAAAAAAAACATGTAAACCCACCCAAGAGCTCCCTAGAACCAATATAGCAAGACTCGTCCCTATTGTCAACACTGGCGCTCAGTGTTATGAATACAGGGAGTGGGGTCACACCACCTGTTTTTGTAGGAAGAGGAAAGAGAAAGGAGAAGATGAGCCTATGGGTGTCAGCTAGCTCCCTCACTCTATCCTTTATGCCCAGGAGACATTACCTATGTATCATGTGAGTTCATGTGTTAACGGTAATTTGATAACTGGACTCTGGGTGCAGACAGTCTGTAGTCAAAGATGATTTAGTGCGTCTCTCACAAATCACAACCAATCAATACATAGGGGTACGTGGTGTGCAAGGGGATACCAAAACCTACCCAGCAGCTCGGTAATAATGACTAATGCCACAGGGCAAGAAAGTGCAGTAGAAGTTGGGGTGCTACTGTCCCTCCCTGAGACAATTATTCTTGGAACAGACCATCCTTATTTCTTGGCTCTATTACAAAATAACCTTAAAGGTTTAGGTGAGGCCTATAACAAAGAACCCAAAACAGGAACCCAAGAAGACAGCGAGACCCATCCCAGAGATACCATCCTTTCTCCTGAGCAATGGCTACTCGATAAGCATTTCAGGACAGCTCAACTAAATGGCAGGTCCTTGCAAAATGCTTGGTAATCCACTCAGTATAATCAAAATAATCCCAGCACCACTTACCCCCAATTTGCCATGAAAAAGGGTTTCTCTATCGAATTGGCAACATAAACAAGGAACCCCAGCTATTCACACCACACGACCAACTTTTGTTCTTTGCACGCTCCCATCTTTTTATTGGCCTTTGTGGGCTACAAAAGACCAGCCAATGTATTTTATAAAATTTCTTCTGATCTGATGTAAATGCTCATATCAAACAATATTGCTAAACCTGCAAAATATGCCAGAAAAG
Source organism: Lissotriton vulgaris (assembly GCF_964263255.1). Lineage (NCBI taxonomy): Eukaryota > Metazoa > Chordata > Amphibia > Caudata > Salamandridae > Lissotriton > Lissotriton vulgaris. Next base: position 212,422,241 of record NC_141690.1, on the reverse strand, counting down.
AATCCATATCAACCACCCAGAGTACCGTTACAGCTCCTTCCAATTAATAAGGAAGCCCTTTGATAGAACCTTATAGGCCCTTTTTTAACAAAAGGGTTCCAATACGTGCTAATCATAGTTGACTATGCTACACATTATCCCGAAGCCATACCCCTGAGAGTTATTACCACCCAGGTTATTGTCCAACACCTAATAGAGGTGTTCTCACGCATGGAATTTCCCCAAGAGAGCCTTACAGACCAGGGTACACCATTTGTTTCCAATCTAATGAAACATGTTTGCAAGGAACGTGATATCAAACACTTGAAGATCTCTGTGTACCACCCCCAGATTGATGGGCTAGTGGAGAGATATAATGGTAGTTTAAAACTGATTCTCAAGAAAATGTTTTCTGGGAACAGCAAGCATTGGGAACAATTGCTACTTTAGCCCTCTTTGTTCTCAGAAACCAAGCACGGAGTAGTTTAGGAGTTTCCCTGTTCGAGTTAATCTTTGGTCATAAACCCCATACGCTCCTTGAAATCACTAAGGATGCCTGGGAGAAAGATGCTGAGAATAAAGCAGATTCCGTATTGGAGTACACAAACCAACTTAAGTCTCATATAGGAAAACTGAGGGTTCTGCCTCATGAAAATCTAGAAGACAGCCAGAAGAGACCGATATTTTTCTATGACAAAGGGAAGAAGTGGAGGGAATATACTGTGGGGGAATGGCTTCTGGTTCTCTTACCTACCTCTAATATGTGAATGAAGGCAGTGTGGCAAGGCCCCTATAAGATCACTAAAAAGATAGGTTGTGTTACCTACCAGTTAAAACTGTCTTCCAAGAAAGAGCAAAAATACCATGTCAATCTCTTGCAAAAGTGGTTAGGTGCACCCCCTAGAGAGGCATAGACAGTGACACCACTAGGACAGACAGGGCATGCCATAGGGTACCCTGACATAAACAATGCTCTTTCCTAGGAGGAAAATAAATACCTTCTTGATGCCTTTTTCAAACATCTTCTCAGACTTACCAGGAAGAACCATCCTCGCCATTCACTCTATCCCTACTCAGGAATGCTTTGTTATTAAACAATGTCCCTATAAAGTCCCTGCCATCCGACGCCAGACTCTTCAAGCCGAGGTAGAACAAATGTTAAAGATGAGGGTTATCGTCACTTCTACCAGCAATTGGTGTTCACCAATCGTGCTTGTGCCAAATCCTGATGGCAACCTATGTTTTGCATAGACTTCAGGGCTGTCAATAGAGTCTCTAAGTTAGATGGCTAACCCTTACCAAGGGTGGATGAATTGATTGAGAAGTTAGGTGAACCCAGTACAAAGGCCTGCTACCCTTGATGGCCTATACCAATTCACTGTTCTGCCCTTTGGGCTTTACGGTGCTCCAACCACCTTCCAAAGACTCATGAACACCCTGCTGAAGGATCACGAGGATATTCATCTGCCGATTTAGATTATATTGTGGTATACAGTAAGAGGTGGCCGGAATACTTAGAACTTCTCCGACTGATTCCTTCAGAACAACATGAAGCCTGTCTACACATCAACGCAAAGAAATCTAAATTCGCTCATTTAAAAGTTAAATACCTTGGTTACATTCTTGGGAAAGGAGTGATAGAACCCCAGGTAGAAAAGGCCAACTTCATAACAGAAAACCCTTTTCTGGAAACAAAAAGGGAAATAAGAGCCTTCTTGGGTCTCCTGTGATATACAGGAGATTCATTCCACAGTACTTTGAGCTATCTGCTCCTCTTACGGCTCTGTCAATGAAACTCGTTTCTTCTGTAGTCTTCTAGCCACCTCCTTCTGCTCTTAAGGACTTTCTGAGACTGAAAACTACACTTACTACTATTCCTGTCCTAGTGTCACTCAATTGTAATAAGGTGTATATATTACAGATAGACACAACTGATATTGGTATTTGTGCAGTTCTATCCCAGGTGGACCAAGTAAGTAGCAAAAGACCAGGTGTCTACATCTGTAGGAAACTGCACCCCTGAGAACGTGTGTACCCTATTATTGAAATGGAGTGCCTCGCTCTTAAATGGGGTACCATATAACAATGTCTCGACTGGAATAAATAAAGGGATACATTTTAAGAGGTAAATTAAATATAATACACAAAAAATGATAACAAGAATAGGCCCAAGAATATAATTAAATGCAGTAATATTGTCAAAAAGGACAATCAGATCAGATTTAATAAATCAAGTTGCAGCTCCAACCATGCTTTTACGGTTTTGTATTAAAGTGAAATAGTTAACACTTTGTGCTCGTGAAAACATCTAAATGGCGCAAGTGAAGAAATATAAAGAAAAATGCTACAGCGTGTTTGACCAGAATTCAAACTGAAGTTATGCATAAATCAGTACAATTGAGGAGAAATATAAAATCATGTCATAATTCAAAGCTCAAATTTTTGCTTGTGTAAGTCGACGGTGTTTCGAACATCATGACTTGAGGTCATCATCATGACATAAATAGCACAACAATGAGTGATAGCTGCCTAAAGGATAAAAAAGGAGAAATTATGAGGGATAGTAAAAGAAACTGCAGTGCCAAATAAAGCAGGCACGGAAAGAGGAGTCGGAACTATAACGAGGTATCTGGAATAATCGTGGGTACCTTTGGATAAAGAGAAGACACAAAATGGGATGGTATTAGTTGGTATTACTTCAAAGGCGCTAAGGAAGTAGGAGGAAGGGGGGCACTTACGTAAAAGTATTCAGACATGAATGGTAAATCCAAACATCTAGGCATCTGTCATTGGTTCACGCCCTCAAGGGTACGGACATCACTTGTGGGATAGTGTCCCAAAAACATAACCCATGAGTTGGACTGAGAATGGAAAAAAAGTACCTTGATTATCAGGATGAGGGTAGAGACAAAGGGTGTACAAAAGTACCCACTGAAATGACAGCTCATCAATTTTGTGATAATCCCGGGAGGAGTGGTTGTTTGGAGAGAAAGTCTAAGATGAGGGTCCTGATGAGGTACCCTGGAGTTAGCCACCCTCATCTGCCACATTGTTTATTTATGTAGTGTAGTGTAGGTCTAGAAATGCCCCTTGACAGGAAAGACACGGCACATAGGCTACACACCCTATCAAAATAAACTATGATACTGGTGAGGTTCAGTCTTAGAGGATGGATGTAGTTTTCCATTTCCTTGAGGCAGACTTTGCTGTTGTTTGCAATCAGAGAAGCACGTTCTTCCTTCTTGCAGAAGTATCCACTTTACATTGCCCCACAGCAATGCTGATGAATATAGATTATTCCCAAGAATAGCAAAGAATAAAATCCAATTTCACCCCAGTTTATCACTGGATAGAATCCTGTCTACTATATTAGTTTCAAATAAACCGGCTCATACGTTCTCTAGCCGCAACACCTATAGAGTTGCAAGGTTTGGATTTCTGACCTCCCAGCACCAAAGACTTAGTCAATGTGCCAACCCAAATCAGAAATCCAGTTGTGCTGCAACCCACGCATGCCACTGAGCAATGTTGAGCAAGAAGTGTTTACAGGAAACAATCAGTCCCATGAGATCAATTCAGGGACACCCATGTAAGTCCCAAGACTTGTTTGTAAATGAATAACACTCAAAAACAGTACTAAGATACAGAGGGACTCTTTAACAGGGGTTTGGTGCAGGGCAGTGCCTTGTTTTTGCCTTGTGCCTGTTTTTGATTTATTTTGGCCCTGCTTGTTATTGTGCCGTTCCTGCTGTTTTTCCCGCTTCCCGCTCCCCCACCCGTCACTGCTGCTCCCGCGGCCCCTCCCCTCCGCCATTTCCCTCCTCCCAGCTGTGCCTCCCTCACACCTCCCCAATTAATGCCGGCCACTGGCGCGCTGAAGGTAAGCCAAAGGTAAGCCTGTCTGCGCCCGTCTGCGCCCGTCCGCGCCCGTCCGCACCCCGACCGCGGCCAGCGCCAGGAACCCTGGATCTCTGACCATCCACCGCTATGACACCACCCCCCTCCTCGCACTCAACCCCGGAAGACTCAGGGAATGCCAACAGGCCTCGCCGAACATGACCCAAGGCCAGTTCTCCTGCCTCTACTGCTGACAGACCTTCACTGCCACTCCGGCCTCCAACACTGCCAACACCAACACCGGCGACACCCTAAAATACATCTTCCTCAACGTACGCTCCATACACAAACATGACATGGAAATCTGGAACCTACTCGACTCCCTCTCGCCTGACATCGCCTTCTTTACAGAGACCTGGACCAACACATCCTCCGCCCCGACATCAACACCGGCATCCCAGACGGATACAAGATCCAGAGGAAAGACCGCCCCAACCACCCTGGAGGGGCCCTCGCCATCACCCACATGAGCACCCTACATTTCACCACTGCCAGCGAAACCTTCCCCACCGCTGAACACCTGCACTTCCAGATCCAGACCACCCCTAAAGCCACACTCTGAGGAACTCTTGTCTACAGACTCCCCAGCCCCCGGACACCCTCCGCCACCACCATCACCGACTTCAGCGCACCCCACACATTCGCCTCAACGAACTACATACCCATTGGAGACCTGAACTTCCACTTTGACAACCCCAGCGACCCCAACTCCACCATCCTTCGTGACAACCTCCCCAGCATCGGACTTAAACAACTCGTTAACACACTGACCCACAGAGCAGGACACACCCTCGATCCCATCTTCGCAGCAGGAAATAGCGTCCATTTCAGCCACACAACGCAGCCGCCTTGGACCAACCACCACTGCGTACACTTCACCATCGACAAACCCAAGGCACCCAAACCAGCCCCACACCTACCACAAAGGAACTGGAACAAGGTTACCGAAGAGCAACTTAACTCCACCCTCACTGGAGACAACCACACCTGGGCATCCGATGCAAACAACGCAGCCAGAGAACTCCACACCTGGATCTCCAACTGCACAGATGAGCTCTCCGGCTACGGAACCCTGACGTACAATGCTCCAGGAAAGCCACCTGGTTCACCACTGCTCTCCAAGAAGCCAGGCACACATGCAGATGCCTGGAGAAGAACTGGAGACACACCAAGGCAACCGAAAACCACACCACCTACAGGGACGCCATGATGGACTACCACAACCAAAGCAGAGACACTAAGAGGAACTTCATCCACAACAAAATGCTCGCCAACTCCACAAGCTCCAAGGAACTTTTCAGCATCATTCAAGAATTCACCAACCCACAAAGCAAAGCCACAGACATCACCCCATCCCAAGACCTCTGCAACAAGCTTTGAACCTAATTCCAGCTCAAGATCAAAAACCTCTACAACAACTTTGTTGACCATCCGCCAGGCATCGGACTTAAACAACTCGTTAACACACTGACCCACAGAGCAGGACACACCCTCGATCCCATCTTCGCAGCAGGAAATAGCGTCCATTTCAGCCACACAACGCAGCCGCCTTGGACCAACCACCACTGCGTACACTTCACCATCGACAAACCCAAGGCACCCAAACCAGCCCCACACCTACCACAAAGGAACTGGAACAAGGTTACCGAAGAGCAACTTAACTCCACCCTCACTGGAGACAACCACACCTGGGCATCCGATGCAAACAACGCAGCCAGAGAACTCCACACCTGGATCTCCAACTGCACAGATGAGCTCTCCGGCTACGGAACCCTGACGTACAATGCTCCAGGAAAGCCACCTGGTTCACCACTGCTCTCCAAGAAGCCAGGCACACATGCAGATGCCTGGAGAAGAACTGGAGACACACCAAGGCAACCGAAAACCACACCACCTACAGGGACGCCATGATGGACTACCACAACCAAAGCAGAGACACTAAGAGGAACTTCATCCACAACAAAATGCTCGCCAACTCCACAAGCTCCAAGGAACTTTTCAGCATCATTCAAGAATTCACCAACCCACAAAGCAAAGCCACAGACATCACCCCATCCCAAGACCTCTGCAACAAGCTTTGAACCTAATTCCAGCTCAAGATCAAAAACCTCTACAACAACTTTGTTGACCATCCGCCAGGCACCGCAGACGGTGCCCTGCCCCCACAGAGACACAAGCAGGCCCACCATCTCCCACCTGACATCGATCACGGCTGAAGACACCGCCTCAACCATGAAAGGCTTCCATTCAGGGGCCCCCACCAAGCCCTGCTCCCTCACATCTACCACAGAGCCACGGTCGCCATCGCACCCGAACTACAACACACCATCAACACCACCTTCAAACCTGGCACCTTCCCAAATGAATGGGAGCACACAGAAGTCAGACCCCTGCTCAAGAAGCCCACAGCTACGGAGACATCTGTTACAACACGGTCTTTACACCGCAAAATGTTTACAACGTGGCCATTACTTGCGCTGGATGGCACTACACTAAGGTATAGTAGGATTTACTATTCCAACACCTTCCCTACTGTTACGTAGGCTGGAGTTGGAATAGTAAATCATACTATTCCTAAGTCCTGCCCCCTCTAGCGCAAGTTTTAAGGACTTGCGTTGTAATGCCTGTGTTGTAAACGTATCACGGTGTAAAGACCGCGATGTAACATCATATATTCCACACAGCTGACCCCACCGACCTCAAGACCTATCGTCCCACCTCGCTCCTCTCCTTCGCAGCCAAAGTTGCAGAGAAAACAGTCAACAGGGAACTGACACGATTCATCAAAGAGAACGCTGTCCTCGACCCGTCCCAATCTGGATCGAGAGACAACCACAGCACAGAGACCGCTCTACTAGCTGCCACAGACGACATCCGAAACGTCCTGGACCAAGGCCACTCTGCAGCCCTCATCCTCCTCAACCTATCAGCTGTCTTCGACACTATCTCCCACCGCACTCTAGCCACCCGATTACACGACACAATCATACAAGGAACAGCCCTGGACTAGATCCTATCATTTCTCACCAGAAGAAGCCAATGGATCAGCCTGCCACCCTTCCCCTCCAACCCCCACAGAGTCCGACCCTCTTCAACATCTTCATGGCCCCCTCGCAGCCATCGTCTGACACAAGGCCACAACATCCTATCCTATGCTGAAGACACCAAACGCACCCTCTCCCTCACCAAAGACCCCACCACCGCCAAACTCAACTTCCAGAAAGGAATGCAAGATGTCACAGTCTGGATGACCATCAGCTGCCTGAAACTCAACGCTGAAAAGACAGAAGTCCTCGTCCTCAGTACCACCCCTTCAGCATGGGTCAGCACATGGTGGCTGACTGCCCTCGGAAGGCCACCTACCCCCTCAGACCACGCCAAGAACCTCGGCATCGTACTCGACTCATCACTCACCATGAACCGCCAAGTCAACCCCGTCACCTCCAGATGCTTCAACACCCTCCTCAACCTCCGCAAGACCTTCAAGTGGATCCCTCCTGAGTCAAGGAAGACAGTCACCCACGCACACATCACCAGCAGACTGGACTAGGGAAATGCACTCTACGCCGGCATCAACAATTCCCTACTCCGCAAACTCGAGGCAATACAGAACACTGCCGCCAGACTCGTTCTCGGCATCCCCCGGCATCATCCAGCACCTAAGAAGACTCCACTGGCTGGATGTGGAGAAAAGAGTCACCTTAAAAATCCTCACTCACGCCTACAAATGCCTACACAACAACGAACCCACATACCTCAACAACAGAATCAACTTCCACGTATCCAAAAGGAACCTCCGATCTTCCAACATCACACTGGTCGAAACCTCACGCATCCAGAGTGCCAAAGCAGGCGGAAGATCCTTCTCTCACATTGCAGCCAAGACCTGGAATGAGCTACCGGCAGACATCAGACAAGCTCCCTCCCTGAACACCTTCAGGAAGACCCACAAGACCTGGCTCTTCGGCTAGACAGATATATGTACCCCCTCCCCCCCAGCACCTTGAGACCCTCACGGGTGAGTAGCGTGCTAACAATTCCCTGATTGATTGATTGAATGGGCTGCCATGCACCAACGCAGGCACACTTGCGCCATGGTTCAAAGGTGTCTTGAGTGGTAGGGGTGACCCTCCCTGCGCAAAAACAATCACGAGAGATGTTTTCCTCTTTCTGTATGTGCTGCAGAATGCACCACACATAGCAAAAGGAAAAACAAGGAGAAATAAAGGTATTGCTTCTCATTGTGCCTCCCTTACACCCTCCCCTGGGGAGGCGTAGGAGTCTGACACATTCCCAGGTTTACAAAATCTTGTAAATTTGGGAATGTGCCAGGTTCCATGGATGTTGCATGGGAACACCCACAGCAACACTCATGGAGCGCCCCTTTCATGCAGAGTAATGCGTGAAAGGGGGCCATATTTACAAGGCTATGAAAAGCCAAACAGGGTGGCTTTACGTGGCCTTGTAAATATGGGCAGGCACGCTACGCCGCCGGTGTCAATAAAAGTGACGCACCAGCTGGGCAAGGACATTGTAAATGAAGACCAGAATTAGTATTTTAATACATTTATTCTAAAATCCTAAGCTTCTGGATAAAATATGATTGGGAATCACGCAAAATATAAACAGAAAGGCAGCAAGGTTATGGACAATGAGAATAACAGAAAGAATTTTAACATGTGTATTGAAACCTATAATCCTAACACCTTCCTGTTGCTACTTCTAGGCGGAATGCTAGCATTTAGCTGAAAAAGTAAATAATAAGCCCACTACTGAGTTTTGGAGATGGTGAGCGCAGCATACCTGTTGTCAAAACAGCAAGTAGCTGTTGCGTTGTTCTAAAATAGCCAAATAGCTATATTATATAGCGTTTGTGCCACTCTGAACCATCACTTGCTCTCGACGAAAACGACTGTCATAATTGGCATAACCTCATCTGCGATGTCCCTTTCAAAGCTCCTCCCTCACCTATATTGTGATACCTGGGTTCGGTTCATATAGTATTTCATCATGAGATTTGTTGAAATAAATCTTTGTTATATATTTATTTCATATAATTAAAATAATGATAAAGCTCACAGGTATAGTTACATTAACTTAGAAGAATGACAAACAATCAGGGACATAAATGTGTCAGTTCTATTACCACTTGTAGAGAAGTGTGGCTCAATGGTTAGAGCGGCAGACCCTGATGCAGGAGACTGGCCGGGACCAGGGTTCAATTCCCGCCTCGGCGGGTCTTGGGCTCAATTTCATCGGACCTGATAATTCTCCCCTCGGTGCCTATTCTGATCATGAGCCCCACTCTGCACCTCTGGGCAATAGCTTGCTTAATCTCTACAACAGCCCCAACAACGCTGAGGATGCCTGACTTCACCTTGGGGGTGCCCAGGAGTGGGCTCCTCACAGGGAAAAGGCCAGGAAGGAAGGGTTCCTCGGCGGTATTCGTACAAGCACCGAGATGCCTCCGGGTAGTCGTGCGCTATATAAGTGCGTAATTATCCTTTTTTTATGTGTTGAATTTTAACTATAATAAGCAATTTTAGGAAGCAGGTGCACATAATGCAAGCATTTCTACGCATGTTTAAAAACTGCCAAATACTATGAAGGAAATAGAAGAGTTTAAACTTTTAAAATAGAAAAGTTCAAACTATAGAAATAAAACAGTTCAATCGCATAATACAAAGGAAATAAAAAGAATCTGAACTCAACATCCCTGATGTGGTAAATCCACTGTTTCTGCGCGATCACCCCGGATTATTCACCTCTTGCTCGTTCATATATTTTTGTTGGTTTTAGAACTCTATGCACTTTACCTCTGTTAACCAGTAGCAAAATGCCTGTGGCCCCCATTAAACACAGTTGAATTGACATATTCCTAACTGGCCTACATGTCCCTAGTATATGGTACAAAGTGTACCCAGGGCCTGGATGTTAAAACACACCAGTGGCCTGCAGCACCTTTTTGTGCAGCCTACCACAGTGGCAGTGCAGAAATGACTTTGGACCTACCCTTTGTAGTCTGTCTGCAGCAGTGTAACAACTGCAGTTTCTTATGTTGAAATAAACCCTTTAACTGATCAAAGCTTATTTTTAAATATTAGCAAGTCATACCTATCCAGGCCTTGCAGCCCACAAGGTAGAGTGCATGGTTTTTAAAAATAGGACTTGTAGAAATTTAGTGGCTGATTACGATGTTGGTTTGAAAGCCTCTGAACGGGATTCGGATTCAGAGAATCCAATTCGGAACCTATGTTTCAGAAGAAATCGGATACATTTCTGACCAGTGGTACTTGCAGAACCCGATTTGGTCGGAAACATGACCGAAACCGATTCGGTCAAAAGAGTTTCCAACCGACATCGTAATCAGGCCCTTAATGTTAACTTGTCCGTAAAGTGACTAGCACCCAAAAGCTAATTTTCACTGTGGCAAGCCTAGCTGTCCTATGTAGAAAACCAGAGTGCAAATTAAAATCCTAATACTGTATTGTGGGAATAGGTCTAGCTAGAAAAATGGTTTTTAAAATTCCAATTCAATTTTGAAATCAGACAATTAATACATATTAAGAAAAAGTAACTTATAGAAAGTTACCTTTTTCACGCCTGAACTTCCTGGAGACTATTTTGCATTTGTTCTCTAACTTCTCCCAGCCAGTGATTAGAATTTGATTAGCTGTAAAAAAGTGTCTTGTAGGCGCAAACAATAGGCTTACCTGCATGGGCAGAGATGACCCTTCTGAATCTCATGCAATAGGCCAGATGAGGCTGTGGGCATCCTTTTTGACACTGCAGTGTCAAATCCTGCTTGACAGTTCTGCTGGGTTTTACGTGCAACACTTTGGACAAACTGTAGCGGGAATTCCGTTCTCCTACAGAACTGTGCATAGAGACCTGGAACCTCGGTGAATTAGGATGACCCAAAACTCACCTCAGTACCCAAAATCCCCTTACCGAGCTAGCTACAGTGTCTCATTGGTCATAACAAACTCCCAATGCTTAGACAGACCAGAACATGAACTTAGATTACCTCAGGTATCGTGGAACACATGAACACTCTTTCGTTATATAATCATTGCAAACCAGAACATGGAGTAAATGAGGACACGTACATATTTGAAATGTTTATTTACTAATGCAAGGTTCTCAAACGCAGTATCTTATATAATACGAGCAAACATATTATAAGCAACAAAGTTATCAGCATACTTATCAGACCATAAAAGGCGAATGGTGACAGCATACTAAGATGCTGAAATGAATAGGAATTAACAATACCTAATTCTCACCCTCCCTATTTAGCATAGTAATTTATATCTATGAAGGTCTCATTTGGGTTTTAGCAGGGCGGGCCCATACCTCAAAATTTAAGTGGCAGAGGCTCACATCATCTTCCACCAGCTTTCTGCATGCGAAGCACCATAAGTGTGTTACCTGTGTGTTCAGCACAACAATATAAAACCCGCCTAGTGCCAGATTTTGGCAGCAGCATGTGTGTTATGTCTATGGAGGTGCGAAGATCAGACCTCACAACAACACTGTGTCAGTTATCCTTGGAGTCTTCAGCACTCACTGTGCAGACAGTGTACCGAGCAAAACTGATATGAGAGAAATAACATATTAATTCTCAAGTAAATCACGAAGCTCTTCTAGGTTGAAAGCTAAAACAACAATTATGTGTTGTGTGCAAAATGAAGCAGAAAGGAAAAATGGCGTTTAAACATTTAATAAGCTCATGCTAACTTAACACGGTATATAGAAAAGAATTAGCTATATGACACCCCCCCAATGATCCGAGGACAGTCAAAACTCAAGGTAAGGTAAGACCTGAACAGTGGCATAACCTGAAAGCAGAGTTCAATTACAAATGAGCTAAGATAATTTCATAAGTATATATGACCGCCTACAGTGGCCAAACGGAATGGTCTAAAATGTTCAATACAAGGAACCTAGTTCAAGTCAATAGGCCTGGGGCGTATAAAAAGAATTGTTCGTAAGAAAAAGGCACCTTCCAAAAATACAAACAGGTACGTGCCTAAAAATCAAAAGTCTCCAAGGCATCTCAGGACAGGACTGAATATGCAAAATATGCAGCAACAGCCTCCAGTATGAAATCCCTGTCATCACCCGAAAACAGTTCAGCCATCCAATTAAGTAGAGGCAAAGAACATACGTGCTCCTCCAACACCGGATCCTCTAGCAGCATCAGAGGACAACTCGTTGGGTTCTCAAGAAAGCTCTGTGCCAAGAACTCATGCGCCGCTGCGAGTATGTCCCAATGACCCATTAGTCCATGCATCGCTGCCAAGGCCATAATCCTTTCGCCAGTACAAACCAACTCGTGAGCAACTACGGGGCTCATCAGATGATTAAAATCGACGTTAGGAGACACCGTCAAGCAGAGACACAAATCAAGGGCCCAGTCGAAATCGCAGCTCAGGCAATGAAACACAGGCTGGACACATGTGAAATAGGAAAATCGAAACTATAATCCAAATGCCGTGCTTAAAGTCGCCAGCGGCAGGGTGCCATAGTAATCAAGCATTCGGTTGCGAAACAGTCGCAGGAGGGGCTCTGCGGCTTCCAGCGCAGGACGGGCATCCATGTTTAATAAAGCAAAATATCACCAAAACGCCCGCAGCTAATGCTAGCAAAACAGGGAAGCCACCAAACAGACTTGAAAATAAAGAATGAAAGAAGGCAGGGATGACTCCAAATATTTTCTCGAATGAAGTCACGAAACCACTGCTAACTAATTTAAAAAAGTGAGCCAGGCCAGAAGTGGATGAGGCATTAAAGATTTGATGAACCAGCTCGCTAAAATGTAACTGTAAATCAGTATTTAAAAGCGCCTGCACCTCTGTGCACGTGTTAGCTATGTGAAGGACGAATGTTTCTCGGGCCGAACTCAGAGCCACTTCTTTTTGAGACAAAAGGGCTCTTATTCTACTCATACCATTGAACTCCGCTTTCAAGGTTGGGATGCGCGGCCAGATGGAAACATCTGAATTCCCATGCGTAGGGGGATACAGAACATTTTTGCAACAGACAACACGTTCTGATACAGTTACCACATAAGCGATACCTTTCATTAAACCACAACACTCTTCGTTATTCAGCAGTAAATAACTACCGTTTGCCAGTAATGTGAATGTGGGAACGATTGCGGGAACGGGAGCTCCTTTCAAAACACAGGCTAAATTAGGCCGGTCCTGATTACAAGAACCATGTAGCTGGATGTGTCTGCATATCAATGAATGGTCAGGGGACTCTGTGCATTCCTCCCCATTAAGATACACTTCCTTATCCTCTTTAAGGCATCTATAAGTAAATGGAAGAGACCATGCCTCGTGGAGGAATGAGCTGCCTAATGGTTCATATCTCCCTATCGCAATATATCGCATACAATTAGTAAACTTGTACAAGGCAAATGGTAATGTGATTAAACCGTGGATAAGCCACGTTGCAGCCGTTGCCTCAGCAACAGAGAACGGTAAAGAGTCCAACCTCTCAACATGTAACGTGGAAAATGATGCATCACGCATTGAAAGCATGCGTTGTTTGTCAGTTAAATTAAAAGGGGCAAAAAGGGAGGAAACGTTCATGTAACTCCAAGGTACTCTACCAGCCTTAAGCGTCTGCAGGGTCCACGCAAATTGCACTATAGAACGCAATTGATTTTGACCATGGTACAATACAGACACTTCATCATTTACTATATCAACAACAGATGATACAATATTATTCAACATGTAGATGCGGGAAGAAAGCATGTTAATACTGTTATCGACAACTGCAAGCACCTTTTCCAAATTAGCTTGATCAATAGCTCTAAGGCATTTAGCAGCCTCAATTTGTGAAAGTTTCCAGATTTCATTGTAAACTGCAAATATCCACCGTTTAGATTTACCACTAGCCGGGCCTTTTATGAAATCATTTAAATCCACATTATCAGTCAACTTTGAAAGATGTAATTTAATTGCAGCTAACGTTGAATGTTGCAGCCAATTCTGACATAATTTGCCAACTGAATAAATGGTGACTGAATGCTCAGTATCAAAACGGGGATCAGGCCTGACTTGTGTAAAACCTTCAGTGAAACCCAGAAAGCGACGCTGGCAAGAATCAGAGCTTCTATGCCACATCAGCCAACCCTTTGGATCCAAACTGGATATATTAAAGGATGAATTGTGCAATAGTGTTTGCAAATCACGAATGGACAACTTTGTGTAATTACTCCAACCGGAATATTCTTCCAATTCGGGATAGTTGGTGTATTTAATTTTTTTGGAGTAGCCAATCCAAAGCATGTTGTCTGGGAAATAGTAGAATTTAGAAACAACATATGATTTGGGATGAGACATGCTCGGTGCAAAGCCTCAGTGCCTTGTACCTGCCAATTTTTAGTACCCCAAACCAATTTAAGGTCAATGGTTTCCTTCCATAGCTCGTAGCCCTCTACAGCTAACCTGTCTAGAAAGGACTTCGAATACAGTAATTTAGTATTGGTAAGTCTAACTTTGGACATGGACTTCTGTGTCATTTTAAAATAAAAGGACCCAGGACTTGATTGATTAAAGTCTGCGAAATAAGTGTACTTTTTCAAAAATGTACTGGAGCTGCCTTGTATTGGTGCTGGGCAATGTTCCCACTGTGTGTAATTTACAGTACCTCTTCTGGAACTCGTTTTATGCAGAAAATGATCACCATAATGTTGATAGCAAAATAATTCACCATAATTAGCAGACTCTAAATATAAATCTTCCGCATCAAAGGAAGCATAATATTTCAAATCAGAGAATAATGATTATACGGCCTGAACATCCCAATCATCAGAACGTATGTTTTGTTTCACCACATCCCCCATGTTCACTCTGAGTACATTAGGGACATTAACCACTTCAGTAGGGCCATGAATTTGAAATCGAACTGCATCCCACACAATCCCATCAAGAACAGGCCAAGCAGTGATGTTAACAAAATTTAAGTCCCTCTTCAGTCTGTGTGCTGTGTGTGACGATGAATGTGGGGCCAAAGTTCCATTAAGATGCCGAATGCAAGTTCTTTCCTCGACATAGTGTCCATCGATGAGACGGAAAAAATAAAACACAAAACCAATTGACATAAAAAGGTAAACTGAAAAAAGTACCAGCCAAACATATGTCCAAGGGGGAATCAAAAAATGTTTTTTGAATAAAGAGGCATAAATTGCACAACGTGAGGGTTTTTTCGAAGTCACTGAAACATAGTCAAAGGAGAACCTGGATTCTGTTGCCAAACGTGTTTGTAAATCAGGCATTGACAAATCAGCAGGATAGGCATAGTCTAGGTCATCAATGTTATTAACGGGAAAAGTATTTAATAAAGGATTGGAAACAGCAGGCATCTTGAGGGTCACTTCTGGCTCAGCATTAGAAGTAGTGACCAAAACAGAATTTCTCACAATCGAAAGACAGGAGACCGCCGGTGTCATACTATGAAGAATCGGCCACCCTGTGTATCTTGACATAGTCAATTGAGATAAACCAGTTTTCCTTATGACCTGGAAGTTGTGGTAAAATGACTGTTCTTGTGCCCTTCACTCCAAGAACGGGAACCGGTGCTCGATAGGAAGGACCAAATTCTTTCTTGTTATCGATCTTCTCTCGAACCAGTTCTCCAACTTTGGGTAGCCAGCCTACTACCGGGATCTGCAACGCATCATCCGATGTGGAGGGCAAATGTTCCTTTGCAAGACTGTCTCTGGTCTTTTGTAGATCCTGTAAAACATTGCAATGTTCATCTACGTCAAAGGCCGTGGCTTGAGCCACGCAGTCTAGACCGTAGAGGTCAGGGACATACATCTTGATACCAAAGAGCATTTCGTACGGGGTCCGCCCACCCAGAGACCTTCTAGGGAGATTATTAAGTGCACGCTGCACGCCATTGAGATGGGCCAGCCAGTTTCTGCCAGTGCCTATAACACGTGCTGTCAAATATTGCTTTAAGTCACGGTTCATTCGCTCCACTACACTATTACCCTCAGGTCTGTACGGAGACGAAAACTTGACTTGGACCCCCAACGAAATCATAGCATCCTTATATGCCTTAGAGGCGAAAGCCGGACCCTGATCCGAATGGAAGGTACCACAGGCAAAAATCCCTACAAAGACACGCAAATCTTTTATGACAGTCCGTGAATCAGCGCTGCGATGGGGCCATACCCAAACAAAGCGTGTGCATGAATCAACTGCTACTAAGATGTCCTTATACACAGTATCAGAAGAAAAAGGACCGCAGTGATCTAAATAAACACAACCCAATGGTTTATTAGATATGTACAACTGTGTCTGAGGCGGACGCGCAGCAGTCGAAGGATTGATCTGCTGGGAAATGTCATATTGAAGGACATATTCGCGCGTCTGTTTGTACAGTACCCGCCACCAGACTCTTAGTTGCAGCTGAGTTACAGTGGCCGAAACGCCCGCATGCGCAGACGCCACACCTTCATGCGCCACTGTAATCAACGTAGCCCTGCGATCCGAGTTGGGAATTAAACGTTCGCCAACATCAGGAATTTTCACATAAGGAACCTTATCGGGACTTAAGTGGTATGTGTACTTCGAAGGGAACCCGGCAGGATATTTACCTCCCTTCTCAGTGGCAGCAACAGCTGCCAAGATGTCATCATCTATTTTACTTTTGGACCGTGTAACTGCTGCAACTAAATATTTTGATACTGCAGATTTCGCCGCTTCATCAGCAAGCAAGTTACAGACAGCGTGGACTCCTACACGCTGATGGCCGAGAGTATGAATCACAAACACAAGTGGCAACTGCTCTTTAAGCTCAGCCACTCAGACCCAGATCATCTTATGTTTTATTGTGCTACCCTTGGAATCACGAAAGTCATTCTGAATCCAAAAGAACAAGTTCTCATTGTAAGACTGGACACAGTAGTAAGAATCACTTACGATTAAAGTCGTCACACTAGGATCTACCTACTCCAAAGCAAGCATCAAAGCACGAAGCTCCGCCAATTGTGCGGTGCAGTCCCCTAGTGTCTGCGTGTGCACAACACTGGACTTGAACTCATCGTCCACCATGGCACCG
This sequence comes from Lissotriton vulgaris, assembly GCF_964263255.1. NCBI lineage: Eukaryota > Metazoa > Chordata > Amphibia > Caudata > Salamandridae > Lissotriton > Lissotriton vulgaris. The sequence continues at coordinate 212,405,276 of NC_141690.1, read as the reverse complement.
ACCACAATGGCGCATGCGGAAACGTAGGCATGTTTGGAGCCATGCGCAACCTGCGCTGAACCATCAGTGTAAATGATACAATGGAAATCCTTCAGGGGTCGCATTGCTAAAGGAGCCGGATGAACGAATTCATACTGTAAGTACTCCTGCGACCGTAATGAGGCGTCAAAAATAAACGTGACATCCTGGGATGTCAAGGATGCAGCCCATTGAATCCACCGAGGGTGCAAAGCTTTAGAATTTGGTACACTGGCTTTAGTGACTGCCTCAAAGGCAGGACACGGTGTAACAACCAACATGCGCTTTCCCTGTGACAGGGCACGTTCCTTAAGAATTGCCATCTGCACAGCCGTCAAAACTTTCTCCACAGTGGAAAAGCGCAACTCAGCCGAAGTGTACAAGTGTGACTTGTAAGCAATAGGTACTGTGTCTCCTTCATTAAAAGTCGGGTACGTGAAACCTACCGTCCCAGGGATATTTCTTATCACCAGGTTGGTCTGGTTATCACGAGTCAGTAAGAATTTAGAAGCAAGCAGATCAGCTTGCAAAGACTGCAGAATAGCTGAATGCTCAGGCAGCCAGCATGATTTGGAAAAAGATGGTTGTATCAAAGCATACAACGGCTTGATACGCTGGGCATATTCCGGAATGTAGGTCCTCCCAAAATTCAAGAAGCCCAGTAAAGATTGTAATTTTTTCAGTGTTGTAGCGCGCAGTTGTGCGCATTTCTCCGAGAAGTGAGGAGCCTATCCCTTTCCCTCATTGTTGAGCTCGTAGCCCAGAAACAACACTGTGTACTCTGCAATGTGCGATTTTGCAAAGTTGAATTTGTAACTCAAGTTGGCAAAGGTGCAAATAATCCCGTTGACTCGGCACAGATGCTCCCAAAGTTCGTCGTCTGTGAGATATATGTCATCCACATATAAACAAGCATCCGGGTCGATTCTCTCCAAAAGAGAGACAATGCGGGCAGTGAAAATCCAAGGACTATTCTCATAGCCCATAGGCAAACGCCGAAAGTAAAGGAGGTCCATTGGGAACTAAGACCATCCAATCTATGGGCATAAAAACCATTGGAAATGGCAAGCGTGGTCTTAAACCGCTTATGCACAAGACTATTCACTAGGGCAGAGCCGTGAGTATTCTCTACTGCACAGTTACGGCAATGCGAGTTTAAATGCCGGAAATCCAATACCAAACAATATGAACCGTCTGGCTTGTTCACAGTAAAAAGAGGGTTATTCATTGGTGACACACACATTTCAATCACACCTTGATATTCCAATTGTTCAAGGATAGCCGCGACGGAAGCCTTTGCTTCACGCCGTATGGGATATTGAGGTTGAGATTGTGGCTGAGACAGTAAAGGAATCTCGTGGCATGGGGACAATTTATCCCAACCACATTGATTGCGGTACACAGCCGGCGCTAGAGCGAGAGCCCACTCTTCTGCAAAATGCAGCGCATCCTCTTTCGAGACTGTGTTCGCGAAACTGGGGAGGATTACCTCCTCCCCTCGCGGAGCTGCGAGCACAAAAGGTGGGGGCCAGTCAGCCTCCGAAAGTAAAATGTCATATGTAGACGAAAGATTTTCCCAAAATACCCCTTTAATGGTACGCTGTATGTCACCCTCGATTAACAGGTCAATTTCAAAAAGTCGATCAGGGGGAGCAACCCTTGTATCAGCTGTTTCAATCACAACATAAGTATCCGTCGCTGTCACCTTCAGTAGTGGACGGAGGGCCTCTCTCACTATGGTATTCTCCGCCGCGCTGTCCAGCAAGGTCAGAGCCCACGTCAGATTCCGAAGCTGCGTTCTCACAATCTGTGGCATAACGATGCGCTGTTAAGGCTCCGACTTTCTTCTTTGCAAACTGCGGTCTCTTAGGCGTCGAGCCATCCTGCTTTTCTGCACCGTTTCTCGGGCGGGGTTGGTCACGACCTTGCTGGCCACTCCGACCCCTGCCGCCCCCTCCTCCACCGGTTGTCGGGCCGATGAGTCCTGAAAGGAACGAGGAGAACGTTGGTCAGATGCCTGAAATCGATCAGGAGTCTTAATCGTCGCGCGGTCGCGCAATTCATAAACACGTTCCATCTGCGCAGGCAACGGAGACGCAGGACGAGAAGCCTAGGTTTGTTGTTGTTGCTGTTGCTTACCCTGTTTCTGTTTTTTAGGCCAATTCTGTTTTTTGGACTTGGGCTGAACTTCCGTTTCCGAAGTTTGTGCCTGGGGCTGCTTTTTCTCCTTAACAGAAAAAGGCTTAAGACCCTTACTATTGCGACCCACGGTTTTATAAGCCCCCACAATAATTTTCGCTAACTGTCGGGGTTTCTCGGCATCGGGAAGCGCCTCCAACGCGTTAGCAACCTGAAAGTTCACTGCATCCCCCTTGACATTAGCAAGGATCAGATTGCAAACTACATCACAGGTGCCACACAGGCACATGCCCAATTCTACCGCAGACTCCGGTCCGTGATCATCTTGAACACGTTTAAGGACCGTAGACAGCACGGACATAGACAGGGTGCCGTAGCACCCAGCATAGACCGCTGCAAAAGTCTTACCCCAAGTTTCACAGTCAACGAGCTAAGGGGTCAAATCTTTCGGCAAACTAAGTGTAAGAATCCGGTGTTTTTCACCAGGAGTCGTATTAGGAAATACAGCTTCCAGCTGGTAAAATTTCTCGGCAAGCCAGAAAGGAAAATCATCCTTATCCTGGGGCTTCTTGCCCATAACAGCATTGACCATGACGGGACTGAGTTTCAAACCACCCTGTCCGGCCGGAAGCGCCGCACCCCCCGGGGCTCCACCCGGAAGATTACGGCCCATGTAATGCACTAAGGCTCTAATCACAGCAATTGCGACTACATGTAGTCGTCGAAGTTCAGCTACGTTACAATTGCCGTGAAGAGGATGAGGAGTAAATCCAGCCAAAACAGGCCAACTAGCGCCTGGAATGGACCATGGACCCAACCTCGGAGCGGTCAAAGTGTGGGGTAGGGCGCCACCAAACCAAACTCCATGCTGCCAAACGTCTATAGGAACCTCCTGTGCCCTGTACGGAGTATACTCATTAGGTACAGCCGTGGTAGTGTATGTGTGGAACACACCAGAATTCGCGTCCACCGCCGGAAATGTCACCCACGAATAAAACAGTTTGTAAGGGTAAGCAGCATCCGCACTCACCACCATGATCACAGCCAAGCCTTCCAAAGGCACATTGTACATCCGCAAATGCGACTATGCTGCGGAATGTCCACGGCAGCCATGACGGCACAAGAATTATGAAAAACAAAGTAAACTTTGTAGCACAACTGGGTAGTAATTCAAGGAAACCGTTTCAGAAAGATTCAAGCTTGAAAAGACCTATTTCAAAAATAGGTAGCTTTTTCCGACACCACCGTTTTCCGGAAACGGCAGCGAAGGGGTTAAGGATTGAATGATATACTACTCGAGTGTCATGATATAAGGCCAACAACGTATGGGCGCCATGTAGCGGGAATTCCGTTCTCCTACAGAACTGTGCATAGAGACCTGGAACCTCGGTGAATTAGGATGACCCAAAACTCACCTCAGTACCCAAAATCCCCTTACCGAGCTAGCTACAGTGTCTCATTGATCATAACAAACTCCCAATGTTTAGACGGACCAGAACATGAACTTAGATTACCTCAGGTATCGTGGAACACATGAACACTCTTTTCGTTATATAATCATTGCAAACCAGAACATGGAGTAAATGAGGACACGTGCATATTTGAAATGTTTATTTACTAATGCAAGGTTCTCAAACGCAGTATCTTATATAATACGAGCAAACATATTATAAGCAACAAAGTTATCAGCTTAGTTATCAGTCCATAAAAGGCGAATGGTGACAGCATACTAAGATGCTGAAATGAATAGGAATTAACAATATCTAATTCTCACCCTCCCTATTTAGCATAGTAATTTATATCTATGAAGGTCTCATTTGGGTTTTAGCAGGGCGGGCCCATACCTCAAAATCTCAGTGGCAGAGGATCACATCATCTTCCACCAGCTCTCTGCATGCAAAGCACCATCAAGTGTGTTACGTGTGTGTTCAGCACAACAATATAAAACCCGCCTAGAGCCAGATTTTGGCAGCAGCATGTGTGTTATGTCTATGGAGGTGCGAAGATCAGACCTCACAACAACACTGTGTGAGTTATCCTTGGAGCCTTCAGCACTCGCTGTGCAGACAGTGTACCGAGCAAAACTGATATGAGAGAAATAACATATTAATTCTCAAGTAAATCACGAAGCTCTTCTAGGTTGAAAGCTAAAACAACAATTATGTGTTGTGTGCAAAATGAAGCAGACAGGAAAAATGGTGTTTAAACATTTAATAAACTCATGCTAACTTAACACAGTATATAGAAAAGAATTAGCTATATGACAATACTTGAAAGGAAGAGAAGAGGATGTCAAGACATTTCTAGTGTATCCACTGTCTGGTTGATGAACTATCTTGCTTTTGTTCTACCAGATACTTGTCTCTTGATTTAATGGGGATACAGAGTCAGCTTCAAACTGGATTTTGGTGTTGAATGTGGGAGGAGAAGAGAATTGCATTCACAAAAAGAAGAAGAAGAAGCTACCCTGAATAAATAGTCATTGAAAATTGCGACCAGATCCTCACAAGCACTGAGCACTAAATAAGTGGGGTGCTAGGCATCTCATAAAATGTAAAGGTCTGTCCTCACACATCACCAGGTGTCATGCTTCATCATTGGCAGTCCTCGCTCTCTAAAAAACGCGTTTGGTAGAGAGCGGGCCTACACCTTGAGACAGTAAGCCACTTCTAAAAATCTTGGTATTAAAAACTAAAGTGTGGGGATTAAGGGTATTCATACCCCATCACCACCATTATCGTCAACATGTTTCTGCAGTTTTGGCCCAAAGGGTCTGTGACATTCATCAGGACGAAAAATAGGCCTCCTATCTTGCTAAATTTGGGCAGCTGTTGCCACTTTGTTAGGGTGACCTGTGTCATCCTCTAACTAAATGGTGTTTCTTAAACCTGTAAAACTAATGTGAGGTTCTTTCAGTATGATGCCTGGTCACACGAAGAAGAACAAAAACATAAACACCATGCATATGTCAGAATTGCATGTGAGTGTGAAACACATAACACTGCAAACGTGGAACATATAGTAAAATGAATTTCATTCATTTTGTGAGACCAGCTCATGTTCTTACCTCGAAACAGGGTCCTAATTGCCCAGTGGGAAGAGGGGAAGAGGGACCCCTGTAGTCACACTCTATAGAAAGTAGAAAAGGGTGATTAAAGGAGGAAAATAATGACAGGTGAAAGCCACTCAGTATCCCAAGATCAGAACTTCATACCATAATGTGCAAGAGTTCCCATTCACACATCCAGTCACACCCTTACTGCCTCAAGGTGTGTCCCTCCACTCCTTCTCCTCCGATGATAGCAGAGTGGAGCGAAAGCTTATCTTTTTATAGGCAAGTATCACTCACTTAATTAGCCCATTAGCTGCTTGTGTGCACACTTGCAGTTAATTGGTTTCTCGATCTGGTGTCCGCGCTGCTGCCTGGAGGCAGCGTCGTAATTTTGTATGTGTGTTGAAATGCTAATGTAAAGCCTGGCGGCTGCGTATGATGCTGCATATCAGGTAAGAAACGAACAAGGGAACCCAATGAGCAGCCAAGGACCCTGGGTATCAAGTATTTTTTAGAACAATGTAAGTAAGTAGTTCAAGGTACAAATAACATATAGACCTGAATAGGTACTATAAACATTCAATGTCCAGCCGGACAGAGAATTTTTATTATGCAATTTAAACAGAAAATAGTATGCATGGGGAGCAACAAAAAAAAAAGGGACACAATCCTGCACCCGATCAGGAAGAGCAAGAAAACACAAAAATAACATAAAAATGGAAGGGTTAATCAGGCAACAGTAGAGCTATGGTAGCTTGGGATAATCATAGAATCAAGCAAGCTAACCAACACAGTAACCACATTTTTTATACAAATCGCAAAACAGTGGTACTGAATCATTTGTCGATGACGTTTCGATCCCAAGCTCTTAGATTACAGGGATCATCATCAGGACTATGAAAATAAAGTGCCTGGTATTTAACACAATGCCTGTGGGGTAAAGATATGGGAAAGAAAACACAGGGGAACCTGTCAGGATTATAATTAGGTTGCATTATTTGGCCGCAGTTACTAAATATCCTTAAGGCATTGCAAAAAGAAATCTTAGATTGCAATATTAACCATTCCTACTGATGGAAGTCAACATTGAGAAAAGGTCAATGCTTATTCTATATACAATGTAAAATTGCATGTACCTGATTTATCTTACTTATAGGCTTGTTTATACTCTGACGGACACTAGGGGTTCTATTAGGATGGCGGGCAGACTTTTGTTCGCCCGCCACCCTAGCGGTGCTGGGACCTGCCGCCAGTCGTGTGGCATCCCGCAACGGCAATTAGCATGCCACCGCAATGGTGGCGGTGGCATCCCCATCAACAACATTGTGGTGGGCCGTGCTCACAGCACCGCACGCCACAATGCTGTGGATGCGGTGCCTGCCACCTTGTCCACGCCAATGTAGGAGTGTACCATGGATACCCCCCCATGTGCACCCCCCATGCCCCCAACACTCCGGGGGCCCACCATGGACCTCCATATGCAGTAACCGCATGCATTTCCATGGCTGCAACACGGCCATGGAAAGGCACATCCCCGCCTGCATTATAATATGGATGGCAGTGTCTTGCAGACACCGCCACCATATTCAGCCCCTTTTCCGCCCGGTTAACTCGTCAACAGACAGAAAACCAGCGGATGGTATTTCCGTCCGCCGGGGTCCCCCCCGCCATCGTAATATGGCGGGGGGAAATGGTAGGTGGGCGGGGAGAAATGGCGGGTGAATCTTTACCGCCATACGGGCGCTGGCGATCCGCCCACTATTGTAATAGACCCCTTGGTTTTTGTTGATTAATGTCATAGTCGAAGTCAGGAAGGGGGATTGGGGGAAAGGGGGAAGCAGGAAGGGGAAGAGAGTGGTACAATTTTTGTGAAGAGGGGGAAATGTCACCCCTGAGTTCAAAAGAACATTAGTGGTGCTGTCATTCCATAAGAGCTTAGTTTCTTCTCAGTCTTCCATATGCATCTCTGTGTCTGACAGTTTTCTCTTTTATTAATTATCAGTAAATTCCTCATTCTAGAAAGGACAGAAGAGGTGTTACTTATTGCCCAATTTGTAGCCACAGGATGTCGTTGTTCAGCTCAGACTGCCACGTTCTTAGGCTGAGAGAATTACCATAGTACCAGACATACCCCAAGCTCTCAAAGCCTAAGCTTAGTACGGCTGAAAACATTTGCCGTCTTGAAAAGGCCCAATAGGTAGAGTTGGCTCCCGGACCTTATAGCCCATTGGTTTGGGCATGCCCAGGAGTCATCTTCACCCACCAACTTGTGGCAGGTATAAATGTGGCATCTTCAGGCGCCCACCTCAGAACGCTTCCTGGACCTCCAGAAGAACAGATGAGGACTGGACCTGCTGTCTGTGACCTGAGAGGAGTCCTGAAAGACTGGACCTACTCTCTCTTGTACCACTTGCGGACTCGAAGGGTCTTAAGGCTGGCTTCCTGTTGAACTTGCAGTCATACAACAAGCTACATGGTGCCTTTCCTGTAAATGCCCAGCTGACCAATGGCAACTGGTCCAACACAATAATGCACCAAAAGATTAGTCTCCCTTGTGGAGCACTTATCTTGCGACATGACAGAGTCCAGTGCTCAATAAGGATCTTTAGCCAGTCTGCTCCAAGATAAATGGGATAGCAGGATTCTTTTTTTTTATTGAGCTGGCCTTTATCTCTTGACTAGAATAAACATGAGAATGGCACAAGTAGTGATCAAAAGGATTGTCAAAATTCCACCCAATAAACTTGAGAAGAGTAAACAGATGCATGAATGAATGTGGTCAAACATTGTCTTAAAGCCTGCCAGCAAGCTGGATCCAATACTCTTGAAATGTGTGTTATGCCTGTTGTGTTCAATAAATGAAGGATGGTGTGCAGCAGTTGAGCAAAATGAGTAGGAAATTGAGTTTGCAGGAGTTTTTCAATGACTCTCTGATGCATAGTGAACTGTTTGTAGGGCAAGGGCTGCTGCAACAGATGTTAGATGATGTATGATAGAAAGGAATGGAACAAGTGTAGGCAAAAACATACAGTTCAAACCTGCTATTAAGGGGTTACAGGCTTGGTGCAGTGGAATAGAATCGCAGAGGAGTGAATAACCTTGAGGATTAGTACATCCGGCTGTGGTTATGAATGTGGAATTGTCTTTAGTGAAACAAACAAACAAATTCAAATAAAAACTCTCATGCATGGTGATGTAAAGTGTTGTGTATTTTGGTCATACCCTCCCAAAGACACGGTCGCGCAAGTGAAAGGTGGTAATGGGTAAGGAAATGATTAGATGTACTTGTCACAATATGTGGATCTTCTGCCAAAGAAAACAGGGTATTTTGTATTTCCTCAATAATTAAAAGTGTGTATATGGCTTCTTAGCCATTGCATGGTATTCAGTCAAGATTTGGAAATGTCGACTTACACAAATATCGTGACACAAAAATATTGACCACAAGAATATCATGGTCAAGAATATCGAATTCAAGGTACGAAATATAGGTCATTAATATCGTTTGAAAAAATATAGTTTTTTTAATTAGTGTTATGTATGTTAGTATGTTAGTATATACTTTAAATGTATGTGATTTCTTTTGTGTAAGTATTGTTTATGTTTTTTTATATATGTATTAAATATTTGAGTTGTTAATTTTAATTTAATTACATTTTGCATTTTTAGTTCTGTAGCAGGTTGTGGTTTTAAAGGGAAATATGGTTGGAAGTAATTTAATTATAATACATTCATGAGTATTTTTTATTTATTAATATTTCTTTCATTGAGATTTTATTATTTTAATTGTTTTACATTTTTTTGGTATATTTTATGTGTGGGTTGTGGGGTTTATGGGGTATAAGGTGGGAAGTAATATATTTGTAATTAATTATTTATTAGCTGTTACTTAATATTAATTAATTAATTGATCATAGGGTAATTGTATAATTAATTATAGGTGCGGGTTGTGGGGTTTATGGGGGTAAAGGAGGGGAAGTCATTTATTTTTATTTAAGTAATAATTGGTTGATAATTAATAATTGATAATTAATTTTGTTAACTTTTTTATTATATTTTTGGGGGGTGTGGGTATTTGTTTTAAAGGGGTAAAAGGTGGTAAGTTATTTTTTTAAATAATTAATAATTAGTTGTTAATTAATAATAATTATTAACTAATTGACAATCAAATATGGAACTTGTGTAATTAATTTTAGCTGCAGGTTGTGGGCTTTTAAGGGTAAGGGTTGGGAAGTAGTTTATTTTTGGTTAACTAATAATTAGTTGATAATATTAATTAATTGATAATTAATTGGGGTAACTGTTAAATTATTTTTTGTTGGTTTTGGCTTTTTAGGGGTAAATGGTGGGGAGTAAATTCATTGTACCTACTTTATAATTAGTTGTTAAATACTATGAGTTATTTAATTAAAAATTACTTTTCATTGTGTAATAATTATTTTTACAGTTTAATTTTAGGTGTGGCTTGTGGGGATTGGAAGGGTAAAGTGGAGTGGTGTGGCTCACTGGTTAGAGGAGGTAGACTCGTAAGCAGAGAACGGCCCGGGACCAGGGTTCAATTCCCGACGCGGCAGGGTCGTGGACCAGGGTCAAAACGGACTTGATAATTCTCGCCTCGGTGCCTACTCTAACCAGGGAACACACTCGGCAACTCTGGGCATTAAGCTTGCCTCATCTCTAAAACGGCCCCCCACAGACGCCGGGGATGCCTGGTTTCACCTTGGAGATACCCAGAAAGGGACCATCTCACAGGGAAAACCAGGACGGGTTCCCCAGCGGTCTTCAGCGCCAGGATACTCCATGGAGTCGCAGTGCGCTTTACAAGTAAACCCACATTTTACATTTACATTTAAAGGGTAGGAAGTTAATACATATTTATGTGTTTTAATTTGTTTTTAAATTAATAATATTAGCTTAATTGATAATTTTGTTAATTATGCAAATATCTATTTTTCTTATTTTAGATGTGAGTTGTGAGTTGTGTGGTGTTATGAGGTAGGAAGTAAATAAACTTAAACATAATAAGGATTTTTTACCATAAACGTTTGCCGAATAAAGTTATTTTGACTTGAAAAAATAAACTAAATGTATGTAATAATTAATCTTTTTGTTAATAAAATATTTGTAAATAAAAATATGTATCTGTTAGAAAATTATTTTATTTTCTTTAATATAATATTTGTAAGTATTTGTGATATGTATTTAACATTATAATATGATTTTATTGTTTTAATTTTTAATATTAAATATATATTATTTAAATAAATTTGAACTGACTGGAGTGGGAACGTAAATTTTACCCCTCTGAAATCCAACACTTTCCCTATTGATGCACTGACTGGAGGGGGAGTAGTAAATTGTATCCCTCCGCTATCCAACACTTTCCCTACTGTTGCACTCACTGGAGTGGGAATAGTACATTTTACCCCTCCGCTATCCAACACTTTCCCTACTGTTGCACTCACTGGAGTGGGAATAGTAATTGTTATCCCTCCTCTATCCAACACTTTCCCTACAGTTGCACTTATTGGAGTGGGAATAGTAATTTTTACCCCTCTGCTATCCAACACATTACCTACTGTTGTGCTCACTTGAGTGGGAATAGTAATTTTTACCCCTCTGTAATCCAACACTGTTCCTACTGTACCACTAATTGGAGTGGGAATAGTAATTTTTACCCCTACGCAATCCAACACTTTCCCTACTGTTGCACTGATTGGAATGGGAATATATATTTTACCCCTTTGCTCTTTAACAGTTTCCTTGGTGTTGTATTGGCTGGAATGGGTGCAGTAAATATTTTCTATGTGCAATTTATCTCTTTTACTACTGTTGCATTTATTGGATGGAGATTTGATTTTTTTTTTTTTTATCCAGTCTTAATAATTATGTGTTGCGCTAAATGGGAGTGGTAACTTGTTTATGTATGTACTTTAATAGTTTGAGTAGTTTTGTTTAAATTGTAGTGGGAATGGTATGTGTATTACATGTTATTATCAATTTTATATTGTTATAATTTATATTATTATGTTTTGTTTATTTTAAATTATAACGTTTGTAATTATTAATATTTGTTAATTGGAAAATTAGTTTTACTAAGTTCAAAGATTTTTAAATAGTTTAATGTTTTAATTTAATTAGAATTATTTTTTTATAGATTTTATGTTATTGGTATATGCATATACTTGTATATATATATATATATATATATATATATATATATATATATATATATATATATATATATGTATTTCCTATATGTTTATGTAATTTAAAAATGATAAAATACAGTAAAATTATGTGTTTAATTATTGTTGTTAAGTAAATATATATATATTGATTATTATTTATATGTATTTATTACATCAATATTTTTGGGGGGATATTTTTGTATTTGCGATTGTAAATATAGGATGTCAATATTTTTGATATCAATATTTATAACTCGATATTGTGATTTGGGGATATTTTAGGTGTCGGTCTTCTGTCAGTGAACCCCGTGGCACTACACCCAATTTTGGTTGTTTGTAGTCTTCATTGATGAGATTAAGTTCTAATTACATTATAGTGTGCACTCATTTTGAGAGTGTTTGAAAACCATTGTCAATAACTTTAAATATGGTTTGCACTATTTCTCTGTCAATTTCCCTAATTCTTTCTGCGGCTTCCTTTTCTGAAAAAGTCTGCACTTTTTTTTATAAATAACATAGCCTAATCAGAAGATGAAACATTTACTTTTGACAGCCTGAAGACGCAGGAGGTGCTCCTTCACAGTCACTCTGCTGGAATGCACTAACCATCATTAGCACAGCTTCCCTACACTGCATGTGGTAACAGTTACAGGTGCATATATTTTTTGAATATGGAGTGGTCTGGGTGATTAGCTAGAGGACCAGGAGTCTTGGAAAGAAATTGATTAATGTATTGTGGCTATTGGCCACAGAACTACCCCTTCTGATTTAAATACAGTTGAATTACAAGTACCATTCTTGATCATTTCATTGCATTCATTCCAAGTAACTTTATTTACCTTTGCCAACAAGAAAATTGTGTTGCATTAACATTTGCAACACAGTGCATTGTTCTGAACCCCAATGTACCCCAATATAGACTTAGGTAGTTACACAACCTTTTACCTATATTTGCCCTACTATTGTTCTACATAACAGGTTTGGTGCTGACCTTTTACCTAGTTTGGTGCTGCATAAATGTTGTGTGGTTTTCTCCCAAAACAAGCCTCATTTATTTTGCATTAGGATTCTCAGTATCACAGCAGGACTACCATCTTCTGCATAATAACTCTGTATAAGGGTCACCTCTATCATCATCCTTACCCGACATGTCCATAGTACACTTCTAGGTAGAACTCCTTAGGGTACCTTTCGGGTATATAAGCACTACATCTTTTCTGGGCAAACCAGAGGATTTAAAATACTTCCATGCTGACACGCTGATGCGAGATGCTGAGGTTCCTGCACACAGACACTCCAGCACGCAGTGGTCTGACATCCCTCACGGGGTGTCCATCTCGAGACCAAGATGGGGTCCTTCGTTCTCTCACATCAGGTAATGTGGTTGGCTCTCTCCTAAGGGGATTCTAGGCTACGCACCTAAATACATGCTAGGTACACTTAGGTACATCTAGTTAGCGTTGCATAGTAGGAGTACTCATTATTACTGTCATGTATCTATATGCCTGCTTATATTCATTGTTGTAGCCTATGGTAGAATTCTACCTTTTTTTTACTCTGCTGGTGCTTATAACGGTATATATTTGCTTCTGTCTAATGGTTGTTGCATCACAAATATTTTAAAGTAGAATGAGGCTGGTTCAATAAATGCTTATTGAAAACGTCCTCATCGTTTGTTCTGTATATCTCTCTGAGACAAAGTGAGCACAAGTGACTGAGCGAAAAGTACTGTACTGTTTCCATGATCCCTGAGGGGTCAGGGTTGTCATGTTCGATAGTTGCCAGAAGCTATTCGCTCACTGGTAAGAGGGACTCGTAGTGGCACTGTGAGCTAGCTGGACTAACTGACTTACATATTATCTGGGGGTGTCTGGAATCAGCCTGGACACCAATCCCTTAATTTATGTTGTCTAAACGCGCAGATCCTATATAGATTCGTAGGAACTACAGCGCAGTATTTTCAAATTACTAATAGACTCACATCCCAAACATGTTATCTGCTGAACTGTTTTTTTAGGAAAATAATTTCTTTGGGAATTATGCATGTTCTAAATAAACCCTCTATACCATGAACTTGCCAACAGTTTGTTCCTCAAATATTTTTTTCATTAAAGTTTTCTTTCCAATATTTATAGCTTTGGATCATAAGTTTTTCAATGAATTGTGCAGAATATACAAGTTTGTGATCGGTACTTACATTATTTTGTAGTTTTTCTGGTCCCTGTAGATAATAAAATGTAGACAGATTTGACTTGTCAGCACTGTTGAAACCTTCCTTGAAATCTTTATGATATATATGTATGTATAGGTGGAATTCTGCAATATTCCTATTATGTATGATTGTATATTTCGAGGTGATTACTGGTTCTGTGAATGTAGTGATGACCAAAGAGATAAAATCAGTACATTTGTTTGTCATTATGAGCATTTAAATAAGGATCTTTATTATCAACATAGGTATGGTATTTATTCATAATTAGCTTGACAGCATCAACGTCCCATTATTCTGAAAAAGACCCATGAATTCTTACATCATCGAGTGATACTTCAAAACATATGGCAACTGTAGAGTTTCCGTGGGCCCCATAACCTGATTAGGGACATTTTCCTAAACGGCGCTGAATGCAGCTGAAATTCCTGAACCACCAGAAATGGCACAGTTATATCAGGAATATAGTTTAAATTAATCAATAGCAAAGCTGTGATCAACATAATAATCCACATCAAAAGAAAAAGGCTTCCAGTAGCAAACCAAGAATAGGATCACAGTGGAATAAGATATCTGTTTTGAAACCAGCAGCAAATAAGAAGCCATTGGTGGCATTGAGCAATTGTGGATCATGTTAATATGTTGTTTAAATCAACATCTGTAGCAGAATCATTCTTTGTAAGGCACAATTTCTTGGAATGGCACAATTAAAGTTGATGTTGGCTCAACTGGTGGTTCATAGTAAACTACAACAAAAATGTCAACTGTTTGGGTAGTTGAAATTGCAGTATCTGGTTACTCTATGGACTCTGGCACTTGGTGAAATTGTGAAGACACAGCAGGCTCTGCAGTTCCTGGAATGGGACTCAAGATCTCACAGCAGCTGCACTCTTCTATGGGTAGTTTCTTTGGAGTACGGTTCGGATGTGGCATTCTACTCCGAAAGTACCTTGGTGCCAAGTGGGTAATCTGCTGAATAGAATTGACCAAATAGTGCGTTTTGGTGAGCTTGATGGACTCTTTCCTGTTTTTCTTTGATCCAGGCAGTGGAGGCAGGACTACTGTCCTGGTACCTTCTACCCACAGGATTGGAATAAGTGATCTGTAAGATGGCAATACACTTGTTTATCAAGGATCTTCTCTTGAACTAGCTCTCCCACTTTGACAATCCATCCATCAGCAGCTTTAGAAGCCTTATTTTCATTGGTGGCAGAGTCGCCATAATTCACATAAAATACTTTGGATCTGACCTCTTGAACATTTATAATCGTAGGCCAGTGTCCAGGTCAAACATTTTTGCTTCTGCCACCTTTCCAGGGACATTAGTATCAGTCACATACATAGATACTTTAAAGATCATCTCGTATGGAGGCTGAACACCTAATCTTCTTCTAGGCAGATTATTTAATGCTTTCGGAACTCCATACAAATTATGCTGCCAATTTAGTCCTATACTCATTACCCTTGAAGTCACAGCTTGTCTAGGCGTACCATTGGCAAGCTCTACAATGCTCTTCAATACCTTGCGGAACTGGTGCAAGTATAGCAGTCATGCTCCGTGAATGTCTTAGCAGAGAATGCAGTGCCATTGTCTCAATAAAATGTATGCTGCTAGGCACTGCAAGTCTTTTACACTACTCAAGCATCAGCATTGCTTTGTGACCAAATCTACAAGAATCTGGAGCATGAATGAACAGCATTTTACTGCTGTAATTGGGCAGTTATGATCAAGAAAAAATTATTCCGAACGTTTGAAGAGAGGTATTATGGGAAATCTGTGATGTTCTTGGAACAGTGGAGTGCTTTATCTGTTGGCAAACATTACATTGCAGGACATAGTTTATAGTTTGTTTTGGTAAATGTGGCTGCCAATATTGTTCCTGAAGCAATGGTACAGTAGCCTTTATGCCATTAAATCAAATGCTAGCTATGGACACCATCAGAGTGGTATGTGAATAGAGGGGGTATGAATTTTTAGATAGAAAACACGGAAGACCTAAGTGCTATTGCAGGCAACTAGTAGGAAAATAGAGAACTAGTCAAGACAACAACTTAGGAGACACCTATAAATCTGCACTCAGATTGTTCCATGCACAGATCAAAAAAGCCAAGAAAGCGGCCCTGGCGCTCACACTCGAATCCTGCTTTAACTCCAGCAAAGAACTCTTACACATTGCGAAAGAATTCACCCACCGAACAGCAGCATCTAATAACATCATCCCCTCAGGGATCCTCTGCAATGACCTTTCTGACTTTTTGTCACAGCAAAATACACAAGATCTACACCAACTTTGCACCCCAATCCACCATAGAGGACATTCATCATGCCACCCCCCAACACTTCCAGAAGGACCCACCTCCTAACGAACTGAAGCCTTTTCATCACAGATGATAACACTAGAATCATGCGCACCATCTACTCAGGGTCCTCCACAGACCCCTGCCTTCAACACATGTACAACGGTGGAAGCACAGTGATCAGCGCCAATGCCACCACCATCATCAAATCCTCCATCCTCGGTGTAAACTTCCTGGACAGCTGGAAAAACACAGGTCACAGCTCTCTTGAGAAAACCCTTAGCCAACCAAAAAGATCTCAACAACCACAGGCCCATTGTGCTCCTGCCCTTCCTTGCCACAGTCCTGGAGAAGGAGATCAACAAGCAAATCTCTGCCCATCATTAACTGAACCACCTCCTGGACTCCACTCATTCAGGGTTCCACAGCAACCAAAGCAAGGAAACTTCCCTCCTGGCAGCAAGAGACAACATCCAGTCCATCATGGACAGAGGAGAAATTGCCACTCTCATCCTACTCAACCTCTTGGCAGCATTCCACACCGTCTCCCATGGCACCCTCATTGCCGGACTTCAGGCCTTAGGAATCAAAGATTCCGCCCTCAGTTGAATCACCTCATTCCTCTCCAACAGACATGGGTCCAACTCTCCACTTTTACCTCCAAACACAAGAAACTAATCTGCAGAGTCCACCATGGATCCTTCCTCAGCCCAACTCTGTTCAACGTGTACATGAAACCTCTTGCCTGTATCATTGCATCAAAATTGTCTCCTACGCCAACAACACTCACCTCATCCTCTCCATCACTGACACGAAGAACATCACCAGGACCAACTTCACCACCTGCATTTCCAACCTGGCCAACTGGATGCGAGAGACCTGCCTCAAACTCAACAAGGCCAAAATGGTGATCCTGATCTTTGGAAGTAAGAGCTCCCTGGGACTCCTCCTGGTGACCACCTGACCTGCGCCCCGTCTCTCACATCCAGAGACCACACCAGTAATCTCTTTATCATCCTTGACAACAAACTCACAATGAACAAACAGGTCAACGATGTGATCACATCCTGCTGCCACACCCTCCAAATGGCTCGTAAGATTTTCAAATAACTCCCTACACACACTAGACGTAGTGTCACCCAGGCCCTCATCACCAGCAGACTCCACTACGGCAACACACCTTACATTGGCGTCACCAGACTATCCAAAACAAAGCAGCTGACTCATCCTAGAGATCCCTCGAAGCGCTCACACCACTCCCAACCTCACTGAACTACACTGGATACCCATCCAGAAACGTTTCAAATTTAAGCTGCTCATCCACACCTACAAAGCCCTCCATAACACAGGACCAGTGTACCTCAACGACTGACTCCAACTCCTCCAACCCTCCAGACAGCTATGCTCTACCTCCCTCTTTCCCTCAAATAAATCCCCACATCTGCAGAAGCTACACAGGAGGGCCTGCATTCTTCTTCATCACCAGCAAAAGCTGGAAAGAACTTCCTCTGCACATCAGAACTGCTACTCCGCTGATCAATAGATCACTGGCAGCAGCAGTGATCCCTAAGTCATGGAAACATGTCAGTCATTCCCTTGCTAAAAGAAATTACACTGCATGCGTCTCTACCAGAGAACTTCCTTCCAATATCCTTGCTTCCATACCTTGTTAAAATCATGGAGTCCTATGTTAACACCATGTTGCCTCAATATCTGGAAGCAAACTCAATCCTAGATAGGTCACAAAATTATTATCCTTTCAGGTTTCTGCTCCTCCTTATACATCCAGTGTTCACCTTCTCAGCTGTGGTGTGGCACAGGGATCCTTCCTCAGTCCCACTCTATTTAACATTTACGTTTGCCCTCTGGCTCTTCTGGCAAAAGCGTGGAACATTGCCATGGTATTATATGCCAATGATACCCAATTGGTGTTTACATTCTCCAATAACTCCAAGCAAAATTAGGTGAAATTTCAAGATGATCTTATTGCCATCTCTGATTGGATGACTGATAACTACCTGAAATTAAATTCCATCAAGTCAGAAGTTCTTTTGGTGGGCCCATATATGGGTCAACCAATGGTGGCCCACTGCCCTAGGATCTCCCCCTGATAGAAAAACCACACTTAAGAATCTAGGAGTTTGGTGGACAGCGCCCTCTCATTTGAAGGTCACGCAAGACAGTGGCTGGCACCTGCTTCGGCCTCCTACGCGGCTGGAAACCTATTCTGGGTTTCTTTGACGCATCCACTTGACAGATGATCATCCATTCCACTGTGCAGTCTCACCTAGATTACTGTAACGGGTTACTACTCAGCGTAAATAAAGTAGTGACTAAAAGACTGCAATGGGCACAGAATGCAGCTGCCCTCATACTTTTTGCACTACCTACGTACTGCCATGCCTCAGACAGTCTCCGCCAGCTCCACTGGCTGCAGATAGAACAGACTCTACTTCAAGACGTTATGTCTTACTCATAAGATCTTGCATGTTCTAGGGCCGAAAATTCTGAACGAGCTGTGCTCGCTGTATGATCCAGCTCGAACCCTGCACTCCGCAGACCTGCATTTAGCCTGTGTCCCGCAACTGCGCAGGACAAGACCCAGGGGGCGCTCGCTCAGGGCAATGGAACCCGCCCTCTGGAATTCCATTGCTCTTGCTGCCAGCGGCATGCAGGATCATTGAGCCTTCAGGAAAATGATCAAGACGTGTATTTTCCCTAACCTTTAGATTAATTCTCTTTTCTGTATGTTCCTGTTAGTCTTAGGACTGGGACGCCCTGTTGCTGGGGCAGCCATGCGCTCTATAACAACAGGTAACATAACATAACTTCTCAACTTCCGCAAGAAAGGGAAGACCTGGCTGTTCAACTGCGTGCACCATCAAGCCTAGGCTCCTGCTCCAGTGCCTGGATACCCTCATAGGTGATAAGCTGTGCCGTACAAATGTACATAACATAACATGTCAGGAGGCTTCTCTCCTTTTAATGCTGTGTTTATCACTGTCAAAATGTATGTGTGGATTTTGGTTTGAGATCTGCTTACTGTAGCTACCTTAAAAGTCTGGACTGCTATTTTTGCAGCTAAATATTACGACACAGTTCCCAGTTCCCTTAAGTGTGAATTCCTTCACTTTTATGGCCTTAGTGTGGACTACAGGAAGCTACCTTTCCACTGGGTTGCTTATTTCTGTTGACTTCCGTTTTAAATCCCTGGCTCCATTTAAGCACCAATATGTTAAATATACATTGTAAGCATACAAACAGAAGGGTGAATCAGAAACTATTAGTATGGGAATGGACCAATCAGCCTTTTCTACAGCAAGCAACATGGTATATATTTGTGCACGCTGTGCTGTGAAATCACGCAGGACTTTACTGTCTGCATGTTGGGACTTGAAGCCATCTTCAAACACTCCTGCACCACAGCTCAAGCTGCAGAATATTTTTTGTTTAATTCCAATCACTGGCGTTGCAGATCAATTCATGAGGAACATGTTCTCATACTCATGTAGGGGTGACAAATTAGGAGGTTGTGTAACACTTTGTGTGAATTGTAGAAATTCTTGTGTGTGGGGGGTAGAATCATATTCAAATTTCACACAAACTGCACTTATCGAAACGGCCCACTTCACCTAACGCAGGGTGGAGCTTTTGAATTATGTGCACTTAAAGTGTCTTGTTTTTAGTTTAAAATGATTATAACTGATAAAACACCACCAAAGATAATAATTTATTTTCAGTAGAAACTGGAAAACACCAGATTGTATTGCTGCAGTGGCCCCTGGAGTGAAATCAATATCACTGCAGCCTCTATTAGCCCTTTGTCTAGCGGGTGCTCCCACTGTGGCGCATTTGGGCCTTGGTCAGACACTTAATCAGCAGTGGTTCCTCCATAGGAGCAGAGGAGCATCGTCCCCCCACACTGCTGCAAAAAGAGTAAAAAATAAAATGGTGATAAATGATTTTTTTGCCATTTTATTTTTTACTCTCTGCTGAGCAGAGTGTGGGAGCAGGACCAGTGTGTAGCTGCTGCTGATTGGCAGCAATGATGAGTGGCCCCTTCGGTTTGAAGTGTGTATGTAGGTTTGGCTGGCTATCTTACTATGGCCAGCATGACATGCGCAATTCAAACCTCTCCAACCCAGCTGTCTTAGACCAGCATGAGAGCAGCGTTTGGTTTGGAGAAAGTAGTAGGCTGTGTGATGCCACCTCACGCTGAGAGGAGCCTGGGGCCAGGGACTGGAGTGCATTGAGTACGTGCAGCAGGATAAGATAAGATTTCTTTTTGCTTTCTTCGATGTTTAGTGAAGGTTGTAATGTACTTTTTTTATCATATTTATATTTTGACAGTATGTTGCGCCCTGCTGTGTTTGTCACCAACCGCCACTGATCTTTATATACCCTTTAGATCAACCTCAAAGTCCCTCGACCTGCTTCCACTTCCATTTTATGAGCATGGCTCACCTCATATGGCTTCAGCTCACTGTTCACTGCGCATTGCTGAGTAGTGGCTAGCAGGTTTACAGCAGAAGTATGAGCAGTATCTCAGCCTAAGGCAAGAGGCACCACGTTGATGTTATCCTCCTTCAATTGGAGTGGGGTTGAGCTTTGCTTTCTGAAATCGCAGATATCAAGATTGTGGCAACAAAGATCACTGTGCCTAAGGATCCCTGTAAAATCAATGTCCTCCAGTTATCTGCTGTGCCTAAGACTATTTTACTTAGTTTTACATTGTGATGGTCTACGGTGCATGCATATAGAAACCACATCCCTTCATACAGAAGGACATCATCAAGTATATCATGACCATATGGTGAACATTTGCAGCAGTCATGCCACAGGCCCAGAAGGAGTCCATGTACTGCTTTTGTTGAAACTCTGTTGCCTTCAGTGCTGGTATGAAGTCTAACATCTACAAGTCAGAGTATTAGCTGTAGGTGGTGCAGCTCTGAAACAAGAAGAGGCAGCCACTGCTCTATATTTCCTAGTATTTGCTGCAGGCAGCGTAATTTAAGGAGAGCCTGCTGGGCATTGTCTCTATTTTGGAAAACAGATCTGATCACGAGAAGGTTTTATCCTCTTTTAATGGAATCAATAAAGTTATTGACGCTACGTTCAGTGGACGTAGTAGTGGGAAACGTAGGAACGGACCGGGATGGTTCGACCATTACTGCACCGCTGCACTAACTGATCTCAAGCAGGCATTAGCAAAAAAGCCTAGGGATAAAAATGTAATTATTAATTTGAGATTGGAATATAAATGTGTGCTCAAACAGAGGAAGAGCGAACTGCAGCAACAGGCCTGGGATTCCCTTAACCAAGCAGCAGAGCAATTAAATTGCACCTTATTCTGGGCCACGGTTAATTCTTCTTTCCTTAAGGATGAAAAGAAACCTGAATTAAGCTCTAATGTCTCGAGCAATGGTTGGATAGCCCATTTTTCTAATATTTTCAATTCTAATAGAATTATAGATGCCAGTCTCGATAGATGGGCTGTTTTGTCGCTGGATATTTCTGTCAGCGAGGTTGAATGCGGCATATGTGCTAGCAAGGGAGGGAAAGCCCAGGGCCCGGACGGGTACCTATAGATGTTTACAAAGCAGCACCAGAGGTTTGGGGACCTCTTTTGACTACTGTTTTTAATGCAACCATGTGTACTGAGGCCCCTGCAACATGGGGAGAATCATTTATAGTGCCCATTTACAAAAAGGGAAGTAGGTCTGACGCTAAAAATTATCGCCCCATTTCTCTCCTTGAGACTCCTCAGTTAAGATCATGAGTAGAGTCATGCTGGTGAGATTAGAGGAATGGGTCGAGCAGGATGGCATTCTGGCTGACAGCCAGTATGGATTCAGGAAGGGTCGGGGTACACTTGATCAGTGCATCAACCTTGATTTACTGATCCAGAAATATACAGAAGCGAAACGTGGCTCCCTGTACCTCTGCTTTGCAGACCTGAGTAGTGCTTTCGACATGGTAGACCATTCTATCTTATGGCCAACCTTGTTGAAGTTAGGGGCACCCGATGGTATAATTTTCTTTCTCGCTAGGCTGTACGAGAAACTGCAAACTAGTGTGCGCTTTGGAACTAAAGGAGAATGCACCCCAAAATTCAGTGTTAAAAGAGGAATTAGGCAAGGCTGCGTACTGGCCCCCCTCCTATTTATTTTATTTATTAATGGAATTGATGCTATTTTAAAAAAGGTTAATGCAGACGCCCCCCAGATTAAAGGTGTCCCGGTACCAGTGTTATTATACACCGATGACACTGTTTTACTCTCTAGGACCCCTGTGGGATTACAGTGATTAATGGACAGTTTTTCTTCCTTTATTAAAGACAGAAAATTAGTAATTAATAAAGGGAAAACCCACATTATGACCTGTGGGGCCAAAAGTAAATTGTCAAATGGATTTTTTATAGACAGTGAAAAGGTGCAGCAGGTTGACACATTTTGTTACCTAGGTATTACCTTCTCTAAAGACAGGAAATGGACTAATGAATTTAACAACATTCGGAACAAAATGGCAAAGAATGCCCATGGCATCTATAGATTTGCTGCGAAGGTTGGGGATCGCCGTACAAGGGATATGCTCAAGATTTACCAGGCTAGATGTGTTACTATAGCGCAGTATGGTGCATGAGTATGGGGCCACGGCTGCGTCCATAATTTACAGCTGGAGGAAAATTTATTTCTAAAAAAGCTCCAATTTTGCCCATTTCAGCTCCAACCGAATTGAGTCATCGAGAAATAGCCACCAATTATTTAACTGATCTGTTATCCCTTAGGCCACTGATGATTTGGCGGTCAATTTGGCTGAAGGATGAGAAGTCCTTTAACAGATCAATTATTGAGGACTGTTTACAATTGGATAAATATCGAGATATACCTTGGGTTAGATATGTCGTTGCCTGTTTTTCAGACATTTTTAACTTGAACATTTTAATTGATCTCAGTGCAGCATCAAGGATACCTAAAGCTGAAATGAAAAGTATATTCTTGGAATAATCGGGGAGGAAGCGGGCTTTTGCCACTGGATCTATGTCCACTGTCATGTTTTACAACAGATATAGCTCAGTGGAAGGTTTTCCTCCGTACCTAACCATGATAACTAGGCATTCACATAAATTTGTGCTAACCAGACTTAGATTTGGTATGGCACATTATTTAGTGGCCCATCCAAATATCAAGAAACATCCAATCGGGCCATGTATTTGTGATGGTGTATCCACTCAGAGCACTTTGCACTTTCTGCTGTTTTGTAAACTGTACATGAATTTCCGTATTACTCTTTTGAAACCCATGTTTGTCAAATACGGTGTACGTACAGTTAAACATGCTATGACTTTAATTTTTAATTTGCAATCGGCAGACATCTGTTTTTATACTGCAACGTTTTTAAACCAATGCATCAATTCCAGAAAAAGCATGTGTTTTTATTGCATTTTGATTGTTAATATTAAATGTAGAATTAGCTCATGAATTAGGAAATGTATGTGTGTTTTAATGGATTGTTATATTCTGTTTTGTGCTTTTATGGTCATATATATGCACCGAATAAAGCTTCATGAATTGAATTGAGTGGAAACGAGTGCATGGAGTTGTTCTGAGTCTACATGCAGAAGAAGAACATGTTCATGGTACTGTCCCTGGATTGAAGTTGCACTTTTATTCCTACAGCCTTAATGTCAATATGAATCTTGCAACTTATGGTACCAAACCTTTGGTAAATACTTGGCAAAATCACCTATACAAACCACAGTGACTATTATTTTTTTTAAAGATATTTTTATTATTTTATAGAACTGAGCAGTCACCATTAACACAATCAATATGATGCAATTCACAGTGACTATTTTTAATGGAAACATATTGAATTGTCCTCCATCGTTCCCCCAAGATACAAAATACACTAAAAAAGGTAAAGTCCCTTCAGCTACTCTCACATATGCCTGACAGGAGCACAGCCCCTGCGCTGCTTTCAAACAAACAATGGTCAAATGCGTGCTATAAATAAATGCTTAGTGAACTATGTATTGACATTATGAAAAAAACACAAACATCTACGAGCATGTTCCAACAATGTAAAATAAACTTCATTCACAATGTGAACTGCACAGGTTAAATGCACCTGCAGGTCATGAAGTCTCTTTGCTACATTAGCATCTTCTTTATACAGCAGTAGAGTTTGCTGTCACCAAAGGCTCTACAGCTAACAGAAGGCATATAAATTCCATAACAGACTTCTCCCCTATGACCAGGTAGATCAGGAAAAGACCCAGAATAGACACTAATACCATATTTATTGGCCCAGTCAGTCATTTCTTGAAATAACATAGCACCGAGCACCCACAGTACTTACTCTTTTACTAAATAGGAAGTCTTCATTCCTTCGATCTTCATCAATTGTCTGAAGAACAGAGCAGCAGGAAGAGGAAGGTGTGTTTAATGATCACCATTAACATTTTATGTGCTGCAATTAAATGTTAATGAGGTGCAAACATATCCATATTCATGCACTTAGTTGACATTGGTGGACTATTGGAAATAGGGGCTCGAGTGCTCGTATATGAGACAGACACGGAGGGGATGGGCAAAATTAGCAAATCCAAGGACAAGGTACAGAGAAAGGAATTAGGACAAGGAAAGAAGGAAAGAAGAATGGACAATAAGAATGAACAAAGAAAATAAAACCCGAATTCTTTATAAGCACTAGAAATACACTATCCTCATGATTTTTCACAGAGAAAAAAGAGTAAGCACTGTTAAGCACTGGCTTTCACAATTTTGTAAAACATTGGAAAGCACTGAAAAAGTCCCATTGTAATCCACAACAAATGGAAACTGAAAACAGGAAAACCTAGCTATAGTTTCTTTGTCACCACTTGCAGTGTAGAAATAGGAGAGACTATAATGATTAGTTTTCCCTGTACTAAAGGGCACTCTTCCAGTATGGCTGTCTGCATTACAGTAATCGCAGCAAGGCAAGGCTGCAGGAGTGTCTCAGGAGGGAGCTTCTTCATCGCATAGCCTTAGGACGAAGCTGCGGTGAACATTTTTACCTTCTTACTTCGTTGTTGAAATGGAAGTTGAAAATCTCCAGTGGAATGAGGCAGAGGGCTGTAGCTAAAGACAGTTTCACATGGTTGATACCCTTTTGGTGAAGGATCGCTGAAAAAACTTTGCTGCCTCAGGGAATAACTTAGTGTAACAAGCTACAAAGTCAATCCAACAGGCAATGCACTTTGGGCAGTAAGTTAGTTTTGGTCTTCTCCTGGTTCTCAGAGCACCTTTGGCCAAAATTTGTCTAAGTCCTCAGATTTGGAATTTGGCCATCGGGGCACCTTTAGTGCCACAACCAAGGTTCTAGGAATTGTGGGACACCTCTTGGTGGTTCAGGACTCACTCAGCGGGGTCCAGGTGCAGGTTCAAGATGGTGGGAGCCTTTTATTTTTTTATAACACTTTTAATGAAAGTAAGGCATGACACATAGGTTACACAGTTACATGCGAGATGGCAAAAAATGTTGCACATGAAATGGTTCTTTAAAATATGCATAGCACAAAGTGAAATTGACAGTTTCAATTGTACAGAATTAGGTCCCACCGGTAACATCCTCCCTGGATCTCGGAGGTTCACAAATCACTCCCCTGTGGACGTTCCATTGCCACCATATTTGCATCCACCCCCTGGTTTCATAGATGGAATTTTCCGTAACCATACACCAATCCATATCTTTGCCCCAATCAGCGGCATTCGGCAGGTTCTGTGCCCTCTACAATCAGGCAATATTCCTTTTTGCAACCATCAGCCCCAAGGTGACCCATGTTCATTCCCTGAAGTTCAAGTCAGGAGCCTCCCATATGTTCAATTAAGCCAGTTTAATATTGCAATGGATCTGTTGCCCTAACGCTTCCTCCATCTGGCGCACCACCCCCTCCCAATAACTCTGAATAAGTGCACATTCCCAGAGAGCATGGATAAAAGTTCCCTCCTGACCACATTTTCGCACACAGTTACCATCCAAAGTGTAATCCATGCTAACCATCAGGGGCCCATACAAGTAGGATCTGTGGAGAAGCTTTAGCTGCACCAGGCGGAGCCGGGAGATGATGACCATCTCTCGAGGGGAGGCCACTGCCGCCTGCCACTCCTCATCATCTACACCAGCCACATCCTGGTCCTTTTTGGCTCTCAGGTGGGTCAGGGGATCCGCCATGTAGTTGATGAGATTTTTGTAAATGAGTGATATGTCCTTTTCCGGTAGGTCGCCATCTAAGATCCTATTTTCGAGTGGGGAGCATTCAGGGAGTTCACTACCCCTGGGAAGGACAGCTAGCAAGGAATGCCCAATTCGGAGATATATCTAAAATATTCAGACTTGGCTAGATCATATTCTTGCTGTAACTGGGGAAAAGGGAGCACATCACCCGACTTCCATAAATCATCCACCCCGGAGATGCCTATGAGGTCCTATCTATTGAAGCCCTTCGAGTGGATCAATTTACCTAATTGCTCACTGTGCCAGAGTGGCGTGGCCTGTGTGAGTTTTCCCCCAGCCCAGACTCCTAGTAGCCACCCTCCACACGAACACCGTGTGTCCGGTCGGGCCAGTCAGAGCAGGTTTCAAAGATCATACATATAAAGCACCCTCGTAGCCGCCACCCGGGAGGAGCCACCTGTCGGTCTTAAAGGCGGGGTCCCCCTGTGGTCTGTAAATGCATTGGTTGATTGCTGGGAGTTACGATGCCCAATAGTACCTCCTGATATCCGGCACTCCAATGCCCCTGTCAAACCATCCTTGCGTGAGTTTGTGTGTTGAAATATGAGGTGGTTTACCCTTCTACAGCAAGTCCCAAATGATACTATCGATTTCCTTGAAGTATGAGGTAGCGACAGGAAGCGGGGTGTTTGGTAACGCTTATGGGAGTCTGGGAAGGGACATTATTTTGAATAGGGCCGCTCATCCCAAAAGGGTCAATGGCAGTGACTTCCAGTGTTGGACATCTAATTTAAGATGCACTAGAGGCAGCAGGAGATTACAGTTGTAGAATCTAGATAGATCTTTAGAGACCCAGATCCCCAAATGTTTAAAGTCATCGGCTGCCTCCGCCAATTTGCAACCCTGAGGGAGTGAAGGCTGTTTGCCATAAAGGGCGTAGACTAGTTTATCGAATACCCCGCAAACCTACCAAACACATGAAATATGTCCAGAACGACATTGAGGGATACCACCGGGAAAGCCAAATAAAGCAAGATATCGTCCGCGTACAGCGAGATGCGGTCCTCCCACCCTGAAGTCCATTTAAGGCCCCTTGTGATGGGGTCCTGACGAACCCATGCCGCCAAAGGCTCTAGTGCCAAGGCGAAGAGAAGCGGAGACAAGGGGCAACCCTGTCTGGTGCCCCTGCCAAGAAAGAAAACGGGAAATTTCCTATTGTTAACGACAACTTGGCCAAGCAGTTGATGATAGAAAATCCGCACCATTTGAAAAATGTGGGCCTTGAACCGAGTTTATTAAGAACCGCAACATGTAGGGCCATTCGATGGTGTTGAATGTCGAAGCAGCATCAAGGGATACCATGACAGCTTCCTCCCTGATCGTGTCAACCCGGAACAGCACTCCATGGAGCCTGCGCAAGTTGAGGGAGGTATTCCTAGCGGGCATAGATCCTGATTGGTCCGGATAGACCAGGCGGGTAAGGACCCTTAGCAGGCGAGTTGCACGAACCTTCGCTAGGATTTTCGCTTCAGAGATAAGCAACGAGATGGGCCTATAGGATGAACACTTGTTGGCTGGCTTACCCACTTTATGGATTACGACAATGTTGGTGAGTCACTGATCCTCAGGAAGGACTCCCTCTTTTTTACTTTTGTGGTACATTTCGGTGAGATAGGGTGCCGTCTTGCTTGCCATGAGCTTGAATAACTCAATAGGCAGACCGTTAGGGCCCGATGCTTTCCCCCCATGCAAGTCTTGGATAGCTTTTTCAACCTTTGTGACTGTGAAGTCGAGATCAAGGTCGGAACACTCCTTGGTAAGTAATGGCATAGAGAAATCACATAAGAGCGAGGAAGCCTCCTCCTCCGTATGCACTGTGTGGGAAGTGTAAAGCAACTGGTAGTATTGGCCAAAGGCGTCCGCGATATCTTTTGGTGCAGTGAGGAGAGAATGTGAGTCTGTTTCTACCTCAGCCATGACTCTCTGAGCCTTGTCTCTGCGATCCAGCTAAGCCAGTAATTTACCAGCCTTATCCCCTATGTTGTAGATTCTGCTGAGCGTGGCCCTATAGTGCGTCTTGGCTGCCTCCGTAGCCAGGTCGGGGAAACTCCTTGACTTTTATACGCAGTTTCTGATGCACCTCCGCCGAGTCCTGTGTCTGGACTGCATTCTCTAAGTCTAAGATTTCCCCCTCTAAGCGCATCACATCTGCTTCCTTCTCCCTGAACTGTCTAGCGATCTGGGCTAAGGCCACCCCGTATAACAACCTTATAGGCCTCCCAAAGCGTAGTCATCGAGTCAACCAACCCTTCGTTTTCCTGAAAGTAAAGATCAGACTCGCTCAGGACCTTGGCCCTGATTTGGGGAGTCGTGAGGTACCAAGGGTTAATCGGGGCAATACGGCCGACTGTGGGCTCGTCCACCTCTAGGCAACACTGAATGGGTGAATAATCGGAGATCCCCCTAGCTAGGTGTTGTATGTCTCTGACGACGTGGAGTTGATGCACTAGTGTCAACACATAGTCTATATGGGACATACTGCCATGAGGGCAAGAGAGATAGGTGTACTGTAGTTCGGTCGGGTGCAAACTCCTCCACACATCCACCGGGCCCATCGCTCCAAGAAGAGAAGAACAAGGGGTATATCCTGAGCTAAAGATCAATATCATAGTCCATCAGCTAAATCCAATAAATTCATTAGTCTTCATTTCATCTTCATTTATTATCCAGTCTTCACCAAGAGAACATACATTAGCCGCTGCCAACACGTGTTTCGTCTTGGTCTGGTGACCAAAAGACTTCTTCAGGGCTAAAAGTATTACAATAAATATGATCACAATAGTGTAAAACCAAAGTGAACACATCATATTCATTCAAGTAAAATCTTTTTAACCTGCATAAAAAAAGATTGATACATACATTGCCACATTATCAATAATATAAAGCAAAAGCAAAAGAAAGAAGAGAAACAAAACAAAGTGGCCTGGGTTGAGATCAAATTATTGTATATTCATACTGTGACCTCAACCCCTAGTTAATAAATCCTGTCAGGAACCCTTGTAAAGTGCTTTCAAAGATGTTTTAGCATCACAATTTTACAAGTCATATTTCTATTTTGATGATTCAAGAGTCCTAAAATCTAGAGAGATGTTCTATACTAGCTGTCTTTAAGAACATAGCAAACCACAGGAGATTGAATCTAAAGTGGAAAAGCCACAAGTTCATAGATGGACTGACCAAAAACAACATCAAAGGTTGAATTTATAGCATAATATCAGAAAAGGTGCAGTGAAAAGACAACCATAGTCCCGTACACACATTCAAATCACCGAAAAATTTAAGCCAAAAAATGAAAAATTAAGTGACCGATATAGTGCAACCATAACAAGTGACTAATCAGCATGGAGAAAGAAAAGAGTACAGAAAACACAAAAAAGGGGGGGCTCACCTATGGCTAGAAAACGAAAGTCTAGAGAAACGCAAGGTGTGCCTTCATAAGTCTTCGGCATACATCAATGTGATCTGGGACAGAAAAATGCACAAAATCATTGCATTAAATATCTGCCCATCTTTTGCGCTAAACGCCTATAGCGTGAAATCTTAAACTACAAAAAGGATCCGTGTACGTTATTCAAAAGTGATGGTAAATGAAGAATATAATAGAAAGCACTCACTATTCACATATAAATCCGGAGTTCCGAAAGGGGTTCAATGTTCATAAATATAAAAGCCTGTTTCCAGTATCCCGGTATTCTTATCGATTTCAAAGCTTGCCTTGGTGTATGAGAGCGTCCCGTAATGGCGTTCAAATAAGATAACGTCTTATAGGATGCAACACAATATACACAGATATAATTATTGTGCCAGTATTGTCTATTCTGACAAATCTGTCACAACGGGTTGAAATAATATGCATATTGTCGTGCCTAGGTTATCCGGCGCATATTAAGGTGCCCTCAAATCTAAATCGCGCTTTACATTCCCAGCAAAGATAATTATGATATCTCGGGTTGAGAAACCTTCCGCATGTAAGGCGTTTAAATAGCACTCTATAGGATACAACACAATATACACAGATATAGTAATTGCGCCCGTATTATCTATTTTGACAAATATGTTAAGAAAGGGGGTATACTAATGGCTTATTGCGGTGCCGTGATTATCTGGTGCATATTACGGTGCCATCCACTTAAAATAGCGCTTTTCATTTCGAGAAAAATTAAATATGCAAATTCGGGTTGGGAAGACTTCACGCATTTCAGGCTGTGTCACAGATGTTTAGGTATAAGAGCAGATCTTTAGGGAAGACCCGCTCGGTAATACTCTTACCTCCGAGTACGGAGAAAAGCTGCTTCCGATCTGGCAAGGTAAGCGTTTAGCAAGCACGCCATATTGGTGTGCTCCTTTTAGTTTGGTTTCCATGGTGATAGACATAAAAATGGGACTAACGGAGTCCTCGTACGTAAATCACGAGATGAAAGGGTAAAGCTACCACCATCTTGTAGTATACAAAAATTATTATAATATCCATTCCAGTTAAAGGATTAGCTGATACATAAACGCAAAGGTGCACCACACAATTTTTTGAAATACAATACTAATAATCATAGACGTAGGTCATCTTAGTTGTGATTTTCTTTATTCCAGAATGGTGTACAAAAACACGGGTTTTCGCAGCCGACGCGTTTCGTCCTCTAGAGACTTCTTCAGGGCGAATTCTTTTGAACACGATGGTCTTTTATGTGGGTAGATAATTTCTCTTTTTGGTTCAAGCGTCTCAAGAGGTTTCTCAAATAATGATGCTGTAATGCCACATATATTTTATGAAGTATACAAAAGTAGTCCAAAGAAGTAGTCTTCAATTCTTTATCAAGTCCTCTATGATTTCTTAGACCCTCCTTAAGACCCTCCAGTCGCCGCCTCAATTTCCCCATGCAGCGAGCCTCCGTCTGATCCACCAGTGCCCCTATCACCCCTTGCCCCAAGGGCACGGTTGCCCTTCTGCCCCACAGTGCACCAGCCATCCAACCAGTCCCAGGCATTCTCCAAGGTGGCGAAGAACCAAGCCTTCTAGTTTGATTCCACCCTCAGCTTGGCCGGGAAGAGCATGGCGTATTTCAGATCCTTTTCACTAAGTGCTTTTTTGATGTCTAGGTGCTGCCTCTGCACTTTAAGGTTGAAGTCTGGAAAAAGGGTGACCATGCTATTCTGGAAGTCTAGTGAGGGCGTCGATCTGGCCGCTTAAAGGAGAATGTCTCTGTCCCTGAAGTTAAAGATCCTAGCCAGCAAAGGCCGTGGAGGGGCACCTGGTTTTGGCCTGCTGCCCGGCACTCTGTGCTCCCTTTGCACAGAGAAGAAGTTGGAGAGACCTCTTGGTTTGAGGTAGGTAATGGTAATGGGTTCCTCCACGAACAGGTCCGCTGCTGGCCCTTCCGCCATCTCCGGGACTCCCAGTATGCGGACATTGTTACATAGAGAGCGTCCCTCATAATCGTCCAGCTGCGCCTCTAGTTTGTTAGTGTGGGTCCGGAGGTCTTGCATCTTGCGCTGCAGGTCAGAGGTGTCCTCGACCAAGGAGCTTGCTTTAATTTCCACATCTTTCAGTCGAGTATTTATGGAGCGCATATCCGCCCGTATGAGGGAGACTTCAGAGGAAACAGAATCAATCCGTGACTCCAACTCAGTACGGACAGACATGATAGCAGTGAGAATATCCTGCAGCGTAGGTTCTTTCGCCTCTCCTCCGGACTGTAGCTGCTCCCCTGCGGCTGCTCCCGCCTCCGGATCCGCACCAGGGGCCTTGTCCCATGTGAATTTACTCAGCTTGGCCTGGACTGCCGATTTTGCGCCACAACCTCCAGCCATGGTCCAGCCGTCGTGCACCGAATGTGACCAGGGACACAGGGAGGAGACCAGGCCAGCACCCCTAACGAGCACCGCCAGACATCGGTGGAGCTCCCTCTTTGAGGCTGTGGATAACGATGCGGGCCGGGGGCCGTCCGGGAACAGGTAAAGTTGTCAGGCTATGAAAGGAGGCCCCCGTTGACGAGGTGGTAAGTCCTTTGCTAGGCCGCAGGAGAGCACTCCAACTGTGCGCCTCAGACCGAGCATTGTTGGACCGAAGAAATTGTGGTGGCAGGGTGTCCAAAGCTTGCAATATTGTTAGTGTGGTTTCCCTGCTGCTGTTCAGGGCATGAAGCGGCCGCAAGGCCTCTCAGCAGTGTGTCTGGCGGCCACAGGGGATCCCCTTGTGTTCACCACCTCTAAGAACGACCGCCTCTATGCCCCCTGCTGGCAGCGGGCAGGGGTCACGATAGACCAGGCAGGCCACCTGCGAGGCCCGGGCAATGAGGGATAACAAGGGTAGCATGCTTCCTCACCTCCTCTGCCTCAAACTGTATGCAGGAAGTAGGGCCGGTTTAAGACGTCCCAATGCAGGTGATGCACCACTGCGCCGGAAGCCCAACCTTAGACCTCGGGGGTCACCTCTCCTGAAGCAGCTATGCAGGCGGCCATGGAACCTCCTCCGGATGGGTGAGCGCTCTCACTGCTCAGCGCCCTCAACACTCCAATCGTGTCCCTCAGTGCAAAAGCTGAGGAGAGCAGCGATATTTTACTGGATCCAGCTGGATGCCACATGGCACAGCTCCCACCGCGGAGTCACCTCTCAGTGTGCAGGCCCCCCTCACAGAGCCATAGGATCTCGGCCGTCACTGTTGGCACTCCGGCCCAAGATGTAGCCTCCAGCGGCGGTACAAGCAGCCTGCGGGTGTAGTCCCAGCAACCACTCTGCTGGGCCGCAGCCTGCGTCATTGGACCGAGAGCCAGAACCGCGCAACAGAATCAGCGCTCTCACTGCTCAATCAGTCTGTTGCATTTTCCTGTGCTTTAAGGTGAGCTCAAAACTAGTTACTGATCGGATAATTTGCCAGATTTACTCAAGGACAGGCGCAGTTGGTCAGAGGCGCCTTAGGAAGCGGCCATTCCGCTCTAAGGTTGGCCACACCGGTGGGAGCCTTTTATGTCCCTGTGGCTCTGAACAGGATGCAAGAAAACAAGCTCTTTGAGTCATGTCTGGTAGTCTTGAGTGCAGGTGAAGAGGCAGAGCTCAACAGCAGGGATGGCCTCAGGGTTCAAGGCAGGATCCAGGAAGCAAAGTAGTCCTTCTAGGTACAGCAGCAGTCTGTCAGAGTGCACATCAAGTCACAGCAGCAGGCAACCCTCTGATAGTATTTCTGCAGGCCAGTAGTGAACTGAATAGTGGGTCGGAAGGTCCTATTTTTATACCCTGGGGTCCTTCTTCTGGAAGGTGGGGCAAGTTTCTGGAAAGGTTCTTTGAAGTGCATGAACTTTCTTGTCTCCCCTGCCCTGGCTCCAAGTTGGCTGCAGTGATAATACAGGGCCATTAAGACCTTAGCGTGGAGACAGGACACAGCCTATTCAGGTACAAGCGGGGCTGTGCTCAGCTCCGCCCACCCTATCTTGCCAGTGGATGACCCATTGAGGCCCACCAAATCCCTCTATTGTGTGAATATCTGGGCGGACTTCACAAAGTCCAACTGTTAGCTACACCCAGTCATGTGACCCAAGACAGGCTGCAGGCATAAACGGCCAGGGTCAGGAAAATGTAAACTTTCTAAAAGTAGCAAACATAACAGAATGATGGCCGGAGTGCCGAAACCTTTCAACCACTCACCCCCAGTCAAGTGATCTGGGTTCAATCAATCATCCTTATGCTCACCATGCCAGTGCAGGTTAGACCCAGAAATATGCAATTCAATCTTGAACCTGCTTCTCATGGAAACAGTTCAGCCTGAACTGCCAGGACAGGACCTCCCTGTACTGGAAACAAACATCCTGGGACCGGTATCAGGGTATAACCCCTCATCAGCTAAATTAGCTTAAATCCAGTAGCACAACAAGCAAGGGACCCACGTCTGGGCATACCCTTGGCCACTTAGAGCACACATAGCAACACAACAAGATGGGGGACGGAGTGCTGAAACATTTCAACCTCTCACCCCCAGTCAAGAGATCTGGGTTTAATCCCTCATCCTTTTGCTCACCATGCCAGTCCAGGTTAGACCCAGCCATATGCAAATCAGTCTTGATCCTGCTTCTCATGGGAACAGTCCAACCTAAACTTCTAGACCAGGTCCTCCCTGGACTGGAAACAAGTATCTTATGACCAGTTTTGGGGTATCACCCCTCATCAGTCAAGCCAGCTTGACTCCAGTGGTAAAGCAAGCAATGGACCCATGTCTGGGCATACCTGTGGCCACTTAGAGTGAACAAAGCAAACACAAGTTGATGGATGGAATACTGAACCTTTTCAACCACTCACCCCAAGTCAAGATATCTGGGTTGAATCCATCATTCTTTTGCTCACCATGTTACCCCAGTTTACACCCAGCCGTATGCAAATCAGTCTTGAATCTGCACCTCATAGTTTCCAGTCCAGTGAGAACCTGGCTTGTCAGTTCAGATTGGACTGTTTCCATGTGGAGTAGGGTCAAGACTGACATGCATCTGGTGGCCGCCACCAACAGATGTGCCATCCTGTGCAGCTCAGGGGATCTCGTTATCATAGAATTTTCCAACATATATAAAATGTGCAAATATTGTGTGGACATTGTTTTCGAAATGGTTTAGTTGTAAGGATGTATAGAGTCATAACTACACCATTAAAATTAAACTGGATGCTGTTGTCTTGTGTTCTGTTCAACCTGTTCCTGCTCATTCCCCTCCCAATCAGTGTACTCTGCAAAGCCATCTCTCTGATTGTTCTGTGGAGAGTCTAGCAGATGATGTAAATGAATGAGTATTGTACAATATCATGTTAGAAAGTGTGTATTGTGAATGAGGCTTCCATGATGTACCCAAAGTATCATTTTCAAAGACTTCTGCTGGAAGTGCAGCAGAAGACGAGTGAGTTCTGCGAGCTATTGATCAAGTTATGTTTCATTTGTGTAATACGTCTCCAGAGTGTAGTTGCTGAAGAAGCAATGGAAGCTTTGTCTTACCTTAGGAAATGGGTTAGTGTTTAAATAATTAAGTAGTTTTAATTATTACATCATTGTTTCTAATTTGTCGAACACAACCCTACCCATGATCATGCTATGCTGAATTTGCAGAATCTATTAATAGAATGTGCTTTTGCGATGAAACTTTCTGAGTTCTAGTATTTTGCCAGGAGATTATCATTATTTGGGACCATGTGCTTTCCATTAGCTTTATTCTATTTTTGTCATGGATGGGCATAGTTTTGCCATTTTCAGGTGTTCTATTGAGCTGTCCCGACTCATGAGTAGGACACTTAGAAGTTTTGTTTAGGATAATCGCTAAGTTTTATGATTTTGCATTTATTTCCGTGTGTCTCTGCTCTGACCAGTTAATGGCGATATTCGCTTATTTCTCTGATTTATGGTCCTTTAATCTTACAGTAATAAAAGTCTCTTTTGCCTATTTTTGATCTATAAGTTAGTCCTTTTATGCATCTAATATTTTCTTCCTCCGGTCCAGGCAGCACTTTCCTCGGCAGCTCCACCAGCTGATCTCGTGCCCGCAGTCCGCTACAAGCAGAGTTCGAGCCTAGCGCCAGACTGTGCCTCAGGTCTTGTGTTTTTTCCTTCACTGTTAGCTGTGTAATTAAGTACTGTTATTCTCTGGGGCATTACTGTTACTGGTATTAACTGTATTCAGCGCCTTAGCGCTCACCACTTTCCCACCGTGTCCTGCTCTCCTCACGCCGCCCCCAACTCACCCCACTTCCGCCTCCACCTCTACTACCACCCCCTTCCTTACATAATGGTGACCGCTGCGTGGTCGCACCGCTGGCGCGCCTAAGGCAAGCCCGTCTGCGGCCCGACCGTGACCAGTGCCAGGGACCCTGGTCCTCCTGGCACCCACTGTTACAACTCAGCCACCCTGCACGCTCACAACCCCAGAGGCCACGCCGACTGCGTAAGATCCGCGCCCAATTCGACCCATGGACAGTTCTCGTGCGCCGAAGATCTTTCACCGTCGACATGAGGCACACAGCCGCCGAAGGACCAACGACTGAACAACCCACTGGAACCCATGACTTGCATCCTCCTCAACGTGCGCTCCCTACACGACACGCCATAGAGATTTGGGACCTGATCGACACCCTCTCGCCCGACGTCGCATTCTTCACGGAAACCAGGACCAACCCCACCTCCGGCCCCTACATCTCCACAGCAATCCTTGATGGCTACAACATCCAGAGAAAGGATTGCCCGCACCACCCGGGAGGAGGAATCGCCATTGAACACAAGACCCCCCTCCGACTCTCCACATCCAGCACGAGCGACCCTCACTCCAACATGGAACACCTCCACTTCCAGATCCGGACCAGCCCCAGCACCATGCTATGTGACACCCTCATCTACAGACCACCAGGACCTCGCACCCAGCCCACAACCACCATCGCAGAGCTCGCCGTACCCCACGCCATCACTTCTACGGACTACATCCTGCTCGGGGACCTGAACTCCCACCTCGAAAACAGCCAGGACCACAACTCCACTACACTCCTCGAGAACCCCGCCATCCTAGGTCTGAAACAGCTCGTCAACACTCCCACCCACAGAGCAGGTCACACCCTCGACCCCATCTTCACAGGAGGATCAAACATCCGCTTCAGCCACACTACCCAGCCCCTCTGGATGGACCACCACTGTGTCCATTTCACTTTCATCACCACCACCGCACCCAAGCCAGCCTCACGCCTGCCGTGATGGAACTGGAGCACGGTCACCGAGGAGCACCTGAACTCCGCCCTCCAAGACCCCCCCAAGGCCACAACCGGCACCATAACCGCAGCAAGGGAATTCCACAGATGGGTCG
Source organism: Lissotriton vulgaris (assembly GCF_964263255.1). Taxonomy (NCBI): domain Eukaryota; kingdom Metazoa; phylum Chordata; class Amphibia; order Caudata; family Salamandridae; genus Lissotriton; species Lissotriton vulgaris. The sequence continues at coordinate 212,368,279 of NC_141690.1, read as the reverse complement.
CCGGCTGCTCCTACAAGCTAGCACCTCTCCTCCGCACCACCACAAAACGCCCTCTGAGGGCCACTTGGTTCACCACCGAACCCCAAGAAGCCAGGCGCACTAGCAGACGCCTGGAGAAAACCTGGAGTAGCCTGAAGACCACAGAAGCACGGAACAACCACAAGAGCGCCCTGAAGGACTACCACCAGCATATAAAGGACCTTCATCAGAGACAAAGTCAAGAGCAACTCATCCAACATCATGGAACTATTCAACGTCATTCAGCAGATCGCGAAACCCACCTGCAATGCCACTGACATCACACCCTCCCAGGAACTCTGCGTCAAACTCAGCTCCTGCTTCCACCTCAATATCAAGGCCCTTTACGACAGCTTCAGCAAGCCAACAGAAAACAGCACCACATCACCCTCCTCTGCCGAGAAACCGATCCTCACCTCCTGGGCACCCGTGTCCATCGAACTCATCTCCTCAACCATGAACAAAACACACTCAGGAGCCCCAACGGACCCCTGCCCCCTCACATCTTCCACAGGGCCGCCGCAGTCATCGCACCCGACCTAGGACGAACAATCAACTCCTCCATCTTATCCTGCACCTGCCCAGACGACTGGAAGCGGGCAGAGGTGAAATCCCTCCTCAAGAATCCAACGGCCGACCTAACTGACCTGAAGAACTTCCGGCCCATCTCTTCCCTTTTGTTCGCAGCCAAAGTAACAGAAAGACTCGTGAACGCCCAGCTGACCGCCGTCATCGAAGAAAACTCCATCCTAGACCCATCCCAGTCTCGCTTCCGCATCAGCCACAGCACCGACCCACCTCTCCGCCACCGATGACATCCGCATGCTGCTAGACCAGGGACACATCGCAGCCCTCATCCTCCTGGACCTCTCCGCAGCTTTCTACACCATCTCACATCGCACACTAGCCACCAGACTTCACAACGCAGGAATACAGAGATCCACCCTCCGACAAATCCTTCCTCTCCGACCCCACTGACATCATCTGCAGAGTACCTCAGGGATCTTCACTCAGTCCGACGCTCTTCAACATCTACATGGCCCCCATCGCTGCCATCGTCAGACAGCACGGGCTCAGCATCATGTCCTACACCGATGACACACAACTCATCCTCTCACTCACCAAGAACCCATAAGTCACCAGACCCAGCTTCCAGGAAGGAATGATAAACGTAACTGCCTGAATGAAGGACAGCTGCCTAAAGCTCAACTCCGAGAAGACCGAGATCCTCCTCCACGCTCGGAACCTCAGTATAATCCTCGACTCCTCCCTCTCCATGAACCGTCAGATCAACGCCGTCGCGTCCACCAGTTTCAACTGCCTCCGAATTCTCTGCAAGACCTTCAAATGGATCCTACCCGACTGCAGAAATACCGTCACCCAGCACTTATAAGGAGCAGACTAGACTATGGCAACGCCCTCTACGCTGGATTCAGCAAAACTCTTCTACACAAACTCCAAACCATACAGAACGCAGCCTCGACCCCATTCTAGGGACTCCACACCATGAACACATGACCCAACACCTTCGAAACCTCCACTGGCTCCCCGTTGAGAAGAGGATCACCTTCAAGCTTCTCACCCACGCCTAAAAATCCCTCAACAACATCGTACCCAAATACCTCAACGACTGAGTTTGTTTCCACGTATCCAAGAGGAACCTCCACTCTGCTGACCTCACCCTGGCAGAGGTCCCCCGCATCCGCAGAAACAGAACCGGCGGGAGAGCTTTCTCCTACATAGTGGCCAAATCCTGGAACGAGCTCCTGGTCAACATCAGACACTCCCCAACCCACCACAAGTTCAGGAAGGACCTCAAGACCTGGCTCTTCGACTGACCCGGAGCTGGCGCTTCGAGTGACCCGGAGCTGCCCCTCCTCTCCCCAGCGCCTTGAGACCCTCAAGGGTGAGTAGCGCTCTATAAATCACTGATTGATTAATGCTGCTTAAATAGAGTTTCCCTGATGAGGAGTGTAGTCTCTAACGCCAAGATCTATTGAGGATTTTGAAGGCTGAAATAATAAGTCAATATTGGGTGAAAAATTATTGGAGTGTTGATGATTATTGGGGGTCTGCTTCCACAAAGTCAGTAGCAGAGGATGGTTTTGCATTAGAGCCTCTCCTCTTTAAGGGCTCCCCAAAAGATTTTTGGAGAATGATTGCCCAAATCAAATGAGAATGGAGTTTTGGATTTTTTATCATTTCCCGGTGCTGTATTCTCTGCTTGCATGACCAGATGTATTACTGTGCTGTGCTGAATGAGTTTGGAGTTTAAGTATAAATAGGGAATTTGTATGTATGAGTAAGGTGTTCTGTGAAGATGGGATTTGGTTTCTGTGGTGAGTTGTTTAGTTATGTAATGATTATTGTGGCTTCAATTGGTGGGTTGATCACTTTTTTCTATAATTTTTTTTATTTGTGAACCCATTTGATATTATTTAGTGAAGATTAAAGTTGGTTCTGTATTGGATTTTTGTAAAGAAATCCAAGAGCTTGAGATATTATTATCTTGTCTGTATTGTGGTGTGTAGAACTAAGTGCCACTTTGATCGTGATTCCTTTTTAATAAGTCTCGTTTTCCGGGTTGAGAGATTAATTTTAGGTCACTGTTCTTACCTTGAGTGCATGGGGTGTAGTACATTAAGTTAAGAGGTAGGATCCTGCTGGGCAAGAGTTTAGCCTAGCGAGAGGTTTCGAGAATCAAGCGTATTTTCCTGGTTTTTGATTTCTGTCATTAACCTCGGAACTGAGTTTCCCCTTTTCCTTTTGGTTGAGAGTACTTTTTTACTGTGGAAGACTAGTTTAATTTCATTTCTATTGTAAATAGACAAGGGGTTTATTGATTTCTAAGGTGTATTGTGGTTCTGAGTTTGTTTTTCCTTTTCACAAAGAAAATGCACTATGATTGGCAGTTCAGCCAAGGAAGCCGTGCTGGGATTTGTGTTTCATCACAATCTAACTGTGCTCTGATTGGTTGTTAGTTGGCAAAGTCACGCTGTGATAAGTTGACTTTTGACAGAGCTGTGCTGTTGGAAGGCGGTGACCCCAGGGGTCAAGACTGCTCTCTTAACCACCCGAGACCCTCCTCTCCCATAATTCCTGCCGAGTCTTATCGAGGGATGGTCCTCGCCGGGGAGGACTGATCGTACACACTGTCGACACACCACACTTACGAACGGACACCACACCGTGAATCTTTATCAAGTATGAACTTTATCAAAGTAAAATAGGTAGCAATACACAGCGATCGAGGGATCGCGAAAGTCTCGTGAACAAGGGAACGGGGAAACGGGACAGTCTTAGAGGGCCAGATTGTCGTGAGGGTAGCGTTGATGGTCCAGTCGGACCAGAGGGTTCTTTAAGCCACGACGAGGTCAGCAGGGCTTGATCGGGAGTACTCCGTAGTACTCGTAGGCAGGTGGAGCCGCGACAGCGTCCGCAGGGCTCGGGATGGTAGCAAGAGTCTCTCGTTCTCAAGAGTGGGCCGCAACGAGGTCAGCAGGGCTCCGATGGTTCAGGTCTTACTCTTCGAGAGGGAGCCGCAACAGCGTCAGCAGGGCTCGGTGGTTCAGTTCCGTAGCTTCGAGGATGAGCCGCGACGACGAAGGCAGGGCTCGGTGGGTCAGAGTCTGTTCTCCTCAAGGTCAGCCGCGATCAGATCAGCAGGGCTTTCTTGTCTAGGATACAACTGCCGGCTAGATGGGAGGCAGACTGTCTTATAGTCCAGGAGCCCTTTGATGTCCGGACTCTCAGAGGCAGGAGGCCAGTGGTCCGAGGGCCAGGCGGCCGATTGTCTGGGCGGCTGGTTCTTTGATGCGTTGGACCGTGCGTCCAGGGGATCCCAGACGCCCATCAAGGTCTGAAGCCAGCTCGCTAGGAGGCCAAAGGTGTGATCAAAACCAGCCCCCAGGGATAGTTCAGAGGTGTGAGGGAAACCAGTTCCTCGGAAGGGGGCCGGAGGTGTGATGGAAGTCTTGGTTTCGGGTACTTGGTTAGTCGTTCACCCCCCCGGGCGGGTCTGTGCGTGCCGGACGCGCATGCCTAGCTGCAGCCAGGAGCGGCCAGGGGCTGCCGAAAGGGAAGAAGGCGGCCGGCTGGCCGGGGTGGCCAAACATGGAGTCTGATGGTCACGTGCACGGGTGTAGGCACGCGGTCTGGAGATCGTCTCAGGTCCGGTGTAGAGGTGTCATGTACAGTTCTGGGTGGACGGGAATCAGTTCCATCCGTAGTTCTGGGGTTGCGGGGATCAGAGAGGACCACGCCACGAGGCCGGGTCCAACATGCGTCCCCTCCAGCTGAAAGACGAGGAGAACTACCCATCCTCTTGGGGGTTCTCTTCGCTGAGGCGGAAGAAGCGGGACAGGCCGTCGGCGTTGGCGTGGTCGGCACCAGGCCTGTGTTCCACAATAAAATCTATCCCTTGGAGGGAGATGGACCAGCGTAGCAGTTTAGGGTTCTCTCCTCTCATCTGCATGAGCCACCGGAGAGGACGGTGATCGGTCTGGACCAGTAAGTGGGTACCGAACAGGTAGGGCCTCGGCTTCTTCAAGGCCCAGACCACTGCGAAGGCCTATCGCTCGATCGTGCTCCATCTCTGCTCCCGGGGTAGTAGCCTCCGGCTGATAAAGGCTACTGGGTGATCAATCCTCTGGTCGTCCACCTGGGAGAGTACGGCTCCGATGCCATGTTCGGAGGCCTCTGTCTGGACCACGAACTCTCTGGAGTAATCAGGGGCCTGTAGTACTGGAGCTGTGCACATGGCCTTTTTCAATTCCTCGAACGCCTTCTGACAGGCGGGGGTCCAACTGACCTTCTTGGGGTTTGCATTGGCTGTCAACTCTGTGAGGGGGCCTACAATACTCCCGTAGCCCTTGATGAATCTACGGTAGTACCCTGTGAGTCCTAGGAAGGCCTGCACCTCGGTCTGGGTCGTGGGGGTCTCCCAGGCATTGATGGCATCTATCTTGGGTTGGAGGGGGGCTACGAGGCCGCTTCCGACCTGGTGCCCAAGGTATACCATGGAGCTTTGTCCTATCTGGCACTTGCTAGCTTTAATGGTGAGCCCTGCGCGGCGCAGGGCGTCCAACACCTCCCAGAGGTGTTGCAAGTGCTCGGGCCAGTGGGCACTGAACACGGCAATGTCGTCGAGATATGCCGCGCTGAAACTTTCCAACCCGGCCAGGACCTGGTTGGCCAGTCTCTGGAAGGTGGCGGGGGCGTTTTTCATGCCGAAGGGCATTACTCAGAAGTGGAAGTGGCCATCCGGAGTGGAGAAAGCAGACCTTTCTCGGGCCCTCTCCGTGAGGCCGATCTGCCAGTAGCCACTGGTGAGATCGAAGGTACTGAGGTACTGAGCCGACCCTAGGCGGTTAAGTTCGTCGGCTCGGGGGATGGGGTGTGCGTCGGTTCGGGTGACTGAGTTGAGTCGGCGGTAGTCTACGCAGAACCTCAGCTCAGGAACGGTGCCGGGGGCAGCCACCTTCGGAACCAGGACCACGGGGCTAGCCCATGGGCTGTCAGAGGCTTCTACTACTCCCAGGGCCAACATCTTGTCAACTTCGACCTTGATGCAGGCTCGAACTCGGTCAGGGACTCGGTAGGCTCTGTGCCGTACCGGAGGGCTGTCCCCGGTGTCCACGTCGTGGACGCACCAACTGGTGACGCCGGGGGTGAGGGAGAAGAGGTCTGAGAACTGTCCCAACAACCGGTGACATTCTTCATGCTGCACGGGGGTGAGGGAGGAGGAGAGACTCACTCCCTCTACGGAGCCATCTTGGTCCTTCGCACACAGGAGATCCGGTAGAGGGTCCGTTTCCTCTTCCTCTCCGTCGTCAGTGGCAAGGAGTAATCCCAACTCGGAACGCACAAAGTGGGGTTTGAGCCGGTTCACGTGGAGAACCTTCAGGGCATTCCTGGCCGATTTCGTATCGACGACGTATGTGACCTGGCTCTTGCGCTCTATCACCTTAAAGGGTCCAGTCCACTTGTCCTGAAGGACACAAGGTTCCACTGGGGACATGACCCAAACCTGTTGGCCGGGCTGAAACTCGACCAGAGTGACATTCTGGTCGTACCAGCGTTTCATCTCCTCTTGGCTGGCCTCCAGGTTGGCCTCGGCCAGTTCGCGAAATCTCCGCGTCTGGTTCCGGAGGGCCAGGACGTAGAAGAACACATCGAGGGTGTGCTCGGGGGGGCTATATACCAGCCTTCCTTGACCAGGCTGAGGGGACCCCTGACGGGGTGCCCATAGAGCAGCTCGAAAGGGCTGAACCCCAAGGATTTCTGGGGAACTTCTCGGTATGCGAACAGGAAGCAGGGCAGGAGGACGTCTCCCTTGCGTCGCAGGGGCTCCTCGAGACCCATGATCATTCCTTTCAGGGTGCGGTTGAACCGCTCAACCAGGCCGTTACCTTGAGGGTGGTATGGGGTGGTGAACTTGTACGTCACCCCACACTGTTGCCAAAGGGACTTCATGTACCAGGAAATAAAGTTTGTGCCTCGGTCGCTCACCACTTCCCGCGGGAATCCCACCCGGGAGAAGATCCCCATGAGGGCCCGGCCCACGACCGGGGCCGTCATTGTCCGGAGGGGGATGGCTTCGGGGTATCGGGTGGTGTGATCAACCAAGACAAGGATGAACTGGTGACCTAGGGAGGTCCGGGGGTCCAGAGGTCTGACAATGTTGATTCCCACCCTCTCAAAGAGGGTACTGACAACTGGGAAGGGCTGGAGGGGAGCCTTGCGCTTACCTCCGCTTTTGCCGCTAGCCTGACACGTGGGGCAGGACTTAAAGTGGTGTTCCACATCGGCCCTCATGCAGGCCAGTAGAAATGGGTCACTAGTCGTTGGTAGGTTTTATCTTGGCCCAAGTGTCCCGCCAGGGGCACATCGTGGGCCAGGTTGAGGAGGATGCCGCGGAAACGTAGGGGTACCACCAGCATCGGGCTGACCCTAGTTCGGCGGTCTTCTGTTCGCTGTAGAGTAGGCCGTTTTCCCAGTAAAGGTAGTGGGAGCCGGACTGGTCTCCGGCAGCCTGAGCCGCGGCCTGTTGCCGGAGCCCCTCAAGGGCAGGGCAGGAGGTCTGCTCCTGGCAGAACTCTTCTCGTGATGGTCCTACTTCTTGGCGCCACTGGGCCAACTCGGGGATATCTGTTAGGGTGGGGACCGGATCGACGGCGGGTCCGAGGGGACCTTCGTCGGATTCACTTTCTTCGTTGGAGGGCTGGTCGAGGACCGTGGGGCGCTCGCCTCCCTCCGGGGCATCAGGGGCTGCACTGGGGAACTCGGACTCTTCGTTCCCGGGGTTGGTCATTCTGGCGGTCATGGCTCGGGTGCTCACACAGGCCCAGTGGGGCAGACCCAACATCTCTAGATGGGTCCTCCTTTCTACTTCTCTCCACTTCGAGCTCTCCAGGTCATTTCCCAGGAGGCAGTCCACAGGCATGTCCGTGCAGACCGCTACCCGTAGATCGCCCGAGACTCCCTCCCACTCAAACGGAACCTGTGCTATCCTGCAGGTGCGGACGGAATTGTCAGCTGCTATCACTCTGCAAGAGGCGTGGGGGATGATCAGGGACTCAGGGACTAGCATGTATCTGACGGAAGTGATGCTGGCTCCTGTGTCTCTGAGGGCTCCTATGCTGCGCCCGTTAACCTTAACTGTCTGACGATACTTTTCTGTGTTGTCGGGCAGGTAATCTCCCGTGACCATCTCGCTATTCCCCAGGGAGGCTAAGACCATGGCGGCGGGCTCCCACTCCCCCTGCTCTTCTATTTCTTCCTCTTCTAGGGCTACCGAGGATATCTGTCTGGTGGAGGAGCCAGTGGGAGTGGATTTCTGGGACATGGGGCATCGGGGATCTCCGGCATAGTGCCCGGGCTGCTGACACTTAAAGCACGCTGTGCTAGGGTGGAGCCCTGGGGGACCTACGCTCGGGGCTGCTCTCGTTGAGGGAGGAGAACGGGGGTCTGGTTTCTGGGGGGGCTACGCTGGGGCCCTGACTGAGATCCTTGCTGTTTACCTCGACCTTCCCCACCCCTCTGGCGGGAAGATCCTTAGTCGTTCCGTGGGGGGTCTCCCCCGGCCCCCTTCTGGACTCGGGTGGCCACCCAGCGATCGGCTTCAACAGCCAGTTTTCGTGGATTGGCGAGCTTGCTGTCCAGGAGAAACTGCCTCAGTTCTACAAAGCAATTCGCGGACAGGTGCTCGTAAGCGACTAGGTCGACCAGGCCTTCGAAGGTGGTCACATTGCTGCCCTTGACCCACCCATCTAAGGCCCGGGTGTAGTAGTTCACATAGTCCACCCATGTGGTGCCAGGAATCTTCTTGCACTCCCTAAACCGCTGGCGATACATTTCTGGTGTTAGGCCGTAGCGGAATAGGAGAGCGTCTTTCATGTGGGGGTAGGCGTTCATGTGTGCGGTCGGTAGGTCCAGCAGGGTGTCTCTTCCCTCGCTGAGGAAGCGGCTCCACAGGCCGGCCCCCCAGTCCTTCTCGGAGATCCGGTGGGCAGACATGGCGACCTCGTAGGCCTTGAAGCACTGCTGAATGTCGTCTCCTTTGTAAAACTCCTTCTCGACGTCTTTTGAGATGTGTACCTTCGTTTCTCGGGGGATCACCGGCTCTAAAAGTCCCGGTGGTCTGGGTGCCTCTGCTCTGGCCTTCGACTCTAGTTCTTTGAGGCTGCGCTCGTGCTCGAGCTGGAGTTTCCGGCCTTCATGCTCCCTCTGGAGCTTCTTTTCTTCCAGCTCCCCTTGGAGCCGCAATTGCTCGACTGCCAACTTTTTCTCTGCCAGTTTGAGTTCTCCTTCCAATTTGAGGCGCGCCAGTTCTAGTTCATGGCTTCGGTCACGTTCCCGGTCGGCCATCTCTTCCGACGACCGATCCCTCCCGGTTGCTGGGCTCTGGGTTGGTTGCTGGTTTCTTTCACCGGTCGGTGTACTGGGTTCGGTCTGTGGTCTCCCTCCCCCGTTGTCTTCAGGCGGGGGAAGGGATGCTCCGGACTCTACCCAAGCTGTTAGCGCCTTTTGGAAATCCTCCTTAGTACTTAGTCCGGTACTCACGATACTTAGTTCTTTGCAGAACTGCTTTAGCTCTCTATGGGTGTAGTCTTCCAATAGGTCTTTATCCAATGTCGTTTTCTCACCGGATTCTGTGGATGACATTATTGCTCTTTCTTTCTAGTGCGCTTGCTGCGTGTGGGTTCAGGTAATGTGTCAGTGGTACGATCTCCAGACGTAGGTTCGTATCCCACCGCTGCCACCAATGTTGAAAGGCTGTGACCCCAGGGATCAAGACTGCTCTCTTAACCACCCAAGACCCTCCTCTCCCATAATTCCTGCCGAGTCCTATCGAGGGATGGTCCTCGCCGGGGAGGACTGATCGTACACACTGTCGACACACCACACTTACGAACAGACACCACACCGTGAATCTTTATCAAGTATGAACTTTATCAAAGTAAAATAGGTAGCAATACACAGCGATCGAGGGATCGCGAAAGTCTCGTGAACAAGGGAACGGGGAAGCGGGACAGTCTTAGAGGGCCAGTCGGTACGCCGCGTACCCTGCGCACAGTTCCCAATCCTCGAACTGGGGAGTACGGGGGCTGGCGATGGTACTTGCTGCCCTACTCACTTCGGTTCAAGATTGTCGTGAGGGTAGCGTCGATGGTCCAGCTGGACCAGAGGGTTCTTTAAGCCGCAACGAGGTCAGCAGGGCTTGATCGGGAGTACTCCGTAGTACTCGTAGGCAGGTGGAGCCGCGACAGCGTCCGCAGGGCTCAGGATGGTAGCAAGAGTCTCTCTTTCTCAAGAGTGGGCCGCGACGAGGTCAGCAGGGCTCCGATGGTTCAGGTCTTACTCTTCGAGAGGGAGCCGCAACAGCGTCAGCAGGGCTCGGTGGTTCAGTTCCGTAGCTTCGAGGATGAGCCGCGACGACGTCAGCAGGCCTCGGTGGGTCAGAGTCTGTTCTCCTCAAGGTCAGCCCCGATCAGATCAGCAGGGCTTTCTTGTCCAGGATACAACTGCCGACTAGATGGGAGGCAGGCTGTCTTATAGTCCAGGAGCCCTTTGATGTCCAGATTCTCAGAGGCAGGAGGCCGGTGGTCCGTGGGCCAGGCGGCCGATTGTCTGGGCAGCTGGTTCTTTGATGCTGGAGCCAGCTCGCTAGGAGGCCAAAGGTGTGATCAAAACCAGCCCCCAGGGATAGTTCAGAGGTGTGAGGGAAACCAGTTCCTCGGAAGGGGGCCGGAGGTGTGATGGAAGTCTTGGTTTCGGGTACTTGGTGAGTCGTTCACCCCCCGGGCGGGTCTGGGCATGCCGGACGCACACGCCTAGCTGCAGCCAGGAGCGGCCAGGGGCTGCCGAAAGGGAAGAAGGCGGCCGGCCGGCCAAGGTGGCCAAACATGGAGTCTGATGGTCACGTGCACGGGTGCAGGCACGCGGTCTGGAGATCGTCTCAGGTCCGGTGTAGAGGTGTCATGTACAGTTCTGGGTGGATGGGAATCAGTTCCATCCGTAGTTCTGGGGTTGCGGGGATCAGAGAGGACCACGCCACGAGGCCGGGTCCAACATGTGCTATTATTGGATTTGTTCGCTAATTGAATTTTTTAGTTACTTTGACTTGGGTTGATTTGAGTGTGAATAATTGTAAATGTGGGAGAAGTGTTTACTAAACTCAAACCTAAGAAAGAGGAATCTCTTAAGGAGGGCTAGAAAATGTCGAAAGAGGGCACAGCAGCATTTGAAATGATGGAAGAGATTGGGTATTATACGTGTGCCTGGCTCCCTGAATGGAATAAATATACAGCACACATTGACAATTGAAGTTTCCAATGGAGGGTACCTTTAATTTTGATAAACTAGAATTCATGAGAAAGGCTGTGTATGACATGATCCTGGTACTCAGAACTACACAGTTTGAAGCACTTTATAAATGGGATCATATGGCAACTGAAAAGGAGAGAGAGAAGATCTATTAAGAAATACTTTGGCTAGAATCCAAGATGAACAGTGAAGAGAAGACATAGAGAGTCAATAAAGTGAAGAGGGTGAAGACATTTCCTACTATATTTACAGAAACAGAGCAGGCAAAACAGTTAAGGCAAAAGAGAAGAAAGATGGAGAAGATGCATAATAATGATAGCAAATTTTTTATTGAATTGTTGATTTCGAGACCTCCTCCCTACAATGATGAATAGGCAAACCTAACCTAGACTACTGTTCGGGTTGGTGGAGGGAGAGATAACGTGGCAGTGCAGGCTCTTACTGGATTTGCACCAAGTGCCCCTTTAGAGACTTCAGTTACATTACCAGTGCCTAACATAAGTAGCATTGAGCAAGTTACAGAGACAGTGCTGATAGAACCACCACCTAAAGAAGTCTGCATTGGCATTCTGAAGGTAGAATTTGAAGAGATGCTTCAGGGTAATGTAAACTTGAACAGACTACTGACATACAATGCTGATCAAATTAGATATTTGATGAAAAAGGCAGCCAGGTGTGCTAAAGAAGCACATGACAAATTGGAAGAATTTGCAGATGAATTAAGTGTTGACATTAGTAGGATGAAAAATGTCAAACAAAATTATAAAATGGATTTAACACATGATGTAATTAAAGAGATGGGACTCATTAGATTAAGAGCCCACATTTATGATTTGATTGAGAAAACACATGATTGGAGCTGTATAAAGAATTAGAGAAAAATGGAAAGGGTAATTGTAAATAAGAAAAAAGATGAACAGTGGGGCAAAAGCTGGGAAAAGCATAGCAAGTGATTCAGGAGTAGGAACAGGTTAGGCGACTGAGTTTCCTTTGAGAGGAGTACATGGAGGAAATCTAGTGCATGTTCCTTGGACAATGGCAGATTTGTTTGCCTTTACACATAATGTTCCAAGGTTTAGAGAAGACCTGGCAAAATAGTATGATGAGGTACATATATTAACACGACTCTCTCCAATTTTATGGACAGATTTGAATTATTTGTTGTCGCAAAAGACTAATGGTTGCAATGTAACGTGGCTGAATAATGTCCAACACAGAAGCCACAGAGAGTGTGTCCTAACAATGCACCATCACCAGTTTTGGCTGAAAAATAAAAGACAGTGGCTGAGCATTTAAATAAATTAATTCCAGAAAGAGATATTAATTGGGAAAAGATTTTGAGGACGACAAATGAGCCTAAATAATCAGTGTATTCTTATTATGAGAGGTTGATGCAGATATTTCAGAATCATAGTGGAGTTGGAAATCCAGAGAGAGATGATGTTGGGAGTTTTGTTTGTGCTTTTGTGAATGGGTTGAAGTCAGAGATCAGCAATCACATTCAGCAGAGTTAATTATATTGATAACCGTAGGGTTCTGATGAGATTTTGAAATTGGCAAAGAATAGTAGTGATTATTTGGAAAAGAAACAGAACACATTGAAGAAAACACATATAAATGCCCAGACAAAGCAGTTTGAGAAGGAGCAAATGGGTTCAAATATGAATTTTGTTAGAAATGTGAATTGAAAAGATGGACTGAATGAATGGCATGAATTAAATGGTAAAGAATGATAAGTTAAATTATATGATTATAAAAGGACCACAGATTGCCATTTGTGTGGGCGATCCGGCATTGGATGAGGGAATGTAGACAGAATGTAGATAGAATTCAAGATAATCCACAAGTAGTGAAGAGAAATATTACAATGTGAAACATGCAGAATTTGGAACAAAATATGCAAAATTAGAAAAGATTCTGAACGCCAGTACCCTGAGCCCCTGAAATTCAGCAGGTCAATAGAAATAAAGTGCCATGTAACTTGAGCTATTCACAGAATGCCAGGAATATCAATGATGATATGACAGGCACTAGTTCACAATGACGGTACCAGAGAGGGGAGTTAATTTCTTACTTGGAGCAGTCTTGGGGTAAATCAAAATGGCCCATGTAATGACAGGGAAGACAATGGTCATCCTGTTTCATTTTTAATTGATACGGGGCTAGTCGATCTACAGTTCCTTCTGTGGAAGTTGTGAAGCTGCCCCTTTCAAGACAAGAAGTCCAAGTTGTAGGGAAAAGTAACAGAGAAATAAGAAATCAAGTGTCAGCAGATATGCCAGTCAGAAGAGGAAAGATGGGGAATAAACATCAGTTTATTCTATGAGATTGGACTTCAGTGAATTTGCTTGGACGGGATCTCCTTTGCAAAATGTACTGTGTTATTTACTGTACACCGGATGCTGTTGTAGTGGAAACACAGGATGAGGATTCACTTCTAAAAATTAGCATAGAAGGTTCCAAAGATGAATTGCACCTAGTTTTGACAAAAGAAGATCTCCCTTTTGATTTGAGACTCACAGTTAGGGAAGAAATTTGGGATTTTTCAGGAAAATAATTTGGATTAATTAAAACAGCAGAACTACTAAAGAAAAACATAAAACCAGATGCAATATTTCCGGGGACTAGACAGTGAAGACTTTCAAAAGAGGCAAAAGAAGGAATGAAAACTGTGATTGAGAAATGATTGAGCAGGGAATTCTTTAAAAGATTCTTGGCAGTCCATGCAATTCTCCTGTTATTGGAGTTAAGAAGCCAATAAGAAAAAGGAGAATTGTATAAGACAGTCAGAATATTAATAAAGTTGTGGTTCCTTGTTGTCCTGTGGTACCGAATCCATCAGTGATCTAATTCCAAATTCCAGCAGAGGTAGAATGGTACACACTCATTGACTTGTGCCTATCGGTCTTTTCTATACCACTGCACAAGGAATCACCGTTCCTCTTTTCATTTACATTTTTGAATAAAGTACTTGTGGTATAGAATTCCAGAAGGGTAAATGGAGAGTCCTTTTATTTTCTCCCTGATTTTGAAGACTAATTTGGAAGGTCTGAAATTGCCATGTAAATTCGTTTTAGTGCAGTATATAGATGACTTTTATTGGCATCTAAGACAGAGGATTGTAAACTGGATACTATTGCATTGTTTAATATTTTAGCTGGAAATGGAAATTAAGTCTCCCTGCCAAAAAATCAATAATGTGAGAAAGAAGTTGTTTATCTTACCCAACATATTGAAAAGGGTGTGTGAAATGTCTCAATGGACTGACTTTCTGACTTTCTGAAATTGAATCCCCTGACCACACAGAAGGAGGTCCGACTGCTTCCTGGAATAGTTAGTAATTGCAGAAAATGGATTCCAAATTTTTCCCAGGTAGCGAAACCTCAAGGTAAAATGTAATGATATACATATCCTGTACTATTTGATGACAAGTGCCTGGAATCATTTAAGAAATTGAAAGAAAGTTTGTATCTCGCACATGCACTCCGGATGCCTGACTACAATATGATTTTTTTCCAATTATGTCCTGAGAATGATGGAAGTGCACTTTCAATTCTTGCTCAAAAGCCTTGAGGGTTAACTCGTCCAATAGTCTATTTGTTATGATTATTGGATCCAGTTGCTATATGTCCTCCTCAATATGTAAAATCAGTTGCTGCAGTTTGTTTGGCAATAGAGTTAAGTGAAGGGATTGTGAGCAGTCATACCTTGATTGTTTTTGTTCCACATTCTATTGAAATCTTGTTGACAATGACAAACACGCTGCATATTACAAATAGCAGATAAATTCGATATGAGCAAGTAATACTTGGAGCACAAAATATTTAAATTCAATGATACAATGTCCTAAACTTAGTAACACTGCTTCTGATTTCAGACAAAATTGAAGGCAGAGAAATCATAGTTGATGATGAAGTGGAGCATGATTGCATAGAGGTGACTAATTTATGAACACAACCAAGACCAGATATTAAAGACGTTCCTTTAGAGAACTTAGATTTGACACTGTTTGTTGATGGCTCCTGTCTGAGGGATACATTTGGAGGGATGAAATCGGCTTATTCCATTTGTTCTGTTTTGTTGAAAGAATCTTATTTACTGAGCATGACCTCAGGACTAGTAGCGGAATTATGTGCTTTAACAAGAGCCTGATGCTTGTCAGAGAAATTGAGAGCAACTGTTTATATGGCTAGTCAGAATGGATTTGGTGTTGTGCAAACACGTCCATGGGGGATGCTTGGAGGAAAGTTGGAGTGGCCTTTTCCAGTCAAATGTGTGGCTGTGCGTCAATGGATTCAAGCTTCTCATTCAAGGAGAGTGAGAGCAGTTGAAACAGTGATGCAGATGAGGCAGAAGATGATGCTCAGGTTGCACAGGCTGCTGAACAAAGCGATTGTTCAAGTGACCATCCATCCATTCCTGAGGAGGTTCGCAGCATGTATTCAAGGGGGCAGAGGGAGATGAAGAAAAGTTTGAAAATTATTTTGTAACCGGTGAAGATCAAGTTAAAAATTGAGTTCGAAATTCTAAAAGAAATCTAAAGAGACAATTCGAAGTGAGTGAGAGTTCATATGAAGAGTTTAAGATTCCAGAAGATCAGTTACAAAATTATCAGAGTGAAGGGCTGTTGCTGTGCAAAAGAGCAGAGCATAGGTGGCAGCGAGAAGAAGTAGACTTTTATCAAAGTAATGCAACTAACAAGTTGCAACTGAAAATTTGAGTTGAAAAGCCCTCCACTGGACAAAGGAAAATCGCTTTGGAAAGAGGTAATAAGCAAAAGCTTGAACAATATGCAAGTGCAAATGGGAGCCCAAGTTCTGAGAGTCACCAAGAAATAGAGATTGTCACTAAAGATGTAGAGCTGAAGAAATCCCTAGCAAGAGAACCTGTAAGCTGACACATTGGGAGCAAGAATTTAAAACAGGGAGGCTGTCAGTTTGAGAATCGTAAGAGAGTAAAATATTGACTAGTAAAAAATCAAGCAGAAAAAGAGTTCCCAATCGAAAATATGCTTCAGCAGAATGGGTATATTTGGCTACAATCTCAGAGGATGACACAGATGAGGATTATGATTTCCTATTGAACAAGTGTCATGACTATTGCTATAATAGTTGAGATTTAGAATCTGAAATCGATCAGAGGAAGAGCCAAACTGAGGATAATTAGAGACTTTTTCTGTTTTGTTTTTATGAAAACCCCAAGAAAAGATAAAAAGCTGGTCAGGGGTTGAAAAGACAGGGAGAGACTGTTGCAGAGAAACATAATAAGTTGTTTAATTTTTGAAATTACATACTGACAAGAACTGAGAGCAAACAAAATAGCTTAATTTTTGTCG
This sequence comes from Lissotriton vulgaris, assembly GCF_964263255.1. Lineage (NCBI taxonomy): Eukaryota > Metazoa > Chordata > Amphibia > Caudata > Salamandridae > Lissotriton > Lissotriton vulgaris. The sequence continues at coordinate 212,352,099 of NC_141690.1, read as the reverse complement.
ATGAGAACTTTTTTGTTTTGTTTGTTGTCTCTATTAGGAAGATGGGATACAGCTCTGGCTGTCTAATTATAAGGAGATTTGTAGGAATTCTAATATTAGTGATATTAGTTGGCCTGTTGGTGTGCTTACTGACTCCAGTGGGAAATGTCTCACATGACTTATGAAATTTCATTCAATCATAGAGCATTAGGAGTACCAATATAGGCTAAGAAGTTGGTTAAAGGTTTTAGGGATAATGTTTATACAAGAATGGTTAGAAAATACATAAATATATTGATTGATAGTTATTGTTTTGTCTGCACTCTTCTTCCGAAATTGGCTGGAGAAGGGGCTACTTATGAGCAACTGGAACTTTGTTATCCGCTCTCTTGTAGTGTGTTTGTGATGATCTTTAATTATAAGGAGTTTCTGTCTCCATATCTGACACTGACAATGGAAATTATTCATTGGTGAGAATGATAAAGTGACAACATATAGTAGGTATTTGAAAGAGATTTTAAAAATTGGTGCTGAAACTAATAAATATGCTGCTTATTGATGACTATTGAATAAAGAAGAGTGTGATAAAATTTTGGAATATAATGAGAGAGGCGTAAAAGTGGTAATGACTCAAGAAGAGCATGAGATTGCATTGGAGGAAATGAAGGAAGACGAAGAATTTTAGTTTTGGAGTTTACATCCAACATTGAAAATGGGATGAATAAAGAGAGGTAAAGTGTTTGGTAAGGCGGGGTTTAATAGGAGGAGATAAGATAGACTTTGTTGGTGAAAGTATATGTGAGAAAATAAATGAAGTCAGTGGAGAATTTTTGACTGGAGGAGAACCCATTTTAAAGGGAATCTATTATGTTTGTGGGAAGACTGCTTATTCTAATTTGCTAAAGAATTGGGTGGGTGCATCTGAGGAGAACTAAGATAGCGGATTGACGCCGCCACGGAGTGGAAGCAGTCACGGAGGCTCCTGGCTCCCTACCATTGGGATATCATGAGAGAGGGACTCGGCTGAATTAAGAGACCGAGAGGAAGAGAAGGGGACTCGGACTCGGATGTGTCTTTGTTTTTTCTCATTACCTTTATAGAACTTCCCGAATGCTCCGTATCGTCGAAAGCAGATGGTGCAATGGATTTAATTCCTGAGGAAAGAAAAGAGAGTGGCATAGATTTGGCTGCGAACTCGAAAATGGCTAGCTCAGATAACAATAAGGCATCTGGCATTAGTAAGGAATCAATAAATGATCTTTCCGTGCAGGCTAGTGCGGGCAGAAGGGAACAACTCAGCGAAACTGCCGATATGCCTGAAACCGGTGACTTAACTATTGAGGTTGCAGAGGAGAGTTTGAATGCGGATTACGAAGAGATTCTTGATGATGAGGATGATATACACAGGGTAGCTACAGGTACTGCTAAACCTCTTGGTCGTAAAAAAGCCAAAACAAAAGCCAAAACAAACTTAAGAAAGGCAATTGTAACTCTTCGACTCTTGGTGTCTCTCCCGCCAATCTATGCATAAAGCCTATCAGGGATGCTAGCCCTCCGTGAAAATGGATCCAAGCAAAGGGAGGTGTTAAGAACATGGCTTTGCGTTTATCTGGGGCCAGTCCATTGGAAGATATTATTTCAAAAGAAGGAACAATTACTCCTCCATTGTTGGATAATACAACATCTCCAATTCTTGCCCAGGCCGGTTTAAAATCGTGTTGCACGGATCAAACAGGAGAGCCTGCTAGCAGTACCGCAGCTGTTACTGTAAGTTCGATCACAATTACCAATCTGTCTGCTACCGCTGATGCCTTAACTCCAACTTTGGCCAGTCTGCTTACTAAAGAGCTACTAGCTCCTGAAGGATTGTTGTACTCAGATCATTCCACCTCTTCTCTGGATTTAATCTTGAAGACCCTCATGGATCAGCGACAAGAAGGCCAACAATATTTTCTCCAGTTGAGGGAAGATAACAATAAATTGCAGAATTCTTTGCTTGAGCTGTCTAGCAAATTAGGTGGGGTCACTCAAGAAATTGAAGAGTTAAAACAGAGTTGTCGATGTGGAGGTAGGGGCTGTTGGCAACGAATCTTTAATCAATCAACATGCGGAGCGATTAACGAATTTGAAAACCAAACTGGAAGATATTGAAAATCGATCAAGAAGGCAAAACCTGTGACTTTTTGGGGTCCCGGAGGGGTCAGAGGGTGCAGATCCTAGGGCCTATGTTGTTAAACTGTTTCAGAAGGCTTTTATAGATCTTTCAGACTAGGACTGGGATTCGCAATTACAAAGAGTCCATAGACTGCCTCTTTTTCAAAGAAACAAGGAAAGCAAGTTTCCACGTCCTTTTTTGATACATTTTGGTAATTTTCTACTGAGACAGGCTGTTTCATTAAAAGCTAGACCCAATAATCCTGTCACAGTAGAAAATGTAACATGTTTTGTTCACTCTGATTTAAGCAGAAGTAGTATGGATAGGCGATGAAAGCTTCGTCAACTAATTGATTCTTTTAAATCCATTGGCTGTGATGTCTATTTGCAAGAACCGGCCCGCTTGAAGGTGATTAAGGGTGGTCATGTTTATTTTTTCACAGATCTAAAAGAAGCTGAGTTGGCACTCTCTAAGCTAAGCACCTGAATTTGAATATTAATTGCAGTCAAAATTGGTAGATGAAATGAGGAGATAGGGTCGGCTAAGTTATACATATAAGGAAGCACCCGCATAGGAATTAAAATGGGGTAGTCTGAAGGAAGTGCTTAACTTGTCCTATGGTGGATTTCTCTTCCTTATATTTTTTTTGTTAGAAACGAATAAATACATTGATGGTGTTTACTATAATCATTATAACTAGCATTATTTTTCGGCCCTACCTCATACTCTCCCTACTCTTATAAATTTGGGTTTTATTTTTTTATTTTTCCTTCTCTCTTTTTCTTTAGGGTTTTTCTTTTTTTGGGTAGGAATTGCCGTTAGTAGCCTCCCGGCTCCCACTCTGCAGCGCTGCTTTATCAAACGGCAGCAAGGTATATAGGGGTGTTCTCCCCAAAGGGACTAAGGGGTGGGGGGACAGAGAGTGGGTTGAAGGGTGGCTGGGTTAAAAGAGATGAAAATGTCATTGCAAGAGTTAGAAATGTTAAAAGAAATCAAGGTAGAATATCTATACCATGGTTCTCTATAATACAGAGGAACAGAGGAAGATAACGTATCTACTTTATCAAGATGTATTTTTTAGGATGCCTAGCTTGGAATGTGGCAGGTCTTAACAACAAGAATAAGAGGAGATTGGTTCAAGAAGAGCTTAATATGTATAAACCTCACTTGGCTATGCTTTCAGAAACACATGTAGGATTTCAGGACAGGAAATTATTGAGTCAATTGGGATATGAGCTTATTGTTTGTTCTACCTTGGGTGCTTCTATTCGGGGGGTTGCAATATTAAAACAGAAGTGATTAATTATTGAAATTACTCGAATGGCTGCTGATCCGAGGGGTCGATGGGCAATAATTCAAGCTGAATTTGAACAATGTAAATACGTATTTTGTGTGGTATCTGGTCCTAATGTGGACGAACCAACTATGTATGACTGGCTAAATATAGAATTGTTAGGGTGGGAGGGAGAATTACTGATTATTGGTGACTTAAATTATGTTATGAATTATGATGCAGTTACTACTAGGCGGGGTGCTCACCAGTGAAGGCGCAAAATTATAGCTGCTTTATTTTAACTAAGTCGTCTGCATAATTTAAAAGATCTCTGGCGCACAATACATCCTTATATAGCTGGGTTTACCTATTATTCTGCGCCCCATAAATTGTGCTCTCGAATAGATATGGCTTGGGCTACAGACAGAGTTTTGAATAGCTGCCCCATAGAATTGTGCCCAAGAGTAACATCGGATCATAACTCCATTTTGTTAGAATTTAACATTTCTACTAGGAAACAAGGGGTCTGGCAATATACGTTTCCTAGATACCTTTTTTCGGATGTAGATTTCATCTCTCAACTTAAGGGGCATATTACCAAATGTATTGAGATCAATTTGAATTCAGCTGCTGTAATACCTGTTTGTAATGCTTGTAAAGCTAGTATAAGGGGTTTCACCCAACAATATGTTTTAGAAAGAATTCAGAACGTTTGCAAGAGGTTAAATCTTTGACTTCTAACATCTTGTCCGTGGCAATTCGATTGGCTGAGGCCCTTCGACCAGGGGAATCTAATGCTGATGAGATAAGAATATAATTGGTGAATCTACAGTCAGCTATTAAGAAAACATTAAGGGAGAAATACAGCGGAAAACTCCACAAATATCATTTATCACAGTATGAAAGCGGAGACAGAATTGGGAAAGTATTAGCTTACAAGGTAGCTGATAAAAAGTCTAAAACACTTATAAAGGTTATTAAAGATACTAACACCGTAACTTATAATCAACCTGAGCAGATACTTGATCAGTTTGCTAAATTTTACAGTAAGCTATATACTCCCGAAAATCCTCCCATTAATGATCATATACCATCTGTTAGAACTGGCTATTTCTGGTAGGCTAAGGCTGACGCCAAAGCCAGGCAGAAACCACCATTCTAGTCAGGGCAAGGAAGTCACACGCCAAGATAACCTCTGCTCACCTCCTTGGTAGCTTGGCACAAGCAGTAAGGCTAAACTCGTAGGCAATGTGTAAAGCATTTGCGCCAGCACACAGCAGCAACAACATACTAGGCACACCACAAAAGGAACTCCACACAAGGTTATATAAAAATAACTTCTGTATTGTCAAAACATATCAGATAGAATCACACATGTACATTGTTCCAACTGGCACGGGCAATATTCACGTGGGATTATGTACAGGACAGGGCCACATGGGCCACTGTCATAATCAGCACTTAGTAGAAATTAGAAAATAGGATATAAAATCACTGTAGCACAACATAACAGTTATAAATCACATCCAGTAACTACTGGGAACAGGAACCAGGACCTCACTAGGACCACCTGTACTAAAAAGCACAACCACCTAAGTATCAGACAGCATTTAGGGGTCTAGGAAAGAACACATTACCCATGATGCATAAATATACATTCAGAGGAGTAGTAAAGAGAAAAACACATGAGGTATTACCCTACACATTCAGCGGTGTTAAGAATAAAGCACATGATGCAATAAAATACATTCAGAGGTGCAGCGCAAGGAGACACATGACGCCTAAAACATTCAGAGGTGCAGCGCAGGAAAGAAAGACACATGATGCATAAAAACATTCAGAGGTGTAAGACAAGGGAAACACATGATGCATAACCCTACACATTCAGCGGTGTTCAGAACAGAGCACATGATGCAATAAAATACATTCAGAGGTGCAGCACAAGAAGACACATGATGCCTAAAACATTCAGAGGTGCAGCGCAGGGAAAAGGAAGACACATGATGCCTAAAACATTCAGAGGTGCGGCGCAGGGAAAGAAAGACACATGATGCCTAAAAACATTCAGAGGTGCCAGAACAACACAATAGCTCAAAAACACACAGTAGGCAATTACTATTAAAAACATAGAAATCACATTGCGCAGAAATTACATAAGCCACCACCTGTGGCAGTCCCTAGGCCAACTGGCCTTGTTGGGGCTAAGACGCCCTGAGTCTCAATGTCAGGGTGCGCTGCCATGCAGCGCCAGTCTCAAGAAAAGAAAGCCTAAACGTAGAAGCTGGCACTAAGTGCTGCGCAGCTGTGAAGGCCTGGCACCACTGGGCCCTCTCTGTCCCACACAGGGACTCTCTCCTGAAATTGCGCCTAAACGGTGCAGCTGCCCACTAATTGCTGGGCAGCTGGGAATCAGAACTGCGGCAGGTCTCTCACTAGCCCTCAGGGGCAAACTGCACCCACTGCTGGAGCCACACAGGCTCTGGGCATATCACATGCCCCAAACGTGGGAGCCTAGACAGGCTCTAAACAAGCATGTCCCATGGAGCCCTCGAGGCTCTGATCAACAAAAGAACTGGCCCTCGAACCTCTCAGGGCTCGTAAATACAAAAATGGCACCCTGAGCCTCTCTGGGCTCTTTCATTAATTACAAATGCCCATGAGCCTCTCTAAGGCTCTACATACACAGCTAGCACTCGAGCCTCTCGGGGCTCGACAATGAAGAGGCTGGGGCCGAGCCTCGCAGGCTCGGGCGGGCACAGGTAGGCGGAGTCCCTCTCGGGGGACTCGATATCCCTTGGGGCCCCACGGGCCTAGGCGCACAACGAGCAACCCACTGGAGGGGAGGGGCAGGCACCGGCAATGTGCCCCGATGCCCCCTCTCCTTCACTGCACTCACCGGGTCGGCGCGCCTGTCTTCTTTCTCTCCCTGGGGCTCCCTAACCACACGGGAGCCCCAGCAGCAGGCCACGCGTCTTCTCCTCTTCCCGGGGCTCCCTCCTCCTCACGGGAGCCCCGTGAGCAGCAGCCGCCTTCCTCCTTCGCTTCCCGGGCTGCGGGGGCGGGCACTTCCGGTCGGCCGCGCTGGGATTGACCGGCCGGCCAACCACTTCCGGGTCGCTGCGGGCAGCGCAGCGGCCCTTCTCCTTAGGCAGGCAGGTGGGAGCTGAGCTAACCGAGGAGTGGGCTCCCTCGAGTTAAAATATAAAATATAAAAATAGCGGCCAGGCCCCTGGCGGGGTGAGCACCTGCCAGGGGACAACATCATAAAAAATTAAGCGAGGTGGGCACTCGCAAGAAATAATTAAATAAATGGGTTGGCACCCGTAACGATCCCACGATGAGAGGGGGATTCCCTCAGCCAGGGTTATAGCGGCGCGCTGCTCAACCCCCAGGCTCTCTCTCTTTTTCTCAGGGCAGTTAAATACAGGCGCCCAAGCCCAAAAAATAAGGCTGTAATAAAGCCTTGGCAAAACCAAAGCAATCCAAAGAGGTATCAGCAGTCCTGGAGATCAAAGAATGGAGCAACAGAGCTCCCAGCAAGCAAAATCCTCCAGGCATCCAGGAGCTGGGCAGGGCCCAGGGATTCCCCTGGGCCCAAGCAGCAGCATTCCCCTGGCAGATTCAAGTTAGAAACAAGAACAAGTTGGAAGGGGACACAGCCCCTTCTTATACACAGAAAAGTCTTTGAAGTCTTTGAAGTCTTTGTGCAAAGGGGTCCCTGAGCCTGGTCAAAACCAGTTCTGGGTGTTGCTGGGGCTCTGGGGCTTTCCTGGCTTCCTTCTTCCTCTCAGTATCAGGGACAGAGGTGATAGTCGCCCAGCAGGAGGTGGAGCCAGCTTTGTAGTCAGGCAGGCACAGCCCTTCACTATCAGGTGCTATCTCCTCCCACTTCCCTGGCAGCAGATGCTGCCTTTCATCCACGGGCTCACTCAGACAACCTCCAGGGGGATCTGCAGCCCCTGTCATCAATCCACCAGCAGGCCCAGGCACTGTGGGCCAGGCTCACCAGCCAATCACACGCCAGCAACAAATTACACAAAGATGTCAACCTCTAAAAGTGGCACTTCTAGACTAGACACAGTCATGCCGCATATATCATTTCGTAGCATTCAATCTCACGAGTTCGTACATATCAAACTCGACCCTGCACTCCCCACACATCAGGAACTACCATGGGCATCCATATTCCCCATTCATTCCTATGGGAGGGCAGGTCCCTCACCACACATACACAGAGAGCTCAAGCACTTTACACTGTACCACAGTGAAAAAGTGCGCAGAGGCGTAAAATCACCACCACCAGGTTCCAGAAACAGGCTAGGAAAAAGCAAAAAGTTTCGGGGTGAACCTGCCTAAAGGGCCGGGTCCAACACAACCCCCTTCCAGCCAAAACGCAGGGTAGACCAATCACTCCACTGATGGGCTTCCTTGCTTTGGGCGACAAAACACGGACACGGGCCCGCACAGCAGGGACACCTTCCGGTTCTACGCCACTCTGAACCCACCTGGTTACCTTCAAACAATAACTCTCTGACACAACTAGGATACCACAGTGGTACTCACTAGTCATCCACAGCCAGGACCAGGCCATAGGCCATCAAAATCACAGGTCCTAACCAATCCACAGAGCGGGGGTAGTAACCCCTGGCACACAATAGCCATTCTCCACTCTCTCTCTCAGTGTAGCTACAACTACCACTGATCCTTCAACCTAGGAACCACACCCTCAGGTTGACCAGAGGTCACGGGCAAGAATGCCCCACCCTACCTCTACTTCTGGGTTTCCGCACCCTCACAGAGAAGCACTCACCAGAACACAATTCTCCTACCAGATCAGGACTTCACTCCATTACTGGTCTACCACCTGGAAACTATTTCACTCCTGAGGTACAAAGCACACAGCACAGTTCCTCTTCAAGCAGGTGGGGGGACACAGCACACAGCAAAGTCCCCTTTCCTCTACCTTAGTGGAAACAACAAACTGCAGGTGAGCCCCAGAACACACAGCAAGGGCAGCTTATCTCTTCAGCTGATCCGCTTTGGCAGAGATTCCTCTTGACCTAGAAGTTTCCTAATCTCCCAACCTAAGATCTAAACCCTCAGGTTGCACCGGGGTCAGAGGTAAGGACACCGTCCCTCTGCACCCCCTTCCAGTTCCATGACTACAGGCCCAGTATGTCTCAGGCTAAAAAGAGCACACGCCAGCGGCGTATCAGTGACACACTTTCCTTCAGTACTCCTTCCAGGTCAGGCCACAACCCCAACCTGGTTTTCCCCCCTCCTCGGGGAACGACCTCCAGAGGCCCCACCAATGGTCAAGCACTCTAGACGGTCAAATGCTCAGAGAGCCAGGACTTCTGCACCCTCCACTTAGGAGCGGTACTGCCCAACACCAGGACCGCCGGAGTTCTGGTTACAGATTCAGAAAAGGGGGTGGTGATGGACAGAGTATCTGAATTAAACAGAACACTCATACCCAGTCAACAGATCAGGGCTTGATCCATCACCGTTTTTTAGCTCACTGCACCATCCCAGCTCAGAACCTGGCTACATGCAAATTAGTCTGTTCCTGGCCTAGTGCATCATGGGAACAGGGCAGACCAAACTACCAAGCCAATTCTTATGCTGGGAAGGAAACAAGCTTCCGGGGACCGGTATCTGGCATTACAGCCGTCTTCGGCCCGGCTTGCTTGAATCCTGATGTTGCAATGAGCAAGGGACTCACATCTGAGTATACCCTTCCACGCTTGTGGTGGACAAAATGATTCAGAAAAGGGGGTGGTGATGGACAGAGTATCTGAATTAAACAGAACACTCATACCCAGTCAACAGATCAGGGCTTGATCCATCACCGTTTTTTTTAGCTCACTGCACCATCCCAGCTCAGAACCTGGCTACATGCAAATTAGTCTGTCCCTGGCCCAGTGCATAATGGGAACATGGCAGACCAAACTACCAAGCCAATTCTTATGCTGGGAAGGAAACAAGCTTCCGGGGACCGGTTTCTGGCATTACAGCCGTCTTCGGCCTGGCTTGCTTGAATCCTGATGGTGCAATGAGCAAGGGACTCACATCTGAGTATACCCTTCCACGCTTATGGTGGACAAAACGATTCAGAAAAGGGGGTGGTGATGGACAGAGTATCTGAATTAAACAGAACACTCATACCCATTCAACAGATCAGGGCTTTGATCCATCACCGTTTTTTAGCTCACTGCACCATCCCAGCTCAGAACCTGGCTACATGCAAATGAGTCTGTCCCTGGCCCAGTGCATCATGGGAACAGGGCAGACCAAACTACCAAGCCAATTCTTATGCTGGGAAGGAAACAAGCTTCCGGGGACCGGTTTCTGGCATTACAGCCGTCTTCGGCCCGGCTTGCTTGAATCCTGATGGTGCAATGAGCAAGGGACTCACATCTGAGTATACCCTTCCACGCTTATGGTGGACAAAACGATTCAGAAAAGGGGGTGGTGATGGACAGAGTATCTGAATTAAACAGAACACTCATACCCAGTCAACAGATCAGGGCTTGATCCATCACCGTTTTTTAGCTCTCTGCACCATCCCAGCTCAGAACCTGGCTACATGCAAATTAGTCTGTCCCTGGCCCAGTGCATCATGGGAACAGGGCAGACCAAACTACCAAGCCAATTCTTATGCTGGGAAGGAAACAAGCTTCCGGGGACCGGTTTCTGGCATTACAGCCGTCTTCGGCCCGGCTTGCTTGAATCCTGATGGTGCAATGAGCAAGGGACTCACATCTGAGTATACACTTCCACGCTTATGGTGGACAAAACGATTCAGAAAAGGGGGTGGTGATGGACAGAGTATCTGAATTAAACAGAACACTCATACCCAGTCAACAGATCAGGGCTTGAAGGAAACAAGCTTCCGGGGACCGGTGGGTATACTGTGGCAGGGTATACTTTGACATGTCCATCTGTTCATCACCACCACCCCTTTTCTGAATCGTTTGTGGCCACTATAGGTGTGGCAGGGTATACTCAGACATGAGTCCCTTGCTCACTGCACCATCAGGATTCAAGCAAGCCGGGCCAACGATGGCTGAAATGTCAGAAACCGGTCCCCGGAAGCTTGTCTCCTTTCTGGTAAAGAATTGGCTTGGTAGTTTGGTCTGCCCTGTTCCCATGATGCACTGGGCCAGGGACAGACTAATTTGCATATAGCCAGGTTCTGAGCTGGGATGGTGCAGTGAGCTAAATAACGGTGAAGGATCTAGCCCTGATCTTTGGACTGGGTAAGAGTGGTCGGCTTAATTCAGACACTCTGTTCATCACCACCCCCTTTTCTGAATCGTTTTTGGCCACTATAGGTGTGGCAGGGTATACTCAGAAATGAGTCCCTTGCTCACTGCACCATCAGGATTCAAGCAAGCGGGCCGACGACGGCTGAAATGTCAGAAACCGGTCCCCGGAAGCTTGTCTCCTTTCTGGTGAAGAATTGGCTTGGTAGTTTGGTCTGCCCTGTTCCCATGATGCACTGGGCCAGGGACAGACTAATTTGCATATAGCCAGGTTCTGAGCTGGGATGGTGCAGTGAGCTAAATAACGGTGATGGATCTAGCCCTGATCTTTGGACTGGGTAAGAGTGGTCTGCTTAATTCAGACACTCTGTTCATCACCACCCCCTTTTCTGAATCGGAGTTCTGGTTACAGACACTCGCCGTCCTCTAGACACAGGAAGATCCTCCTCAAATGACCTATGTACAGCTTTGGCCCCTGACCTGGCGCTCCCTTAGGGAACCCTCCAGGCCCTGAGATAGGGTTTCGGGCCAACGTGGGACACACCGTCCCACACTCACTCCGCCTCCACTGAGACAGGACGTGAGCCCCTACGCCCCTACCATACTACTGGGACCTAGCTGGGCTACACATGAACCTCTTCACCTACACAGGATCATCAGATACACAAGCCACTGCTTTTAGAATCACTTCCTGATGCCTCTGCAAGACATCTAGCACACAGCCAGACATCCACCTTCTTGTCCAGTGCCTCAGCAGGACCTCCTGCACACCACCAGAGGTACACCTCACTAGCAAGCTCCTAAAAAAAAACTCACACCAACTCCTCCAGTTCAAGACACCACTCATCCACACACTCACCCTCCAGACTGGTGAGACAGTTCCTCACTGCCCCTGACTCTCAACCTGTCACCCTCTTACTGAGCACCAGGCATCATACTCTGGGAACTGGGAATGGGACTTCACACGCACTGGACACATTTAAGCTGCCACCAATGGATCCTACCATAATGGGGAATCCAGACACACACACTACACTCAGGCGATAACCACCCTCTTGAGCTAGTCATTTCTCCTCCACACTCGCTCTCTTCCACCTACCCACACAGGGACTGGAACAGGGATGGGCACTGGACCCAGCAAGGGATTCCTAATCTATGGGAACCTCCCCCTCTACTGGCGTCCCGCCTTGTCAATTTCTCTCATCTGCCGCTAAACATAAAGCACAGAAACACATTTGAAAATGACACTCTTGAGGAAAAACAAAAATCAAAAACAATAATCCCAAACATGTGACTATCTATAAACTGCAGAGTTTTGTAATGTAGCCAGTTGTCGCTGTGGCACTGCGCAACACACAAGTCCAAATCCGCACCGCTGACCAACAATGTTAGAACTGGCTATTTCTGGTAGGCTAAGGCTGACGCCAAAGCCAAGCAGAAACCACCATTCTAGTCAGGGCAAGGAAGTCACACGCCAAGATAACCTCTGCTCACCCCCTTGGTAGCTTGGCACAAGCAGTAAGGCTAAACTCGGAGGCAATGTGTAAAGCATTTGCGCCAGCACACAACAGCAACAACATACTAGGCACACCACAAAAGGAACTCCACACAAGGTTATATAAAAATAACTTCTGTATTGTCAAACCATATCAGACAGAATCACACATGTACATTGTTCTAACTGGCACTGGCAATATTCACATGGGATTATGTACAGGACATGGCCACATGGGCCACTGTCATAATCAGCACTTAGTAGAAATTAGAATATAGGATATAAAATCACTGTAGCACAACATAACAGTTATAAATCACATCCAGTAACTACTGGGAACAGGTACCAGGACCTCACTAGGACCACCTGTACTAAAAAGCACAACCACCTAAGTAATACACATCATTTAGGGGTCTAGGAAAGAACACATTACCCATGATGCATAAATATACATTCAGAGGAGTAGTAAAGAGAAAAACACATGAGGCATAAACCTACACATTCAGCGGTGTTAAGAATAAAGCACATGATGCAATAAAATACATTCAGAGGTGCAGCGCAAGGAGACACATGATGCCTAAAACATTCAGAGGTGCAGCGCAGGAAAGAAAGACACATGATGCATAAAAACATTCAGAGGTGTAAGACAAGGGAAACACATGATGCATAAACCTACACATTCAGCGGTGTTCAGAACAGAGCACACGATGCAATAAAATACATTCAGAGGTGCAGCGCAAGAAGACACATGATGCCTAAAACATTCAGAGATGCAGCGCAGGGAAAAGGAAGACACATGATGCCTAAAACATTCAGAGGTGCAGCGCAGGGAAAGAAAGACACATGATGCCTAAAAACATTCAGAGGTGCCAGAACAACACAATAGCTCAAAAACACACAGTAGGCAATTACTATTAAAAACATAGAAATTACATTGGGCAGAAATTACATAAGCCACCACCTGTGGCAGTCCCTAGGCCAACTGGCCTTGTTGGGGCTAAGACGCCCTGAGTCTCAATGTCAGGGTGCGCTGCCATGCAGCGCCAGTCTCAAGAAAAGAAAGCCTAAACGTAGCAGCTGGCACTAAGTGCTGCGCAGCTGTGAAGGCTTGGCACCACGGTGCCCTCTCTGTCCCACACAGGGACTCTCTCCTTAAATTGCGCCTAAACGGTGCAGCTGCCCACTAATTGCTGGGCAGCTGGGAATCAGAACTGCGGCAGGGCTCTCACTAGCCCTCAGGAGCAAACTGCGCCCACTGCTGGAGCCACACAGGCTCTGGGCATATCACATGCCCCAAACGTGGGAGCCTAGACAGGCTCTAAACAAGCATGTCCCATGGAGTCCTCAAGGCTCTGATCAACAAAAGAACTGGCCCTCGAACCTCTCAGGGCTCGTAAATACAAAAATGGCACCCTGAGCCTCTCGGGGCTCTTTCATTAATTACAAATGCCCATGAGCCTCCCTCAGGCTCTACATACACAGCTAGCACTCGAGCCTCTCGGGGCTCGACAATGAAGAGGCTGGGGCCGAGCCTCGCAGGCTCGGGCGGGCACAGGTAGGCGGAGTCCCTCTCGGGGGACTCGATATCCCTGGGGGCCCCACGCGCCTAGGCGCAAAAAGAGCAAACCACTGGAGGGGAGAGGTGGGCACCGGCAATGTGCCCCGATGCCCCCTCCCCTTCACTGCACTTACCGGGTCGGTGCGTCTGTCTTCTTTCTCTTCCTGGGGCTCCCTCACCACACGGGAGCCCCAGCAGCAGGCCACGCGCCTTCTCCTCTTCCCGGGGCTCCCTCCTCCTCACGGGAGCCCCGTGAGCACCAGCCGCCTTCCTCCTTCGCTTCCCGGGCTGCGGGGGCGGGCACTTCCGGCAGGCCGCGCTGGGATTGGCTGGCCGGCCAACCACTTCCGGGTCGCTGCGGGCAGCGCAGCGGCCCTTCTCCTTAGGCACGGCCCTTCTCCTGAGTTAACCGAGGAGTGGGCTCCCTCGAGTTAAAATATAAAATATAAAAATAGCGGCCAGGCCCCTGGCGGGGTGAGCAACTGCCAGGGGACAACATCATAAAAAATTAAGCGAGGTGGGCACTCGCAAAAAATAATTAAATAAACGGGTTGGCATCCGTAACGATCCCACGAGGAGAGGGGTATTCCCTCAACCAGGGTTACAGCGGCGCGCTGCTCAACCCCCAGGCTATCTCTCTTTTCTCAGGGCAGTTAAATCCAGGCGCCTAAGCCCAAAAAATAAGGCTGTAATAAGGCCTTGGCAAAACCAAAGCAATCCAAAGAGGTATCAGCAGTCCTGGAGATCAAAGGATGGAGCAACAGAGCTCCCAGCAAGCAAAATCCTCCAGGCATCCAGGAGCTGGGCAGGGCCCAGGGATTCCCCTGGGCCCAAGCAGCAGCATGCCCCTGGCAGATTCAAGTTAGAAACAAGAACAAGTTGGAAGGGGACACAGCCCCTTCTTATACACAGAAAAGTCTTTGTACAAAGGGGTCCCTGAGCCTGGTCAAAACCAGTTCTGGGTGTTGCTGGGGCTCTGGGGCTTTCCTGGCTTCCTTCTTCCTCTCAGTATCAGGGACAGAGGTGACAGTCGCCCAGCGGGAGGTGGAGCCAGCTTTGTAGTCAGGCAGGCACAGCCCTTCACTATCAGGTGCTATCTCCTCCCACTTCCCTGGCAGCAGATGCTGCCTTTCATCCACGGGCTGACTCAGGCAACCTCCTGGGGGATCTGCAGCCCCTGTCATCCTCAAACCAGACAGTCAATCCACCAGCAGGCCCAGGCACTCTGGGCCAGGCTCACCAGCCAATCACACGCCAGCAACAAATTACACAAATATGCCAACCTCTAAAAGTGGCACTTCTAGACTAGACACAGTCATGCCGCATATATCATTTTGCAGCATTCAATCTCACGAGTTCGTACATATCAAACTCGACCCTGCACTCCCCACACATCAGGAACTACCATGGGCATACATATTCCCCATTCATTCCTATGGGAGGGCAGGTCACTCACCACACATACACAGAGAGCTCAAGCACTTTACACTGTACCACAGTGAAAAAGTGCGCAGAGGCCTAAAATCACCACCACCAGGTTCCAGAAACAGGCTAAGAAAAAGCAAAAAGTCTCGGCGTGAACCTGCCTAAAGGGCCAGGTCCAACACAATTATATCTCAATATTCATTTGACAGCCCCACGATATAGAGAAGGAATCAGTCAACTTGAGTCAAATATTACTTCTACAGAAATAAGGTTAGCAATTGCTCCTCTTCCCTCTGGTAAGGCTGCTGGGGAAGATTTTCTTCCCATTGAACTTTACAAAATTTGCATCCAGGAATTACTCCCTCTTTTTAGTTTAGTCATAGACTCAATAGGAGAAACAGGGAAGGCTCCTGCTTCATGGAACACTGCTAAAATCATATTTTTTCTTGAAAAACAAAAGCCTGCAGATGAATGTGGGTCATATAGACCCATTTAATTAATAAATGTGGATGCCAAGGCATTCGCGAAGATTTTGGCTACCCGATTAGCCCCCCTTATGCCTGAGCTGATTAATATACAACAGCATGGATTTGTCACTGGGAGAGATACTACCGCTCATGTCAATATGGCTATTACTGCCTGTGATGTTGCATCTATTGACTCCACCCCACTCGGAATGGTCATGCTTGATGCTGAAAAAGCATTTGACCGAGTGGGGTGGGACTATTTATGGGCAACACTTAAGGCTTTTGGGTTTCAGGGACAATATCTTGGTTGGATTAGGTCACTGTATGATCAGCCGACTGCTATAATTAGCTATGCAGGCATGAGTTCATCTAAATTTCCAATAGCGAGGGGCACTCGGCAAGGGTGTCCTTTGTCACCCTTGTTGTTTGCTCTCTCTATGGAACCATTTTTAAATGCGCTTCTCTCTCAAGCTGATATCATCCCCTTTCAACATGGTAGGAATACCTTAAAAATAACTGCGTACGCGGATGATATTGCGACCTTCACATCTGATGTAGTTAAAGCTATTTCGGGGATAATTAGGGAAGCAAAAAGGTTTGGGGGTATTTCTAGCTACACATTAAACCTCAATAAAACACAGATCATTGTTAATTATAAATCATCCGTCCCAGTACAAGGCATATGTACAAATGCTGTATACTTGGGAGTGAAAATCTCTGCAAATATTGATGATTTAATTGCACTTAATTACAATTCATTATTGAAAGAAGTAACTCTCTCATTAAAAAAATGCATAAGATACCACTTGGCTTAGTTGGACGGATCAATTTAATTAAAATGAAAATAGTCCCTAAATTTCTTTATTTATTTAGATCAATTCCCCAAAGCCTCAATAATCTTTTTTTCAAAACACTTGATGGGATATGCAGTAGTTATATTTGGGGGTATAAAAAAGCTCGCAGATCGATTCAGCTGCTGAAACTTCCAATTGAAAAAGGAGGGTTGACCTTCCCTGATTTTAAATTATACTTTTTTGCTATTTTTTTTGGTCATCTTCGAAGCTTGCTTAAAACAGAAAATGTGTTATTTTTTTATCAGTTTATGTTGGGCCCTGATTGTAATCAATTCCTGTCTAGAGTCAACGATCCAAACTATTTCAAGCGGGTTAAGTTTAAGACTGCTAGGGATATCATTAGAATTTGGAATCAAACTATGACTTATGGTAAGATTAATTTCTTTCACGTAGAATTAAAACTTTGGGGCAATCCGGAACTTCCCAGAATCTTTTCGGACGGTGCAGGAATCTTCTGGACTAGCTGTGGTGTTAACACTCTAGGTGATCTTTATGGTCCTGAAGGTTTACTGGATTTTACATCACTTAAATCTCTTTACACATTAAAAGACGGTATGTACTTTAAATATATTCAAATTCGAGACTTTTTAGTCCGGAAAATGAAAATTAACGAAGTTGGCCATTCTGATGTTTTAAAGTGTCTCTATTCTAACCGGACTAAATCACTGGTTAGTGAAGGCTATCGACACCTAATCCATGTGAAAGAGGATGATTGTGGTAAATTAGCTGGCAAATGGACCACTAGACTATTAAACATAACACCAAATCAGATCTCTGCGTTTCTTTGTCAAATTAATCAGGTGGTTCAATCCTCAAGCTTAAGACTTCAATCATATAGAACTGTCTGTCAATTATATTACACTCCTCAAAGAATTTCCAGTTGGCTACCAAATAACCAATCTAGCGATCGTATTAAATGTCCCAAATGCAATTTGGTGGCTGCCGACTTGGAACACATGCTTTTTTCTTGTCCTGCTTTGGTAGAGTTCTGGAAAGGAATTGAAGGGGTTCTTATTAGGAAACAAATTATTTTCCCGCCCCTTTCAGCACACTTGATCCTATTCAATCTACAGGATGTAAATAGCCCACATAAAGATTTAAACACTATTTTATTTGCTTGTGCAAGATTGATAATAGCTAGAGCTTGGATTTCTCTGAAACCCCCTAGTGTTATGGAGTGGATGACTTTAGTCAATGAAATTCATGCCATTGAATTAGCACTCGCAAAGATAAGGGGCTCACGCTCCTTGAAAAAACGAGAGAGAATTTGGGGAATGTTTATTTGAATCTATGACTTTGTTAAGACTAGTACAATTAGGCAATTAGGCTAACTGCTATATTATCCTATGAAATTATTGTTATAATGAACACCTCTGTATCATTAATTTACTACTAGATGTGTAATATCATGTTTAGATTGAATACATTTTTCTGGTTTTTGTCTTTCTCTTGCAATAAAAATAAAAATGTTTTTAAAAAAAAAGAATTGAGTGGGTGCATGCTACTTAACTTTAGTGTCCACTAGAAATTATTATGCAGTGGACGCATGGTTTGAGAAGGGGAAAGAGACGTTTTCGGCAAATAGTCAGGGACATTTTAGGGTCTATTGCCCCTCCTATGGAGATACCTGATAATGATATCAAGATGGGACAATTATTTAGAATTGTAGATAGGCTTGCATAAGATACAGCAGGGCCTTTTAAGCTAGTGAATGTAGAGATATTGGCAATGAGGACAATGGTGAATCAGAGCAGTATTGCCTTAGCTATCATCTTGGCAAAGGAGGATGGAGTCTGTAAAGTAATTGGGACAAAGAAGAGTTGCACTTATGTCCCATACTATAGTAGAGAGATTGATTCACATAATACTAACATAACTAATCTGACTCATAACATTGTATCATTGGAAGAGGCAGTTGTCTCTGAAACAGTAGGATCCTGGATAAGGGATTTAGGGCATAGTTTGAGAAAAGTAGGCAGTTGGTTAGGTAGTATTGGAAACTGCATTTTGCATTCTGTTTTAACACCAGTGATAATAAGGCTGAGTTGTGCAATTTCTTTATTTATTTTTATAAAACTAATAAAATGTATGGTGAAAAGATATCATGATAAGAAAAAGAAACAATCGGATGATTTGAAATCTCAGAAACAACCGAGATCAGGGTACTATTTTGAGAAAAAGGATTATTGGATTCTCACATGCCAACAGCTAAAATGATTGGAGAAGGATACCTGAAGAACAAAAAAGCAGAAAAGTTCATAAGCTGATGCTTAGAATTAATAAGTAAAGTTATTATTGGTGTTTTAGAGAATATTTTGAATAATAAGGTGCAGATCGGTTGTAGCATTTTTCAGAATATGTCAAATGTGCAAATATTGTGGGAAAATAGCTTTTGAGATGCTTTAGTTTTAATGATGTATAGAGTCATAACTAAAGAAGTGATGAGATTTCTCCTGAAACAAGATGTTTAGGTCATATAGAAGTCTAGATTATGGTATGAATACTTAAGGCACATGTTCTTGTTATACACAAATAACCCATTCTATTTTTTGTGTGTGTGTGGGACGGCCTTGGGCCGTCCGAATCGTGCACGTGTGGAATTTGCGCGCCCCGCGGGGGAATTCCACATGCGATCAAGGGGTTAAGTTAAACTGGATGCTGTCTTGGTGTGTTCTATTCAACTTTCTCCTGCTCATTCCCCCTCCTAATCAGTGTTATGCTGCAAAGCCATCTCTCCTCTTCTTCTGCGGAGAGTCAAGCAGATTACTTAAATTAATTAGTATTGTGCAATAGTATGTTAAAAAGTGTGTATTGTAAATGAAGCTTCCATGATGTACCTGAAGTATCATTGCGGCACTTCTACTGGAAGTGCCGCAGAAGACTAGTGAGTTCTTTGATTTTTTTTGTTTACGAAATGTTTCATTTGTGTTATTCATCTCCAGAGTGCAGTTGCATGTCTTCTACGTTGCCACTTAATAGATTGAGAAACAGATTGATGGCTTTTTTGCAAAAGTATGCCTCTTTTATTTAACAAGAAGAGGTATTGAAATGTATCAGCCTCTTTCCAATCAAAGGCCCACCATTTGGAAGTGTCCCATCTCGATAGGCCAGGCCCTTCCAAAGACAGCCCTTCTTTCTCTAACATAATAATAGGGCACAATATAGAGGTTCTTGCTGGTGTCAGTAGTTGATATTTTGTGGTATCAACATTAAAGGTTGGCCAACACTGCAGCCTTTAAGACAGACGTCTTCTCACTGCAAGAGGCAGGGGAATCTGTGTAGGTTGTGAGCATACTTGCAAGGTCACCAGTGAATGTTGCCAGGTGTGTCACAGTTCATGTAGCATGTACTAGCTAACACATGCATGAGGGACCTAGTTAAGGCACAGCATATGTTACTGCTTTCCTCACACAGCGAGGGGTCCACTTTACTCAGTAGCTGAACATGCCTAACTGCAGCTGGAAGAGTAAATGCCTTGTAGTAAGATAGCCTAGATAGTTTGCAGGCTTCTTCTTGGTGGTAGCCCCAGACTGGCACACAACATGTGTGTAGTGGGCTTCCAGCATGATAAACCCAGTGCTGAGAGCAGGAGTTGGTACACCTGATGCACAGCAGGGTAGCAAGCATCAGATGATAATCTTCACAAATGTTCCTACTGCTGCCTTCCTTGTGGACCATTCTGCCAGCGGCGCACCATCAGTCCTTCTCCAGCACTAACTTGCATAGGTGTGAGCTGAGGTGGTCAAGTCAATGTAGGGTAATTTCTGCACACCTTTGTCGGTGGTTCTAGCAACTAAAATGTTCCATCTTTTTTTTTTATAAAACATTTTATTGATTTTCATGCAAACAACCAGGGTTAGAGACAGTTTACAGAGACCGCTTCCATGATAATAATCAGCAAAAATTCACAAGTTTTCCACATCAATAAGCACAACTACTTGTATGACTTTTACTTCGTATTTCTACGAATACAGACTTCAGTATCAAAAGACCAGATGTTAGGCCCACATGGATCTCACTTGATCCCACAATAGTGACACCAATCCTCCTAAATTTTGTAAAGCTTCTGTGGGCATCCTTTAGTTAAGTAAATAAGGGCTTATACAGTGGTCCATCACTTTTTTGCATTACTCCAATGTCCGTCTCCTTCCAGAGCTCAGCAATATCTCTTTTGGGAATGAGGTGCCACAGCCACAGCAATGCAATTTTGTACCTTTTTAAGTGTAACTCGACACTGAAATGTAAAATAGTAATTTCAGGGTCTGCTGGTAGTCCCCAGCCCAACACCTTGCTCAAAGAGGAAGGAACCATCTCCCAGAAAGAAGCAATTACCCTGTAACTCCATATTGTGTGGCTAAGATCCCCTGTGTGATGTGCATCTGAGGCAACGTGGAGAGGCAATCACGTTAAACTTCCACATCTTATCGTGAGGGAGGTAAGTACAATGTAGTTCTTTAGTTGGATACTTTAAAATTGTGATGCAATAGTTGATTCTCGTGGGGATGCCTATGCCACCCGCCAGTCCACATTAGAGAATTGTCCCAAAGCATGTTCCCAAGCAAGACACGGCTTATCAAAGAAGTCTGGGGTATTTAAGGCAAAGAAGCAATAAATGTGTGTTATCTTATGACCCTTCAATTTATCCCTCAACAATTTCACTTCCACTGAACTCAAATGTGAGAGTTCCTCCAAGTGGGGGGCGTGGCCACGAAAGCGACTAAGATGGGCGTTTCCTGTTGAAGCTCCATAGACCGCCCAGCAACGTCTACATTATCCCCAGCAAAATTGTAAGTTATGGCCCTGCACGTGCCAGCACTGGGTCGCTGAAGGCACCCCGACTCTTGCGGGCTAACTTTGCGGTCTACTGGCCTAGCGTCACTGAGATACAGCTACTGAGGAATTGAAGCATGGAGAGTCGACGTGCGACGCCCGGGGCACAACAGACACCCGTGGGCAGAGTGGCGAAGAGACGCACGGAGGGTGTAGCAGGCAGGGGCGGATTGGCAAGGCGGGCATTCGGGAATGGGCCGAAGGGCCGGTGCCTCAGTGCCCTCTGTGGGCCGTTTTTTTCTCCCCTGTCCCAGTCCACAGAGAGTGGACTAGGAAAGGGGAGAAAAAAAAACGGCCCACGGAGGGCACGAGAGACAGACAGAGAAAATGAAAGCAGCCTCGCTGTGCGGCCAGACAGCGATTGTCAGCTGTGGGCTCTCCTTCACCCCTGCCCTGCCAAGCAATCAAGCTGAGGCTGGGCTGGGGAGGGGTGATTGTTTGCAATAATCGGCCTCCCTGGGGGCCAGGTGTTTCTCAGGCCACTGAGCCATTTGCACCTCGGCCCCCTGGCACCCATGCAGCCCAGAAACGGTGTTACTCTTAGCTCCTCGCCCACAGCCCTTCACATTCAGGGCACAGTGGGCGAGGAAGAATGGGTCTTGCTGTGGGGGCCTGGTGATGTTTGGAATTTTTTTGTTTTATTTATTTATTTATGCGATTTTATATAGCGCGGACTTTACCGAAGGTGTCAGAGCGCTTCACACTAGGAACAGCAATAATACATGAGGAGAAAATTATAAGTGTACAAATTACAAAAGCAAACGTTGTTACATGAATCAAAAGTGACAATAGTGAGCAACCAAAATACAAGAGGAGCAAACGATACATTACAGGAGGAAAAAGTGACATGTGTGCAGGTTACAAAAGCGTACAAAATACAAGTAGAGGTATAATACTGCAATTAATGGCAGACACTCCAGCACAAGAACAAACGTTACGTTGGCAATGGTGGCACTTGTGCAAGTATCTAAAGCAAACAAAAGTGTGAGGAGCAAACAGTGTGTTACAAGAGAAAAGTGACTTGTTCAAGTTACAAAAGGGTACCATACACAGGTACAAGGGTAATACTACAGTAAATGGTAAACACTCAAACTGCCAGAACACACTGGGAAGGCACGTCCCATGCACCAGCTTCACCTCAGCCTCCCCCTGGCTACCTGGCTACCTTGGATGACCCAGAAAGCTGTGTTTTGTGCTCCCCTGCCAGGGCATTTTCCCAAGGCCTGGAGGGTTGATTAATTTACTAATTGCAGGGGCCTTACCTGTTCATGTGCTCCTGAGCTGAAGGTCTGGGGAGGGCTGAGTAGGTTAGTAATAGCAAGGGCTTTGCTGCTTTTCAGGTGCTCCTGTGCTGGAGGGCTGGAATAATTTTGTGACAAAAAGGGGCCTTGCTATTTTTTTTAGTTGCTCAGCATGTAGGCCATTGTCACATTGGCCCTGTGTCCTGTGCAAGAACAGTATACTCCCACTTTCATTCATTGTCTGTGCAAATGGTGTTTCATGAAAGGGCACGCCCCTTGAATGTGGGCCACGCCCCTTAAATATGGGCCACGCCTCTTGAATGTGGGCCACTTTTTTCGTCAGTGCCCGGGCCGAATTGTGATCCCAATCCGACCCTGGTCGCAGGTGAGTGGGGGCCCACCAAGGTGGTAGTAAAGCCGGTCGCAAGGGGGCGGCAGTGACTCCCCCCCAGACGCAAAATTGGAGCACGGCAATGCAGCGTCTGGATGCGCCCATTCCTCAGCGCACTTACACGCCATTTTATAGAGGACGCTCCTGGGTTGGCCCCACAGTGTGCCTCGACGGCTCCCGACTAGCGGCGGGGTGAGCGGAGAAGGAAGGGGGTGCGCACCGGCGCCAGCCTTCTACTCGCCACGGCCGGCTGCCCAGAGGTGAGATCCCTGCTCCCTGCTGCCCATCTACGCTGCTAGAGAGGTGCCCCGATGTTCCCGCTGGCTCTAAGGATTGCGAGAGGCCTTCACTCACCTGCAGTTGTTGCACTCCCCTGTGTGCTAACGCCGGTGCCATTACCTGCGTCTGGCCCCCTGATTTGACCGCCCGTTTACCCACCTGCTGCGTCTGGCCTACTGCAATCCTCAGGTGATGGCCTGGGGTCTTAGTGGCCTTGTCACTGTGCCTGGCCCGTCTAATATCGAGGCGCAGGCGCCAACTTTCAGGGTTGAGGCGAGCTCTCCCTGTGCCAGTGCCTGAGGTGTGGGGGCTGGTGTGAGACGTCGGATCCTGCACTTAAAGCCCGCTTGAGACACCCGCCTCACTCGCACTTCGTCTGGACCCTGCTGCATCCTAATTCTACCTGCCCTGGGAAAATTGCAAATTACACCATTTATTTTCTGGGCTTTGACACGTCCTGACAAGCGGTTGTCCTTCTTGCAGGGGCCCAGTCCTACATCCACACAGGTCCTTCCCACGTTTGGCTGCTCCGTAGCTGCTCTCACGTAGCGACCCTAAGCAGAGGACCCTGCGATTTGAAAAAATCATGGACAGGCCTTCTGGGGACGGCTCCAACATGGCGGAAAACGCACAGGGTGCAGAACATCAGGACGACCTCCCTACACTGACGGCATCTAAGCTTCAAGAGATGAGGGCTGGCTTCCGGGCCCTTGACGGCAGGTTTGACACCTTAGAACATGGGGGCCCAAATCCAGGTGCACGATCTGTGCTTATATGTGGTTGAGGCTTGCATTTCAGAAATCGAAGATGGCACTGCTCAGTCGCTGAACCGTTTAGAATGTGTTGAACGCATCATTAAAGAGGTGGCTATTAAGAACTAAGACCTTGAAGCGCGCAGCAGGCGCAACAGCATTCGCAACAACATTCGCATTTTAGGTGTCCCTGAGTCCACCGCCACGGGACGTATGGACATATTTGTCAAGACTCTGCTAACTGACTTGTTTGGGAGGGAGCCTTTCACCCTGGAATTTGTGCTTGAGCGCGCACACCAGTCACTGGGGCCACGGCCTAACCCAGGTTGCCCCCCCAGACCCATCATTGCTCTTGTTATGAAATTCAGAGACCGTGGTTCAGCATTGCGCCTCACCAGGGAATGGGGCGACGTCATATGGCTGGGCTCTAGAGTTTCCTTCTACCCAGACTTCACTATAATGGTGCAAGACACTCACCAGAAGTATAACGGGGTCAGGGCCGCCCTAAGGAACCTGGGTTTAAAGTATGGCATGTTATATCTGGCCAGGTTGAAGGTTGATGTTGGAGGCCGGGCCCGCATCTTTGACTCCCCGAGGCACAAGAATTTTGCCATACGTACAAGCAAAGTAACAATAGGGCTGGGTCCTTCCCCGCCACACAGCGGCTCCGATGCCAGTATTGAACTATTTTCCGGCTCTGCTACTGGTTGATTCTATTAGGAATGCCCAATTATACTAGTATGCCACTGAATGGGGATAATGATCATTATTGTTCTGTAACATTTTAGTTCGCTGGCCGACTTACGTGGCGTTGCCACCTCCATGGTGTATACCTTGGGTTTGTACTTGTTCTCACTGAGGTACCCTTCTTGAGGTTCTTCATTTAAATGTAACGTCAATTGGTACTTCAAGACCTCTGTTTGGTTATGGATCTGCCTCGCTTGGGACCTAGTGAGGTTGGGTGGGGGTAACTACTTTTTGATTAAATGTTTCTGATTGTACACAGCAGTAGTCACTGTCAAGGTTTTTCGTTATTCACTGTTTATGCAATTATGCCACACTTGACACGTACACCTGGTGGCCAAGTTAGGTAATGTTGTCGGCCCATCCGGCCTGTCCTCAATGTCTTGGAATGTCAGGGGCCTGAATGATAATCGCAAACAGAGACAGGTTGTTCATTATTTAACAAGACATAATGTGGATACTGCATACTTGCAGGAAACACATCTCTCCAAATCAGATAAAGGGCCGCTTTGCTGCCTGCTGGGGAGCAAATAGGTATTTCGCTACCTACAGCAACTACGCCAGGCGCACGGCCATCTTATTCACAAGAGGATCCCTTTTAGCCTCCACTCAGTGGTTGGAGATAGTGTGGGCAGGTACATCATCATCATGGGAACACTCATGGGCCACCACACGGCACTGGTGTGTGTTTAAGGCCCGAACACTGACTCCCTGACTTTTTCCATTCACTACAAGCCCAATTAGTGAGGTTAGACCCTAGCTTTCTCTTGATTGGAGGTGATTTCAATTTACTCCTCAACCCAAGACTGGACCGTACTGCCACATCTCCTGACACCAAGCCCCGAGCACGCTGCGCGCTGCTAGAGTTATGCAAACACTTATGCCTGTTAGACATCTGGCGCCAAAGCAACCCTGCACACACGGAGTACACCCATGATTCCGGTGAACATAACACTTGGACCAGGATCGACTTTTGGCTAGTTTCCCTGGGCATTGCCGGTTGGTTCCGGGCACTGGAGACACTGCCAAAAATGTATTCTGATCCTGCCCCGGTACAATTCCATCTAAGGGTCCCCTCCCCAGAAGGCTTTGAGAGACAATGGTGCCTTCCGAGCTGCGCCCTGCATGACGACCTTTTTAAATGCTGAGGTGTGCGAAGCCATTGAGGACTACTTTTCAGTCAATACAGGTTCCGTAGATACATGGGCGTTCCTGTGGGAGGGCTTCAAGGTATACATCCGGGCAGTTTGCATAGTTAAACTTGCTGGAGTTTTTAAAGATCTTCGAAACACATTAGCGCGCATAGTGCGTTAACTTGCTGTCCTAGACACCATACCACCCCACTCCACAGAACCGGACAGGGAGGGTAGACACTTGGCTCTCCTCATTGAATTCCGGGAGGCAGCGGACTGCGAGATATTCTACTTGGGCAAATATCAGGCGGCTCGACATAATGGGAGAGAGAATGACCCAGTCGGGATTTGGTGCAGATGCTCCGACTCCTGTACAGCAGAGCTTACATTACCGAACTCCGCACCCCCACAAATCAAGCATTTACCTCCACCACTGAAATTTGTGATTCATTCTTAGATTGTCTCAAGACCTTATACGCTACCAAAGTCGGGCCGATCCATTGGCTCCGGAGGCTTACTTGTCCGAGATTGCACTGGTGTATCTAGAGAAAGGCATGCAGGAATTTTTAGCAGAACCCATATCAGAGGCGGATGTACTCAACGCCACTGATTCCCTATGCAGCTCCTCTGCACCCACCCTGGACGGGTTCACAGGGAATTTTTATGAGGCATACAAGGATGTACTGGCGCCACAGCTGATAGAAGTATATGCTGAGGCCCTTGAAAGGCAAATACTGCCCCCAACACTCCGTGAGGCGGTCATTATTCTTCTCCCCAAACCAGGTAAAGACCCGTCCCATTGCAGCTCATACAGACCCCTCTCACTTTTAAACCTAGATTATAAAATACTGGCTAAGGTTATCGCTAACCACCTCAGTTGATGGAGTTTATCATTTTCCCGGCCCAATCGAGTTTTGTCCCACACCGCTCCACCTCATTAAATCTAAGAACGCTTTTCTCGGTACTCCATAGAATTGATCTGAAAGTTCCCACCACCGCTATTCTTTTAGATGCGGAAAAGGCTTCGATTTTCTGGAATGGCCCTTTTTCATCTCGGTGATGCGCCGTATGGGCATGCCCATATGATTAATTGCCACCACCGTTTTATTAGATAGCAGACCAACGGTGAGACTCCGCCTGAATGGCACTCTGTTACAACCCTTCTCCCTCTCCCGTGGTACTCGATAGGGCTCCCCGCTATACCCCCTCCTATCTATCCTGGCCATGGGCACTTTAATTCGCCATTTTCAGGGGAGACATTTACATAGGGGCCTGCAGTTTAATACTGGTCCATTAATAGTCTCGCTATTTACGGATGACACAATTCTCTATGTTAGAGACCCTCAGGAAAATTTAGAACCACTCATTAGAGAAATACTTACGTTCGGACGCTTCCAGGGGCTGGGCATTAACTGGCACAAATCGGTGATCTTCCCATTAACCACCAGTACAGCTCCATGGGACTGCTGATTTCCCCTGGAGTGGTTCACAGACTTAGTTAAGTATTTAGGCGTACATATACACCTGGCCACTGCCCAGATCATCACCTTGAATTATGGTTGAGCGTTATGTGCCTTGGAGGCCCAAGTGGAACAGTGGTTGCGATTTCCACTATCTATGGCAGGCAGAGTTGCGATCCTCAAAATGGTGGTGCTACCTAAATGTTTATATCTATTTAACAATATTCCTATTCCCCTTACAAAAAATGTTTTTTTTTAATGTTGCGCACGCACCTCATCAAACTGGTATGGGAGGAAAATGGGCGCGGGTTCGCTAGCAAGTTCTTTACCATATGATAGAGGGGGGTTTGGAGTCCCAGACCTCCACTTGTACTATTTAGTGGCCCCATGTTGCTACGCATATGCCTGGTTCCATCCGAACGCACAAATTCCATTTCTGCTCCTGGAGGCAGACCTCGTATTACCAGAAAAGCTAGCCACTGTGCTGCTGAAGGGCTTCCCTAGAGACCCAAAAGACATACAGACAGTATCCACTCCTAGTTGGGGATGGGATAGGCTGCAACAGCTTTCCGGCATCTGCGCATTTTACTCATCTGCCCTGTCCCCCCCCCCCCCCCCCCTGGCTGCAGGGGGGGGGGCACCTTGGCGCACCTTGGCCAAATTCGACATCACCAAAGTCGGAGACTTATAGCCGGAGTGGCATGTCTTTTCAGTGGCAGAGAATGCCGTTTCCAAGACATAACATTCATGGATAATTTCATATCAGGGCGAATTTGTTCAGCCCTGCACGCCACGCTACCCACTTACCCTGTTGAACCCGACTCTTTTGCGCCACTAACATTGATCATTGAGGGAGAAACTGGTGCGCACCTCATTTCTAAACTATACAAAGCGTACTTAGGCATGCGTCCGGTAAACAATGACAAGGTCTGCAAGGAATGGGAAAACGACCTAGGTTGTGGCATTACAGATGAACAAAGTGCTACGTGGTAAAGGGGGAAGACTCCCTTAACAGCAGGCACAAGCTGCTCCATTTTAAGTTTTTACTCTGCATTTACGATACTCCTGCCAAAACACACAGGCTGGACACTTCCAGAAACCACAATGGCCAGAAATGCAACACTCCACACGCCGATTTGCACACCTCACATGGACTTGTCCAAGACTACAGGCTTACTGGGAGCAAATATACTGTGTCCTGGGAACTATGATTATTCTGTCTCTTGTTCCCATGCCTGAAGTGGCGTTGCTGGGTTACACTGTCAATTTTCCCAAGAAAGTCAGAAGGTTTGCGCCCTTTGGTCTATTACTAGCCAAAAGAGAATAGCGCTGATGTGGGTCCACAGGAAGGCTCCAACTCTGCAGGGTTGGCTACACAGCTTGGCATACTGCAATGTTCATAGAGAGGTTTATGCCAGCATCATGCCGAGTTCGTCCCGCCCCAATGACATATGGGGCCCATATCGGTCATATGTGGAATCCCTACGACAAGACAAAAACTCACAACTGGCAAGGGGCTTGGTGCCGTAGGGTGTGGGTTGATGGATCCTAGCCATTAAATCAGATGTTGTATGACTCCGGGCCGATCGCTATGACAGTACAATCTAGAAACTGCTTGAATTTCATATATTCGTTAGAACCGGGCCAGGGACGCCAGGAAACGACAACTGTGGGCTGAATAGTGGGACAGGGAAAGGCATTGGGACTATGAAATCACAAAGGCGCCGACTCAAATGTTTCACTATTGATAACGTGTTAATAGTACAATGCGATAATATGTGACTATGTTGAATATTACTATGTAACTTTATATAACAGTGATTCAAATTTTCTGTATCGTGGATTTATGAGGAAAAAGGGGAAAAATAAAGTTTAAGAAAAAGAGTTCCTCCAAGTCGGTCACATCAGGAATGAGTGTGTGTTAAAGCTGAAGGTAGCGAAAGAATTGACTTCAATGGAGGCCTTCTTCTTCTTGCAAGGCAACAAATGATTTCATCACGATGCTAGACTTCACGTTCCCCAACAGGAAGATTTGTGTAGCATGCCATTGCCTGAATTCCTGTAACTTAGCAACCTGGAAAATTCTTCTGACCCACAGTGGAATTTCTTTCATTCTTCTATTTTTCCATCCCAAAATCCTGATGTGTTCCACCATTGAGTAAGTGTGATCTTTGAACTCTCTTCATCGCCCACTTTTTTCGGATGCTCAAAGCCGGGCCACTCTGTGTGTCATACCGTTACTTGCTGAGAATCACTAAGGGCCAGATTCCAACTTCACAGCAGAGAGTTGGCGCAGCAGTACAAACCATCCCACCGATGGTCGCCACCACCCGCCTACCTGCCAGATTTCTACTTAACAGTGGTCTGAAGGGCGGCGGTGTGGTGGTTACTCCTGCGGTGCCCTTTAAATGGCGTCGGTGCCTTTTAAAAGGGCACCACAGTGGGAATGCCTTACAAGGTTCCTGCACGGCATGGACTCGAAAGTCCATGCCTTGCAGGAACCAATGTGCATGCACAGAGGGGGGCACATATGTTGCCCCCCCCAGTGTTCATCCATATATGTCTGAGGCACTTTATGGCCCTCTTTGTTTCCTCTCTACCGGGCTTTTCATGGCAGTGAAACCGCAAAGCCTGGTGGAGAGGTAACTCATAATATGCTTGGGACCGTAGCAGTCCTGCCAAGCATACTGTGGTCTCTGACCGCTGCTCCTACACCAGGGAACGGCAGTTCCCTGGTGGAGCCAGCGGTCCTATTGCGGTTCAACTGCCCGAGGTGTAATCGGGCGGTCAGACCGCCGGTGTGGCAGTGGCTAGATCCGTCACCATTGCCCCACCAAGAGTCTGGCAGTCCTTGGAACGCCACACTCGTAATCTGGCCCTAAGTAGGAAGATCTAAGATTAAAATGGTTCATCTTAAAGTGGTGGTCAGTTTTAAGGTGATTCCTAGCCTTGTCTGAGAATGCGATTTTCTTGGGATCAGTCCTCTTTTACTTCCATCGCGGTGATCTCTGATTGGACGACAGGGAAGGAAAGAAGAGATGAAAAGGCTGTGGAACATTCCGGTTCCAGATAATTGACACACGATATATGATATTTACTGATCAGAAACGGGGCTCTGTGTAAGAAGGAATATTTATGGACGAGATATTTAGTAGGAGAATTCTGCTAAGCGCCCTCACAAATTTCGTAGTGATATCCCTGATGTGATAATTAAATTACCTCGTTTGAGGGGGGGCGCTAGGTGGCGCATGACCAAGATGGCCGCACGCCTGTGAGGCTCCAGCCCCACCGAGCCCTTAAACATCCAACAAACCCATCCTGACTCGATCCTCTGATTTCCAGCTGGCACCACGAGTTCCCGGAAGCTGTGCGGCATCTAGCGGTGAAATTCTGGCCTGATTAACACAACGAGAAGCGTCGAAACACCCTGTGTGGCGACTGGCGGGACGCATGAATCCAAGAGCGGAGCTCTCCTGCGGCTGCCCAATGCCAGGAGACACGGCGGCTTTGCAGGCCCGAGCACTGGTGACGTCGGAGGACGGCGGCAACCCTGGGTTGCGACGGACCGGATTACGGACACCGGGCTGATTTCTCCCTGCTTGGCGCTTGCGGACAATTGGGAACGCTCGCGGATCTTGCCAATGTGATTCCCTTACCTGAAGGCACCACCTACGGTCCCTACGTAGGAACAGCGGAGTACCGTCTCATGAGGTGAGAGTTACCCGAGCGCGCTGATCTGAGACCTCTGTTGATTCTGCGCTACTTGCATGGCCACGCCACATCGACTATCGGGCGCCATGGGGCGCGCTGTCGCCAAACAGGCCAAACTCCCGTTTGAGGCACGCAAGTCGTCCAAGACACGAGCTGAAGACCAAGATGACCCGGACCGCACCGACACACCTGAGGACTGGAAAGCTATCCTACTGGGCATGCGACAAAGCCTCACTTCAATAGACGCCAAGATTGATTCTGTAAACGCACGAATAGACTCGGTAGTCTATAAGCTGGGCCAGCACGAGAATCGCCTGAAAGAAACGGAGACTAGAATTTCTGACTTGGAGGATGGGGCCATGACCAGCAAGACGCACACTTTGCAAATAGACAAGCTACTGAAAGTAATAGCCAAAAAAAGACGAAGACCTAGAAGCGCGTTCCCGGAGGAACAACGTCCGCATCCTGGGCCTTGCCGAGACCACAGAGACGGGACGTATGGAGGACTTTATAGAATGTTTGCTAATAGACCTCTTTGGCAGAGACTCCTTCTCGGCGCATCTCACGATAGAGAGGGCACACCGAACATTGATGGCCCGCCCGAAACCTGGTGCACCGCCGAGACCGGTGATAGCTCGCTTTTTTAACTATCGAGACAGGGACACTGACCTCCGCCTCGCCCGGGAGAAAGAACAGGTCAGGTATGAGAATACGACATTATCTTTTTTCCCTGACTTCACTCAGACCGTACAAGATGCTAGGAAGAAATTTGCAGCGGTCAAGAAGAAACTACAGGCCAAACACATCCCCTACGCAATGCTGTACCCGGTGAAGCTAAAAATCAATCATCTAGGCTCACAGCATTCCTTCCTGAACCCGCACCAAGCTGAAGACTACCTCCGGCGCCACCGCCGCTCAGCCACAACAGAATCAGTGGCTGGACGTCGGTCCAGATCCCCATCACCTATATCAGGACCAGCTTGAATGACATGCTGACCTTAGGATGCAACAGAACTTCCTGTTCATTGTCCTGCTTTGAGAACCAGGAACTACACTGGTGATGTATATGTTTTATTTCTGATAGCTATTGGGCCCGGACACTTCCCCCCGTCCCGCAGCTACTTACCGCTGCTCAAGCGGGAATGTGCGCAGGTGAGAGTATGGAGGGAAGAGGGCAAGTCATGCACCCCTAGTGTGACCCCGAGAGGGCATTCCCCCTGTAGCTATCTTCCCAGGACGAATGGTTATCGTCCCATGTTGGCCTTCCAGGGAGGGAGAGGGTTTGTTCCCGGCAAGTTTGGGGTGCCGGTGTGGGAGGGGGGGTGGGATGTTTTGGAAGTTTGTTTTTGTTTTGCAGCAAATTGTCCAGATCCATGCACATAGCACAGCACAGTGATATAGCATGTCTTCTATATGATTGAATGATGCCAGATATACAAAATGTTAACAATATTGTAGTAACCTCTTGGAATGTGCGTGGTCTTAATGACCCGAGGAAAAAATGACACATTTTAGGATATTTGGATAGGCATCACTTCACTATCTCCTATCTTAAGTGAACCAAAACACTGTCGCCATGCTGCAGAAAACACACTTGGGCCCAGCCTCGACCTATCCCTTTGCCTCGAAGTGGGCGTCGCATCGCTGCTTCGCATCCTACTCCACCTATTCCCGGGGGTGGCCATTTTAGTTAAAAAAGGCGTTGCCTTCCACCCAGGAGGAATGGAAAAGGATCCAGAGGGTGGACATTGTTTACTATGGGGCAGGCTACACTCTCACGACATCCTTTTAGCCAACTACTATGGTCCGAATGTGGATGACCCACGGTCCCTACTCCGCCTCTGGAATAAAATACAAGAGATAGGCATCGCATATACCATCTGGGGTGGGGACTTTAAAACAGTTATGTTTCCCCATATTGACAGGTCCCACAACTCCTCTGCACATCACACCGCCGCTCAATGAGCACTGCGAGACATTATAGAGGGACATTGTCTCCTGGACTCTTGGAGGCACCTACATCCCACGAAGAGGGAAGGCATGCACGTCTCTGCGTTTCATGCCTCTTGGTTCAGATTTGATTATATATTTATCTCCACCGGCATAGCTCACTGGTTGATGAGGGCATCTCACCTAGCTCGCACACACTCGGACCACTCCCCTGTCGTCGTCGACTTGACTATACCTGTGACACAACCCCCCTATAGTAACTGGCTCCTGAATCTGCCACATCTCAATGATACAGCTTTCTGAGCAGAGCTGGAAAAAGACATACGAGACTTCTTTGAGCGCAATCTCGAATCTGTCCCGAGCATCACCACAGTCTGGGAAGCGTTTGAGGTCACGGTGCGAGGCTGGTGCATTGCTAAAGGGGGAGGTATTCTTAACTCCTTACGCACCAGTTTGTCCGCGCTAGAAAAGGACCTTAAGCGCCAGGAGGATGAGGTATCCTCCTCTAATGATGACACTGATCTTAGAGCCACTATACGTAGCAAACTGACTGAATACGATGACCTTGCGGAAAGGGAATGTAACTTCCGGGGGAAGCATCATGTGGCCAGAGTTTATGGTGAGGGAGACCGCACAGGGAAAGCTTTAGCATCTGCGGTCAGATAGCCCCGGTTTTCCAACTACGTGACGGCAATTCAAGACGGCGACGGAAAATTACACAGAAACTTTCCCGACCAATTACGCACATCGAAAGCCTAATAAAGTAATTTATACTCCTCCCGCAGAGGTGCCCCGTTGGACTTACCATCCTAATTCGAAGATACAGATACAAGATAACTGATGTCATTATGCAAATGCACTCTGGTCGTGCCCCAGGATCAGACGGTTTACCCGTCGAATTCTACAAAGCATACGCTCACATTTTGGCCCTAATCCTGAAGGAAGTCTTTTATTCAGTGTTGGAGGAAGGCAGCTTGCCCCTAACAATGCGCGAAGTGGTCATCACTTCCCTACTTAAACCAGGGAAACCCCCCCATAGCTGCGATTTCTACCGACCCCTTTCCCTCATAAACTGTGACACGAAAATTTTGCCCAAGGTTCTAGCAACCCGCCTCAACCTTCTGATGCAACGCCTGGCGCTCCCAGACCAGGCGGGCTTCACCCCCAGCAGGGCCACGTCACATAACCTTCGAACTCTGGTTGCGTTCCTGCAGGACATCAACCCTAATAGCTCTGTAGTCGCTGTGTTCCTGGACTCTACCAAAGCCTGCTGTATACACACCCAGTTGCCTCTGTGCTCCTCAATGGTGCTAAGTCCGCCCCTTTTGCTGTCTCCAGGGGCATCCAACAGGGATGTCCCCTCTCCCCTATCCTTTTTGCCTTGGCCATGGAACCTCTCGCCGCCAAATTAAGGCAGCACCATAACCACAGGGCGCTAATATACCCGGCCAGGCAGCTACTTATCTCACTATATGCGGACGACATGACGCTGTATGTGCACAAGCCACATAATAATCACAACCCTATCCTCAGAGAGATAACCAAGTTTGGCGCCATTTTGGGGGTACAAATCAATTGGTCAAAATCAGCGGTCTTCCCGCTTACTGATAATACCCCTGAGCATCAACTAGACTATCCCTTGGTGTGGGAAAACAGTGAGGTGAAATACCTAGGCATATGCCTTACCAGGGACCAGGACACACTCATGCGACTTAACTACAGAACGGCAATAGACAAGATTACGGACTTAGTTGCCAAATGGCTCTGTCTTCCACTATCAATGGCTGGAAGGATATCCCTAATGAAAATGGTCATATTGCCCAAATTATTGTACCTTTTTATCAACATACCGTATCACCCGGGGGCCTTTTCCTTTAAGACACTTAATTCACTTTGTAAGCAACTCATCTGGGGTGGGAAACAGGTGAGACTTGCCCTATCGACCATGATGCTACTGTACTCCCAGGGAGGATATGACGTCCCCAATTTTGAGGTGTACTATTATTGCGCGCAGGCTCACCTTGCAGTATACTGGCTCCATCCGCCGCCTTTTATGCCTCATCTGGCTGTAGAGGATGGATACATGGCCCCAACACCGCCGGCGTGCTACCTCTTTACTGCAGTGAAGGAGCGGGACTGAGATCCAACCACAGTGGACTGCACGGGTCCGGGCCTGACAGTACATAGCCAAGCGACTGGGAGCACCCCTTCTGTATTCGCACAGGGTGCCATTATCGCGAAATCCACTTATGCAGGTTACCTCTGAAGGGATCTGCAGGAAAATGTTGGAATCACTGCGCTATAACACATGGGGAGATCTATATGTTGGTGGTCAGTTCAGATCCATGGAACAATTCTTCACTGCACGCGACCCGTCATTTATGAAAATATTCATGTACACCCGATTACGACAGAATGTTAAAGCACTGATCCCCGACTTTCCAGGAGAACCTGATACGCTCGCCCCATTACATGCACTGTTACAAACAGATAACCCTCAACATGTCATCTCCCTCCTCTATCGACACACGCGTAGCGTACCGTCCTCGGGACCGCTGCGCGCTACGCGGGAGTGGGACATAGACCTTCACACTACTCTCACTGATGACCAATGGGAAACCTGTTGCGGGCAGATAGAAGCGATCACTAGTAACAATAGGCTGCGCCTTATTCATTTTGTTTACATCCATCGCTTATATCACACCCCAGCTAAGCTTCACAAGATTCACCTTCGAGAATCTGCCACATGCGCACGTTGCAACAGGGAAGACCTGGGATTTCTCCATTTAGCGTGGGAATGCCCCCAGGTCCAGATATATTGGACGCAAGTATTTCAAGGGCTATCTGAAATGGTGGGTGCCGAGCTTTCCCCCTGTCCACTCATGGCCCTCTTGGGCATTATCCCTGGTCCAAGAATCGCACACCCCAAGTTTACAGCTATAGGATTATTACTGGCCAAACGACATGTAGCCTGTAGGTGGGGTAGAGGGCGTTCCTCTAAGTTCAAGGACTGGATCCACACCATGACCATAAGGCAGGATTACACACATTATTATGCGGACATGCTTCCTATTAACCCCTTGCATGCGGCCGCGATTCTGAGCCTGTGCGGCAAAATCGCATGTGGGTGGGTTCATGACGGCCCCTAGCCGTCATCAGCACACGAGCGCCGTAGTGCATGACGGCTGGGGGCCGTCATGAGCATGCAAGGGGTTAAGTCACATCCTAAAGATATCTGGGGGCCACAGACCTCATACCTTCTAGCACAGGAACCAATTCAGGAGCAGGGAGGTGAGGAACGGAACGCCGAACAATAGGCCTATGTGAAGGTCCGGGATGGCGTAACCTGGGGTCGCGATGCTATACTCTCATGTACTGCTAGTGGGGGGGGATGTGTGTCTCAGCGGGGTGGGACGTGACGGGCGGAAGGTATTGTTGACAAGAAAAATCAGACGTGATGTCCTGTTTATGAAGACTGCACCCATTGCAATTTTTCCACTCAGGTTACTCTGTATAACTGGACTATAAAGCTGCCCGACACAGACTATGCTATGTCCGATAACACTCCTACTGTGTTGCAACTCTGGACTGCAATCGCTGCACAGTTGCACTTTGTGCTGGTTAAGACTGCGCCTCTATTAGGAAAGATTCTGTATTAGTATTTTGGAAGAACCTTGATATTGCTTTGCTGCATATTTGGAACCGATTCTATTGTAACCTTCTGTGAATACTGACAATAAAGGTTTTTGAAACTTAAAAAAAAATAATAATAATTACCTCGTTTGAGAGTGTTTTAGCCATTTAGGGGTGAGCCGGGGTGATAATAAGGGCTTTTTGCTTGTGTTACTCCATGTTTTTTGAGTGCACAATTCAGAATCAGTACTGCAGGTATTTGCTGCAGCCAGTAAATGCAGCAGGGTGCTCCCCCACTCAGAGCCTGTCTCCAGGCGTGTGCTCTGACTGCCTGCATGGAGCCGGGTGCTCCCCCATTCAGAGCCTGTCTCCAGGCGTGTGCTCTGACTGCCTGCATGGAGCCGGGTGCTCCCCCACTCGGAGCCTGTCTCCAGGCGTGTGCTCTGACTGCCTGCATGGAGCCGGGTGCTCCCCTATTCAGAGCCTGTCTCCAGGCGTGTGCTCTGACTGCTGCATGGAGCCGGGTGCTCCCCCACTCAGAGCCTGTCTCCAGGCGTGTGCTCTGACTGCCTGCATGGAGCCGGGTGCTCCCCCATTCAGAGCCTGTCTCCAGGCGTGTGCTCTGACTGCTGCATGGAGCCGGGTGCTCCCCCATTCAGAGCCTGTCTCCAGGCGTGTGCTCTGACTGCTGCATGGAGCCGGGTGCTCCCCCATTCAGAGCCTGTCTCCAGGCGTGTGCTCTGACTGCTGCATGGAGCCGGGTGCTCCCCCACTCAGAGCCTGTCTCCAGGCGTGTGCTCTGACTGCCTGCATGGAGCCGGGTGCTCCCCCATTCAGAACCTGTCTCCAGGCGTGTGCTCTGACTGCTGCATGGAGCCGGGTGCTCCCCCACTCAGAGCCTGTCTCCAGGCGTGTGCTCTGACTGCCTGCATGGAGCCGGGTGCTCCCCCACTCAGAGCCTGTCTCCAGGCGTGTGCTCTTGAGGTAATATAGATTTTTATAGTCAATTGTGTCCCCTAACGTGAACCCCACCATCTCCATGTACGAGCTTAAAGTGCATGTAACTTCCCTCCTCGACCTGCTATAAAGACGCAAATACATTTGCGTCCAACGTTAACATGTCCTCTTTCAGATCCACCATGAATGGATCGATAATTCAGTTCCTAAGTATGCCTTGCCAACGTCTTTTCATGGTGCACTCTCACGTTTTTCCTAGCCCTGCAGAGCTAGGCCCTGATTTCTGCCATCGAGCCCTTTCTGTTCTCTGCCTCCTGAAAGCTGCAACGTGGGATGCCTCCCTGACCTCTGTCCTACTCCCTGCGCGGCGAGCGGTGCCCGGCTCGGCCTG
This sequence comes from Lissotriton vulgaris, assembly GCF_964263255.1. Taxonomy (NCBI): domain Eukaryota; kingdom Metazoa; phylum Chordata; class Amphibia; order Caudata; family Salamandridae; genus Lissotriton; species Lissotriton vulgaris. The sequence continues at coordinate 212,314,153 of NC_141690.1, read as the reverse complement.
CTTGCCTGCCAAAGACAGTATTTTGCCTTCAAGTTATCAGTATAGCCGAGTTCAGCTCCTCGAAAACACATTCCAGTCTAGCAGAATAGATAAACATTTCCCCGGCTGCAGAGCAAAGGGCCCGGCCTCTCTGTCTCCATGCAAGTAATTCATTGCTCCTGTTACCATGGTAGGCCCATGGCCCCTCGCATTTCACGCAGACACGTAGTCACATATGCACGCATTAATAGTCAGTATAGAGTAGCCTCTGCCCGAGAGACCTTTCCTTCTAGATAATATAGTTCCCCAAACACAAGATATCAGATATGATTTAGGAACGAGTTGATCTGACATGCCAGACTTCTGTCTCTTTCCTCTAGTGCTAAATGTCAAGTCCCCTGCACCCTCCAGCCTCACGTCAGTCACACGTCATGCTGCTGCGCGCGCATCCTTGCTACAGATTTCTGCTGACACTGCAAGATTCCACTATGTATCCACCCACTTGTGACACTTTCATGTGACGTTCCTAGCACACACCTCCGTGTACGCCCCAGTGCACGCCTTCTGATTACGTATTGCTACGCACATGTGTTCTTATCTCGTTTCTCTCAGCTGTTACGCCTTCTGTATTAATCACCATTATATGCATTAACTATAAAAGTTGTACTCTGTCAATAAAGTATGCTCTATCCCTTCCTGATCCTTTATGGTGAAAGGAACATGATACCCTGGTTCGAACCATTCCATTTTATGGAATAAAACCCCTTATAACTCAGCTGCCACGGACTTTGTCTCTTTTTTTCGATTGAGTTATTTTATTGAACTTTACTGCATAGAAAGTCAGACGGTAAATATTTATTTACCACATTAATTTGGCGCCCGAACAGGGACCCCTCCCCCACCCCACGCGCCGGTAGGTGCGTTGCAGGCTTTGCCCCCTGCCCCAGCCAAGACGGACAATCACGCGTACCCGCAGGATTTCCTGTATCTCCCTCAGGCCTACGGAGGTGACGGAGACTGCGATCAGCACCCAGACGAGGCGGTGAGGAGTGCGGAGGATCCCGACCAGAGCCCAGCCAAAGAGAACACGGTCCGAGGTATCTAGAGGCCCACCAGTTCCGAAGTATCTACGTCACGAGTCGAGTCGAGTCCAGTCCGGTCCAGTCCAGTCGAGTTGTCCAGTCGAGTTTCCGAGGCCTTCCGTTCCGTGCTTCCCGGTGAGTACCGTTGCTGGGGACGCATCTAGACGGGTGCATTACTATGTATCCGGTAAAGACGGGTTTGGGTACACAGACCCGGTCTGCACTGTTTTAGCGGTGTATCTGTACTGTTTAGCAGTATATCAAGTAATCAAGTAATTAGTGTTTGCAACAGTTCGATTTTTGTTTTCGTTATAGAATTCAAGGGTAGTCAATATGTGTTCAAAATGTTTCTATGTGATTAATGTCGTGGTATTAGTGACTGTTTGATATACATTACTGTGTTTCTGTGTCAAAAGTGTGTTCAGGTTCAAGTAAGTATCAAGTACCGAATATCAAGATGCCACTGTTCTCCAAATTAAAACAGATAGGAACTAGGAAAGGGATACTAGAGGAAGCAATTACTGTCCCACCCAGGGACACTCCCGGAAATTTTATGTACCATAAGCATGGCTTAGATGCCATCTTATATCTAGATTTATGGGCCGATTATACTAAGAACCTAGAAGAGAAATACAGATGGCCCGTTACAGGGACATGGGATGCAGATTGCATCATGAGAGTAGAAGAAGCGCTATGGAAAAAGAAAGCCAGACAATCTCAGAAAGACGCTATAGAATTGTGGCGTAAAGAATCGCATAAAAGAACAGAAAAAGAATTCAGAAAAGCAGAAAAACATAGGGAAGATTCAGAAAAAGTCCGAGAAAATGAATTAGTTGAGGAAGGTATACGAGTTAGAGCAGAACAAGTAGACCGACAGCGAAATACTCTTGCGAATGGTATGTATCCTCTTTTGGCCGAGGATTTACCTAAGGCCACCCCGGAAATACCGAAAGATCTGCCCCCTCCATTAGTTCCGACTAAATTACGCCACAAGACCGCAAAGGACATATTCCTTTCTTCCTATTTAGACGACGTAGCTCCCGCATATACAAATGCACGTGTCCATGCACCACCTGCTGACGGCAACCCACCCCAAGATAATCTACCACTTCCGCAACAACAAACTCCACCTCCTCCCGTTCCTGCGCCTGTTCCCCCAGCACTTCCCGCACCTATTATCACTTCCCCTCTCGTTATTCCTGGCATCCATCCACTAAATCCTTTTGGACCTGGCACCTCAGGAGGTGCGACAGGAGGTTTTCGAACACCGCCACCAACACATCGACTGACTTATAGGGATTTAGCAAAACAACGTACACCTCAAACAGCGAGTTACGACATACTTAAAGAGCCTCTCACAGACTGTAGATATGATCCAGTACCCGGTAAAGACGACAGAATGATGCTAGCATCAGTACGTCTACGACGAGTTGCAAACTATTTAATGTTACTACCAGGAATGATTGATCATCTAGACAGAATATATCATTTTGTCCAAACGGGGGAAGGTCCTGAAAGTATTGGCGAGGCCATGGCATACCAGAAAGTTGACACTCAAGGTATGATATTATGCTTCTTCATAAACTGCTTGATAAGAGATCAAGATAGGCCTAGTGTAGACAAGGAAGAAATGAATGCACTTAACAAATGGGGCCAGAATATAGCAGACGGAAAGCATGATAAACAGAGTTGTATAGACAACATGTACAGAAGGATCCGAAAAGCAGTAGTACAAATACATGAAAGAAGAAAGCCTGAAAGAGAAATAGATACAGACAAGAATGAATCCTCGGAGGAGGACGAACAACCAGAAACCACAGCAGAAACATTGCAATTACCAGCTAGAGAAATGATAGCATATGTAGGTAAGGGAAGACCCTTTAATAATACAATGCGTCCAATACGTCCAGAAAGTAAGAGACTTTTTCACGCTGCCATGTCAAATCCGAGGACTCCTGAACATTTCTTTCAGGCTACCGATAAAATACTTCAAGAACGAATGGGGTACCATGTACTCGATTCCATGGATGAACAAGAACTAGCCCGGTCCGCCGTACAATGGGCTGACAATTCTAGTACGTATAATGATGATGCAGTAGCTCAGACGTTTTTGAACCTTTCCCCTGATGAACAAAAATTAGCTAGTGTATACATGATTCAGCATCTCATTACGTTGTTTGAAAGCCAACATTCTGATCCAGGTCCCTTACCGGATATATTAATAGAACTGCTCTCTAATAGATGGAGAGGCCTAGGTACTGATTTAATTAAAGAAATTCTAGAACACAGACACAAGTATAGTACTTTTCTGAAACCACAGTTTATGTCAGCTCCACCACCCTGTTAGACGGACCGGGAGGGTCGGCCGAGATTACGGGGAGAGGTCTCCGGGGAGAGCCGTCTCCAACGACTGTACAGACAAGTAACTTCCCCCCCACAGACGGACACCACACAAGATTGACGTATAGCAAGACTTTATATGCAATTTTTAGGCTACGATGATATGATACAAGGAGGTCTGGACTCAGGGGTCCCCTCGGTTCTAGTCTCTGGTTTAGGAAAGGGGTAGCGGGACAGTCTTGTTACCAGAAGGTGGATATAGCTCTCAATCCTCGAGCTCGGCGTTCTAGATGATCGGGCCGCGGCGGAGCCAGCAGGTCCCGAGATGGACGAAGGAAAACGACGGTCCGCGGCGGAGCCTGCAGGTCCCGGTGAAGATGACGGTTACAACGGTCCGCGGCCACGCCAGCAGGTCCCGACGACGATGAAGGATGACGGTTACGAAGGCTGTGGCAGCGCCAACAGGCAGGACGATGGTGCACAAGACCGGGCTATGGCAGCGCCAGTAGTCCGTCAAGGATGAGTTCCTCTTTACGTCTCTCGACTCCAAGATACAACTGCCTTCCTGCTCTGGAGCTGCCCCAGTTATAGGGCTGGTGTGCTTTGATGTCCGGACCCTCGTACTTGGGGGTCGGGGGGTCCGGGATGAGGGCGTCCAGACACCCAGCAGGGGGGTGGAGCCAGCGCCCGGGGAGGCGATGGGCGAGCGGCCCTTGGCGGAGGAGAGCCATCGACACCTCTTTCTCCTATTGACTTGTCAAGTAGCCCGCTCACCTCCTGGGTGGATGGTGGTGCCGGGATGTCTGAGGCCTGGCCAGGCCCAGGGTCGAGGTCGATCGGGAACCGGGCGGCCTCGTGGCGGAGTGTCCAAGATGGCGCCCCAGGATGGGCGCGCGGGCCGGCAGTGGATCGGACCCACGAGGTTGACAGGCTCGAGGGCAGGGGTCCCTGAGGGGACGGAGGATGTGCAATGGTGGTGCGTGGTGCTTGTGTGACCGGGCTCGGGCCTGGTTGGACCGGGGGAGAGCGGCCCTTCAGGTGGCCTGTCCAACATGCGTCCCCCCCAGCTGAAGGCGGGGAGAGTTACCCATCCTCTTGGGGACTCTCCTCGTCGAGGCGGAAGAACCGGGACAGGCCATCCGCGTTGGCGTGATCTGGCCCAGGCCGGTGTTCAACTGTGAAGTCCATCCCTTGCAGCGAGATGGACCAGCGTAGTAACTTTGGGTTTTCCCCCCGCATCTGCATCAGCCACTGCAGGGGTCGGTGGTCGGTCTGCACCCGGAAGTGGGTGCCAAAGAGGTAGGGCCGGAGCTTCTTGAGGGCCCATACCACAGCGAAGGCCTCCCTCTCGATGGTGCTCCAGCGTTGTTCCCGTGGTAGGAGTCGCCGGCTGATAAAGGCCACCGGTTGATCAAGGCCCTCGGTGTTTATTTGGGACAGGACCGCCCCAATGCCATGGTCGGAGGCATCCGTCTGGACAATGAACTCTCGGCTGTAGTCGGGGGCCTGGAGCACAGGGGCAGAACACATGGCGGCTTTTAATTGTTCAAAGGCAGCTTGGCACTCTGGGGTCCAGTGGACGCTCTTGGGCTGGTTTTTTGACGTGAGTTCTGTGAGGGGCCCTACTATGGTACCGTAGTCCTTCACGAACCTTCGATAATATCCTGTGAGGCCCAGGAAGGCTCGTACCTCGGTCTGAGTGATGGGGGGCTGCCAAGACTGGATGGCGGCAATTTTCAGCTGCAGCGGGGCCACCAGGCCGCTTCCCACCTGGTGTCCGAGGTAGGTTACAGACCCTTGCCCAATTTGACACTTGCTGGCCTTGATCGTGAGGCCAGCTCGCTGGAGGGCTTGCAGCACGGCCCGGAGGTGGTGGAGGTGCTCAGGCCAATGGTGACTGTATACAGCGATGTCGTCTAGATAGGCGGCGCTGAATCCTTCTAGCCCCGCCAGAACCTGATTGACGAGCCGTTGGAATGTTGCCGGGGCATTTTTCATGCCGAAGGGCATGACGGTGAAATGGTAATGGCCATCGGGGGTGGAAAAGGCAGAACGTTCCTGTGCCCGGGGTGTGAGGCCGATTTGCCAGTAGCCCGCCGTCAGATCGAAGATACTGAGGTAGCGGGCGGCTCCCATGCGGTCTATTAGTTCATCTGCCCGTGGTATGGGATGCGCGTCTGTTCTGGTGACCGCATTCAAGCCCCGGTAGTCGACGCAGAACCGGAGTTCTGGTGTGGTGCCGGGTGCAGCTGCTTTGGGGACCAGTACTACCGGGCTGGCCCAGGAACTACCCGAGGGCTCGATGACCCCGAGTGTGAGCATCTTGGCCACCTCTTCCTGGATGCAGGCCCGTACCCGATCTGGCACGCGGTAGGCCCGGTGGCGGATAGGGGGGCTGTCCCCCGTGTCCACATCGTGCACACACCAGGGAGTGACACCGGGGGTGAGGGAGAACAGGTCGGCGAACTGTGATAGGAGGGCTTGGCACTCTTGGCGTTGTTCTCCGGTGAGGGTCTCCGATAGTCGGACCCCATCCACGGAGCCGTCTTGCTCCTGAGTCCGTAGGAGGTCAGGGAGAGGCTCGGAGTCTTCTTCAACCCCATTGTCTGTGGCCATCAGGAGGCTGAGCTCTGTTCGTGCAAAGTGGGGCTTCAGTCTGTTAGCGTGGAGGACCCGGAGAGGGTTCCGGGAGGATTCCATATCGATGAGATAAGTGGCAGGACCCTTGCGCTCGACTACTTTGAAGGGTCCCGTCCATTTGTCTTGCAGGGCGCAGGGCTCAGTGGGGGACATCACCCATACCTGTTGACCAGGTTCGAATTCAATGGAGGAGGCATTCTGGTCATACCATTTTTTCATGTCCTCTTGACTGGCCTCTAGGTTGGCTTTTGCCAGTTCCCTGAACCGCCGGCTCTGGTTGCGGAGGGTTAGGAGGTACCGGAAGACATCTGGGGGGTTCTTTAACGGAGGCATCTCCCAGCCTTCTTTGACTAGGCTGAGCGGCCCCCGCACTGGGTGTCCATATAGTAGTTCAAATGGGCTGAAGCCCAGGGATTTCTGAGGGACCTCTCGGTAGGCGAAGAGGAGGCACGGCAGCAGCACATCCCACTGGCGACGGAGGGGCTCTTCCAACCCCCCGATCATTCCCTTTAGCGTGCGGTTGAACCGCTCAACCAGTCCGTTCCCTTGAGGGTGATAGGGGGTCGTGAATCGGTAGGTGACCCCGCACTGTTGCCAGAGGGATTTCATGTATTTAGAAATAAAGTTCGTGCCTCTGTCGCTGACGACTTCTCGGGGGAAGCCCACACGGGAGAAGATCCCCATCAGCGCCCGGCCGACTACCGGGGCGGTCACAGTCCGCAGAGGAACAGCCTCAGGGTAGCGGGTGGCGTGGTCCACCAGCACCAAGATGAATCGATGGCCTTGTTTTGTGCGCGGGTCCAGGGGCCCCACAATGTCTATTCCGACCCTCTCAAATGGGGTAGTGACTACAGGGAAGGGTTGCAGGGGGGCCTTTAGTTTGCGGCCGCTCTTTCCACTGGCTTGGCACGTGGGGCAAGATCGGCAATGCTGGTGCACATCGTTCCTCATTTTGGGCCAGAAGAAGTGGGTCACTAGGCGACTGTAGGTTTTGTCTTGTCCCAGGTGTCCTGCCAGGGGGACATCGTGGGCCAGGTTTAGCAGAAAGTCTCTAAAGCGGAGGGGTACTACTAGTACTCGGTTGGCCCCCAGCTCGGCGATTCTTTGCTCGCTGTACAGCAGATCATTGTCCCAGTAGACCCAATGAGTTCCGGAGGTATCTCCTGCGCTTTGGGCGAGCGCTTGCTGGCGGAGTCCCTCGAGGGAGGGACAGGTCTTTTGTTCTTGGCGAAATTGTTCTTGCGTGGGCCCCCCCCCTTGGGCCCACTGGTCGAGATTAGCGAGGTCGGAGGGTTGAGCTGGTTCGAGGGGGATGTCCTGGTCGGTGGTTTCGGCGGGGGCGACCGGAGGCGGTGGCGCCGGCCATTCTGGTTCTTCTGGGCGATGGTTGGCACGGGCGGCCATGGACCGGGTGGTGACGCACGCCCAGTCCGGGACGCCTAACATCCCCAGGTGTTCTCTTCGCTCCACGGCTGTCCACGGGGAGCTCTCAAGGTCATTTCCGAGGAGGCAGTCTACGGGGGCATCGTCTCGGACCGTTACCTTCAACATGCCGGCGACCCCTCCCCATTCGAAGGGGACGCAGGCCATCCGACACAGACTTTCCGAGTTATCGGCTGATCGTACAGGGCAGAGAATGTTCGGTAGATACTGTTCTGGGGTCACCAGGTGACAGCGGACGGCTGTTACACTGGCCCCGGTGTCACGAAGGGCTTCGGCCCGGCGTCCATTGATGCTTACCCATTGGCTGTACTTCTGGGTGTTAGCGGGTAGGGGGACCCGCGGGACCATGTCTCTTCCCCCTAAACATGCGAGAGTCATGGCGGCTGGTTCCCATTCTTGGTGCTCTTGTTCGTATGTCTCCTGCTCCTCGGAAATCTGTTCTTCCCCTAGGGCCGCAGCGGCCACTTGGCGGGGTCTTGGACTCTGGTACTGCGGGCAGCTTGGGTCGTTTGCATAGTGGCCGACTCGTTGGCATCGGTGACACGTGACATTGGCTCTGTGCCCCGGTCGCGCCGGGGTGCTGCCCCGGTTGGCCGGGGGGTTGGTGCTGGTAGTGGGGGCGACCGGAGCGTTGTCTCTTCCTCGTCCTTGGCCCCCTCCTCCTCCTCTTGGTCGGTGCTGACCATTGTTGTTCCGGTTCTGCTCGTAGGACCCATTCCGGCCCACTCTGGTGATCTCCCACCGGTCAGCTTCGGCTGCGAGCTGCCGGGGATCCGTTAACTTACTGTCGAGGAGGTGCTGGCGGAGTTCGATGAAGCAATTGTTCGACAGATGCTCCCATACCATCAGATTGAACAGTTGTTCGTAGGTCGTGACGTTGCTTCCTCTGATCCAGCCCTCGAAAGCTCGGCTAAAGTACGTTACATAGTCCACCCAGGTTGTACCCGGGATGCGGGTGCAGTCTCGGAACCTCTGACGGTACATCTCGGGTGTGAGGCCATAGCGGGTGAGCAGGGCCGCTTTCATATGGTCATAGGAGGTCATCTGGTGGTCCGGGAGCTGTAGCAGGGTATCGCGGCCCTCATTGAGGAATCTCCCCCATAGACCGGCTCCCCAATCGTTTCTATCGATCCGGTGTGCAGTCATAGCAATTTCATAGGCCTTAAACCATTGCTGGATGTCGTCCTCTCGGAAATATTCTCGGACAACATCCTTGGGGATGTGTACCTTTTTCTCTGTGGTCCCTGGGGTGTGGGGTTGCCCGGACATTCCTAACTCTTTATTCTGCTTGCGCAGGTTGATTTCGGCGAGGTTCCGTTCGTGTTCGTACGCCAGTTTCTTTTCCTCGAGCTCCCTTTGTCTCTGTTTCTCCTCTCTTTCTTCTCGGAGACGCAGGTGCTCTAAGTTGATTTTTTGTTCGGCCAACTTGAGTTCAATGTCCATCTTGAGTCGGGCCATTTCTAGCTCGTGTAGTCGGGTTCTTTCTCTTTCCTGGATCTCGTCTTGCGAGAGACCCGTTCTTTGCCCTTCAGGGGCCGTGGTGGTTTTTTTCGCGGTGCTTTGATCGGGGGTTCCGGCAGCCCCGGTCTCTGCCCAAGATTCTAGGGCCTGCTTAAAATCGTCTTTGGTGCTTAGTCCGGTGGTAGCGATACCCAGTTCGATGCAGAATTGTTTTAGTTCACGATGGCTGTACTCTTCCAGTTTCTCCATTTGGAACTTCTCGGTTGATCCGCTTTCTTTAGTTGTCATTGTGATTTCGTTGTGGGGTGAGCTACTCTCTGTACGTTATGCGGTGATTCGGATCGCGCCGCTGGCCACCAATGTTAGACGGACCGGGAGGGTCGGCCGAGATTACGGGGAGAGGTCTCCGGGGAGAGCCGTCTCCAACGACTGTACAGACAAGTAACTTCCCCCCCACAGACGGACACCACACAAGATTGACGTATAGCAAGACTTTATATGCAATTTTTAGGCTACGATGATATGATACAAGGAGGTCTGGACTCAGGGGTCCCCTCGGTTCTAGTCTCTGGTTTAGGAAAGGGGTAGCGGGACAGTCTTGTTACCAGAAGGTGGATATAGCTCTCAATCCTCGAGCTCGGCGTTCTAGATGATCGGGCCGCGGCGGAGCCAGCAGGTCCCGAGATGGACGAAGGAAAACGACGGTCCGCGGCGGAGCCTGCAGGTCCCGGTGAAGATGACGGTTACAACGGTCCGCGGCCACGCCAGCAGGTCCCGACGACGATGAAGGATGACGGTTACGAAGGCTGTGGCAGCGCCAACAGGCAGGACGATGGTGCACAAGACCGGGCTATGGCAGCGCCAGTAGTCCGTCAAGGATGAGTTCCTCTTTACGTCTCTCGACTCCAAGATACAACTGCCTTCCTGCTCTGGAGCTGCCCCAGTTATAGGGCTGGTGTGCTTTGATGTCCGGACCCTCGTACTTGGGGGTCGGGGGGTCCGGGATGAGGGCGTCCAGACACCCAGCAGGGGGGTGGAGCCAGCGCCCGGGGAGGCGATGGGCGAGCGGCCCTTGGCGGAGGAGAGCCATCGACACCTCTTTCTCCTATTGACTTGTCAAGTAGCCCGCTCACCTCCTGGGTGGATGGTGGTGCCGGGATGTCTGAGGCCTGGCCAGGCCCAGGGTCGAGGTCGATCGGGAACCGGGCGGCCTCGTGGCGGAGTGTCCAAGATGGCGCCCCAGGATGGGCGCGCGGGCCGGCAGTGGATCGGACCCACGAGGTTGACAGGCTCGAGGGCAGGGGTCCCTGAGGGGACGGAGGATGTGCAATGGTGGTGCGTGGTGCTTGTGTGACCGGGCTCGGGCCTGGTTGGACCGGGGGAGAGCGGCCCTTCAGGTGGCCTGTCCAACACACCCCCAGAAAGAAAAATGTTTTACTTTGACAGACAGAATCCCTTACGAGAAGTACATCCAGTAAGAAAAGATGATGACACACTAGAACGTGTATTTGTATATACACCCCTCACTAAAATAGAATTGCTAGAAATGAAGAAACTAGTACCCTGTCACGATAAAGACCCTGCAGGTTTTCACCGAGAAATTAAAGATATGCTACTTGTAGGAGAGTAGGGTCTGCTATCCTATGGTCACCCCAAATTTTTGCTTTTTGCTTCACTGGTTTCTGACTTAATGTGGCTGTGGGCCTGCTAATCAGACCCACAGCCTGCTGTTCTCTCTCTAAATTACTGCCAATGCACTCTAGGTGCATTACGAATTGGAACTGGTTCACCTTATGAGCCCCTGTATAAGTGCACCCTAGGTGCCCAGGGCATAGGTGTATCCAAGGCCTACCAGGGGCTGCAGCATATATTATGCCACCCCTGGCCTGGCCTCCATATTTGACACAACTGGCTGATCACTCAGCTGGGGTAAGTCGGTGTAACCACCTCTTACTTAGGTACAGTATGTCTGTGCCTAACCCTAAACTGGACACATATGTTCCTATCAGCCACTCCTATGGAAGGCCTCATCAATCCTGGAGGCAGAGTGCTTGGAAATATGTGAGATGGTGCTCTAGCCTGAGCTGAGCCTGTCTGCAGCTGTCGGGAACAACTCCCTAAGCTGTTCCGGGATATTGCCATACCATATACTCTTAAGTGCATTATAATCCTCGCGGTTAAATGCTATCTTTGGTTTGGCTTTATCAAAACATGTCGAGTAAGGTGTCATACGAATTGGAATACTATCCCCTCGCCAATTCTGGCGACGGGGATAGCATTCCACCCTTCTAGAGGGACACGACATGTGTGTAGCCTTAACCCCGGTTAAAGTTAAACAGAGCCTCAGCTTCACGAAATGGACGCTGCCACCACAGACACAAGTCTGGCCTCCTGCTGCTGACCGAAACTCGGCAGATGGTGGCCTGGACAAAGGGTTTCCTGCCTTGGGAGGTGCGAGCACCACCCCAGACAGGATTTTGTGTATTGGGTAGGACAGGGCTGAATAGAATCAGACATGCCCGGGGCACACAAGGTGTCCCCGTGCATAGGCCAGCCCAAACCGGTTCTGGGGCCTTCCAGCCCCAGTCCTGGCGCGGAGCTGGACAAAGGAAAGGGGGTGTAACCGCCCCCCTTCCTGGTTCCTCCCAGAGGAGGGACCTAGTAGGTGATCCACCCCCTAGATTGGAATAAGAGGGGGAGCAGTGCCATTGCACAGCAGATCATCCCGAAATCAACTTAAAACTAAGAAGAAGACTGGACTTCGACATTCTGCTGCACAGAAGACTGAAGAAGAATCTCCCTTGTGGCCAAGGAGTGACCACCCTGTGAGCACAGGTACCAACCAGCGACTCGACGTCTGCTTTGCCGCCGCCTCCCGCCGGAGCCCGAGCCCAGAGCCCGACAAGAACCAGATTCCCAGACCTCTCAGAGCCCGATCCACAGTCCCTGCGAAGAAGGGACCCGTGGAGGCACCGAGCGACGTGGGACCGGACCTCTTGAAAGACACCCGACAAGCTGACTGCGCAGCTTCTGAGGCATCCTCGACGTTGTGCTTTGGGGATTGAGAACCCCCACCACCGAGCAGCCCTTGCACCGAAGATCAGCCCTCCAGCATCTCCACGATCTGCGTGGGGCCCTTTTGCATTGTGCCACTCGACGCGCCATCCCGGCCACTAGCCACGCGGCCAGCGGCCATCTTGGCGACGAACCCGAAGATTTAAACAGCAGGTCTGGTTGCTCCAGACCTACCCAAGCTCCTGTGAAAAGGAGCACTCGCTCTGACCTTGCTGGTCCGAGTGAACAGCATCTTTCAACTCCTGCGTGGCTTGCATTTGCCAAGGCCTGTTTGCTCCGATCAGGTCGCCGACACCGCCAACAGCGAGAAGCCTACGTGGGACAGCTCGTGACCGACTCCTGGACGTCCTCGACCCCGGGTATCCACGTGGCTGCAGAAAGAAGCTACCCGACAACGCCTGTTTGCACCCGACATCGCCTGGTTCCACTCTGGTTCCACGGTAGTCACTGGCTAGTGACTTTGAACACTGTCCCCTCTGCTTTCAGGTCTTCAACTCTTCAGATCCACCCTTGGATCCACCGGAACTCTTCTCATCGAGCCGCCTGCAGCATCTTTAGCTCCAAGCACCATCGACCAGCGTGACGAAACCCGACACATCTTCGACCCTGTGCACCCGCTTCCTGTGGGTGAGGTAACTCAGCTCCGCCGGTGCTCCTGCACTGGTACACATCCCAAGGGCCTGTGTTTTAAGTTTCAGCTCCGTAGGTCACTCGGAAGGTTCCTAACTTTCTAACTTTGTGCTTTTTACGCACCATAGACTTTGTATTGAGAAGTGCGTGCACTTTGAACACTGCACCCGAGTCCCGTGGGCCTTTCCCGACTTAGTTAACTCCAGTCTCGAATAGCTCCAGCGATTCCCAAGGCCCTAGGCCTCTTCACTTTCCTTTAGGTATCTCTTATACCACTTATTTAGTATATGGTTTAGGTGGCCCCTAGGGCTCATCCATATTGTGCAACTTTTGTGTATTTTAAACTGTCTTGTGATTTTACGCTTGTGCTTCTGTGCTCATAAAGAGTCCAGGGGATTTTAAGAGTTAATAAATCAATATATATTTTCAATATATATCTGTGTGGTGTCCCTTTCATTTGGTACTCAAGGGGGTTGTGTATGGTATAACAGCTGGCTTCACATGCCTTTCAGAGTTTAGCCTAAGACTGCTTTGTCCACGTTACCACTAGGATAACTGGTCTACAAGGTTGAATTACAACCATCATCATAAGGGTTGCTTGGCATGGTACAAAGTGATCACTAGAATTAGTGAGCATTATATACCAGGCCAACTTCTCACATTGGTGGCAGCGGTGGGATCTGAGCTTGCTGTTGTTTTACCATTACAATCTTTGAGATTATCATTTGAAAGATCATACAGGTACCTGCTAGGTACATATAAAACAAGACTAGTATACTTAAGTTCTACTGAACTTAGTTGTTGTAGAGCAAAGGGAGTAGCACACCCTAGCTACAACTACTAGATAGGTTTAGTAGGTAAACACCAGTGTAGGTAGATTGCAACACATCCACCCACACTAGAGCAATGTCTGGAACAGAGGGGTCCAGTGGACTTACTCCTGTTGAGAGTGACCCTCCAAGGGCACCATCCCAGTTTGCTATTTTTCCTTTTAAGGAACTAAGACAGCTTTGTGTCTTAAGGGGTCTGAAGACAGGGCCTTCCCCTACTGCAGACCACCTAAGAGAGCTTTTGGATCAGTCTGAAGCTCTAAAGACCTCTAAAGCAAACCCCACAGGGAATGCTGAAGGAGGCCATCCTTCAGAGGATGACACTGTAGACACCCCTACCCCTATCATCCTAGTAGATGAGGAAGCCTCCACCACTGGAGCTCCTCAGGTAGATGAAGAGGAAGAAGAAGAAGAGGAGGAGGAGGTGGAAAGCAGTGAGTCAGATGATGACAGAGATAGTCAGGTGCTGGTCAGTAGACTGAACCAGGCTAACTTAAGTCAACTTGGGAATGAATCAGGTAACAACCCATTCAGACCCCCCGGTGGACTTAACCAGGGCCATAGGAGGAGAAGGCATCACTCAGGTGAATCCAATACCTCCCATGTCTCTAGAGGCTCTCATGGTCACTCCAGAAAGGAGATGACTAGCCCTCAGAGAAGGGAACATGAGGCCAAGATGAGAGAGGCTGAGCTTAGGATCCAGAGGCAAGAGTTAGAGGTTGCCCTGGCTAAGGAGAAACTTGCTAGAGCAAGACAGCCTAGAGAGAGTGGGGTAATAGAACCCACTGGTGGCAGCAATATCCACAAGGATAAAGACAGGTCTTTTGATAATAGAAACCTGAGTAAGATTGTGCCCCCCTACAAAGCTGGGGATGACATCCATAAATGGATTACTGCAATGGAGAGAGCCTGCAGAGTACAGCAGATCCCTCAGGAGCAGTGGGCAGCAATCTTGTGGCTCTCCTTTGAAGGTAGAGGCCGAGACAGACTCCTCACAGTTAGTGATGGGGATTCTAGAAACTACCTGGTCCTGAAGAGTGCTCTGATTGATGGGTTAGGCTTAACCACTGAACAGTACAGGTTAATGTTCAGAGATACCCAGAAGACACAGACTCAGGACTGGTCTGAATTTGTTGAGTGTGCCACTAAGGCTCTGGAGGGATGGTTGCTGGGAAGTAAGGTTACAGACTATGAAGGATTGTACAATTTGCTGATGAGAGAACAAATTTTAAATAATTGTCAGAACCAGCAGTTGCATCAACATTTGGTTGACTCAGATTTGACCTCTCCCCAAGAATTGGGAAAGAGGGCAGATAAATGGGTAAGAACCAGAGTTAAGCAAAAGAACCAGAACCAGAACCAGGGTGGTGACCAGAAGAAAACAGACCAGAAGGGTGGGGAGCAGAAAGCTAAAGACCAGAAGTCTTCAACAGGGCCCCAAACTGAGACAGAGGGTGGGTCCCAAACTTCCAAGAAGAAGAAGAAAGAAGGTCAGAAGAAACCCTGGTGTAAAACTTGTAAGAACACCTCTCACTGGACAAGTGAGTGTAAAAAGGGTGGAGCCCCCAGCACTGCAGCCCCTAAGGCACCTGCACCCACTAGTACAGTTAGCAGTGTTGGTCCTCAAGCCAAGGGTTTAGTAGGAATCACTTTGGGAACTGAAGGAGATTCTGACCTAGTCAGAACCCTTACACAGGCTGTTCTGGTTTGTGAAGGGGACATAGATTTGACCCCTGACATAAGTCCCAGTAACCTGGGCAAATACAGACAGACACCTTTGATTAACAACAAAGTGGCTCAAGCTTACAGGGACACATGTGCCAGTGTCACTATGGTGACACCTAACTTTGTGGACCCTGGACAATACATGCCAGGCGATGATTACCTGGTGACCAATGCCAGCAATGTCACTACTACACATAGTGTGGCACTTGTTAACTTTTCCTGGGGAGGGGTAACTGGCCTAAAGAAAGTTGTGGTTAGTGCTGATCTCCCAGTAGAATGTTTGTTGGGCAATGACCTGGAGAACTCTCTATGGTCAGAAGTTGAGTACAGGACTCATGCAGAGATGTTAGGGATATCATCACATGTCCTTGCTGTGACCAGGTCACAGGCCAAAAAGTGCCTCTCTGAACCTCAGGTCTTGGATCCTGGAACAATGGACCAAGTACCTCCCAAGAAGAAGAACAGGAGGGTTAAGGCTGCGCCTTCCCAACTGCCTACAAGTGAGGATCAGGCTTCACAGGAAACTGATCTTGAGACCTCTGAAGGAACTGTCCCTGAAGAACTTGAACCTGATCAGGTTGAGTTTCTGGGGACAGGGGGACCTTCTAGGGCAGACTTGGGGCAGGCTCAGTTAACCTGTCCTTCTCTTGAACCCCTCAGACAGCAGGCTGCTGCTGAGGCTGCTGGGAATGCTCAAGGTGCCCATAAAGTATATTGGGACGATGGACTCCTTTATTCAGAGGCTAGAGACCCCAAGCCTGGTGCTACCAGGAGGTTGGTTATACCTCTGCAATTTAGGGGCTTCCTACTCACCTTGGCCCATGATATTCCTTTAGCAGGACACCTAGGCCAGAACAAGACTTGGGACAGGCTTGTCCCTCACTTTCACTGGCCTCACATGTCTGAAGACACCAAGGAGTTTTGTCGCTCCTGTGAAACCTGCCAAGCCAGTGGTAAAGCAGGTGGAACAACCAAGGCCCCCCTGATCCCACTACCTGTGGTGGGGGTTCCCTTTGAGAGAGTGGGGATTGATATTGTTGGTCCAATGGATCCCCCTACAGCATCTGGGCACAGATTCATACTGGTGGTAGTGGATCATGCCACCAGGTACCCAGAGGCAATTCCCCTTAGGACCACAACAGCTCCTGTTGTGGCCAGGGCCTTACTTGGAGTTTTCTCCAGAGTGGGGTTTCCTAAGGAGGTAATATCCGATAGAGGTACTAACTTCATGTCTGGATATTTGACAGCTATGTGGAAGGAATGTGGTGTAAACTACAAGTTCACCACTCCTTATCACCCACAATGCAATGGGCTTGTTGAGAGATTTAACAAGACCCTAAAGGGCATGATTAAAGGATTACCTGAAAAGCTCAGGCGAAGATGGGACATCCTTCTGCCCTGCCTTTTGTTCGCTTACAGAGAGGTCCCTCAAAAGGGGGTTGGCTTCAGCCCCTTTGAACTGTTGTTTGGGCACCCTGTAAGAGGACCCCTGTGTCTTGTGAAGGAAGGATGGGAGTTACCTCTCAAAAAGCCTAAACAGGACATAGTGGACTATGTACTTGGTCTCCGCTCCAGGATGGCAGAGTACATGGAAAAGGCATCCAAAAACCTTGAGGCTAGCCAAGAATTACAAAAAGCTTGGCATGACCAAAAGGCTGTCCTTGTTGAGTTTCAGCCTGGACAGAAGGTATGGGTGTTGGAGCCAGTGGCCCCAGCAGCACTCCAAGACAAATGGTCTGGACCCCATACAATTCTGGAAAAGAAGGGAGAGGTTACCTACTTGGTGGACCTAGGAACTCCCAGGAGCCCCCACAGGGTGCTCCATGTGAACAGATTGAAGGCATATGTCAGCAGGGCAGACATGGGCTTGCTCATGGCTACAGACGAGGGACAGGAGGAAGAGAGTGACCCTCTCCCAGACCTGCTCACTCAGAACCCTGAGGATGGCTCAGTTGATGGTGTGGCCTTAGGTGGCAGCCTCACTGAACATCAGCAACATGACTGCAGACAAGTTCTACAGGCATACAGGCATATGTTCTCCTTGACACCCAGTCAGACTAACTGGTGTACCCATGTGGTGGACACTGGTGACAGTCTTCCTGTAAAGAGCAAGATTTACAGGCAACCTGACCACGTCAGGGACTGTATAAAGACTGAGGTGCAAAAGATGCTGGAATTAGGTGTCATTGAGCCTTCAGAGAGCCCCTGGGCTAGCCCAGTGGTTCTGGTCCCCAAACCTCACACCAAAGATGGCAAGAGAGAGATGAGGTTCTGTGTGGATTACAGAGGACTCAATGCTGTCACCAGGACAGATGCACACCCTATTCCAAGGGCAGATGAGCTCATTGACAAGTTGGCTTCTGCCAAATACTTGAGCACATTTGACTTAACAGCTGGCTACTGGCAAATCAGGTTAGCTGAGGAGTCTAAAGCCAAGACAGCATTTTCTACCCCTAGTGGGCATTATCAGTTTGTGGTGATGCCCTTTGGTTTGAAAAATGCACCTGCCACCTTCCAAAGGTTGGTGAACCAAGTCCTCACTGGGTTGGATGACTTTTGTGCAGCTTATCTGGACGATATTGCTGTCTTTAGCTCCACCTGGGAGGATCACCTGATCCACCTGAAGGAAGTGCTTGAGGCTCTGCAGAAGGCAGGCCTCACTATCAAGGCAACAAAGTGCCAGATAGGGCAGAGCAAGGTTGTATACCTGGGCCACCTTGTAGGTGGAGGCCAAGTTCAACCACTGGAGAGTAAGATCCAGACCATCAAGGACTGGTCCCCTCCAACTACCCAGACTCAGGTCAGAGCTTTCTTGGGCCTGACTGGGTACTACAGGAAGTTTGTTAAGAACTATGGGTCCATTGTGACTCCTCTTAATGATCTGACATCCAAGAAGATGCCCAAAAAGGTTCAGTGGACAGAAATCTGTCAAAAGGCATTTGATGACCTGAAGAAGGCCATGTGCTCTGCACCTATCCTGAAGAGTCCTGACTACTCAAGAGAGTTCATTGTCCAAACAGATGCTTCTGAGTTGGGAGTGGGAGCAGTGCTTTCACAGCTTAATGTAGATGGCCAGGACCAGCCCATTGCTTTCATTAGCAGAAGGCTGACCCCCAGAGAGAAACGTTGGTCAGCTATAGAGAGGGAGGCCTTTGCTGTGGTGTGGGCCCTGAAGAAGTTAAGGCCATACTTATTTGGTACTCACTTCAAGATTCAGACCGACCATAAGCCCCTCCTATGGCTTAATCAGATGAAGGGTGAAAACCCCAAACTACTCAGGTGGTCCATTTCCCTACAGGGGATGGACTTTACAGTGGAGCACCGCCCAGGGACTGACCATGGCAACGCAGATGGTCTCTCCAGGTACTTCCACTTAGAACATGAAGACACAACTGGTCAAGGTTAGTCTAATGTCCCTGCGTTTGGGGGGGGGTTATGTAGGAGAGTAGGGTCTGCTATCCTATGGTCACCCCAAATTTTTGCTTTTTGCTTCACTGGTTTCTGACTTAATGTGGCTGTGGGCCTGCTAATCAGACCCACAGCCTGCTGTTCTCTCTCTAAATTACTGCCAATGCACTCTAGGTGCATTACGAATTGGAACTGGTTCACCTTATGAGCCCCTGTATAAGTGCACCCTAGGTGCCCAGGGCATAGGTGTATCCAAGGCCTACCAGGGGCTGCAGCATATATTATGCCACCCCTGGCCTGGCCTCCATATTTGACACAACTGGCTGATCACTCAGCTGGGGTAAGTCGGTGTAACCACCTCTTACTTAGGTACAGTATGTCTGTGCCTAACCCTAAACTGGACACATATGTTCCTATCAGCCACTCCTATGGAAGGCCTCATCAATCCTGGAGGCAGAGTGCTTGGAAATATGTGAGATGGTGCTCTAGCCTGAGCTGAGCCTGTCTGCAGCTGTCGGGAACAACTCCCTAAGCTGTTCCGGGATATTGCCATACCATATACTCTTAAGTGCATTATAATCCTCGCGGTTAAATGCTATCTTTGGTTTGGCTTTATCAAAACATGTCGAGTAAGGTGTCATACGAATTGGAATACTATCCCCTCGCCAATTCTGGCGACGGGGATAGCATTCCACCCTTCTAGAGGGACACGACATGTGTGTAGCCTTAACCCCGGTTAAAGTTAAACAGAGCCTCAGCTTCACGAAATGGACGCTGCCACCACAGACACAAGTCTGGCCTCCTGCTGCTGACCGAAACTCGGCAGATGGTGGCCTGGACAAAGGGTTTCCTGCCTTGGGAGGTGCGAGCACCACCCCAGACAGGATTTTGTGTATTGGGTAGGACAGGGCTGAATAGAATCAGACATGCCCGGGGCACACAAGGTGTCCCCGTGCATAGGCCAGCCCAAACCGGTTCTGGGGCCTTCCAGCCCCAGTCCTGGCGCGGAGCTGGACAAAGGAAAGGGGGTGTAACCGCCCCCCTTCCTGGTTCCTCCCAGAGGAGGGACCTAGTAGGTGATCCACCCCCTAGATTGGAATAAGAGGGGGAGCAGTGCCATTGCACAGCAGATCATCCCGAAATCAACTTAAAACTAAGAAGAAGACTGGACTTCGACATTCTGCTGCACAGAAGACTGAAGAAGAATCTCCCTTGTGGCCAAGGAGTGACCACCCTGTGAGCACAGGTACCAACCAGCGACTCGACGTCTGCTTTGCCGCCGCCTCCCGCCGGAGCCCGAGCCCAGAGCCCGACAAGAACCAGATTCCCAGACCTCTCAGAGCCCGATCCACAGTCCCTGCGAAGAAGGGACCCGTGGAGGCACCGAGCGACGTGGGACCGGACCTCTTGAAAGACACCCGACAAGCTGACTGCGCAGCTTCTGAGGCATCCTCGACGTTGTGCTTTGGGGATTGAGAACCCCCACCACCGAGCAGCCCTTGCACCGAAGATCAGCCCTCCAGCATCTCCACGATCTGCGTGGGGCCCTTTTGCATTGTGCCACTCGACGCGCCATCCCGGCCACTAGCCACGCGGCCAGCGGCCATCTTGGCGACGAACCCGAAGATTTAAACAGCAGGTCTGGTTGCTCCAGACCTACCCAAGCTCCTGTGAAAAGGAGCACTCGCTCTGACCTTGCTGGTCCGAGTGAACAGCATCTTTCAACTCCTGCGTGGCTTGCATTTGCCAAGGCCTGTTTGCTCCGATCAGGTCGCCGACACCGCCAACAGCGAGAAGCCTACGTGGGACAGCTCGTGACCGACTCCTGGACGTCCTCGACCCCGGGTATCCACGTGGCTGCAGAAAGAAGCTACCCGACAACGCCTGTTTGCACCCGACATCGCCTGGTTCCACTCTGGTTCCACGGTAGTCACTGGCTAGTGACTTTGAACACTGTCCCCTCTGCTTTCAGGTCTTCAACTCTTCAGATCCACCCTTGGATCCACCGGAACTCTTCTCATCGAGCCGCCTGCAGCATCTTTAGCTCCAAGCACCATCGACCAGCGTGACGAAACCCGACACATCTTCGACCCTGTGCACCCGCTTCCTGTGGGTGAGGTAACTCAGCTCCGCCGGTGCTCCTGCACTGGTACACATCCCAAGGGCCTGTGTTTTAAGTTTCAGCTCCGTAGGTCACTCGGAAGGTTCCTAACTTTCTAACTTTGTGCTTTTTACGCACCATAGACTTTGTATTGAGAAGTGCGTGCACTTTGAACACTGCACCCGAGTCCCGTGGGCCTTTCCCGACTTAGTTAACTCCAGTCTCGAATAGCTCCAGCGATTCCCAAGGCCCTAGGCCTCTTCACTTTCCTTTAGGTATCTCTTATACCACTTATTTAGTATATGGTTTAGGTGGCCCCTAGGGCTCATCCATATTGTGCAACTTTTGTGTATTTTAAACTGTCTTGTGATTTTACGCTTGTGCTTCTGTGCTCATAAAGAGTCCAGGGGATTTTAAGAGTTAATAAATCAATATATATTTTCAATATATATCTGTGTGGTGTCCCTTTCATTTGGTACTCAAGGGGGTTGTGTATGGTATAACAGCTGGCTTCACATGCCTTTCAGAGTTTAGCCTAAGACTGCTTTGTCCACGTTACCACTAGGATAACTGGTCTACAAGGTTGAATTACAACCATCATCATAAGGGTTGCTTGGCATGGTACAAAGTGATCACTAGAATTAGTGAGCATTATATACCAGGCCAACTTCTCACACTACTCATGGGTGACTACACGTACTCAGATATTATGAAAATGTTAAAAGTACTGTTGCCTGCTGGCATTTACGAGAAACTCAAAGAGAAAGAATGGGAGGTGGGAGATAAAAAGATTAATTGGACCGAAATAGAAGACGAGGAAAATAGACGTACTCCAGGGCTAGGCCTTGGGGAAAAAGCTAAAGCATTACCAGGATTAATTGTACAGGTTTTGCCAAGATTATTGACAACGAAAAAGGAAGACTGGGACGCAATCTCAGCCTGTAAGCAGAAACACGATGAAGACACTAGTGATTTTTATTCTAGATTCGAGAAATGTTTTATTATTAATAGCGGCCTGAAACCAAGTAGCGAGTCATACCCGCACCTTTTTGTAACCAAATTAGTCGAGAATTCCCTGCCACAGGTTAAGAACCGTGTATATAAAGTCGAAGGTACATGGCAAGCAAATACGTCATCCCAAATGTTACAAATGTTACAGTACCATCAGAATAGAATTAGAGAAGAACAAGATCACGAACAAAGGCGTATGAAAGATACGAAAATGAAAATGCTAGTTGCTCAGTCAGTTCCAGCTGACGGTCAGAAAAGGGGTATGACACAGTCTAATAATTCGGCAGCTCCCGTTAAAGGGACATGCAACTACTGTAAACAGCCAGGTCACTATGTAAATAAATGTACAGTCCTGAAACACAACATAGCCACAGGTAAAACTAAAGAGAGACCCCGTCAGCCTAGACAGGACCAGATCCAACATCAGGTCCAGCAACATGTTCCACAGAACACCCAGCCAATGCATGCTCCACAACAGACAGTACAGACAGTAGCGGTACCACAGCCACAGCCCATTGCCGCGACACAGCAAGTTTCACAACAGATGTACCAGTATGCACAATCTGATTATCCCGATTATCAGCGGTACACATGAAACAGCCTAGAGAGGGAGGTTGGCTTGCCTCTTATTGAAATCCCTGTAGATCAAGAGGGTCCTTATGTACATAGTCAAGTATTAGGAAAGGATAGAAAGTTTCTGATTGACACAGGGGCAAGTCGAACAACAATAAGTCACGATGAGGTTCCAGGGGCACCCCTCTCAGGCTCACAGAATGTTTCCCTTGGTTTTTCAGGACAGCCTATTGTTAATGAAGTATCGAAACCTGTTCCCCTAGCAGTTGGTCCATTGTCACGCACTACAGACTTACTACTCACGAAGTCATGTCCAGAAAACTTGTTAGGTATCAAGACACTGAAGGCTCTAGGAGCTGTAATATGTTGTTCTCCGGAAGGAGTTAGACTGTTTTTACGTGACTTCAAGGGTCACTATGTGTTACGAGATTTTGATGACAGATTGAAAAATGTACCAGACCATTTGTGGGCAAAAGGCCCAACTGATGTAGGTTGTATGCACATTACACCATACCGAGTGACACTCAAGCCAGGAGTTGTACTGCCCCGAATCCGACATTACAAGTTACCACCCGAGGCTGTAGTGGCTTTACTGGAAATCATTGAAGAGCTCATTGCACAGGGAGTGGTTGTAGAAACCGACTCCAATCTATGTAATTCCCCTATAATTCCGATTATTAAACGTACTGACCCAAATGCACCACCAGTTTATCGGTTGGTGATTGATCTGCGAGAATTAAATAAATGCATTGTGCCACAGTATCCTGTGGTCCCTGACATCTCATCCTTATTGACTGCGATTGATTCAGAGGCGACGTTCTTTACTGTAATTGACCTCAAGAACGCCTTCTTCAGTGTCCCCATTGATCCGGAGAGCCAATATCTTTTCGGATTCTGTTTAAATGGCCGAAGCTTCAAATTTGCACACGCACCTCAAGGATTCACAGAAAGCCCCAGCATCTACAGCCAAGCATTGAAAAGACAACTTGACAGTATTCAAATGCCAGTTAACACTGCCCTACTGCAGTACGTCGATGATCTGCTGATCACCGCTCGTAGCGAACCTGAATGTGAACATGCATCACTGACGGTTTTGCATTTCTTAGCTGACAAAGGACACAAGGTGTCCCCTTCAAAGTTACAATTCTGTGTTCAGCAAGTGGTGTACCTTGGGCACTTGCTGTCCAAGAGGGGGAGACAGCTGACACCTGACCGCATCGAGTTAATTGCACACTTACCGCAACCTACGACACAAAAGGAAGTGCGGGCCTTCATTGGCCTCACCTCTTACTGCAGGCAATGGATTCCCCAGTACGCATTTCTAGCCAAGCCACTTATACAGTTGACAACACAGGAGGCAGCGACTTCGACTGTCCTCCCTTGGACTCAGGAACACACACAGGCTTTTGATGAATTAAAGAAAGCATTATGTCAAGCACCAGTTTTAGCAACACCATGTTACAGCAAACCTTTTACACTCTTTGTTACAGAACGTGATGGTACAGCATTGTCTGTCCTCACACAAGATCAAGCAGGTTCACATAAGCCTTGTGCTTATTTTTCGAGTACATTAGACCCAGTAGCCCAGGCTCTGCCTGCGTGCTTAAAATCAGTTGCAGCAACAGCCTTAGCAATCCGACAAAGTGATTCCATAGTGTTAGGACATCCCCTGACAGTACAAGTTCCACACTCTGTGGAAGTTCTTTTAAATAGAACACAGACTCAACACTTGACTATAGCACGACTGACAGGTTATGAATTGACATTGTTCCAGCCACACATAGAAATCAGACGCTGTAACATACTCAATCCTGCCACATTGTTACCCTCGAACACTACAGATCCAGCTCCACATGACTGTATAGAGATCATTAATGCAGTAACAAAGCAACAAAGCCTCGACGAGACTTAACGTATGTTGCACTGACTAACCCAGACCTGACACTTTACGTGGATGGTTCATGTATGAGAACAAGCACAGGCGAATTAGTGGCCGCATATGCAGTGACCACTGAAACTGAAGTCAAAGAAACACATCGTATTGATACACTGTCTGCTCAAGCTGCAGAGCTTATTGCTCTGACCCGAGCCTGTATAATAGCCAAAAACAGGAATGTTAACATATACACAGATTCACGTTATGCATTTGGAGTCATACACGACTTCGGTGTACTCTGGCAGGAAAGAGGTTTCTTGACCTCTCACGGAGCCAAAATCCAACATGGTCCCCTCATTCAAGAATTATTGGAAGCGATACATTTGCCATCAGCCATAGCTATCATGAAGTGCAAGGCACATACTAAAGTTACAGATACCATTTCACAGGGTAACGACCTGGCAGATCAAACCGCGAAACACACAGCTCTGACTCATACACATGCAGCTGACATGACAAAGACAATAGTTCCGACACCGACACATTGCATGACAGTTAAGGATCCCGCACTAGATGTAATTGACATACAGACACATGCTACTCCAGACGAAATAAAGAAATGGACTGAACTAGGAGGGATCCAGACAGATCAGGGATGGATGACGAAGGGAAAAGCCACATGGTTTCTCCCCGACTCTATGGTTCAAGTTATGATCAATACTGCACACAGTCCAGCACACCTGGGAAAAAAAGCCATGTTAGACAGTCTACAGAATCTCTGGTACAACAAACATTTACGAGCAGCAGCAAAACAGAAAGTGCGTACTTGCATGATCTGTTGTCAGTTCAATCCAGGTAAAAGCATTCCCGTAGAGCAAGGTGGATTCAATCCTCCCGATTACCCTTTTGAAGTCCTCCAGATGGATTATATCCAGATGGAACGATGTCGAGGATTCAAATATGTCCTCGTAGTTGTTTGTGCACTTTCCCGTTGGACAGAAGCATATCCAGTCCCAGACTACACTGCTCCGACCACTGCCAAACAGTTGGTTCGTGAATTCTTCCCACGGTACGGTTTGCCTCGTGTCGTGTATTCAGATAACGGCCAACCATTCTCGTCCGAATTAATGAAGCAGGTTTCACTCCTGCTAGGATATCAGTGGAAATTCCACTGCGTCCGACATCCCGAGGCAGCAGGTCTCGTGGAACACCACAATCAGACACTGAAAACACGCCTTGCCAAGATCTGTGCCGAGAAAGGGGTAGACTGGATAGTAACCTTGCCAGTTGCATTGTTTTACATGAGAATGGTTGCACACTCTAGAACAGGGCTGTCCCCGTACGAGGTGGTCTTTGGTAGGCCACCGAATATGTGGGGGACGCCTCTGCCTCGAAAAATTACTGATGTTGATAGTAACATGTTGACAGATTACCTTGCCTCCTTGATGTCTGCACTACAATCTTGTCGTTCACAGGTAGCTGCAGCCTTTCCCGACAATACCGAGGTGAAGCCGCACGAGATTACACCGGGGGACTTCGTTTTTGTATGACATTACGACAGGAGAAGCCCGATGGAGCCCCGCTGGCAGGAGCCGAAGCTCGTCTTATTGACCACGAGGACAGCAGTGAAGTTGGAGGGCCGCAAGGGATGGGTCCATATGAGTCATGTTAAAAAACTTTACGGATCGCCGCCTGAGACTGACTCTTCCTCCCCCACTAAGGACTGCCCAGATTCCAGTGACTCTAAACTCCCCCTGGTAGAGAAAACTCCTCAACAGGAATATTGTTTAAAGCTGAGGTCTAGCAAGTCAGACAGTTTAATTGTTTAAGTCCTCCCCTAGGTGAATCGGTTAGACAGTTTCTGACATGTACCCTTTAGACCCCAATAGAGAGAGAGATAGACAGAAACAGCTCAAGAAACGAGAATATTGTAAATCTCTTCGTAGTCACTGTATTGTGACATTATTGATTATGTTTTTTCTGAGTCTTACGATTATTGCTGCAAGTTTTCTGCTACACATGTATTTCCCTATTTCTATACATGCACATCTCTTTCCAAATAGCTCTGTCGAGCATACCTTCAGCGAATTACCCCCGCATGAGTTAGCTTACCGACTTGCGCTGCGCAACAATACTTTTATCAGTATGTTACATCATTCTCATCAGACCAGCAATGCTACAAATTGTTGGATATGTGGCCGACTTCCTCCCTATCAGAAATACAAGGGAGTCTTGCCCCTCTTCCCGTATCCGTTCACACATAATGGTTCCTGTGGTGCCTGGTTTAGTTTAATAAATTCTTTAGACTCTGTGTCCATAGTCTACAAAGGCAGTTGGATATTGGGAAATCTGAACACAGTTCTGCATAAAGCATGTTACCCTAACAAGGAGGGTCTTCCACAAAGGACAGGGACCGATCTAGAAAATGAAGTATATGGATTAGGTAATTATACACTCAACCTCATGATTCTAAATGTTCAGTCTGATACAGGACCAGACTTACCCTCTATGTCAGTATTACCCGTCAAAGGCGAATTATGTGTCAGAAAGAATGGTTCAGTACCTCTAGGTCATAGTAAATGTACTACTGTGATCGAATTCAGTGATAAAGGCAAGTCTACATTCAAAGCTACCCGCCATTCCTATTTCATTTGTGGTCATACAGCCTATATACGTTTGCCACTAGATTGGGATGGGACATGTTACATTGCATTCCTTCTGCCACCTGTTTTTCTAGCTCCACCTGATTATCATAGAAACTCTCATCTAGTTCATAGACCCAAAAGAGATCTCCCGCTTGTCGACTATACTGAAACAGCATGGGAACGATACACAGATTTCAATAAAGGTTTCTTTCCCTATCTAGGTGCTGTCTTTAATAGTAAATCTATACATCACTTAACCAGAACCCTCGAAGCAGTAGTGAATGAAACTACTTCCGCCCTAGGTAACTTGACCGAGGAACAGTCTGCTATGAGACTTGTCGTTCTTCAAAATCGTCTCGTCCTTGACGTCATCCTGGCCGATAGGGGCGGGGCCTGTAAAGTCCTCGGATCGAGCTGCTGTGTTTTCATTCCAAATAATGCACCGTCAGTATATAAAGCCATTACACGTCTCCATAAGATTGCAAGTCAGATACACCAGAATCCAGGTACCTGGACTTGGTCAGGTTGGTTCTGGAGCGTGTTATCAGCCTGGGGTTGGAAAGTCCTATCCTTCCTCGGAATAGCCCTTCTCATAGTATTCAGTTGTTGCCTATGTATACAATGTGGGCCGGCGATTTGCGGCTTGTGCGCCACATCCTGTTTTCCTCATCCAAGTCCACGTTCTAAATCCCGCCTGAAAAAGGAAGAGCAAATGATGTTATATGAACAAATAGATGGACTAATGAGGATTGATGTATCATGAAGGGTCCGTAGGGGACAAGGAGGGAATGAGGTAATATAAATTTTTATAGTCAATTGTGTCCCCTAACGTGAACCCCACCATCTCCATGTACGAGCTTAAAGTGCATGTAACTTCCCTCCTCGACCTGCTATGAAGACGCAAATACATTTGCGTCCAACGTTAACATGTCCTCTTTCAGATCCACCATGAATGGATCGATAATTCAGTTCCTAAGTATGCCTTGCCAACGTCTTTTCATGGTGCACTCTCACGTTTTTCCTAGCCCTGCAGAGCTAGGCCCTGATTTCTGCCATCGAGCCCTTTCTGTTCTCTGCCTCCTGAAAGCTGCAACGTGGGATGCCTCCCTGACCTCTGTCCTACTCCCTGCGCGGCGAGCGGTGCCCGGCTCGGCCTGCTTGCCTGCCAAAGACAGTATTTTGCCTTCAAGTTATCAGTATAGCCGAGTTCAGCTCCTCGAAAACACATTCCAGTCTAGCAGAATAGATAAACATTTCCCCGGCTGCAGAGCAAAGGGCCCGGCCTCTCTGTCTCCATGCAAGTAATTCATTGCTCCTGTTACCATGGTAGGCCCATGGCCCCTCGCATTTCACGCAGACACGTAGTCACATATGCACGCATTAATAGTCAGTATAGAGTAGCCTCTGCCCGAGAGACCTTTCCTTCTAGATAATATAGTTCCCCAAACACAAGATATCAGATATGATTTAGGAACGAGTTGATCTGACATGCCAGACTTCTGTCTCTTTCCTCTAGTGCTAAATGTCAAGTCCCCTGCACCCTCCAGCCTCACGTCAGTCACACGTCATGCTGCTGCGCGCGCATCCTTGCTACAGATTTCTGCTGACACTGCAAGATTCCACTATGTATCCACCCACTTGTGACACTTTCATGTGACGTTTCTAGCACACACCTCCGTGTACGCCCCAGTGCACGCCTTCTGATTACGTATTGCTACGCACATGTGTTCTTATCTCGTTTCTCTCAGCTGTTACGCCTTCTGTATTAATCACCATTATATGCATTAACTATAAAAGTTGTACTCTGTCAATAAAGTATGCTCTATCCCTTCCTGATCCTTTATGGTGAAAGGAACATGATACCCTGGTTCGAACCATTCCATTTTATGGAATAAAACCCCTTATAACTCAGTTGCCACGGACTTTGTCTCTTTATTTTCGATTGAGTTATTTTATTGAACTTTACTGCATAGAAATTCAGACGGTAAATATTTATTTACCACACTCTGACTGCCTGCATGGAGCCGGGTGCTCCCCCATTCAGAGCCTGTCTCCAGGCGTGTGCTCTGACTGCTGCATGGAGCCGGGTGCTCCCACACTCAGAGCCTGTCTCCAGGCGTGTGCTCTGACTGCCTGCATGGAGCCGGGTGCTCCCCCATTCAGAGCCTGTCTCCAGGCGTGTGCTCTGACTGCTGCATGGAGCCGGGTGCTCCCCCATTCAGAGCCTGTCTCCAGGCGTGTGCTCTGACTGCTGCATGGAGCCGGGTGCTCCCCCATTCAGAGCCTGTCTCCAGGAGTGTGCTCTGACTGCTGCATGAAGCCGGGTGCTCCCCCACTCAGAGCCTGTCTCCAGGCGTGTGCTCTGACTGCCTGCATGGAGCCGGGTGCTCCCCCACTGAGAGCCTGTCTCCAGGCGTGTGCTCTGACTGCCTGCATGGAGCCGGGTGCTCCCCCATTCATAGCCTGTCTCCAGGAGTGTGCTCTGACTGCTGCATGAAGCCGGGTGCTCCCCCACTCAGAGCCTGTCTCCAGGCGTGTGCTCTGACTGCCTGCATGGAGCCGGGTGCTCCCCCACTGAGAGCCTGTCTCCAGGCGTGTGCTCGGACTGCCTGCATGGAGCCAGGTGCTCCCCCATTCAGAGCCTGTCTCCAGGAGTGTGCTCTGACTAGTGCATGGAGCCGGGGGCTCCCCGATTCAAAGCCTGTCTCCAGGCGTGTGCTCTGACTGCCTGCTTGGAGCCGGGTGCTCCCCCACTCAGAGCCTGTCTCCAGGAGTGTGCTCTGACTGCCTGCTTGGAGCCGGGTGCTCCCCCACTCAGAGCCTGTCTCTGACTGCCTGCATGGAGCCGGGTGCTCCCCCACTGAGAGCCTGTCTCCAGGCGTGTGCTCTGACTGCTGCATGGAGCCGGGGGCTCCCCCATTCAAAGCCTATCTCCAGGCGTGTGCTCTGACTGCCTGCATGGAGCCGGGTCCTACCCCATTCAGAGCCTGTCTCCAGGCATGTGCTCTGACTGCCTGCATGGAGCCGGGTGCTCCCCCACTCAGAGCCTGTCTCCAGGCGTGTGCTCTGACTGCCTGCATGAAGCCGGGTGCTCCCCCACTCAGAGCCTGTCTCCAGGCGTGTGCTCTGACTGCCTGCATGGAGCCGGGTGCTCCCCCACTCAGAGCCTGTCTCCAGGCGTGTGCTCTGACTGCCTGCATGGAGCTGGGTGCTCCCCCACTGAGAGCCTGTCTCCAGGAGTGTGCTCTGACTGCCTGCATGGAGCCGGGTGCTCCCCCACTCAGAGCCTGTCTCAGTGCGTGTGCTCTGACTGCCTGCATGGAGCCGGGTGCTCCCCCACTGAGAGCCTGTCTCCAGGCGTGTGCTCTGACTGCTGCATGGAGCCGGGGGCTCCCCCATTCAAAGCCTGTCTCCAGGCGTGTGCTCTGACTGCCTGCATGGTCCGGGTGCTCCCCCATTCAGAGCCTGTCTCCAGGCGTGTGCTCTGACTGCTGCATGGAGCCGGGTGCTCCCCCACTCAGAGTCTGTCTCCAGGCGTGTGCTCTGACTGCCTGCATGGAGCCGGGTGCTCCCCCACTCAGAGCCTGTCTCCAGGCGTGTGCTCTGACTGCCTGCAAGGAGCCGGGTGCTCCCCCATTCAGAGCCTGTCTCCAGGGGTGTGCTCTGACTGCCTGCTTGGAGCCGGGTGCTCCCCCACTGAGAGCCTGTCTCCAGGCGTGTGCTCTGACTGCCTGCTTGGAGCCAGGTGCTCCCCCATTCAGAGCCTGTCTCCAGGCGTGTAGCTCTGACTGGCTGCATGGAGCCGGGTGCTCCCCCACTCAGAGCCTGTCTCCAGGCGTGTGCTCTGACTGCTGCATGGAGCCGGGTGCTCCCCCACTCAGAGCCTGTCTCCAGGCGTGTGCTCTGACTGCCTGCATGGAGCTGGGTGCTCCCCCACTGAGAGCCTGTCTCCAGGCGTGTGCTCTGACTGCCTGCATGGAGCCGGGTGCTCCCCATTCAGAGCCTGTCTCCAGGAGTGTGCTCTGACTGCTGCATGGAGCCGGGGGCTCCCCCATTCAGAGCCTGTCTCCAGGAGTGTGCTCTGACTGCTGCATGGAGCCGGGGGCTCCCCCATTCAAAGCCTGTCTCCAGGCGTGTGCTCTGACTGCCTGCTTGGAGCCGGGGGCTCCCCCATTCAAAGCCTGTCTCCAGGCGTGTGCTCTGACTGCCTGCATGGAGTCGGGTGCTCCCCCACTGAGAGCCTGTCTCCAGGGGTGTGCTCTGACTGCTGCATGGAGCCGGGTGCTCCCCCATTCAGAGCCTGGAGGCATGGAGCCGGGTGCTCCCCCATTCAGAGCCTGTCTCCAGGCATGTGCTCTGACTGCTGCATGGAGCCGGGTCATACCCCATTCAGAGCCTGTCTCCAGGCGTGTGCTCTGACTGCCTGCTTGGAGCCGGGTGCTCCCCCACTCAGAGCCTGTCTCCAGGAGTGTGCTCTGACTGCTGCATGAAGCCGGGTGCTCCCCCACTCAGAGCCTGTCTCCAGGCGTGTGCTCTGACTGCCTGCATGGAGCCGGGTGCTCCCCCATTCAGAGCCTGTCTCCAGGCGTGTGCTCTGACTGCTGCATGGAGCCGGGTGCTCCCCCACTCAGAGCCCGTCTCCAGGCGTGTGCTCTGACTGCTGCATTGAGCCGGGTGCTCCCCCATTCAGAGCCTGTCTCCAGGCGTGTGCTCTGACTGCTGCATGGAGCCGGGTGCTCCCCCACTCAGAGCCTGTCTCCAGGCGTGTGCTCTGACTGCCTGCATGGAGCCGGGTGCTCCCCCATTCAGAGCCTGTCTCCAGACGTGTGCTCTGACTGCTGCATGGAGCCGGGTGCTCCCCCACTCAGAGCCTGTCTCCAGGCGTGTGCTCTGACTGCCTGCATGGAGCCGGGTGCTCCCCCACTCAGAGCCTGTCTCCAGGCGTGTGCTCTGACTGCCTGCATGGAGCCGGGTGCTCCCCCATTCAGAGCCTGTCTCCAGGCGTGTGCTCTGACTGCTGCATGGAGCCGGGTGCTCCCCCACTCAGAGCCTGTCTCCAGGCGTGTGCTCTGACTGCCTGCATGGAGCCGGGTGCTCCCCATTCAGAGCCTGTCTCCAGGCGTGTGCTCTGACTGCTGCATGGAGCCGGGTGCTCCCCCATTCAGAGCCTGTCTCCAGGCGTGTGCTCTGACTGCTGCATGGAGCCGGGTGCTCCCCCATTCAGAGCCTGTCTCCAGGAGTGTGCTCTGACTGCTCTATGAAGCCGGGTGCTCCCCCACTCAGAGCCTGTCCCCAGGCGTGTGCTCTGACTGCCTGCATGGAGCCGGGTGCTCCCCCACTGAGAGCCTGTCTCCAGGCGTGTGCTCTGACTGCCTGCATGGAGCCGGGTGCTCCCCCATTCATAGCCTGTCTCCAGGAGTGTGCTCTGACTGCTGCACGAAGCCGGGTGCTCCCCCACTCAGAGCCTGTCTCCAGGCGTGTGCTCTGACTGCCTGCATGGAGCCGGGTGCTCCCCCACTGAGAGCCTGTCTCCAGGCGTGTGCTCTGACTGCCTGCATGGAGCCAGGTGCTCCCCCATTCAGAGCCTGTCTCCAGGAGTGTGCTCTGACTGCTGCACGAAGCCGGGTGCTCCCCCATTCAGAGCCTGTCTCCAGGCGTGTGCTCTGACTGCTGCATGGAGCCGGGTGCTCCCCCATTCAGAGCCTGTCTCCAGGAGTGTGCTCTGACTGCTGCATGAAGCCGGGTGCTCCCCCACTCAGAGCCTGTCTCCAGGCGTGTGCTCTGACTGCCTGCATGGAGCCGGGTGCTCCCCCACTGAGAGCCTGTCTCCAGGCGTGTGCTCTGACTGCCTGCATGGAGCCGGGTGCTCCCCCATTCATAGCCTGTCTCCAGGAGTGTGCTCTGACTGCTGCACGAAGCCGGGTGCTCCCCCACTCAGAGCCTGTCTCCAGGCGTGTGCTCTGACTGCCTGCATGGAGCCGGGTGCTCCCCCACTGAGAGCCTGTCTCCAGGCGTGTGCTCTGACTGCCTGCATGGAGCCAGGTGGTCCCCCATTCAGAGCCTGTCTCCAGGAGTGTGCTCTGACTGCTGCATGGAGCCGGGGGCTCCCCCATTCAAAGCCTGTCTCCAGGCGTGTGCTCTGACTGCCTGCTTGGAGCCGGGTGCTCCCCCACTCAGAGCCTGTCTCCAGGAGTGTGCTCTGACTGCCTGCTTGGAGCCGGGTGCTCCCCCACTCAGAGCCTGTCTCCAGGCGTGTGCTCTGACTGCCTGCATGGAGCCGGGTGCTCCCCCACTGAGAGCCTGTCTCCAGGCGTGTGCTCTGACTGCTGCATGGAGCCGGGGGCTCCCCCATTCAAAGCCTGTCCCCAGGCGTGTGCTCTGACTGCCTGCATGGAGCCGGGTCCTACCCCATTCAGAGCCTGTCTCCAGGCATGTGCTCTGACTGCCTGCATGGAGCCGGGTGCTCCCCCACTCAGAGCCTGTCTCCAGGCGTGTGCTCTGACTGCCTGCATGAAGCCGGGTGCTCCCCCACTCAGAGCCTGTCTCCAGGCGTGTGCTCTGACTGCCTGCATGGAGCCGGGTGCTCCCCCACTCAGAGCCTGTCTCCAGGTGTGTGCTCTGACTGCCTGCATGGAGCCGGGTGCTCCCCCACTGAGAGCCTGTCTCCAGGCGTGTGCTCTGACTGCTGCATGGAGCCGGGGGCTCCCCCATTCAAAGCCTGTCTCCAGGCGTGTGCTCTGACTGCCTGCATGGTCCGGGTGCTCCCCCATTCAGAGCCTGTCTCCAGGCGTGTGCTCTGACTGCTGCATGGAGCCGGGTGCTCCCCCACTCAGAGTCTGTCTCCAGGCGTGTGCTCTGACTGCCTGCATGGAGCCGGGTGCTCCCCCACTCAGAGCCTGTCTCCAGGCGTGTGCTCTGACTGCCTGCATGGAGCCGGGTGCTCCCCCATTCAGAGCCTGTCTCCAGGGGTGTGCTCTGACTGCCTGCTTGGAGCCGGGTGCTCCCCCACTGAGAGCCTGTCTCCAGGCGTGTGCTCTGACTGCCTGCTTGGAGCCAGGTGCTCCCCCACTCAGAGCCTGTCTCCAGGCGTGTGCTCTGACTGCCTGCATGGAGCCGGGTGCTCCCCCACTGAGAGCCTGTCTCCAGGCGTGTGCTCTGACTGCCTGCATGGAGCTGGGTGCTCCCCCACTGAGAGCCTGTCTCCAGGAGTGTGCTCTGACTGCTGCACGAAGCCGGGTGCTCCCCCACTCAGAGCCTGTCTCCAGGCGTGTGCTCTGACTGCCTGCATGGAGCCGGGTGCTCCCCCACTGAGAGCCTGTCTCCAGGCGTGTGCTCTGACTGCCTGCATGGAGCCAGGTGCTCCCCCATTCAGAGCCTGTCTCCAGGAGTGTGCTCTGACTGCTGCACGAAGCCGGGTGCTCCCCCATTCAGAGCCTGTCTCCAGGCGTGTGCTCTGACTGCTGCATGGAGCCGGGTGCTCCCCCATTCAGAGCCTGTCTCCAGGAGTGTGCTCTGACTGCTGCATGAAGCCGGGTGCTCCCCCACTCAGAGCCTGTCTCCAGGCGTGTGCTCTGACTGCCTGCATGGAGCCGGGTGCTCCCCCACTGAGAGCCTGTCTCCAGGCGTGTGCTCTGACTGCCTGCATGGAGCCGGGTGCTCCCCCATTCATAGCCTGTCTCCAGGAGTGTGCTCTGACTGCTGCACGAAGCCGGGTGCTCCCCCACTCAGAGCCTGTCTCCAGGCGTGTGCTCTGACTGCCTGCATGGAGCCGGGTGCTCCCCCACTGAGAGCCTGTCTCCAGGCGTGTGCTCTGACTGCCTGCATGGAGCCAGGTGGTCCCCCATTCAGAGCCTGTCTCCAGGAGTGTGCTCTGACTGCTGCATGGAGCCGGGGGCTCCCCCATTCAAAGCCTGTCTCCAGGCGTGTGCTCTGACTGCCTGCTTGGAGCCGGGTGCTCCCCCACTCAGAGCCTGTCTCCAGGAGTGTGCTCTGACTGCCTGCTTGGAGCCGGGTGCTCCCCCACTCAGAGCCTGTCTGCAGGCGTGTGCTCTGACTGCCTGCATGGAGCCGGGTGCTACCCCACTGAGAGCCTGTCTCCAGGCGTGTGCTCTGACTGCTGCATGGAGCCGGGGGCTCCCCCATTCAAAGCCTGTCCCCAGGCGTGTGCTCTGACTGCCTGCATGGAGCCGGGTCCTACCCCATTCAGAGCCTGTCTCCAGGCATGTGCTCTGACTGCCTGCATGGAGCCGGGTGCTCCCCCACTCAGAGCCTGTCTCCAGGCGTGTGCTCTGACTGCCTGCATGAAGCCGGGTGCTCCCCCACTCAGAGCCTGTCTCCAGGCGTGTGCTCTGACTGCCTGCATGGAGCCGGGTGCTCCCCCACTCAGAGCCTGTCTCCAGGTGTGTGCTCTGACTGCCTGCATGGAGCCGGGTGCTCCCCCACTGAGAGCCTGTCTCCAGGCGTGTGCTCTGACTGCTGCATGGAGCCGGGGGCTCCCCCAGTCAAAGCCTGTCTCCAGGCGTGTGCTCTGACTGCCTGCATGGAGCCGGGTGCTCCCCCATTCAGAGCCTGTCTCCAGGCGTGTGCTCTGACTGCTGCATGGTGCTCCCCCACTCAGAGTCTGTCTCCAGGCGTGTGCTCTGACTG
Organism: Lissotriton vulgaris; assembly: GCF_964263255.1. NCBI lineage: Eukaryota > Metazoa > Chordata > Amphibia > Caudata > Salamandridae > Lissotriton > Lissotriton vulgaris. Next base: position 212,278,688 of record NC_141690.1, on the reverse strand, counting down.
CCTGCATGGAGCCGGGTGCTCCCCCACTCAGAGTCTGTCTCCAGGCGTGTGCTCTGACTGCCTGCATGGAGCCGGGTGCTCCCCCACTCAGAGCCTGTCTCCAGGCGTGTGCTCTGACTGCCTGCATGGAGCCGGGTGCTCCCCCACTCAGAGCCTGTCTCCAGGCGTGTGCTCTGACTGCCTGCATGGAGCCGGGTGCTCCCCCATTCAGAGCCTGTCTCCAGGGGTGTGCTCTGACTGCCTGCTTGGAGCCGGGTGCTCCCCCATTCAGAGCCTGTCTCCAAGGGTGTGCTCTGACTGCCTGCTTGGAGCCGGGTGCTCCCCCACTGAGAGCCTGTCTCCAGGAGTGTGCTCTGACTGCCTGCTTGGAGCCAGGTGCTCCCCCATTCAGAGCCTGTCTCTAGGCGTGTAGCTCTGACTGGCTGCATGGAGCCGGGTGCTCCCCCACTCAGAGCCTGTCTCCAGGCGTGTGCTCTGACTGCCTGCTTGGAGCCGGGTGCTCCCCCATTCAGAGCCTGTCTCCAGGGGTGTGCTCTGACTGCCTGCTTGGAGCCGGGTGCTCCCCCACTGAGAGCCTGTCTCCAGGAGTGTGCTCTGACTGCCTGCTTGGAGCCAGGTGCTCCCCCATTCAGAGCCTGTCTCTAGGCGTGTAGCTCTGACTGGCTGCATGGAGCCGGGTGCTCCCCCACTCAGAGCCTGTCTCCAGGCGTGTGCTCTGACTGCTGCATGGAGCCGGGTGCTTCCCCACTCAGAGCCTGTCTCCAGGCGTGTGCTCTGACTGCCTGCATGGAGCTGGGTGCTCCCCCACTGAGAGCCTGTCTCCAGGCGTGTGCTCTGACTGCCTGCATGGAGCCGGGTGCTCCCCATTCAGAGCCTGTCTCCAGGAGTGTGCTCTGACTGCTGCATGGAGCCGGGGGCTCCCCCATTCAGAGCCTGTCTCCAGGAGTGTGCTCTGACTGCTGCATGGAGCCGGGGGCTCCCCCATTCAAAGCCTGTCTCCAGGCGTGTGCTCTGACTGCCTGCTTGGAGCCGGGGGCTCCCCCATTCAAAGCCTGTCTCCAGGCGTGTGCTCTGACTGGCTGCATGGAGCCGGGTGCTCCCCCACTCAGAGCCTGTCTCCAGGCGTGTGCTCTGACTGCTGCATGGAGCCGGGTGCTTCCCCACTCAGAGCCTGTCTCCAGGCGTGTGCTCTGACTGCCTGCATGGAGCTGGGTGCTCCCCCACTGAGAGCCTGTCTCCAGGCGTGTGCTCTGACTGCCTGCATGGAGCCGGGTGCTCCCCATTCAGAGCCTGTCTCCAGGAGTGTGCTCTGACTGCTGCATGGAGCCGGGGGCTCCCCCATTCAGAGCCTGTCTCCAGGAGTGTGCTCTGACTGCTGCATGGAGCCGGGGGCTCCCCCATTCAAAGCCTGTCTCCAGGCGTGTGCTCTGACTGCCTGCTTGGAGCCGGGGGCTCCCCCATTCAAAGCCTGTCTCCAGGCGTGTGCTCTGACTGCCTGCATGGAGTCGGGTGATCCCCCACTGAGAGCCTGTCTCCAGGCGTGTGCTCTGACTGCTGCATGGAGCCGGGTGCTCCCCCATTCAGAGCCTGTCTCCAGGCATGTGCTCTGACTGCTGCATGGAGCCGGGTCCTACCCCATTCAGAGCCTGTCTCCAGGCGTGCGCTCTGACTGCCTGCATGGAGCCGGGTGCTCCCCCACTCAGAGCCTGTCTCCAGGCGTGTGCTCTGACTGTCTGCATGGAGCCGGGTGCTCCCCCATTCAGAGCCTGTCTCCAGGCGTGTGCTCTGACTGCTGCATGGAGCCGGGTGCTCCCCCACTCAGAGCCTGTCTCCAGGCGTGTGCTCTGACTGCCTGCATGGAGCCAGGTGCTCCCCCATTCAGAGCCTGTCTCTAGGCGTGTAGCTCTGACTGCCTGCATGGAGCCGGGTGCTCCCCCACTGAGAGCCTGTCTCCAGGCGTGTGCTCTGACTGCCTGCATGGAGCCAGGTGCTCCCCCATTCAGAGCCTGTCTCCAGGAGTGTGCTCTGACTGCTGCATGAAGCCGGGTGCTCCCCCACTCAGAGCCTGTCTCCAGGCGTGTGCTCTGACTGCCTGCATGGAGCCGGGTGCTCCCCCACTGAGAGCCTGTCTCCAGGCGTGTGCTCTGACTGCCTGCATGGAGCCGGGTGCTCCCCCATTCATAGCCTGTCTCCAGGAGTGTGCTCTGACTGCTGCACGAAGCCGGGTGCTCCCCCACTCAGAGCCTGTCTCCAGGCGTGTGCTCTGACTGCCTGCATGGAGCCGGGTGCTCCCCCACTGAGAGCCTGTCTCCAGGCGTGTGCTCTGACTGCCTGCATGGAGCCAGGTGCTCCCCCATTCAGAGCCTGTCTCCAGGAGTGTGCTCTGACTGCTGCACGAAGCCGGGTGCTCCCCCATTCAGAGCCTGTCTCCAGGCGTGTGCTCTGACTGCTGCATGGAGCCGGGTGCTCCCCCATTCAGAGCCTGTCTCCAGGAGTGTGCTCTGACTGCTGCATGAAGCCGGGTGCTCCCCCACTCAGAGCCTGTCTCCAGGCGTGTGCTCTGACTGCCTGCATGGAGCCGGGTGCTCCCCCACTGAGAGCCTGTCTCCAGGCGTGTGCTCTGACTGCCTGCATGGAGCCGGGTGCTCCCCCATTCATAGCCTGTCTCCAGGAGTGTGCTCTGACTGCTGCACGAAGCCGGGTGCTCCCCCACTCAGAGCCTGTCTCCAGGCGTGTGCTCTGACTGCCTGCATGGAGCGGGGTGCTCCCCCACTGAGAGCCTGTCTCCAGGCGTGTGCTCTGACTGCCTGCATGGAGCCAGGTGCTCCCCCATTCAGAGTCTGTCTCCAGGAGTGTGCTCTGACTGCTGCATGGAGCCGGGGGCTCCCCCATTCAAAGCCTGTCTCCAGGAGTGTGCTCTGCCTGCCTGCTTGGAGCCGGGTGCTCCCCCACTTAGAGCCTGTCTCCAGGCGTGTGCTCTGACTGCCTGCATGGAGCCGGGTGCTCCCCCACTGAGAGCCTGTCTCCAGGCGTGTGCTCTGACTGCTGCATGGAGCCGGGGGCTCCCCCATTCAAAGCCTGTCCCCAGGCGTGTCCTCTGACTGCCTGCATGGAGCCGGGTCCTACCCCATTCAGAGCCTGTCTCCAGGCATGTGCTCTGACTGCCTGCATGGAGCCGGGTGCTCCCCCACTCAGAGCCTGTCTCCAGGCGTGTGCTCTGACTGCCTGCATGAAGCCGGGTGCTCCCCCACTCAGAGCCTGTCTCCAGGCGTGTGCTCTGACTGCCTGCATGGAGCCGGGTGCTCCCCCACTCAGAGCCTGTCTCCAGGTGTGTGCTCTGACTGCCTGCATGGAGCCGGGTGCTCCCCCACTGAGAGCCTGTCTCCAGGCGTGTGCTCTGACTGCTGCATGGAGCCGGGGGCTCCCCCATTCAAAGCCTGTCTCCAGGCGTGTGCTCTGACTGCCTGCATGGAGCCGGGTGCTCCCCCATTCAGAGCCTGTCTCCAGGCGTGTGCTCTGACTGCTGCATGGTGCTCCCCCACTCAGAGTCTGTCTCCAGGCGTGTGCTCTGACTGCCTGCATGGAGCCGGGTGCTCCCCCACTCAGAGCCTGTCTCCAGGCGTGTGCTCTGACTGCCTGCATGGAGCCGGGTGCTCCCCCATTCAGAGCCTGTCTCCAGGGGTGTGCTCTGACTGCCTGCTTGGAGCCGGGTGTTCCCCCACTGAGAGCCTGTCTCCAGGCGTGTGCTCTGACTGCCTGCTTGGAGCCAGGTGCTCCCCCATTCAGAGCCTGTCTCCAGGCGTGTAGCTCTTACTGGCTGCATGGAGCCGGGTGCTCCCCCACTCAGAGCCTGTCTCCAGGCGTGTGCTCTGACTGCCTGCATGGAGCCGGGTGCTCCCCCACTCAGAGCCTGTCTCCAGGCGTGTGCTCTGACTGCCTGCATGGAGCCGGGTGCTCCCCCATTCAGAGCCTGTCTCCAGGGGTGTGCTTTGACTGCCTGCTTGGAGCCGGGTGCTCCCCCACTGAGAGCCTGTCTCCAGGAGTGTGCTCTGACTGCCTGCTTGGAGCCAGGTGCTCCCCCATTCAGAGCCTGTCTCTAGGCGTGTAGCTCTGACTGGCTGCATGGAGCCGGGTGCTCCCCCACTCAGAGCCTGTCTCCAGGCGTGTGCTCTGACTGCTGCATGGAGCCGGGTGCTTCCCCACTCAGAGCCTGTCTCCAGGCGTGTGCTCTGACTGCCTGCATGGAGCTGGGTGCTCCCCCACTGAGAGCCTGTCTCCAGGCGTGTGCTCTGACTGCCTGCATGGAGCCGGGTGCTCCCCATTCAGAGCCTGTCTCCAGGAGTGTGCTCTGACTGCTGCATGGAGCCGGGGGCTCCCCCATTCAGAGCCTGTCTCCAGGAGTGTGCTCTGACTGCTGCATGGAGCCGGGGGCTCCCCCATTCAAAGCCTGTCTCCAGGCGTGTGCTCTGACTGCCTGCTTGGAGCCGGGGGCTCCCCCATTCAAAGCCTGTCTCCAGGCGTGTGCTCTGACTGCCTGCATGGAGTCGGGTGCTCCCCCACTGAGAGCCTGTCTCCAGGCGTGTGCTCTGACTGCTGCATGGAGCCGGGTGCTCCCCCATTCAGAGCCTGTCTCCAGGCATGTGCTCTGACTGCTGCATGGAGCCGGGTCCTACCCCATTCAGAGCCTGTCTCCAGGGGTGTGCTCTGACTGCCTGCTTGGAGCCGGGTGCTCCCCCACTCAGAGCCTGTCTCCAGGAGTGTGCTCTGACTGCTGCATGAAGCCGGGTGCTCCCCCACTCAGAGCCTGTCTCCAGGCGTGTGCTCTGACTGCCTGCATGGAGCCGGGTGCTCCCCCATTCAGAGCCTGTCTCCAGGCGTGTGCTCTGACTGCTGCATGGAGCCGGGTGCTCCCCCATTCAGAGCCTGTCTCCAGGTGTGTGCTCTGACTGCTGCATTGAGCCGGGTGCTCCCCCATTCAGAGCCTGTCTCCAGGCGTGTGCTCTGACTGCTGCATGGAGCCGGGTGCTCCCCCACTCAGAGCCTGTCTCCAGGCGTGTGCTCTGACTGCCTGCATGGAGCCGGGTGCTCCCCCATTCAGAGCCTGTCTCCAGGCGTGTGCTCTGACTGCTGCATGGAGCCGGGTGCTCCCCCACTCAGAGCCTGTCTCCAGGCGTGTGCTCTGACTGCCTGCATGGAGCCGGGTGCTCCCCCACTCAGAGCCTGTCTCCAGGCGTGTGCTCTGACTGCCTGCATGGAGCCGGGTGCTCCCCCATTCAGAGCCTGTTTCCAGGCGTGTGCTCTGACTGCTGCATGGAGCCGGGTGCTCCCTCACTCAGAGCCTGTCTCCAGGCGTGTGCTCTGACTGCCTGCATGGAGCCGGGTGCTCCCCCATTCAGAGCCTGTCTCCAGGCGTGTGCTCTGACTGCTGCATGGAGCCGGGTGCTCCCCCATTCAGAGCCTGTCTCCAGGAGTGTGCTCTGACTGCTGCATGAAGCCGGGTGCTCCCCCACTCAGAGCCTGTCTCCAGGCGTGTGCTCTGACTGCCTGCATGGAGCCGGGTGCTCCCCCACTCAGAGCCTGTCTCCAGGCGTGTGCTCTGACTGCCTGCATGGAGCCGGGTGCTCCCCCATTCATAGCCTGTCTCCAGGAGTGTGCTCTGACTGCTGCACGAAGACGGGTGCTCCCCCACTCAGAGCCTGTCTCCAGGCGTGTGCTCTGACTGCCTGCATGGAGCCGGGTGCTCCCCCACTGAGAGCCTGTCTCCAGGCGTGTGCTCTGACTGCCTGCATGGAGCCAGGTGCTCCCCCATTCAGAGCCTGTCTCCAGGAGTGTGCTCTGACTGCTGCATGGAGCCGGGGGCTCCCCCATTCAAAGCCTGTCTCCAGGCGTGTGCTCTGACTGCCTGCTTGGAGCCGGGTGCTCCCCCACTCAGAGCCTGTCTCCAGGAGTGTGCTCTGACTGCCTGCTTGGAGCCGGGTGCTCCCCCACTCAGAGCCTGTCTCCAGGCGTGTGCTCTGACTGCCTGCATGGAGCCGGGTGCTCCCCCACTGAGAGCCTGTCTCCAGGCGTGTGCTCTGACTGCTGCATGGAGCCGGGGGCTCCCTCATTCAAAGCCTGTCTCCAGGCGTGTGCTCTGACTGCCTGCATGGAGCCGGGTCCTACCCCATTCAGAGCCTGTCTCCAGGCATGTGCTCTGACTGCCTGCATGGAGCCGGGTGCTCCCCCACTCAGAGCCTGTCTCCAGGCGTGTGCTCTGACTGCCTGCATGAAGCCGGGTGCTCCCCCACTCAGAGCCTGTCTCCAGGCGTGTGCTCTGACTGCCTGCATGGAGCCGGGTGCTCCCCCACTCAGAGCCTGTCTCCAGGCGTGTGCTCTGACTGCCTGCATGGAGCCGGGTGCTCCCCCACTGAGAGCCTGTCTCCAGGCATGTGCTCTGACTGCCTGCATGGAGCCGGGAGCTCCCCCACTCAGAGCCTGTCTCCAGGTGTGTGCTCTGACTGCCTGCATGGAGCCGGGTGCTCCCCCACTGAGAGCCTGTCTCCAGGCGTGTGCTCTGACTGCTGCATGGAGCCGGGGGCTCCCCCATTCAAAGCCTGTCTCCAGGCGTGTGCTCTGACTGCCTGCATGGAGCCGGGTGCTCCCCCATTCAGAGCCTGTCTCCAGGCGTGTGCTCTGACTGCTGCATGGTGCTCCCCCACTCAGAGTCTGTCTCCAGGCGTGTGCTCTGACTGCCTGCATGGAGCCGGGTGCTCCCCCACTCAGAGCCTGTCTCCAGGCGTGTGCTCTGACTGCCTGCATGGAGCCGGGTGCTCCCCCATTCAGAGCCTGTCTCCAGGGGTGTGCTCTGACTGCCTGCTTGGAGCCGGGTGTTCCCCCACTGAGAGCCTGTCTCCAGGCGTGTGCTCTGACTGCCTGCTTGGAGCCAGGTGCTCCCCCATTCAGAGCCTGTCTCCAGGCGTGTAGCTCTTACTGGCTGCATGAGCCGGGTGCTCCCCCACTCAGAGCCTGTCTCCAGGCGTGTGCTCTGACTGCTGCATAGAGCTGGGTGCTCCCCCACTCAGAGCCTGTCTCCAGGCGTGTGCTCTGACTGCCTGCATGGAGCTGGGTGCTCCCCCACTGAGAGCCTGTCTCCAGGCGTGTGCTCTGACTGCCTGCATGGAGCCGGGTGCTCCCCATTCAGAGCCTGTCTCCAGGAGTGTGCTCTGACTGCTGCATGGAGCCGGGGGCTCCCCCATTCAGAGCCTGTCTCCAGGAGTGTGCTCTGACTGCTGCATGGAGCCGGGGGCTCCCCCATTCAAAGCCTGTCTCCAGGCGTGTGCTCTGACTGCCTGCTTGGAGCCGGGGGCTCCCCCATTCAAAGCCTGTCTCCAGGCGTGTGCTCTGACTGCCTGCATGGAGTCGGGTGCTCCCCCACTGAGAGCCTGTCTCCAGGCGTGTGCTCTGACTGCTGCATGGAGCCGGGTGCTCCCCAATTCAGAGCCTGTCTCCAGGCATGTGCTCTGACTGCTGCATGGAGCCGGGTCCTACCCCATTCAGAGCCTGTCTCCAGGCGTGTGCTCTGACTGCCTGCTTGGAGCCGGGTGCTCCCCCACTCAGAGCCTGTCTCCAGGAGTGTGCTCTGACTGCTGCATGAAGCCGGGTGCTCCCCCACTCAGAGCCTGTCTCCAGGCGTGTGCTCTGACTGCCTGCATGGAGCGGGGTGCTCCCCCATTCAGAGCCTGTCTCCATGCGTGTGCTCTGACTGCTGCATGGAGCCGGGTGCTCCCCCATTCAGAGCCCGTCTCCAGGCGTGTGCTCTGACTGCTGCATTGAGCCGGGTGCTCCCCCATTCAGAGCCTGTCTCCAGGCGTGTGCTCTGACTGCTGCATGGAGCCGGGTGCTCCCCCACTCAGAGCCTGTCTCCAGGCGTGTGCTCTGACTGCCTGCATGGAGCCGGGTGCTCCCCCATTCAGAGCCTGTCTCCAGGCGTGTGCTCTGACTGCTGCATGGAGCCGGGTGCTCCCCCACTCAGAGCCTGTCTCCAGGCGTGTGCTCTGACTGCCTGCATGGAGCCGGGTGCTCCCCCACTCAGAGCCTGTCTCCAGGCGTGTGCTCTGACTGCCTGCATGGAGCCGGGTGCTCCCCCATTCAGAGCCTGTCTCCAGGCGTGTGCTCTGACTGCTGCATGGAGCCGGGTGCTCCCCCACTCAGAGCCTGTCTCCAGGCGTGTGCTCTGACTGCCTGCATGGAGCCGGGTGCTCCCCCATTCAGAGCCTGTCTCCAGGTGTGTGCTCTGACTGCTGCATGGAGCCGGGTGCTCCTCCATTCAGAGCCTGTCTCCAGGCGTGTGCTCTGACTGCTGCATGGAGCCGGGTGCTCCCCCATTCAGAGCCTGTCTCCAGGAGTGTGCTCTGACTGCTGCATGAAGCCGGGTGCTCCCCCACTCAGAGCCTGTCTCCAGGCGTGTGCTCTGACTGCTGCATGGAGCCGGGTGCTCCCCCACTCAGAGCCTGTCTCCAGGCGTGTGCTCTGACTGCCTGCATGGAGCCGGGTGCTCCCCCACTGAGAGCCTGTCTCCAGGCGTGTGCTCTGACTGCCTGCATGGAGCCAGGTGCTCCCCCATTCAGAGCCTGTCTCCAGGAGTGTGCTCTGACTGCTGCATGGAGCCGGGGGCTCCCCCATTCAAAGCCTGTCTCCAGGCGTGTGCTCTGACTGCCTGCTTGGAGCCGGGTGCTCCCCCACTCAGAACCTGTCTCCAGGAGTGTGCTCTGACTGCCTGCTTGGAGCCGGGTGCTCCCCCACTCAGAGCCTGTCTCCAGGCGTGTGCTCTGACTGCCTGCATGGAGCCGGGTGCTCCCCCACTGAGAGCCTGTCTCCAGGCGTGTGCTCTGACTGCTGCATGGAGCCGGTGGCTCCCCCATTCAAAGCCTGTCCCCAGGCGTGTGCTCTGACTGCCTGCATGGAGCCGGGTCCTACCCCATTCAGAGCCTGTCTCCAGGCATGTGCTCTGACTGCCTGCATGGAGCCGGGTGCTCCCCCACTCAGAGCCTGTCTCCAGGCGTGTGCTCTGACTGCCTGCATGAAGCCGGGTGCTCCCCCACTCAGAGCCTGTCTCCAGGCGTGTGCTCTGACTGCCTGCATGGAGCCGGGTGCTCCCCCACTCAGAGCCTGTCTCCAGGTGTGTGCTCTGACTGCCTGCATGGAGCCGGGTGCTCTCCCACTGAGAGCCTGTCTCCAGGCGTGTGCTCTGACTGCTGCATGGAGCCGGGGGCTCCCCCATTCAAAGCCTGTCTCCAGGCGTGTGCTCTGACTGCCTGCATGGAGCCGGGTGCTCCCCCATTCAGAGCCTGTCTCCAGGCGTGTGCTCTGACTGCTGCATGGTGCTCCCCCACTCAGAGTCTGTCTCCAGGCGTGTGCTCTGACTGCCTGCATGGAGCCGGGTGCTCCCCCACTCAGAGCCTGTCTCCAGGCGTGTGCTCTGACTGCCTGCATGGAGCCGGGTGCTCCCCCATTCAGAGCCTGTCTCCAGGGGTGTGCTCTGACTGCCTGCTTGGAGCCGGGTGTTCCCCCACTGAGAGCCTGTCTCCAGGCGTGTGCTCTGACTGCCTGCTTGGAGCCAGGTGCTCCCCCATTCAGAGCCTGTCTCCAGGCGTGTAGCTCTTACTGGCTGCATGGAGCCGGGTGCTCCCCCACTCAGAGCCTGTCTCCAGGCGTGTGCTCTGACTGCGTGCATGGAGCCGGGTGCTCCCCCACTCAGAGCCTGTCTCCAGGCGTGTGCTCTGACTGCCTGCATGGAGCCGGGTGCTCCCCCATTCAGAGCCTGTCTCCAGGGGTGTGCTCTGACTGCCTGCTTGGAGCCAGGTGCTCCCCCACTGAGAGCCTGTCTCCAGGAGTGTGCTCTGACTGCCTGCTTGGAGCCAGGTGCTCCCCCATTCAGAGCCTGTCTCTAGGCGTGTAGCTCTGACTGGCTGCATGGAGCCGGGTGCTCCCCCACTCAGAGCCTGTCTCCAGGCGTGTGCTCTGACTGCTGCATGGAGCCGGGTCCTATCCCATTCAGAGCCTGTCTCCAGGGGTGTGCTCTGACTGCCTGCTTGGAGCCGGGTGCTCCCCCACTCAGAGCCTGTCTCCAGGAGTGTGCTCTGACTGCTGCATGAAGCCGGGTGCTCCCCCACTCAGAGCCTGTCTCCAGGCGTGTGCTCTGACTGCCTACATGGAGCCGGGTGCTCCCCCATTCAGAGCCTGTCTCCAGGCGTGTGCTCTGACTGCTGCATGGAGCCGGGTGCTCCCCCACTCAGAGCCTGTCTCCAGGCCTGTGCTCTGACTGCCTGCATCGAGCCGGGTGCTCCCCCATTCAGAGCCTGTCTCCAGGCATGTGCTCTGACTGCTGCATGGAGCCGGGTCCTACCCCATTCAGAGCCTGTCTCCAGGGGTGTGCTCTGACTGCCTGCTTGGAGCCGGGTGCTCCCCCACTCAGAGCCTGTCTCCAGGAGTGTGCTCTGACTGCTGCATGAAGCCGGGTGCTCCCCCACTCAGAGCCTGTCTCCAGGCGTGTGCTCTGACTGCCTACATGGAGCCGGGTGCTCCCCCATTCAGAGCCTGTCTCCAGGCGTGTGCTCTGACTGCTGCATGGAGCCGGGTGCTCCCCCACTCAGAGCCTGTCTCCAGGCCTGTGCTCTGACTGCCTGCATCGAGCCGGGTGCTCCCCCATTCAGAGCCTGTCTCCAGGTGTGTGCTCTGACTGCCTGCATGGAGCCGGGTGCTCCCCCACTGAGAGCCTGTCTCCAGGCGTGTGCTCTGACTGCTGCATGGAGCCGGGGGCTCCCCCATTCAAAGCCTGTCTCCAGGCGTGTGCTCTGACTGCCTGCATGGAGCCGGGTGCTCCCCCATTCAGAGCCTGTCTCCAGGCGTGTGCTCTGACTGCTGCATGGTGCTCCCCCACTCAGAGTCTGTCTCCAGGCGTGTGCTCTGACTGCCTGCATGGAGCCGGGTGCTCCCCCACTCAGAGCCTGTCTCCAGGCGTGTGCTCTGACTGCCTGCATGGAGCCGGGTGCTCCCCCATTCAGAGCCTGTCTCCAGGGGTGTGCTCTGACTGCCTGCTTGGAGCCGGGTGTTCCCCCACTGAGAGCCTGTCTCCAGGCGTGTGCTCTGACTGCCTGCTTGGAGCCAGGTGCTCCCCCATTCAGAGCCTGTCTCCAGGCGTGTAGCTCTTACTGGCTGCATGGAGCCGGGTGCTCCCCCACTCAGAGCCTGTCTCCAGGCGTGTGCTCTGACTGCCTGCATGGAGCCGGGTGCTCCCCCACTCAGAGCCTGTCTCCAGGCGTGTGCTCTGACTGCCTGCATGGAGCCGGGTGCTCCCCCATTCAGAGCCTGTCTCCAGGGGTGTGCTCTGACTGCCTGCTTGGAGCCAGGTGCTCCCCCACTGAGAGCCTGTCTCCAGGAGTGTGCTCTGACTGCCTGCTTGGAGCCAGGTGCTCCCCCATTCAGAGCCTGTCTCTAGGCGTGTAGCTCTGACTGGCTGCATGGAGCCGGGTGCTCCCCCACTCAGAGCCTGTCTCCAGGCGTGTGCTCTGACTGCTGCATGGAGCCGGGTCCTACCCCATTCAGAGCCTGTCTCCAGGGGTGTGCTCTGACTGCCTGCTTGGAGCCGGGTGCTCCCCCACTCAGAGCCTGTCTCCAGGAGTGTGCTCTGACTGCTGCATGAAGCCGGGTGCTCCCCCACTCAGAGCCTGTCTCCAGGCGTGTGCTCTGACTGCCTACATGGAGCCGGGTGCTCCCCCATTCAGAGCCTGTCTCCAGGCGTGTGCTCTGACTGCTGCATGGAGCCGGGTGCTCCCCCACTCAGAGCCTGTCTCCAGGCCTGTGCTCTGACTGCCTGCATCGAGCCGGGTGCTCCCCCATTCAGAGCCTGTCTCCAGGCGTGTGCTCTGACTGCTGCATGGAGCCGGGTGCTCCCCCACTCAGAGCCTGTCTCCAGGCCTGTGCTCTGACTGCCTGCATGGAGCCGGGTGCTCCCCCACTCAGAGCTCTGTCTCCAAGCGTGTGCTCTGACTGCCTGCATGGAGCCGGGTGCTCCCCCACTGAGAGCCTGTCTCCAGGCGTGTGCTCTGAATGCTGCATGGAGCCGGGGGCTCCCCCATTAAAAGCCTGTCTCCAGGCGTGTGCTCTGACTGCCTGCATGGAGCCGGGTCCTACCCCATTCAGAGCCTGTCTCCAGGCATGTGCTCTGACTGCCTGCATGGAGCCGGGTGCTCCCCCACTGAGAGCCTGTCTCCAGGCGTGTGCTCTGGCTGCTGCATGGAGCCGGGTGCTCCCCCACTGAGAGCCTGTCTCCAGGCGTGTGCTCTGACTGCCTGCATGGAGCCGGGTACTCCCCCACTCAGAGCCTGTCTCCAGGCGTGTGCTCTGACTGCCTGCTTGGAGCCGGGTCCTACCCCATTAAGAGCCTGTCTCCAGGCGTGTGCTCTGACTGCCTGCATGGAGCCGGGTCCTACCCCATTCAGAGCCTGTCTCCAGGCATGCGCTCTGACTGCCTGCATGGAGCCGGGTCCTACCCCTCTCAGAGCCTGTCTCCAGGCGTGTGCTCTGACTGCCTGCATGGAGCCGGGTGCTCCCCCATTCAGAGCCTGTCTCCAGGAGTGTGCTCTGACTGCCTGCATGGAGCTGGGTGCTCCCCCATTCAGAGCCTGTCTCCAGGCGTGTGCTCTGACTCCTGCATGGAGCCGGGTGCTCCCCCACTGAGAGTCTGTCTCCAGGAGTGTGCTCTGACTGCCTGCATGGAGCCGGGTGCTCCCCCACTGAGAGCCTGTCTCCAGGCGTGTGCTCTGACTGCTGCATGGAGCCGGGTCCTACCCCATTCAGAGCCTGTCTCCAGGCATCTGCTCTGACTGCTGCATGGAGCCGGGTGCTCCCCCATTCAGAGCCTGTCTCCAGGCGTGTGCTCTGACTGCCTGCATGGAGCCGGGTGCTCCCCCACTGAGAGCCTGTCTCCAGGCGTGTGCTCTGACTGCCTGCATGGAGCCGGGTGCTCCCCCATTCAGAGCCTGTCTCCAGGAGTGTGCTCTGACTGCTGCATGGAGCCGGGGGCTCCCCCATTCAAAGCCTGTCTCCAGGTGTGTGCTCTGACTGCCTGCTTGGAGCCGGGGGCTCCCCCATTCAAAGCCTGTCTCCAGGCGTGTGCTCTGACTGCCTGCATGGAGTCGGGTGCTCCCCCACTGAGAGCCTGTCTCCAGGCGTGTGCTCTGACTGCTGCATGGAGCCGGGTGCTCCCCCATTCAGAGCCTGTCTCCAGGCATGTGCTCTGACTGCTGCATGGAGCCGGGTCCTACCCCATTCAGAGCCTGTCTCCAGGCGTGTGCTCTGACTGCCTGCTTGGAGCCGGGTGCTCCCCCTCTCAGAGCCTGTCTCCAGGAGTGTGCTCTGACTGCCTGCATGGAGCCGGGTGCTCTCCCACTGAGAGCCTGTCTCCAGGCGTGTGCTCTGACTGCTGCATGGTGCCGGGTCCTACCCCATTCAGAGCCTGTCTCCAGGCATGTGCTATGACTGCTGCATGGAGCCGGGTGCTCCCCCATTCAGAGCCTGTCTCCAGGAGTGTGCTCTGACTGCCTGCATGGAGCCGGGTGCTCCCCCATTCAAAGCCTGTCTCCAGGCGTATGCTCTGACTGCCTGCATGGAGCCGGGTGCTCCCCCATTCAGAGCCTGTCTCCAGGCGTGTGCTCTGACTGCCTGCATGGAGCCGGGTGCTCCCCCACTGAGAGCCTGTCTCCAGGCGTGTGCTCTGACTGCCTGCATGGAGCCGGGTGCTCCCCCATTCAGAGCCTGTCTCCAGGCGTATGCTCTGACTGCTGCATGGTGCCGGGTGCTCCCCCACTGAGAGCCTGTCTCCAGGCGTGTGCTCTGACTGCCTGCATGGAGCCGGGTGCTCCCCCACTGAGAGCCTGTCTCCCGGCGTGTGCTCTGACTGCTGCATGGAGCCGGGTCCTACCCCATTCAGAGCCTGTCTCCAGGCATGTGCTCTGACTGCTGCATGGAGCCGGGTGCTCCCCCACTCAGAGACTGTCTCCAGGCGTGTGCTCTGACTGCTGCATGGAGCCGGGTGCTCCCCCACTCAGAGCCTGTCTCCAGGCCTGTGCTCTGACTGCCTGCATGGAGCCGGGTGCTCCCCCATTCAGAGCCTGTCTCCAGGCGTGTGCTCTGACTGCTGCATGGAGCCGGGTGCTCCCCCACTCAGAGCCTGTCTCCAGGCCTGTGCTCTGACTGCCTGCATGGAGCCGGGTGCTCCCCCACTCAGAGCTCTGTCTCCAGGCGTGTGCTCTGACTGCCTGCATGGAGCCGGGTGCTCCCCAATCAGAGCCTGTCTCCAGGAGTGTGCTCTGACTGCCTGCATGGAGCCGGGTACTCCCCCACTCAGAGCCTGTCTCCAGGCGTGTGCTCTGACTGCCTGCATGGAGCCGGGTCCTACCCCATTCAGAGCCTGTCTCCAGGCGTGTGCTCTGACTGCCTGCTTGGAGCCGGGTGCTCCCCCACTGAGAGCCTGTCTCCAGGCGTATGCTCTGACTGCCTGCATGGAGCCGGGTGCTCCCCCACTGAGAGCCTGTCTCCAGGCGTGTGCTCTGAATGCTGCATGGAGCCGGGGGCTCCCCCATTAAAAGCCTGTCTCCAGGCGTGTGCTCTGACTGCCTGCATGGAGCCGGGTCCTACCCCATTCAGAGCCTGTCTCCAGGCATGTGCTCTGACTGCCTGCATGGAGCCGGGTGCTCCCCCACTGAGAGCCTGTCTCCAGGCGTGTGCTCTGGCTGCTGCATGGAGCCGGGTGCTCCCCCACTGAGAGCCTGTCTCCAGGCGTGTGCTCTGACTGCCTGCATGGAGCCGGGTACTCCCCCACTCAGAGCCTGTCTCCAGGCGTGTGCTCTGACTGCCTGCATGGAGCCGGGTCCTACCCCATTAAGAGCCTGTCTCCAGGCGTGTGCTCTGACTGCCTGCATGGAGCCGAGTCCTACCCCATTCAGAGCCTGTCTCCAGGCATGTGCTCTGACTGCCTGCATGGAGCCGGGTCCTACCCCTCTCAGAGCCTGTCTCCAGGCGTGTGCTCTGACTGCCTGCATGGAGCCGGGTGCTCCCCCATTCAGAGCCTGTCTCCAGGAGTGTGCTCTGACTGCCTGCATGGAGCTGGGTGCTCCCCCATTCAGAGCCTGTCTCCAGGCGTGTGCTCTGACTGCTGCATGGAGCCGGGTCCTACCCCATTCAGAGCCTGTCTCCAGGCGTGTGCTCTGACTGCCTGCTTGGAGCCGGGTGCTCCCCCTCTCAGAGCCTGTCTCCAGGAGTGTGCTCTGACTGCCTGCATGGAGCCGGGTGCTCTCCCACTGAGAGCCTGTCTCCAGGCGTGTGCTCTGACTGCTGCATGGTGCCGGGTCCTACCCCATTCAGAGCCTGTCTCCAGGCATGTGCTATGACTGCTGCATGGAGCCGGGTGCTCCCCCATTCAGAGCCTGTCTCCAGGAGTGTGCTCTGACTGCCTGCATGGAGCCGGGTGCTCCCCCATTCAAAGCCTGTCTCCAGGCGTATGCTCTGACTGCCTGCATGGAGCCGGGTGCTCCCCCATTCAGAGCCTGTCTCCAGGCGTGTGCTCTGACTGCCTGCATGGAGCCGGGTGCTCCCCCACTGAGAGCCTGTCTCCAGGCGTGTGCTCTGACTGCCTGCATGGAGCCGGGTGCTCCCCCATTCAGAGCCTGTCTCCAGGCGTATGCTCTGACTGCTGCATGGAGCCGGGTGCTCCCCCACTGAGAGCCTGTCTCCAGGCGTGTGCTCTGACTGCCTGCATGGAGCCGGGTGCTCCCCCACTGAAAGCCTGTCTCCCGGCGTGTGCTCTGACTGCTGCATGGAGCCGGGTCCTACCCCATTCAGAGCCTGTCTCCAGGCATGTGCTCTGACTGCTGCATGGAGCCGGGTGCTCCCCCACTCAGAGACTGTCTCCAGGCGTGTGCTCTGACTGCTGCATGGAGCCGGGTGCTCCCCCACTCAGAGCCTGTCTCCAGGCCTGTGCTCTGACTGCCTGCATGGAGCCGGGTGCTCCCCCATTCAGAGCCTGTCTCCAGGCGTGTGCTCTGACTGCTGCATGGAGCCGGGTGCTCCCCCACTCAGAGCCTGTCTCCAGGCCTGTGCTCTGACTGCCTGCATGGAGCCGGGTGCTCCCCCACTCAGAGCTCTGTCTCCAGGCGTGTGCTCTGACTGCCTGCATGGAGCCGGGTGCTCCCCAATCAGAGCCTGTCTCCAGGAGTGTGCTCTGACTGCCTGCATGGAGCCGGGTACTCCCCCACTCAGAGCCTGTCTCCAGGCGTGTGCTCTGACTGCCTGCATGGAGCCGGGTCCTACCCCATTCAGAGCCTGTCTCCAGGCGTGTGCTCTGACTGCCTGCTTGGAGCCGGGTGCTCCCCCACTGAGAGCCTGTCTCCAGGCGTATGCTCTGACTGCCTGCATGGAGCCGGGTGCTCCCCCACTGAGAGCCTGTCTCCAGGCGTGTGCTCTGAATGCTGCATGGAGCCGGGGGCTCCCCCATTAAAAGCCTGTCTCCAGGCGTGTGCTCTGACTGCCTGCATGGAGCCGGGTCCTACCCCGTTCAGAGCCTGTCTCCAGGCATGTGCTCTGACTGCCTGCATGGAGCCGGGTGCTCCCCCACTGAGAGCCTGTCTCCAGGCGTGTGCTCTGGCTGCTGCATGGAGCCGGGTGCTCCCCCACTGAGAGCCTGTCTCCAGGCGTGTGCTCTGACTGCCTGCATGGAGCCGGGTACTCCCCCACTCAGAGCCTGTCTCCAGGCGTGTGCTCTGACTGCCTGCATGGAGCCGGGTCCTACCCCATTAAGAGCCTGTCTCCAGGCGTGTGCTCTGACTGCCTGCATGGAGCCGGGTCCTACCCCATTCAGAGCCTGTCTCCAGGCATGTGCTCTGACTGCCTGCATGGAGCCGGGTCCTACCCCTCTCAGAGCCTGTCTCCAGGCGTGTGCTCTGACTGCCTGCATGGAGCCGGGTGCTCCCCCATTCAGAGCCTGTCTCCAGGAGTGTGCTCTGACTGCCTGCATGGAGCTGGGTGCTCCCCCATTCAGAGCCTGTCTCCAGGCGTGTGCTCTGACTCCTGCATGGAGCCGGGTGCTCCCCCACTGAGAGTCTGTCTCCAGGAGTGTGCTCTGACTGCCTGCATGGAGCCGGGTGCTCCCCCCACTGAGAGCCTGTCTCCAGGCGTGTGCTCTGACTGCTGCATGGAGCCGGGTCCTACCCCATTCAGAGCCTGTCTCCAGGCATCTGCTCTGACTGCTGCATGGAGCCGGGTGCTCCCCCATTCAGAGCCTGTCTCCAGGAGTGTGCTCTGACTGCCTGCATGGAGCCGGGTGCTCCCCCATTCAGAGCCTGTCTCCAGGCGTGTGCTCTGACTGCTGCATGGAGCCGGGTGCTCCCCCATTCAGAGCCTGTCTCCAGGCATGTGCTCTGACTGCCTGCATGGAGCCGGGTGCTCCCCCACTGAGAGCCTGTCTCCAGGCGTGTGCTCTGACTGCTTGCATGGAGCCGGGTGCTCCCCCATTCAGAGCCTGTCTCCAGGCGTATGCTCTGACTGCTGCATGGAGCCGGGTGCTCCCCACTGAGAGCCTATCTCCAGGCGTGTGCTCTGACTGCCTGCATGGAGCCGGGTGCTCCCCCACTGAGAGCCTGTCTCCAGGCGTGCGCTCTGACTGCTGCATGGAGCTGGGTCCTACCCCATTCAGAGCCTGTCTCCAGGCATGTGCTCTGACTGCTGCATGGAGCCGGGTGCTCCCCCACTCAGAGCCTGTCTCCAGGCGTGTGCTCTGACTGCTGCATGGAGCCGGGTGCTCCCCCACTCAGAGCCTGTCTCCAGGCCTGTGCTCTGACTGCCTGCATGGAGCCGGGTGCTCCCCCATTCAGAGCCTGTCTCCAGGCGTGTGCTCTGACTGCTGCATCCAGCCGGGTGCTCCCCCACTGAGAGTCTCTCTCCAGGAGTGTGCTCTGACCGCATGCATGGAGCCGGGTGCTCTCCCACTCAGAGCCTGTCTCCAGGCGTGTGCTCTGACTGCCTGCATGGAGCCGGGTGCTCCCCCATTCAGAGCCTGTCTCCAGGAGTGTGCTCTGACTGCCTGCATGGACCCGGGTACTCCCCCACTCAGAGCCTGTCTCCAAGCGTGTGCTCTGACTGCCTGCATGGAGCCGGGTGCTCCCCCATTCAGAGCCTGTCTCCAGGCGTATGCTCTGACTGCTGCATTGAGCCGGGTGCTTCCCCACTGAGAGCCTGTCTCCAGGCGTGTGCTCTGACTGCCTGCATGGAGCCGGGTGCTCCCCCACTGAGAGCCTGTCTCCAGGCGTGTGCTATGCCTGCTGCATGGAGCCGGGTCCTACCCCATTCAGAGCCTGTCTCCAGGCATGTGCTCTGACTGCTGCATGGAGCCGGGTGCTCCCCCACTCAGAGACTGTCTCCAGGCGTGTGCTCTGACTGCTGCATGGAGCCGGGTGCTCCCCCACTCAGAGCCTGTCTCCAGGCCTGTGCTCTGACTGCCTGCATGGAGCCGGGTGCTCCCCCATTCAGAGCCTGTCTCCAGGCTTGTGCTCTGACTGCTGCATGGAGCCGGGTGCTCCCCCACTGAGAGTCTGTCTCCAGGAGTGTGCTCTGACCGCCTGCATGGAGCCGGGTGCTCCCCCACTCAGAGCTCTGTCTCCAGGCGTGTGCTCTGACTGCCTGCATGGAGCCGGGTGCTCCCCAATCAGAGCCTGTCTTCAGGAGTGTGCTCTGACTGCCTGCATGGAGCCGGGTACTCCCCCACTCAGAGCCTGTCTCCAGGCGTGTGCTCTGACTGCCTGCATGGAGCCGGGTCCTCCCCCATTCAGAGCCTGTCTCCAGGCGTGTGCTCTGACTGCCTGCTTGGAGCCGGGTGTTCCCCCACTGAGAGCCTGTCTCCAGGCGTGTGCTCTGACTGCCTGCATGGAGCCGGGTGCTCCCCCACTGAGAGCCTGTCTCCAGGCGTGTGCTCTGAATGCTGCATGGAGCCGGGGGCTCCCCCATTCAAAGCCTGTCTCCAGGTGTGTGCTCTGACTGCCTGCATAGAGCCGGGTCCTACCCCATTCAGAGCCTGTCTCCAGGCATGTGCTCTGACTGCCTGCATGGAGCCGGGTGCTCCCCCACTGAGAGCCTGTCTCCAGGCGTGTGCTCTGACTGCTGCATGGAGCCGGGTGCTCCCCCACTGAGAGCCTGTCTCCAGGCGTGTGCTCTGACTGCCTGCATGGAGCCGGGTACTCCCCCACTCAGAGCCTGTCTCCAGGCGTGTGCTCTGACTGCCTTCATGGAGCCGGGTCCTAC
Organism: Lissotriton vulgaris; assembly: GCF_964263255.1. NCBI lineage: Eukaryota > Metazoa > Chordata > Amphibia > Caudata > Salamandridae > Lissotriton > Lissotriton vulgaris. The sequence goes on along the minus strand of NC_141690.1, from coordinate 212,259,359 downwards.
CCCATTCAGAGCCTGTCTCCAGGCGTGTGCTCTGACTGCCTGCATGGAGCCGGGTCCTACCCCATTCAGAGCCTGTCTCCAGGCGTGTGCTCTGACTGCCTGCATGGAGCCGGGTCCTACCCCTCTCAGAGCCTGTCTCCAGGCGTGTGCTCTGACTGCCTGCATTGAGCCGGGTGCTCCCCCATTCAGAGCCTGTCTCCAGGAGTGTGCTCTGACTGCCTGCATGGAGCTGGGTGCTCCCCCATTCAGAGCCTGTCTCCAGGCGTGTGCTCTGACTGTTGCATGGAGCCGGGTGCTCCCCCACTCAGAGCCTGTCTCCAGGCCTGTGCTCTGACTGCCTGCATGGAGCCGGGTGCTCCCCCATTCAGAGCCTGTCTCCAGGCGTGTGCTGTGACTGCTGCATGGAGCCGGGTGCTCCCCCACTGAGAGCCTGTCTCCAGGCGTGTGCTCTGACTGCTGCATGGAGCCGGGTCCTACCCCATTCAGAGCCTGTCTCCAGGCATGTGCTCTGACTGCTGCATGGAGCTGGGTGCTCCCCCATTCAGAGCCTGTCTCCAGGAGTGTGCTCTGACTGCCTGCATGGAGCCGGGTGCTCCCCCATTCAGAGCCTGTCTCCAGGCGTGTGCTCTGACTGCCTGCATGGAGCCGGGTGCTCCCCCATTCAGAGCCTGTCTCCAGGCGTGTGCTCTGACTGCCTGCATGGATCCGGGTGCTCCCCCACTGAGAGCCTGTCTCCAGGCGTGTGCTCTGACTGCCTGCATGGAGCCGGGTGCTCCCCCATTCAGAGCCTGTCTCCAGGCGTATGCTCTGACTGCTGCATGGAGCCGGGTGCTCCCCACTGAGAGCCTATCTCCAGGCGTGTGCTCTGACTGCCTGCATGGAGCCGGGTGCTCCCCCACTGAGAGCCTGTCTCCAGGCGTGTGCTCTGACTGCTGCATGGAGCCGGGTCCTACCCCATTCAGAGCCTGTTTCCAGGCATGTGCTCTGACTGCTGCATGGAGCCGGGTGCTCCCCCTCTCAGAGCCTGTCTCCAGGCGTGTGCTCTGACTGCTGCATGGAGCCGGGTGCTCCCCCACTCAGAGCCTGTCTCCAGGCCTGTGCTCTGACTGCCTGCATGGAGCCGGGTGCTCCCCCATTCAGAGCCTGTCTCCAGGCGTGTGCTCTGACTGCTGCATGGAGCCGGGTGCTCCCCCACTGAGAGTCTGTCTCCAGGAGTGTGCTCTGACCGCATGCATGGAGCCGGGTGCTCCCCCACTCAGAGCCTGTCTCCAGGCTGTGCTCTGACTGCCTGCATGGAGCCGGGTGCTCCCCCATTCAGAGCCTGTCTCCAGGAGTGTGCTCTGACTGCCTGCATTGAGCCGGGTACTCCCCCACTCAGAGCCTGTCTCCAGGCATGTGCTCTGACTGCCTGCATGGAGCCGGGTCCTACCCCATTCTGAGCCTGTCTCCAGGTGTGTGCTCTGACTGCCTGCTTGGAGCCGGGTGCTCCCCCACTGAGAGCCTGTTTCCAGGCGTGTGCTCTGACTGCCTGCATGGAGCCGGGTGCTCCCCCACTGAGAGCCTGTCTCCAGGCGTGTGCTCTGACTGCTGCATGGAGCCGGGGGCTCCCCCATTCAAAGCCTTTCTCCAGGCGTGTGCTCTGACTGCCTGCATGGAGCCGGGTCCTACCCCATTCAGAGCCTGTCTCCAGGCATGTGCTCTGATTGCCTGCATGGAGCCGGGTGCTCCCCCACTGAGAGCCTGTCTCCAGGCGTGTGCTCTGACTGCTGCATGGAGCCTGGTGCTCCCCCACTGAGAGCCTGTCTCCAGGCGTGTGCTCTGACTGCCTGCATGGAGCCGGGTACTCCCCCACTCAGAGCCTGTCTCCAGGCGTGTGCTCTGACTGCCTGCATGGAGCCGGGTCCTACCCCATTCAGAGCCTGTCTCCAGGCGTGTGCTCTGACTGCCTGCATGGAGCCGGGTCCTACCCCATTCAGAGCCTGTCTCCAGGCATGTGCTCTGACTGCCTGCATGGAGCCGGGTACTACCCCTCTCAGAGCCTGTCTTCAGGCGTGTGCTCTGACTGCCTGCATGGAGCCGGGTGCCCCCCCATTCAGAGCCTGTCTCCAGGAGTGTGCTCTGACTGCCTGCATGGAGCTGGGTGCTCCCCCATTCAGAGCCTGTCTCCAGGCATGTGCTCTGACTGCGTGCATGGAGCCGGGTCCTACCCCTCTCAGAGCCTGTCTCCAGGCGTGTGCTCTGACTGCCTGCATGGAGCCGGGTGCTCCCCCATTCAGAACCTGTCTCTAGGAGTGTGCTCTGACCGCCTGCATGAAGCAGGGTGCTCCCCCATTCAGAGCCTGTCTCCAGGCCTGTGCTCTGACTGCCTGCATGGAGCCGGGAGCTCCCCCATTCAGAGCCTGTCTCCTGGCGTGTGCTCTGACTGCTGCATGGAGCCGGGTGCTCCCCCATTCAGAGCCTGTCTCCAGGCATGTGCTCTGACTGCCTGCTTGGAGCCGGGTGCTCCCCCATTCAGAGCCCGTCTCCAGGTGTGTGGTCTGACTGCCTGCATGGAGCCGGGTGCTCCCCCATTCAGAGCTTGTCTCCAGGCGTGTGCTCTGACTGCCTGCATGGAGCCGGGTGCTCCCCCACTGAGAGCCTGTCTCCAGGCGTGTGCTCTAACTGCCTGCATGGAGCAGGGTGCTCCCCCATTCAGAGCCTGTCTCCAGGAGTGTGCTCTGACTGCCTGCATGGAGCTGGGTGCTCCCCCATTCAGAGCCTGTCTCCAGGAGTGTGCTCTGACTGCTGCATGGAGCCCTCAGCAGATTGCACATTACCGCCCCATTTGCCACATCCTTCAGCAACTCGCGACCGCCGCGTGACAGCATTAAATGATATCCTTCTAATCCTATTAGCTCCTTCCTCTTGTTTGCTTCCTTGAGTGAGCATTTTTGACAACTTCTCATTCGACTCCAGGAGTCTGAAGCGTGAGCAAGTTATAATTTCTGACAGAGAAATTACATCTCTCTCCGTCACTGATGCCTTGAAATGTAAATGTGGTGATGGCCTGGAGATGCTGCGTGGAGAATGAAGAAAGGGAAACAGGGCACATTCCCTCAGACTACAAAGCCTATAGAGAAAAAGGGCACATTCCCTCAGACTACAGAAACAGGGCACATTCCCTCAGCCTACAGAGCCTATAGAGAAACAGGGCACATTCCCTCAGACTACAGAGCCTATAGAGAAACAGGGCACATTCCCTCAGACTACAGAGCCTATAGAGAAACAGGGCACATTCCCTCAGACTACAGAAACAGGGTACATTCCCTCAGACTACAGAGCTATAGAGAAACAGGGCACATTCCCTCAGACTACAGAGCCTATAGAGAAACAGGGCACATTCCCTTAGACTACAGAAACAGGGTACATTCCCTCAGACTACAGAGCTATAGAGAAACAGGGCACATTCCCTCAGACTACAGAGCCTATAGAGAAACAGGGCACATTCCCTCAGACTACGGAGCCTATAGAGAAACAGGGCACATACCCTCAGACTACAGAGCCTATAGAGAAACAGGGCACATTCCCTCAGACTACAGAGCCTATAGAGAAAAAGGGCACATTCCCTCAGACTACAGAGCTATAGAGACACAGGGCACATTCCCTCAGACTACAGAGCCTATAGAGAAACAGGGCACATTCCCTCAGACTACAGAGCCTATAGAGAAACAGGGCACATTCCCTTAGACTACAGAAACAGGGCTCATTCCCTCAGACTACAGAGCCTATAGAGAAACAGGGCACATTCCCTCAGACTACAGAGCCTATAGAGAAACAGAGCACATTCCCTCAGACTACAGAGTCTATAGAGAAATAGGGCATATTCACTCAGACTACGGAGCCTATAGAGAAACAGGGCACATTCCCTCAGACTACAGAAACAGGGCACATTCCCTCAGACTACAGAGCCTATAGAGAACCAGGGCACATTCCCTCAGACTACAGAGCCTATAGAGAAACAGGGCACATTCCCTCAGACTACAGAGCCTATAGAGAAACAGGGCACATTCCCTCAGACTACAGAAACAGGGCACATTCCCTCAGACTACAGAGCCTATAGAGAAACAGGGCACATTCCCGCAGACTACAGAGCCTATAGAGAAACAGAGCACATTCCCTCAGACTACAGAGTCTATAGAGAAATAGGGCATATTCACTCAGACTACTGAGCCTATAGAGAAACAGGGCACATTCCCTCAGACTACAGAGTCTATAGAGAAATAGGGCATATTCACTCAGACTACGGAGCCTATAGAGAAACTGGGCACATTCCCTCAGACTACAGAAACAGGGCACATTCCCTCAGACTACAGAGCCTATAGGGAAACAGGGCACATTACCTCAGAATACAGAGCCTATAGAGAAACAGAGCACATTCCCTCAGACTACAGAGTCTATAGAGAAATAGGGCATATTCACTCAGACTACGGAGCCTATAGAGAAACTGGGAACATTCCCTCAGACTACAGAAACAGGGCACATTCCCTCAGACTACAGAGCCTATAGGGAAACAGGGCACATTACCTCAGAATACAGAGCCTACAGGGAAACAGGGCACATTCCCTCAGACTACAGAGCCTATAGGGAAACATGGCACATTCACTCAGACTACAGAGCCTATAGAGAAACAGGACACATTCCCTCAGACTACAGAGCCGATAGCAGTGTTCGCGCTTACCAGAAGAGGGCGCTACCTCTCCTTTAGACTGGCGAAAAAATGTATGAAATGTGCAGTAATCAGATTACTGTGGGCCCTATTTATCAAAAAGTAATGCAGAGCTGCGCAGGAAGTCACCTTGCTGCGCTACCTGACAGGGAAAGAGCAGGAAAAGGCCACATTTAACATAATGTGGCGCATTTCTGCCTTTTCCCTGCTGCTGGAGCACAATGTGCTGCCTAGCGCCAACGCAGGCAAACAAAGGCAATCTTCCTCCATGGTGCAAGGGTGCATGCGTTCTAAGCAGGATTGTTTTTTTTTTGTAGGAAGTGGTACATTCCTGCACAAAAACAATCCCTTCTTGCACAAAAACAATCCCCTGATGCATTTTCCTCTTACTATATGTTCTGCATTTAATGCAGCACATATAGAAAGAGGAAAAACTTGGAGAAATAAACATATTTCTGCTTGTTACGCCTCACCTGGAGAGGCGTAGCAGGTTTGACGCATTTCCAGGTCTACCACTTATGGCAAATCCGCGAATGCATCAAATTCCATGGGAATACCTGTGCAACACCCATGGAGCGCCTTCCTAGGGCAGATTAACATAACGCAGCTATGTCTGCTGCGTTGTGCTACTCCTGATTAATCAAGCCACTCAGGGCCATGCAGGGTGGCTTTATAAATCACGTTTAGTAGTTGCGTCGTGCTTGCAACCCGTTGCGTGGTGCAAAAGTGAAGCAACTACATGATAAATATGGCCCTAAATATTTAAAGAGTTCCTTTATGTGGAATAATGTGGTATTTTTGCATTAACCAAAATTAAGGTAATGCACACTGCTATACCAACCCATTAAGAGTAAGGGAAGTTCCCTATAGGCTCTGTAGTCTGAGGGAATGTGTTCTGTCTCTCTATAGGCTCTGTAGTCTGAGGGAATGTGTTCTATCTCTCTATAGGCTCTGTAGTCTGAGGGAATGTGTTCTGTCTCTCTATAGGCTCTGTAGTCTGAGGGAATGTGTTCTGTCTCTCTATAGGCTCTGTAGTCTGAAGGAATGTGTTCTGTCTCTCTATAGGCTCTGTAGTCTGAGGGAATGTGCTCTGTCTCTCCATAGGCTCTGTAGTCTGAGGGAATGTGTTCTGTCTCTCTATAGGCTCTGTAGTCTGAGGGAATTCCTCAGTTGCCTGGTTAGGTTCGTGTTACAGAAATACCACATATATACATACATGAAAAAGAAAAAATTTCCTGTGGGAAATTTCGAATTTACAGTATTTTTTTAGCCATTACATTTTGTCTAATTTCACTCTCGAAATTGACCGAGAGAAAATGAAATCAGAGTTGGCCGTGCCAGTAGTCCACAAACAGGGTTTGATTGAGGGTTCAATGTTTCGTTGATTGGGACAATCCAGACTTAAAGCAGCGTATTGTTTAAAATATGCATCACACCCTTAACTAAGACATTTAGTGATAGTGCATTTGGCAAGGTGTATGCAGTCTTTAAAATATTTTAGGGGCAAACCTGTCTCAGAAGACAGGATAACAATCACTTGCATGCCCACTTTCCTGTCACTGAGTTAAAACATTGACTTTTTTTTAAAGTGGGAAGGGGTTGGTGTTTTTTATTCAGATAAGTGTGAGGGTGGATATGTATCCCAATCGTATATAAGTCAGTAGCTATGCTAATCAGTCAATTTAACACAATAAAATGTTCTGTTAGTAATAAGCATTCCAGTATTGGCGCAACAGGGTGAAAAGGAAACGTTTCCTAAAATTAACAAGCATTGGTAGACATTTTGCCTGGTTTTATATTTCAGTATGTGTTCATGCCTCTATTTGCATGTGTTGGTACAGTAAAGCTAGCTCTATTGACTTTAGTGGTGGTTATTATGTCTGGTGGTGGCTGTAATGGTGGTTGTGGTAATGCTGCTAATGGTGGGGGTGCTCATAGTAATAGTGATGATAGTAATACCAATTGTGGTGTTAAGAAAGGAAAAGCCAAGGATTTAGACCTAGAGAGCAAGCAGGGGCGCCTGCCAGCTGTAGAACCGCTGGTCTGGGTGCTGGGATTTGTACACATGCGCCTAGTAGAAGAATAATGCCACAGCATCACTGGAGACACTTGCCCAACCCAAGAACACACAGCAATTCCTGCATATCACCCATATAGAAGGGGTCGGTTACATTTGGCTGAGTAATTTCAGACCAGCATCACTAAGGTGTTTTGCAGTTCTGATAAATATAGAATAGCTAGACAGTGTATCACAGGACCACTACTGGACACTGTGAGAAACTCCACTTACTTCTCTGGTAAAATATTGTTTTTTTCTCCTTATCACCTATTTTACCTATTTGTTGGTTTAAGGTCTACTAAACCAGCCACTGAATACAGGAATGCCCATATACTACTCGTACTGGCCTGCTCTGAAGGGATTCAGATACCTGGTCTGGCACTTAAAGATGTATCCGATCTATAAGCTGACAGCATAAATTAATTCCCAAAATTGCATTGAGCCTGCCTACTTTTAAATTGGCCCGGTTTTAGAACTAGGGTGTCGAATACATTATGAAATGTTATTTCCTTAGTTTTGAATTATATCTCTATTATACAGCACAGAGGTAAGGGCTGAGCATTCTGTAGTTCACATCTCAAAGAATGAATTAGATTCTAAACATGTGGGAGGGGAAGTACCACATTTGCCTGTTTTGAATTCACACATATACTTTATCTGGACCAAACGAAACAGAGAGATTCAAGCCACCAAACCTGATACTACATTTGGCTTGAATTTTGTCCATCTGGCTCTCCTGCAATTTGTGTTTTAGCCCCTGGATCCCAAAATCTGTCTGTAGCTTCCAAGTTTTCCCAAATTGTAGCCCTTTTGAACTCGGACTAGTGCTATCAAACCTAGTAGAATCCAAAGCTGGATACGTTGCCCATGCTCGGTCCAAGCCACCTGGTCAAGAGTTTTGACTTCCTGAATTTTTTCTCAGTCCCAAGTAGAATCCTTCATCTTGTATCTGACCATGGGGGATATTCTCAAGAACATGTGATAATTACTACAAAATTAGCTTAATGCTACTCTTCATATCGCAGTCTATTGCGGAAAATAACGCTGTGTTAACTAAGTATTCATAACACGGAGGTACCATGCGATAGGCACACGACAATGCGTCAAATGTATGCGATAAAGTCAACACAATGCCGCAGAAATGCGAAACACGAACGCAAAAAAAGTTGCGATGAGGCCAATTGCGATACAAAAAGCAGCAAAAAGCATTGAAAGGCCTGAAAATTCCCACGCGTCAGGCGGGAAAATGCACTATAAAAGAAACAAAAAGAACACAGCAAAAACAATTCAAAGTGTGTAGCACCATGGATGCACCCAGACCAAATGCAGAGGTCAACGTGAACCCCACAAGCCCCACAGACCACCAGCAAGGAACAATGGGGTCAGGGAAGGCCAAGGAGAAGAGGGAGAGGAAGACGGGGTGCAGTCCACAGGAAAACCAAATCAGCTTCACGGAGGTGACAAAACACTACCATCAACTGACCTACAATTAGACGAACGTGAATGCAGTCGGAGTGTTTAAGATGTCAATGGAGGAGGCCAAGAGGCGCTGGCATGATGCGAAAAGCAAAACCAAGCACAAACCCACTGCCAACAGGAAGGCAACAAGGACGTCAGCAGGTGGGAGTCTGGCGCCACAGAAGGAGATGGAGGAAACGGAGGCCAAAGTCATCAGTGTGGAGACGGTGCAGGGAGTCGGGAGTCCAGACACAGCTCGAGAGTACCTGACACAACATCAACAGGGTAATGACCAGGAACTGAGGGCCCAGGGGGGGATGGGCACAATGGCACACATGCACAATCATGTGTAGCACACTGCACACCCCTAATGACCCTGGATCATGTCCCTGATCCCGTGGCAAACTGCAGCACACATACAAACACCAAGTAGGCCCCCGTCCACCATGTGCCCAAAAGGGTCCCACCTCACACATCACCAATCTCACGACCAACACATGCACACGTGCGAAACATAGCAAAGATGCGTATTTGTGAGCCACACTGACAATACAAATGACACTACATGACAATCAGCATGGCTGCGGTACAATCATCATGACATTATTCACGCCACAACACTGAGGTGGATGAGTGTGGACCACATCCGGAAAGGAGCAGGCCACACTCTGATACATCCATGTGCACAAACAGCACCCTGACCTCAACAATACATCTGCAGACAAACAATGCACAAGAGTACAAAAACTGTCCAAGAGCACAAATGACCCAAGTCGCCAACATGTCAGCACCGTAAAAGCACAAAAGTCAAAGGCACACCACCTCAAAGGGATATGAGGCAGCAAAATCACTGCTGCAGGGGCGACTATCTCACAATGCAGCACACACATAGCAATAACAGCACATCCACATTGATGACAATGGGGTACAAAGTGCAACACTTACACGGCATAACAAAGGACACAACTGGGTTCGCTTGTGCGTAGAAACTGGCGAATCACATCTGACATAGCAGGAAACTGTGAGATGATAATATACGTGTACAACCTCCCATCCGTCATGTAGTCTAAATGTCCACTGTTCCGCATCAAATAGTCCGCTCCTCCCAAACAGTCACAATGTACAATGTCATGCAGGCTATATGTAAATGTGAACAATGCGTCAATATACATGTCAACACAATGTCAAAATGCATCTCCCCTTCACATTGCAGAGAACAAACAACACCTCCAGCAGAGTAGACCAGACAAATCATTCAGTGATGCTGAAGAGGACCTCCACACCTTTGACACCGACGCCCTACAACAGCTCATGGACATCCTGGGCAACCCAGCTCCAGGAGCAGGAAAGCACAGCTGCATCAAGTAGACCCCACCCCTGCACAGACCACACAGCTGGTAGCATCCACCACCACGGATGGCTCCCAGCACCCCACCAAAGCACACATCACATTCCAAGGCCAGGTGTCAGACTGCCAGAAGGAGGTGGCCGAACAGGTGCGGTGGGGTTCGAGCTCATGGAACCCGAACTATATCACATACGTGGGTGTCTGAGTCCCATCAGGGACCACTTACACTCCCCAATGGAGATCCACACTGCGACAGAGACACATGCATTTGCACAAACCCAATACTGAACCACGCCCAGAGCCCAGGGATAATCATTCACATGTTGGTAGTGTTCGATCACCTCCATAACGATGATCCTTCTTTGCTCCGGACTCAAACGCGTCTATCTCTTACACCTCTCCTTGCTTGCAATGATATTAACTCTGCCATTCAGAACTCAAGACTCAGTTCCAAATGTGTGACCTACTGGACTGCAGTGTGGGCCGAAGGCAATAGTCAGCGAGGGACCACAGACACTTGTGTTTGGAATGCTATACACAGAGTTGATGGCACCACATCTAGGGAGTACAGTGATATCAAACATCCCATGAACATATGAACTCGGCCATCAGGATATCAAGACTCAATTCCAAAAGTGTGACCTACTTCACCGTAGTGTAGGCCAGAGGCAGTGGTGGAGTACGTCAATGAGAAAGGAGTACTGCGGGCCGGTGTTGCGGAGGCCGTGATGGTCGGAGGAGGTTGCCAAGGTCGCGAGCCTAGGGCTTCGATCTTGCACCGGCACGTGATGGGCCCTCTTTGACACACGCCGGTGTCGGCAGGTGAGCAGTGAGTCCTGGTGCGCAGTGAAGGACTGGGTTCTGCTAAGACCCAGCAGTGCCAGGGATAACACCTAAAACCTTCGTGGGTAACCTGTTCCGGCGTGCAAATGACAGAGACATGGGACACTTCCTTCGGCGTCAAAGATTCGAGGTTTATTACTGCAGGGAACACAGAAGTCACGAGAAGTACATATCATGTAAGTTCACGGAGCCTGATTCGAATTGCTACTGTGGGTCGCTCCTTTTATACAGTTTTGGCTCATAGGTTAACATGGTACACAAAGGTTTACAACTTGGTTCCCATCATAAAAACCATAAGGGGTTGCTTTCATGCATTCAAGGCCCGGAACATAAGTACGGAAACGTTTGGCGGTTCCCAACTGTAAAAACCCATCTTCCCACCATTAGTACATTCCAATCGGTAGTAAACAGATCGAAGAAGGAACAGAAACAGGTGCAGAGGAAGACAGAAACAGTGGGGAGATCGAAAAGGGTGTAAAAGGGGTGGTATCGGGAAACACGAGCTACAGGCATCAAAGGGACGTGCCTAATGAGATGCACGGCTGAGACAATAGAGCGACACGGCAAGATGTGCCTCGAGCGGGGCCATCTGCCTTACAGTGTCATCCCCCTCATCATAAAGACACTTTCAAAGGAAACGTGTCTTCCGCAAGAGTTTTGGGAATCCCAGGGTCGCGAAGCGGACAACGTCCGTTCGCTGGCTACTTGAGGGCAAGAAACAAAATGGATGCCATATCTAAGATGGAACCCGAGGGCTCGGATGTAGAAACCCACGAAACAAACGAACGGTTTAGGCTAGTACAGCGAAAACGCGTACACCCACTAAACTCGTCATTTGCGGTCCATAGATACCAGACTCGACCATATTCGTGCGAGTCAAAAACACCACTTACAATCGTCACGGAACCTCAGACGCTCCTTTTGCCCTCATGTAGGCAAGCACTAGTCGGAATCATACTCGATATTCATCAGACCATCTAGATGCTGCTGCAACATCATTCTATCCAACTGAGCTGCTTTGGTAACAGGCGGCTGTCTTATACACGTCGTAGCACAGAGGCCACAGAAGGCAGGACCACACTGCACACAAAGACAGCACGTGAACAGGAACGCTGCAACAACTCCGATAATCATCAGAATTTTCCAACCCCAAGTCGACATTAGGCCCCAAAACCATCCAAGTAGCGTCCAATCCCCTACGTCCACGTGTATGGACTCGGAGATCTTATGCAACTTTGAAATGGCTTGATAGACAGTCGGAGCGTTATCTGGAATGAAAATACAGCAGCTCGAATGGATCACCTTACATACTCCACCTCGATCTGCTAAAACAACGTCTAAAACCATTCGGTTTTGTAACGTCATGAGCCTATCCGCCTGAAGTTCTGCCGTAATGTTACCAAGGGCACTGGCAGTGATATTAGCTGTTGATTCCACTACTCTGGTCAACTGTCTCAGGTTCCTACTATTGACCATAGGTCCCCAAAACGGAAAGAAACCCTTGAAAAAGTCTCCTGCCTCTTGACCGGCAGTGTCCTCTTCGCTAATCACGCCCCTCACAATTCGAGTCTTGTGGTAATCGGAGGCGACTGTAAAAGTCAGTGGAAACAAATTTGCAATGTAACATGTGCCCGCAAAGTCGGCGGGCAACCACGTATACGCACGATCATGACAGACAAAGTACGTACCCTTGGCAGTCAGAAACACAGGGGTAGAGAGCATCGGTAAGACATACGTCTCGGAGCAAGCACTCTCTCCAAGGTATGCTCTCGATCTTCGGCCACGACCTTTTAGACAGAAATTACCAAGGTGGGGTACGATCCATATTGGAGACGAGCTTCTAAGCTGTCTTTCACCCACGAGCGCACTATACTCAGCCTCACTCAAGTCCCTATAGGCTCGCACCTCTTCCTCTGGGATGAGCGACGGCTCATAGATATCCCTATCTAAATCAGCGATCGCTATAGCCAAAGGCTTGTGGTACGGACCAGGACCAAAGTGCGGAGGACGTGGCTCTCGATTGGGGTAGGAATCTAGTGCACTGCAAAACATTGTTTGTAATGCTCGAGCTGAACCCTGGGAGCTATAAGGAAGGACCAGATATGGAATTCCTTTATCTGTGGTATGTGGCATTAACCCACACACCCAACAATTGGTAGTATTAACCACCAACTGATGTTGATGAAGGAGCTGAATGAAGGAATTATTTCTGAATTCTGCACGTCTAGCCTGTTCGTGTTGGGGTAAGATGTGGAAGGAATGAGGGGACACAGTGGAGGTAGTTTGAGGTTCAGAAGTAGGAGTAGGTATGGCAGAAGGTAGGAAGTACTGTATCATATAATACACCCCACCCGCCAATAACGAAGAAACAATTAGAAACAGAAGGAACACCTGAAACATAAAGCAGTTAGTACGAGTAATCTGTTGCAGTTTGAATCTTTGCGCCTGAGCTTTTTCCAAGTCCATCAGCTTTGAAAACGCCATCCCCTAAAACCGTCCGCAACGTTTCTTGACGCACTTCGTTCTGTGTAGCAATAGTCAATCCCCAGGAGTTCCCAGGAACTGACGGTCTCTGACCTAGTGTCTGGACCTACTAACCAGAAGGAAGTACACGCGCGGCCCTACGGCTCACCTGGATGTAAGGTATTCTAATTCACAAATATATACAAAAGTCTCTCAGCTGTGGAAGCAAAAACACATGTGGAAAAACTCAATATTTACAAAAATCACAGTTGTACGTGTGTTTAGACTGATCGTGGCAAAAGGGGTAACGTAGATGTTGAGGGACAGAAACGAAAATTTATTTGTCCTTGGTATTAGATCGCAAAGAATAGCGGCTTCTCCCAGGACGTGTCTGTTCGTCAAACAATGGATCTGATGAGGGAACAGAGTTCTGTTGATCAGTCAATTGTTCAGATCTTGAATCTCGTGATGGCAAATGTTCAACAATGTCTTTCTGCTGCCCTGAGGATTCTCCAACAAGTTGAGCGTCGCTGAAAGGTACAAAGGTCTGTGATGCTTCAGTTTCAGACGAGGCAATGCCCTTCCTCACCCACGAGTCCGCTGGTAAAGGTATCGGAACCTTTTTGGTATGGGTGGCATGCACCCAGTGCTTTCGTCCTTCCAAATGAACAGCAGTTCTCGTGGCAAGGAGGACTTGGTAGGGTCCAGTAAAGCGAGGTTCGAGGTTGCGTTTCCTTCCAAAGTTCCTCGTCACCACCCAGTCTCCGGGCTGGAGCTGGTGGCCTGGACCCTCCGTCTGCGTCGGCAATGCTTCAAAAACCTGTTGGTGAATTAACCTCAGTTTAGCAGTCAGATCATGAAGATAATCGATCAACATTGGATATTCAAGGTCTGAAAACACACTTGGTCTAGGGACCCCCCAAACATTCGCAGGACGGCCGAACACTATTTCGTAGGGACTGAGCCCTACCCGGGAGTGTACAGTCGCCCTTGTTGACAACAGAGCTAGAGGCAAAGCGTCAGGCCATGAGAGACCAGTAGTGGCCTGAATCTTCGCCAACTTTAGTTTGAGCGTGCCATTATAACCCTCGACCAAACCCGCTGACTGAGGATGATTTGCGCTATGGAACTTTTGAGTAATTCCAAGGCCCTTACACACATTCTTCATCACACTCCCCACAAACTCACTTCCGTTATCAGACCATACAATCCGTGGCATTCCATACCGAGGAAAGTATTCCTTCAGTAGGATTTTCGCAGTAGACAGAGCAGTATTGTCTTTGAGAGGGTAGGCTTCAATCCATCGGGAGAATGCGCAAACCACAACTAAAACGTATTTCAGGTTATTGCATCGCTCCATATGGATGAAGTCTAGCTGAATGACTTCAAAGGGACATGAAGGGGGAGCAAAATGGCCAGGAGGTGTAGGGGTTCCCTTACCAGGATTGTACATCATACATATCATACAATTCTTAACCAATCTCTCAGCACATTTAGTAATACCGTCATTCTTCCACACAGGGGACAACAACTTGCAGATACCTTTCGCACTAATATGCGCTAACCCGTGTGCCATCGTCACAACAGCTAGCACATACGCATCTGGCAACATCCATCTCTTATGCTCCGACAAATCGATCCAACAACCATTCGCATCCAGCTTTCCCGTATTCTCTTTCCACTTCGTCTTTTCAGTCTCGGTGGCCTCATTCTGAATCGCTTTCACACTCTCAATAGTATCCTCACACATACCAGTTTCTGCAGGCCACCTTACCGAACTCATCACATACATTCTCGTGCTAAGGTTCCGGGCAGTCTCCTTAGCAGTCTCATCCGCAAACGCATTCCCACGGCCAACATCATCCGTCACCTTACGATGCGCACTACATTTAACAATCGCCATCTGCTCAGGCAATGTGCATCCAAAAGATCATTCACAAGCTGTCCATGCTGTATCTTAGTACCATGCGACGTCATAAAACCTCTCTCTCGCCACAATCGTCCAAAGCTATGCGCGACGCCAAAAGCGTATTGGCTGTCGGTAAACACATTCACCCATTTCCCTTTCGACAACACACACGCTCTAGTCAAAGCAATCAGTTCTGCAGCCTGGGCAGAATTCTGATTCAATCTTGCAGCTTCCACAACCGTACTCAATGTCACTACAGTATACGCGGTCGTTACATCACCATTCGGCAATTTAAAACATGACCCATCCACATACAAGGTCCCATCGGGATTATTCAAAGGGGTATTTTTCAGGGCCACACGACCTTTGGTTTCCTCCTCAGTTCGTAAGTAACAGTCATGGGCTGCTACTTCATTTGATTCCATACTGATTGGTAACAAAGTCGCCGGGTTCAGGACGTTACAGCGTTTTATTTGTATATGACTTGCCAAAAGCGTCAACTCATACCCAGACAACCTTGCACTCGTCAAGTGCTGAGTTTTAGTACGATTCAAGAGAGTGTCAACTGCATGCGGAACCATCACCGTAAGCATATTATCCATGACCAGTCCTGCAGATTGTCGGATGGACACCGCAGCTGCCGCTGTTGCCCTCAGACAACTCGGCAATGCTCTAGCTACTGGGTCCAAGGTCGAGGAAAAATATGCACATGGACGCTGCTTACCACCGAATTGTTGCGTCAAAACACTCAACGCACAACCTTCCCTTTCGTGAACGTATAGTGTAAACGGCTTACTGTAGTCAGGGGTACCTAACACAGGAGCCGAACACAATGCGTCACGTAGTTCAGAAAAACTTTTCTGACATTCTTCCGTCCATGGCAAAGGAGTTGGAACATCCTTGCATGTAAGAGCCACCAATGGTTTCGCTAACAATGAAAAATTCGGAATCCATTGCCTGCAGTATGACATGATACCTAGAAAGGCACGCACATCTCTCTGAGTTGTTGGCACAGTCATTCGGGCAATCGCTGCAATTCTCTCTGGGGTCAACCTTCTTCCCTCCTTTGACAATAAGTGACCTAGATAGGTTACTTCTTGACAACAATATTGTAGCTTAGAAGGTGACACCTTGTGATGTAAGTCACAGAGATGTTGCAACAACGACACCGTTGCAGTTTTACAAATGTCCTGAGTATCTGCAGCCACCAATAAGTCATCGACATATTGGATTAAAGCCGCACCGGCCGGCAACACAAATGCATCAAGTTGACCCTTCAAGGCTTGGCTGTATATCGATGGACTTTCACAGTAGCCCTGAGGAGCACGTTTAAACCGGAAACTGCGGCCACCAAGAGAGAAACCGAAAAGATCTCTACTCTCCTCAGCAATCGGAATGCTGAAAAACGCATTTTTCAGATCGATCACGGAGAACCAAGATGCAGAGGCTGGAATCAGAGTGAGTAGTGCCGTGATGTCGGGCACCACAGGGAACTGAGGAACCACAATTTTATTTACCTCCCGTAAATCGATAACAAAACAATAAACAGGGGGTTTTGATGGATCAGTGCGCTTCAAAATGGGAAGTACAGGGCTATTGCACACGTTTCCCCGTGTCTCCTCGATAACGTCTTTCTCAATCAAATCGTAGATGATGGCTAACAGTGCCCGTTCACCATCAAGGGAGATACTATACTGGGGAATACGTGGCAAACGCACATTAGATTTCAAGTGAACAACATAAGGGGAGATGTCAAGCAGGCCCACGTCATTGGGACCTGTTGCCCACAAAGATGCAGGAAGCGAGCTCAATTCCGGTGGAAGTTTATCGAGAGACAAGTACATTGGAGAGATAACTCTCTCACCCAACGTAAGCTTTACTCCCGCAGGAGAACAATACAAAGTCGCATACAGACGTTTCAGCAAATCCAGACCCAAAATATTTTTACCACAACCAGTGGTCAAAATCAGCGGAGCTTGCAGCTCACGAGGCCCAATGGTAAGAGGCAAAGGGCGTGAAACTGGATTGCTAACGGGGGCGCCAGAGAATCCCACGGAAACATTTGTTAAGCCAGACAAAGGTGCGCCAGGGAGTTTCGAATGCATGATAGAACTTCTCGCTGCACCAGTGTCCAACAGAAAAGGCTCAACGACGCCCGAGGTGGCAACTGCGACGTAAGGCCCTCTCTGATCAACCGGAACTGATACTACTCCCTCTCTTTGTACATGGCTGTCCTAGTAATTACTATCGTCAACATTGTGATCAACGTAATAATCGTCTACATTATACTGGGCAGATCTGCTTTGTGATGATCCACGCTGATCGAAGCAATTGTTAGAATCGGAAGAATTATTGGAACGATCAGTTTGAACACCATGACCTCTACCACGTGATGCTTGTTGGGGGCCACTACGACCTCCTCTATAAGAATTACCGCTGTTGCGATCACGCAAAACCGGACAATCGAATTTTAGATGACCCTCGTTCCGACAATAGGCACACTGATTGTACCCCAACGAAGATCTGTCAGAAAAGGAGTCATTCCGAGATTGCGATCTGTTCGACTGAGACTGTGGTCTATTCCGCTGTTGTGAATCATTCTGATTCGAACGTGGAGGATACGCTTGCTGCAACAACACTTTGGTTTTGAGCTCATTCGTCTTTTTATCAGCGCGGTCATTCTCTTCTTTCTCTCTGTTCTCATAATATTGTGC
Source organism: Lissotriton vulgaris (assembly GCF_964263255.1). NCBI lineage: Eukaryota > Metazoa > Chordata > Amphibia > Caudata > Salamandridae > Lissotriton > Lissotriton vulgaris. The sequence goes on along the minus strand of NC_141690.1, from coordinate 212,241,860 downwards.
TGTGGCCAATATTTGAGCAGAAGTAGAAACAGCCCAAGCACTTTCTGAATTACGCAATTTGTTGCTTAAGTCAGGCAGCAAATTTGAGACGAACTTATCCACAAACAATCGCTGTCCACCCTCAGTACCCATATCCTGACCACTATGATCAATGAATGCCTCCTCAAATCTCGTAAAGAAATCAGAGACACTCTCGTCCTTCTTTTGTTTGCAAGCAGACAGTTTGTCCCAATTCACCTTCATGGCTGGCATAAGTGTTTTCATAAGGGTGATAATTCTCTGAGGAAGATCCGTAATCAATTGTTCAGACTTAGCCCCACCAATTTGACGGGTGTCTGCTGCCACAAGAGCAGGCCAGTCACCACCTAATTCTGCCGCATGGTTTTCTTGCCGGATCTTTGCCCATACCGGTTGCGGTACGACATTACCAAACAGCATATCGATATCGGCAAGATTCATTATCGTAGCATCTACGAGCTGCGATAATTCTTTATAGTATCCTGCAGGATTTTTGCGAGGATCAGGCAAAGATTGCTTTACCTGCAAAACTTCTGATCGTTTCCAAGGAAGATGGATCCACACTCTCTGAAAGTGCGGCAGGACGATAGGAACGGCATTAGCGTCACCTGGCATCCACACCGGTGGAACCTCACGCATGGGGTACTGACCAGGCGCTCCCAACGGTCCCTCAATGTCTTCTACGAACAATGCCCGAGGCATCGTAGAAGGACGAAAAGTCAATAATTGCTCGACAGCACGTCGAACATTGGTGCCCACCAACATTCCGCTCGCAAACTGGAGCTGTAGGTTAGTCAGAGCAGTCAATACCTCATCAGATGTGTCAGCCGATATTAGGTCACGTAAAGCCTTGCACATCTCTTCAAACACGAACCTTTGTGTCGGTATATTGAATTGGCAAAACGTATCTAACACTACACGAGGAGGATTTCGAAAGGGGTATTTCATCCAACCCATTGCCATATTATACAATGAGTCACGCTCCCTACCACCAGGAAGCTGACTTCGTCTTTGAGGACCGTCCGAACCAGCGGACTCAAGAATAGGTCCAAGAGAATTAAAGAAGTTAGCAGCTACAGAGGGGGTACGACGTCAAACAGACGGAGACAAAGACCAACCCAACGGGGTAACAAGAGAAGTACCAGAAACAGAGGGAACAGCAGGGGAAACCAGAACAGTAGAGGCAGCGGGAGCAGGAGTATGAGGAAGTACAAGCGGAGGAGCAGTAGGGACAGAAGCAGGTAGAGGAGCAGGGACAGCTGGAAGTACAGGGATAGGAGCTGGTTGGGGAGCAGGAACAGGGGGAATCACAGGAGTAGCAGTACCCTGTACATACGGAGGTGGTGACTTCATAAGATAAGACATTAAAGGGTCCTCTGTACCTTCCTCCTTTTTATCTGTATCCGCCGGTAAAGCGGGATAGCACTTATCTACAGACATACGTTGCAATCTATCGAAAACTTCCTTTTCCTTTTCCTCCTTATCTCGCTGAAACTGCTCTGCTTTCCTTACCGTGGTAACAACTCCATCCCTCTGATTACGTTTAATCTGTCTGATTTCTCTCTGTTTGGCTTCCTTACGCCACAACCGAAAGGCATCAAACATGGCCGGCCTTGATTTTTTCTTAAACAATTTAGCCTCAAGGTTATCTAATATCGGGATCTCGAAGCTACCATGAGGTGGCCAACTAAGGACACCATCCTTTTTAGTATAGCGAATCCAATATTCATTAAAGGTAATCGGACCTAACCCGTGCTTACTATAGAGCTCATAAGTTGGAGTTCCAACCGGAGGTATCGGACACGAGTCCTCCAGTCGGGAATCCTTACCACAACGTCTAAAACAACTGAACAAAGTACTGCGACCAGGCATCTTGCACACTAGCCGAGTTTCACAAACTTCAAGGGTTACGGGATTTACCAAGTCCCTGCAAAGAGCAAAAACCCTCGGTTTTTGGCGACTGCAGACGTCAAATAACACAACAAAGAACCAAGTACTAAGAACCACAAATGCAATGGAACCATGCACGAACTAAGCAACCACAACTAAGGACTCTGGGAGCGACCCACAAATACTTAACTCAAAGATCGATGGCGTCACCAGGAAGGCCCGTCTATCGTCTCGCTGTACCAAGGTCTACGCCAGGCGCCAAAACAGGTCTACAGTCAGAGCAGCAGTCCGTCGCAGCCGTCAGGAGGCGGGAATCTTCGCGGGGAAAGTCGTCGGGCCACTTGTTTCGACAACAGGATCGATGAAGCGGGGTGCACCTTCCCTCGGAGATTTCACACGAAGTTCCTCACGATCGTCGGGCTTGAACCGGGACCACTGATGCAGCCCCACGTTGGGCGCCAACTGAAGGACTGGGTTCTGCTAAGACCCAGCGGTGCCAGGGATAACACCTAAAACCTTCGTGGGTAACCTGTTCCGGCGTACAAATGACAGAGACACGGGACACTTCCTTCGGCGTCAAAGATTCGAGGTTTATTACTGCAGGGAACACAGAAGTCACGAGAAGTACATATCATGTAAGTTCACGGAGCCTGATTCGAATTGCTACTGTGGGTCGCTCCTTTTATACAGTTTTGGCTCATAGGTTAACATGGTACACAAAGGTTTACAACTTGGTTCCCATCATAAAAACCATAAGGGGTTGCTTTCATGCATTCAAGGCCCGGAACATAAGTACGGAAACGTTTGGCGGTTCCCAACTGTAAAAACCCATCTTCCCACCATTAGTACATTCCAATCGGTAGTAAACAGATCGAAGAAGGAACAGAAACAGGTGCAGAGGAAGACAGAAACAGTGGGGAGATCGAAAAGGGTGTAAAAGGGGTGGTATCGGGAAACACGAGCTACAGGCATCAAAGGGACGTGCCTAATGAGATGCACGGCTGAGACAATAGAGCGACACGACAAGATGTGCCTCGAGCGGGGCCATCTGCCTTACAGTGTCATCCCCCTCATCATAAAGACACTTTCAAAGGAAACGTGTCTTCCGCAAGAGTTTTGGGAATCCCAGGGTCGCGAAGCAGACAGCGTCCGTTCGCTGGCTACTTGAGGGCAAGAAACAAAATGGATGCCATATCTAAGATGGAACCTGTGGGCTCGGATGTAGAAACCCACGAAACAAACGAACGGTTTAGGCTAGTACAGCGAAAACGCGTACACCCACTAAACTCGTCATTTGCGGTCCATAGATACCAGACTCGACCATATTCGTGCGAGTCAAAAACACCACTTACAATCGTCACGGAACCTCAGCAGGGGCGGCCAAGACTGGTTCGGAGACCAGCAGCCCAGAGTGCAGCAGGCGCACAGGTTCGCAGGCAACGCCACGCACAGCGATGGCCTTGTGGCGGGGTGAGAGGTGCCGCCCTGGCAGACACGTTGGGCATTCTGGAAGAGAACCATGCCCAGAGCTATGTGCTTTTTATTCACACCCCTACACTGGCCTGGCATACGCCAGGCCAGCCCACTCCGCTCACGCTTACAGGGGGACGTAAAAAGCTACATTTCTGCAAGCTTCCCCACTGGCTGGGGTGACATGGTTATGTCCACTCTCCACTACACTCTTAACACCAGCGGTGTATGTTGACATGGATATGTGTCTGGTCTGCATACTGCAGTCTGGCCGTCACATCCACGCCACACTTGGCATTGTGTACATTCTCATTCATCGGGCACTTGCCTCCTTCGCACATGCCTAGTCTCCACCTCTTCCCACATTCTACTATCATGTGGCTGAGGTGCCATGCCGTTGATGGCTTATGTGCATGGCGGGCCTAGGTTCCCACAGTAAGTTGTGCTGTCAGGTCTGGCTTTACACCAGGTCGGAGCAGGTGTTAATTTCTTGCTGCTATTGCGCCTTATCGCATGTTTTGTAATCTTTTCGATGATCTGGCTGCTTGTTGTGAATGTTGCAGAGTGGTGTTGTCATTGCTTTTTGCATGGGAACGCCTACTCTGCATCTCATTAGCGATAGTTGTGGGGATCATCTGTGGCTATGTTTTTTGCGGCTGCTGTTGCAGGTAAACTGGTGATATAGGCTGTTTGCACCAGCTTGTGAATGGAGCGATACATTTATCACGACTTTGGCTGCGATAACGTGCCCTTAACTCGGCGATACCACCTTGATAATATGCCCCCATGTGTTTTCAAAAGCCAGCTAATGAAACTCCCTGGGTACCAGTCAGTTTTTAGGTGGAGCCTGTCTTTACAGTTTTCATTATTTTCTGTTTCTGATTTTTGTTTTGATAAGCACATTTTATTGATTTTAAAACACACAAAACAATTCAGCCAGTACACGGAAATCACAGTTTTAAATCCATTCAAGAAAGTAATAAAACCCCCAATCACAAACCCCATAAAATTACAAAGACAAGCACCACATTCCCCAACCACTTCCCACACACCCTGCGGGATTTCTTGGGGCACCCCTTAGCTTTCTGTTGGGTCGCACACCAATCCACCCCTCTACGTAACTTCTCCAGGGCCGGTGGGTCAGGACTTTTCCAGGCCGCCGCTATCATAGCTATGTTAAAAAATAGCTTGTCACTCCTGGACCCGTCTAGCCCATCAGTGATTTCCAGCAAAGAGTGACATGGGTCGTGAGGAACCTCCCAGGCCAGAACCTCCGTTAGCTCTGCTTCAATAAATCCCCAGTACTGTCCCAAATGGGGGCACAACCAAATCATGTGGGGGAAGTCGGCCGGGAAATGGCTACATCTCGCGCAAGATGCATCTGGACGCAAACCTGCTCGATACAGGCGCAGGGGAGTCAGGTACGCAGCATGTAATTAATAGGGCTGAATCAGCTTGAGTTTGGCGGGGACAGTGACTGTTCTGGGGGCCATAATGGCATTGTGCCAGCCCATCTCGTCAAGGGGACCTACCCACTCCACCCATTGATCCCTCAACCTATCTAGGGATGTGGGGGTGCTGTTAACTAGGATGCGGTAAATGCAGAAGACCCCCCCTTTACCCAAATCTCCCAACATCGTCTGAGCCTCAGTAGGGCTATATTCAGGGGGCCTCACATCGTCTATAATGTGCTTACGGAGGGCATGTCTCAACTGCAAATATTTATAAAACTGGGACGAGTGTAGGGAGTATCGAGTCTGGAGCTCCTAGAAGGACAGCATGTGGCCCCAGGCCCAAACATCCCTTAGCTGGGAAATACCAATAAGGTCCCAGGTTTTAAAACCCTGTAGTCCACTAACCTCCCGGAGCCAAGCCCTATGCCAGAGGGGAGTGCATTGGGTCAACTTCCCCGTCCAGCCAGTGTGACGGAGCGAAGCCCGCCAAGCCAACAGCACAAAACGCTTCACCTCAGGCAGACAGGCAGGAATGGGCCCCCCATACATCATTGCTTGAATGTCCGCAAGCCCCAGTTCACTCAGTTCAAGCCTGTAAGCAGGGTCCGACCAGCCCCCATTAAACCAATCGTGAACGACCAGGAGGCGTACCGCCAAGATGTACGAGTACAAGTGCGTCATGCGTCATCCCCATACTGCCATCGTAGGAGGGAATCTGGCAAACAGACAGGGCCACACGTGCCCGACTCCTACTCCAGAGAAACTTGGAGATTAGACTGTCCCGTTCCCGGAAACAAGTCCTGGGAAAACAGAAGGGGGTGTTCTGATTTTAATGTAATGATTTTGTTAATTTTTTACCTTGAAGATATTTTTAATCATTGTGATCACCGTTCGCTTCATGATGATACTTTTATCAGTTCATTTTGACTGATGTTACTTTTTTAATTTAAGCCATAATTTTTTTAATTGTATTTTTTAATTTAACATGAATACTATTATTTTTTGGGGGGTATTGTGATTTGTGAATAGATCACGTAGATGTTAGCATTGGGTTTAACCAATAATTTTCATTGGTGTAATTTATTTGCTTTTTTTGATTTATAGTTTGATCCCAGTCGTAATCATTCAACCTTTTTTTTACATGTTGTTTTGATGTTGACGTTTCTTTTTACTTTTATATTTACATTATTTTTGTGGCACATTTTTACCCTTGAATGCTTCTTAGGGTTCTTTTTCTCTAGGCTATGACTTTTAAACCCCGTATATGATTTTTCTGACTTTTGTCTTATTTTTCTCAATAAACTTTTTTATTTTATATAAATAGGTTCACACATTGACATTCTTTACTTTGTTTAGAAAGAGTGGCTTTTACATTTTACAATTAACTATTTACATCCTGTATATACAAGGCCAGTGTGTTACAATATGAAAAGGGGCCTAGGACAGAAGTAGTGTCAAATACAACTATAAGTGTGATGAACATTGATTGCAAGATATTCTCTCCTAAAAGTCTCCGGGCCATAAATTAGTGAACAAATTAGGAACAGAAGTTGTAACAGGAAGCTGTGGGTAAAAAAGATGTGCTGTAAATGAGATCGACCTATTCAACATCATCAAATGCATTTGCTCCAGTATCCATAATGTTGTGGCCTAAGTGGTGGGCCTTAACCTCTTAGCTGCGTCGAACGTTCAGCACCCAGTGCTGAACGTTCGAATAACGAGCGCTGGCTCGTCGGCCAACGGTCGTGCGCAGCACTGGCAAGGTAGTGCTTGCGACGACGGTTGGCCGACGGCACGCTTAAGGGGTTAAGGACAAGATGAGCCAACATTGTGACAAAGGCAAAACACATCTCTATGTGAGCCAAGAGCTGATAAAGAGTGATATAACCAATATTCCACTCTAGGTGAGTACTAAGACAGCTAGGAGGTTATCATTATTGAACTTACAGTGCTGCATGGATGGAAAATTAATGATAAGGCCACACTGATATTTTAAAAAGCATAAATGAGATAAATTACTGTACACTCGAGCCCCCAGGGAACCCCACATGGCATGCTCATAATTTACTATCATCGAGTGGACATGGTGGCACTCTGTGTAGAGTCAATCAATCAATCAGGGGCTACTCACCGGTGGGGCTGTCAAGGCGATGGCGGGGTGGAGGGCTGCTGGTCCTTCTGGGTAGAGGATCATTCAAAGAGCCAAGTCTTGAGTTCCTTCTTGAATTGGGTCAGCAACATGAATTGCCAAAGGTGGAGGAGCAGGGCGTTCCGGGTCCTGGTGGCGAGGTAGGAGAATGAACTTCCTCCGGTTTTGGGCTTGTGGATCCTGGGGACAGAGGATAGGGCGAGTTAGGTGGAACGGAGTTGTCTGGCGGGTACGTGTAATGTGAGGCAGTGGTTCAGGTATGCTGGTCCTTCATTATGGAGAGTCTGAGAATGTTGGGATGAAGAAGCTTCTCCACAACCTGTTTAAAGAAGGTACGATCCCAACTGGACTCTTAGTTCCAGTACAGCCAGGAATCTGATGGTGCCACCCTGCAAGCTCTCCTCATGGGGATTTTTGGTTTGTACGACTCAAAACCTGAATAGGCTTCCCTTTGAAATAAAATCTGCCCCCTCTCTCTGAAGTTTCCGAAAGCTTTTAAAAACTTGTCTCTCCACTAAATCCTAACTGTGTTCTTTAAGTTTCCTTGTTTCTTAGCGCCAAGACACCTCAGGGTATTCGTTTGTGCTTTACAAAACTCAAATCAAATCAAAGCAGCTGAATACAATGACCCAGGAGAGGGACTGAAAATGTCCCTGTCATGAATATCCACACAGCTGGATCAGGGTCCTGTCCAGAGTCCCTCAGAGAACCTAGTGGTCCTTGTTCCTAAACAGGTGTTGATGTACTCCCAGCCTAGACTACTGGGTCACTGAAACTGATTGACACTCCATTGCACAAGTGGATGATTTAAATGACTTGTTGGGATCTGGGCCTACAACTGATGCCCACCTCATTCTAACAGCGGATTAATTAATTGACAGGTTGGAGTCTGCCCTGCTCTTGAGCACATTCAATCAAGGTTTCACACGTTGTCCCATTCCTGATGGAAATGAAAAGACTACAAATTCGATAGCAGATGTACTCTTCTAGGTCTGGTTCACACCCTTCATGGTGAGTTATGCATATGTCACTTTCCAGGGATTGGTGAATCAAGTCGTGTTCACTGTGGATGCTTTCTGTGGGCCATCCCTGGATCGCTGTGTTTGTCAATGTCAACTCAAAGAATCACCTGATCCACCACAAAAACATGCTACAGGCGCTGCATTGGTCTAAGCTCCCTGACACAGTATTTCAATGGCTCATCAAGCAGCTATACATGGGGCACAACTGGTGCATATGGAAAAGGTACAAGTTCACTTAGTTAAAACCAGGCAACCCTACACTGGGAGACTCCCATGCGCAAGCTCTACATGGACATTTATTTCCCTCACTGTGTATTTTTATTTCTTCGCACAATGAGGAGAGTTGAAGGAGTTTGAGAACTTGAAAGCTGTCTGAGTCACCAGTGCTGAAGGCACTGAATTTCTGTCAGCTCTTCATGCTACAGGCAAACATGTCCAAATCATACTGGTCCAACTTTGTGAAAAGGCTGAAAGTATCTGGTGGCCTATATCCTTCGCTGTTTGTTATCCCAAGGTCAGAACTGGAAAGCAGTTGTCAATGCCTCTATTTTTAATCTGGACTTGGATTAGGTTTGAACACTACCCATTTCCGTCAACATACACCGTCTAGACTGATGATTGTGAAAAAAAAATCCCAAATTATGGGTCTCTTGCCTTGGACTTCAGTGCAGAACACAAGGAAGGTCCTTCAGTTGAATGTGAATAGACTTTCAAGGAAGTTCCACTCCGTTTTGAGTGGCCTCCCAATCGGATGTATGTTGTTACAACGCATGCTTTTAGCACGCATGCTGTAACAACGCGGTTTTTATACTGCATTCTTTTACAACGCATAACAGAAAGGGGTGTTGGATAGTGAATATTTTAATTTACTATTCCAACACCAGTCCCCGTTGACACTAGGGAAGGTGTTGGAAAGTAAATTAAAAGTATTCCCTATCCTTGAGCGCCCCCCACAGTCATGCGTTGTAATAGAATGCGATTTAAAAACCGTGTTGTAATAGCACTGCGTGCTAAAAGTTGCGTCGTAAACGACGTTCCCCCTCCCAATCAGATGAGAAATCTTGCTCCTTATGCTGGTAATTCAGATACTAGCTTCCTTATGTATGTTAATGATATAGCGTTACTTGAATTGACTGTTTTTGGCCTGGAAGAACAAAGAAGGAGATTATATGGATGAGCAATCAACTTTAAAAAATATTATTGAGGTTTTTTTACAACACAGCTCAACAAATCAATAAAAAATGAAAACATAAAGGGCCCGATGTAGGTGGCCAATACCGGTCGGAAACTGCCGAATTCGGCCGTTTCCGACCAGTATTTGGCCTTTCGAGATGTGGGGGACCTTTTTTTGTCCGATTCGGTATTTTACCAATTCGGTAAAATTACCGAATCGGAAAAATACCGAATCGGTAAGTTTACCGATTTTTAAAATTCGGGATGTAGGTGGGACTACTTTCTGTCCCACAGGCCCTTCAGATTCGGTATTTTAACACCCAATCCAATTGGGTGTTAAAATACCGAATCCAGGTGTGCATGCACATGTGTGCATGCACACCTATGCCATGTGACAGACAGACATGCCCTTAGGGCATGTCTGTGTGCCACATGGCACACAAGCCAGTATTGGGGGTGCTAGAGGGTGTCAAAGTGACACCCCCTGCACCCTTGCAGAAATCGGTAATTACCGAATCGGTAAATACTGATTCGGTAATGCACATTGATTCCTATGGGCTTCAAGGCCCATAGGAATCAATGGGGGATACCGATTCGGTATTTACAGAATCGGTAAATACCGAATTTTACAGATTCGGTATTTACCGATTCTGAAATACCCACATCTCCCCCCCTCCAATTTACCACTTCTTAAATACCGAATCGGTATGATTCGGTATTTAAGAAGTGGTAAATTGGAGTTTACCTACATCGGGCCCAAAATCCGGTAGGCTTAACGCTGAGACAAAATAGCAGTAGGCGCATAATATAACACAGGCACAGCTAGTAACGATGGTAACCATGCCATGCCCAACAGAGGAAGAGCAGCATCACAGTTAAAAGACAAAGGGACAAAGGCAAGAGAGTCAACACAAATGAGATGTAAGTATCAAAGAAGTACTCAAGCAAAACCACACTGTTGATGCAACAAACATGCACGGAACCCTGGTTTCCCCATTCATAACATTTGGGGAGAAATAAAGAAATGAAACATAAAGAGGAATATATTTCACTAAAGAGACATATCTTTGCTCCGGCATCCGAGGCCTTCGCAGAGTCACCGGCGGGGGGTGGTGGCGGGAGGGGAGGCTGGGAGGACTACCAACAAGACCCTGGCACCCACGATCCATCTGCGGGCAAGCTAACAAGATGGCATCCCATGCAAGCATATTCGGAACTTTCCATGCTCCCAAGCCTCTTCCCTAGTGATCACCTCCCTTTTCATAGTCTGCCCGCTTCGACAACTCTAACCACCAACGGTAAACATCTGGACCCCGGACTTTACAACACATAGTCTGCGGGCAAGGATCAAGGCCTATTTGACCTGGCACCTTTTTGTGTGTTTCCCCAGTCTTTTTGCTTTCTGACTGCCTGGTTTTTACTCTATTGTTGCTGGTTTAGTGTCTCTACGTACTTTCTCACTGCTGTTCAGTGTTAAAGTGCAAGTGCTCCTGTTGTAAATTGTTATTATGGATTGGTCTTTCCATGATTAGCATATTTAATTTACTGGTAAGCCCCTAGTAAAGTGCACTGAGTGTGCCAGGGCCTGTAATTCAAATGCTACTAGTGGGCCTGCAGCACTGATTGTACCACCCACAAGAGTAGCCCTGAAAAGGTATCTCAGACCTGCCATTGCAGGGTCTGCGTGCAATTTGTAACTGCCATGTCAACCTGGCAAGTGCACCCACTTTCTTCCTAGTTAAACCTTTTTAGTGAAACTGCTCCACGGCGTATCTGACGTGCAAGGCTTGACTCGTGCTTTGTCCCAAAAGCACGGTCGTGAAGTATCCAAACTGAAGCTGCTGCACCAACGCATCCAGCCGCATGCCGCAGAGGTCACTGTGTATAAGTTGGTCGCAACATGAGATTTGGGTATTGAGTTTAAGGATTATATGGTTTTGTAATGAAGACACATCTTGGTTATTTTTTAATATTATGAAGTTCACTGACAGCTGGTTTTTACATTGTAGCTACCCCTGACGAATGGTGAATCGCCCAAAATGCATTGGGTAAACAGGCGCATTGTTACCTGGGAAGAAGAGTGGATTCTAACATGCCGTAGTATCAGTTGTGGCCCGTGGAGGGAGTTCCGTGAGGCAGCGGAGGGGCAGGGTAGGGGGGTAGTAAATACCGGAATATGGATGATTGGAGGTACGTAAACAATTAAAAAAATAAATAAAAACAAATTTTGTTGTGCGCGCTGCATCGCAAAATGCGATGCACCACACGCTATGAAATTCATTTTATTTATTTAATTGTTGACTTACCTCCAATCATCCATATTCCGGTGTTTACTACCCCCACCCTGCCCCTCCCCCGCCCCGCCCCTCCCCCGCCCCGCCTTTCCGCCCCATGGAACTCCCTCCACGGGCCGCAACTGCGGAGTATAAGACATGGATGGGCATTTCTTCTGCATTTAAGCTGTGAATCGCACCACCTCCATTATGAACATAAGATTAATGTAGAATAAACATGAATGCTATGAATTTTTATGGTTCACTGGAATTGAAGTCGAATGATGTTACAACTCATGTACAAGTGGCTGTGAGGCTTGCGGCTGGACGCGACGCGCAGCAGCTTAAGGTTGGATACTTCACATCCGTGTTTTCGGGACATAGCATGAATCAAGCCTTGCACGCCAGATATTTTGCCTTGGAGCAGTTTCACTAAAAAGGTTCAACTAGGAAGAAAATGGGTGTGCACTCCAGCATGTGTTTGGATATACTACTTATTTCTCCCTCTAAGTGTGTGCACCCCAAAACAAGTGTATATAAAGAGTCTAAACACCATCTTAGAGGCTACCTAGGCACAATGAGTTATATTGAGGTCAACAATCGGAGCCAACTATGCTTTATGCATAAAATGAGTGAATAATTCATTAACACAGGACTTTTTAATTTTTTAGTCATTCACATCAGAATGTAATATGAGTTAATCAATGGACAATTTCGATGTAATTCTTTTCAAGCCATTTCCAGTTATACTGTATTGTAATTATTTTTGCATTAATATACATCTGGCGAGTTTTTATTTCACTTAAGTACATACATGTGATAACACTGCTTTGATAGTATGCAACGTAAAGGCTGAATAATACGGGTTCACATGTGGGTTTCCGTTCATGTTTCTTTTATGTTTATTGTTTGATTGGGATGGTGGTCACATGTTGAGTTGTTACTCACTGGGATGCTTTAAAGGTATTTGTTGCACACTGAGCACAACGAGGGGTTACATTTGAAACAGTTTCCTGTTTGTGCATTTCCGTTTTTTTAATTAATTGAGTTACGGTGACGTCACAGTGTTTAGACATTGGGGACACAGGTCATAATGGTTGCATTGTAAGTGTACATCTTTTCTTTCTTTTTCTGTGTTAGCATACACATTGCACTGGAGAAATTGTGTGTACGACACATATCATTGCATTTTCATGGAATACCATTTGTTTTAATTTGGAGTAAAAAACGGGACACAGAGGACACTGTATAAAATGGTCGCAACATGAGATTTAGGTATTGAGTTTAAGGATTATATGGTTTTGTGATGCATACACATCTTGCTTATTGTTGAATATTATGAAGTTCACTGACAGCTGGTTTTTACATTGTAGCTACCCCTGACGAAGGGCAAATCGCCCGAAATGCATTGGGTAAACAGGCGCATTGTTACCTGGGAAGAAGAGTGGATCAGTCGGATAAGACCTGCATGGGCATTTCTTCCGCATTTAAGCTGTGAATCACACCAACTCCATTATGAAGATAAGATTAATGTGGAATAAACATGAATGCTATGAATTATTATGGTTCACTGGAATTGATGTCGATTGATGTTACAACTCATGTACGAGTGGCTGTGCGGCTTGCGGCTGGATGCAATCGCGCAGCAGCTTCAGTTTGGAGAAGTGCACCCACTTGCCATGCCCTAACCGTCCCTTTCCTTGCATATAAGTCACCCCTAAGGTAGGCCCGAAGTACCCCTGTGGGGAGGGTGCTGTGTATGTTATTGGTAGGACATGTACTGGTGTGTGTGGCATGTCCTGGGAGTGAATTATAGTGCATTTCGTTTTTCACTATGGAAAGGCTATTTGTCATATAGGATGGAATTGGAGTTTTACTTAAAACATCTAATAAGCATAACTTCCCATTGAGACAAGATAGGGGAATGGATTTTAGTATGCCTTGACTCAGAATGTGAAAATGCATCTTTTAGTAAAGGTGATTTTTATATTCTGTGTTTGAAAATACCACCTTTAGAAAGTAGGTATTTTTTGCTTAGCCATTCTGTGTGCCTCTGCTGGGTTTGTGGATTGACTGACTGGCATTGGAGCGACAGGGGCTGGGGATGTGCATTCTCTTCAGACAGCCACTGGGGGTGTTTGAGGTGTGTCCTGCCTTTTCTGGATGAGTCAGGGCTAGGCTGAATATACCTGGGCTGCATTTAGAGTAGTTGGAGGAGATTTCCTTGCACCTGAATGCGTCTGGGCTGCCTTGGACAATGCTGTCTCCATCTATTGCCTGGTGGCTGGGCCAGAGAGGACAGAACTGGCTTGGACTAAGCACAGACTGAGAGAACAAAATTATTTTGAGTATACATTTTGGGGCCCAGACCCCAGAAATATAGAACTCACTAGAATCAAGGAACCTGCCAAGAAGAAGAGCTGGAAGAGCTCCCAGGAGGAGTACTGCCCCTTTGTTCTGTTGTTGCTTTATTGGGTTGGCCTGCAGTTGCTACTTCTACCTTGGGCAGTGTAAGGACTGGACTGAACTTTATTTACTTGTGTTGAGTATCTCCAAGGCCTTGATTTAGAGCTTGCCTCCTGTTCTGAAGTCTCAGGGACAAAAAAGACTTCAGCACTCTCTGGGTACCACTTCTTGAACCATTGTTTCAGTTGCCAAGGAAAGCAACCGACTCCATCACCAACTCCGTCGCTGGCTCCGTCTCCTGAAGGCGCTGCAGAGGGCACTGCTGCATCTCACACACAACCCTGGTCTAACCGATGATGACTGCTGCCGCCACCGAACCGCGCCTTGCACCGTGACCTGTGGGCACCGCACTCCGCACCGCTTCGCATCAGTTTGCTACCCTGGTCTCACCAACGCTATCGCTGCCTGCTGACTTCGACTCCTTTGACCGCATTATGGCTGGGGCACAGCTTGTAAGTTTCATGATGCACTGCCTCGTCCCACACCGCAGTGTCAGTGTACGAGTCCACCGCAAGGCACATGCCCAAACATACTGCACAGCCCAAACCAGGGTGTTTGAGCCCGGACTCTGGAAGCAGGAGTGGGCTTTAGAAGGAAACCCAACGAGCAATCCCTGGAAGGAGAGCCACACTGAGCAATTCCCACACCTTCCCATAAAAATGGCATCCAATGCACCACCCACACGAGCTGCGCTGCTAGGTAGTAAAATTCCAAGTTGGGAACGGCAACTCCCTTCTCGGTCAAGGGCAACCGCAACTTCCAGAGGGCTACATGGCGATGCGAAGTGCCTCAATAAAGAGAAAGAAGCAGGTTATCTAGCTCCCGAAAGAAGTGTAGGGGCAACTCCAACAGAAGTGCTGCAAATAAGTAAATAATTCGCAGTAGTATAATCATATTGGAAACAGCCGCGAGGCCACCGACTGATATAGGCAATGTAGTCCCGAAGGCAACGGAGCGACGTAGCCCAACCAGCACATACCCAAAATTCCCTTCATACAGCAAATTCGGTAAGTGGTAAATAGCCACTCCAAGGTACCGTACCGTGTCTTTCTCTCATCTCAGTGTTGGTGCAGTGGGTCAGGGGATAAACGCATGACTTAGCCCAATTGACTTCAAGTCCAGAGTGAGCTCTGAAGTTTGACAGCGCCTCCACCGCTGTTAGTAGATCGACGTCTCTTCCTCTAAGCTACAACAACATGTTGTCAGTGTCTAGAGAAAGGAAAGTACAGTTAGAAGCAATGTTCAGGCCCTGATAGTGATGTCACTGGGGAACCATTTAAGTAAAGGGCTCATAGCCGGTGCAAATAATACAGGTGATAGGGGGCAACCCTGCAGAGTCCCCCACTCCACTTCAAAGGCCTCCGATTCTAAGGGACCAGTACGAATCCTGGCAAAGAAGCCAGAATAAAGAAGCTTGATCCATTTGATGAAGGGCACAACCAAGTCTATGCTAGGCATTGTAGCATACAGGAAGTCTCAGCAGAGCAAGTCAAACACCTTTCTAATATCAACTATAATTAGAGCCTCGGTGGGAGGTGCTCCCGAGGGTCCCAGGCCAGAAACAATTGCCGGATATTAGGCATAGTGCATTTGATCCGGTGACCTGAAGAGCACAAATGGAGGAGCAACAGTGTCACCAGAATTTTACTTAACATTTTGTAAGCAGCATTAGGCATAGAAAGAGGGTGGTAGGAATCAAGAACAAGCATTTGTAATGCAATAGGTCTCCTATTCACACAAGTTTGAGCTATTGGCATTGTAAATGACATTGCCTTTTATTTATGTTTTGGGATTTAAAACATAAATAAAAGGCATTGTGATTTACAATACTAATAGCAGAGGAAGAGACCGGCCTGCAAAGTCTCGCTATATAAAACTTTATAAAAAATTTAAAAAAGAAGATTTGTAAGTGTTGTAAATTACACAGATACAAAGTGTGAAGTGAGAGTAACATTTGATCTGAGCTATAAACACTAACAAAGCGCTCCAACACCTTTCACTCTGTGATTATACTGTTGTGGTAGAGGGGACTATTTCCTGCCCTCTCCGTAATTAGAGTGTGCAATGTGGTATTGTGTAATGTCATTGCTATCTTTGGCCTAATAAAAAACACTCCAGTTTTAGTAGGGCCCTGGCTTCGCCTCCTGGTGCAGGGCGGGCTGTGCTTTATGGCAGGCATGGAGGGAGGGAGATATGGTCAAAGCTGCAGCTCCGGCCTCGCACAGTGCTCCTGCTATTACTAGTGAGCGAGAGGCACTGAGTTGGTGGTATTGGTGGTGATGGTGGTATTGGTGGTGGTGGTGGTTGTGGTACTGGTGGTGTTGGGGGTATTGGTGGTGGTATTGTTATTGGTGGCAGTATTGGTATTGGTGGTGGTAGTGCTATTGTGGTGGTATTGGTATTGATGGGGGTGGCATTGGTAGTGGTATTGGTGGTAGTATTGTTAGTATTGATGGTATTGGTGGTGGGGGTGGTATTTATGATGTTATTGGTAGTGGTGGTATTGGTGGTGGTGGTATTGGTATTGGTGGTTGTATTGGTATTGGTATTGATGGTGATATTGATGGTGGTGGTATTGGTATTGTATTTGTGGTGGTGGTACTGGTGGTGGTGGTAGCATTGGTAGTGGTTGAATTGGTGGTGGTGGTATTGGTGGTGGTATTGGTGGTGCTGGTATTGGGTCTGGCGGTATTGATGGCGGTGGTATTGGTGGTGGTGGTATTGGTGGTGGTCGTATTGGTGATGGTATTGGTAGTGGTGGTATTGGTGGTGGTGATATTGATGGTGGTATTAGTGGTGGTGGTATTGGTAGTGGTATTGGTGGTGGTGGTGGTATTAGTGGTGGTATTGGTGGTGATGGTAGTGGTGGAATTGGTATTGGTGGTGGTGGTATTGGTGGTGGTGGTGGTATTGGTATTGGTGGTGGTGGTATTGGTGTGGTAGTACTGGTATTGGTGGTATTGGATTGGTGGTGGTGGTGGTATTGGTGGTGGTAGTTTTGGTGGTGTTGTTGTTGTTAATAAAAACAGGCTATTAAAAACAACCCCGTAGGTGGCTTAGCGCATATGTCATGTAACACAGATGTGCTGTTGTCAGCTTCAGCCCATTAGCACACAATTATGTGCTACCTGGAATTCCCATGACTTAATTCGCTGATCATTTCTAAATCCATTTTACTTGAGGGGGTTCAAACACACACACGATAATGCTGGGTTAAAGTGATTGAAAGCAGGCGCCCGTTGTACAGGGCGGCCCTGCTGCTTAAAAAAACGCAAGCGGTTTCAGCTGAAGCAGCTCATGTCCGGCCAGCAGTAAGAGAAACTCAATAAAGTAAATAGTGCTTACAGACTAAGGGGTCAATTAGGATCGCGGACGGACTTGCGTCCGTCCGCGACCCCAGAGCAGGAGGGAACCTCCGCATGGCATGCGGAGTTCCCTCCTGTGCAATTAGGATGTGACCGCCAGCTTCAAGCTGCACCCACGGCAATGTTAAAAATGCACGCATTGCATTTGCATGCAGAAAGAGGCAGGCACTGCGCTGTGCCTGCCGCTTTCTGCATGCAAATGCAGGGGGGTACCATAGGTACCCCCCATGTGCACCCCCCACCCTCCCTTCACCTAGGGGGCCCGCAACGGGCCCCCGCAGTGAAGATCCGTATGCTTTTCCGCGGCGGAAAACCCGCTGCGGAAAAGCACTTTTTCAAGCCCATCCTGATATGGCGGACGGTGTCTGAGAGACACTGTCACCATATCAGAGCTTTTCCGCCGCGGTTGTAAGCCGACCGCGGCGGAAAAGCTGCGGACGGAAACCAGGACCCACCAACCATCCTAATGTGGCGGTGGGTCCTTGGTCAGTCCGCTGCGGTTTTTCCGCATCCTCTGGGCCGGCGGTGGCTTCCGCCGGCCCCGAGGATGCGGAAAAACCGCAATCATAATCGGCCCCTTAATAATAGGTCCCATGTAACAACCTAAGTAAAGGGGCCAGTAGCCATGGGAGGTTACAAATGAAGACAAGGCCACACTAAGGAGGGACTAACAAGCCTATTAACGAATCCGAAGGCCGCATTTACGAAAGACAATGACACAACCCAATGAAAAATATGGGAGGAGAGTGGGGGCGGCTTCTCTCCCAATTTACTAAAGCAGAGCGAGCAGTGCATGGGCGCTGCCGTTAGGCTCGATCTAAAAAGGAGATCCTTATTTTTTTTTAGTGAGGGATACAATGGCTGCTTTCTGCAGTGAGGGTGCGAACTGGCCACATTGCTGAGACTCATTGCAAAGCGCCACCGGTCTAGGAACAAGTTTGGACGTGAAGTCTGCGTAAAATTCTATTGGAAACCCATCAAGATGAGGCACCTTACCACTCGCCATCACCTCCTGCCCAGTTATATCCACACCGTGTTAAGCTGCCACTGCCAACTCAAGGGACACTGGAGAGGCGTCTGCAAGGTAGTCCTGCATTTCCCTCTCATCACTCACCACTCCCGAGGAGTATAGCTCCTGATAGTGCTGCAGGAACCCCACCAGGGCCGGACTGAGAACCAAAACCGGTCCTGGCCAAGTGCTCGGCCGCCTGCCCCCCGCCGCCACGGGGTGTTGGGGGTACCGCCGAGCTCTTTGCCAGGGCCGGTTTTCGGCCAATTTAGTTACAAGGCAATTTTGCAGCTATTCTGCAAACATGGCCCTGTAACAAAAACGGCCCCCGAGGCCCAAAAACGGCCCCCACCCTTGCGGCTGACAGGAGGATTGGCCGGTGCCCGCTACGGCCAGTCCGGGCCTGAACCCCACAATGATCTCCTCTTGCGTGGAGACATCACACCCTGAATAGTCACGTACCTGAAGTATAGAATGACCGCTCCGGACATCGCGCAACAGCCAAGCCAACATTCTACCCGTCTTATCCTGCTATATATGTGCCTTAGCCTTACAAAGCTTAGAATCGAATTGACGAAGGTGCTCCATGAGCTCAAACAGCTTCTCCTTTTCCTCCAGCAGCCACCACCTACCATTTGGGGTCATCTCCAGCCCACCCAGAATGTCATCCAACACCGCCTCCCTCTGTTGAATGTCGGAAAGGAGCTTAGTGCGAACTTCCACTTTGCTAGAAATACAATATCCCTGAATCACCACCATCATAGCCTCCCACCAACGAGGCCATATCAGTGTTACCAGCCAGTACTGAGACAATTGATCCCCCAATGAAACCTGGAAGGCCTGATCGTCCAAAAGAGCCATATCAAAGTGACAGGCAGGCACACTAGACCTAGAGGAGGACCATTTGAATTTTCCCATCCTTAATGCGAAACAACCTAGCTGGGGTTTTATTATTTACATCACTACACTACGCATTGTTCCTTTGAGTCTGTCCCAGGGGTGGTTTTTGGTCTATTGTTTCAGACACCCCCGTTGTTATGGCCCTCTCCTCTATAATTCACATTAGAATGGTATAAAAGAGAGGACGTTCTACCTAAGGGGGCCTCAGGGGGAGCAGAGCGCGAGCGGTTTCCCCCTGGGGTCATTCGCCCAGTGGACCAGCCCGAGGGCAGAGTCAGGCGGAGAGATAGGCGCGCGCTGTGGAATGTTCACAGTGCGCGCTGAGGGAGGCTACGAGGCGGCAGCTGGGAGGCGGCTGGTCGTTTTTGTAAGTGCGTCATGGCTTTTTACTTGTGTTTTGTGGCGCACTTTGAATTATTGCAAGTGCTTTCATAATTTTGTGCAGCATATTGAGCGTCTATTATTAAGGCAGCATGTCCTTCAAAAGCGGAGCTGCTCGAGGCGCTCCGCGTCATCAAAGAAGCGGGCAGGCCGATTTATTATCGGCAGAGGCTTTTAGAGTGTCCCAGCATTCCCCGGCTAGACAGAGAAGGCAGGCGTTCAACGCGCTGTAGTGGCATGCTTATCGCCGACAGCTGAGAGAGGGCGGGGAGCAAGTCGTGTGGCAAGAAAAAGGCCTGCCAGTGTTTGTGGAGCCAGGTGCATAGCGCGAACAGCGCTGAAGAGAAGGTTCACTCCCTGTCACCAGTTGGGGTTCCTGTGGACAGAAGTTTAGCGATTGCAGAGCCGGTGGAATGGCTGCCGCCAGTTGCCCGGAGTTGGAAGCAGTTCTGGGGTGCGCAAGGCTCATTTTAAAGGTTACAGTAGGCGGGGAGTGAAGCGTGGCGGGCGAGGTGATGGGTAGGCAGGCCAGGTGGTGGATACCCTGAAGGGATTTGCGCAGCAGCCTTTGACAGATGATTCAGGGATGCCTGGCAATGTTGCCCTTGTTTTTACTAAGTCTGCCACTCCACAGCAGACCCCTTCTTTGGTACTGTATTCTAGGATGAACAGGAGGTGTTGGAGCTTGCGCTAAATGCAGAGATTTTTACTTCGGCAAACGCACCTGGTGGTGTTCTGAAGCAGGTTAGTAGTAATTGCAAGACGAAGGACCAGTTTGCAGGGCGTGCAGGCAAGAGATGCTTTCTTATGTTGAGCCTGAAATGGGGAATGTGACGGACGGAGATGACCTAACTGTTGTATATTTATCCTTCTTTTATTTCCTTTACTCCACCACAGTTCTTACCTGTGTCATCCATTCCAGAATGTATATGGCTCTGTCTTCTTCTAGGGTTCTAGCTGGTGACAGTTTGTGCCTGGCCAGCTTCTGTTGAGGTTGCTTCTTCTGCTTCTCTGCAATAAACCCTTATTGCTGCATCTGTGGTCTTCACTTCATTTACTACAATTTCTGGCGACGAGGGTGGGATGGTGGAGGGGATGCTCCTGATCCTGCTGTGTCTCTTCCCAATGCCACTGCTGATCTCGTTTCCGACTCCGTGACTGATTCTAATCCCAACCCCATTGTTTCTTCAAGTTCCTCTTTGCCTGCCATCAGACCTCAAAGGAGCCACAGGCCACCTACTTATTTGAATGATTTCTGTTGTGATTAGTTCTTTAGAGGGGTGACGTGTGTCCCTTTCAATGCCCATTGGTTGCGATGGTTTCATTGCTGAATTACCTCTTTCCCAGAGGTTTGCTGTTGTCACTGTTGACTGCCATTCTAAGTGGTTGTCTGTGGAGTTTCTCAAGGACATCACTACGGCTACTACCATCAGTCATCTCAAGTCCCTGTTTTTTAGAGAAGGTTTCCCCAGTGTCCTCATAACCGACAATGGCACACAGTTGGTTTCGCATGAGATGCAAGCCTTTTTGTCTGGTTGCGGAATTTCCCACCATAGGACCTCCCTCTACAACCCTCAGGGCAATGGTCTCTGCGAACGCCTTAATAGATTGGTGAAAGGCACCGTTCAAATGGCCCTCTCGGCTGGTTCTTCTGTCCCTTCCCTGGTTAGTGAAATGGTTTATGCATATTGTACCACTCTTCATGGTTCCCACTCCAGATCCCCTTTTGAGATGATGAGGGGCAGGGTTCCCAGCACCAAACTCATTCCCTCTTGGCTCAAAAATTTGGTCTGTCAGTCGCTTTCAGGTGACTTTTCCAGTGTGGTCCCCACTTACCGGCCAGTACCACCAAAGACCTCATCTTGATGTCCAATTCCAAGATTTGTGATGGAGAACAGATTTTAGCCTAAATTCCTCAACGAGAAACGAACCTACAGCGTGCTGGTCTCGTCGACATCCTTTTGGTCTCCTTCCGTTTTAAAAGAAGACACCTGTTGTGGTAATTTACCCTATTTATCTTCTTTGGAGACTGCAGCTCGAGCGCACCAGCGCTGACGTCATCCAAACCCAGCAGGTGGAGCCCGCGCGTGACGGACTGGTGAGTCACGAGTGTTGTCATCGTTGTCACGGGGACGCCGGGGGAGTCTACGCGTCAGTCAAGGACCTCGAGCGCTGTTGCCTGGTTGCAAGCTGAGTCGGCGCGTGAGTGCAAGACGCCGAGGGAGACGCAGTGACGAGGAGCTGTTGCCTGGTTACCGGAGACGCAGTGACGAGGAGCTGTTGCTTGGCTACCAGCCAGGCGCCGAGGGAGACGTAGAGACGCATCAGTGGAGTCAGCGCGTGAGTCATTGAACGCGCGTGCAGCGTTGTTGACTCGCGTAACCAAGGAGACGCCTCCTTGTGCGTTTCAAGCCTCGCTTTCAAAGCATCTTTAGCCTCGTTTTCAGCGGCGGCCATCTTATCCTCTGTTTGCCATTCAAGCCTCGTTTTCACCACAATTCAGCCGGTTTGGGCTATTTTAAAGCGGAATTTTTACCGTTTTAAGTCAAACTCCTGTTTTCCTTCATATTCAGCCGTTTTCATCATTTTCAAAGCGGATTGTTTCTCTTTCAAGCCAAACTCCTGTTCCACACCCCTGGTATCGTTTTGGACACTTTTGTATAGCAAGAGGTATGTTACTATAATTCCATACTGTGTTCTGTTGTGGAAAAGCAAGGGTATTTTTTCTATTTTGTCTTTTCTTCTCTGCATAACCAAGCCAACATGGCACAACAATTTATAGTAACTTTGCCTCCTCAGTTTCTACCTGAACCTGGTGTACCTGTGATACCTTGGGAGGATTGGTACATCATGTTTGACAATTATTTGGAAGCGCTTGATGGACAGGAGTTTTCACCCAAAAGGAAAAAGGCTATCCTTTTGAGCACCTTGGGCAAGGAAGGGCAGAGAGTTTTTAGATTCCTTCCTATCACACTTGGTGCTGGTGGACGTGATATTGATGAGTTTAAGGAGGCAGTTGATCGTCTGGAGATCAGGTTTGCAATGGAGGAGAATCTGATCATGAACCGCTATAAGTTTTACACACAACGCCAAAAAGAGTCAGAAACTATAGATGACTTTGTGGCCAGACTCAGAGAGCTTTCTATAAAGTGTAAGTTTGGTTCTATGAATGACGAGCTCATAAGAGATCAATTGGTCGTCCAGTGCTCAAGTAAGAAAATTCAAGAGCGGCTATGGGCAGCTAAAAATCCTAGCTTGAAAGACGCCATTGATCTGGCCAAAGTAATTGAGGAGTCTAGCAAGTGCATGAAGGTCCTTGATTCGCACAAGTCTACTCCTCACCAAGAAGTTTCTGTAGTTACCGACAAAGGTAGCGTTGTGGGGTGTGAGCATTGTTCTGGAGACAGTGTTGCGGTAGTAAGAAATAGACCCAGACCCTCTGTCAACTCTGTCAAGAAAACTTCAGTAAGCAAAGTCTGCAACAGGTGTGGCAGCAGCAGCCACTCTTCCGATGCAAGGTTTTGTTTTGCATCAAACAAAGAGTGTTTGAAGTGTGGGAAAGTTGGACATTTTTCCAAGATGTGCAAGGGCAAAGCTAGACAGAGAGTGAACATTGTTGATGACTACTACGCTGATGATTCCGGAGTTGAACCTGACAGACTCTTGGTCATTGATGATGTTGATGTCATTTGTGATGATCCAAGACAAACCAGACCCAAAGCCATCTTCAAGATTGACTCCCACGAGGTGTTGTTGATGGTTGACACGGGTTCTCGACATACCATCATACCCAAGTCTACGTTCGATGCCTTTTGGGAAGGGGTGAAATTACAGCGTAGTGATATCTCTCCTAAGGGTTTCAATGGCCAGAAGATTGAAATCCTGGGCTTCTTTGAATCTGAGATTGTGTTTGAAAAAAGGTCCATCTTTGGGAAGGTTTATGTCTCCATTGATGGCCCGCCTATTCTAGGGTGGGTACACCAATATGACCTCTACATCGTCATCAATCCTAGGGCAAAGAATCAGATCATGGTTGTTGACGATGATTCTATTGAATTCATTTTGTCTGAATTTCGGTCTGTGTTCAGGGAGGAGTTGGGTGAACTTCGGGGGTATGCCCATCTCATTAAGTTAAAGAAGGGTAGCCTGCCTGTGCAACATCGGGTAAGGAGAATTCCCATTTCAATCCGGAGTGAGGTCAAACTCTTGATTGAAGAGATGCTGCAGTCTGGGGTAATTGAGCCTACAGAAGCTTCAGCATGGGTTTCGCCCGTCGTGATTTCCAAAAAATCAGACGGAAAATTGAGATTCTGTGTGGACCTCAGGTCCCTAAACAAGTGTGTTGTTGCGGACACCTTCCCTTTACCCAACATCACGGAGATGGTTTCCACTCTTCAGGGGGCGAGATACTTCTCAAAACTCGACCTGAAGAGCGCCTACCATCAAGTCAAGCTCCATGAGTCCTCGAAGCACCTTACCGCCTTCATCACCCCAGAGGGCATCTTCCAATTTACTCGTCTTCCCTTTGGGCTGATTTCGGCGGCGAGCGTCTTTCAAAGATTGGTCAGCGAAATCTTTAAGGGACTCAAAAATGTAGTTTTCTTCCAAGACGACATCTTGGTCTTTGGAGAGTCCGTGTCTGATCACAACCTGGTTCTCAGAAATGTTCTACACAGAATCTGGGACACTGGCCTTACACTACGTAGGGAGAAGTGTTCTTTTCTTGTGGAGAACATTGAGTACTTGGGGCATGAGATCTCAGTCAATGGTGTCAGACCTAAGAAGAATCTTCTGGATGCGATACGCTTAGCACCTTCTCCGTCTGACAAGGACCAGTTGCGGTCGTTCATGGGTCTGATCGAGTACTACTCCAAATTCGTGGAGAAGTTCTCAGAGAAGACCTTGCCTCTGAGAACCTTATTGAAGAAGGGTTGCAAATTTTCATGGGGTCCTGAAATGGAAGCTTGCTTTAATGAGATTAAGGAGGCTATCTGCAGTGCTAAGGTTCTGGCACCCTTTGATACTGCCAAGTCCTCCACTTTGTTGGTGGATGCCAGTGCCTGTGGCCTCGGTGCGGTTTTACTTCAATCTCACAAGGAGGGTGACAGACCTGTTGCCTTTGCCTCACGCACTCTTTCAAAATGTGAACAGAACTATTCTGTTATCGAGAAAGAGGCGTTGGCGGCTGCGTGGGGTGCTCATCATTTCCGTCCATATCTATGGGGCACACGCTTCAACCTTAAGACTGACCATAAACCTCTCATCCGCATTCTTTCCCCTGGGGGTGGGGCATTTGGTTCTCCAAGGTTGGCAAGGTTAGCCTCCAAACTCCAGGAATACCACTTTGATATTTCTCACATTTCTGGGTGGAGGAACTTCCAGGCCGACTGTCTGTCTAGGTTGGCTGTTCCTTCTGGTTCTAGTGTTGGCTTCAGTCTGGAGGAATGTGATGCGAATGTTGCTTGGATCGATGATGTCCTTCTTCTTTCTGAGAGCTCCTTCTCTCGCTCTGAGTGGGTCGATGCCATGTCTAGAGATACTGTGCTACAGGAAGTCATCCAGCTTATTAAATTGGGTTCACGGAGAGAGAGCTGTCTCCATGTCTCTGTCCGTCCTTTTCTCAAAGTCATTGATGACTTGTCTGTGTGCAGTGACAATGTCATATTGCGTGGTGACAAATTTGTGCCTCCAGCTGACTTGAGGCCGAAGCTCATCTCTCTAGCTCATGAGGGTCACCTTGGCCAAACCCTGACGCAACAGCGTCTCAAGCTCAACTTCTGGTGGCCCGGTATGGACTCTATGGTCTCCTCATGGGTAGAAGATTGTTCCACCTGCAAGATGGGCGAGAAGAGACTTAAGGTTTCAGTGGGTTCCGAAATGGGTGCGCTACAGTTCCCCGAAATTCCGTGGCACACCATCTGCTTAGATTTTATAGGTCCCATTGCTGAATTACCTCTTTCCCAGAGGTTTGCTGTTGTCACTGTTGACTGCCATTCTAAGTGGTTGTCTGTGGAGTTTCTCAAGGACATCACTACGGCTACTACCATCAGTCATCTCAAGTCCCTGTTTTTTAGAGAAGGTTTCCCCAGTGTCCTCATAACCGACAATGGCACACAGTTGGTTTCGCATGAGATGCAAGCCTTTTTGTCTGGTTGCGGAATTTCCCACCATAGGACCTCCCTCTACAACCCTCAGGGCAATGGTCTCTGCGAACGCCTTAATAGATTGGTGAAAGGCACCGTTCAAATGGCCCTCTCGGCTGGTTCTTCTGTCCCTTCCCTGGTTAGTGAAATGGTTTATGCATATTGTACCACTCTTCATGGTTCCCACTCCAGATCCCCTTTTGAGATGATGAGGGGCAGGGTTCCCAGCACCAAACTCATTCCCTCTTGGCTCAAAAATTTGGTCTGTCAGTCGCTTTCAGGTGACTTTTCCAGTGTGGTCCCCAAGCCTTCTTGTAAAGGCTCTGTTCTTTCTTCCGGTAAGGTTGCTACTAGGTCTAGTTCTGCAGGTCGTCTTCGAACGGTCTCTTCTCGCAAGTCTTGTGATGGTGATGGACCCTCCACCAAGGTTGTCGCTAGCAAGATTGCGAAAGGTGATCTTGTCAAGGTGAAGTCTGGTCGTGTTTCTGGTGGGTTGTCCAAGTTCCGTGGCCCTTTTCTCGTTAAGATGGTCTATCCCCACTATGTAGTTCTCTCCAATGGGGAGAAATGGAATTTAAGGAGGGTTGCCCTCTATCAGAAAGGTGGTGTTAGCCCTGTAGTTGGTTCCAGTTCTGTTCCTGTTCCTTTTCCTGTCCAGGATCTTTCCTCCTCAGGGTTCATGCTTGTTCCTTCTCCGGATCCGGGCCCTGTGGTTGGTGTGGTTCCTGCTTCTGTTAATGTTTTGACTAGGGGTGATGGTGGAGGGGATGCTCCTGATCCTGCTGTGTCTCTTCCCAATGCCACTGCTGATCTCGTTTCCGACTCCGTGACTGATTCTAATCCCAACCCCATTGTTTCTTCAAGTTCCTCTTTGCCTGCCATCAGACCTCAAAGGAGCCACAGGCCACCTACTTATTTGAATGATTTCTGTTGTGATTAGTTCTTTAGAGGGGTGACGTGTGTCCCTTTCAATGCCCATTGGTTGCGATGGTTTCATTGCTTATTATTACTTGTGTTCTATTGTATGATGTTCTCATTGCATATACTTATATGTGTTTGAATGCTTATTGTTCTATGATGCCTCCATTTTTGCCTTTACTTTAGGAATTCTCCTGTAGTTTTGTGCTAAGTTTCCTTTCCATGACATGCACATTCTTTTGAGTTAAGTTTCTTTTCTTTTCTTTTCTTTTGTTTTATTCTACGAGAGGAGATGTGTTGTATATTTATCCTTCTTTTATTTCCTTTACTCCACCACAGTTCTTACCTGTGTCATCCATTCCAGAATGTATATGGCTCTGTCTTCTTCTAGGGTTCTAGCTGGTGACAGTTTGTGCCTGGCCAGCTTCTGTTGAGGTTGCTTCTTCTGCTTCTCTGCAATAAACCCTTATTGCTGCATCTGTGGTCTTCACTTCATTTACTACACTAACCCAGGCAACTGACTGTGAATTTGAGGTAGTGGAGGTGAGAGCCCACAGGACATCAGTTCCACAGAGACTTGAAAGTCAGGAGTATACTGGGGATGAGCAGCTGAGCCGTTATAACACTGAATATGTTTTCCTCGTGCTAGCCACCCCCCCGGACAGAGGTCACATAGCCCAGCTCAGGTCATGTGGGAAGGGGAAGGCCATTGGGTGTGGGTGTCACACGACAAGTCTCAGGTTGGCGACAAGGAGAATGTTTTTTACAGCTTATATCCAGGGAAGGGCTTGCCCCCTTTCTCCTCATTTTTCGTCAGGTAATAGGACTCGGGAGCATATTATGGTAGCTGCCACACATGACAAACGTATGGTGGGGAAGCCTCGGCCACCGGCACAGTTTGCAGGTGCCAACAGTACTATTGTGAGTGGCGGGTCACGTGCGGATTCCCTCCAATCGGGCAGACCGGTCGAGCGGCGGTCTGCCAGAGACTGGATTCAATTTGATGGTGGCGTAGGTGACGGCGAATGCCCTAGCACTAGTTCTAAGCGGTCTGGTGGTGGGGAGGCAACTTTTAAGGTTGCTGACAACGGCAATCTTTTGGAAGAAAGTGAATTATTTAACGTACAATTTGTGAGTGGTGGGTTAGGTGAAGGGAGGGAAGCGGGTGGGTTGGGAAGGAGGGCAACTTTTTGTGCTCACTCATTGCAGAAGTCAAGAGCGGACATGACGAATGCAGAGAAGACGACACGTCAGAAGCAGCTGAACGTCATGCAAGAGTTCAGAGACAGAGCGGAGCAAATTCCTAGAGGTAAGCAACAATGGTGGTCTGTTTGGGATGCAACTTGTCCCGCTTTAGACAGAGGGGTGGGGGGAGAAGTACGGACCAGGACAAACAGGTAAGGTCTAGGGCTAGCAAGAAGCGTAATTTGCAAGATAACTTTGACAGCGTCCCCATTGCAGAAGCGGGAGGGAGTGATGAGGTTGTCCAACAGGACAAACAGCAGTTACTTCAAAAGACGACAGGTAACGAGGTAAACACAAGGAAGCGCCTGCCATATATGGGTTTGGCGATGCCATTAGGGACACATTTATCATTAAAAACGAAACAAAAAATTTGGGACCACGAATATGTAGACGTGCTTAAATTGCTACATAGGGATGTGCAGGCCAAGGAGGGATCAAAGGAGGAGGAGTGGGAGTTAGCGAGGTGTCCTAGGGTTCCCCGCAATATTGAGAACTGGACTTCGGCATTTCTCATCTTTGCCAGCATATACACTGAGAAATACCCAGAGAGAGCGGTTTCCTTTTTTAAATATATGGATGTAGTAAGAAAAGCACAGATGCACTTTTGGAGGCTATTCATGGCTTAACTATTGTGAGAAGTTGGCCTGATATATGATGCTCACTAGTTCTAGTGATCACCTTGTATCAGTCCAAACAACCCCTCAGAAAGAGCCACCCATACATAGCACATAAAAGGATACCACACAACCCTTATGGTGATTGGTTGTAAGTCAACCTTATAGACCAGCTATCCTAGTAGCGTGGACAAAAGCAGTCTAGAGGGTAAACTCTGAATGGCATGTGAAGCCAGCTGTTTTACCACATATAACCTTTGAATACCAAATGAAAAGGACACCACACAGGTTGTTATAAAAATAAACAGTTATTTATTAACTAACATACACCTCTGAACTCTTTATGAGGTCAGAGGGCTAAGCACATGACAAACTCTTTGGAAAAATACGTTTAAGTTGCACGATTTACAATGGTGCCCTAGGGGCACGACAAACCATATACTAAGTAAGTGGAATGTGAAAGTCAATTAAAGGAATGGAGCTGTCCAGAGGTTGTAGGATGGCTGGGACCATGCTGTACTAACTTGAGGTAAGTAATAGGAGGCCCACGGAGCGCGTGTGCAGAGTGTGAACTCACACGCGAGATGCGTACAAACGTCTATGGACAGTACAGTTTAAAGAAAAGGTGAGTACGGACGTTCCTGACTAGATAGGACTAAAACGTCAATGGAACTGGACACTAGGAGAGTCAAACTACCCTAGAGCACCGAAATGCTCGTGTTACCTCACCCACAGGCTGCGGGTGCATAGGTGCGAAGTCGTGTCGGGTTTCCGCGTCGAAGTCTATGGAGCCTTGAAGAAAGATGCTGCAGGCGACCAGGAGGAAGATGTCCGGTGCAATCCAAGGGTGAATTGGTGAAGAGAGGAACCTGAAAGCAGAGGGGACAATGTTCAAAGTCACTAGCCAGTGACTGGAGTAGAACCAGGAGTGGAACCAGATGTCGTCGTCGCGATCAGGTGAAGGTGGACGCTTGTCTCTGCAGCCACGTGGACCAGGTGGTGTCTTCGACGAACTGGATGGAGGCACGAGCTGTCCCACGCAGGCTCTCGCTGTCAGCGGTGTCGTCTCCGGATTCCGGTTCAACAGGGCTTGGCAAAGGCAACCCACGCGGTGAGTGGACACGGCGTCTGGAGTGGACCAGGAGGGTCCGGGGTGCTCCTCTTTTGGAAGGTAGCAAGGGCCAGTCTGGAGCAACCAGACCAGCAGCAAAGTTGTCGGAGTTCGTCGTCTAGGAGGCCACAAGCCAGCCGGCAAGTAACCAGACAACGCGTCGAGCAGCAGGCAAGCAGAAGGGCCCCACACAGATCTCGTGGATTCTGGAGGGCTGGTCTTCGGTGCAGGAGCTGCTCGGGGTCGGGCTTCTCAGTCCCCATAGCACTTGGATGAGGATACCTCAGGAGTCGTGCTGGAGGGAAGTGCTGCTTCTTTCAAGATGGCCGGTCCCACGTGTCTCGTCGCACCCACAAATCTCAGCTGTGTTGCAGATGTAGGTAGAGGTCGGAGAGGTCTGGGAATCTGGGTCTCGTCGGGCTCTGAAGTCTGGATCCTCGAGGGAAGACGACAAAGTGAAGCCGCTGGAAGCTTGATGGTGCCTGCAGTTGCAGGGTGGACACTCCTTGCCCACAAGGTAGATTCTTCAGTCTTCTGTGGGGCAGAACGTCGAAGTCCAGAGTTTCTTATTGTAAAGTTGTTCAGGATAATCTAACTTGGAATGGGACCAGCTCCTACCTTTATTCTCCTAAAGGGGGCTGCATGCACTACGACTAGGTCCCTCCTCTGGGTGAGACCAGGAAGGGGGGTGGTTACACCCCCTTTCCTTTGTCCGGTCTTGCGCCAGCTCTGGGGCTGGAGTGCCCCAGGAACTGGTTTAGACCGGCATATGCACAGGGACACCTTGTGTGCCCCGGGCATGTCTCAATCCTTTCAGCCCTGGCCTACCTAATACACAAAATCCTGTCTGGGGTGGTGCTAGCACCTCCTAAGGCAGGAAACCCTTTGTCCGAGCCTCTCTCGCTGGAAGGACTCCCAGCAGCAGGAGGTCAGACTTGTGTCTGTGGTGGCAGCATCCATTTTGTGATGCTGAGGCTCGAGTTAACTTTAACCGGGGTTCACAGTTACATACATGTCGTGTCCCTCTCGAAGGGTGGAATGCTACCCCCGTCGCCAAAATTGGCGAGGGGGTAGTATTCCAATTCGTATGACACCTTACTCGACATGTTTTGATAATGCTATACCAAAGTTAGCATTTGACCGCGAGGTTCATAATGCACTTAAGAGTATATGGTATAGCGTTATCATGGAACAGCTATTAGGACTTGGTTCCGCAAGCTGCAAACGGGCTCAGCTCATGCCAGAGCACCATCTCACATAATTCCAAGCACTCTGCCTTCAGGATTGATAAGGCCTGCCATAGGAGTGACTGATAGGAATACATGTGTCCATTTTATGTTTAGATATAGGGATACTATATCTAAAGCAAAGGGTGATTACACCACCTTTCCCCAGCTGTCGTGCAGCCAGTTGTGTCTGTTTAGATGGCCAGCCAGGGGTGGCATAATACATGCTTCAGCCCCTGGTAGGCCCTGGGTACACCTATGCCCTGGATACCTAAGGTATACTGTACAGGGACTGATAAGGTGGCCCAGTACCAATTGGTAAATGCACCTAAGGTACATGGTTGTTAATTTAGAGAGAGAACAGCTAGGCTGTGGGTCTGATTAGCAGGCCCACAGCCAGGGAAAGTCGTAAACCAGTGAAGCAAAAAGCAAAAATCGGGGGTGACAATAGGATTGCAGACCCTACTCTCCTACATACCCCCCCCCAAACTTAGGGACATTAAACTAACCTTGACCAGGTGAGTCTTCTTGTTCTAAGTGGAAGTACCTGGAGAGACCATCTGCATTGCCATGGTCAGTCCCTGGTCTGTGCTCCACTGTAAAGTCCATCCCCGGTAGGGAAATGGACCACCTAAGAAGTTTGGGGTTTTCACCCTTCATTTGATTTAGCCATAAGAGGGGCTTATGGTCGGTACGAATCTTGAAGTGAGTACCAAACAAGTATGACCTCAACTTCTTCAGGGCCCAAACCACAGCAAAGGCTCCCTCTCAATAGCTGACCAACGTTTCTCTCTAGGGGTCAGCCTTCTACTTATAAAAGCAATGGGCTGGTCATGACCATCAATATTCAGTTGAGATAGAACAGCTCCCACACCCAACTCAGAAGCATCTGTTTGGACAATGAATGGCTTGGAGTAGTCTGGACTCTTGAGAATAGGTGCAGTGCACATGGCCTGCTTTTAGGTCATCGAATGCCTTCTGACAGCTAACTGTCCACTGAACTTTCTTTGGCATTTTCTTACTTGTCAGGTCATTAAGTGGAGTCACAATGGTTCCATATTTTCTGACATATTTCCTATAGTAACCAGACAGGCCCAAGAAAGCTCTGACCTGTGTCTGGGTGGTTGGAGGAGCCCAGTCCTTTATGGCCTGTATCTTGCTCTCCAAAGGTTGAACTTGGTCTCCACCTACAAGGTGGCCCTAGTATACAACTTGAATCTGCCCTATCTGGCACTTGGTAGCCTTGATAGTGAGGCCTGCCTTTTGCTGGGCCTCCAAAACTTTCTTCAGGTGGATCAGGTGATCCTCCTCGGTGGAGCTAAAGACAGCAATATCATCTAGATATGCTGCACAGAAGTCATCCAGCCCAGAGAGAACTTGGTTCACCAACCTTTGGAAAGTGGCAGGTGCATTTTTCAAACCAAAGGGCATCACCCCAAATTGGTAATGACCTCCTGGGGTAGAAAATGCTGTGTTGGCCTTGGCATCCTCAGCTAACCTGATTTGCCAATAACCAGCTGTCAGGTCAAATGTACTCAAGAACTTGGCAGAAGCCAATCTGTCAATGAGTTCATCTGCTCTTGGTATTGGATGGGCATCTGTCTTAGTGACAGCATTGAGACCCCTGTAGTCTACACAAAACCTCATCTCTCTCTTACCATCCTGGGTGTGAGGTTTAGGTACTAGAACTACAGGACTAGCCCAAGGGCTCTCTGAGGGTTCAATGACTCCCAATTCCAACATCCTCTGTACTTCTTGTTTTATGCAGTCCCTGACGTGGTCAGGTTGCCTGTAGATTTTACTCTTTATAGGCAGACTGTCACCAGTGTCCACCTCATGGGTGCACCAGTTTGTCTGACTGGGTGTCAGAGAGAACATTTGCCTGAAGGATTGAAGAACTTGTTTACAATCCTTTTGTTGATGCTCAGAGAGGCTGTCAGAAAAGACTACACCATCTACTGACATCAGGGTTCTGAGTGAGCAGGTCTGGGAGAGGGTCACTCTCTTCCTCCTGTCCCTCATCTGTAGCCATGAGCAAGCCCATGTCTTCCCTGTTGACAAATGCCTTGGGCCTGTTCACATGAAGTACTCTGTGAGGGCTCCTGGGAGTTCCAAGGTCTCCCAGATAGGTGACCTCTCCCTTCTGTTCAATAATAGTGTGGGGTCCAGACCATTTGTCTTGGAGAGCTGCTGGGGCCACTGGCTCCAATACCCACACCTTCTGTCCAGGCTGGTAAACAGTAAGGACAGCCTTTTGGTCATGCCAAGCTCTTTGCAGTTCTTGGCTGGCTCAAGGTTTTTAGATGCCTTTTCCATGTACTCTGCCATCCTGGAGCGAAGACCAAGTACATAGTCCACTATGTCTTGCTTAGGCTTTTTTTTAGAGGTCTCTCCCATCCTTCCTTCACAAGACACAGGGGTCCTCTTACAGGATGCCCAAATAGAAGTTCAAAAGGGCTGTAGCCACCCCCCTTCTGTGGGACCTCTCTGTAAGCAAACAAAAGGCAGGGTAAAAGGATGTCCCATCTTCGCCTCAGCTTTTCTGGTAACCCTTTTATCATCCCTTTGAGGGTCTTGTTGAATCTCTCAACAAGCCCATTGCACTGTGGGTGATAGGGGGTGGTGAATTTGTAATTGACACCACACTCCTTCCACATTGCAGTCAAGTATCCTGACATAAAGTTTGTTCCTCTGTCAGAGACAACCTCCTTAGGAAACCCCACTCTATTAAAAACTGAGAGCAGGGCCTTGGCCACAACAGGAGCTGTAGTGGTCCTAAGGGGAATAGCTTCTGGATACCTGGTGGCATGATCCACTACCACCAGTATAAATCTGTGCCCAAATGCTGTTTGGGGGTCCATTGGTCCAACAATGTCAATCCCCACTCTTTCAAAGGGTACCCCCACCACAGGTAGTGGTATAAGGGGGGCCTTTGTTGTGCCACCTGATTTGACACTGGCTTGACAGGTGACACATGAGTGACAAAACTCTTTAGTGTCCTCAGACATATGAGGCCAGTGAAAGTGTGGGACAAGTCTGTCCCAAGTCTTGTTCTGGCCTAAGTGACCTGCAAGGGGAATTTCATGGGCCAAGGTGAGAAGGAAACCTCTCAGAGACAAGGGGATGACCAGCCTCCTGGTAGCACCAGTCTTGGGGTCTCTTGCCTCAGAGTAAAGGAGTCCATCATCCCAGTACACTTTATGGGCACCTGTGGCATTCCCTGCAGCCTCAGCAGCAGCCTGCTGCCCGAGGGGTTCAAGAGATGAACAATCTAATTGTGCTTGTCTCAAGTCTGCCCTGGAAGGTCCCCCTGTCCCAAGAAACTCAACCTGTTCAGGCTCAAGTTCTTCTAGGACAGTTCCTTCTGGGGATTTTGGGTCAGTCTCCTGTGAGAGCTGATCCTCACCTTGAGGCAAGGGGTGAAGGCACTGCCTTAACCCTACTGTTCTTACTCTTGGTTAGTGTCTGGTCCATTGTTCCAGGATCCAGCACTAGTTCAGCTGGGCATTTCTTGGCCTGTGACCTAGTCACAGCAAGGACATGTACTGACAAACCTAACATTTCCACATGAGTCCTATACTCCACATCTGACCATAGGGAGGATTCCAAATCATTGCCCAAAAGACAGTCCACTGGGAGGTCTGAACTAACAACAACCCTTTTGAGGCCATTTACCCCTCCCCAGGAGAAATTAACAAGTGCCATACTATGGTTGGTAGTGACATTGCTAGCATTGGTCGCTAGGTAGTCTGAACCTAATATTACCTGTCCAGGGTCCACAAATGCTGGTGTCACCATAGTGACACTGGCACAGGTGTCCCTGTAGGCCTGAGCCATTTTACCATTGATTAAAGGCATTTGCCTGTACTTGCCCAGAGTACTGGGACTTATTGTAGGGGTCAAATCCATGTCCCCAGTACAAACAAGAACAGCCTGGGTAGGTACTCTGACTAGGTCAGAGCCTGCCTCAGATACCAATGTCAACCCCACTATAGCCTTAGGGGGAACACTACCACTACTAACTGAACTAGGGGTTGCAGGTGCCTTAGGGGCCGTAGTGGTAGGAGCTGGGCCTTTCTTTGTGCACTCACTAAACCAGTGAGTATTACTTTTACAGTATTGGCACCATGGTTTCTTCTGACCATTAGTCTTCTTCTTCTTTTGGGAATTCTGGGACCCACCCTCCTTAGATTGTTGGGGCCCTGTTGAAGACTTCTGGTCATTTTGCATTACCCTTCTGGTCTGCTTTCTTCTGGCCACCACCCTGGTTCTGGTTCTGCTGCTTGACCCTTGTCCTGACCCATCTGTCTGCCTTCTTTCCCAATTCTTGGGGAGAGGTCAGATCAGAGTCAATAAGGTGCTGATGCAACAACTGATTTTGACAATTACTTAAGATTTGTTCTCTCATAATTAAATTATATAATCCTGTTTAATCAGTAACTTTACTTCCCAGTAACCAGCCTTCAAAAGCCTTAGTGGCACAATAAACAAAGTCAGCCCAATCCTGAGACTGAATTTTCTGGGTGTCTCTGAACAGCAACCTGTACTGCTCAGTTGTTAAGCCAAACCCATCAATCAGTGTATTCTACAGGACTTGGTAATTGTTAGCATCCTCAGCTCTAGTAGTGAGGAGCTTATCTCTACCTTTACCTTCAAAGGAGAGCCACAGTATAGCTGCCCACTGACTCTGGGGGATGCACTGGACAGTGCAGGCCCTCTCCAAAGCAGTCATCCATTTGTGGATGTCATCCCCTTGTTTAAAGGGGGGCACTATTTTACTCAGCTGTCTAGTATCAAAACTCCTGTCTTTATCTCTAATGATAATGCTGCCACCAGTGGGGTCTGCCCCAATCAATTTCTGCTCTCTGGCAAAGGCAAGTCTTTCTTTGGCAAGGGCAAGTTCTTCCCTCTCAATCCTCAGATGGACTTCCCTCATCTTAGCTTCATGCTCTCTTCTCTGAGGGGATGTCATCCCTCTCTGAGAAGATGCCTGAGAGACATGGGTATGAACAGATCTGTTAGAGCCTCTGGAGTGAGACCTAACTCATCTATTCCCAAGGTTAAGCCTGCCTGAGGATGGGCCTGGGGGTCCCCCAGTTCCATTCTCATGTATGCTTAAGTTGGTCCTGGTGAGCCTACTGACTACTGCTGGACCTTTGTCTGCCTCATCCCCTGATAATTCCTCCTCCTCTTCCTCCTCTTCACTTTCTGCTCCATGAAGGTTAAGGTCAGGATCACCAAGGGTTCCCTCTAAGGGGGGCATGCTCCCATCTGGATTAGAGGGGCCTGTGTTAGAAGCCCTTCTGGCATCATATGTCTCTAAGAGACCTATCAGAAAAGGAGTGGTAGGGTTATAACCCTGTTTTAGTTTTCTAGAGGTACACAATTGTCTCATCTCCTGGAAGCTAAGGGCTGCATATCTGGAAGTGACCTGTGGAGGGTCATCAACCACAAGGGGAGCCTCTGTGTTCCCTCCTGTGGTAGACATGCTTTTCTAGTGAGGTGTAAGTGGTGCACTTACCTACACTATGGGTTTACCTACTGATCCCTTGCTAAGAGTTGTATTCAGGGTGTGCTACTCCCTTTCTACTACAACAGCTGGTTCAGTAGAACTCAGAGTATTTCTAAGCTTGTTATATGTACCTATGGTACCTTATGTGATTTTTCAAATGATATCTCAGATTATATTTGGTAAAAACAACAGCAAGCTCAAATCCCAACCGCTGCACACCAATGTGAGAAGTTGGCCTGATATATGATGCTCACTAGTTCTAGTGATCACCTTGTATCAGTCCAAACAACCCTTATGGTGATTGGTTGTAAGTCAACCTTATAGACCAGCTATCCTAGTAGCGTGGACAAAAGCAGTCTTTAGGCTAAACTCTGAATGGCATGTGAAGCCAGCTGTTTTACCACATATAACCTTTGAATACCAAATGAAAAGGACACCACACAGGTTGTTATGAAAATAAACAGTTATTTATTAACTAACATACACCTCTGAACTCTTTATGAGGTCAGAGGGCTAAGCACATGGCAAACTCTTAGGAAAAAATACGTTTAAGTTGCACGATTTACAATGGTGCCCTAGGGGCACGACAAACCATATACTAAGTAAGTGGAATGTGAAAGTCAATTAAAGGAATCGAGCTGTCCAGAGGTTGTAGGATCACTGGGACCACGCTATACTAACTTGAGGTAAGTAATAGGAGGCCCACGGAGCGCATGTGCAGAGTGTGAACTCACACGCGAGATGCGTACAAACGTCTATGGACAGTACAGTTTAAAGAAAAGGTGAGTACGGACGTTCCTGACTAGATAGGACTAAAAGGACAATGGAACTGGACACTAGGAGAGTCAAGCTACCCTTGAGCACCAAAATGCTCGTGTTACCTCATCCACAGGCTGCGGGTGCATAGGTGCGAAGTCGTGTCGGGTTTCCGCGTCGAAGTCTATGGAGCCTTGAAGAAAGATGCTGCAGGCGACCAGGAGGAAGATGTCCGGTGCAATCCAAGGGTGGATTGGTGAAGAGAGGAACCTGAAAGCAGAGGGGACAATGTTCAAAGTCACTAGCCAGTGACTGGAGTGGAACCAGGAGTGGAACCAGATGTCGTCGTCGCGATCAGGTGAAGGTGGACGCTTGTCTCTGCAGCCACGTGGACCAGGTGGTGTCTTCGACGACCAGGATGGAGGCATGAGCTGTCCCACGCAGGCTCTCGCTGTCGGCGGTGTCGTCTCCGGATTCGGGTTCAACAGGCCTTGGCAAAGGCAACCCACGTGGTGAGTGGACACGGCGTCTGGAGTGGACCAGGAGGGTCTGGGGTGCTCCTCTTTTGGAAGGGAGCAAGGGCTAGTCTGGAGCAACCAGACCAACAGCAAAGTTGTCGGAGTTCGTCGTCTAGGAGGCCACAAGCCAGCCGGCAAATAACCAGACAACGCGTCGAGCAGCATGCAAGCAGAAGGGCCCCACACAGATCTCGTGGATGCTGGAGGGCTGGTCTTCGGTGCAGGAGCTGCTCGGGTCGGGGATTCTCAGTCCCCAGAGCACTTGGATGAGGATACCTCAGGAGTCGTGCTGGAGCTAAGTGCTGCTTCTTTCAAGATGGCCGGTCCCACGTGTCTCATCGAACCCACGGATCTCAGCTGTGCTGCAGATGTAGGCAAAGGTCGGAGAGGTCTGGGAATCCGGGTCTCGTCGGGCTCTGAAGTCTGGATCCTCGAGGGAAGACGACAAAGTGAAGCCGCTGGACGCTTGATGGTGCCTGCAGTTGCAGGGTGGACACTCCTTGCCCACAAGGGAGATTCTTCAGTCTTCTGTGGAGCAGAACGTCGAAGTCCAGAGTTTCTTCTTGTAAAGTTGTTCAGGATAATCTAACTTGGAATGAGACCAGCTCCTACCTTTATTCTCCTAAAGGGGGCTGCACTACGACTAGGTCCCTCCTCTGGGTGAGACCAGGAAGGGGGGTGGTTACACCCCCTTTCCTTTGTCCGGTCTTGCGCCAGCCCTGGGGCTGGAGTGCCCCAGGAACTGGTTTAGACCGGCATATGCACAGGGACACCTTGTGTGCCCCGGGCATGTCTCATTCCTTTCAGCCCTGGCCTACCTAATACACAAAATCCTGTCTGGGGTGGTGCTAGCACCTCCCAAGGCAGGAAACCCTTTGTCCGAGCCTCCCTCGCTGGAAGGACTCCCAGCAGCAGGAGGTCAGACTTGTGTCTGTGGTGGCAGCATCCATTTTGTGATGCTGAGGCTCGAGTTAACTTTAACCGGGGTTCACAGTTACATACATGTCGTGTCCCTCTAGAAGGGTGGAATGCTACCCCCGTCGCCAAAATTGGCGAGGGGGTAGTATTCCAATTCGTATGACACCTTACTCGACATGTTTTGATAATGCTATACCAAAGTTAGCATTTGACCGCGAGGTTCATAATGCACTTAAGAGTATATGGTATAGCGTTATCATGGAACAGCTATTAGGACTTGGTTCCGCAAGCTGCAAACGGGCTCAGCTCATGCCAGAGCACCATCTCACATAATTCCAAGCACTCTGCCTTCAGGATTGATAAGGCCTGCCATAGGAGTGACTGATAGGAATACATGTGTCCATTTTATGGTTAGATATAGGGATACTATATCTAAAGCAAAGGGTGATTACACCACCTTGCCCCAGCTGTCGTGTAGCCAGTTGTGTCTGTTTAGATGGGCAGCCAGGGGTGGCATAATACATGCTTCAGCCCCTGGTAGGCCCTGGGTACACCTATGCCCTGGATACCTAAGGTATACTGTACAGGGACTGATAAGGTGGCCCAGTACCAATTGGTAAATGCACCTAAGGTACATGGTTGTTAATTTAGAGAGAGAACAGCTAGGCTGTGGGTCTGATTAGCAGGCCCACAGCCAGGGAAAGTCGTAAACCAGTGAAGAAAAAAGCAAAAATCGGGGGTGACCATAGGATTGCAGACCCTACTCTCCTACAACTATGTGGTAGAATTTAGAGCCAGAATGAATATATGTCCAGAGAAACCGTGGGGGGATGTAGATGCGGAATTGTGGCTACAATGGATGTCATCAACAAATCCGCCAGCGACAACACATACTGCTAACAGTAGTCTATCGGACCTTTCTGCCGCGTCCCGCTCAACCAGGAGCGGGTAATGCAGGGAGAGGTCAGTTGGCAGGGTTTGGAACATGTTGGAATTACAACAGAGGTTATTGCGGCAGGCCAGTCTGCCATTTTAGACACGAATGTTCCCAATGCAGGGGCTGACATCCTATTACTTAATGTGTTGCAGTGCCATCAGGGGCGGGAGGACAAAGGGTGCCAGAGGCGAATCTTTATGCGAGAGGAAGAAGGACCCCATTCCCAGTTGTTCAAAAAGGCGGATACGCCACTTAAGTTACAAGTTATGATTCCATGGTTAGAAATGTACCCGCACTGGCATGCAGCGAACAAGTTGTATTGGATATAGCAGTTTCATACACATCAGTGGATGAGGCGCTGAAAATGGTAAATAATTTGGGGAAAGACACAGAATTGGCAAAGTGTGATATTCAATCTGCATTTAGGTTATTACCAATACACCCGGCAGATTTTGAATTGTTGGGTATGTTTTTTAGAAGGCTTTTACTTTGTGGACAGGATGATTCCCATGGGTTGCGCGACCTCCTGTGCGTTATTTGAGATCTTTAGCACGTTTTTAAATTGGGTGTTCAAGCAGAATTTTTCAGGAGGGTGAAGCAGGTCACTACTTGGATGATTTTCTTTTCATGGGCAAAGGACGGACACAGGATTGTCAGGTGGCATTGACTACATTCCAGAAATTGGCAGAGGACCTGGGTGTGGCCTTAGCGCCGGGAAAGACCGTAGGACCTACCACAAGATTAACTTTTCTTAGCATTGAGATTGACACGGTTGCAATGATAGCAAAGTTGCCACACGACAAATTACAGGAGATTAAGGATTGTATAACAAGTGCTACGAGACAAACAAAACTGGAGCTTAGACAGGTACAGCGTTTATTAGGCTATCTGAATTTTGCAATCAGAGTCATCAGAGCAGGCCGGACTTTTTATAGAACACTGGTCATGGCTATGTCTGGTGCCTGGCGTCCACATCATAGGGTTCGCATGTCTCAAACAGTGAAAGAAGATTTGAAGATTTGGTTGACATTCTTGCAGGATTTTAACGGGGTACCATTGCATTTTATAGATGAGCAGTTGATTTGGCAGGTGCAACTATATTCGAATGCAGTGGGTTCTAAAGGTTTCGGCATATTTTGGGAAGGTCGATGGTGCCCCGAGGAGTGGCCAGAGAATTGGAAGTCACAAGGGAGGAGTATAGCCTTTTTAGAACTATTCCCCCTCATAGCGGCTCTGATGGTATGGGCGTAGAATTTCAAAACAGGTCGGTTCTTTTTCATGTAGATAACATGGCTGTAGTGAATCTTATCAATCATCAGAAAGCAAAGGATTTGAGGGTTTTGCGACTATTCAGGGAATTTATGTTGATCAGTTTGAGCTTGAACATTGTTTTTAAAGCAAAGTACATCCCTGGGGTTGATAACTGCATTGCTGACGCCTTGTCTCGTTTTAATTGGCAGCGTTTTCGTACTTTGGCACCAGGGGCAGAGGCCAGCAAATCCCCCAT
The DNA here is from genome assembly GCF_964263255.1 of Lissotriton vulgaris. NCBI lineage: Eukaryota > Metazoa > Chordata > Amphibia > Caudata > Salamandridae > Lissotriton > Lissotriton vulgaris. Next base: position 212,200,885 of record NC_141690.1, on the reverse strand, counting down.
CCCAGACAGGATTTGGGCCCTAGGGGTCTGAGAATTACTCAACTGATAGAGGACTCCTTGGCCGACACTACTTAAGGGAATTACAGACAAGCATGGGTGGAGTTCATCAGTTATGTTAATTTTTTGCAGATCAGTAGCAAGGCAATAATAACGGTCCCCATTATGTTGGATTATATCCTTTTTCTGTCTACCAAGGGTTTGCTGTCTAACACAATCAGAGGGAAATTAGCTGGGGTTTCCTTTTATAGTCATTTACTTTGGGGCATCGACCCAGTGGATAGCTTTCTGGTCACAAGGATGTTGAAAGGCTTGAGTAAAAACTCAAATATAGCCCCCAAGCCTCGAGCGCCCATTACTTTTCAATTGTTACAAAAGATTTTAGTTAATCTACCCAGTTGCTGTTACAATTCACATGAAGTGGCTTCATTCCGACTTTGCATGATTTGGTTATTTTTTGGAGCCTTCCGAGTTTCAGAATTGTTGGGAGTGAGGGGTAAAGAAGGCCTCAGGTCAGAGGATGTGGTATTGGAGGGCAATAGGATCAGGATATGGTTGAAACGCTCCAAAACTGACCAGTTGGGCAGGGGAGTTTGGGTTTTTCTGAGTAAGAGTAGTATTTTGAGTTGTTGCCCAGTTTTAGAGTGGGAGGAATTTCAGTTGCTCTGGGATTTTAAAAGGGTGAGGTTTTTGTCCGTAAGTCTGGTGCACATATATCAAGCGCCCATTTGTTGGCGGTCTTAAGGAAGGCGTTGTGCATCATTGGAAAAAATCCTGCAGCATACGGGACGCATTCATTCAGGATAGGAACAGCCACAGAAGCAGCAAGAATGGGCTTGGGATGGAAGGCTATCAAAAAATAGGGAGATGGAAATCAGGTTACTGCGCACGTTACTTGAGAAAATAATGTTTGGGTTTGCTGTGTTTTTTCTTGTTTGCTAATTGTTTTCTCTATATAGGTGATATTCGTGGGGTTACAGGGAAGAAACAAATCTGGATTGTCGGACATTCGTTCGTCAAATGGGCGGCCATCTTTGCTTAGCGGCAAATTTATGGAAGGAGCCTTGGCATTCCCGGCGATGGACACGAGTTACAGTGGCGCAGGAAATGGTGTATGCGATGGGAGGAACTATTCCCTACTTTGGCCAAGATGAGGTATGATAGAGGTTTGCCATTAATAAAACGTATGCAGCTAGATTTAGCAGTTTTAAAAGACAATTGGTTAGGCACTCGTATTGTGTGGACCGAATTCATCTACAGACGACACTGGAGGAATGCTAGGGATCATTCTGCGATGGACAAGGCTCGAAGGAAACTGAACAGGGCTATAAAGGTTTTTTTGTGCAGGAATGGATATAAAGTACATTTGCCATGAACACATTGGTAGCAGAGAAGGCCACCTGTTTAGGGAGGATGGGGTGCATTTGACAGATCTGGGTTTAGCGTATTATTTGCTTGAGCTGCGAGATTTGTTAGCATAGGAACTGCAAGTCAATTTGTGGTACACAGGAATGGCTTGAAATGTTTGAAACATGACAAGGGTGGGGTCCAGTTTTCCTGGGTGGCAGTGGTTTGGAGGGGCGGGCTTGCCCACCGCAGATTTAAAGAAAAAGAAAGGTAAAAAGAATAAAGGTAAACAACGAAGGGTAATGAAACACAAGGTTTTGAAAGATTGTGATGATGGTTTTGGTCTGAAAATGCTAATATTTTATACCCAAGGAAATAGTAATGGTTTTGGCATATTTTACTAAATTGTGGATCTTATAAAGTATTTGCCTGAATTCTGGAGTTACCTGATCTAAAATAAAGGGGGCCATTTCTGCTATTCAAGTAACATGTGTCCGAGTCGGGTCATTTTGGGCGAAACACCAGAGTTTGATTTTCTAAAATCGATTTAGTGAAATTGCCCTACTTTGCAGAGGTATCGCCGTTTGTCCATCATTGTCTGTGTTTAGAGTTTTGTCAGAAGCTTTATTAATTACAGGTCACTGGGACAACAATGTGTATTCACAACCTTTTGGGAATGAAGTTTTATTTGTACAACACATGAGCAATGTGAGGTAAGCGGTTCAGTTTCATATACATTACCGCTGACTTGACACAATAGTTCATGCTCCCGACATGCGCCTGCGTGTAGAACTATGCTGTGATTAACCAGATACAGTCAGTGAGGTGAGCGGTCTAGTTCCCGTCCACTACACCATCATGTGACCCTTTGCGTCATACGCTCATGCCCCACTAATCTGAATTGCCTTCCGGTATATGTACTGAGCGAAACGGGCCCCGGGTTAATATTCGGGTCCACGGAGGGCAACCAGTAGGTGCCGAGCGGGTGCGGACCTTCAGAGAAGTAAGTAGCATGGGCCCCCTTGATGTGGCCGCTTTGTCCGCCTGAGCGAGTGCACTTCGTACTCACTTTTATTTACAGGGTTTGACTTGATGTCAAGCGCCCCCCACCGGGACACATGTTGTGAAGTCTACTTTTACTTCACGTAAGCCCTTGTTTTTCCATGTTTTTAAATCTTGTTAGAATGCTTGCTTACACAATCGCCACCAATACTGTGAACATGAGTTTCTACTACTCTCGTTCTTGACAGTAGAGCCATGTTCTTTCTCTTAACTAATAAATCCCAGCAATGTCGGTGATTAGCGTGCATGATCAAGAAGCGCGCCACTGTCTTTGTCAGCCATACGGTGAATGAGCACACTAAACAAGCACCTGGTTGGCACATTCTGTTAGTGTTTAGTTGCCACTGACATAGAATCCGCAGATGAGGTTTTTAGCTGTATGTACCACATTATGAAGAGCACAACGCCAACAGCATGGGGCACCAAAACAATGAAGTTGCTCAAACACACGAGCAATAAAATACTCTCTGCAAATTGTTGTGTTTGTTTTCATGTCTGATTATTTTTCCAAAAAGGCTTTTGGAAATCCTGAAGGTTTGATCAGATAAACCGTGAGTTTGTTTGATATATACCCCACAGGTTAGGGTGCGCCTTAGGGTGCACATACCGCCGTAGTGGGTTGGTCCTGATGAAAGCTTCACAAATACCACTTTGAAGAAGAAACATGTCTATCACTTTTAATCACACTATGACAAATTGGATGTGTCTGGTCAACTTAGCCAGATAGATCACATCCAACTCACTTGTTTTTACTGTTGCCTGGTTTTCCAACATTAAACTTTTTGGGGAATAAACCGAGGCATCTTTTAAACTCACTATTTTTCACAATCACACAAACGTACCACAAAAATCCAGCTCAGCTGTAACCAGGCATTGTAGCACACCAGAGAGGCACTTGGCCTCTCTGGTGGGGACCCAATGATGACGCATGTCACCAACTAGGTTGGTGAGTGAGGTTTCTTTTTAAACAAGTGTTTCCTCACGTTGGATTTCCATCACTGTCCATTGTTAGGCTTCACTCTTCCGTTGTTTTTTTATATTTGGGGGACCAAGAGTGACTCCTTCATTTTCCCTCTCTCTCCTGTTGTTATAATTTGATTGAGGCAGTGAACAGCTGTTAGAGACTACTATTCTAAATCGTGAACCTCTGACTACCTTGTTTTGGCAGCAGCATGGAAAACCTAGGGCTTACATACTCAAAGGAGGAGGTGGATGCCCTTCTGGCAGACCCCTCCCTTTTTCTCAGATCCCTCTATAGCGCAGACAATATCACAGACTAAAGAATGGGGCAAACTAACAGAACAGAAACGCAATTGTATCCGAACCATTTTACATGGTACAATACTGACCGAATACTTGCGTAACAACGTGGCACCCAAGGGTTTGTTGGTCACGAATGCCCCCGGAATCTTCTTGGAAGATGCAGTATTTAGGAAAGAGTGGGCCCAGATTGTGTGACATTGTATCCGTGATTGGTTGGTGCTTATTATTAAGTCAGCCTTAAGACTTTCTGAGGCAAAGATGGTGGAAATCCAGCTTACCCAAACTCATTTTAGAACAACATTGACGGTATAGTAAAAAAAGTTGGAGGAACTTAATAAGGAGATAAATGAATATAAGGAGAACCTCACCCAGTACATGGCCCAAAAGTTTCAGAAAGATCTGAAACGTTTCTCGTATACAAAGACATACCCCTATGCCAACCCTGACTACACCACCCAGGAACACAAACAGCTCCGATGTGTCTGATGATGATGCAACCACTACAAGTGGGTCAAGAGGGGATAGTTACAGACTGAGACAACGGGGTAGGGGTAGAAATAGATGACAACAATACCCGCAATACCCACAGATGTGGACATCCTATCCTACACCGGGGGGAGGAGGCTTTCACAATCCTTTCCAACCCCCTCAATTCCCAATGATGGGCTGGAACCCCAATTACATGCCCCATCCCGCATACCCACAAAACATGTACCGACCACCTTTTTTTGCCTCTTCGATGCTCATAACGAGCTCAGCTCGTCATGAGGCACAGTGGAGCTGTGCTCATGATGAGCTGAGCTCGTCATACCGGCCATGGAATGCCCACGCGGGGCTAATTCCCCTGCTGTGCGGGGCGTTCCATTGAGTGGGCGGAGTCATGACGAGCTGATCACAGGTCTGCTGTGCAGCATGACGAGCTCAGCTAGTCACGAGCACCGCGGCGCTGCTTGCTGCCCCCATCCACCCCGCACCGTGGGGAAATTAGCCCCGTGGCAAAGGGGTTAGAGAGGGCCCGGAGAGGCTGCAGGAAAAGAAGGGAACAAAATCAGGTCCATTAGGATCAAGAGGAGGCGGTGGGGGACAACACACAGAGCAAGTTGCAGGAACAGCAAGCAGGACCCAGCAACCTGAAAGCTTAGTTGTGAATCTCTCTTCGGTTACTCTTTCTGACCCTGAGAATGCAGTCCTGGAAAAGGGACTTGGTTTCGTGCCCACAGCACGTTTGGACCGTTTGAGACTACACTGTGAACTAGCGGTGTTCTTCCATAAGTTGAAACTTAAATCATTCTTTGAGAAACAACCAACCAGTGTTGCTCCTACACCCCCTAGTGACACTGGGTTTCGTCTGAAATCTACATTCCCCCCTCTGCCACACACTGTTCCAAAAGAAATCACTGCATTTGAACAGGTGGTGTTTAATGATGAAGAAGCCTTCCAAGAGACAGGAGTCTTTAAGAAAATGAACGTCAATGAACTTCAAGCTCTACAATCTCTTCAGTCCAACACCTCCATCGTCATCAAATCAGCTGATAAAGGGGGTGGTGTGGTCACCCAGGACACAGCCGACTATAATAAGGAATGCAGATGCCTATTAGGTGACCGAGGCAACTACCCCCCTTTGCCAGCGGACCCCACCCCCCATCTACTGGCCATGATTAAGAGTCTTGTTGATGATGCGAAATCCAGGGGTCATTTCACCAAACATGAAGCGGATTTTCTTACAACAGGGAATGGCACCATCCCATACCTCTACACCCTGCCAAAGACCCACAAAAACAGAAGGCCCCCACCTGGGCGACCAATCATCTCTGGCATCGACTCCCTACTCGAACCTTTGTCACGTTACTGTAATTTTTTCTTGAAACTCCTGATTCAGAAGACTTTCACCTACCTTAAAGACACCAAGAGATTATTAGCTCAACTCCAAGACCTCAATGTTGACAACGGGTCCTCGTTTTTGGTCTTGTTGGACATTGAGAGCCTTTACATGTGCATCCCTCAGGATGAGACCATCAGGGTCCTCAGTGAGGCTTTGAATGCAGCACCCTGGGATTTCCACACAACCAGAAGTTTCATCATCGACTGTGCAACGTTAGCACTTGAGGTGCCGGGTTTTTAGGAACCCGGTGGTGCCAGGGGATAACACCCGAAGACCTCTGAGTTCTCCCTGTTCCGGACCACAGAAACCAAGAGTCTTCTAGGTGAAGTCAGAGATCGAGTTTTATTGGTTGCAACCAAGTAACATGCGTCCTAGAATTACAACAACACGGGTCGTAAGTTCTCAGGAGACTGTTCGTTTTTACAGAACCAGCCTTCTCCTTTTATACACAATATTACACTTCAGGCAAGAATTCCTTGTTTTATGATGCAACCATATACATATTTGTACATAAAGAGAAGAGCAAAGTCACGCTGGCTAACCCACAATTTCGTATGTCCAGTTGGTAATTGATGATCCAGCCTAGCCCGGAATTACAATCAGATATCGATGAAACCCCAATAAAATCGGGCACCTCCCCGTCGTAAAACTGGCCATAAACAAGGAGCATGGACAGGTGTATGTGTGTAGAAAACATGGTCTGTGTGTAGTAAATGGTTTATGGCATGTTGTGCATCGATGCTATCTTATTCGGCCACTGGGCGAGGAGCTGCCCAAACAGGTTTGGCTGGAGGCAGTGGAGTCAGTTTGGCCAGGTCATGGGAAAGTCAGCTAAGGTGGACGTGTCCTTTTAGATCAAGCTCGACCTTAATCGATTGACTTATATGAGGGCAAGGCATAAGATGGATGCCGTTCACAAAATGGAGTCCAAGGGTTCAGAACGGAAACCATGATTTGAGGGTGTTGGCATCGCTCAATCACGACGCAAATGCACAGGGATAATGTCCTAATCATTACCGGTCTGCCGATACCAAATTCGTCATGGTACGATGATATTTTGTGACACGAGTGTTGGACCTCGGTACCGGTATTACAGCAGGGCCCAGAATTCCAGAACCACACACTGAAGAGGAATTTCTTTGAGTACAGGGGTGACTTACCTTCAGTCCGCAGGGACTTCAATGGGCAGGACTTTCGCCCCTAGCGTAGCCGGGTTGTACGTTTATGACTTTGAATGCAAGTACATACTTTCAGCAGAAAATCCTTACACGTCCTATGTGTCCTTTTGGAAGAGGTACATAGATGACCTGCTTGTCATTTGGCAAGGACCAGAGACCACCCTTCTGGAGTTCTTTAACTGGATCAACACCTGTGACCCTAATCTGAGAATTACCCATTCCTACCACAGAGAAGAGATGATCTTCCTGGACGTGGTCATAAGAAAAGCGGGGGACCGACTGCTTACCAAAACCCACTACAAACCAACAGCTAAGAATAACTTGCTGCATTTTTCCAGCTTCCTCACAAGACCATTGAGAGAGAATCTTCCATTCGGTCAATACCTTTGCTTGAGGCGTAATTGCAGCAAAGTGGAGGATTTTCGTTTCCAAGCCAACACAGGGCCACAGGTGGCTGGCTCATATATATATGAAAGAGAGCAACATGGAGCTGGTAATGAGAAAGTACATGGGTAAGAATGCAATACTGGGGAGTGGTAGAAATGAACTTGAGCGAGTGAGAGGAACACGGAAGGCATGGTGGAGGGGGAGAGAGTCACATGAGGAGACACATGCACTCATATAGAGTGCATAAACAAAAAGAAAAAAGTACCACCTCAAAAAGTGAGCAATGGAAGGACAAAGTAGTGTTTCCATGCTCCGTATGTGGGACAAACACAAGAAAAGGAAGTAAAACCCCCACAACTCATAAATAAGAACCAAGCAAATGAGTGTGGCAATGATGCCAATCAACGGAAAGCCATGGGTGGGCTCTAAACCAACTGTAAGAAACAATATGTCTATGCGAGACCTAAAAATGACTGTAATAGAGTGGAGATTGAAAGAGTAAAACCTACATAGGTTACCATGTGGGAGAGGATGAGATTAATATAAGCATTTAGGGAGCCTAGCTTCTTCTGACTGAGCAGCAAGGAAAGAGCTTAATTATTTTTATATAATGTTTTGAGACATTTCATGCTTTTTGTTACAATGGTCTACTTAGGCAAGTTTTTCCATTTTAATTACCTTTGGCTCTAAAATGTGGGGATGACAGGCCTTGCCTGATAAAAGATTGTCTTGAGGGAAACCGTGGAGTAGTTTATCCCTTTCCTTCCCCTCACTCGGCGACCTCCAAGCTGGCCTTTTTAGGTCGAGCTTAACGATAGCGCGCATGCGCTGTTCGCTCTGTGAGACTGCTGTAGTAGAGTACGGGAGCGAAGCCGCACCCACTCTCCTCCCATATTTTTCATTGGCTTGCATCATTGTCTTTCGTAAATGCTGCCTTCTGATTTGTTAAAAGGCTTCTTAGTCACTCCTTAGTACAGCTTTGTCTTCATTTGTGACCTTGAAATAATATAACCAAGCGAGTCTTAAATGGCCTGACGCCCTGCCTTTAGCACTCCTGTCCACCAGAATGACTGTCCATTCTAGATTAGGACTTAGCCCTTATGAGATAGTATTTGGCCGCCCAGCTAACATCTGGGGTGTGCCAAGGCCTAGGAGGCTAATCGAAATAGAGCATCCTGTACTGCTTGACTATTTACACGAATTGACAACTAAATTGCGTGTTTTACACCAACAGGTTCACAGTTCCTCTCCGCCAGCCTCTGATGACCCAGGTCACTCCATTGAACCCGGCACCTGGGTGCTGGTGCAGAATTTTCAGCGCAAGGACAACGCACAGCCCAGGTGGACCGGACCGTACCTCGTCCTTCTTTCCACAAGATCAGCCGTTCGGTGGAAGGAAAGAAGAACTGGATCCACGGGACCCACTGTAAACGGGTCCCTCTGCCTCTTCCATATGACCAGTGGCTCCAGGACGGAATCGCTGACTCTGAGACCGAAGCTGTACCTCGCTTTGCACTCTTCAACGATGCACGATTGAAAGGAACTGGTACAGAAAAGGAGAGTGATCGTATATTGCAAGAATTCGTGCCTCCGTCAATGCAGTTGGACACTACAGAACCTGAAACGTTGTTTGAAGACCACACCGTACCTGGGAAACGACGATATAATCTGAGGTCAAGAACAAGAGACTAATAAAAACAAATTAATACTATCCTTCTTTTCCCCCGAGAACTATTTTTGATTTTACAGCTCTCTCGCCCAGGGAACTTGCTCATTTTTGATTTTTGAACCGCCATCCGGTTCTGCTGATAGGGCCACGGTTGAAGTCTGGAGAGTGCAGCTGGAAACGTTTAGGTCAACGGTTCTGGTTGGTCTGAGGGAATTACCCCGGACTGAACAGAACGCACTCCCTGGCAGAATCAAACTCCCACCGCGGGCAGCAACTAGAGGATGGAGTTTCCGAGGGTAGAGAGACCTGCTAGACCCACGAACTTTAAAAAACAAATATGCACAGTGATGACCAGAAAAAGATTTCTGATACTATGTATTTTAATGTTGTGTAGCATAACGATGTTCTTGATCGCCTATACCCTATCCACATTTCAAGTCACCTTTGTGAACAACAGGGATCGCTTGGTTATATTATTTCATGTTCACTGGCTCAGTTTGGGAATTGCGCTAACCTCTGTAGCACGCATTGAGAAGCTAATATTACATATTAATTTAGATTTGATATAATCCAGGTGTGCCTCTCCTATTAATAATTATTCATTTGTGACCTCCCATGGCTACTGGCTCCTTTACTTTGGTTGTTACACGGGACCTGCTATTAATTCTGTAAACACAATTTACTTTATTGAGTTTCTCTTACTGCAATGTCGGTCATGCGCTGCTTCAGCTGAAACCATTTGGGGTTTTTTAAGCAGCGGGCCGGCCCGTAACACGGGTGCTCGCTTTCAATCACTTTTCCCCAGCATTATCTTGTGTCTGTTTCAACTCCCCCAAGTAAAATGAATTTAGAAAGGATTAGCGAATTAAGTCATGTGAATTCCAGGTAGCACATTATCGTGTGCTAATGGGCTGAAGCTGACAACAGCACATCTGTGTTACAGGTCATCTGCACTGAGCCACCTGACGGGTTGTTTTTAAAAGCCAGTTTATTAACAACAACACCACCAATAATACCATCAATACCACCACCTCCACCACCACCAACACCCACACCAATACCACCATCACCACCAATGCCATCACCACTACCACCACCACCAATGCCACCAATACAACCATAACCACCAGCACCACCACCTTAATACCACACCGCCACCAATACCACCACCACCAGCACCACCACTAATACCATCACCAAACACACCACCAATACCACCACCACCAATACCACTGCCACCAATACCACCTCCACCAATACCGCCACCACCAATACCGCCACCAATACCACCACCACCACCAATACCACTACCACTGATACCAATACCCCCACCACCAATACCTCCACCAATACCACCATCACCACCAATACCACCATCACCATCAATACCACCACCATAAATACCACCACCAATACCACCACCACTACCATCACCACCAATGACACCAATACCACCATAACCACCAGTACCACCACCACCAATACCACCATCACCACCAATACCACCACCAATACCACCACAAACACCACCACCAATACACCACCAATACCACCATAATCACCAGTACCACCACTACCAATACCACACCGCCACCAATACCACCACCACCAATACCATCCCCAATACCAGCACCAGCACCAATACCATCACCAATTCCACCACCACCAATACCACCACCACCACCAATATCACCAGTACTAAAAATACCAATACCACTATCCCCAATACCAGTTCCACCACCAATACCAATATCACCACCCATACCAATACCACCAATACCACAAATACCAATACCACCACCAATACTACCACCACCAATACCACCACCACCAATACCAATATCATCACCCTAACCAATACCACCACCATCAATACCAGTACTGCCACCAATGTCACCACCATCAATACCACAACCACCACCAATACCACCACCACCACTACCACCTCCACTAATACCACCACCACCAATACTACCACCACCAATCCAATACCACCACCACCACCAATACCACCACCACCACCAATATCACCAGTACTAAAAATACCAATACCATTATCCCCAATACCAGTTCCACCACCAATACCAATATCACCACCCATACCACAAATACCAATACCACCACCAATACTACCACCACCAATACCACCACCACCAATACCAATATCACCACCCTAACCAATACCACCACCATCAATACCAGTACTGCCACCAATATCACCACCATCAATACCACAACCACCACCAATACCACCACTACCACCTCCACTAATACCACCACCACCACCAATACTACCACCACCAATCCAATACCACCACCATCAATACCATTTCCAATACCACACCACCAATATCACCACCATCAATAGAACTGCCAAAAATAACACCAATACTTCCACCAGCAAAACCACCACCAGCAATACCACCACCAATATCACCACCACCAATACCTCCACCTGTACCACCACTAATGCCACCACCACCACCAATACCACTACCACCAATACTACCATCAGCAGCAATATCACCACCACCAATACCACACCACCAATACCACCACCATTAATAGAGCCACCACCAATACTACCAATACCACCACCAGCAATACCACCACCACCAATACCACCACCAGCAATATCACCACCAATACCACCACCAAAACCACCATCACCACCAATACCACCACCACCAGCAATACCACCACCACCAATACCACCACTAATACCACCACCAATACCACCCATACGAATACCATCACCATCAATGCCAATACCGCCACCAATATCACCACCACCAATATCACAACCACCATAAATACCACCACCCATACCAATACCATCACCTTCAATACCGCCACCAATATCACCACCACTAGTACCACCACCACCACCAATACCACCCATGCCACCACTATCAATACCACCACCACGACTAATACCACCAATACCACCCCCACCAATCCAACGCCGCTGCTTGCACCGCGACCTGGGAGCACTGCACTCTGCTCCGCTTCACACCGCCGCCCTAGTCTCACCGCTGCTGCAAGCTGTCATTGACCCTGCTGCCTGCACCATGGTTTGGGGCCCCACTCATAAGTTACACAACGCACTGCCCCGTCCCACACCACAGTCTTGGACCACTGACGCCAGCACCTTCGACTCCAGATAGTCAACTGACGGCGCAATCTGCACTGTGACCTGCCAGCATTGTGACGCGCACTGCCCCACTTCGCACCACAGCACTGGTCTCACAGATGCCGTTTGACGAGCATCACTGAGCCACTATCTGCACTACGATCTAAGGGCACTGCACGCAGCATCGCTCTACTTCACACCGCGCCTGTTGATGCCGGCACTCCTGACTTCAGCAGCTCTGAGTTCAATCTGCAACACGTGTGACTTCAAGGGTCCATAACTACTGCACTGACCTACGGAACGGACACCTGCAGATGCCGTTCTTAGGAGCTCATCGTGAGGTCCTCGAGGCCCTGCATTTCTAAAAGTACTGTTTTGCAGGTTTTTTCCGACACCATAGCTGGCCCGCAACACCGCGGCTGGCCTAAATCATTGGATTTGTTTGTTCACGACACCGTGATCCCCTGACTGAGCTATCGACTTCAAGGAACTGTATTTAAAGGCTTTTTTTGCTTTATTCGTATCTTGGTAACTGTATTTCGAATTGTTATTGTTTTGGTCTTGTTTTACACAGATAAATATTGGATATTGTCTAAAATTGGTGTGGTGTCCATTTGTAGAGTCTTCACTGTATTACTGTACTGTATGTGCAAATGCTTTACACGTTGCCTCTCAGATAAGCCAGACTACTCACGCCAAGCTACTAAGGGGGTGAGCAAGGGGTTATTTGGGAAATGTAACTCCTTCATCCTGGCTAGAAAGAAGGGTCCCTACTTGGACAGGGTAATAACCAGCCAAGTAGAGAACAATCAGCATCTTGAATTGACATCTCTTCTGAATGGGGTGCCAGTGGAGCTTTTTGGGTGGGGGTGATGTGGGTTCACTTTGGGAGGTTGAGGATGAGTCTGGCTGCTGAAATCTGTATGGTTTGCAGTCTCTTCAGGAGATGCAAGGTGATTCCTGCATAGAGTGTGTTGCCGTAGTCCAGCAAGATCGTAACTAGGGCTTGAGTGACGTTTTTTCTGGTGTTGACAGGGAGCCATTTGAAGATCTTACAGAGCATGTGAAGAGTGAGGAAGCAGGCGGAGGAAACTGCGTTAATCTGTTTTTTCATGGTGAGCTTGCTGTCCAGGATGATACCAAGGTTGCGGGCATGGTCTGTAGGAGTGGGTGAGGCTCGTAGTTTGGAAGGCCACCAGGCGTCGCTCACGGGGATTGTTGTTCCTGAAGATGACCACTTCTGTTTTGTTTGTGTTGAGTTTTAGGCAGTTGTCTTTCATCCAGTCAGCAATGCTCGTCATGCACCTGCTGGATTTGCCTATCATGATGAAGGGGTCTTCTGATAGTGGGAGGAAGAGCTGGCTGTCTTCGGCGTAGGATATGCTGTTTAGTGCATAGGTTCAGATGATGTTTGCCAAGGGAGCCATGTAAGTGTTGAACAGTGTAGGGCTGAGGGACGAGCCTTGAGGGACGCTGCAGATGATGTTCTTACCTTCCGAGGTGAAAGGTGTTAGATGGATTCTCTGGGTTCTTCCAGTGAGGAAGGAGGCAATCCATTTGAGGGCATCTCCTTGGATTCCAATGTGGTGAAGTTTCTTGACAAGTGTGTGGTGGGCTATGGTGTTGAAAGCTTCTGCGAGGTCGAGGAGGATCAGGGCTGCCATTTCTTCCCGGTCAAGGAGGGTTCTAATGTTGTCTGTGGCAGCAATATGGGTGGTTCCAGTACTGTAGTTGGTGCGGATTGGGAGGTGTCCAGAAGATTATTGTTCTCCTGGTGTTCCGTGAGTTGGCAGTTGATGGCCTTTTAAGGAAAGGGGAGCAGTGAAATGGGACAGCAGTTCTTGAGTACACTGGGGTCGGCGGATGGTTTCTTGAGAAGATGTTTGACTTCTGCATGTTTCCATTCTTCAGGGAAGGTGGTCGTGGTGATGGATGCATTGAAGATGGTGGTGAGCTTGTTTTTGATTGTCTTGCTCTAGAGGTTGTAGATGTGGTGGGGACAAGGATCAGTGGGTGTTCCTGAGTGGATCGAGTTGAAGATGGCTGTGATGTTTTGAGGGGTGAGATGGTCTCATGTGGTGAGCAGGTGATCGGGGTTTGCATCTATGGGTGCGAGAAGGCTGAGGATGTCAGCGGCAGTGGGGTGAGGTCCGAAGTTTTTGTAGTTGGTGGAGATCTTGTTGTGGGAGAAATCTGCCAGGGTGCCGCTGTAGGGGTGACAACGTTTTTGGTAGCTAAGGGGTTTGAGAACTCTCTGACAATGTTGAAGAGGTCTTTGTTGGGGTTAGAACTGGCTTTGATGTGGTAAGAAAGGATGCTCCTTTTCATCTCTTTCAATAGTTGGTGGTATTGGTTGAGGGATGTCTTGAATAGGGCTCAGTCTATGGGTTCCTTGCTGGTGCCCCATTTCTTTTACAGTTGAATTTTATGGTTGTCAGTTCTATGGTGTACCAACTGGCCTTTTTGGAGGATCTCTTGAATTTGGTGGGCTCGACAGGGGTGACCTTGTCGGTGATCCAGGGGGAGAAGTTCTTGACAGCCTGTTCTAGGTTGGTTGCTGTGTCAGGGTGGGAGGTGTTGAGGACGTCAGTCCATTGGCTCTCTCATACTTTGTTCCAGCTGTGGTGTGAGGTGCTGGGTGGGCGGTGGGGGTTCTGGAGGATCCTGTGATGGTGGAGTGCACAATGGCGTGTTCTGTCTAGGGGAGCTTGGTAACATAACAGTACTTGACTCAGTCGCTGGCCGTGAAGACAGGGTCTAGTGTGGTCATGCAATGTGTGTGGGGTTGGTGACAAGTTGGGTGAGGCAGATGTTGTTCATGCTTTCTATTAAATTGGCGGTGTTGGCGTTGTTAAGATCGTCAAGTTAAAAAATGAGGTCTCTGAGGAAGGTGTAGTGTTTGGAATCTATGGCGAGCAGGGCAATGAATTTGGAGATAGTGTCGAGAAGCTGGAGTGAGGTCCTGAAGGGCTGTAGGCAGGGTGCCTCTGATGGTGGTTTTGCCATCGCTTTGGATCTGGAAGTTGAGGTGCCCCATGATTGGGATGGTGTCGTCTGAGGTGGTGGTGCAGTGGATGATGGCAATTCTGCCTTTGTGTTTGTTGTTGCGGTCTCAGTGTGCTATCTTGTAGCTGAGCATGGTTTCTGAGGTAATGTCGAGCGCAGATGTGAGGCTGAACCAGGTCTTGGGGCGGAAGATGACAACGGGGCTGAGGGACGTGATGATGTCCCAGATCTCAGTGGTGTTCTTGCAGACCTATTGGACGTTGCGCAGGAGACAATGGAGTTGTTCTGAAGCGGTCGTGGTCAGCATGGTGGTGGTCACTGTGCGTGCGGGTGCTCCAGTGTTGAAGGTGAAGAGGCAGGAAAATGGTCCTACCATTGATCCTGAAAAGGTGCGGCAACAGTTGTTGTTGAGTCTGGGGTCCAGTGCATGGAGCTCAGTGGCGGTGTATCTGCAAGTAGCAGAAGAGCTAGGGTTCCTTGCATTGTGTGCGGTCCAAGCGCAGATGGACTTACCTTTGGGGCACCAATGGCATGCCTGCTGCATGCCTCTGCTGTGTGGCCGCGCTGCAGCCCTCATTAAGTAGGTCTTGGGAGGGGGCAGGGGCACTGGAAAGTGATGGATGGGGCCAGCGGGAAGCGGAAGGGAGATGAGACAAAAAAATGGCAGGAAAACAAACGTGTGAAAAACAAGCACAAATTAAATCAAAGGCAGTACAAAACTAAACAAGTTGAAAAAAATTGAGCAAAGATGACTTAAACAAGGTTGAGCATAATAGCGCAATAACAAGTAAACAATTAAAAAACCAGGGAGGCAGCGACGCAGCAAAGGGGGGGGGGGGGCTATCGTTAAGGACCTGCACGAATAAGAGAGAGAGAGAAAGAGAAAAGAGAGTCTCAAGGAGTGCTGAAAGAAAAAGAAAAGAGTAGTTTCATAATTATGAAACGTAGCAGGATAGAACTCATTCAATCAAAAGGATGGTGAAGAAGCTAGTCTCCAGGGGAGGCACAAAAACAAGAAGAAAAAGAAATCCAATAATTAAGAAGCAAACAAGTAAGAGTGACAAGAAAGCTAACCATTGGTAAGCAATAGGCTGGCTCAAAGCCACTTTAACTTTTAGACTAGTCCACTATATATCTTTAGACAGCAGACAACTACAAACTGTCTGTAGGCGATACGTAAAAGACAATTAATAATTGTGCTGAACAATTATGCTACTCTACACTCTGATATGCATTTGGTGATTTGAAGTTGCTACGCCAGTACTTAAAAATGGGGATGAATAAGTGATTGCAACTATATCTACTAAATTAATTTGATAGAGATACTAAACAAAATAATGAAGTCTTTCTTTCCTATTCGTGTGTTGTCCCTCCATGAGATTTTCAGTTCCACTATGGTCTGATTGGAATTGTAGTACCCTCCTACTGCTGCATTGAGGGGACTTTTTTTCTTCATTCAGCACTAGGTGGGAGTGGTTGTGTTTCCTTGCTCATTCCCTGCTTGTTTCTGTCACCCCCTGCACATTTTCTTTATATCCCCCTCCATTGCTTCCTGATGCACTACCTCACTCAATCTGATAAGTTTCCCATTTCACATATTTTTCTTATTTGAATCCACTTTTTTAAGAGGGCCTGGCAGCTGGAAAGGGCCACCAGACTACTTACTCCCTTGTTTTTTTTTTCCTTGGCAGGCACTTTGATTTTTTTCTACTTAACTTTAAAAGTATCATTCTGAAATGGCAGTCCATCCTTTTAGGATGAAAGCAGAAGGTCCTGTTGTGTCCTGAACGAGCGTGGCAGGGATTTCAAGGCTCTGGCAGTGGCTCCTTTAAACAATTGTTTTAGTTCCAGAAATGTAGTGTAACCACCTCATTCCAGTTCATTCTGGGCAGTGTTTACATTCCTGAACTTTTCACCTACAAATCATTGACTTTAGCTGTATTGTGGTAATGAGTAGTTGAAATGAAGCTAAATAAGACTGCTACTCCCAGAATGCATTAAGTAATCACACAAAAGTGCTTGACAGACACAGGGGCGTAGCTTCAGGAGGTGTGTTTGAGGGTGTTCACCTCCCCCCTAAAAATGTATTCTGTACTAAGTAGTCTGGTACCAGGGCCCTCAGTCGGTATGATGAAGTGTTTGTCAGATTTCACCTGGGATTTTTACAATCCTACACTGGCAAACACACACACACACACACACACACACACATACACACTCTCTCCTGTCTGTTTTGAAGGTCTTACAAGTGTCGATTAGTTTGAAAAATGTTCTGTCTTAAGTGCCCCTAACAATCTGCTCTCCTCTCTCTCTCCATTGCGCCTTAACCACCTTTCATGTCCTGCTTCTCAGATGATGTGTTTTAGCAAGATATCCCAGCATGACTGCTGGGAAATCTGACGTTCACACCCCTCCAATCTTATTGAGCGAGCTACACTCCTGAACAACAACGGACAGTGTCCAGCATGACCGCCCTATAGAGATGTTTCTAGATGTATGAGTTCTAGGTGGAGAGTACTTTTGCTCCATGGCACCTGTGTCCTCCATATATCATGAGAAGTGGTGTCAGGTAAGACGTGGTACCCAGGTGTGGAGACTTGGAAAGCAATAAACTGATTTTTAATTTTATTTTGGCCTTACCTGGTAGCCGATGTAGCAAATACATTGCAATATAATAATCTAACGTTTCAGCTTCAGAGATTCCAACCAAGAGGACAGGGGCGCAGCTTGGTCAGTAAGATTAGAGGGGGGTGAGGGTCAGATTTTAAAATAATCACGGTCGCATATCGTGTTAAAATACATTACACAACAAGCAGGGCGCGTGAGGGGGGTCTTAAGGGGCAGTGGAAAGCGAGAGGAACACGATTGGGAGGGGTACTGAGAGAAACACAGTGCCCTATTTATAAGAATTTGCCGTAGGGCGGCGCCTCAGGCCTTCCTGCTGCACTACCCAACGGCAAAAGAAAAGGGCAGGAATACGCCGTATCTGTCAGATACGGCGCATTACTGTCCTTTTCCCCTGCGCCGGTGCACAATGGGCTGCCATGCACCAAGGCAGGCGCCTTTGCACCATCGTGCAAGTGAAACCGTCTTGCACAAAAGCAATCACAAGAGGCTTTTCTTCTTTCTATGTAGCACACATAGAAGAAGGGAAAATTGGGAGAAATAAAGGTACTTCGTCTCATTGCGCCTCCCTTGCGCTTCCCCTGGGGAGGCGTATGTTTTTGGCGCTGACTCAGAAAAATGAATCCTCTGAAATCTGGGGCAGTGTCAAAAGAAATGGGCATTGCTGGGAATGCCCACAGTAACACCCATCGCAAGCCTCTTTAACGCAGAAAACTGCGTTAAAGGGAACGATATTTATAAGGCCGCATTAAGCCATGAATAGTGGCATAGTGCTGCCTGTTAAATATGGAGCAGGCCCCGCGCCACCGGAGTGCAGCAAAAAGTGACATGCCGGTGCCGCGGCCTCATTGTAAATGAGGTCCACAGTATTTTGTACAATAACAAACATCTTTGAAGAGTTTCAATACAGTGGGAGAGAGTGTGTGCGTAGTCGTCTGCGTGTATGTAAAAAATTCCTTGTGAATTTCGACAGACACCTCACCATACCGAACTGAAAGCACCTGTACCCAACCATTTACCAGAAAAGACATTTACTAGGGGTTATAACACCCCAAACATCCCCCACACCAAAGCTACGCCACTGCAAGAGGAAAGCCTGCAGCCCAGCCGCTCCCTTAAGTGAATGGTTCACACAGCAGTGAATGACGTCACGCACAAGGCGAGTGAGCTTGACTGGTGAGCGGTGGTGAGAATGATTGGATGATAGATATGTGGCCACTTAAAGATTGCCCTGGTAAGCAACGTGAGTGCATGGCATGTAACAGTAAAAGTCGTTTATTTTGGCTCATGCTGGGCTGTTGACTGGCACGGGGGCAATGTTTGCAAGTATATTTCCCAGCAGTCACTTTATTTCTTTAAAGCTGGTGTTATTTCTACTGGCACACAACTGACATTTTGGCTGTACCAGTGACGTGGCAACAACAGTCTGTGCAGCCTCCAGTGGTCCTTTGGGGGGCTCTATTTTAGACGCATGCTTGATTTGCTGCTGCAAAACAGTCATGCTCCCAAGTACCACTACAGTCCAGCTATCTAGTCATTTATAGCACTAAGCCCAACTGGTCTGATGCTAGTATTCATTTACGTAGCATGCACGACTATTTTGGCCAATATATGTATTTTTAAATTTGCTTTAACATTCACTATTAAAAGGGGGACCACTGAAACCAGTTGTTGGGGGTGAAGGACTTTGGAAAGGCTGGAGGAGCCAGTGTCCAATCACGTGTGGACATCTCTCGGTAAAGCTTAACAATCATAGACAGGTTTCGCCCGGTGTACGCCAAGGTGCATGCGGTGAGAGTTCAGCACGTAAGTGTAGGTAAATGCGCAGGGGGGAAACCTACAACCTCCCTGATATGCAGAGTAGGGAGGCAAGAGGGGGCGAGGGTGGCCGTGGATGGGAGCACCCGTGAAATTCACTCACTTTGAAGTTGTCGTTACTGGCCAAGTGGTAACTTTAACGTGTGCCTCGAGCTCAAGGCTGCGCCTTCAAACAGCGCTATTAATTACAAATAAATATATATGAAAAAGAATCTGGACAGGCGCGGGCTATGGGTATCAATTTGTGCAGGAGACGGGAAGGCTAGTAGTTGGCGCTACACAAGGACGTCGGTCAAGGCGTTAGACATGTAGCGCTTGTTAATTAATCCGTGTGTTTAGAAGCTCATTTCTCCCAACAATAGGCCCCTTTATGTATGTCTCTACTTTAAACAGCTGCGTAGTTTCTCCTTTAACCTGAGAGGGGCTCCCACGCTATTACTAAACCCTGTGCGAGGAGGAGCTGAGAACACAGCTGGGCTCGAACCCCGGACAAGACCGACTGACTCAGCCTTTTATCCCTCCAAGGGCCATTCAATCAACATCATAGAACTGCGTCCTTGGGATGGCCACTTTTATTTTAGAACCCCCCCCCCAATCGCCGATTCCAACTAGTATTGTAATTGCATATATGTGCTTACGCCCTCTAACGAAGCGTCGAGGCGCTTTAAAACTGGCATCTTTGGTCCTACACCGTAAACCAAAGTTACTGGTTTACCCATTGGTGATTTTTTTGGTCAATTATATATTGTAAATTATACATTTTGTTACAATAGTCAAATGGAGGCTGCAGGTAAAGTCTGCTAAACTTAAGTATTTTAATGCGTGTCTTGCGAAGGAGGCTTGGCTTTTTACTTCGGTCTGTTCTCATTTGCGCTAATTGTGAAAAAAATCTGCTGATAGCATTTAATTACATTTAATTAAAATGCACATATCAAGTTCAAAACGGCAACCTTTGGTTTCTGTAAGATTGTTTGAAAATGGGTTTTCAGACGGTGTTGTAATATGTTGGGTACCTTTAAGATATAGCCAAACACACGCAATAAACCAGAACATGCCAACACGGCCTACAGTCGCATCAAAGTGACACAAACTCACACCAGCTAAAACTTGAAAAAGACAGTCCTAGTTCCCAGGATTTCTGGCCTACCAATAAAACGCATTTTTTAATTGAAATTCCTGCTTTATGTTACTTCTGATATCCTGTCGAATGCCTCTATTGGTCATTCCATAGTCCTGTGACCATGTTTTTAAAAATTTTTATAGTAATTATTAATTATTTTATTACTTAAGTATTTTAATGTTTGTATTCATATTTATTTCGTTATTGTAAAGGTTTTTATTTACCGTTTTAAACATAGTGTAGGTCTTTCCGTAAGCACTTGCGTGGGGTTTCGCAAAACGCGATTTTAAATAAAAATATAATAAATGAAAACTGTAGTCTCTGATCTTATTTTAACCAGATTCGGTTTTCAACCAAAACCTACACTTATGCCAAAAGCACTCCAAAACCTTATGCGCAACGAATAAAAAAGTCTTCAATTCGGAACTGAAAACTCCATTGATTTTCAACAAAGTATTCCTACCGAGAATTGATAACACAGAAGAACAGATACCTCGCGCCCGATACAGTAACTCTGCTCTCTGCTCCGGTCTGTAGTATGTGAATTACTCCCCTCGGTTTATAGAGGCGCTTCGAAACCCGCCTCAGGCACTTGACGCGAGCATTTATCTTTGAACCACCTGTTCGTGAAATTGTGTCATTTTGTAAAGCAAAAGTAATAGTGTATTCTCTGTGCTCTACAGTACTAATCGAATAACAGGAGCACCAGAACATTATTTTTTGGAAGGCAACCTCATCAGCCCCTCACACACTTTTGTTTCATATACAGCACAATCCGTTGTGTTTGAGAAGGTCGCCCTACAAAAACATATTCTGTTTTCCGTTGAAAAACTCATTCATAACCAATGTCTTTCTATTTCTTGCTTATATTTATGTTTTATCTAAATTAATTACATTTACAATCTTAAATATAAAGCGCTCAGTTGCTCACTGGAGGGAGGCAGCGCTATATCAAACACACTAATGAAAGACAAAAAATTTGCAACTGCTCTGGCAATTTTAGAATCGTTTGGTTATTGTTCACACTACCTATATTGTTTATTGAAGGGTTTCTGAGGGCCCATTAATCACAGAACTCGAGCTGAATAAATCTCCACAGCATAATAAAACACGTCATGCATTTATACTCTTATACTACATATATTTGCGGAATTGTGCACATTTAAAAAGGAGTACCACAGCTCAGTTGGATAAGAGCGCGCTGCTGAGAACTATGTTCATTCTGGGGGTCTTGGGCTGGATTCCTTGTAGCACTGGCTTGGTGGGTTATCTTTCCGAGGTCGATGAATTGCGCACCGTTAGAGCGGTGGAGAACACTACATAACACGTTTTCATTATTAACTGGTAGGTTCGCATGTTTGCCGTGTGCCTATGGGAGAGAACGTTATCACCTGAACATACGCTGACACAATTCAAAATATTATTTTATTCCAAGTTTATTGACTCGTTTAAAGTTTTTAGCAAACAAAGTGCTTTCGTTATCTTTTGGCACAACACTTCATCATACCGTACAAGTACAAATGTAAAACTTTATTACAACCAGGTGTATATACATAGTGTGCCAAGCAATTATTTTACACATAATACAAATACCATAGGCTTCATATTGCAAATCTCAGATGAGATGCCATTCGCCCCTCCCATCTGCATTGAACTGATACGTGCTTTTTAAAACATTAATTTAGGACTATATTTAACTGCAGTCCGCATACCGCCATATTTTAACGTCACGAAACAACTGCTGTATGTTTTTATTTGCCTTCGGTCAGAGACCTAGAGTTCCATGTTTACCCTGAGAGTCAGGTGTCTGGGGCAGTATCGGGTCTTTGAAAACATTTGGCCGAAAATTAATTGCACGAAAAAAAAACGCAATGAAAAAGTTTGTTTAAATTTCCTGACCTGCAAAAGATCAGAAAACTCGAACTTTAACTTTAATTTTTACTCGAAACGGGAAATTGAATTATGCCCACAACCAGTAGCAAACTTCTTGCTCCAAATATTAAAGAGGAACTGGGCTGCATAATGAAAAAGCAAAACGTTATACATAATTATCTTAAAAATAGTTCCGTGCACATGTTTTTCGACCATTTGTTGCCAATACGAACTACCCAGATCCCTGCATAACATTCAAGTCATTGTATTTTAGTGGCCACACATAAGAAAGTAAAATAAATAGAATAAAAAGTGCCTGGTCATTTACAGCGTATATTTACAATCTGCTATATTACAAAAAAGTCGGGACAACCTATGTAAACAAAAGCCTTAAATGAGGTAAATAAGTGGAAGAGTATCTCGATTGGAACATCCGATCGTATGATATATATATATTTCTAAAAACATTTGTAATCTAATTTGTTTTCAAGGTGTTCGCATCCATTTTTTAATGGCAGGGTAAATAGGCAGAGGGTGCATATCAGAAGTGCGGGGCAAACTGGGAGGAGCACATTTTTGCAGTAAACAAGGTGTACAGATATGGAAAGCGAAGACAAGATAAGGGGAAATAAAACAAACCGTATTGCTATAAATACAATATGGTTCTGCGTTATAAACGGGGCGGGTGAATGTCCCACCTTTGTTGGAGTCCTGCTGGGCAGGAGAGGGCATGGGGCAGCTCCCGTGGCAACTCGTCACTCTGTTCAGGACAGAAAAGGCACCTTGTAGTACTTCCGGCAGCTTGTAGAGTAAGTCCGGAAGTTGCGTAGCGTAAGGGTGCGCCTGGGTGGGACTGTGAGCGCACTTGACCCTCTGACGAACCCCGCCATAGAGGTCAGCAGTCTCTGTGATGCTCAGGGTCTAGCACCAGGACGAGTTTCTTTGACCTATGTTAATTACCAGGGGGCATATTTACAAGCCCCTTGCGCCACTTTTGCGTCATTTCCCCCATGTTAAAAATGACGCAAAAGTGGCGCAAGCGGCTTGTAAATAAGCCCCCAGGTTTCAGCTGCTACTAACAGGGGCTTGGCTTAGCCAGCAGTGTTCTCTTATTGCTTTGCATGCAGCTTCCGCCAAGATGGCCGACTTCCGGTACAGCTGCTACAGACAGCGTGGATTTTGAGAGTTCTATCAGTCCCTCTAATGCTATTGAGTATTGGCCTACAGTGGTAAACACAATGACAGGGATGTCAGGAGGTGTGGGCCAGCACTGGGAAGTGACTACAAATGTGGTTGTGGGGGCTATGGGTGTGAGGAACAACGGTTGTGAGGACACAGAGTGTAGGTGAAAAGCTGATGTGAGGTATTGGGAGTGTTGGTAGAAAGGGGTGTGAGGAGCTAAAGGTGGGTCCTAGCTGCTTGCATGGCTGGGGCGGTTCCTCAGAGAGCTCGAGGGACGCAATCCACTCATATGGGTGGGGCGGTTTTTCTCAGAATTCAAAGGAGTGCAATGCGCTCAGATGGCGGGGTGGTGCTCCTCATTAGGGGGGGGTGGGGAGGGGGAAGAGGTGGGAACCCCATCTGACCTCAGCATATTGCAATCCTCTGGTCACAAGAATCTCCTGCTCCTCAGTCTATGCCTGAAAAAGTCCAGCCCATTCACTGAGAGTGATTCTGGGTCTATGAATGGGGTGGCCCACCCAGCCTCCATCAGTGCACCCCTTGGGTCTGTGAGTGGGAGGGGCACTCTTGTGCAACCCCACAGGTCTATGATAGGGACAGGCGGGCCTATGTCCTGTCAGCCTGTCACAGGTCTATGAGTGGGACTCGTTGGCTCTTGCCTTCCCAGTGCACCCCTTGGGTCTATGAGTGGGAGAGTCCAGCTCAACCCATCAGTGCACCCCTTGGGTCTATGAGAGGGAGAGGCTAGCCCATGCCCTGTCAGTGCGCCCCCACAGGTCTATGAGAGGGAGAGGCACCCCTTGGGGCTGTGTGTTGATAGTCCGTCCCATCGCCTGCCATTTTGAAGACCATGCCGCCCCCCGCTCCCCCTGGTGTCTGTTTAGGGCCTCAAGGCCGAGTCTCATGGAATTGTTACCGCTGTCATCGTTGGCGTGTGCTTTTTCCGGGTCTCGCGGCCTCTGCACCCCACAGAGCCGCACACGAACGTTTCACAGGTCTTTAAAAGACAATTTGAATGTTAATTAGGCCTTGCAGTTGTTTCACCCTTTCTAAGAGCCCCTGCAGCTCCACTCTGCCTACTGATTAAAGGTTCAGACCCCCCCTCCCGAAATTTTTTCTTAGCGCCCCCGAAATTTGGCTCTAGTTGCACCTCTGCACCTACCCATGTCCCCCTCCCATAATCTGTCTTGGGGGAACATTGCATCACATGTGACGCTTTTTTTCTCTGTGACTTTACATGGCCCCTTGTAGGGTGAGGGTTTGGGGGAGGTCGGCGGTGGGTATTATCCCCAAGGCCCCCACAATGCTGCAACTTCTAGTTATAGTTTTTAAAGCAAGTTGTACCTATTTATTTTTGAAGACAACTAACAAAATGAATAGTAGTAAATGGTGCCAGATGTTGAGAATCTGCCCCTTCGGTTTTGCAAAACGTCTGGCATGTCCCATTTGTCCCATATCACCTTTTGCCACAATGTCTGATTCTGGGCCTCTGCCCGGAGCCCTTCTGGTCTCTTATCCTGTGCCGGGCACACACTGCTTCCTCCCGGGGTTGTGTCTCTCTGGAAGGGGCTCTTGTCCCTATGGCCTCTTGCCCAGTGGTGGGTGCACGAGCCCTCGCCCGTGTGGTCTGTTGCACCGTGGTGGTGATCACCATGCATCCCCATGGGCCTCAGTGCTTCTCAACGGGCTCGTGCACTGTGGTGGGCGCACTGCAGGGGCCCCCATGTCTCTGCGCAGGGCCCTATCTCCCTACGGGACGGTCACGCAGTAAGTCCAGCGCCCCCTGTGGGCCTTGGAGTCCGTGAGCCCCGCCGGGCTCCAGTCCTGGTCTATAAGTGCGAGGTGTAGAAGGCGGGCCCCCCGTAGCCCTGGGAGCTGAGCACGAAGGGCGAGAGCACGGCGGCGGCCGAGTGCGCGGGCAGGAAGGGCAGCTGCGCCGCGCACATGAGCCCGCCGGCGCCCGGGTGGTGGTGGTGCGGGCCCGGGTAGCCGTGGTGGCCGCCGCCGCCGTGCATGGAGAGCGGGCCGCCCATGGGCGGTGAGTGGCCGAGCGGGCTGAGGCCGCCGCCGCCCCCGCCGCCGCCCCCGGTGGGCGCGCTGGTGTCCGCCCCCGGGTTCTGCTTCTTCCACTTGGTCCTGCGGTTCTGGAACCATATCTTGACCTGCGTCTCGGTCAGGCTGAGGCTGAGCGCCAGGTTGAGGCGCTCGCACACCGACAGGTAGCGCGTCGACTTGAACTTGTTCTCCAGCGCCACCAGCTGCTCGTAGGTGAAGGCCGTGCGCGCCCGCCGGGGCTTGCCCGACTTGGAGTCCGAGCCCGTGCGCTTGCGCTTGGGCTTGGCCTGCTGCGAGCCGCCCTGGGGGCTGTGCGGGGCCCCGGGGCCCGAGCCCTGCTGCTGCTCCGCCCGCTGGCCCGGCTCCCGCTGCTCCGGGGTGGCGCCGCTGCTCGGCTCGCTGCACAGCTCCTCCTCCTGCTCGTCGGCCTCGCTGCCCCCGGGGCTGGGGCTCTGCTCGGAGTCCACCACCTGGTACAGGTCCGGGGCTTCTGCAAAAGAGAGGGGGCACAGGAGTGAGTGCACGGGAAGCGTCAGAGCATTTCAGAGATGGTACAAAAAGTGCAGAGCATCCATTACATAAAACCACACCAGCAGAAGAAGAACTAAAACCGACTGAAAATGGTGCCCAGGGTCAACATGGAGCCGGGGTCAGGGCAGGAATCCCGCCTCAGCCATGCCTTGCATGTTCACACCGGCTCCACCTGTGCAGGTGGCGGCCCTTAGAAAGGGCCACGAGAACATGGTTGGGTTATGAAAGCTCGTGAAGCTCTAAACACAGCCGCCTCCTAGGCTGCGGCCTCCCGGGGTCATGCCATCATCGACGGGGCTGAGGGCATGTCGAGATCTTTCCAAAAGAAGCAGGACAGTTTGTCATATTGTTAAATTTCTAAAAGTTTTATTGTTTTTTAGAAAAGTCAGTTTGTTCATTATAGCGCCCTATGACTCCACTGCAGACACAAGCTTCAGAGACAACAACACAACACTGCTGGCCACAAATGCAATAGTTGTCACAACCAAGAAGCTTACAACCAACTTTTGTTTTTTTGATTTTAGTATTCGCAAACCCTTCACCCACCACAATTGTCCCCACCAGGGGAGGATGCATACTCCACTGGGCCGAGTCAAGGTGTGATGGGCCGGGCCTCAAGCCAATGGCTGGTGGAAGAAAATCAAGGGAGGGTGTAAGGTGTGGAGCCTATCATGGTACACTGTCAGCAACACGCTGTTAAACCCAGACCTAAAATGTAGTCAAAGTGTGCCTGCATGATATGACCATTCGTAAGTTAGGCCTCTCAAAGCTGGGCACACGCCTGCAACTCCAGACTGGGCTGGTAAACCTGCTGTTTATTTATGGAACATCGTGGGGAAGTGTACATGTCCCTAGTATGCTTTATAGCCGGGGTCGCTGGAATTCTGGCATTGTGTGTTTTTGTAGCTGTGGTGTTTTCCACATAATTATGGATTTGCCACAGAATTAATCACCTGCTACATAATCTGCAGATGTTATCAACAAACGCATATTGTTTCAAGCTCAAATTAATCAAAAGTTACTAAAAACTCAGCAATACATGGCGCAGTGTAAGGCAATGGCCTTTGCAAAGGTTGACTGGCCACCTTTTGTTTGCCTTTCACAGTATGTAAGTGTCAAACTAGTAGTACTAATGATGTGAAACCTTTGCCCAGATAGTGTTAACATGTATATAAATTAGGCAATAGTAGCACAAAACGTACCCCAAATATGACACATACATTGCATTGTCATGGTGCATAATTCAGCCCACCTTGCTGCATAATTTTGAACTCACCTGCTACATATTCCAGTGGCCTTGCCTACAGCCATCCGAAATGTTAGTTATGTGTGGGTTGGCACTTTGCATAGTCATATGACGACATTAAGTATACTTTGGATGACACAACCTGGGCACTTGATTGCCAGACTACTCAGTACAATACCCCCTGAGCTCAGGGCGGCACTTCCTGGGCATTCTATGCAATTAAACAGATGTTTGGTGACTTCCTCCAGGTGACAAATGCAAAAACCACAGTTGATGGACAGAATGCAGAACAATGTCTCACATTCAACCCAGTACAGAAATCTGGGCCTACATCCATCGATTTTTTGCACTCCACACCACCCCAGTTCAGACATGGCCTTATGCAAATCAGTCTGACCCTGTGCCTCATGGGAACAGTCCAGCCCGAACTGCCAAGCCATGCCTTCCCTGGACCGGAAACAAGCTTCCGAGGACCGCTTTCTGGCATTCCAGCCGTCTTCAGCCCGGCTTGCTTGAATCCAGTGGTGTGGAGTGCATGGGACTCACGTCTGAGCATACCCATCCCACTCGGGGTGACTTCCTCCAGGCATATAATGGCACGTGTGCGCTGCTAATCTGAATTTGAAGGCGCGGTGTATACAATGGACCACATGACGTCACTGCCCCAGAGGGCTCTTTAGTCGGCCCAATCAGATAGTTTTCTGAAGGGAAGTGGAGAAAGCCCCTGACGCACAGGCCCTGTTTAGCTTCATTCTCTGCACGTGTGGCTGGAAACACATCTATTCCGTGCGATTCCTCATTGTAGGAAACCACACAGCCGAATTGTCAGTGAAAAATAAACACGTATATTTGGAAAAAGTTACAGGTGAACTCGGAACGGGCCAAATAAATAGTTTCCGCGTCCATGTACAGTCTGCTCATTTTTAAAGTGCCCAGAACATTTCTAGAAACAGGCTTGCTAGTTTTGTATGCAGTCGGTTCTTTTATGCGAACCTTTCTTAAATATAGATAGGCCATGGTGAAGTGAACAGAGACTAACGGGAACGGAGCCCCATTACGTTCGTGTTTATCTTAAATATTGGCGCTACTTTTTACAGCCACTTACTGCTCCTTCGTGGATTTTCAGTTAAAGCACCCCTTTTCTCTTTCTACAGTCGCACTTGGTAAGAGGCACCTGTTCGTTTCACTTGTGCCATAATGCTTCCTCCGCCTAACTCTCGCAGCTGACAAGTGCGGTGGTCTGGAGTCTGTGAGGTGGAGTCTGCCAGGGCTCCTTGACATTCCCTCCTTCCGAGATCGGTAAATTAACGGGCATAAGATGTAGCATAGTTTTGTTCATCTGTTATGTACACTGCCTAGAAACTGCTGCTACATACAAAAAGAAGCGGAGGAGCGTCTGAACTGGAATCCGTCTCGCCTCCTCGCAGAGCCCCCCTCCCCTCCCCCCCGCCCCCTGCTACCCTGTAACTCCACCGGTAGCACGGCCAATAATATTTTGTTATATTTCAACAACTGAAAAAAAAATACGCCGCTAAACAGATTAATAACAACGCACCACTCTTAAGAATTGCCATGCACGTGGGGAAACAGTACTTTTTACGTGGCTAAAGTTTTATTTGGCGGGGAAACAAGCTAACTTACGTAAGTATATGATTTCGGAAGTTCCCGTGAATTTCCGGTATTGATGCACATTTAAGGGAGCCCACTGTAACATTGATGCGTGTTGTTTAAAGTACTCGGGGTCTCGCTTAGAAGACGAACAGGAGACTTTTAAAGGATAACATCAAATCCCCCATTCCGTCCGATGCTTGGAAGGTATATTTTCACTTCCCTGCCACCCTGACTCAGTCACTGGGGTGAAATTGAAATGAATTGCGTTCCCGCGACTTTGGGATTTACCGAAACTTTTCGCAGTTTGAAGTGACTCGGGTGCCACTAATGCAAGTATTTTTTTATCTGCTGTCTCTTTTTTTGTTAAATATTTCTTCCCAGCCAATAGAGTGGAAACATTGCATCACATTCTATAAAAAATTCTATTGATAAAGGATATGTTTAAAACCTATTGTTTGCCGATTAATGGCGAGATGATTTTTCTGAGGTCACACGTACCCATGTTTTTGAATTTTTACAAACGACCGATTAAATAAAAGGAGTATTGGAACTTTTTCTTTTTTATAGGGACAGTGTATTAATTCGCAGTATAACTGCCCAAAACATCAAAATGCGAGCCTCAGAGGGTACACGTGTATAATGGGTGATATGTAAGTGTATTTTTTATTATAACTTGCAATATTACAAAAAGGAAAAAACGCATGTGACAAACAATATCTGAACTTTTAACGTATGTCAAGCCCCAAATGGCAAAAAATGATTAAAGAAGTGTCTACTTCTGAAACAACTGAAATTGAAAGATTTTCGTTTATTCTGGCAGTGACGCGAGAAATAACGTATTTAAGCACACAGCGAACGCATGGATTTCTATACAGAAGGACAGCAGTGCAAACTTCAGACATTGTTTGAAAAAAAGTTTCCTTCGGCTGCAAGTATAAACCTAGATACTTATACCTGAAACCGCGCAGCGAGGAAGGCGAGTTGAATGCACACATAAGTGCCTTTTGGTTGTATAAAGAGGGTTTTCTATGCAAATGTTTCCTTCAGGAAATTGTCTTCCGCAATGTGCTTTTCTTCCACGGAGGGTTTCATTACACAATATATGTTAGACTATTTGAAAGAATTTCCAACCTACATTGTGCTTTATCTGCACGCGCATTAGTCGGAGGAAGATCCGTTTTTATAAAATGTGACTTTATATCGATTTTGTGTGGGTCGATGACGCATTAAGCCAAGTTGCGGCGATTCATCGCTTTCTTTTATTTCGAGAACGAGTCATCATCGGAACAGAAGCTCCCCTTTGATGTTTGTCACCAGAGCAGCGCTGACACGTGTGGCGCTCTGATCACAGTCCTTTGAAGACCCCATCAGAATCTAGTGCGAATCTTTCCCTGAGTGGACTTGTACTCACGAAGGACACATAAAAAGTGTGTGTGTGGGGCGGGGACCTACTGATTGGTGGTAATTTGGGCGGGTGATTCTTTAAAGAAGGCACGAACGCTGTTTGGTACATTTACTTTCGTAACAAAATAGCAATAAGAAGAACTTATTATCTGTAGCTCTTGCTATCGTTGCTTCGAAGCGCTGTAAATGACAGTTTCTACTTGTAATAGTATTCTGTTTATCGACTTTTAACGAACGAAAGGTTGAGTCAGCCAGGCGAGCACAAAGTTTCCTAAGAACTTAGAAGTGTGTCGGCCCTGTAAGACATTTTAAATTAATTTTTATGTTCCTATGAACTGCTCTGAGAGGAAAGCGATTCCTTTGTAAAAGTATATTTTGATATAAAAATTGGCACAGTAAATATGATGGATCTTTGAAGTGTAAGTTATTTATCGAAATTGTTTACACGGATGTGGACAAACACAAATAAACGTAATTGTTTCGACATTTGTCCGTATATTTGGTTGTATTTTTATGATGGAAATGCAAATTAGAGACTAGACATGGACAAGAAGTCACATAGATGTTGGAATATGAGACATGGAAGCCAGCTTTAAAAATGTTCTTTTAGACAGCGTGTAAGGAAAAAATGAGGTTTTGCAATGCACTCTACACATATGCGTGTCATATCAGTGCACATATACGTGTGTCACATGCAGCATAATAATCGCGTGCTGATATGCAGACAGCACTGCGTGTAGATATATTCTAATGTACGTAGAATCATTCTGTGAGCAGCCTGACAGAAGTGTGGCCGGAGACCGTGCAGGGAGCGCGGGGGTCCCTGTTAGTGTATCCCCCCACCCTTGTTTTCCTCTGTCGGGGAGGGCTGGCTGCGGATTAGAAGGTCTCGGAGTCCCTGCCTATCTCGTCTCTGTCCTTTCTTGTCCCCTCGGCCCTCTCTACTTACCTCTCTCTGTATCTCGCTGTACTCCTGGTGTAACTCCGCTCACTTCTCTGTTCTTATGTATCCCTCCCCCCCCCTATTCTCGTGCACCCCCGACCCGTCTTCTTTGCCTCTGTGTCTTTCTCCGCGTCTCCCTGTCTCTTGCCGTCTCTCCCTGTCTGTTCTCTTGTCTTCCTGTCCCATCCTATCTTTCTTGGCTTCCCTGTCTCTACGTGTATATTCTCACCTGTCCCTCCCCGGATTTTTCTACACCTTCTGTCCCTGTGAATTTCTGTCTTTCTACCCGGTGTTTCACTGTCTCTTCCTTTCTTTTCCTGGTATTCCTTCCTCGCTTCTCCGTTCTGTTCCCATCTCTCCTTGGTTTTCCTTCCCGCTTCTCCCTGTCTGTTCCTGTTTGCACCAGTGACCCGGTCCGCTCCGTGAGCACCTTCCTGCCACCAGCCTTTCGTGACTCTAGGAACCCTGTCACGTGCTTCCCCCAGCCCCCATCTCTCCGCATTGACAAGCCCCGTTATACTTCCGGGCTGAAACGATTGAGTTGCACACACACAATACATTGATCTGCACTTTGTTTGTGGGTGTGTTTGTTTACACCCAAAACATGGCCACTTACAAACACACGTATAATAATCTCGGATCTATTGTTTACAGACCTATGGATACTTAAAATCTTGCAGTACAAAGCTGGTGACGTGTATATAGATACACCGACCGGCACCGAGGTGTTTGTATACATATATGGAGCTGTGCACCGCCTCACACGTCTATGTGCAAATGTATGAGCATGTGATAACACATATGCAAACACACACATAAACACGCATGTAGGAGACACAGACAGGGTTCACAGAGTAGGCGGTAGACTCTATCGTGGCCCTTACGTTTCAGTTTCTATAGGAATAGTTCTATACATGTAAAAAAGTATCTATGTATTTGCATTTATACAACTATTTATTGTGCAAAGTAAATCATAACGTAGGCATTTATAGAAGCGTAACTTTGTATCAACTACCCGAAAAAAACTCTCACACACGTACTCTCACAGAGCTAACACCTCACACACCCAACGACTCTCTCGCCACCTCCAAGCACACTCACTCTTTCATAAATGGACACACACCAGCGACCCCCGACACACGCCCCTCTCGCACACACACACACAATCGTGCATTCCCTCTCAGGCACGCACACACTCTTACGCACAAGTGTTTTATTCTCTCTCACACACATGTAGCACCTTACACATAGACCCATATGTATGCACACACACACACAACACATTCTTCCACACGCGTGTGCACGCA
Source organism: Lissotriton vulgaris (assembly GCF_964263255.1). Taxonomy (NCBI): domain Eukaryota; kingdom Metazoa; phylum Chordata; class Amphibia; order Caudata; family Salamandridae; genus Lissotriton; species Lissotriton vulgaris. Next base: position 212,168,247 of record NC_141690.1, on the reverse strand, counting down.
CATACTCTCACAAACCTAATCACTCTCTCGCCACTCTTTCATAAATGGGTACATAACAGCCTCCCCCCCCACCCCCTCATACACACACATTCCACCAGGCACGCACACACGCGCACTGTTATTCTCTCCCACAAAGCCCCTTCCACAGTCTCTCACACACATGTATGCACACATACAACACATTCATCCACGTGCGCACACACATACAACACACACACATTTTCTCTCGGGGACCTACATTTAGTCACACACACGTCCTCTTATTCGCACACATCTCACATATATAGTCTCGCACATACACTGAGTCACGCGCACACGCAAGAACACACACACGCACCCCCCTCTCCACGTGCGGCAGTAAATCACCGCGGTTCCCAGATCCCGGTGCGAAAGTTGGAATATTTCGGTGGGGGTGAAAAGCAATCTACAGCCTCGGTCGAACGCAGCCGCGATCAATAGCGGGCCCTAATAAGTGTAATAGGTTTTAATCGAGTAATTATCCGAATTGTGACCTTATAATTTAGATGTTAGCCGAGACTTTGCAAGCTGCCTGAAAGAGATATGCACGATTCGATAATAGGATATCGACCGGCCGGGGGGACATGCCACTCCGGGCCCGGCCCCCAGCGCCGGCCTCTTTACGGTGCTAAGCACATTTTGCTTTAAATGTAATCGAAGGGATTTAATTGTTTTTCCAGAGATAACCAGCGTTTTGTCACAATTAGTCCGATTCCTCCAAAAAAAGAAGAAGCTAAGGGGAGAGAGAAAATTGAAACTGTCGCCCTGAGCGACCAGCAGCCGCAGGAGGCCGGGCGGGGAGATGCCTTTGAGAAGGGCCGGTGTCTTTGGGAAGGAGAAGGGAAAGTCACTGCACGGGGGTGGGGGTCACGGGCAGCCTGGAGGAAGGGGTGACTCTCTCTCTTTACACCACCCCCCCCACACACACATATATATATACACACACACACACCGACAGATACACGCACACACACACTTGTATATATATATATACATATATATATATATATATATTTATATATACATTGTCTATTCCTTTTGCTAATCTATCTAGCTGTCTCTATAGACTTTCACTTCTATGTTTGTGTGCACAGTAAAGAGACTTATGTACGTGCCACTAGAGTGGGGTAGTGTGAATGTACTCTTTAGGTAAAATATAAAACCCGAGAGGCAGCTAACCTCTCATGCGCTTAGAAGCACTGTGCCCACTTTGTCGCTCTCACTCGCTCTGGTGATGCTCAAAGTGTGTGCATTAGTGTTCTGTTTAATGTTATTGGGGTGACCCCTGATCATTACAAGCTGCGTGGTGCTCACCGGATTGGTGTGTAGCAGAAAGTGTAGTGATGGTGTCACATCACCTGTAAACGTGTTTAGTGTTTGTGAATTCTCTGAGTCCGGCGGAGATACTGTCTTGTGGTGCTTACAATCCGTGTGCGGCAGTGTGCCCGTGTCTTGCACTAATGGATGAGTGCGTGGCGTCCATAATTTGCACTGTTGTACTAGCCCGCCTTGTGTACTTCACACAAGGCCCTGAGTGTAGTGTGAGCACCACACGGTGGGAGCGGCGGTGTTACACTACAGGCTGGGTAGGTACTGACCAGTGTGCGTGCATAGCCGATGTTCCACCGCAGGACGTATGTACCGTCCAGAGTGCATGTAACACTAAGTTCTTCTGCAGAGACAGTGTTACACGACAGACCCCGTATGCACTCAGTGTGCATGTAACACTCACTCAGTTCTTCTGCAGAGACAGGCTGGTAGACACCGTCCAGTGTGCACGAAACACTGAGGCGTGTAGTCTCTACTTCGTCCGACTTTTATCCCTCCGGGAGTGTAATAGTTTGTCTTTCAGCAGCAGGTAGCTCAGTTCTTTCACTGAGATGCCCACCCCCGTCCTTTCCTGCACCCCAGCTGTGGCCGCTAATTTTGGAGCATTTAGCAGATGTCATCCACTGGCAGTGCACGGTTACATTGCAGGTGAGCATTTAAATACGTTATTGCATTACATTTTGAAAGTTTACCACCCTCTCTCCTTGTGACTCCCCACGGGGGCGCGCACAGCGGTAGTAGAACAGAGACGGGGAAACTTTCCCTTCCGGGTTTACTGGTGTCATTAGTATAACAGGCCAGACGGGCTAAGGTGCCCCTGCGGTTTTGGGTTCAGTACAGTATGAGTGGGGTGAGTAAGGGAATGGTGCATTGCTTTCACAATTAGTGCAATTACGAGAGCGCCACGCGGTCCGATATTACGGCTCCGCCTTTTAACTTTGTGTTTTGACTCCAACGCACAGGTGAGCCGCCTGGAGTGGTGAGAAGAGCTCCTTGCACGCTTTACTTTAGTTTCAGTTTTGAGTCACTTGTGCGCGTAGGCGCTACCAGTCTATTTTCACATTTGGCGAACGTCGATAGAACGTGGCATTCACCAAACTATGCATTTGGAGGAAATCAACGCAAAAAAGTACATAAATAAAAAAACAATAACATATCTTCAGCTGTGACTCTAAAAAGAGTTAAAGCACAACAACTGTGCACTAATGGTGCGTGCCATATGCATGGTGTGCACTGTGCGTGCGTATTGCCCTAGCGCCTCGAAGGGGGCAGGAGATGCCCGAGCCCGGTGGGCGGTGTTGGTACTTACTGTTAAACTCGGGCGCCTTGACTCGGGGCTCGTAGTCTTCCAGCAGCGCCCGCTGCTCCGCCGTGTCCGGGCCCTCGGAGGCCGCGGTGATGCCCTCGGCGCTGCCCTTGCAGGGCGGGGCGCACGGCCGCTTCTTGCTGTTGAACTTGTTGGGGTCCAGGATGTCCAGCACTGAGAAGGAGGTGGGTCTGTGCACGGGGACAGCCGCCACTTCGGGCCCGGGGGTGTGGCAGTGCGGGCTGCCCGCCGGCAGCGCCCCGGGGCACGGGTAGGCCGCCGCCGCCTCGCCGGGGCTCTCCATGGCCCCCGCTGGAGCTGCGGGGTCTCCTCCTCCCGGAGCCTTGTCCCGGCCCCCGTTCATCAGGGTCCTCTCGGCGTCTGCTTCCTCCTCGGTCCGCCTCCTGCCAGGCACGGGTTCAAACTCCACTGTGCCAACCCCCCCGTGGCGGTGCGCAGCGGTGAGGGGGCCTCGGGCCAGGGTCATAGCAGGGGGCCCCGGAGGATGAGCGCCCCGGAGAGTCCTGCGGAGCCTCCGCGGGCAGGTGCGGGGTGGAAGAGGATGCTCCCTCCGGTGCGGGATGCGCTCTCAGCTGTTCGTCCTCCTCACGTGGCACCAGGGGCAGGCACGCTCCTCAGCCCGGCGCCTCCAGCCTATTTATACATTCATACTCAGCCCCGGCTGTAATTGGCTGCAGAGGAAGCCCCTCACCTCTGGCGGTCTGCGGGCCGCATCATCCTGGGCGAGAGGTGCCTGCCGTGTGTGTCAGAGAGGGGGGTGTCTGCGCCTCCGAGCGGGGAGGGGGATAGATAGGTCTGTGAGTGAGGGAGGAAGGGGGCTGTGTGTGTCTCTGAGAGGGGATGGTGGGTGTCAGCGAGAGAGTAGAAGTGAGAGAAGGGACCGAATGTGTGTGAGGGGGTGGAGGATGTCTATGTTTGTGAGGGAGAGAGGTACTGAATAATTCTGAGCGAGAGAGGCAAAGAAGAACAGGGGGCTGCACGTGAGACAGGGCTTTGCATTTGTCTAGGAGAGAGAGAACGCACTTATGCATGTGAATGAGAGCGCTGGTGAGAGAGGGGACTGACTAAGAGGTGAGGCCTGTGAGTGAGTGAGGCAGGAGGGACCGTGTGTGTCTCACTGAGGATGAGAGAGAAAAGCTACTTCTATCTGCGAGTGGCAGATATGATGTCTGCGAGAGACAGCTAGAAGTGGGCATGCGTGTGACAGGTGGACAGAGACTTCAGTTGTAAGAGTGTACGTTTATGGGTGAGAGGGAGTAGGGAAACATGGACAATATTTCACAGGCTTCTGTAAAATATGAGTTTCATCATCACAATGACCGCCCCTAAAGCACACTACAGAACTTCACTATTGCTAGAATGAAAATGTGGCTAGGGAGAATGAAATTATGTGGCAGGGCTATCTGAACCGTGCAGCAAGAAAGTAACATTGTTCAGCACATTCTATAGCTGTTTTGTCTTGATCAATTTGAGTTAGAAACTATTTTTGGTGAAGACTGCGGCATTATATGGCAAGCATGGTTAATTCATAACTATTCAGTAAATGTCACATCCACATAATTTCCTAATTCAGTAGGCTCTGGTCATTGCCCAACCAATAATCTATTCATGACAGATAAATGCTGTAGTGTCTTGCGAGTTAGAAATGATGGCCCCTGATAGGCTCCGTAGAACTGTGGCGTAAGTGTTAGAGCGGAATGCAGTGAAGATTGGTTTAGAATGTTGAGTTCGCAGTTACACTCAGATGAATAAAGACATCAGCTCCGTGTGTGGTGTAGTCATTGGCTGGTACCTGGGCTGGGGAGGACACTACAACTGGTGACGAGTCAGGGGATAAGTAACCTGAAGATGGTGCTCTCCATGACAGTTTGTTGTGGTCTAAGCAAACTGCTTGCATGCGCCACGTGTGTTGCAGGCGAAGTATGGAACCAACACTTAAAGCTTGTGGGGTCAAAGTGCAACTCCAGCCACTGTAAAGAACTTGACAACAATGAAAGCATTGCAAATAAATCTCCATATCAGTGACAGAGTACCTGCTGGTCAAACCATACATGAACGTACTGTGCTGTTAAAAACATACAATCACACATAATACTGAGTGATAACGCTAAAGGCAGATGCAACCAGGTTTTCAAAGAGCAGCAAATAGCAACAGCAAATTGCAAGATAGCGCTGCGAGGCTGAGATCAACCAGGTTTCAGACAGTACATAGTGATGTCAATTAATTAAACAGTTATTTTACTCAGTATGGCCTCAAATCCAGCACCGCACCCCGGCAGAGCACAGGGGTTCTGCTTACGATGCTGGTGAGCCTTGTCAAGCTGATTGAAGTGCCCTGAAGGTGGTTTGAGCAATAACATAGCAGTGGGCGACAATCCGAATGGTCGCAGATATTTTGCAATAGTGAAACACTGCTTTGCCGATGGAGGCAAAGACAAAGACTGTTCTTCCCAAAGTCATTAAGGATGGTCCAGAGGCTAGCATATCTCAAGGCTTTAGAGATGTCTCACCTGAACAGGTTCAAGATGAACAGCAGAGGAAGCCGGAGAGAGCTCATCCCTCAATGTCAGCCACTCCCAAAAAGGGCTACAATGCTGTCGTTTTCCTGAAACCACCACCACCGTTCAATACTGCCAAAAAGCAAAATATTGTCGATAAAAGGACTGCTTGAATAGAGACATTTGATGACTTCATTGATAGATTGAAGAAACTAATAAGAAAAAGATCAAGTATCTCAAAAATCTTGCTGGTGTGAAAGAAGTCATAAAGAAAATGCCATGAATTGACAAATAAGTCATATATCATTAGATAAAGGAAATATTGAATATCAAGTTTAATCCAATGCCAAATGTTGATTATGAATGATACATCTTCAACCAAGAATGCCAGAAAGTTAGTGAAACCAATGATGAATTTGTGGAGGGATACCACATAATTATCAAACATTGTAAGATCAATGATTTTAATGATGAAGAAGCTAAGCATCTGATATTAGTTATTGATGGATGCTTTACAGATTCATTCAGAAGACAAATGCTGAGAGAAACTCTTAGTCTGGAGCGAGTGTTAATGGCTGCCAGAGTGGAAGATCATACTGATAGACAAGCTGCTGACATGGAGGCCAGAGGTGCCCAGAATGAATCCGTCATGAGTGTGAAAAGTAAGCCAAAATAAAATACTTAAGGATACAAAGTGATGTCTACACTTAAAAAGAAGTTGCATTCTAGTAATGGATTTTCGTTTGCACACATAGTTAAATGTCCTGTTCCTGGACGGATATGTAAAGGCTGTGGGAAGAAGAACCATTCTGTGATGGTTTGCAAAGTGAAGGAAAAAGTAAGTGCTTCACTGCGTGAAGGCAAAATAGCTGCCAGGACACTCCAGAAAAACGTTCGACACACACCCATGAAGCCAAACAGCAACATCAGTTATGACAAATTGACGCTAATCAAAGGCAATCGTCATCTAAATCATCGTCAAACAGTTCCTCTGTATCAGTATGAAGTGAAAGTGTAGAAAATGATTGTGCCAGGCCAATATTTACCTCCGAAAAGCGGGTGTATGTTGGTTTAGCCTCTTCAGAAGAAAAATGTCCACACATTGCTGACGTGATAACACAACTAAATAGTGCAATGGTCTTCTCTAGCCGTGATCTGAATAAAGGTTATCATCAGTTGGAACTTGAAGAATTTAGCTGATACATTACAACCTTTTCTACACGTTTCGATACAAAATACTACGTTTTGGTGTGTCATCCACTGCCAAACTGTTTCAAGACGTCATTGAACTTACCATACAGCCTGTCATGAATGCGTTCAATTACAGCAATGACATATTGGTTTTCGGAGCTACACAAAAAGAACACAATAATGCTGTTACACAAGTATGTTGTTTACTTCCCGAAGCAGGTTTGACTTTGAATGCAGACAAGCGTTGAGTTCCATTAGACAAAGCTAAAATTCTTTGGCCATATAGTTTCTGATGGGGGGTATCACACCTGATCTTGCCAAGTACAAGTGCTGTCCAGCCGCGGTGGGTAGTGGGAGTACCTGCCGGGCGGTGACGTGGGGAGGGGGAGGGTAGGGGGTAGTAATCTATGGATTACGGATGTTTACAGGTAAGTAAACATATAAATAAATAAAGCGAATTTCATTGTGTGCACTGCATCCCCAAATGAGATGCAGTGCGAGCAACATAATTCGTTTAATTTATTTATATGTTTACTTACCTGTAAACATCCGTAATCCATAGATTACTACCCCCCACCAGGCCCCTCCCTAGGTCACCGCCTGGCAGGTACTCCCACTATCAACCGCGGCTGGTGCTGTCAAATGCTGGTCCTCCACAAGATGTTTCTAAGATGCTTTCATTTCTTGGCATGGCCAGTTACTGTTCCAGATACAAATAAGACTTTTCCACTGTATATGCTCCATTGAGAGACGACGAAAAATAATGTTTCATTTCATTGGTCACATGAATTATAGAAAAGTTTTAAGAAAATCAAACAAGCCTATGAGATTACTAGTGAAATGGCATGCTTCAATCCGAAGCGTCATACAGAGGTTGTCATTGATGCTAGCCCAGTTGAGTTAGATGCTATCCTTGCACAGCAGAATGGACACCTGAAAGTTCTAAGGCATATTGTGGCTTAAGCAAGTAGAAGTTTGTCCCAAACAGAACGTGCTTATTCACAACCAGAAAAAGAAAGTTTAGCCATGGTATATGCTTGTGAACATTACCATGTATTTCTATATGCAAAATCTTTCTTACCATCAAGCTTTACTGACTATATTTGTAAATCCAAAGGCCAAAATGCCTCCTCACATTGACTGATGGGGACTATGGTTACAAGACTTTAATTAAACCATTGTGCATCATCCAGGGACGGATCAGAACCCTGCCACCTACTTTTCCAGAATGCCTATACAAGGTCATGGTACTCCATCTAAGATGCCTGAGGCCTATATTAACGTAATTGCAAAGTCCAACAAATCAGCTGCCATTTTGTTATCCCAGATTATCACTGCCACGATCCATTATACTGACGTGTTAAAGATGAAGGAAATTATTATTTGCGCTATATAAATACATGTACATTTACATTTACATTTACATTTATTACACATAAGTCTTCGAAGTAACACACTTGACCACTCACCAGTGATGGGGAATATCAAAAATACAAAAAATTTCAAGGATTAACTGTCCATAATTCAGGAAAGAGTTCTAATACGAGGGTCGAGAATTCTGATTCCGGAGAGTCTGCAACAGAAAATAATTGAAGTGGCCCATGAAGGATATTGTGCAATCATTCCCACAAAACGTGCTCTCAGAGAACAAGTCTTGTTTCCTTATCTTGATTACAGGGTTGAACAAGAATTAAAGGCCTGTCATCTATGCAACTGCCTTTTTACAAAAACTACTCACCATACCTTGCACATGACTCCCAAAGCATACTTAGGAGAAAATAGCTATTGTCTTTCTTTAAAGATTTTTTATTAACAGCACCATTTAACACAAATACAATTATTACAGTAATAGTGTCATCTGTATATGCAATTTACAATTTCTACAATCGTCTTATGCCCCATTTCTGTTCAAAAAGGACCATTCCACCGTTGATCCCGCATCTCCATCTCCACAGTGGGAGAGATACATAACCCCCCTTATAGGTGTTCCATTTGTCAAAATTTTTTAACCCACTTCTTGGGGCAGCCTCTGGACTTAAATAATTCTTTTTCGGCAATCATATATTTATCCATCTCCTGAGCCCAACCCCCGTGCTCGGTACTTCCACTACCCCCCACCGCATTGCAATAGAATGTTTAACCAGTGTATATCCCAGGGTGACCCATTGTTGTTCCACTACTGTGAAATACATTGCCTCCCATATATTATAAAGCCCCTGTCTTGGCATCAGTCGTAAATCGTTCCCTATGGCTTTATGCAGAACCTTAATGAGCGGGCATTCCCATAAAGTGTGATAGAGAGTGGCCTCATTGGAACATAATCCCAAGCAAAGTGTGTCCTCTCTACGCCTGATCTTACGAAGTATGGCCCCAGTGAAATATGATCTGTGAAATATCTTCAATTGAATGAGTCGGCATTTGAGAGGAATGGCCACTTCCTGTAGGGACATAAGTGTTGATTGCCAATCGTCATCATCTATTGCAGGGGTCTCCAACCTTTTCTGTAGTGAGAGCTACTTCTGATCAGTAAAAATCATTGTGAGCTACTAAATGCCAAGCAACTCGCACATTTTTACGAGACACCCCCCATACCCAGCTTCATTGACTTTAAGCCTAATTTCTTTAGAGACCACACTGTGATTTGAACATGCACTGCAGTGAACTGATTCCCCGTGGACCGCAAAATGAAAAATTCAGTTCAGCAATTGTTGATTGTCACTTGTTTTCTTTCTATTACATCTGACAAATTCTGTGTTGGTACACAAAATATTATTTTGGACCTTTTAAAAACATACATAAAGGGTGGAAGAATATGGACTCTGGAGCTAATTTATGATGGCTGCATGAAAGCAGTGCTCAACCAATCAGTTTGTACACACTGTGAGGTGCACAGCAGATTCCTTGTGATCGAAACTTGCTGCTAGTGGTGCCTGGGGATGGTGATCTAGTGATTCTGAATTAGTTGAGGGTTCTGCTTGGTGACTTGGCGGTGCATGGTCTCAGAGGCCTGACAGCAACTGGGGCTGTTGGCGAGGCTGGGGTTATATATGTGTCTCTTTTGCCATGTCACCCAAACCTGCTGCTGGCGCCCCAAGAGCCTCTTAGCTCCACAGATGAAAGTGCCTACCTGACACAGCATATGGCTGTGTGTGTGAGATTCAAGTGCCCTCAGGGAGAAGAGCTGCTACACTGCCAGTCACGTGCTGGACCTGGATGCCACGGGTGATAAATAATTGCAAGGGCCTCATATTTGCATGCCAGATGAAGCTTTGCGGACAATTAATGGAGCATGATACCTGATGATATATTTTTTTATCACATATCACTGGGGTGACATTGGGTCATGCACCTCCCACTGTTCTTCTCTGCCGTGATCCTCCTCAACAACTTCGGCCCACCAATAAGTAATCCAGAGTGTGTACTGCGCAGGAACCCTCTACTGTTGATATGCCCCGCTGAAATTTAGTTTTGAGAGCAAACCATTACCTGGGCGACTAATGGTAGACTGATAAGGTATCATGACACCATTCTGTGCAATGTATTTATTCATTCCCCTTTCAAAAACAAATCCCTTTACAGTACACCCTCGCCATGCAACCAAGCACTGAAGCCATACTCATCACAGTACTGCCAGCTGACCTGCTGAAAAGTACTTTTCTCTCTTCACACAACATACATCTAAGAACCTTTCAAATAAAGTTACCTAAATATATGACTCTGGCAGGGGAAACATATTACGTAAACACTAACTGCCTGACTAGCAATGTGATATCGAAAACAACCAGTACAGGAAACACAATGGACAACTGACTAGCCATGGAACTCAAAGGGGCACACCCATCCATGCACACGACACACTACACATGTTTAAAATTATCGGACTCATTTTATTTTCACATTGACCAGCAGACACTGATACTAGGTCAGGCGCTTAACAAGCCTCTTGCCAAGAATACACAACCAAAGCACATCTTTTTGAGGGAAGTCCCAAATGCCATAACAAGGGTCCTTAGAATGTAAAAGTGCTTATTTGCCAAACTATTTGTAGAAGGGGCTAATTACGCATTTTCTGTCCCCTGCTGCCGGGAATACATGAAAAATGTTCTTCTCTAATATGTAAATACATATTTCTGTTGCTCGATTGCTGTCAATACCTGGTGCAAATTAATTTTAAGAGTTCATAAGATGAGCGTAAGAATCACAGGGCAAGGGGACACCAAGCAGGGGAAAATACCCTTTGAGGTCAAGCAGACTGCTTTTGTTATTTCCCTCCGCGCTGCCCCGCCAGCTGCCACTGTTCACAACTAAAAAGCATACACAACTATTTCACGACGTGGCTTACTGATTGATCTGCTGCTTCCCACGTAGATCAGAGATTCTGTGCCAGGCTGGAAAAGGCAGGTGGCGCAAGGTTAGGTAGGTTAGCAGCTCAGTACTGCCTGCGCCACGCCACTGCCCATGCTATCAAGATTTCTGGCGTCTTTCTGCACCGACACATGTCACGGTGCTACGCTGCGAAAGGCAGGTGGCGTAGTGATAACTCAGATGACTAACAACGTCGTCATATTCAGCCCGGCTCCTACTCCCCAGCTAAGCTCAGTTAAGCCTATCAGAGCAGCTGATTTGGGTGAGGGCGGAAACAGCTATTAAAAATGTCCAAAAACGGCAAAAGGAAATAAAGGGTTACAAAATCAAAATGCCGGGGAGAGCTACTCACAGGGCCTCGGCGAGCTACCGGTAGCTCGCGATCGACCTGTTGGAGACCCCTGATCTATTGGCTCACATCTGCTTGCCATTGTTCGCGAAAGTTCTGAAGTGGGTCTGGTACATTGTTACTTAACTTATGGAACACCAGTGAAATCGCTTTACTCTGCAGGGGTTCAGAGAGCAGTTGTTCCTCAAATGGGGTCGACTCCAGTATATCCACAACCTCAGCGAGCCCCGCAATCAGAGCATGACGGATTTGTAGGTAGCGAAATACCTCTCCATGAGCCATATCATAATCCTTTTTTAATTGTGCAAATGATACAATTTTACCCTTTTTCCAAAGGTTGCCAGTGGAGGAGATACCAATATTGTCCTATCTATCAGATCCTGGTTGGTAACAGAGTGTCCCCAGTTTTTGGTTCGACCACTGTGGGGTGGCCTGAGTTAGGGCACCCAGCCAGCCCAGCTTTCTGTTAGCTTGCCGCCAGATGTCTATGGTTTGAGGCGAAGGGCCAATATATCGGCCCCACCTGACCTTAGAGTACAGAGCCCCTGGATATCCTTCTCGCCCCATTTGGTATTTATCTAAAAGATGAGCCGGATCAGTCGGGAGGTGATACATCCAGTGGTTCACCACCACCAGCTGAGACGTCCAATAGTAAAGGCGTACATCTGGGAGAGCGATACCTCCATCGTACTTGCTTCTGGTAAGTTTATGCAAGGCAATGCGGGGCACCCTCCCATCCCACAACAGGGATCTCACCTCGCTCCAGACATTCCTAAAGTATGGCTCCCGGAATGTATATGGGCAGTTCTGGAGTATATGTAAAAACCGGGGGAGTGCAAGCATTTTGAAAAGGCCAGCTCAGCCCAATAATGAGAGGGGCAACGACCTCCAGTGTTTGACATAGTTTCACAACCTGCTCAATGGTGCTGCTAGATTGTTAGTGTGGAAGACGCAGCTGTCTGGGGTAACGCAGATTCCCAGGTAGCGAAACCCTCCCACCTCCAGTTCACAGAGGGTCGGCCCATGGAGAGGAAAAAGCACCGATTTGGAGCAATCAATCTAGAACCTGGAGTATTTCCCGAAGTTCGTGAAAATATTCAAAATTTTGTGGAGTGACCTCACGGGGGAAGCAAGATGGAGCAAAATATCATCTGCGTAGAGGGCTATTCTATCTTCCTATCCTTCAGCCCATTTCAGCCCTCTTATCAGTACATCCCCTCTAACCCAAATCACCAACAGCTCCAGTATCAGTGAAAAGATCAATGGGGACAGTGGGCACCCCTGTCTGGTCCCTCTTTTTAGTGGGAACACTCGGGATGTGCAGTTATTAACTGTGTTTTGGCCTTTGAGATCTGTATAGAACAGCCTGATCCAGCCCAAGAATTTTGGCCCAAATCCAAAGCACTGTTACATCTCAAGGAGGTACGGCCACTCAATTGAATCAAACGCCATTCTAGATTCTAGAGATACTATAATAGCATTCTCTTTTATAACGTGTTTGCTGCCTATTACATTGTGCAGCCTGCGTAAATTAAGGGCTGTACTTCGGCCCGGCAAAAAGCCGGACTGATCTGCGTGCACAAGAGAGGTGAATAGAGAGGCCAACCAGGAGGCCAGTAATTTCGCCAGGATTTTAGCCTCCGCATTAATCAGGAATATCGGTCGATACGACCCGCAGCTGTCTTTTGGTTTCCCCGGTTTATGGGTTACTACAATGGATGCAAGTCTTTGGTCTCCCAGCAAAACCCTTTCTACTAGCTCTCATTATACATGCCCCTCAGATGGGGCGTTGTTATAGAGCTAATAGATTTAAGGAGTTCAATAGGGATCCCATTGGGGCCTATTGCCTTCCTGGATTGTATATTACCTATTGCCCTCTGGATCTTCTCATCTGTGATTTCTTCCTCCAGCAAGTCCCTTTCGCTGAGGGACAGGGTAGACAAGGCCGTATCCTCCAAGAGCCGATGATATTCTTCTGCGGTGGTGGTAACTGATGGAGTGTAAATCTGTTTGAAATAGTTTGCAAAGGCCTCTGCAATCTCTTGTGTGTCGGAAAGGGTTTATTTGTTATTGATAATCAACTGAGGGACCCATCGGTCCAACCATGCAAGCATCTTTCCAGCCCTGCCCCCCAGCTCGTTCAGCCTATGACGCATGGCCACCAACGTGGCCCCTGCCTTCTCCCGAACTATTGCTTTATATTCAAGCTGTTTAACATGCAGCTTATGTCTCGTGGCGTCATCAGTGGAATGCATATGTTCCTCTTCAAGAGTCTGGAGATTGGTCTCCAGTTGCTCTATCTGCTCCCTTAGTTTTTATTGTACCTTACCTTAAGTGACAAAGCCTCACCCCTCACCACCATTTTGTATGCCTCCCATATTGTCTGTGCAGATTAGAAAGAGCCGACATTTAAGCATGGGCGAAAAATCCGTTCCGCTCGCGGATTTTCGGTAAATTCGCAATCTGCGAACGCTCGCGAATTTCCCAAAAATCAGCAAATTCGCACGCAGTGGATTTTTTTTTCTTGGTGATACAATTTTGTTGCGTGCGGCGTTCACTTACCGTCATTCAGCGTTTGCCGAGTGTTTTTCTCGATAATTTGCGAGTGCTGCGCCATTTTGGATCTTGCTGCGGGATCCCGCGGGAGTTTGGCGACGCATCGCGAGAGTTCGCAATTGCGAACATGTAGGTGCGGCGGGCAGCAACAATCTCGCACTCGCGAAATTACAAAATTTGCAATTCTGCACAAGAAATCCACTAGCAAGCAGCATAGACCTTCTGAAAATGATGATTTTTATCAGAATAACTCCTCAGGTTGACATTTGCCTGCGCTTTTTTGGATTTGAGGCCTTTTGACTCTCTTTGGATCACTTTTGGATTAGAAATCAACTTTCATAAGTAAGTTTGTTAGGGGCATTACAGTTGCTGTTCTGCAGAAAGCCCTCAGCAGGTGCAAAAGTTCACTCATCATTAGTAACCATTCCCTGTAGTACTTCCTGAGGGCCCCCTTCAGAGTTCAGTTGCCTATGTTTGTTTGGGGCATTACAGTTGCTGTTCTGCAGAAAAACGAATTTTGCAAAACTGAAAGCACTCAGCAGGTGCAAAAGTTCAAATTCATCATTAGTAATAGTAACCATTCCCTGTAGTGCTTCCTGACCGGGGACCCTCCAGAGTTCAGTTGCTAGTTGCAACAATTGTATGACCCTGCTCTGACCCTCACAGCAGGCTCATAGAATAGCTACAAGTAGGCCACAAAGGTCCTGTAAAAAAAAATTGCACTGCAACAGAAAGCAAATTACAGATAAGGAAGCAGGTGCCAGACTGGAATTTTAAAACAGTGACACATTAATAAATCAACCCCAAATTAATTCATGTCAGTTGAAGCAGGGCAGGTGTGCTTGCTTTCCCCCCCCATAATCTACAGTGATGATGAACCAGAGGGTGGCATTGATGTACCAGAGGGTGGCATGGGTGAAACAGAGGGTGGCAGTGGTGAAACAGAGGGTGCTGGGAACCTGTGATGATGAACCAGACGTAGAAACAACATAGTGGCGACCGTTGCGAGCCGACAAGTAAGTTCACAATTGCGAACTGGTACAAAACCCTCGCGAACTGGCAGAAACCCTTGCGAACACAAAATAAAAATGCATTTTTTACTTTACTCTAGACATGATTTGTAGTGCACTGTGAGATCACTAATATTGTTAAATACATTGACAGAAGACATAGGGAGTGATAGCACTCCAAAGAAAATAGGTGCACTTAAGGTCACCTCAGAACAGGGTTTTTCGCTTTTCTGTTTTATTTGCATATACACCAGCCGACATGTGTTTCATCAGAGCATATTCCACTCTGACTCTTCAGGGCAAAATCCTAATAGATGTTGTGGTTGATCCCAAAACCGGTGATAATTCCAACCCGGTTGGGGTCAAAGTTGATTGGAGATGAATATCGAGATTGCAGTACAATCAAAGAGCTCCGCTGTACGATAAACAGTGGGCAGGTGAGAGGCCGATCACTGGGTTTATGGAGGATGGGTACGTCTTAATGTGCGTGTTAATATTCAGAATGTAGTATGAATCGGTGCCGATTCATACTACTTTCGGACAGCCCACGATACGCCGAGACGCAGGGTCCCTCCCACTTTCAGGTTCTACCACTCACGGGATACATACTCCGGATTGTCAAGTATCTGAATATTAACACACACATCAGAACCATAGAGGGTGCTGGATAAGCCAGCTCCATTACTTTGCTCCTGCCCAGGCAGGAGCTGCATTTTTTATTACCCCTGCTCGGTTGGGAGCAAAGTTCTGTTCCCTGGCCTGGAGATGGCAAGCAGGTTATGCCCACCCTCTGGGAACTACAGTGTCCCAGGGGATGGAAATACTGCAACTTATCGAGCCCTGGGGAACGTGGTCATCGGAGCCTATATTCTTTTCAGGGAAGGATTCTGAATGCCCCCTCCATTTAAAATGGTTGTTTAGTCACAGGGGATGGGGGATCCACGGCCTCTTTGAAGCTAGAGGAAGGGGCCGCAAGCTCTCTTGGCAAAATATTGCTCAGTCTCCCCAGTTCACCCCTGAGACTTAAAAAGGCAGCACACCTGTGTTTTTGTAAATTTTTTTTTTTTAATCGGCGCCACAGATCCTTAGCAGGTTTCTAATGTTGATTTAAACAAAATGCATTTTTTGGCCGTCTGTGCCCCTCTATCAGGCCTAGTGGGCAGGATATCCCTACCCTGCCTCCCTATATGTTTTTTTTTTTAGGAAAGGGCACTGAGTGCCTGAGTCCTAAAATTGCTGACACCACATCTTCGTTGATTGGAGGCCAGGGACTCCTCGAGGGAGCTCTTTGCCATCTTGAAGGAGTTCACTAACCCAAGGGCAAATAATCCTCTCCCGCCTCCTACATAAGAATTATGTGATCACCTAGCGACCCACTTCACTAACATGATTGATATAATATATCCTTCTTTCGGGTCTGAGGAGGTTGCTGATAATAGAGCCCCTTTCCAGGAAACTCCCTCCTTCCAGATTTTGGAATTATTTCCACCATTACCGGTGAGCAGGTGGGTGCCCTATTATCACAGGCAAAATCGGGCTCCACCCTGGACCCAGTACCTCCGGCAATTATGTCTGAGCTAACCCAGGTCCTAGAGAATACTCTCGCTGACATCTGTAATATTTCTCTAGCAACGGCCACATTCCAACGGAAATGGAAGATTGAGCGTATTAAACCTCTGCTCAAGAAAGCCCTGGCAGATACTTCCAACTTACAGAACTATATGCCAATCTCTCTACTCCCTTGTTGTTATAAGGTGATGGAGACTCTAATAAATGAACAGTTGTCACGCTATTTAGAACAGAATAAGATTTTGGACCCTTCCCAGCCCGGCTTCTGGGCATCCCATAGCACTGAGGCAGCCCTTCTGGAGGTTACCGATACGCTAAGAATGTCACTTGATGGGGATACACCAGCTATGCTGGTGGTATTAGATCTGTCGGCAGCCTTTGACACCATCTCTCACCGTATCCTGTTTAACAGGCTCCGAGAGATCGCTGTCAGAGGTCTGGCTCTTAATTGGATCCAGAATTATCTGTCCGACAGAACACAATGCGTCCAGTTGGACTCTTGTGTTCCTTATGGCTGCAAAAGGCTCTATAGTGAGTCCAACACTATGCAATCTATATGTAGCCCCCTTGGTCTCTATCGTCAGAAACCATGGGTTTGAAACCATATCCTATGCTGACGATACACAGCTGATTATACACATAGAAAATGACCCTGAAGTGACAAAAGCCAGGTTTCTAAATTGCATGACTGGCATTGTAAGTTAGATGAGGAAGAGCTTCCTACAACTAAATTCTTCCAAAACCGAGATACTGTTGTTTGGCAAGGCAGAACAATTGTGGACCGCAGACTGGTGGCCACCAGAATTAGGAGAGTCACCCTCCCCAAAAGGATGGGCTAAGAACTTAGGAGTAAGAACTGGCAATAATCTTTCCATGGAAGAACAGGTGAAAACTCTTACAGGCACCTGCTTTGGGATCATGCGGATGTTGAAAAAGATCTTCCCCTGGATCCCGCTAAATGCTAGAAAGACCCTTATCCAGTCGCTTCTAATTAGTTGTCTTGACTATGGAAATGCGATGCGGTGCCTGCCATGAAGTGCAGGGAAATGCAGGGGAGTTGCTGCACTGGGTGTCCCTCCAGTGCAGCAACACCTCCCCCCAAGACAAGGGGGGCCCGCTACAGGCCCCCAAACCCAATCCACGTCAGCCTTTCCATGGTGGTTTCCCACCATGGAAAGGCTGGCTGAGGAGGCCAGCATTATGATCTGGCGGAGAGTGCCTGCTAGGTACCGCCACCATTCACCTCCATCTGTCCACTCCGCCAGGCAATCGTAACAATTGCCTGTGGTGAAAGCATGGCGAGCAGTCTTTGCGCTCGCCACGCTTGCGGAACGATTCCCCCAGCCATAGTAATGTGGCAGGGGGACATTGCTAGTGAGATGTTGGAGGGCCCGCCACCACACGGCTGGCAGTGGCGGGCCTTCAGCCATCCTAATGAGCACCTTTGTCACGCAATTTCATAAACCCCATCCAGACATCACATGAAACATGGCCTAGAGGAGCGGTTACTGTCACAATAATCAAGACTGTCAGCAGACCACCTAGGTTTACAGAGGCAAACAGTAGAACATGAAAAGAAAATATTCAGGTAATTGAGAGACTCAGAGTTCTTTTATCAGAATCAGCAGTCAAGAAGGGTTCCCATCAAATCATGAGTCTTCTGAAAGAGAAAATCTTTCATCTTTTTGCAAAAGGAATTAACGTTGTGTGTGTGCCATCAAACGCAGAAGAACGGATCTTTTTAGGTTCGCGTCTTCGCTATCTTGTTGTTTCCTAATAAATATTATTGTTGTTGTGGAGGTTAGCAGTCCAATACTCTAGGATTCCAGTTTAAATCTGTTAGTATCACTAGCATCAGAAGAAGCATCTTGAGAGATTGTTTTAGTTAGTAAATGTTAGCTTGGTTGAACTACTAAGTTTTCTTTCTGTTGGATCTATTGTTATGATTCAGACCTCAAAGAAGACAAATTGAGTATTCAGTGGACAGAACATTCCATCGAAACCTTGACTTGTGAACCAAAAACTTGCATATGTGTGAAAGAATATGTATTTGCATGTCAAACTGTGTTGACAAGATTTATTTTGTACATCTCGATCAGAAGAAGGTATTGGCAGTAATTGAGTAAATACCTAGCCCAGTGGTTTAGACAGAAGAAGGGAAAATGGTAGAAAAACAAAAGGAGCAAAAGGGTAACATTTACATTTGTTTATAGAATTATTACAGAGATGGTCATTTAAGAGCATAGGGGAATGATTTCTGGTAATAAAAGCAAACATACTTGTAGTATTACAAAGGTTGAGGTGTAATCAGCAAAGTCCTGAAAGGGCAGGAAATCAAGCCGAGCCTCTGTACCAGTGGTTTCCTCTGCCAGCTGTGTTTTCTCTCTATTCCAATTCCTCTTAACACATGGAGAGTGCATTTGCCATTTACCAAACTATGCTATTCTAAGGAGAACAGTGAAGGACTCAGGTGGACATGGAGTGCATTTAGTACTCGAAGACATGGCATCTCTGCAATGGTAAGGGTCTTGATGTCTACTCCCTTTCACACACTGCTGGCCCTCCTCTCTTTCATACACTGCTAACCCTTCACTCTCTTACATACTTCAAACTCTTCTCTCTCTTGCACTGCAGGCTCTGTACTGACATACATACTTCAGGCCCTGTCCCTCTCACACACTCCAATGCCCTTCCTTCACACACAGCAGTTCTTGTTCCATCTTACATACTACAGACCCTGGGGTCTTCAATACTGTAGGCCCTGTTCCTGCTTTCATACTATAGGTCTTGCTCACTCCCATACTGTGGGCCCTGTTCCCACTCGCACACTGCCCCTTCTTGCAGACTATTGGCTTTGCTCCCTATCGCATACTACAGACCCTACTCATTCACATGCAGCAAGCCCTGTTGTCTCTCACACACTGCCATGAATAAATCAGGTATGGAAAGACATGGAGTTCCTGTGGGAATAGAAATGTGAAACAGGATTTGCCCCAGAATCCCTGGGAGATTGTGGTGGGCGGACCTATGGCAGTTGGGGTGCCAGGAATGCTATCCTGGAAGATCACGGGGTTGGGTTTCCAGGTCATGAGTGCCAGCTGTACTTTATAAACTGTTCACTTCCCTTAGGAAGGTGTCTGGCCACTTCTTGAGTTATAATACCTCCTTCACTGTTGCTATAGTTCGTTCACCGTATTATCCATCTTTCATGTTTTTGCTTTTTGTGTCAGTTTCCACTCTTTCCTGATGGTTGGCATGAATCTTGACTTGCTTCTGGATTATGATTTGGTTTGGTTTGCTGTTTTTTTCTTCCATGCTTCTTCTTACCTGTTTTCCAGGATTGCTTTCAACCTGGAGCTCACCATTTCCGGTACTGGCTTTCTCCACGTTGGCTTAGGTTCATCGCTGCCTGCCATTCTGACGCCAGACAGCATGACAACGAAAATCACCTTTGCTATTGCATTGCTTCTGTCTGTGAACTTTAGTAATTGTTTGTTTGTTTCTCACATTTATAGTGAAAACGCTTGACGTCAGCCTGTAAGAACATTGCTGTTGGTTCTCTGAAGTATGAGAGACATACAACACACGCGACTGTGGTACTCTGGCTATCTCTTTTTTCTCCCATTCCCCCAGAGTTTGGTTCTGCTATCCTGGCTTATTGATGTATGGCCAGTGCTGCACCTGAGGGAGGTGGGTGGATTGACATTAGACTCTGATGTTCAAGTCATGTGAACTCTGACACATACTGTAGCCTCTCCTCTTTCTCACATACTGCAGGTCCTCCTCTCTCTCACACACTGTAGGCCATGCTTTCTCTCACACAATGCTAACCCCGCTCCATCTACCAAGCCTACACTGTTAACGCATTTATCACCAGAACTGTGTCTTCTGTTTCTGACCTCATAAGGCTTTAACTTTTCCTTCTCCTCTCCTTCCTTGCCCCATTCCTTATTGCCATGAGCTGAACAAGCACATTCAGTTCCCTGCACTCTGTACGACCATTCCATTTTGCAAGTCACAAATTGCAATATACAACAGTGTCTCAGACACCGTTTGCGGATCTTAACGGGGTCGCAAATGACCTGCCTCATCAATATTCATGAGCAGCTCGCAATTTGTGACCTATTGGGAATGGCCAGCACTCGCATGGATGGTGGCCTGCTGGAGTCAGCAGACAACCATGTCTATGATTGCTTTAACAATAAAACTGTTTTTTTTAAATGCAGCCAGTTTTCTTCAATGGAAAATGGCATGGATTTTAAAAAAAGAAAAACGAAACATTTCCGATTCATTTTTTAAGAGCAGGCAGTTGTCCATAGCACCACTGCCTGCTCTTAAAAAGTATTGTCGGACCCATTCACAAAGGAAAAAAGGGTCCCATTGGACCCTTTCCAGTATGCGTGTGCCTTACCACTTACTTGAAGTAGGTGATAAATGGCAAGGTTTTAAAACAATGGCACATACCATTCCGACTCACTATTTGGAAGGGACGCCCTTGACACGCCCCTTCCTAATAGCAACTCGCGAACACTATTGTGCGAGTCACCGACTCACATAATAGCGTTTGTACATACTAGCACCCTTTTCTGCGGTCGCAAACAGGCCGATCTCCCATTTGTGACCGCAAAACATGGTCATACATCTGGCCCTAAGCCTCTTTTTTTGTTTACTTCTGAAAATAAAAGACCCATCAACAATATTCCCATTATCCTCTCTTTCTGTTTTATTGTTGTGAATATTTCTGGACTTCTTGCAGTCTCCGTTTGGTTTGCAATGGTGCATGTGCATCTTCTCTTTTTAAACGTGTTTATACAGGCAATGCAAAGGTGTACGACTTGACCTGTGCATGTTGCGTCGGCCCGCGCTAAGCTAATCTCGGAGTCTGTCACAGTAACTCCACACATTTGTAACATGGGCCCACCAGGATGTTGAATGAGCAGAGGTGTTTAAATTGCATGTATATAGTACTTACTACCCCATACAAGGTGATGAAATGTGTAGAAGTCTTGGCTCACCTTGGCTCACCTGAGCACTGTTACTTTGACAGCCCTCACATTGTGCAGTGTAGGAAGCGGTGAATTGGCCTACGTGGAGTTCTTCCCTGCATGTAGGTGTACCAGTGCTAGGGCCCGCTTTGGTCATCTTTATGTATACTGGTACATTGGCCCACCGTCCCTGAAGAACAGTGCTAGGGGCTACTTCCTATTTTCATGATTGGTCCAGCATTTCGTCTGGGATAATGTTTTATTAATAATCACTTATCTTTTATTGAATCACTCCTCCTCCTCTTGAGTACTGGATGCCTTCTGGAGGGAGGACACCTGTGGTGGATTTTGGTCACTATGGATATTGCTAGTTGTAAAAAAATTTGTTTACAAAAAAGTCGAAATAGAATAGAGAATAAAAAAAGAGAAGGATGCGTTGAATTCTGATTGAATTAGACTCCATGTTTTCCATAAAATTATTCTATTTCTTATAAACTTTTGGAGGGAACAGATATTTTTGTGGACATTCTTCTCTAGCACCTGGCTTTGCTATTTATTTAGTCTACGGTGCTGCCTCATCCTCTCTTTGCTGTGGGTGATTGACAACAGATCAGGGGAAAATTTCACTGGAAAAAAATCACTCTTCTCCCAGCAGGGAATATGATTATGGGGTAAGGAGAAGCCCCCAGAAGTCTTTTCAGTCTCTGTCTATGCCAATGAGTTGCTTATAATGAAACAGAGGAGTGTGTCTTCTCATAATGTTTCACCTAATGATCCTGATAGTTCCTTTTTGTTAATGACCTCCAAAACAAAAACAAATGAGTGTCTAAATCATTTCCTCTTCTATCCCTCCGCTATCCGCTATCCGCTATCCTTTTCAATCCAAATAACATACTAAAATGTACAACTCTCAAATTAATTTAACATTTCACTATACTAATTCACCACTAATCCTGTATGGGTTCCGGAGTAGCGTTCTACTCACCAAAAATGAGCTATAACACCTCAACAGGGGTTGAGGTGTATATAAATACAAGCCTTTTCCCTTTATCCCTCCACAATCCTTCTGAATCCAAAATATAACTGACTAACAAATCCACCACTCAAATTATTTTCATATTTCACTATTCTTATTCACCACTAATCCTTTATGGGTCTGGAGTAGTGTGCTACACGCCGAAAAAGCGCTTCGATGTCTCGTCAGGGGTAATAAGCGCTACATAACTGCAATTATAATAGAGTACAATTTCTTCACCTTGTGTGCATCTTCATCCTGCTCTACCCTGGACTTTGAGGAGTATTTGGGATTTCCTTGTGTTTCCTCTTCTCCATGAGGGAAATACATTCACAAGGAAAAGCCACAGCCTGTAATTTCCTTTTTGTCTTCTAATCTTCATTTGCCTCTTGAGAAAGAACACCCAGGAATTAATGGAGAATAGTCCCTGAGACACTAAATAGGGAATGGGAACACCGAGGGAATTGAAGCGGTGGAATACTAAGGGGAGCTAATAAAATACAGGTGTGAACTAAGCGCAAGTGAAGGGACAGTGCAAGTAATGATTGCCAGACAAAAAGCAAGGAGTCATCATAAGTCTTATATAGGGGCTGTCACAAATGTACAGGACCTAACCTTAGATGCCGGAAGCGAATGATCCGTCTTCCTCCTCCTCCAGAAGAGTTTGGGTAGTGTTTCTGTCCCAAGCCTTAGTAATGACACATTTTGAAAGTATTTTAAGAGACGGAAAATATAATTTGAAATAGGCTGCAGAAGAAGACTAGAATTTGCCTCCAACAGGTCCTGGTTTCAACCCAAGAGCAATCCAGCTGGTGAAACCTCTCTCTTTCTGGCTCAGTGAATAGGGACAATAAAAAGCCTCATTCCTGAACATACCTGGATTGTGGGAGTGTTTGGAAGCAGTCGGGGTCATCTAGGCCTGTTACGGGAATGATGGTGGAAGCTTGAAAAAGACAAATGGGTCCTGGAAAATGTTTCAGAGGGCTATGCGAAAGACGTTTCTTCATTCCCTTCAGTTTCTCATTTGATCCATACTTCTTGGGCAAGTGACCACCTGAAGAAGAAAGATTTAGAGAACACCATGGTTGCCTTGGTGTTGCAGAAAGATACTAACCCTTCTACATCCCAAGAGGAGGGTTTTGAATGGGTTTAACTGTTTTTCATTTGATTAAAATTTCGGGGGTATACAGGATGATAAGAAACCTCCACGGTGAGAACAGATTCATTGTAAAATCTAATTTCAATATGAATGCCTTGCAACATTTGTTTGCAATGCGTTCTATAGTGTTTTAGGGTCGAACCTCCAAGAGCAAGTGCTAGCACATGCTTGCAAGACACTGTTGTTAACAAAATGGGCTTGGAGGCCACCGGTTGCTTACCTATTTTCTGCCTTGCGTGGCACTCTTCTTTACAGCCTCATAATTTCTCAAGGCAAGCCTAACATCATTTACATTCCTCTCAGTGGAGCAAGGACCAAGCACTGATTGATTCAACGTAATCAGTGCCTGTCCGCTGCTCCCAACAAGATTGAGGTACTATTTTGATCTGTTTAACTTTTCGTGTCCACCAAACAGATGGCTTGTGTGACAAAACCGTGCCCAGCGGACAAACAAAATTGCAAAGATTTATTTCTATAGTAAACTTTCTTTTATTTAAGTCTTCTTTTCTCACTTTGCACTCATGTTTTCTTTTGTTTTTGCTCGTGGGAGCTGTTGTCAAAAGAGAAGGATTATTTTATTGCAAAGTGACATTGTTTCTTTATTATGTGTAATTACTGAAATTATGCTTGAACACATAATCGTGCAGTGCATTCCAATCCACCACACTCCAATCCACACCAATCCACGTCATCTCAACCCACACCCATCCGCCCCACTCAATGCACTCCACCCCATTTCATTCTACTCCAATCCACCACACTCCAATCCTCCCAACCCACCCACTCCGATCTGCCCCACTCCAATCAAAAACCATGTACCCTACCACATCTACAAAAATCTGCACAAATCCAAAACCGTCAGCTCCACTAAATCCAAAACAATCTGCCACACTCAATCTAAAACAATATGCTCGACTCCAACCTGCCCCACTCAATCCAAACAATCTGCACCACTGAATCCAAAACAATCTGCCCCATTCTAATCTTCCCCACTCCAATATGCCCCACTCCAATCCAAAACAATCTTCCCCACTCCAATCCATTCAACTACAATATGCTCCACTCCAATCCAAAACAATCTGCCCCACTTCCATTTGCACCACTACAATCTGCCCCACTACAATCCAAAACCGTCTGTCTCATTCTAATCCGCCCCACTCCATTCTTCCCCACTCCACTCAAAAACAATCTGTTCACTCCAATCTGCCCCAATCCAATCCAATCCACCTACCTCACCCCAATTCAATCCACTCAAATCCCTTCCTAATTCACCCCACTCCAATCCAAAACAATCTGCTCCACTCCAATCCAAAACAATCTGCCTCACTTCAATCTAAAACAATCTGCCCCACTCAGTCCAAAACAATCCGCCCCACTCAGTCCAAAACAATCCGCCCCACTCAGTCCAAAACAATCCACCCCACTCAGTCCAAAACAATCCGCCCCACTCAGTCCAAAACAATCCGCTAAACTTAGTCCAAAACAATCCGCTAAACTTAGTCCAAAACAATCTGTCCTACTCCAGTCTGCCCCACTCCAATCCAAAACAATGTGCTCCACTCCAGTCTGCCCGCTCAATCCAAAACAATGTGCCCCACTCCAATTCAAAACAATTTGCCGCACTCCAATCCACCCCAATCCAATCCACCGTAACCCAATCCAGTCTACTTTACCTCACCTCACCCCAATCCAAACCACCCAACTCCAATTCGCCCCACCCCAATCTAACCAATTCCAGTCTACCCCCGTCCAATCCAACCAACCCCACCCCAATACAATCCACCTCAATACAATCCACTGCACCACAACCCAATCCACTTTGATCCAATCCACATCAATCCAATCCACCCCACCCCAATCCACCTCACTGCAATCCAATCTACTCCCCTCGAATCCACACCATGCCAATCTAATTCACCCCATTCCGTTCCACCCCACTCCACTCCAGTCCTGTCCACCCCATTATAATTCACATCATCCAGTACACATCACTTCACTGCAGTCTAATCCACCCCACTCTAATCAAAACCACCCCACCCTGCCCCAATTCAATCCACCCCACCCCAGTTCAGTCCACCCCACTCAATCCAATTCATACAGCTCATCACACTCTAATCCACCATACACCAATCCAATCAACCCCACTCCAGTACAATCCACCCTACTCCAATCAAATCTACCAGACTCCAATCCACCCCCTCCAGTCCTCTCCAATCCAACCCTCCACTCTAATTCATCCCACTCCAAACAACCCTACACTAATCCAATCCACCCCACCCCAACTCACCCTCCCTCACCCCCAGCCAATCTAATCCACCACACTCCAATCCACCACAATCCAATCAACCTCACCCCCTTTCAATCCACCCTAAATCAATTCAATCCAATCCACCTCATCCAGTTCACCCACTCCAATCCCCACACTCCACTCAATCTAACCCATTCTATCCCAATCCAATCCACTCCAAACTACTCCAATCCACCCCACTACCTCAATCCACTCCAACCCACTCCACCCTATTCCACCCCACTCCACTCCACTCTACGCCATTGCACTCTATGACACGCTCTGAGCGCCTGGCTGGCCCAGGATAGAGAAACAAAGTAACAAGTTACATTGTTTCTCTTCAGTCAGAGCCACAAGCCCGACCAGAAAAAGGATGGGGGTGGGGGCAGAGAATGCTGCCTCTGAGAAGGGAGGAGGCAGCACAGAGGAGAGCTGACAGAGGCGTGTGAGGCTCGTGCTACGCCACTGACTCCAGCTTAACTGAAAACTCACATTTTAGGGGTCTCCTGAGTACTATAGAGTTGGGGAAAATCATTTACAGGTTCCACAGCACAGAACTTTCATTTTTTTTTTTTATATACCTTTTAGGTATTCCGTTTACGCCCATGCTGTGCACTTCTTGTTTTATGTTTGCTTTCCTATGAATTCTTTTTCTTGTTAGTCACATTGGTAATATTTTGTATTGAAGAATCCAATAAAGAGCATGTTATAAATTGGTACTTAAAGTCTAATAAATCATAGAATGAGCCCCCAGAACAACAATGAAATGCCCAAAAATAATATCGATATATTCAAGGAACTAAATGGGACTGGAGTGAAGCAAACTATCACCAGAGTCATATGGGAGAGAGTAGGACACACATAAGAGGGGAAGGACATTGTGGGTCGGAAGGAGAGAATCCATGTAAGATGTCATATCTAATAAGCGCTGGCAAAGCCAATAGGTCTGAAATTTGTTGAAGAACTATTGGCTGTGCCAAAGTATGTTTCTTTTGCTGTAGTTTATTATGACTTTATTGTTCCAAGATGTCTAATGGAGGCTGAGAGAAGAAAGGCTTAAATAAATCATTAAAATACTACAGGGTGTAAATACAGTGGTATATGAAAGACATTGAAACACTACAGGGTGAAAATACAGTAGGTAGACAGTTGTGTATGAGGGACAAAGAAATCCTACCGGGTGCAAATACAGTAGATGGACAGCGGTGTATGAGAGACAATTAAATACTACAGGGTGTAAATACAGTGGATGGACATCGGTGTATGAGAGACAATGAAATACTACAGGGTGTAAATATAGCCGGTGGACAGCGGTGAATGAGAGACAAAGAAACACTTCAGGGTGTAAATACAGCAGGTGGACAGTGGTGTATGAGAGACAGTTAAGTACTACAGAGTGTAAATACAGTAGGTGGACAGCGGTGTATGAGAGACAATGAAATACTTCAGGGTGTAAATACAGTGGGTGGACAGCGGTGCATGAGACAATGAAATACTACAGGGTGTAAATACAGCGGGTGGACAGTTGTGTATGAGAGACAATGAAATACGAAAGGGTGTAAATACAGTAGGTGGACAGTGGTGTATGAGAGACAATGAAATAAGAAAGGGTGTACATACAGTGGGTGGACAGTGGTGAATAAGAGAATGAAACACAGGGTGTAAATACTGTAGGTAGACAGTGGTATATGAGAGAATCAAATACTGAAGGGTGTAAACACAGTCGGTGGACAGTGGTGTATGAGAGACAATGAAATACAGGGTGTAAATACTGTAGGTGGACAGTCGTGAATGAGAGACATGAAATAATACAGGGTGTAAATACAGTATGTGGACAGCGGTGTATGATAGACAATGAAATACAGGGTGTAAATACAGTCGGTGGACAGTGGTGAATGAGAGACAATGAAATACTACAGGGTGTAAATACAGTAGGTGGACAGTGGTGAATAAGAGACATTGAAATACTACAGGGCGTAAATACAGTAGGTGGACAGTGGTGAATAAGAGACATTGAAATACTACAGGGCGTAAATATTGACCATGAATTAACACAGGGCAGGGAGTAAA
The DNA here is from genome assembly GCF_964263255.1 of Lissotriton vulgaris. NCBI lineage: Eukaryota > Metazoa > Chordata > Amphibia > Caudata > Salamandridae > Lissotriton > Lissotriton vulgaris. The sequence continues at coordinate 212,140,519 of NC_141690.1, read as the reverse complement.
CACAGTGGGCTCTGAAGTCATGACCCTCAGCTGTCCTGCAGAGAACTGTACACCAGTGCCCCATAGCCAATTACAGACCTTGCATCACACATATAGGTCAAGTTATTTTTATTCTCTAAAATGTCTTCCCGTACTTTCCTAAATTGACCTGTAGAAGGGTACAGGAGACATATGGGTGTCCTTGTGTACTGTGGGAAGGGTTGTGATCAGAGTGGGGGGACTGTTAGAGACAAACAAGGAAGCCATTCATATCTTGTTCTCTCTTTTCCATAGTGGCTGTGACATGCCTTTGTGTAGAAAAAACTATCACTAGGTAAAGAGGGGAGCTTGTCACGGCCACTAGTGAAATTCTACAGAGCTACCCCAGCAATGTTCAAAGATTGTGTACTTAATAAATAAATAACATGACATAATGTTGACCATGCCATAATGGTGGTACATATCGGCTCAATGTGCTCACCCATGGTATAATGGTGCCCAAACCGGTAAAATGCGGGCCCTGGCATAATAGTGGTAATCGAAATTTGCCTAACTTACGTAACGGTAAGTTTCAATTCTATTAAGGACACGGAGGCGAGGATTATGCTATATCTTCCTTCGCTTTATTAACATAAAGACTCCACAGCAGCTTAGGAAAAGATATATAATAGTAACAAAAATGCTTTCAGACATAAAGCATAGATGGAACGTTCAACAAATCAAACAACAACTCCCGAGAGTCTCTTTGTATAACGACAGTCCATAGTCCTTCTACACTGTCCATCACCGCTATAAATCCGGTCTTCTCTTCCTCTTCCTCCTCTTTCTTCGCGCAGATCACGCTTGAACCTCATTGATCCTGTTTAGCACCCTCGTTGCCTGTCGAAAAAAGAACAGCATCAGCGAGGTGGCCCAGGAATGCAACAATAAGGCGAGGAGCATTCACTGACTAGTACAGTACCGACAATGTAAAGGAAAACGCTTTACTTACTGCCATACGGGCGGGTAGAGACACCACTGTAGCCTGGGCGGGATAATCCTCGCCTCCGTGTCCTTAATAGAATTGAAACTTACCGTTACGTAAGTTAGGCAAATTTCGATTCTATGTCAGGACCGGAGGCTTCAGATTATGCTAGTTCAAAGCTTACTTACCACCAACTGGGCCAAATCCACCACCGGCTTAAATAAAACCTCTTAAAAGGTGGAATCCGAGGACCAATCCGCCGCTCGCATTTTGTCCTCCAAGCGAGCACCCACTGAGAATGCCTTAGAGGCCATGGCCCCCCTGGCGGAGTGTGCTCCAAAGAGAGAAGTATTGATGCCCGCTTCCTGCATGACCCACCGCACCCACCGAGCAATAGTGGGAGAGGAGACAGCTTTGTGTGGCTTACGCAGGGCAATCAGCAATTGACGCTCGCCCGGAGGGCGCAACTCCAAGGTCATATCTTCATATGCTTTGAGGCATTGCACAACACACAACTTAGGGGTGTCAAGAAAAGCTGGATAGGAAATGGAACGCGACGACGTCTTAGTGCGTCGGCCCACGGTAAAGGTAACCCCATCCGGGGAAAAAATGCGTGCAGAGACATCCAGCGCGCGCACATCAGAGACGCGCCTGCAAGAAACCAAACATAACAACATGGCCAACTTCGCCGACAGCTCCTTAAGAGACAGATAAGAGTTGGCCGGCCAGGACAAGAACAAGTTCAGAACCAAATTGACGTCCCAAAGGACGGAGTACCTGGGCTCAGGGGGCAACGCGAGGTGAATAGCCCGCAGAAGCCGACAAACAAAAGGATGTTCCCCTACCGGGTGGCCATCGATGTTATCGTGGCCTGCCGAAATCGCCGATCGAATAGCATTGATCGTTCTATAGGCTAAACCTTTATCGGCTAGGTGAGCCAGGAAATTCAGCACGGGAACGAGGCCTGCGACCAAGGGATCCAAATCCCTTCGAAGACACCAACGCATCCACTTAAGCCAAGCGGATCTGTAGCGCTTCGTCGTACTATCGGCCCACGCTTTGGAGAGCAAGTGCTCAGCAGACCCCGAAAGGCCTGGGAGCTACCAGCGTCTCCTGAGAGCCTCCATGCCACGAGGCGGAGAGAGCCCTGCGTGATGAGAGGATGCGGTTCCCGATCCGGATTTGTCAGGAGCAGAGGAAACAGGGGGAGTAGGATTGGAAAATCCCAGGAAAGTTCCAGAAGAACCGGAAACCACACTTGAGACCTCCAGAGCGGTGTAACCAACACCAACTCCGCTCCCTGGCGGCGTATTTGGGCCGCCGCTCGCATTATCATGGAGAACGGGGGAAACGCAAACGGCCGTTCCTGACTCCAATCCTGCAGAAAGGCGTCTGTGGCCTCCGCCAGAGGGTCCGGCCTCCAGCTGAAAAAACGCGGCAGCTGGTGGTCGAGACGGGACGCAAACAGGTCCACTGAAAAAGGACCCCAGAGAGCTTGGACCCACCGGAAGACCTCCGGATCCAGCTTCCACTGGCTGGCGTCCCTGAGGTGCCGGGAGTGCCAATCTGCCACTTGGTTGGCTTGGCCCAGTAGATATTCCGCTGTCACCGCAATGTGACGCGACAGGCAATAGTCCCAGAAGTCCTTCGCCAAATCCGCTAAAGCGCGGGACCGAGGACCCCCTAAATGGTTCACATAGCGAACCATCCGTAAAAGGACACAGGCCTCGACCGAGTCTTTGGTCCAACAGCGAACTGCGAAGGAGCCCGCCAGGAGCTCCAAGCAATTGATATGCAACCGTTGTTCGTCTGAAGACCAGGCGCCGCCGGTGGAAAAATCCCCGCACCGGGCGCCCCAGCCCGACCTGCTGGCGTCGGATTCTATGACCAGGTCCGGAGCCGAACCGAAGATCGCCCGACCATTCCATGCCTCCATGTGAGACAGCCACCAGGACATTTCCTCCTTCACTTCGTCTGTGAGGGGAACCCACTGATCGTAGCTCATCCCACGACGCAAGTGTTGCGCCTTCAGACGCTGGAGCACCCTGTAATGCAGGGGGCCTGGGAAAATCGCTTGGATGGAGGACGAAAGGAGTCCTACCACCTTGGCGACATGGCGCAAGGAAGTGCGATCTTTTGCGATCGTCTGTCGAAGCAGGTGTCGAATTTTTGCGACTTTCCGACCCGGCAGGCTTAAGACCGCCTGCACCGAGTCTACCACGAAACCCAAGAAGGTGATCTTCTGAGTAGGAACCAAAACCGACTTGGAGCCGTTGATCACGAACCCCAGCCTCTGGAGAAGGTTTACGGCCTGCCGAAGCTGGCCCGCCAACACCTCCGGGCACTGCCCCATGAGGAGGATGTCGTCTAAGTACACCAACCTTCTGACCCCCTGACTTCTGAGGAACTCCACTACCGGATGGAGAACTTTCGTGAAGCACCAGGGGGCTGATGACAGACCGAACGGCAGCGCGGTGAACTCGAACACCCTGCCGTTCCATAGAAACTGAAGAAAACGACGATGCGGGGGGTGGATGGGGACGACTAAATAGGCATCCTTGAGATCCAGTCTCACCATCCAGTCCCGAAGGAGAAGTACGTCCCGAAGGAGGTGTATACCCTCCATCTTGAAATGTCGGTAGACCAACCACCCATTGAATTCCCTGAGATTGATCACAGGTCTCTTGCCCCCATCCGTCTTGTCCACCAAGAAGACGTTGCTGAGGAAACCGTGCGGGTGACGCGTTGATAGGCGGATGGCCCCTTTGCGGAGCAAGTCCGAGACCTCCCCGTCTATCAACCGCGCGTCGGACTCTGAAAAGACCATAGAGCGCGGGGGCACCGCTTGCGCGGGCTGGTCGTAGAACTCTATGTGGAACCCACGTACTGTTTGCAAGACCCAAGCGTCGGCAGTGAGCAATTCCCACTCCTCGTAAAAGGTTGCCAGCCTCCCCCCAATTGGAACTTGAGCCAAACAAAGTACACTTACCGGGGGCATTTCCTTGTCCGGCGTTCTTTCTGAACCCTCTGCCGCCGAAGCGCTGCCCTCTGGTGGGGTAGAAGTTGTTATAGTTGGCAGAGGTCTGGTATTGTCCTCTTCCGGAGCCTTGTCCCTTATTGGTGGTCTGCTGGCCACGGCCAATCGCGCGGCCCCTACCGCGACCGGCCCCTCCGGAGAAACGCTGGTGGAACACCCGTTTCATGCTGAATTGGGCCTTATCCAGCGACGTGAACGTGTTCACGAACTTGCCCAGCTCCCTGATGAAGGGTTCGCCAAAAAGGCCTCCTTGGGCCACCGCACCCGCCTCCGACGAGGCCAGGTCTCCCAACTTCGGGTCCAATTTGATTAGGAGTGAGCGCCGCCTTTCAGTAGAAAGTGCGCAGTTGGCGTTGCCCAGGAACACTATCACCCTCTGGGCCCAATTCGAAAGCACCTCAGGGGAAATGACGGTGCCATTCGCCTTCGCCTCCTCCGCCATATCGAGGATCTTTGTGGCAGGTCCAACCGCATCCAGCAGTTTATCCTGGCAGGCCCGCCAGGAGCGATCGATGCCTTTCCTGGGATCCTTCATGAACTTCGCCAGGAAGGTGGCCATCTTGGGATCCAGTTTGGGCGTCATGGCCACCTTGCCGTCCAGGGTTGGCCTAGGGCACTCCCCACGCAGGCAACCCCGCGCCTCCTTCTCCAGGGGTTTGCGCAGCCTGCCCGCCACAAACTTAGCCACCGTCTCTCCCGGCGTCCAAGCCTCGGAACGGGGGTGGACGATCTCGTCCGGATCCAGCATGCCCGACTCTTCCTTCGGCATCTCCTTGGCAGAGGACGCCGGAAGCCAAGATCGGGTCGACTCCCCGTCGTCGTCGGTGTCTGGAGAGTCGTACACAAGTCATAACAAGTCAAGTCATAACATTTATATAGCGCACTACATACCCAGAGGGTTTCAAGGCGCTTAGGAAGGGGAGGAGGATTATTTGTCAAATATCCACGTTTTAAGCTGCTTTCTGAACGCTAGGTGATTCTGGGTGAGGCGGAGGTAAGCTGGGAGTGAGTTCCATGTTTTGGCAGCCAGGTATGAGAAGGATCTGCCTCCCATGGAGGTCTTGTTGATGCGAGGTACAGTGGCGAAGGCTTGGCTGGAAGAGCGAAGTTGGCGGGAGGGGGTATAAAAGGACAGTCGAGAGTTGAGGCACTCTGGTCCGATGTCGTAGAGTGATTTGTGTGCGTGGGTAAGCAGTCGGAAAGTAATCCTCTTATTGACGGGTAGCCAGTGGAGGTCTTTAAGGTGACCAGAGATGTGTTCGTTGCGTGGGATGTCTAATATGAGCCTGGCTGAGGCGTTTTGGATTCGTTGTAGTTTCTTCTGGAGTTTTGCGGTAGTACCTGCGTAGAGGGTGTTTCCGTAGTCCAGTCGGCTCGTGACCAGAGCGTGGGTGACTGTTTTCCTTGTTTCGGAGGGGATCCAGCGAAATGTTTTTCTGAGCATGCGAAGAATGTTAAAGCAGGAAGAGGATACGGCGCTGACTTGTCTGTTCATTGAGAGTGAAGAATCCAGGATGACGCCTAGGTTCCGTGCGTGGTCTGTCGGGATGGGTGCTTTTCCGAGGGCTTCCGGCCACCAAGAGTCGTCCCATGCAGAGGGGGATTTACCTAAGATGAGGACTTCTGTTTTGTCTGAGTTCAGTTTCAGACGGCTTTGTTTCATCCATTCGGCGACTTCTTTCATTCCCTCGTGTAGGTTAGTTTTGGCGGTGCTGGGGTCCTTGGTGAGAGATAGGATCAGTTGAGTGTCATCCGCGTAAGAGATGATGTTGAGGTTGTGTTGGCGGGCGATGGTCGCGAGGGGGCTCATGTATACGTTGAAGAGGGTGGGACTGAGTGAGGATCCTTGTGGTACGCCGCAGATGATTCCAGAGGCCTCGGACTTGAATGGTGGGAGGCGGACTCTCTGGGTTCTTCCGGTGAGGAACGAGGTGATCCATTCCAGTGCCTTTCCTTGGATTCCGATGTTTCTGAGGCGTTGTAAAAGGGTGCTGTGGCAGACTGTGTCGAAGGCTGCAGAGAGGTCGAGGAGGATGAGGGCGACTGTGTCTCCATTGTCCAGTAGAGTTCGAATGTCGTCTGTTGCTGCGATGAGGGCGGTCTCAGTGCTGTGTTTTGCTCGGAAGCCAGATTGTGAGGGGTCGAGTGATTTGTTGGCTTCGAGGAAGGTGGCGAGCTGGTTGTTGACAGCTTTCTCGATGACTTTGGCCGGGAATGGAAGAAGCGAGATGGGGCGGTAGTTTTTGAGTTCGGTGGGGTCTGCTGTTGGTTTTTTCAGAAGGGCGGTGAGTTCAGCGTGTTTCCAGTCTTCTGGGAAGGTAGCGGAGTTGAAGGAGCAGTTGATGACGTCTCGGAGGTGCGGAGCTATGACGGAGTCTGCTTTGTTGAAGATGTGGTGAGGGCATGGGTCTGTGGGGGATCCAGAGTGGATGGAATTCATCAGGCGGATGGTGTCCTCAGTGGAGATTGGGTTCCAGGCGTTAAGGGTGTTAACGGGGGGAAGATGGTCAGCTGATGGTAGGGTGGGTTGGCTTCCGGGTTGGTTGTCAAAGCTGTTGTGGATGTCAGCAATCTTGTTGTGGAAAAAAGAGGCTAGGGAATCGCAGAGGGTTTGAGAGGGGGTGATGTCGTTGGAGTTGGCCGAGGGGTTGGAAAATTCCTTGACGATGTTGAAAAGTTCCTTGCTGTTGTGGGCGTTGTTGTCAAGTCGATCTTTGAATGCTGTTTCCTTGGCTTTTCGGATCAGTTGGTGGTGAGTACGGATGGCGCTTTTGAAGGCGTCCTTGTTGCTGGTGGATGGGACTTTTTTCCAGGCCTTTTCAAGGGAGCGGCACAGTTTCTTGGACTTCTTGAGGTCGTCGTTGAACCATGAGGCCTTCTTGATGCCAAGTTTGTGTTGACGTTTTTTCAGTGGTGCTAAGTTGTCGGCGGTGTTGGATAACCAGAGGGTGAGGTTGGAGGCGGCTTCGTTGGCGTTAGAAGAGAGGGCTGGGGAGGTTTGAAGGAGCGATGTGGAGATCTGTTCTGTGGTGATTTTGTTCCAGTTTCTTTGTAGAGTTGGTTGGAGGTGGATGGTGGGTTTCGGCTTGTTGTAGGTGAAGTGAACGCAGCTGTGGTCAGTCCAGAGGAGATCCGTAGTGTGGCTGAAGGAGACATGGTTGCTGGAGGTGAGGATGGGGTCGAGAGTGTGACCTGCGATGTGGGTGGGGGAAGTGACCAGTTGTTTAAGTCCGAGGTTGGCGAGGTTGTCCAAGAGGGTGGCGGGGTTGCGGTCGTTGATCTTTTCAAGGTGGAAGTTGAGGTCTCCCAGAAGGATGTAGTCTTTGGAGGGGAGCGCGTGTGGGGTGATGAAGTCCGTGATGTCTTCACTGAATTTTGCGCGTGGTCCTGGTGGTCTGTAGAGGAGGGTGCCTCTGAGTGTGACACAGGGGAAGCGGGGGCTGTCGACACGTCTCCCGAGGCCCCAGGATCCGCTAAGGGGGTAGGGGGCACCGCTGTTGCCTTAGCCAGGAAGGCGTCCCGAAGGCGTTCAAACGCGCCCCTGTCCACTTCTTGGGCCTCCGACGACGGCCCTTCCTTACAAGGCCTCTTCGGGCGGGTGGCAACCCGCCGGACGTCCCCGGAAGATCGGGGCTCGGAGGCACGTGCGCCGATGCCAGCTTCGCGCACTCTTCCACGATGCGGGCGGAGAGGCGATCCTCCATAGGGCCTACCACCTGCGTCACGCAGCGGTAAATGGAATTGTCCACCGCCTGGTAGAACTCGTCGTCCTGCAGGTAGGGGCAGGGCTCCTCCTCGTACTCCCCTTCCATCTCGAAGTATCGGGTAAATCCGGGGCACCCTGTAGGGCGGCAATCGAGAAAAATCTCGGATGTGGGCAGGCCAACTGGCTGCGATCACGTTTCTGTGCCAACTGGACTGGCAGGTGGGCGGCACCAATCCCCCAGCGCGCCGACCCTCCTCGCCGGGACCGGGTCTCCGCACCCCTCAAGCGCGCTAAGCCACACTTCTTATCAGAAAGGTGCACAAAGTTCACCCGGAGGTGTTTCAAGCGGTCGGAGCCGCAATACAGACCCCAAAGGGCGTCAAGAGTAGGAATGTACAGACCCGGAGCACCAGGTGTCAGAGGGGTACGCGAGGGCTGGCTCCTGCGCAAGCAGACTCCACGGCGCGGCTCCTGCAACCGCGGAGGCGCGTCGGAGGGTCGGCGAGACGTCAGGGCGCCCCCTGGCGGCCTACTTACGCACCGCACACAAGTGGGAAAGAAAGATCGCGTAGGAACGATAGAGCGTTCCCGCGACCGGGGACTCTGTAAGGGAATAAACCATGCAATGAGTCCCCCAACGATCGTACACACAATACAATCAAGTAGACATTGAAAGGAAAAACATGAAAAGCACTTATCTGGCTGCGGGAGCAGCGAAGAAAGAGGAGGAAGAGGAAGAGAAGACCGGATTTATAGCGGTGATGGACAGTGTAGAAGGACTATGGACTGTCGTTATACAAGGAGACTCTCGGGAGTTGTTGTTTGATTTGTTGAACGTTCCATCTATGCTTTATGTCTGAAAGCATTTTTGTTACTATTATATATCTTTTCCTAAGCTGCTGTGGAGTCTTTATGTTAATAAAGCGAAGTAAGATATAGCATAATCTGAAGCCTCCGGTCCTGACATAGAATTCCTGTCTCATTGCCCGGTGGTGCACAGCCCTCATGATAGCTTCTTCATAATGGTGGTAATTCTTGGCATACGATTGGCACATATGACATGCAACTATGACACATAGATATTCAAGACAGAATCTATCCTTGTGTTGCAGTGGTTCATGACAATAATTGAATTTTTTTCACAAAAAAAGATAACTTCTCGATTTAGGGAATTTAAATTATTTTTCAAGAATGCAAAGCTAGTATTTAATAGCAAAATGTGTCTGCTTTCATAAACTGACAAGCTGAATTTGAGCAGTTAAAGGGCCCACTTGGGTGGGCCAACCACAAACACTACTCTTTGACTTTGGTGTGCTTGCTGTTAGGGGTGGGCGGAAGTCGCATAAGGAACTTACGCGGAGAGGCACGGAGATTGAACCAATCTCCGTGCCTCTCCGCATAGGTCCGTTACCCGCTGCCCGCCCGCAGCATTAAATTACTTTAAAAAGCCTAAAATAACATTTAAAATAAAAGTTACCTTATCGCTGGCTCATCCGTGTCCATCGCGCCTTTTTCTGGGAACTGAGCATGCGTGGAGCCCGCACATGCGCATTCCTCACCATGTAATTTAATACTGCGGGCAGTAGGCGGGCGTCCAACTTCTGTTACGCCCCCGAGTGTGCAGAGATTTGCCTCGTTTCTCCGCCTGCATTGCGAAAGGCGGAAGGGGCAAATCTGCGCACATTCCGTGGGCGGAATGGAGATGTCCGCCCACCCCTACTTGCTGTACTCACTTGCTCCTTCAACTTGGATCTCAGCTTTTCGTTCACCACTTTTAGAATCTACCAGCCGGCGCCGCCACTGGACTGCATGCACAGTAGGCCCCTGACCTGAGAGCTCCTGATTGAATCCGGAGCGTGAGGGGGGGGGGTGGGGGGTCTCCATGTTCTTTGCAGGGAGGCCCCCTCAGGGTTCGTTACACCACTGGATTCAACAGACTAGCCTCGTCGCCTGTTGTCTGGGTGGCGGTGCACTGATTTAAGGCCTTGTGGCCCGGCCCTCGTCGGCCAGTGAGCGCCCACAAACACAGCGTACGGATTCGAGGCGCACTGAGAAACACATTCATCCAGCGGCCTGCACGAGGACTCTCCAGAGCCATAAACCCGGCGAGATCGATGCGACGGGCCGAAAGTCCTGATTTTTATTTCATTACTGAAAAGGATTTCGGCGGGTAATGTACAGAGGCCACGCAACATAAATACAACGCATTTAAGACCAATTAAAGGAAATCAAAGAGACAAAAGGATCGAGCGATTCTGGCCACTCCGGCTAATAGTTCCCCGGGAGCCGAAATGTGCGAGTATTTTTTATTTACAAGGCAAAAAAAAAATAAGTCCTATGGATTTATTCCGTAAACAAAGTGATATAAAGATGTTCTATTGGCCCTAATCACAATTGATTGTCAATTAGGGGCTCGTTTGCGCGCGCCCATCCATCTGCCATCTCTGGTTATCTGCCGGCCGCGAGCTGCGCCCTGATTCCCTGGCCCGGCATCAGCCCTGACATGTAATATCTCTCTCATCTGGACCAGGCGACCCCCTTCCGCCCCCACAGAGCCAGTGTCAGTTACACTTCCTGGGAAAACAACCTCTTTATTAGTCGTCTCTGGGTGAGGCGGGCCAGCCCCGCGCCCTCGGTTTAAAATCATACAAATAAACCGGGAGAGAGGCGACGGCTTTGCAAATGTATCCCGCCTGCCTTTTCAATCGGCAATAATGCCCTGCTCAGAGGCCCTTAATGTAAAAGATGTCCGCACTTCTGCCAGTAAAGGGCGGGCTGGTACCGACGCGCTGCCTGTAAGGCGATGCTTATCTCTGTAGTTAGGCTGAGGGATAGCTCCAGCCCGTGATATTTCCACAGGTTGGGAGGCCCGGGCCTCTCGCCTCCCTCCTCCCTGCGTGTCTGCAAACTCAGAGGGGATAGTGTGAAGCCTGGAACACCCCACCTTCACTGTGGGTATTTCTAGCTGGCCCACCTTTCTGTGGCCAGCCAGATGGGTCCTCGGTTCTTAATTTCAGGGTTTTTGTACGGTGCTCGCGCGACATTTCGCCTACAAAAGAGCGTTCAATTAGTAAATATGTGCCAGGGAAGAAACAGCTCTGTGATGCAAGGAGATGCCAACTTCCGGTTGGGGCAGTTTTATTTATTTATTTTATGTATTTAATGCATTCTTATAAAGCGCGGACTTTACCCGAAGGTGTCAGAGCACTGTACAATAGAACCAGTTACGTTACATGAGAGAACTGTTACAGGAATGGAACAAATAAAAATAGCATGCCATAGAATCAAAGCGACGCAGGCATAGGGCACACATCCTCAAGCACAGCAAGCACAGACTGTACAGGCAAAAATATGAATTTCAATGACAATTTTACAATGACTAAGGAACATCCTGGCAAAAAATAGCAGGCCATAGAATCAAAACAACGCAGGCAAACGGAAGACAAAATCAAACGCAGTAAGCATAGGATGTAAAAACAAAAATATAAATATATGTGACAAATTTACACTGACTGAGGGACTGCCTGGCAGGATCTGAGAAGGAGGGAATTAGTTCTGAAAGTGTCTTTGGAATAAAAGATTTGAGGTCCACTTTGAAGATCTGGATGGAGGTGATGGCACGGAGCGAAGGAGGAAGCGAGTTCCAGATTCTCACTGCATTACCCGAGAACAATTGTGCCATCAATTTTTCCCTTTTGAAGGAGGGGGGCTCAAGAAGGAACTTTTCCGCATTTCGAGACGGTCTTGAGCCTCCAGACAATTTTAGTTTATTCACCAGATAGCGAGGGGAGGAAGAGTGCACAGCTTTGTGGGTGATGCACGCCGTTTTGTAGATAGCTCTAGCCTCTATGGGTAGCCATCGGAGAGAAGACAGGATAGGAGTGATGTGGTCACTTCGTTTGGACCCTGAGATGAAGCGAGCTGCTGAATGGAGGACGGATTTGAGGGGAGAGAGGTGAGATTTGGGAAGGCCAGTCAGAAGAGAATTACAATAGTCCAGTCTAGAGAGAACTAGCGACTGGACCAAGGTTTTTATGTCATTCTCCGAGAAGAAACGACGAATCCCCCATAAAAGGCGCAGCTGATAACATGCGCTCTTGGCCATGGAATTGATGTGAGAGATTAGGTTGAGTCTTTTGTCGAGTATGACTCCTAAGGATTTAGCGCACTCCACAATGATGGGTTTACTGTTGAGTAGATGCAACTGATCCAACCAGGATTGAACAGGAGGCGGGCCGAGAGAGCTAGATAAGAGGAGGAATTCCGTTTTGGAGGGATTGAGAATGAGTTGGTGAACTAACATCCAGTTGTGAATAGCGTTGAGAGTAGAGCTGAGTAGTGAGAGATCATGAGGGGAAGACAACTTGAGGTATATTTAGGTGTCATCTGCATAGAGATGGTAGAGGATTCCAGATTTGCTTAGGTGGTTCCCTAATGGTTCCAGATAAAGATTAAACAGAGTGGGAGCAAGGATAATGGGGGGGTAGGTTTGTTGGGGACTAACAGCCTCTCCTCCTCCATGGGTTGACCTAACAACGTCAAACAGTGGGGCGGAGCTGTCTTTAGATCCAATGCAAACAATAAATTGTGCATTCTAAACATACTGGGTGATACCTGGCGATAACAAAAATGTTTTATTGGATTTGACAATGTTATGGGCTGCTGATGATCTTTTCAAATGGGAACGAGCGATTTGACAGCTAAAAAGCTTCTAGAAATTTAAATGCAAAGCACTTTAGGACCAGTTTTCACAAAGGTACTTCAAGATGGCGGCCCTTTAGCCAGTTCCTTCTGTGAAATGACAGTGAGCTAAGGAAATATTTTTAATTCCATCTTCAAAAAGATGCTGGGACGTTGCAACACGTGCTTGTTTGATGTCGCACAAACGTACAGGTTTCAGAATATTGAGCTAAGTGGGTTAACACACGTGATTTCGGGATGTGTGGCTCGCAAGTCACAGGTCTGGTTCCTAATGCATCTTCCATTCCTCCCGAGTTTGAATAAGTGAGTGCCACGCAGTTGGCAATATTCCATGAACTGTCAAATCCTCAAAAATATCAATGTATTTAAATTCTGAAGTTACAATGTGCATTTTAAATGCAATAGTTGTTATGGATTTCTTCCAAATCCCTTTGAAAAGAATGAGCATGTTCACTACATTGGTTGTTCCAAATATGTACAATAGTTATAGCAAATAGTCATGTCGGTCTAGAGAAAGGCACAACCTTCACTGGGGAACAAAAGAGACACCAGGCAGACAACATGGCCACCAGTTTGTTATTGTAACACTGGAACAAGTGGAGCTCAAAGTAGTGTTTCCATTGTGCAGTGCTTTTGCATTGGGAATCTATTATACACAATATCAGAATTATGCCACTTTTTGACAGACCCAGGCTTAGTTTGACAGCAGAATAAGGTTTTGTAATAGTGCTTAATTTGAGTCAGTGGTTTCCGTGCTCGGCACCAGCACTTAGTTGTCAACACCGGAATTTGAAACAGTCCACCACATGGTGGTGCGGTCTGTCTAATTTAAAGATGAGTACAACAACAGTTGCTAGTTAATTCAATATACATTAAAAATGACTATTGACTGCTGCCCAAGCGATTCTTGTAGCTTTGTGGGCCTGGGATAGGTTGATTGTCACACTTGTAGGAGGGTGAGGATTAGTAATTGTGTTGGCTCTGCAATTGGCAGCGCCGGGAGGGGAAATGTGTGGTGCAGGGCAGGCTGCAGTGCCCTCCTGACGGGGGCCCCAGCACTTACTGTTTTACACATTTAGCACTGTTCTGCAAGCATTTTGCTACCTAACTGCACCTCTTTGAAGAGGCAGGACACTGCCATGCAATACCTACACAGGGTAAGTACTGATGTATTTCCTCAGCATATGCACCACCCCAGAAATAAACATACAAGGCAATCGTTAAAGCAAATTGTACACCTGACTTACGATGCACCCTGAGAAAATGATCATAGAGGAGCTTGCTAGAGTTAGCAGAGGTAGGCCTCTGGTTCGATATAAAATATAAGTTTAGGCTTCAGATGGCTGTGCCATCTCTCAGTCTATCCAACGGTCAGGAGACAGACACCAGCGCTATCTCTCAGGTGATAATGCTCCATCACCAAAGGAAAATAAACCCACCACATCATTTCTACTCAATTTCTTCTAAAATTGACACTAATCCTTTGCTTAGTGGTTGAAGACACCCACTAAATGCATTGAAAACCTATAAACGCAAGATAGGTAATGAAAGGCTGCTATCAGGTTCTGGAGTAAGGCGTTCTAATGTAGTTCTAATGAAAACGTATTAAAAAGGTTTGTACTTGCATTATTAAAATATATATGCATAACATGCTTGTTTTTTTTATCTTAAACACAATCTGTGCTCCTTTTGTTTCAGACTATCTTCGCTGTGTGTATTACAATTTTAAAATAATTGCATGCATATTACATACGTGTTTTCAGTTGCAGGCTTGGGCCTCGTAGCACTATAAATACGACGGGGGAGGGGAGGAAAGGTTTAGGTCAGGTGAATTCTGCTTGCCGCGCTTTCAGTGCCCCAGCGCCTCACCTCTGATACTGCCTTCCTCTCCACCTGCGTGACCTGGCTATCTGTGTGCTGATGTGTTAAACTGCCCAGGCAGTTCGTTTTTTTCAATAGTACTTCTCAGTGTTCGAAGTGGATTTTAAAAATTATGGGAACTGAGACACTATGTGCAAAGGGGGTGGGGTGAGTGATCGTGGGTCCAAAGCGTGGCTTGAAAAAAATAAATTCTGTAACTGTTGTTGGTCTTTTACCTTCTGGTAACTACATATAAAATAAAGAACTGCTTAAATAACAAATAAATGCAAGTGAAATTAATCAGTGGGACATGCACTATCGTACATTCTGAAACCTCTGTTAGTTAGTACACTGCAGAGGCCTGTGTCTGTAATCAGAGAGCCACAGAATTGAATCCAGGTTGGTGAATTTGAGAATAGTGACTTGTGTATTTTTAGTGCTACAAGGTCCTAGACTGCGACAGGGAGCACTATGAAGATATGTCATTATTTCAAATGTGCATTACACACAGTATAAGATAGGCTACTACACAATGTGCAAAAACGTTGAAGACTAAAAAGTACTCCTAAATATAGATTTTAGTAATTCCCAGGAAATATATAGTGCATTTTTTTATAACAGTCTTGTAAAAGCGCGCACTTCACAGCTCAGCTTGTAACTCCCTTGCACTGCCACTCAAAAAGAATAATTCTGTCTCATCAGGAAATTTCAAGTGATTTAACCCGTTGCGTGCTTATGACGAGCTCAGCTCGTCATGAGGCACGGTTGAGCTGCACTCATGACGAGCTGAGCTCATCACGGCCGTTGGAACGATCGCACGTGGGGATAATTTCCCCGCTGTGCTGAACGTTCGAAAAACGGGTGTGGTTGTGACGAGCTTTGCTCGTCATGAGTGCAGCTCAGCTGTGCCTCATGACGAGCTGAGCTCGTCACCAGCACGACGGCGCCGCGTGCGGCCCCCTCCCCCCTGCACAGGAGGTGAAAAACCCCGCAGGGAAGGGGTTAATTAATGAAAGTCAATATCGGCTTCCAGGCCCCCTTTACATTTGCAGATTAACTTGTTAGGCACATTTACATTTCTTTCAGGCAAGCAGGCACCCTGGCAAGAAGGCTTGTTTAACTGGCTGATCCTCCCTGATCTCGGAATTAAGGGTCCCAGGATTGTGGTCATTTCACAAATGTAGGGGGAACTGTTTTTCTTAAATTAAAAAAGTATGCACGTCATACCCCCTCAGATCGCGCCCACTTGAACCGCTGCTGAAGTCAGCTATTCCTTCAACTTTCCAATCTGAATGACAACTGGATTCATTCAATTCAAAGGCTTTCAGCCTCAAATTGTTGAATCTGCACGATCCTAAGGAGCCACATTAGACAGGAATCTCAGGATCAAAGGCCAAGAGGAAGTATTTTCCCAACTCAAACTTCTCCCTAGCTGCAAACCTTTCTTTCCACCAAACAACCTACAAACTGCAGTACAATCTCTTGTTCTTTCTCGCCTCAACTATCCGAATGATCTTCTCCACCGAAGATCCTTGAACTATTAAAAAGATTGTCCTACATGCTACAGCCAGGCTTTTTCCAAATTCCTGCAAATATGATCATTTCTAAAGTGCATCTTGTCTCTGATTTGAGTCAAGATACACTTATGAAACAGCCTGTTTAACCTATAGGAATTTATATGTAAATACCCTTGAACAGCCTTCACAAAAACTGAGCATCTCCAGGGGTTCTGGCTTGGTTAGAAGAAAAATAACCGGAACCCAGGGCTTACGTTTCAAGATAAGACCCTCCAGCTCGTCTGGCTACTTAGGGTGTATACCCAGGATTTGGAACTCTTTATCATTGTCCAGTAGACTGATCCACTCCTTCAACTTATTGAAACAGCTTCTGTAATCTGGCCTGTTATACTGATATCTTTCTTACTCTACGCGGATATATCCTTTTTTTCGTCTTAATTGGCGTTGTGAGTACCTGTATGAACAAGGAACTACTCTGGAGGATGTAAACTACATCACTGTATCTTTGACATTGGCTATTTTTGTGCAAGTGCCTTTGGGATTTGTGAAGCAGTGACTCTGCAACTTAACTCTGCTGCAACCATGATTTACAAGGGTGATAATACGTGACACTGTTTCATGCATATTTCTCTTGTCATATGATATATCATAACTGTATATATGTTCTCTGATGCCCCCAAGGCCTAGTTCACACTTTTATAAAACTTTCCAAATGAATAATTAAATGGAGAAAGGAAACTGCTGACTGGGTACAAGAGGGTATACATTTGCACCTGTGGCTGCAAGGGAATGCATACTGGAGGGAGACTTCCATTAAAATCGTACTGATAGCATGGAACTAAGACTGTGTGGCATTCCCAAGGAAGGAAAGGTAGTGGATAAAGGAGTTAGAAAACCTAGCATGGAGGGGAATGAGCAAAATTCAGAACCACTCTTGTTATTTATAAATGTTGTAAGTAGTTCTAAAATGAGTATCTCTGAAATGATACTTGAAACACATTCAATGGCTTTGATTGGAAGAAAATAAATAGACAAAAGATTTAGTTTTTCAGGTGAATGGTACCCTTAAAAATAACTAAATGCAGATCAGTTTACATCAGACGGAAGATTTAAAATCTTGGTGTAATGTCAATATTTGTATAATGCACTGTAATATTCATTATATGAATAATAAAAAGCAACACCATTCCAAGACGGTGTTCAATGTAAAGTGAACCTTTAAACATCACTTGAACTATGGGTTCATTACTTATGAGGCATATGCAGGATTTAGCACTTTCAGATGACCAATGACCGAGGACAAAGAATCAATGTCATTGTGTGAAAGGTTTTCATTCAAAAGAAAGAGCAATAGTCATAACTTCACTGCTGTGGATAGTATTTTCGTACCAAAATTGTTCCAAAATCTTCAGAATCCTTGGAGCAGCATTGAATTACATATTTTAGTTACAAAAAGTAGATAGGCAACGTATTCGCTTATCAGAGAACACATTCACACGAGACATTTGAGACCGAATAGATACTAGTGGGTCTTTATTGTAGATATGATTCTTTATTATGTGTTTTCAACAGAGCGCAGCCAACGCGTGTATCCTTTCAAGGGCTCCATCAGGAGCGAAAACATGAAGAACAAATATACATCCACATTACACAAAACATATAAAACGGTTTACTAAAGACTGATTAACTAGACATTTATTGAATGCTTAACTAGACATTCATTGAATGCTTACAAAACAGTTTAAAATACATCTGATGACCCACAGTGTTGTGTATTGATGCACATCTTCAGGAAGACCCTCAAGACCTGGCTCTTCCACTGACCGGCTCTTCGACTGACCGGAGCTGCACCCCCCCCCTCATGCATGTGTAGCGTGCTTAAAACCCCCTCAATGATTGATAGCCTAGAAAGACCAAAACAATTGTGTGCACAGAAAAGACCCAATTATAAAATGATTTACAAAAGTAAAAGCTAAACTCCACGTGCCTGCTCTACAAATATCCATAATTGAAGCCTCTTGGACCTTAGCCCAATGAGCAGACATTCTTTTAATTCACTTTCCTTGAACCCACCCAGGCAAGAAAACCCTCCTCCGCATAAGCACATCTAATCAGAGAATTAGTCCATCTATTTAAAGAAGCAATAGATGTCTTTGGCAGAGACAAAGATGATAAACAAATAATCAACTTTCCTCGAAGAAGATACTCTTTCCAACTAAATTAGAACGGTTATGTTCACATCCAGTGCATGAAGAACTACATCCTTTTCTGATACAGGTCTTACCATCAATTCTGGGAGAATCACTTCCAAACTACAAATGAAACTGGGAATGAACTTTGGAGATAAAAGATGCTCCTCACCTAAGCACTAGCCTCCCATGACACATCTTTAAATATGGAGTACTACAGGATAAAAACCCCAATCCTCCCAGTCTTCTGGCAAAAATAATCAGTACTAGGAAAACCTTACAGATGAAGAACTGCAAGGATACTGATTAGAAGGACTCAAAGGGATGTTTCATTCTTTACTGCTGGTCTAGATATGGAGATACCTATATGCATTCTAAAAACATTAACCCTCCAAACCACTAACACTATGCTATGGCTCTCCTAAAGTCTTGATAGCTGACCACTGAAATTTAAGGGTGGCTACTGGTATACCCAAACAAAACTCTTCCTGTCAAACAGTCCAACATTTTTACACACTCCATTTGATGGGCATCATCTTTGAAAGGCTGACCAATGATGAGAATAATCATTAGGGAGTAGAAGGTCTTCTAGAATATTGTACTGCCAAAGCCAGTCCCATAGACTACCCGTGCCTCTGAAGCCATAGCCTTTCAACTTCAAGCCGTCACCCTCAGACAAGATCAAATATCCTGGCTGATCCCTGTGGACTAGAGGGGATAAAGAATTTGAGTTTCTGATAGTGAGGGATGGCCTTTAAGTAGTTGACGTGATCTTCCTTAAAGACGCTAGAAGCAGATATGGGACTATATGTAATCTGTTGGAGGAGACGGGCTCTCCTTCTAAGTTATGACTGGAGCGAGGAAGTAGATATAGACAAGGAGATAATGAGTTATTGGCCAAATACCTCTACGTACTATTGAGTTGAACTGCTGGAGAGGAGAAAGCTTAGACTGCTTGAGTCCTGATTTTTTTCTAACCTGTTTATTTAGAATTTCTCCTGCTAGTAACATTACCATGTATTACATTAGTATTGCAATGGCACAGTTACAATGAACTTACCCTGGGTGTCATAAGCAAGCACTGCTCCCTTTATTTATTAGTCGACTGGGCCATGGGAGAGTACAAAGGAGCAGTGATGTCTTATACAATATGGGTCTTGGCATATGCAAATGATGACTGAGTGTAAAGTCTATAGCTGGGGAGTAAAATATGGCTCCCTAAGTGGGGAATGAAGGATGGTAAACCTCTGTGTAAGAACTGGGGGCCTGGGGAGGTAAAGATGCTCAGGGGTGGAAAAAAGAGGGATAGCAAGGTGAGGGTCAACTGAATAACAACATGAGCGTGGACTGAGCAGGCATTGCAGCGGAGTCCTGTATGGGTGGGGGGTGTATCGAACAAAGTAGTGACTCTTGGTGTTGCCTGGGGCGCCGCCGCACCTGGTACTAAGGAGGTAAGAGTGAGGAACAGTGGGCCTTATTTATGAAGGTCTTGCGCCGCCGGTGCGTCACGTTTAAAATGGGAAAAAGTGACGCACCAGTGGCGCAAGGCCTTCATAAATGAGGCCCAGTATTTATTTGCATTCTGGACTAACAGAGGAAGCCTGGGGCCAGAAATGAGGAGGATTAATAAGGTTATGAGCCCTGTGCAGGAGGGTATTGTAGTGTAATTCCTATATTCCCAATAGGCTCTGAACATTGGAATAATATATCCTAAAGATTTGACGTAGGACTGAAGGTCAACCAGGTCTCTATCGAATATACTAAACTTAATTGTGTGTGTGCCAGCTAACTCAGTGGTCACTAGAAACTTTCTCAAATACAAAAGAATGGATTAGTTTCTGACAACTGCATGAACATGACAACTTTGTTTCCCAAGAATAAGAATATATCTCTCAGAGTCGCGAAAACAATAGATAAGTATTTCACTCAGTCAATCGTGCATGCTTCGTTTCTACAAAGTTGCAGAGAAATAGAGAGATGGGCGGTGTTTTCAATAAAAGGTTTATTGAACAGTCTTCTTTCTCATGCAAGAGAGGTGAACTGCTACAATCGTTATGCAGACTGCAAAATATAATGCGTACAGCGTAAACAGTAATATGAAATAATACTGTAAGAGCATTGTATGGTTTCTAAGCCATATAAAAATACATACATAAATAACAGACAAAAATACCCAACTAGTGCTTCTAAAATACGCCTACCCCAATGTACCTAACCTAAGTCTAGTACGCGGGAAGAAGTAAGTATTGTGTAGCATAGGTTTTAGTTCTTTTGCCAATAATCTACCAAAGGTTTCTCTGGGTTCTAATCAGCTCCATACCTTGGTTTAGAATGAAGGAGGTCTGGTATTTCTGTCTTGGGACTCGATTTCCCAACACCCTGCAAGGGGAGCCGGAAACACTGGAGCTGGATTCCCGGCAGGAGAAAGGCAGCTTCCTGATCAGTGCATCAGCTGGAGAGTCGGCTTCCTTCAGCACTTGCTGTAGCGAGCTGCGTTGGGCAAGTAGGCTGCAGATCTGCTCCGAACCACCGTAGTGTGCCATAGCAAGTGATGGTATATTTATACCTTGAAGGTGTTTAGGAATGCCATAGTTTGATGTAAAGTCGGGCATATGAACATCATGAATGAATCCCTAAGGAATAGTTGTTCATTGTAAAACTGAGTTCTTGGAGAAATCAATATTCAAGCAAGGGGAAGTCCCTGACTGCTTAAGCTGATTTGGTACGGGTGGAAGTAGCCATGCCTGTATTTTGGTAGCATGGGCTATGCCTAAATAAGGGCTTGATTTCTATGCCTATATAAGGGCAATGCGAATTGTACCCATATAAGGGCATGAATCGGGAAATTCACTTGGAGCTTGAAACGCCACACAACAGTATTTACTTATTTGAAAAGTTTTATATAGCGCTGGCTAGACCCGGAGGTATTAGAGCGCTTTACATGAGATAGGACATTGTTTCAGAACAATGTTACATATTTACATCAGTTTCAGTTGCAATACCAGTATATGCTTAGGAGAAAATGTGAGCTTGCACAATAATATAGGATAGTAGCGCGTAGCATATCCAAAGACACACATCATATGAGGAATGGAAGGAAGTGGGGGCAAGGTAGACAGGGGAGAGGAAAGCAGACAGAGTCAGGTAGATCTGGTATCTCCGTGCATCAGTGCCCAAAAGTGGGTAAGCCAATATTGTGTCTCAGGCTGATGCTCCAGGTCGCTTGCGCAGCTGGGGGGCTGGCTGGAGTCCTGTTTGTGATAAATATAACTCGATACTGTTGTGGGAAAACTAATAAAGCAAAGCAATGCTGGGTGAAAATCACTACAGGAGGCTTGTGAGATGAAGCTCACACTGACAATGACAAGATGCATGTGAGAAGAAGTTCACATGGTAAGGCAAGATTGAGAAGTCAGTGGACTGCTGTCTCAGAACACATACAGTAGAGGGCGCTGTTGGAGGGTAAACACAGTGACAGTGTGCTGCTGAAAAGAAAATTACACTGTTGGGGTACTATTCTGAGGTGCTTCACACTGTTAGTACACTGCTGGCTTTCACATTAGAGCTCTGGTGAAAGAGATCTCACACTGCTAAGACAAATGGGATGGAGTTCCCAATGTAGACATTCAGGACGATCAGTGGAGTGCTGGGAGAGGGCTACATTTACAGAGGGGAGGGTAATGCATTTTGTGGCACAATTGAAGTGCTGCCCTCACTGACCGGGCTCCGTGAGGTAAGTGAAGCTCTAGTCTGCTCTGAAGGAGATCACACCTCACATTTATGCTGAAAGCAGCCTCCTGCTGCTAGGGCACCTCTGGGGGAAGATTGCACTGTATGCCCTGCTGTAGGAGAGCTCACACAGACATGGCCCAGCTGGGGAAAGGGGAGGGGAATTGTGGAATTTTAGTTTACGAACTGAACATCATCTGCGCCATCTTGTCACCCACGTACAATATGCACGACAGCCATTTTTGGTACCATGGTCTCCCGGTACCCGACCGATCGCCAGCGCGCTCCCTCGACCCTGCAAGCATTCCCCCACTCGTCCTGGCTGCCCCCTCACTCTCACATGCTCCAGTCATAAACCCCCTCCTTCCGCGTGACATTGTTCCTGGGAGTCACACCCGCGCCTGATCAACACCTCCTTCCCCTTTCATGAATACCCCTCTATTGATAAAACCCTTCCTCTACGCTCAATTGACCACCATGTTCACTAAGCATGGACTAGTCGCTATAGCTTATAGTAAGTTATGGCATAAATATACAAAGAAGGACCCCAAAAGTCAGTGGCCACTGATAGGTTCCTTTGATGATCATAAAATAGAAGCATTAGTAGCAGCGCTCCAAAAAAATAAGACTACGTCCACCATGCTCGATAGTGTCGGCATGTGGCGCAAAGAAGCAGAACAATGTAAGAAAAGAAAAGAAGCAAGAATGGGGAAAGAGTTACGAAAGGCAGCCCACATGGCCGCTAAACAACTAGAAGAAGAAATAAAAGAAAGAGAGAAAGCTAGACAAAAGCAAGAATCAGGATCGGCCGGCCAATGCCCTGTTAGGACCCCCTCTACGCTCTACCCCGAGCAGCCCTCCAAACAACGGGCGAACGACGAATTACTGCTAGGACCTCCGATCATCTACATGCCCCCCCATATGCCCCCTGCCAACAACACCTGCCAGCTCTGAGTGCAAACGAGAGCGACCTTAGTACTAGTGCCCCAGCCCTCGCGGCCTCCGCACCGGCCGCATTAGTAGCAACATCAGATGAACCCGAAGCTAGCAAGCCACCACCAGCCAGACCAAATAGATTGAGCAAAGATGAGCGGGATGGGATTGACAAAATAGTGAAGACACTAGTAGAACGGAAGGAGAGCGAAGAATACACGATGGATATGCACAATTCACATGCCGGTAGCCACAGACGACATTTCATTTTACGATTCAGCTACCACACCCTAAACGCATATGAAGATAGATATCAGAATAAGGGTCCTGCTAAATTGACAGCTCTATATAGGAAGGTCGATGTTGGAGATGGGACTGAACATGACGTGACGGACCTCTTCATGCAAACGCTTGAAGTCTTCCGCCACCTCACGGAACAGAAACCAGAAGAAAAGATCACGGTCCCCGAAACGACCGAGTCCTCCCTAGAAGTAACCAACACTATGATGCCAATCAGAGAAGCGGCCCCTTACTGGATTCCGCCACGAGGTCAGGGAACAAACGACGATATCGACCACGCAGATGCGAGGGGGAGGGTCATGTACAATTGGGTTTATCAACCATGGGATCGACAAGATATCTTAACTTTTAGGCAAACCCTGCCCGATTTAAGGAAGAACCCGACGGCATTTTATACCGAATTGGGCACAGCCTTGGGTTCAACGATAATGACTTTGGCGGACATTGACTTGTTTTTTGGGTTATGTCTGCCGGCCGACGTGTGGAAGCAAATCCGGAAAGCCGACCACACAGATCTGTTCGGACATACCTTGAGGCAACTCAGTGAGCTAGATAAAGAGCGAGAGCCCGGAAAGAAACCTGTAAAAGACATACTGGAACTCCCAGACAAAATAGTTCAGAAGCTAAAGACCTTGATCCCAGAGAAAAAGGTAGATTGGTCGATAGTCACGGCTTGCCGTCAGAAACCCCAGGAAGACGTATCGGAATACTTCTCCCGATTTGAGACGGTGTTCTCCGACTACAGTGGCCAAGACATGGCCACCGCAACCGGACAACACCTGTTTGTTCAAAATTATGTAAAGGGACTAACGCAAGAGGTCTCCCAGAAGTTACAGATGAGCGAGAGTAGTTGGGGGGCGTCCAAACCCGCAGCTATCCTTCAGATGGCTCAGTACTACGAACACCAAAAGAATGAGAATGATAGGGCATCCGAGAGGAAGAAGAAAGAATTGAAGGAAAGGGTGATGATAGCCCAGATACAAGGGGTAACGGTCGGAAGAGAACCCAACAAGGGGAACTACCAATCAACTGCCCCTAGAAATACACCCTCGAAGGACCGCACACCCTACTCTGGACGTACAGACATAGAAGATAATCAGTGTGCATTTTGCAAAGGGTTCGGGCATTGGAAGTCTCAATGTCCGGTTCTTCTGGAACTAATTAAAAATAAAGGGACAAGGGGTGGCCCCAAGCCTAGGGGGCAGGGACGGGGGTATACAAATGACACCAACAACGACGGACCAGGAAGATCGAACACGTTTGACCGTCCCCGACAGAACCAGTATCAACTATCCGACAGTGAGAATGTCCCCGACTTTGCATAGGACTGCCAGGGGCAAGGGAGGGGTCCAGTCGAGCTCTGTGTTGACCAGCAAGGTCCTTACGTCACCGCTAAGGTCCTGGATACAAAGTCTCCATTTTTGGTAGACACTGGGGCGACACGTAGTGTGTTATCAAAACGACTGGTTCCAAGGGCACCCTTGTCTGGCTCACACATTACATCGATAGGTTTCGATGGGACGCCCTCCACTAACCCCCTGTCCGCACCCATCTCCTTTGACCTAGAAAACAACCCCACTGACACAACATTCTTGCTCTCCTCCAATTCCCCTGACGCCATTATGGGCATTGACTTACTAAAACACTTTCGAGCTACCATTAGGTGTTCCCCAGATGGAGTCCGAGTCATCCTGTACGACAACCCAAACATGTCCAAATCCTGCCCCGCACGACGCATGTACTCCATAACTGACGCTGACCTATCCATGCTCGACACCCTACCCCCGTATCTGTGGGCCAAAAATGACTCAGATGTAGGACGAATGATGATTGACCCTGTACACATAACTGTTCGACCAGACGCAATGCTCCCGAAACTCGAACTCCCTCACTGTGTTAGTGCCCCATGCGGTTGACACCCTTTTGAACCAGACCAAGACTCAACACCTGACTAGTGCACGACTGACGGGGTACGAATTGACACTACTTGCACCCCACATCACTCTGAAGAGGTGTACGACTTTGAATCCTGCCACACTGCTGCCCTTGCCTGAAACTGACCCCGATGTGCCTCCCATACACGACTGTGTGACCCTCACGGACGAACAGACTAGGAGTAGAATTGACCTCCGAGACACTGCTTTTACAGACCCTGATGGAGAGCTATGGGTAGACGGCTCATGCATCAAACTCCCAGATGGCACCACCTCAGCTGCCTATGCAGTAACGACGGCCCGAACAGTAGTTGAGACAGCCCACATCACACAGCGATCCGCGCAGGCGGCAGAACTAATTGCCCTCACGCGGGCATGTATCATAACAGCAGGAACCACAGCAAACATTTACACCGACAGCCAGTACGCCTTTGGGGTGGTTCATCATTTTGGGCTCTTGTGGAGGGAGAGGGGATTCCTGACGTCCCACGGCACACCCATCCTCCACGGAGATCTAGTCTCCGCCCTGATTGAAGCAGTACTCCCCCCCAAACGATTAGCAGTGATCAAGTGTCAGGCACACAAGAAGGTGACGGACTTAGTCGGGCAAGGAAACGCGCTGGCCGATAGCACAGCACGAACCACAGCTGAGAATAGGACAATGACACGCATGTATGTAACCAGGTCGCAAGCAGAGAAATGGACTGACGCTAGGGAGACGATTAGAGACATTCAGTCGGCCAGCACACCTCACGAACTGACCGAGTGGGTACGGGTGGGGTTGAAGGACGATGAAGGCTGCTGGCGGACAAAAGATGCAAACAAATGGTTGCTGCCTGACTCATACCTGATCCCCATACTGACTATGGCACACTCCCCCGCACATATAGGATCTGCCCCCATGATCGAGCTCATTTCCAAAGTCTGGCACAACGACAAAATCCCAGACTCAGCCAAACGTCTGGTCCAGCAGTGCCTTATCTGTCTGCAACACAACCCCGGGAAAGGAACTGTGGTGCCCCGGGGAGGGTTTGGGATCCCCGACCACCCCTTTGAGGTCCTCCAGATGGATTATATTCAGCTGGAGAGGTGCCAAAGCTTGAAGTATGTACTAGTCATTGTATGTGCTTTCAGCAAATGGGTAGAAGCCTATCCAACCCGTGATAAAACCGCCATGACTACTGCCAAAGTACTGCTGAAAGAATTTTTCCCTCGCTACGGCCTTTGTCGAATTTTATGGAGCGACAACGGCCCCCACTTCATAGCCGAAGTCATCCAACTGATCCTGAAGGGATTGGGTGTGAAGCAGAGGTTTCACGCAGTCTTCCACCCCCAATCCGCTGGCTCAGTTGAGCGACACAACGCCACACTGAAACTAAAACTGTCAAAAATAGTGGCCACCACAGGGCTTAAGTGGCCAGATGCCCTCCCGCTGGCATTGCTATCGATGCGCTCTACTCCCACTAAGCACCATTTGACCCCCTACGAGGTCGTATTTGGGAGGCCAATGAATCTTTGGACTGCCCCCAAACCGACCTCCATTCATGACGTCCCGGACGTCCTACTATCTGATTACTTGTGCAAGTTAACTAAAACATTGTCTGTCATTCATCAGCAGGTGCAGCAGGCCATCCCCGATGCTTCCTGGGGTCCGGGCCACGACATTCAACCGAGGGACTATGTATTAGTCCGGAATTTCCAACGGGCGAAGAGTCTGGAACCCCGGTGGACGGGCCCCTGGCAAGTACTGATCACCACCTGGACGGCTCTTCGAGTGGAGGGGAAACGGCACTGGCTGCACGCGCACCACTGCAGGAAGGTCTCCTCGACCCTGGCCTCGACAGAGAACATCGGCAACCAAGAAGAGCTCCTGAGCAAGGATCGACCATCGCTGAACTGCTATCCTGACACCGAAGCACTGGAACTTGCAAAATTCCCTGATCCCACAGTACCATCCAGGGAAGGGTATTTCCTGCGTCGAAAGGAGGGAGCTTCGGCTAAGTAGACCACGGACTGAGTTAAATCTCAGAACGGTGACCTAAACACAACCAAAGGTCGCCCGGAGAGAAGCTAAACGAAGTCTGTGGTTCTGCCCGCTACCGAGCACCTTGAAGATGATGGAAGCGCCAGATAAGAAGATGATGGAAGCGCCAGATAAGAAAATGATGGAAGCAGCCGGAAATACCCACTACAGGAACCCAAAGACTGATAATATGCACAAGTCAAAGACAATCGCCCTCTTCATTGTCTTCCTCTTTTGCCTCCTCCTCATGACTTCCTTCTGGATCTTGGAGGAAAGCACGCCCGCTCATCAGATATTGCTGACCACTGCACAGCCAACCACTATAAAAGAGCATCACTTGATCTCCCTGTCACCTCAGCTCCGAGAAAGGCGTAAGGAGTTCTGGAACAATTCCTTCGTGCAACTGTTGCACCAACACAACCTTGCAGCAAATGCCACCAACTGCTGGATCTGCGGATTGCTCCCGCACGCCACCGGACACTCCATCCCCTTCATCCCTTCCCCTTTCTCAGTTCATGGCTCCTGCCTCGCCTGGTTGATCCTCATGCAAGAAAGCCACAAGGATAACGCCACTTCTGGTCAAACCGTGTCACACTTCTACTATGGGTTCTGGCTGAACAAAACCGGAAGGACATCTGCTCCCTTTTGTCCTGTGCCCACTGGTTCCGCCTTTCTTATGGACATCCCTGCCAAAGAGCGAGTAGAAATGCAGGTGTTCCATAATCTAGCTAGACCCGCCTTCTCCCACCTACAGAAACGAACCGCCGCCACTCTGACTGTGGCTCTGTCTGTCATCAATGTCACGGGCCAGGTGTGCATCGAAGGCCAGGGAACGCAGCTGGTGGGTCACAGTGCCTGTCATATCACCAGATCATTGGACTCAATTGACCCCCCCTCTTTTGTTGCTTCCCCGAATATGTACTTTGTTTGTGGCACCAAAGCTTACACTTGGCTCCCGAAAGGTTGGAGGGGTACGTGCTACATCGCCTTTGTTCTCCCCGTATGTAGCCCCTGCATACCATCACCGGCAGAGACGCGCAAGTGACATTGGACAAGCCGACTCCACTGGAGCACAGTTCCTGGATGCAGTAAAAGGACTAGTTCCCCTGTGGGGCCCGATGGCAAACAGCCGCGCCATCCGACACCTGACCCAGGCTATTGAAACAACCATCAACATCACAGCCGGCATCCTCGCTAACAACACGGCTGAGCTTCAGGCGGTCCGTCTCGTGACCCTTCAAAACCGCCTGGTTCTAGACGTTGTTCTAGCCGATCGTGGAGGAGCATGCCGCATCATCGGATCTAGCTGTTGCACCTACGTGCCAGATAACTCGCCCTCAGTCTACAAGGCAATTGAACGTCTCCATAGACTTTCCTCAGAGGTTCACCAGGAGCAAGAAGGATGGTCGCTTGGGAGCTGGTTTTGGAACACTTTGAAGGACTGGGGATGGAGGTTGTTTACATTCATATTGATACCAATTGTGATACTATGTGGGTGTTGCCTAGGTATTCAATGCTTGCCATCTTTGTGTGCACTCCTTTCTAGCTGCATGTGCCCTAAGACTATGGGCTTCAGAACTGAGCACATGAGCCCCCTATATGAGATAGAAATACGTGGCCTCATGGGGATAGATCCGAATTGACAAGTTGGCGAGACATGTTAAAAGGGAGGACTGTGGAATTTTAGTTTACGAACTGAACATCATCTGCGCCATCTTGTCACCCACGTACAATATGCACGACAGCCATTTTTGGTACCATGGTCTCCCCGTACCCGACCGATCGCCAGCGCGCTCCCTCGACCCTGCAAGCATTCCCCCACTCGTCCTGGCTGCCCCCTCACTCTCACATGCTCCAGTCATAAACCCCCTCCTTCCGCATGACATTGTTCCTGGGAGTCACACCCGCGCCTGATCAACACCTCCTTCCCCTTTCATGAATACCCCTCTATTGATAAAACCCTTCCTCTACGCTGAATTGACCACGCGGATCGTTCCAGTCATGAATACCTCTCCTTTGACTACCCCTTCCTCTGAGTCCGATTGTCTGCACGGGTCCCAGGCCATCACCTAGCCGGAGGATACAGTTTATTGCCCCCTACAGTATGGAGTCGCCCCTCTTCAAAGGAGCCACTATTGATCCTGGCCTCCCTACCCCCTTGAGATTCGATCAGGCGCACACATTCTGAGAATCAGCGGAACACCCAGCTGCGTGATAGCCCCCTCCCATTGTATGGGGGATGAGGAACTCTACTGTAAATACGTGTGGGAATGGGTCTGAGTGGGGATACTGGGGATGTCTTTTCATACATCAAAGAGCCTTTATTGCAATAAAGAATGTTCACACGTCATAAACCAGGGTATAAGAGGCCAGGCCTCAGAGAGGTTGAGAGAGCACCTCGAAACGATACTTTGCTGTCTGATCTGATGTGTTCTGCTCCGTCGGAATAAAACTTTGTTTCCTACCTTCCAGTCTCCAGCGCCTGCCTCTTTGTTTGATAATCTTTGCATGGTATTAGAGGCGCTTAACGCCGGGCAAATATTTGAAAGACATCGATTCAATCGCCTGACCATTTTTCATTTTCATCAGAATGAACTATCAATTCACAGCTGAGTGAACATACAGAAAGACAGGGCCCAGCAGCAAATATGTTCACAGTGGCATGAAGCTGCTCAGAGGATGCTCACATTGGCATGGCCCTGCTGAGAGTAGGCTCACGCTGGCAGGTCGCTGCTAACTAGAGGCTCACACTGCAGAGCGCTGCTGAGAGGAGGCTCACACAGGCAAGACGCTGCTGAGAGGAGGCTTACACGGGCAGAGTGCTGCTGAGAGGAGGCTCACACCGGTATGACGCTGCTGAGAGGAGGCTCACACTGACAGGGACCTGCTGAGAGGAGGATCACCCTAGCAGGGCACTGTTGATAGAAGTCTGACACTAGCATGATGCTGCTAAGAGGTGGCTTGCACAGCTGAGAGGTGGCGCACATGGCAACACGCTACTGAGAGGAGGCTCACAATGGCAAGATGCTGCTGAAAAGGGGCGGACACTGCAGTGTGCAGCTGAGAGGAGGCTCAAATCTGGCAGGGTACTGCTCAGAGGAGGCTGCCATTGGCAAGGTGCAGTTGAGAGGGATCTCACATTGTAAGGGTGCCTCTGAGAGCTGCGGAGAGAAGGTTCATACTGGCAGGACGCTGCTGAGAGGAGGCTCACACTGGCAAGACGCTACTAAGAGTAGGCTTACACTGGTAGTGTTCTGCTGAGAGAAAGCTTACACTTGCAGGGTGCACTGAGTCGAGGCCCACACTGGTAGGGTGCTGCTGCGAGGAGGCTCACACTGGCAGGACGCTGCTGAGAGGAGGCTCACACTGGATGGGTGCAGCTGAGAGGGAGCTCACAGTGGCATGTTGCTTCTGGGAGGAGGCTTGCACTGCAGTGCACTGCTGAGAGGAGGTTCACACTAGCAGGGCACTGCTGAGAGGAGGTTCACACTGAGGTAATATAAATTTTATGGTCAAGTTATGTTCCCTAGCACGTACCCCACCGACTCCATGTACGAGTTAAAGTGCATGTAACTTCCTTCCTGTACCAGCTATGAAGACGCAAATACATTTGCGTCCAACGTTAACATGTCCTCTTCTAGACCCACCATGAATGGGTTCAATGGTCCGTTCCTAAGTATGCTATGCCAACGTCTTTTTGTAGTGTACTCCTACGTTTTTCAGCTCTGGCTGAAGTAGGCCCTGAATTTCTGCCACCGAGCCTCTTTCTTGGCTTCTGACTCCGAGAACCTCTGCCCAGGCAGCCCCCGTACCCGTGAACTCTGACTTACTTCTAGCGCGGCCCTCCGTGCTCAGCTCAGCCTGCTGCCTGCCAAGATTGACTATAACCTTCGAGTTATCTGTTTCCCTCCCCGAAAGTACATTCCAGCCTGCTAGCTTCAGTAAACATCCTTCCTCAGCTGCAGGGCTAAAGGGCCGACCTGTCTCTATGCAACCAATTCAAGTAATTCATAGCTTTTGTTGCCATGCTTCCATGAAAGGCCCCATGCCCCCACGCTTCTCATACAGACACTCAGGCGCTTATACACGCACTCACAGCAAGTATAGAATAGCTTCTGCTCTAGAGACCTTTCCGCCCAGATAGCTTAGTTCCTAAACATCAGATATCAGATATGATAGAAGCACAAGTTGATCTGACATGCCAGACTTCTGTCTCTTTCCGTCAGTGTAAATGTCAAGTCCCCTGCACCCCTCCAATCACACGTCATGCAGCTGCGCGCGCATCCAAGTTTCCGATTTCTGCTGACATTGCCACATTTTCTGTTAGTGCCACCCATTCGTGACACCTACCTGTGACGTTTCTAACACACACCTCTAGTTCACGCCTCTTGATTACGCACATGTACCACGTGTATACTGTTATCTTGTCTTCTCTCAGCTGTTACGCCTTCTATAATGTTTTCAGTGATGTACAATAAGTATATAAGCTATGTACTGTTAATAAAATGTTAGCGCGCTCACTCTATCCCTTCTGACACCCTGTGTGGTGTTCAGAACATGATATTCTGATTCAGACCATTCCTTTTAAGGAATAAAACCCCTTAGAACTCTAACACCACGGACTCTGTTTTCTTTCATCCGAACTGAGTTATTATTGATTAAGTACTTACCTGCATAGAAATTAAGAGAGTAAATTATTTATTTACATCATTTTGGCGCCCGAATAGGGACCCCTCCCCCACCTCACGCGCCGGTTGGTGCGTTGCAACCTGTGTCCCCTGCCGTCAGTTAGCCGGAACATACGCGTATCGGCAGGATTTCCTGCATCTCCCTCTGACCCACGGAGGTGGCGAAGACTGCGATCAGTGCCCAGACGAGGCGGTGAGGAGTGCGGAGGATCCCGACCAGAGCCTAGCCGAAAGAAGCAAGGTCCGAGGTGTCAAGAGGCCCACCAGGTAGTTTTCCGAAGTTTTCCGAAGTCCCGAGTCGAGTCCAGTCGAGTTTTCCGAGGCCTTCTGTTTTCCGTGCTTCCCGGTGAGTACCATTGCTGGGTCGTATCTAGACGGGTTTGGGTACACAAGTCCGGTCTGCACTGTTTTTAGGCAGTGTATCTGTACTGTTTAGCAGTATATCTAGTATTCCGAATTTCTGAATTTCTGCACTGTTACCACAGCGTATCTGTACTGTTGAGCAGTACATCTAGTATAGTGGGGTAGTCATCCATGTCTCAAATGTCTTTTCATGTAATTAATGTCGTGGTATGAATGTGACTGTTTTTTTTGCATTATTGTGTTTTCTTGTATAACTAGTTAAAATTCAGAATTAAGTATCCAGGATCGAGCATTTCAGTATCAAGTAGGCACAATGCCGTTCTTCAACAAGTTAAAGCAGATAGGAACTAGGAAAGGGATGTTAGAGGAAGAAATCCCTATCCCCCCTAGGGACACTCCAGGCAATTTTATGTATAATAAGCATGGCATAGACGCCATCCTGTATCTAGAATTATGGACCGAGTATACAAAGCACCTAGAGGAAAGATACCGATGGCCAGTTAACGGAACATGGGATGCCGAGTGCATCATTAAGGTAGAAGAGGCGTTACGGAAGAAGAAAGCCAGACAATCCCAGAAAGACGCCATAGAATTTTGGCGTAAGGAATCACATAAACGTGCTGAAAGAGCACTTCGTAGAGAAGACAGACTTAAAGAATCAGAAAAGGCCCAAGAAAATGAATTAGTTATTGAAGGAATTCGAGTAAAATCAGAACAAATAGATCGCATCCGAAATAGTCAAGTGAACAGCATGTATCTTTTGGCCGAGGGTACACCTGACGCCATTTCAGAAATACCGAAAAATTTGCCGTCACCATTAGTTCCAACTAAAGTAATGCACAAGACTACTAAAGACATATTCCTAAATTCCTACCTAGAAGATGAAGCGCCAGCCTACACCAATCTGCCTGTTCGTGCCCTGCCTACTGACAGGGACGGGGGTGGCACTCCACCCCCAGGTCATGCTCCGCCGGTACCACAACAGACTTCTCCTGTTCCGCCAGCCCCGCCACTTCCCGTACTCACAACTGACCTACCGAAACAACGTTTGCCTGATCCACCTAAACGACAAATTCAAGTTCACATACAGACTCCACAGGGAGGTAATGCACAAGTTTCCGCTTCAGGAGGGGCGACCGCGGGTCCTCAGACCCCGCCACCAACTCACAGATTCAATCTCAGAGGTATGCAGAGTCCTCTCACGTACAGGTCTCCCCACTCCTCTAATTCATCCCGCCTTGACGCATTAAAAGAAAACATGTCAGTTTGCAGATACGATCCAGTACCCGGAAAAGACGATTTAATGACATTGGCATCATTACGGTTAAGATCTGCTACTGATAACTTGTTATGCTATGTAGGAATGAAGGAGCGTCTAGATAGAATATATGAGTTTGTTCAGACAGGGAAAGACCCTGACAGTATTAAGGATGCCATGGAGAAACAGAAAGTTGACATGCAAGCACAGATACTACGATTTTTCATAAATTGTCTAATAAGAGAACGAGACAGGCCCGGAACAGATCGGAGTGAATTGGATGCATTGAACAAGTGGGGTCAAAATATAGCTGAAGGAAAACACGACAAGGGGACTTGCATAGCCTCCATGTACAAGAAGATTAGGAAAACAGTGATAGCAGTACACCAGAAAGAGAAAGAAAAGGCTTCCTCCGAGGAGGAAGAAGTACATGAAGAATCCGAAAGAAATATAGGCACCATAGCATATGTAGGTAAGGGAACTTACCTTAGGAAGGGTATCCGTCCAGAGAGCAAGAGAGTTTTCTTCTCTGCCTTAACAAACCCGAATTCTGCTGAGCATCAGTTCCAAGAAACTGATAACAGACTCCGAGACCGAATGGGGTACCATGTACTCAATTCTATGGACGAACAAGAACTAGCCCGATCGGCTGTATCATGGGCCGAGAATGCAGACATATATAATGATGATACCGTAGCACAGACATTTCTGAACCTCTCCCCCGACGAACAGAAATTAGCAGGTGTATACATGATTCAGCACCTCCTCATCAAATACAGAAAACACTATTCTGATCCAGGTCCCTTACACGAAACACTAGAAGCATTACTCATGGATAGATGGAGAGGCTTAAGCACCAAATTAATTCAAATAATTCTAGAACAGCGACACAGATATGACACCTTTGTAAGTTCTGAATACGTTCCCGCCCCACCTCCAGAAAGGAAAATGTACCACATGCAATGCGGGGGTGGTATTGAAAGTCAGAACCCCTTACGAGAAGTGCACCCAGTTATGGGTGAGGATAAAACCTTGAAACGCGTGTATGTACACACGCCTCTGACTAAATTAGAACTGTTAGAAATGAAGAAACTAGTCCCGTGTCACGATAAAGACCCTGCAGGTTTTCATAGAGAGCTTAAAGACATGTTACTGATGGGAGACTACACGTATGATGACATCATGAAAATGTTGAAAGTATTATTGCCTACGGGTATATTCGAGAAACTGAAGGAAAAGGAATGGGAGGTGGGAGACACAAAGATTGCCTGGGCAGAAATAGAAGAGGAAGAGAAAAAACGGGTTCCAGGGTTAGGCCTTGGGGACAAAACTAAAGCATTACCAGGTTTGATAGTACAGGTCCTGCCCAGGTTGTTGACAACTAGAAAAGAGGATTGGGACGCAATATCGTCCTGCAAACAGAAACATGATGAAGATACTAGTGACTTCTATTCAAGATTCGAGAAATGTTTTATTATCAATAGTGGCCTCCAGCCGAGTAGCGAGTCGTACCCACATCTTTTTGTATCAAAGTTAGTCGAGAATTCCCTACCGTTAGTTAAAAATAGAGTGTATAAAGTCGAGAGTACATGGCAAGCAAACACGCCATCACAGATGTTACAAATGTTACAATATCACCAGAACAGAATTAGAGAAGAACAAGATCAGGAACAGAAACGTATGAAAGACACGAAAATGAAAATGCTAGTAGCACAAACGGTTCCATCCGACAGTCACAGAAGGGGTACGACCCAGACAAGTCACACTACAGCTCCCGTTAAAGGGACATGTAATTATTGCAAGCAGCCAGGTCACTACGTACACGAATGCCCAGTTCTGAAACATAACATAGCGACAGGTAAAACTAAAGAAAGACTGCATCCGCCTAGACAAGACCATAACCAGCATCAGAATACACAGAGTACACAGCCTATGCATGCTTCCTCGACTCCAGCACAGACCGTAGCAGTACCACAGCCACAGCCCATTGCTGCAACTCAGCAGGTTTCACAACAGATGTATCAGTATGCCCAGTCCGCTTATCCCGAATATTCCCGATATACATGAAACAGCCTAGAGAGGGAAGGTGGCTTGCCTCTTATTGAGATTCCTGTAGATCAAGAAGGTCCTTATGTACACAGTCAAGTATTGGGAAAAGACAGAAAGTTTTTAATTGACACAGGGGCAAGTCGCACTACAATCAGCCATGATGAAGTTCCAGGGGCACCCCTCTCAGGCTCACAAAATGTTTCCCTTGGTTTTTCAGGACAGCCTATTGTAAATGAAGTATCCGAACCAGTCCCCCTGGCTGTGGGTCCATTATCACGTGTTACAGACTTGTTACTTACAAAATCATGTCCAGAAAATCTGCTAGGAATTAAAACATTGAAGGCTCTAGGAGCTATAATATGCTGTTCCCCAGAGGGGGTTAGACTCTTTCTGCGGGATTTCAAGGGTCATTATGTTCTGCGTGAATTTGATGTCAGATTGAAAAATGTTATGTTATGTTATGTTATGTTATGTTATAGAGTTTTTTATATAGCGTGCAGCTACTCACAGCGAGTGTCCCGACGCTTTCCACCCTCAGCTCATAATGAAATAACACAACACAGCTAAAAACAGGCAAAAAACAGAACAAAAGCAATAATGAACAGTAATGAACACACTAAGAATTAAAAAGCCAGGTCTTCAGGCCCCTCCTAAACTGGAGTAAATTAACAGTACTCCGCAAAGCGAATGGAAGCTGATTCCAAAGCTGGGGGGCTCTGCAGCCGAAAGACCGCCCTCCCGCACGAGCCTTCCTCACCCGTGGAACCACAGCTCTACACAGAGCTTCCGAACGGAGAGAGCGCGCCGGACGATAGAAAGTCAGTCTCCTCTGCAGGTATCCCGCTCCTGAACCATGCAGAGCCTTGTGCATCAGGGTCAGGGATTTGAACTGGATCCTCTTCCTGATGGGGAGCCAATGGAGCGACTGGAGCAACCCAGACGCTCGGGCACGTCTCCCTAGACCAAAAATCGCCCGGGCAGCAGAGTTCTGCACCACTTGAAGGCGCTGGACCAGATAGTCGGGAAGGCCAAGAAACAGAGCATTGGCATAATCTAGCCTGGACCCGACTAGAGCCTGCACTGTAGTCCTCCTATGCTCCTCAGATAACAAAGGCAAAAATTTGCGGAGCATTTTCAATAGTCCATAGCAAGTGCCGGCTAGGCCAAGAATGTGAGTGCGGAGCGACAGCTGATTGTCGAGCTTAACGCCCAGGTTTTTGGCCACCACAGAGGACTGTACAGGAGGGCTCATGTCGGACGGCCACCAATGCTGCCAATCCGGATCGGCAACGCAACCAAAAAAAAGAATCTCAGACTTTCCCGAGTTGGCCCTCAGACCGTTCCGCTGGAACCAGTCGAAGACCAGCGCAAGGCAGTCCCGGACTCTCTCTCCCACAAACTCTTGATCTTTCCCGCATGTGAAGAGGAGTTGCGTGTCGTCGGCATAAGAGACGATCTGGGCCCCATACGCCTCTACCAAGGCCGCCAGAGGGGACATAAAGATGTTAAATAATGTGGGGCTCAACACAGAACCCTGTGGAACCCCAACTCCCAGTGGCGGCATCTCGGCGGAGCTCTGGGAGACCCAGACCGTCTGGCGGCGGCCTTCCAGGAAAGAGGTAAACCACCTCAACACCGTTCCCCTCAGGCCGATGTCATAAAGCCTGGATAGAAGCGTCTTGTGGGGGACGGTGTCGAAAGCCGCCGAAAGATCTAACATGACCAGCATGGCCCTGCCGCCGGCATCAAGAGTCTCCCTGATGATCTCAGTCACCTCAATCAGAGCAGTTTCCGTACTAAAATTAGGTCGGAAGCCCGATTGAGATGGATGGAGCAGATTGTTAGCTTCCAAAAAACTAGAAAGGGCGCCGTGAGCATGTTTTTCCGTCAGCTTCGCTAGTGCAGGTAACAGCGAGATAGGCCTATAGTTCGCCAGAACTTCAGTGTCAAGGCCCGGTTTTTTTAGGAGGGGGATCACCATCGCTCTTTTCCAAGAGCTAGGGACCCGCCCCTCCCTCAGGGAGGCATTTAGGATAGGGTTGACTAAAGGGTTCACCACTGGCGCCATACCAGCCAAAAATTTGGCGGGGCAGGGATCAAGTGGCGAGCCAGATTTGAGGTTGGCCAACAACGTAA
The DNA here is from genome assembly GCF_964263255.1 of Lissotriton vulgaris. Classification (NCBI taxonomy): domain Eukaryota; kingdom Metazoa; phylum Chordata; class Amphibia; order Caudata; family Salamandridae; genus Lissotriton; species Lissotriton vulgaris. The sequence continues at coordinate 212,103,153 of NC_141690.1, read as the reverse complement.
GAGAGGCCTCACTGGAAACAGTGGGAAAGTCGGACAGCACTGCCACCGGAGTATGCGGCAGACCAGAGACCGACCTAACACCGCTCCCTCCATCCGGTTCCTCGACGAAGGTGGCCTGAATGGCCTTGATCTTATCTGTGAAGAACCCAGCTAGGTCGCAGGCCCAAGCGTCCGCAGAAGCTGGAAGGGGCGGACGGGAGCTGGGGATCGTAAACTCCTTCACGATAGTAAAGATCTCCTTAGAGGAGTTCGCGGATGCCTCAATCCTCCTCGCCAAGTAAACCCTCTTGGCAGCGAGAATGTCCCGATGGTAGACCTTCAACACCGCCTTATAGGCAAGTTTAGTCTCCCCATCGTACACAAGGCGCCAGGCCCTCTCCGCCACCTTGCACTGACTACGAGCCACACGGAGCGCCTCCGTAAACCACGGGGCAGAATGCCGGGCCACCGTGGACCGAGGAACGGCCATGGGGGCAAGATCATCCAGCCGATCGGTCAGCCAGCACTGCAAGGTCGCAATATCACTGTCCAGGTCGCCCGAGAGAGGACAGGGGTGTTTCAGCAATGCCTGCTCGAGCAAGTCAGGAGTGACTCTGTGGAGCGCTCTCGAGGCCGGTTTAGGCACGGTAAGCGCTCTGTGATCAGAGCGCGCACATTCCAGCACTGCGAAGCTGATCAGCCAGTGGTCGGTCCAAAGCATCTGCTGGGTAGCAACCTCCACGAGAGGAACAGATGAGAACACCTGATCCAAAGTGTGGCCCTTCTCATGTGTTGGCCCTGATACATAGGGCATGAGACCAAGCGGAGAAGTGACATCTAGCAATTTGGCCGCATCAGGGTCATCGGCCACGTCCAGATGAAAGTTGAAGTCACCAGCCACTAGGCAGTGCTGAGTGGATAGCGCCAGCTCAGACACAACTGTCTGAAGATCCTCAATGAAAGAGCCCACGGGGCCAGGAGGTCTATAGATCAACAGACCCTTAAAGGCCTGACCCGGGGACAATCTGATCAGGAAGGCTAACGACTCGGAATGCCCTATAGGGTTCGAGGGAAGCACTGAGCAGGAGACGCCCTTCTTCACCACCACGGCAACCCCCCCTCCCCTCCCCTTCGCTCTGTCCTGCCGGAAGATGTCATAATCCGGTGGGATGGAGGAGAAGACATCCGGGTGGGAAGCCTCTCCAAGCCAGGTTTCCGTCAGAAACAGGCACAGAGGATTTTCCCTGACCAAAAGGTCATGAATGTGCAGGACATGACAGCCAACCGACCTTGTGTTCAGCAGCAAACAGAGATGTCTCACCTCAGCAGTAACCAAACGTGGCACAGTGGCATGCGACAGGGCAGGCCTCCAGCCGCAGGACGGACAGCAACGTTTGCCCCTAAACCGCCCTGGATAGACAGAGCGGCAAGAACTAGAATGGGCCCGAAGGTCCCGCAGAGACGCAGAAGAGTAGCAAATCATCGCAGCTGGAGAAAGGCCGACCAGAGTCCCCCGTCGCCCCAACGCCTCCAGGACGCTGACGGGCGCAGACGGGCAGGACTCTGGCAAGACTCAGGCACAGCGAGGGCGTCAACCTGCGCGTCACGCTGCGCGTAGGAGAGCGACTTTAAATAGGCTCTCAGGTCACCCTGCGCGCGCAAAGTCCGCTCTAAGATGGCGGCCGCCGCAGGATGAGGTGTCCCAGTCCAAGATGGCGCCTACAAACAACCCATGAGCCCGGACCCACCAAAGTGGTGGTGAATAGAGGCACCTAAGTGCGTTTTTTAAATGCAGGTGAGGGGGCAGGACACGAGCGCGGAGAAAACACAGAACCGGAATTAAAATCAAAAGTAAGTCCCAAATGCAACACAAGCCCAAAATAGTCACAAACAAAGTTAAAAACGCTGCGCTAAGACAGCGCGAGTGAAGCTAGGTGGTAGATGGTCAAGAATCCACCCCCACCTAAGACCGCCTTAAATAGGCTCTCAGGTCACCCTGCGCGCGCAAAGTCCGCTCTAAGATGGCGGCCGCCGCAGGATGAGGTGTCCCAGTCCAAGATGGCGCCTACAAACAACCCATGAGCCCGGACCCACCAAAGTGGTGGTGAATAGAGGCACCTAAGTGCGTTTTTTAAATGCAGGTGAGGGGGCAGGACACGAGCGCGGAGAAAACACAGAACCGGAATTAAAATCAAAAGTAAGTCCCAAATGCAATGTACCAGATTACTTGTGGGCAAAAGGCCCAACTGATGTAGGATGTATGCACATTACACCATACCGCGTTACACTCAAGGCAGGTGTTGTATTACCCAGAATCAGACAATACAAGTTACCACCCGATGCTGTAGTGGCTTTACTGAAAATCATTGAAGAGCTCATTGCCCAAGGAGTGGTCGTCGAGACCGACTCCAATATCTGTAATTCACCCATCATTCCGATTCTTAAACGTACTGATCCCAATGCACCGCCAGTATATCGGCTGGTGATTGATCTTCGAGAATTAAACAAATGCATTATTCCACAGTATCCTGTGGTCCCGGATATCTCATCCTTATTGACTGCCATTGATTCAGAAGCAACGTTCTTCACTGTAATTGATCTCAAGAACGCCTTCTTCAGCGTGCCTATTGATCCAGAGAGCCAATATCTCTTCGGATTCAGTTTAAATGGACGCAGCTTCAAATTTTCACGCGCACCTCAAGGATTCACAGAAAGCCCCAGCATCTATAGTCAAGCCCTGAAAAGACAACTAGATTGTATTCAAATGCCAGTTAACACCGCTTTACTGCAATACGTCGATGATCTATTGATCACCGCACGAAGTGAGCCTGAATGTGAAAAAGCATCACTGACAGTTTTACATTTCCTGGCCGACAAGGGACACAAGGTGTCTCCTTCGAAGCTACAATTCTGTGTTCAGCAAGTTGTGTACTTGGGTCACTTGCTGTCCAAAGTGGGGAGACAGCTCACTCCCGATCGCATTCAGTTAATTGCAAATATGCCGCAACCCCAGACACAAAAGGAAGTGCGGGCCTTCATAGGCCTCACCTCGTACTGCAGACAATGGATTCCCCAGTATGCATTTCTGGCTAAGCCACTCATCCAGTTAACGACACAGGAGGCAGCGACTTCGACTGTCCTCCCTTGGACTCAGGAACATACACAAGCTTTTGAAGACTTAAAGAAAGCATTATGCCAAGCACCAGTTTTAGCAACACCATGTTACAGCAAACCGTTTACACTTTTTGTTACAGAACGTGATGGTACAGCGTTGTCTGTCCTCACTCAAGATCATGCAGGTTCACATAAGCCTTGCGCTTATTTCTCTAGTACATTGGATTCAGTAGCCCAGGCACTCCCTGCGTGCTTGAAGTCAGTAGCAGCAACAGCGTTAGCAATAAGACAAAGTGATTCAATTGTTTTAGGTCATCAGTTGACAGTTCAAGTACCACACTCTGTAGAGGTTTTGTTAAACAGAACCCAGACTCAACACTTAACTATAGCACGACTGACAGGTTATGAATTAACACTATTCCAGCCACACATAGAAATCAGACGCTGCGGCATCCTGAACCCAGCAACGCTGTTACCAACAGTTATGACAGATACAGCCTGGCATGATTGTATAGAAATCATTAATGCAGTAACTAAGCCACGACGAGACTTAACAGATGTCCTACTGACAAATCCAGACCTGACACTTTATGTGGACGGTTCATGCATGAGAACAAGTACAGGAGAGCTAGTGGCCACGTATGCCGTGACCACTGAAACTGAAATTAAAGAAACACATCGTATTGACACACTGTCTGCTCAAGCAGCAGAGCTCATCGCTCTGACCCGAGCTTGTATTCTAGCCAAGAACAGAAATGTTAACATATACACTGATTCCCGTTATGCCTTCGGAGTTGTACATGACTTCGGAGTCCTCTGGCAAGAGCGAGGTTTCTTGACCTCCCATGGTGCCAAGATTCAGCATGGTCCCCTCATTCAAGCACTGTTAGAAGCAATACATTTGCCCTCGGGCATATCAGTCATGAAATGTAAAGCACATACTAAGGTTACCGATTCTGTTTCCCAGGGTAACGACCTGGCAGACCAGACAGCAAAACATACAGCATTGACTCACACCCAGATTACTGATGTGACAAAGACAATAGTACCGACACAGTGTATGACAGTTAGAGATCCCACCCTAGACGTAATCGATATCCAGACACATGCTACTCCAGATGAGATAAAGAAATGGGCTGAACTAGGAGGGATCCAGACAGATCAAGGCTGGGTGACGAAGGAAAAATCTATATGGTTTCTCCCCGACTCAATGGTTCAAGTCATGATAAATACAGCACATAGCCCGGCACATCTAGGAGAGAAAGCGATGTTAGACAGTTTACAAAATCTCTGGTACAACAAACACTTACGAGCAGCAGCAAAACAGAAAGTGCGTACTTGCATGATCTGTTGTCAGTTCAATCCAGGAAAAAGCGTCCCTGTAGAGCAAGGAGGATTTCATCCTCCCGATCACCCTTTTGAAGTCCTCCAGATGGATTATATCCAGATGAACAGTTGTCGAGGTTTTAAATATGTTCTCGTAGTTGTCTGTGCTCTGTCCCGTTGGACAGAAGCATACCCAGTTCCAGACTACACTGCTCCGACCACTGCCAGACAGTTGGTTCGTGAATTCTTCCCACGGTACGGTTTGCCCCGTGTCGTGTATTCAGATAACGGACAGCCATTCTCGTCCGAGTTGATGAAACAGGTTTCCCTTTTGCTAGGATATCAGTGGAGGTTCCACTGTGTCCGACATCCCGAAGCAGCAGGCCTTGTAGAAAGGCATAATCAGACACTAAAAATCCGCCTTGCAAAGATCTGTCAGGAAAAGGGGGTCGACTGGATAGTCGCCCTGCCCGTGGCACTATTCTACATGAGAATGGTCGCCCATTCTAGATCAGGGCTATCCCCGTACGAAGTGGTCTTTGGCAGACCACCGAATATGTGGGGGACGCCCATTCCGAAGAAAATAACCGATGTTGATTGCAATATGTTGACAGATTACCTTGCCTCCTTGATGTCTGCACTCCAATCATGTCGTTCACAGGTTGCCGCAGCCTTCCCTGACAATACCGATGTAAAGGCGCATGAGGTCCGTCCTGGGGATCTGGTACTCGTCCGGAATTTCGACCGGAAAAATCCGCTGGAGCCCCGCTGGAAGTCCCCGAAGACCGTCCTCCTTACCACCAGGACCGCCGTGAAGATAGAGGGGAGAAAGGGGTGGGTCCACACGAGTCACATCAAACTTTGCAATGAACTAAAAAACGGACTAAACCAGGACTCTGACTCGTCCACCCCCACCAAAGACTGTGTTGAAAGAAAAGACTTTACCGTATCCGAACGAGAAAAGACTCCCCAAGAACTATATCGTATGAAACTCAGATCTAGCAAGTCAGACAGTTTAATTGTTTAAGTCCTCCCCTAGGTGAATCGGTTAAATAGTTTCTGACATGTATCCCCTAGATCGAGAGAGAGAGAGACAAATCAAACGAATTACATACTGCAAATCACTGCGCAGTCACTGTATAGTGACGTTGTTAATAATGTTTTTTCTAAGTATTCCAATTATTGTTGCCAGCATTCTGCTGCCTATTTATTGGCCTATTTTCAGGCGTGAACAATCTGCTTACAATGTCTCTGCTGAACACACTTTTAGTGAACTTCCTGCACATGAACTCTCTTACAGACTTGCGCTGCGCAACAATACATTCATTAGTATGTTACACCACTCCCATCAGACAAACAATGCTACCGACTGCTGGATATGTGGCCGACTCCCTCCCTACCAGAATTACAAGGGAGCTCTGCCCCTCTTTCCGTACCCGTTCACTCACAATGGCTCCTGTGGAGCATGGTTTAAAATAATTAATTCCTTAGATCCCGATATTGCTGTTATCGATGGTGGCTGGGTTTGGGGAAACTTGAACTTAGTCCTGCTCAACGTCTGTTACCCTGATAAAGAGGGACTTCCCACTCGAATAGGAACTGATCTAGAAAATGAAGTATATGGTTTAGGTAATTACACAATTAGCCTTATGATCCTTACTGTTGAATCTGAAGCTGCTCCAGTTCTGCCCCATATGTTAGTATTACCAGTCACAGGTGAACTATGTGTTAGCAAGAAAGGTTCAGTACACGTAGGTCATAGTAAATGCACTACTGTGGTCGAATTCAGTGACCATGGTAAATCGTCCTTTAAAGCTATTAGTCACTCCTATTTTGTTTGTGGTCATACCGCATACATACGTTTGCCTCCAGATTGGGATGGTACCTGTTATATTGCATTCCTTCTGCCACCTGTTTTTCTAGCTCCCCCTGATTACCATAGAAATACGAATCTAGTACCGAATAGACCCAAAAGAGATATTCCACTTGTTGACTACACAGAAACAGCATGGGAACAGTACACTGATTTCAATAAAGGATTCTTTTTCTTTTTAGGACCTGTCCAAAACAGTAAATTAATACGCAGATTAACCAGAACACTTGAAGCAGTAGTACACGAAACTGCCTCCGCCTTAGGTAACTTAACAGAGGAGCAATCTGCTATGCGGGTTGTTGTCCTTCAAAATCGTCTTGTGATAGACGTCATCTTGGCAGATAGAGGTGGAGCCTGTAAGGTCATCGGGTCAAGTTGCTGTGTTTTCATTCCACAAAACGCACCATCTGTCTATCAAGCTATTACCCGTCTGCATAAAATTGCAAATCAGATACATCAGAATCCAGGCACCTGGACTTGGTCCGGTTGGTTCTGGACAACGTTATCCGCTTGGGGATGGAAGATCTTATCATTCCTAGGCATTGGCCTTGTTATAGTATTCAGCTGCTGCCTGTGCCTACAGTGTGGGCCAGCGATATGTGGACTGTGTGCCACATCCTGCATTGAGCATTCCAGTTGTCTCTCAAACAGTCAAAGAAAGAAAGATGAACATATAATGTTACAAGAACAGACCGATAGATTCATGAGGATCGATATATCATGAAGGGTCCGTAGGGAACAAGGAGGGAATGAGGTAATATAAATTTTATGGTCAAGTTATGTTCCCTAGCACGTACCCCACCGACTCCATGTACGAGTTAAAGTGCATGTAACTTCCCTCCTGTACCAGCTATGAAGACGCAAATACATTTGCGTCCAACGTTAACATGTCCTCTTCTAGACCCACCATGAATGGGTTCAATGGTCCGTTCCTAAGTATGCTATGCCAACGTCTTTTTGTAGTGTACTCCTACGTTTTTCAGCTCTGGCTGAAGTAGGCCCTGAATTTCTGCCACCGAGCCTCTTTCTTGGCTTCTGACTCCGAGAACCTCTGCCCAGGCAGCCCCCGTACCCGTGAACTCTGACTTACTTCTAGCGCGGCCCTCCGTGCTCAGCTCAGCCTGCTGCCTGCCAAGATTGACTATAACCTTCGAGTTATCTGTTTCCCTCCCCGAAAGTACATTCCAGCCTGCTAGCTTCAGTAAACATCCTTCCTCAGCTGCAGGGCTAAAGGGCCGACCTGTCTCTATGCAACCAATTCAAGTAATTCATAGCTTTTGTTGCCATGCTTCCATGAAAGGCCCCATGCCCCCACGCTTCTCATACAGACACTCAGGCGCTTATACACGCACTCACAGCAAGTATAGAATAGCTTCTGCTCTAGAGACCTTTCCGCCCAGATAGCTTAGTTCCTAAACATCAGATATCAGATATGATAGAAGCACAAGTTGATCTGACATGCCAGACTTCTGTCTCTTTCCGTCAGTGTAAATGTCAAGTCCCCTGCACCCCTCCAATCACACGTCATGCAGCTGCGCGCGCATCCAAGTTTCCGATTTCTGCTGACATTGCCACATTTTCTGTTAGTGCCACCCATTCGTGACACCTACCTGTGACGTTTCTAACACACACCTCTAGTTCACGCCTCTTGATTACGCACATGTACCACGTGTATACTGTTATCTTGTCTTCTCTCAGCTGTTACGCCTTCTATAATGTTTTCAGTGATGTACAATAAGTATATAAGCTATGTACTGTTAATAAAATGTTAGCGCGCTCACTCTATCCCTTCTGACACCCTGTGTGGTGTTCAGAACATGATATTCTGATTCAGACCATTCCTTTTAAGGAATAAAACCCCTTAGAACTCTAACACCACGGACTCTGTTTTCTTTCATCCGAACTGAGTTATTATTGATTAAGTACTTACCTGCATAGAAATTAAGAGAGTAAATTATTTATTTACATCAACACTAGCAGTGCACTGCTGAGAGGAGGTTCACAACAGCAGGGCACTGCTGAGAGAAGGATTACACTAGCAGGATGCTGCTGATAGGTTGCTTCCACTGCTGAGAGGTGGCTCCCACGGCAAGATGCTGCTGGGAGGAGGCTCACACTGGCAGTGCGCTGCTGATAGGAGGCTCACACTGGCAGGGCACTGCTGAGAAGACACTGACATTGATAGGGCGCAGCTGAGAGGAAGCTCACATTGGAAGGATGCTACTTAGAGGAAGCTCACACTGGTAGGGCGTAGCTGAGAGGGAGCTCACACTGACGGTATGCTGCTGAGAGGGTGCTCACACTGACAGGACACTGCTGAGAGGAGGCTCACAATGGTAGGGCACTTCTGAGAGAAGGCTCACTCTAGCAGGGCACTGCTGATAGAAGGCTGATACTAGCAGGATGCTACTGAGAGGTGGCTTGCACTGCAGGGATTGCTAAGAGGTGACACACATGGCAACACACTGCTGAGAGGAGGCTCACACTGGCAAGATGCTGCTGAAAAGAGGCTGATACTGGCAGTGCGCAGCTGAGAGGAGGCTCACACTGGCAGGGTACTGCTCAGAGGAGGCTGCCATTGGCAGGATGCAGCTGAGAGGGAGCTCACATTGTAAGGGCGCCTCGGAGGGGAGGCTCATACTGGCAGTGTGCTGCTAAGAGAAGGTTCACACTGGCAGTGCACTGCTGAGAATAGGCTGGCACTGGCCGTGCACTGCTGACTAGAGGCTACCACTACAGGATGCTTCTGCGAGGATGCTCACGCTGGCCTGGTGCTGCTGAGAGAAGGCACACACTAGCAGGATACTGCTGAGAGGTATGTTGCAGTGCAGGGCGCTTTTGAGAGGTGGTTCACATGGCAAGACACTGCTGAGAGGAGCTCACACTGGCAGGGCGCTGCTGAGAGGAGGCTCACACTGGCAGGGCGCGGCTAAGAGGAAGCTCACAGTGGCATGTTGCTTCTGAGAGGAGGCTTGCACTGCAGTGCACTGCTGAGAGGAGGTTCACAACAGCAGGGCACTGTTGAGAGAAGGATTACACTAGCAGGGCACTGCTGAGAGGAGGTTAACACTAGCAGGGCACTGCTGAGAGGAGGATTACACTAGCAGGATGCTGCTGATAGGTTGCTTCCACTGCTGAGAGGTGGCTCCCACGGCAAGATGCTGCTGGGAGGAGGCTCACACTGGCAGTGCGCTGCTGATAGGAGGCTCACACTGGCAGGGCACTGCTGAGAAGACACTGACATTGATAGGGCGCAGCAGAGAGGAAGCTCACATTGGAATGATGCTACTTAGAGGAAGCTCACACTGGTAGGGCGCTTTTGAGAGGAGGCTCACACTGGCAGGGTGCAGCTGAGGGGGAGCTCACACTGACGGTATGCTGCTGAGAGGGTGCTCACACTGACAGGACACTGCTGAGAGGAAGCTCACACTGGATGGGTGCAGCTGAGAGGGAGCTCACAGTGGCATGTTGCTTCTGGGAGGAGGCTTGCACTGCAGTGCACTGCTGAGAGGAGGTTCACAACAGCAGGGCACTGCTGAGAGAAGGATTACACTAGCAGGATGCTGCTGATAGGTTGCGTCCACTGCTGAGAGGTGGCTCCCACGGCAAGATGCTGCTGGGAGGAGGCTCACACTGGCAGTGCGCTGCTGATAGGAGGCTCACACTGGCAGGGCACTGTTGAGAAGACACTGGAAGGAGGCTACTTAGAGGAAGCTCACACTGGTAGGGCGCTTTTGAGAGGAGACTCACACTGGCAGGGCGCAGCTGAGAGGGAGCTCACACTGACGGTATGCTGCTGAGAGGGTGCTCACACTGACAGGACACTGCTGAGAGGAGGCTCACAATGGTAGGGCACTTCTGAGAGGAGGCTCACTCTAGCAGGGCACTGCTGATAGAAGGCTGATACTAGCAGGATGCTACTGAGAGGTGGCTTGCACTGCAGGGACTGCTAAGAGGTGACACACATGGCAACACGCTGCTGAGAGGAGGCTCACACTGGCAAGATGCTGCTGAAAAGAGGCTGATACTGGCAGTGCGCAGCTGAGAGGAGGCTCACACTGGCAGGGTACTGCTCAGAGGAGGCTGCCATTGGCAGGGTGCAGCTGAGAGGGAGCTCACATTGTAAGGGCGCCTCTGAGGGGAGGCTCATACTGGCAGTGTGCTGCTGGTAGAAGGTTCACACTGGCAGTGCACTGCTGAAAATAGGCTGACACTGGCAGTGCACTGCTGACTAGAGGCTACCACTACAGGATGCTTCTGCGAGGATGCTCACACTGGCCTGGTGCTGCTGAGAGAAGGCACACACTAGCAGGATACTGCTGAGAGGTATGTTGCAGTGCAGGGCGCTGTTGAGAGGTGGTTCACATGGCAAGACACTGCTGAGAGGAGCTCACACTGGCAGGGCGCTGCTGAGAGGAGGCTCACACTGGCAGGGCGTGGCTGAGAGGAAGCTCACAGTGGCATGTTGCTTCTGAGAGGAGGCTTGCACTGCAGTGCACTGCTGAGAGGAGGTTCACACTAGCAGGGCACTGCTGAGAGGAGGTTCACACTAGCAGGGCACTGCTGAGAGGAGGATCACACTAGCAGGGCACTGCTGAGAGGAGGATCACACTAGCAGGGCACTGCTGAGAGGAGGATCACAGGAGCAAGGCGCGGCTGAGAGGAGGCTCCCACTGGCAGGGAGCGGCTGAGAGGAAGCTCACAGTGAATGGGAGCGGCTGAGAGGAAGCTCACAGTGGCATGTTGCTTCTGAGAGGAGGCTTGCACTGCAGTGCACTGCTGAGGAGGTTCACACTAGCAGGGCACTGCTGAGAAGAGGTTCACACTAGCAGGGCACTGCTGAGAGGAGGATCACACTAGCAGGGCACTGCTGAGAGGAGGCTCACACTGGATGGGTGCGGCTGAGAGGAAGCTCACAGTGGCATGTTGCTTCTGAGAGGAGGCTTGCACTGCAGTACACTGCTGAGAGGAGGTTCACACTAGCAGGGCACTGCTGAGAGGAGGATTACACTAGCAGGTTGCTGCTGATAGTTTGCTTCCACTGCGGGGAGCTGCTAAGAGGTGGGTCCCATGGCAACATGCTGCTGTGAGGAGGCTTACACTGGCAATGCGCTGCTGAGAGGACGCTGACATTGATAGGGCGCAGCTGAGAGGAAGCTCACATTAGATGGACTCTGCTTAGAGGAAGCTCACAGAGGTAGGGTGCTTTTGAGAGGAGGCTCACACTGACAGGACGCTGCTGAGAGGAGGCACACACTGGCAGGGTGCCATTTAGAAGCACTGCACTGCTGAGAGGGAGCTCATACTGGCAGGGCGCTGCTGAGATTCTCACACTAGAAGGTCGCTGCTGAGAGGGAGCTCACACTGGCGGGGCACTGCTGAGAGGAAGCACACATTAGCAGGGTGCCATTTAGAAGAAGCACTGCACTGCTGAGAGGGAGCTCATACAGGCAGGGCGCTGCTGAGATGCTCACACTAGAAGGTTGCTGCTAAGAGGGAGCTCACACTGGCGGGGCACTGCTGAGAGGAAGCACACATTAGAAGGGTGCCATTTGGAAGAAGCACTGCACTGCTGAGAGGGAGCTCATACTGGCAGGTCGCTGCTGAGAGGGAGCTCACACTGGCGGGGCATTGCTGAGAGGAGGCACACATTGGCAGGGTGCCATTTAGAAGAGGTACTGCACTGCTGAGAGGGAGCTCATTTTGGCAGACGCTGATAAAATTCTGACACTAGCAAGTTGCTGCTGAGAGGAGGCGCACACTGCTGTGCGCTGCTGGCAATGAGCCTGCACTCAGCAATCTGGTGGGAAGCACTCATTGACAGAATTCTGCTGGGTGGGAGCACATTCTAAAAGCTCTTATTTGAAGGGAACACACATTATCAGTGCACTGCTAGGACAATCTAAGCACTTGATTAGGGAGAAATTCATGTTTTGATACTCTCTCGTCAATTAAGGGGTTACATGTATGTAAAAGTATACAAAAAAACTACAATTTGTCATTGATAAATAGCCAAATCTACATTCCTATGCAACATATAGAACATGCTGACACGCTATCATAACAAGCCCCGAGTGCAGAACATCTGATCAGTGTGAGTATATTTTCTTTCTCTCTAGGCAAATACCTCCTATCGTGTGGTACGGTCGTTTTTCTATACTGAAGTGTATCACGTTTATTAAGAAAGAATGGAAAATATTATTTCTTTTGAGTTTTTTAACGAAAATGGTACATGTTTTCTTTTGGTTACTTGGGAGCGTGGGGTGAAAGAAAGCCTGCGGTTATTAGGGTCCAATCCATAATGGGAGGGTAGCTGTACAATAGTATCATTTATTAAGGACTTGTAGCATCTTGGACCTATGAACAGAGCAGACTACCAAAAAAATTCACAAAAAAATGATTTGGGACAGCCTTTGAAGTCATCAAGACTGGTCATTCTCCAGAGTCCAGGTGAGAGATAGTTCCAGACTTTAGGACCCAAAACTCGGAAGCTCCGCCTCCGCATCTAACATGGATAAAATCAGGGGCTTCCAGGTACTCCGACGTAACGCCCTCACAGATCTGTAGGGAGTCACTTATGCTGAAGGAGTGCTGGCCCTGCCTTACAGCAGCTCTGTATAGCAGAGAACATTTCAATAAATACATTGTTTTGCTGGCATACATATTAAACTATACTGGGAGAGTTCGATGTTCTGAGGCCATTTCAGCCTGAAGATACAGTGCTTTGGAAGGCCCAGATAAAGTGTGTTATAGTAGCCAAGGCATTCTTCAGTCACTGCCCCTGGGGGTGTGTGGTTTTCATTAAAGCACGCTGGGACAGTTGTTTTTGAGAGAGCTGTAGTTTCCCCGCCCTGAGGCTCTGGTTTTGGGAGGTCCACTCGATGGTTCACTGGCTCTCGGAGATCTGTCTCCATTTGTACTACAAGTGAAGGTTCACAGAGAAGAGACCAAGACCCAGATTTACTAAAGCTTTGCATCGTCACAAAGTGAATGAAAGCGACACATTGGTATTTAGATTACAAGTATTTTGCACTGGAAAAGTGCTCTTGTCTCAGCGCAAAAAGCACTTTGCTTTGCATTGCTTTCCGTACAAAGGCCTTGGCTGGGTGGATATGTGCAAACACCCGTAGGTTTTGACACAAAGTCCACTTCATTAGGATACCTGACGGGAGTTTGGGTCATAAACGACCACCTACCTGTGGCATAACAAACTTGGGCTGCTCTCTTTCTGGTCTCAGCAGTCCTTGGGGTAACATAGGTCTCCCCATCTAATCCCAGTTCTGCTCTCAAGCATGAGAGCAGCGAGGGGATTGGCCTGAGGGGGCTGAAAAGACACTCACTCAGGCACAGGGAGTCTGTGCTGTCTCTTCAACTAACTCTGTACAATACAGCCGGGCTGGAGAAACCGAAGTACACATGCCAGTTTGGCCGGCCGTTTAAGGCCGGCCAAACTGACATGAGCACTCAAAAGCACAAATACCACTCCTCCACCCTCCCATGCCTCAGCATGGCCCATTCCTGCACACGCTGGCTCAGAGCCAGCAGCTAAAAAAGAAAACGTAACGTATCATCTTATTATTCAGCTGTTGGCTCTGAGCCAGTGAGGCAATGCTCCTCCGCCATTGCTGAGGAACCGCCGCTGCTTACCGACCACTGCACCATGGCGTGAGGCTGTGTGTTGTGCTAGTCTAAAAGAGCACCGGTGCCTGGAATGACAGAAGTAACAGACCAGTCTTAGTAGATATGGCTTCTTGCTGCCCTGCTTGACAACAATGTAAATCTGCCCCGAGTATTTGAATGTTCGAGCATCTGCAGTGACATTCATTTGTATGTGGTCACGCATAGACAATGCATCATTGCAAGGGGGACTGGCAGTGCTTAATTTGAGCCAGTGCTTTCTGGTGCTCAGCAACAACACTTAATTGGTTTCCGGTGCTCGGCACCAGCACCTAATTGCAACATCATACTGAGAACAGACCACCACATGGTGGCGCTGCTCTTCTAATTTAGAGATGAGCGGAATACTGGTTGTTTATGAATACAATTTACATTAAAAATAACTAATACCTGCCTCCCCAGCCATTCCTTTAGCTTTTGGGACCTGGAATCATCTTAACTGTTGCATTTACATGCGAGAGAGATGGTTAGTAGTTGTTTTGGCAGAGATGACAAGGGCGATGGGTGGTGCACGTTGCAGTGCCCTCCTGGTCAGAGCCCTGGCACTTAATATTTTACAAATTAAGCACTGGACTGATCCACATGCCGCAAGATATAAATATCCCAACAAGTTTAAGTCTGATTTGACCTACTTTTTTATTAGAGTTCCCAGGTGAACCAGGCCATCCTGGACACAATTTCTCAGCCTTAGACTTCAATCCACAAACCAATGTTTTGCACTGCTGACTAGAGGCTACCACTACAGGATGCTCCGACAATAAATACCAGAATTCAGTGACTTTTTATTTAAAAGCAAAGGACTGCGGCGTTACAACCCCAAAGAAAATGTGTCTTCTGGAAATCTTCAGTGCGCTATGTTTTAAAGTTGTTGGTTGCTTTATAAATAGTAAGCACATATTGAAATCACTATTCTAAACTAGGTGTCGTTTGTAATCTGTCTGCCAGTAAGTTCTGCTGAATGTAATAATGGCTGTACACAGGCCACGTTCAAAGTCTCCCCTTTGCCAATGTCACTTTCCAATCCCTGCCTGGCAGGGCCCGTCTGGTCACTGTGGCACTCTCTCGTGTTCCTGCTGGGGGCAGACTCGGAGGCTGCATTCAGAGGTAAACGACTTGCCGTGCCCCCAACCCTGCCTGCAGGGCCCTCTCTTGTCACCCCATGGCCCCTGAAAAAAGCTGCCAAGTAGCTCCATTTGTGGGTTTAAACCAACAGCGCTTTGCATGCTGGGGCTTTTATCATAACAGGTGCAGTGAAACTGCAAGTCCCGCAATGCTGACAGGGGCGGCTCTAGGCTCATGGTGGTCCTGGGCAGGGAGCGTAGGTAGGGGTAGCCCGGAAGAGGGGGTCCGGGCGGATCGCTGAGGCCAGTGAAGAGGGGTGGGGGGCCGGGGGGAGTCAGGGTGTTTGGAAGTGGAACAGAGCTGGAGGCCGCCAAATCCCTGCCAGGAGCCACCAGGCATTTATGTATCTATCCTCAGAGGATTATTATATTAAGGATATATATTGGCGTGGTGGCCCCTGGGGTTTGGTGGCCCTCTGCAGGTGCACAGCTTGCACATGCCTAAGGCCGCCCCTGATGCTGAGTGCTGTAGACGTCTCACGACACTGAGCTAACTGGCAGCTAACCCCTGTCCCTGACACCACGAGAGACCCCTTCAGTGCCATGTTCCTCACCTCTCTCTCTCACAGTTTTATTTCGAAGTCTTTTACTCCTCAGATGTCGTGGCTGCCCGTCTCTATCGCCTTCAGTCTCTGGCCGCCTCGCCCCCTCTCGTCCTCGCACTCCGTGTTTGGGTTTCGTCTTTTTCTCTCCTTATGTCATTGCTGCTTAAGCTTGTGACTATCAGACAGCGCCCTCCACTGGCGGTTCCTGAACAGCACACAAGCGTGCTGTCCGACCACAGCCCAACGTGCACAGAGTACGTTTACCTCGCGCCGTGTGTGAGGCGGCCTCGGTCCCTTTCTGTGCGGACTGGGTCGTGAGATGTCTGGAGGGACTAGCGGCCGATGGGGGGGGGGGGGCGGCAAGACATCGTTTCTGCAGCCAAGAAGTGAGTGCCACAAAAGCGCAAGGGGGCGCTTAGGGGAGGGTGTATAAAGAGGAGGAGGAGGAGGAGGGGAGGGGATGTAAGGGGGGGAGGGGATGTAAGGGAGGGGGGGGACATAAGAGCAGCTGAAGAAGTGCCAGGGAAAAAAAGGGGGGGGGGCAACAGAGAGCGGTGAGGAAAGGGCGGGGTATCATTGGTCCATGGAGGGTGGGGTCGCGGCAGAGGCCGCACGTGCAGTTGTTGAGAAAACATACTTTTGGGAGTTTTTAAGAAACCAGGAGGGGTGACGCGGGCTTTTCGGAGAGTGGAGGTCGAGGGACATTATCTGGGGCTCCTCGATAACAGCCATCAGCCCCCCCCCCCACACCCCCCAGGAAAGGGCACGACCTTAAATCCACCCCTGGTGGTTCGGGGAGGGCGCTAAACATTACTCAATAATTGAGGTTAGCGTCTCCCTGTCGGCTCCTACTTATTAAAGGAGTCATTTCTGCTTGCATCAAAATTAGGTGTTTAGATGGGGGAGATTGGGGGGCGGGGGTCCTCGGGGAGCAATCAGGGAGGTCGGGAAGGGTAGGAACTTGCATCGGGCAGCCCGTACCAAGTACACCAGACTTGCACGATGTAATATCCCAAATAAAGGGTGTGAGAGCCGGAGACGCAACTGTGCTGGTACACTGTTAGAGGAAGCGAATCTTTCCCAGAGAAAACTACAGGTCCGATTCGGAAACTTTCCTGTTTAAAATTAGTTTCTTTCGGTAATAATATTGAGGATTATTATACAACAATAAGGACAAAATGTTACTACAATTTATAGTCCGTATTGATATTGTAGTCTTCTCTAACCTGCACGGCGATGACGATGTTCCTGGAACGCACGACACAATGCACGCTGTCACTCACCATCTTCTGCACAGCTGGAACATGAGCACGCAGCGAGATTGCCCAAATTCACACAGGGCGGTCTAGCATGAAGCAGGGAATTGAATCCACGCCACTACCACCTCAGAGCTAACAAAAAAAGGGCTTACTTTCTAAA
This sequence comes from Lissotriton vulgaris, assembly GCF_964263255.1. Lineage (NCBI taxonomy): Eukaryota > Metazoa > Chordata > Amphibia > Caudata > Salamandridae > Lissotriton > Lissotriton vulgaris. The sequence continues at coordinate 212,086,099 of NC_141690.1, read as the reverse complement.
AAAAAAAAATTGTCATATTTTCCTCTTACTAACAGAGATAACACATTGTCGTGAATCACAGATGCATTAGGTAAGTGCTCGCTAACCGAGTCTCTGATTCTTTCACTCACTTCACTGACTTTTTATGCACTAAAGGTTGGGCATTTCCCTCGTTCTCTCACTCAATGTTTTTGTACTCACTCACCGACTTTGCATTCGTTGTCTCGCGTGCCACTTTCTTTGTCTGCAGCCTGGGCCCCGCACTTGCAGTCTTCGATTTATAATGCGGAAATTCAAACTACAAGGACCAGAAATCAGTGGGCGGAGAGGAGCTGGACACGCTGCAGCTGGCGTAAATTGCGTTTACTATCGTTAAGGTTTACTGCATTTCAATTCATTTTATATTTGCTTTTATTTGGTCAATGATGTCACTTGAGCAAAAGCGTGTGTGGCATGTGACAACACTTTTGCGCTGCCATAACACATACCAATTAGTTCTCACGGGTAAGAATGTTTACAACTTAAAACCTCGGAGAAAGCAATTGCTGTTGGCACTGCTCCCGTTTCAGGTTGAGATCAGGGGCGACATTAAATTAAAGACAAACGAAACGTGCACCCCTCCGCGCGTGACACCTGCAGAGAGGGTTATTCCAAGAAGGAATCTGGTAGGGTTTTGTAGGGGGTGTGGAAGAGGGCCCCTCTGCGAAACAGATGTGGCGCAGTTTTCCCATAAGAGCGCAAACGCGGTTTTGTTTCAGTTGCAAACTGCATCCATCATGAGTCTTTGGGCCACAGGGGGAGGGGACAGAATCCCCCCTCCACTCCGTGGGGACCAAGAGGTTACCCACCAATGAATAGAGGGCAAGAGGCGCATTAACACCAAACCGAGGAAACAACGCGCACTGCGTTCCCAGGGCACCGGAAAACCACACGCATTTGTTTTAATATTCCCTGAACAACCCCGCTCACTGACGCGCGTGTGAAAAAGAATGAAAATGAATAACGTACTGCAACAAACAAAAAAGGCGTACTTTCCGCATTGCTCGTGGTAGGAAATCAAGTAGAATACAAAATAATAAAAGAAGAAACGTCGGAACAATAAAACAAAATTCTTCTGTGATGAGAAGGGGGCACATGAGGGGGCTGGGGATGCCCCCTCCGCCCGGCTATTTACGGCCCTTTCTGTGACTGAAACATATTGAGGGGGAGAGAAAAGGGAGGCATTAGGAGCCGCTCTCGGCCCCGCCGACGGTTTAACGATTTCAAATGAGCCCCGGCTCGGCTGAAAAGCTGACAACTCCCCGTCAGGGTGGCAGATGACGGCGAAAATGACCAGAAATCAATACTCTCACCGGGTGTCCGGGCCTGATAAGGGCGCGCGAGACAATGTTGCCTATTAAAGTCGACAGCTTGAGATATTACACTATTAGTTATGCTATTTTTAATAATCTATAATATTTGGGCTATAATTAATTAATTATACGGGTCAGATAGTATCTGAGGCTGGGATGAGGGCTGAAGGGTCTATTAAGGCTGGTAATGAGAAAGGAGAAATCTAATCTGAGGACGGGAGCCGTGAAGGGACAAATATACAAGCAACCGCCGTCAGGGCAGGGGGGAGGCTGTGAAGTGGGATAAACCTGTCCTCGTTGCTATCCCCACCTGCCCCCTCTTTTCAGGTCGCCGCCACTTTGTTGTAGTATGCCCTCCTCCCATCCTTATATTCCATTGGTCAATTCATTGTTTTTGAATCTCGAACTGATAACGGTGTACTGCCTCCACGTCATTCGGGTGACTTTCAGTCAGTTCTGGCGTTCCAGTCACAGTCACTCCTTCTTTCCGAACTGCTGCTGGGGGGGGGGGGGGGGGGGGGGGGGGGGGATGCCATTGTCTCATGGCACCGGGTCATTTTTTGCACCCTCGCTCCATATCTTGTATGCCACTCCAGTCCCAATTTGAAAATGGGGAATACTGTGAAAAACGGTCAATCGCTTTTACGTCTGGAGTTTGACACAGCTTTAGCTGGTTCGCCAGAGTATTGATTTTAACAACAAATCATACAAATGTACAACATACACAGGGGACCTCTTGGTCAGTGGGCTTCATCCAGTAATCTTTTAAACTGACAATCACGGTATGTTCTGCCCAATATAGCATGGGGCAATGGGTTAGCCAACTTAACCCAATCACTTCCTTCTCTTTGAGTGGCTGCACAAAGCCTGTGCACATTGTTCTCATCCACCTAAAATAGTTCCTTTCTCTTCAGAGGCAGAGCTGGTTCATAATTAGCTTTTTTAAAAATGTTCTAGTAACTGCTATTTATTTAAGTAAAAGCACTGGTAAAACAGTTTTTTTAAGTTTCAACTTTTTATTGCCACAATACAGCAACCAAACTTCGATGGCAGCATGTTTGATTCTTTTATATTTGTGGCACATACCATGCATCCCCTCATGTATAGAACAGCATTTGTGTGAAACCAGGTTCAAGCAGCATTTGCACAAGATTTTACCTTTAGCGCAGCACTTGGAATGTGTCTGTACTAATGCGAGGATTTGCAGGCCTATATTTATAATATGGAAATAAACGCTCCAAGGTGCTTAGTGCTGCCAGCAGAACACTCAGAAATGGCTGAAACTCCCCTGCATGGCATGAACTCAGTTGACAGCTAGGTTTACTTACATGTCATACAAGCACTGGCAAAGCCAATGGCTTCAATGTGCTAATAAATGGAAATAGCATTTGTACGTATCTGCATTGATGTTACCTCGTTAAAACCAGACTTTTTGGCTTTTACAAAGCTTTCTTTGTAGAAAAGGAAGAAACACAGATAAGAGATGGATGGACAAAATACTATAAACATTCATACAAGGAAAAACAATGGGAAGTAAACATGCGTGGAAAGTCAATAGGAAAAATACAGAGGGGAAACATGGCCACAAGTTCTAACTGATAAAACAAAAAGCCTACTGCAGTGAAAAAGTAAAACAGAAAAGAATAATCTGTATACAATGCATATATGAGATAAGAATTTAATGTGCGACGAGTAAGTGCACATTTGAGATACAGATAGCCCCTCATGAATTGAAATGCAAGCACTCCATAGGGGCATGGAATGATACATCCAAACAGCCAATAGCATTAGGGGAGAGAGAAGTATTCCTCTAGCTGAAGCCAAAGCCCACTTCATGTTTATTTGGACTTAGCTGGCATAATGGTCCCATGTTGTGTGTGATCTCTTCATTAGGCCCTGGCCTTTAAGCCAACAATATGTTGCACTATTAGACATGTAGTTTAATGTTGACCTTTCTCAGAATGGATGTAACAATTCCAGCATATTAAGTGTTGTTGCTTAAATATTCATGATTCATTGACAGTGTCCCATCTGACATGGACCAATTGGCAGCTAAAATATACTGGTTTAGTAAAATAAATAATGACCCATATTATTACAACACAGCACGAGACAGCATAGTAGGATTCATTGTTTGCTTCACCACCTAGATTTGTCTTTTAGGTTCACATTTTTGCATAGAATAAAACATGCTATTTTTAAAGATTATATTGAGAGGCCCATTAGAAGACAGAAGGTAGCTGTACGTCTGCACAGTATTTACCCTGCCCATGGAGTTAGTAATACTGGGGCTCTGGTAGTGGGGGCAAATAAATAATGGGTATATACTTGTGGCATTGGGAGTACCCCATCTGATTCTAACAGTAGTTCCTCATTTATGCTTTCTTTCAGTTCTTGATAGAGCTTCACCATGAGATATGGGCTCCTTTTAGCAGATACATGTCTGGGTAATATACCTCAGGTTAGTGGTGTTCTCAGGAATCTTGTAATACTAATAAGGCTGGTAGCTCTTATCACAAGTGCCATTCAATTTACAAGTTTTTTCAAAAACAAGGGGGACCCACTAGGTAGCTATGGACCATGGATATCAGTTACTTTATGAAAACAAAGGTCCTAAGCTTAGAACAGTATTTCATACCAATGTTATATAGACCACAATAGGCTGCTATATACTTTACCTTTGCCCAGCCGGGCAAGGGATTTATTTATAAAATATAACAAGTGTTCAGAACTTGAAATACATTTTCACAACAAACATTTTCGTCTGCAGTAAAGCACAAGCCTGTGCCGTACTTCAAAGTGAGAAAAGATTAAGGGAAAATATAGTAGAAAGAAAAGTTTACTTCAGGCAAGGAAAGGTGAGCAAACTGGGTACTGTTTTACATCAGAATTGACAGAGATTCCCAGAGTAGTAAATACACACAATGATATACATCAATTAACTGTATGTCTACTACAGAAAGTCGCCGGCCTTTCGATCCCGGGCTCAAATTATAAAGGAATCATCTTCAGGACCTAGTAATTATATTGCCTGGTATAACAAAAATTGTGCGCCTGTTGGGGAAGAAAACAGGGGAAAACAGAGAAGCAATGGAATTTTAGATTGCTATTCTGATGCAAAGATTCGAGGTCAACTTAGTCACATTAAATACTTAAATAATTCGGAATCGCAGTGCAGTGAAAGTGCCAGCAAATGTGTTTATTTAAAAGGTTGTACTAGATTGCAGTACTCATGCTCGGTGCCGTTAGTTGGAGGGGCACTTAGTTTCAGTTTATGCGAGTCGCCAGATGTGCTGGTGCATGATATGGGGGAGCATCGTGGCAAGGTGAGGGCAATTGTGAGAAGCTGCCACCTCCGTGGGAGTGAGAAGGCAGCAGCGTGTGCACTTAACGGGTATTAGAACCAGGCAAAGTAAAGTGGCCTGCCATGGACACGGGATCGCCTCTGGGGCGAATGGGTTGCCGCTTACCTCTGCAACGTTAATAGAAAAATAGTTTACGGGCAGAGGAAGGTTGATTCCGGCGCTGGGCGTAGGTGAACGTCGTGCTAGACATGAGAAATAAAACAAAGAATAAAAAGGTTGTTTGGTTTTTGTGAAGAAACCAGACATGAGTTTTGATCAGGAACATACCCTGTGTGCAGGAGTTGTCCTGAATAGCACGTTGGTATGGTTAGTTGAGGAAGCAGGGTGGGCGGCGTATCCGTTGTGATCCGCTAGAACAGAGAGGGTGGCATTAGAGGAACAATAACCTGGGGACCAGACGTCTATGAGCCTGTAACTTACCGATTGAGGATCGGTGTAGGATAACGAGGCAGGTCCGTGTGGCGGCCTCGTCTTAATGTGTTATTGCGGCGGTCGGTAAGATCCACAATCCGCTCTAAGGGGGGGAGAGAGTAGTTGTGAGTTAGAGGCTCACTGGGGGGCAGGCGTGTCTCACTTAATCTATAAAGCCCTTCTTACCGATTACAGGATTAATATCTAATGCAGTTGGCCGCGATGTGGGTCCAGTGGATCTTAATGTGTTATTGCGGCGGTCGGTAGGGTACACGATCCGCTGTAAGGAGGGAGAGTAGTTGTGAATTAAGGGTTCCCTGGGGGGCAGGCGGGCCTCGCTTAATCTATCACGGGCTTCTTACCGATTAAAGGATTAGTATCCAGTGCAGTTGGCCGCGATGTGGGTCCACTGGATCGTCACCGAATGTGCTGCTTCCTAGGCAATGAGCGCACTTTCGCGGGTTAAGACTGTTGAGTCAGGTGACCCGAGTCACATGGTCGGAGCTTTTCGCGAGGTGGCTGTGGGTGATAGGTCGGCCATCTTGGAGTGGGGCATTGATAATGAATCGTGCTCAGGAAAGTACATGAATTAAATACGGCGCAAGTGAAAGTGAATGAGGCTGTTTATAGAATTGGTTATGGTGCGGCCCATGGGCATAATAGTGCTAGGACAAGTGATAGGGGTCGAAGGTGCCTAAAGTTCAGCACATGTGACAGAAAGTAAATTTCTGATGGTAACCGATTACATTAGGCACATCACAAAGTCTAGCTCATAGACAGTTCTGTATACTTATGAAGCACAGCATTCACAGTTTGTTGGCATAATTTTCATAGTGTGAGCCGAAATGTAAGGCAAATGTTCAAGCTATAGAAGGTTTGTCCAGTCCTCGCTCTTGTTTAGTCCAGTCCGGATAGTGCTAAACTGGATTATGGACTTAAGTTCTTCTCTGTTCAAGAGTTGCGACAGGTTTCCTCCTCTTTGTGGGGGCTTGACGGCTTTAAGAATTGTCCATTGAATGTCATCAGCAGTGTGGTTCAGCTCTGCGAAGTGTTCCACCAGAGGAGCATTCGGCGTTCTACATCTAATTCTGCTCCCATGTTGGCAGATTCGTGTCTTAGCTTTTTGGCTGGTTTGTCCTACATACATTTTCTGGCACAGACAAATTATCTCATAAATGACATTACAAGTGTTACAATTAGTGAACAATTTCATTTTAAAATTGATGCCATCGTGACAGATATTGCATGCCTCAATTGTATATTCACAAGAAGTGCAGTGGCCACATTTCACATGCCCCAGTAATGGTGGTAGCCCCCAGTTAGAGTTTATAGTAGTTCTAGGGGTGGGGGCTGGTAGGGCTGCCCTGACCAGATGATCTTTCAAATTTTTATTTTTCTGGAAGGCATAGATTGGTCTCTCTAGATCGATAGGGCCGGCATTTATAGTAGGCCAATGTCTGAGAATCGATTTGCGGATTTTATTGGACACTGGGCAGAATGTGGTTACACAGGCTATTCTTTCTTTACTGTCCCGCGTTTTTGGTGTTAACAGAACTTCGCGTGGGCAGTACCAAGCCCTTTTTGATGCTGCTTTAACAAGTCTTCTAGGGTAGCCACGTGCTTTTAGTTTGTTAGACAAGACAGTGGCTTCCCTGAAGTAGTCTGTTTTGTTCGAGCAATTGCGCCTTATTCTTAAAAATTGAGAGTAGTGCAATGAGTCTTTAAGGGCTCTTGGGTGATTGCTATTGTAGCTTAGCAAAGTGTTCCGCTCTGTTGGCTTTCTGTAAAGGCGTGTTAGTAACTCGCCTTCATTGCAATAGATTGTTAAGTCTAAAAAAGCAATTTGGGTTTTGTCGTGAGTCAGAGTGAAGGTTAAGTCCGCACAATTGTTATTGAGCCAATGGAGAAACAGGTTCAATGAGGTAATGAGATGACATTTTTGCCCCCAAATTGGCCATTTTGTTCATGGATGCACTGGAAACTGGCGTTATCTTAACAGACAGTAACCCATTTTTCATAGGAATATCCTTGTGGCGTCGTTACATAGACAACATTTTTCTAGTCTGGAACCTTGACATTACCACATTGAACCTGTTTCTCCATTGGCTCAATAACAATTGTGCGGTCTTAACCTTCACTCTGACTCACGACAAAACCCAAATTGCTTTTTTAAACTTAACAATCTATTGCAATGAAGGCGAGTTACTAACACGCCTTTACAGAAAGCCTACAGAGCGGAACACTTTGCTAAGCTACAATAGCAATCACCCAAAAGCCCTTAAAGACTCATTGCCCTACTCTCAATTTTTAAGAATAAGGCGCAATTGCTCGAACAAAACAGACTACTTCAGGGAAGCCACTTTCTTTTCTAACAAACTAAAAGCATGTGGCTACCCTAGAAGACTTGTTAAAGCAGCATCAAAAAGGGATTGGTACTGCCCAGGCGAAGTTCTGTTAACACCAAAAACGCGGGACAGTAAAGAAAGAATAGCCTGTGTAACCACATTCTGCCCAGTGTCCAATAAAATCCGCAAATCGATTCTCAGACATTGGCCTACTATAAATGCAGGCCCTATCGATCTAGAGAGACCAATCTTTGCCTTCCGGAAAAATAAAAATTTGAAAGATCACCTGGTCAGGGCAGCCCTACCAGCCCCCACCCCTAGACCTACTATAGACTCTAACTGGGGGCTACCACCATTACTGGGTCATGTGAAATGTGGCCACTGCACTGTTTGTGAATATACAATTGAGGCACGCAATATCTGTCACAATGGCATCAATTTTGAAATGAAATCGTTCACTAATTGTAACACTTGTAATGTCATTTATGCGATAATTTGTCCGTGCCAGAAAATGTATGTAGGACAAACCAGCCAAAAAGCTAAGACACGAATCTGCCAACATCGGATGCAGAATTAAATGTAGAACGCCGAATGCTCCTCTGGTGGAACACTTCGCAGAGCTGAACCACACTGCTGATGACATTCAATGGACAATTCTTAAAGCCGTCAAGCCCCCACAAAGAGGAGGAAACCTGTCGCAATTCTTAAACAGAGAAGAACTTAAGTCCATAATCCAGTTTAACACTATCCGGACTGGACTAAACAAGAGCGAGGACTGGACAAACCTTCTATAGCTTGAACATTTGCCATACATTTCGCCTCACACTATGAAAATTATGCCAACAAACTGTGAATGCTGTGCTTCATAAGTATACAGAACTGTCTATGAGCTTGACTTTGTGATGTGCCTAATGTAATCGGTTACCATCAGATAATTTACTTTCTGTCACATGTGCTGCACTTTAGGCACCTTCGACCCCTATCACTTGTCCTAGCACTATTATGCCCATGGGCCTCACTATAACCAATTCTATAAACAGCCTCATTCACTTTCACTTGCGCCGTATTTAATTCATGTACTTTCCTGAGCACGATTCATTATCAATGCCTTACTCCAAGATGGCCGACCTATCACCCACAGCCACCTTGCGAAAAGCTCCGACCATGTGACTCGGGTCACCTGACTCAACAGTCTTAACCCGCGAAAGTGCGCTCATTGCCTAGCAAGCAGCACATTCGGTGACGATCCAGTGGACCCACATCGCGGCCAACTGAACTGGATACTAATCCTTTAATCGGTAAGAAGCCCGTGATAGATTAAGCGAGGCCCGCCTGCCCCCAGGGAACCCTTAACTCACAACTACTCTCCCTCCTTACAGCGGATCGTGTACCCTACCGACCGCCGCAATAACACATTAAGATCCAGTGGACCCACATCGCGGCCAACTGCATTAGATATTAATCCTGTAATCGGTAAGAAGCCCTTAATAGATTAAGTGAGACTCGCCTGCCCCCCAGTGAGCCTCTAACTCACAGCTACTCTCTCCCCCCCTTACAGTGGATCGTGGATCTTACCGACCGCCGCAATAACACATTAAGACGAGGCCGCCACACGGACCTGCCTCGTTATCCTACACCGATCCTCAATCGGTAAGTTACAGGCTCATAGACGTCTGGTCCCCAGGTTATCGTTCCTCTAATGCCACCCTCTCTGTTCTAGCGGATCACAACGGATACGCCGCCCACCCTGCTTCCTCAACTAACCATACCAACGTGCTTTTCAGGACAACTCCTGCACACAGGGTATGTTCCTGATCAAAACTCATGTCTGGTTTCTTCACAAAAACCAAACAACCTTTTTATTCCCTGTTTTACTTCTCATGTCTAGAACGACGTTCACCTACGCCCAGCGCCGGAACCAACCTTCCTCTGCCCGTAAACTATTTTTCCATTAACGTTGCAGAGGTAAGCGGCAACCCATTCGCCCCAGAGGCGATCCCGTGTCCACCGCAGGCCACTTTACTTTGCCTGGTTCTAATACCCGTTAAGTGCACATGCTGCTGCCTTCTCACTCCCACGGAGGTGGCAGCTTCTCACAATTGCCCTCACCTTGCCACGATGCTCACCCATATCATGCACCAGCACCTCTGGCGACTCGCATAAACTGAAACTAAGTGCCCCTCCAACCAACGGCACCGAGCATGAGTACTGCAATCTAGTACAACCTTTTAAATAAACACATTTGCTGGCACTTTCACTGCACTGCGATTTCGAATTATTTAAGTATTTAATGTGACTAAGTTGACCTCGAATCTTTGCATCAGAATAGCAATCTAAAATTCCATTGCTTCTCTGTTTTCCCCTGTTTTCTTCCCCAACAGGTGCACAATTTTTGTTATACCAGGCAATATAATTACTAAGTCCTGAAGATGATCCCTTTATAACTTGAGCCCGGGATCGAAACGCCGTCGACTTTCTTTAGTAGACATACAGTTAATTAATGTATATCATTGTGTGTATGTACTACTCTGGGAATCTCTGTCAATTCTGATGTAAAACAGTACCCAGTTTGCTCACCTTTCCTTGCCTGAAGTAAACTTTTCTTTCTACTATATTTTCCCTTAATCTTTTCTCACTTTCAAGTACGGCACAGGATTGTGCTTTACTGCAGACGAAAATGTTTGTTGTGAAAATGTATTTCAAGTTCTGAACACTTGTTATATTTTATAAATAAATCCCTTGCCCGGCTGGGCAAAGGTAAAGTATATAGCAGCCTATTGTGGTCTATATAACATTGGTATGAAATACTGTTCGAAGCTTAGGACCTTTGTTTTCATAAAGTATTCAATTTACAAGGGCCCTCATAATGAGACCCTATCGAATTCTGAATATTTTGAAAGTTATGTTCGTCTCCCTTGCCCCCCTAGCATAGAATGCAAAGTACTGTGATAGTGCATGATATACGTTACTTCATCAGAGTTGAAAGAGAAGTTGTATGCTCCAACCTTTGTAAATATGATCCACTTTGATTATGTTCCACTGGGCATATGATTAATGCAAAGTGTCATGAAATAGATTCTTGCTGCGAGAAAACGCCCTCTTTTGTGTGGTCATCGCCATCTTTTCCTGAATTGTATTGGTGGTTGTGAGTGTCTGCACACCTTTGCACAGCTGTCCTATTCCCAGTGTAGGTGCTCTGATTCCTAAAACGTAGAAATTGCCTAATGCCTGATTAGCTTATTTAACCTTTCTATAAGGACATAGTATATAATGTGGAAATACTCCCAGGCATGACAAATTACATTTCACCCATGAACTGCAGCACCTATTGTGCCATCCACTAGTGTGACGTGACAAAGAAAAACATGGCTTTAGGCCTACCATTGCAGTCTGACTGTTGCACTGTAAAACCTGTAGTGCCACCTATTAAAATAACCCATTTTAACAGGTAGAAACTTCCCTTTTAAACATTAGTTAATCATCCCATTGTGAGCCTTAAAGCCCACAAGATATTTAAAAGTGGGATATGTAGAAACTCAGGGGCATATTTATGAAGTAGTGGCGCAGTGCAGCAAGTCACCATGTTGTGCTGCACTGCGTCGCTGGGAAAGTGCAGGAATGTTCCGTATTTAAGGCATACAGTGCATTCCTGATTCCCCCCTGCACGGGCAGCCTAGCACCAATGCAGGCCCCCTTGCATCATGGTGCAAGGGCGCCTGTGTTGCATGCAGGATTGTTTCTGTGCAGGAAGGGACACCTTCCTGCACAAAACAATCCTGAGAGGCATTTTCCCTTTTCTATGTGTGCTGCAGACACATAGAAAGAGGTAGAGTGAGAGGAGAAATAAAGTGGCTTTGCGTGGTGCAAGTATGACGCAAATCAAGTCATAAATATGGCCCTAAATGTTTCCATGTCCCTACAGTGACAAGGCCCTAAAAGCGATCTTCAATGTGTCAGGTCTAGCTGTCCTTGGTAGAAAACCAGAGTACAGTTTAAACTACTAATTCTGTAACTTGGAAAAGCGCAAGCTAGGTTGACTGACTTTCGAGGGCTGTATGCACTGAGAGTACTGAAGGGGTGGTCCCCCATTCTGCTCAGTTTAGGACAGGGATAGATGTCACTGGAAATTGATAACCCTCTATCACCAGAACGGCCAATTATTATTAGTACGCAGGGCTTCCCTACCGATCAACCACCAAGAATCCTACATCAGAATTTACTGCTTCAAGAAGCAACAGACTTGGGGGTCCAAGAGGGGCATGTAACTTTGGACGGGTTTCCAGTGCCATGTACAGATATAGATGGCGAGAGATTGAGGGGAATTGCATCCAAGCCAGATCCGAAGAGAATGAAAGTCCCTTCATGGAACGTTGCAGGCATCGCCAATAAAGTAGATTCCAGCGACTGGGGGTCCCTAGTAGATAGTAATGACATCTGTCTCTTTTAGGAGACTTGGGCTAGGGAAGCTTACACCAGGGTGGGCTACGCAACGTTCTATGTCCATGCTAGGTGGGGTGGCAAAGGGAGGCCTTCCGGTGGTCTCGCTATCTGGGTGGCCAGTCACATAGGCTGTACAGCAGAGATAATACCAACCCATTCGGAGGACATACAATGTGTTCTTCTTAAATGGCCAGACGCCTACAACCTGGCGATTGTGAATGTGTACTCCCGTTCAGTAAGCGTGTCCATGGAATCACCCACCCTAGACTGTCTATCTTCATTTTTGGGACAACTACCCGTTGATTGTAAGATATTGATGGATGGGAATTTCAATTGCCACTTTAAACCACTAAAAGGTTTATAGGAGGGTGCTTTAACAGCTGAGGATGATTACTGGGGGATTCCCCCCTGTCAATCTCCAAACCCGAAATAATGGTCCCCGTTAGCGTTGCAGATCACGTCCCTTACCCTGAACTACGCTTTGAGGGCCTGCAATGGGCGCACACCATCTGATGCCCCTTCAGTGTGCACCTTCAATAGGAAGGACCAGGAATCGCGTTTGGACTATATTTTTGTAGAAACAAGCGTGTGGCCCACGGTTCTGGACTTCAGGGTGATTGAAAGAGCAGACAGCGATCATAATGCTCTCTGCTTGGATATGGTACACCCAGGGCCCAAAGAAGGCACGCCACTTAATGAGGAATACAAATTATGTCTCAGCAACACATTGGTATGCTGAAAGGAAATCAGAGACAAGGGTTCTGACTCAAGGCGTCATACAGAAGATGGTTAACCCTGTGTTAGCAAAGTGAATAACTATATTTGGATTCCCATCAATATCATGTGTGATCAATATTCTCATATGGTCCTCTGTCCTGGGTCTTGTGTCCCTAGATCACCGAGACAGCTGTAGTACCCTCTACGGACTCATAGTTCACACGTGCCAACACTTGGACAACCATAAGAATCTGATCTGACGGGTAAGTGCAGTGCAGAAAAGAAAAGTGTGTGACATTTTAAAATAGGATAGAGAATCTCATTATAATATTTTTATTCAGCCAAGACCTCTTCCTAACTAAAAACCAAGAACAGCGCAAAACATAACTACTGCAGTTAAACAAATATCTGCATAGGGGCCAACATGTTTCAGCCTTAACGGGAAATGGACCCTAGGCTTTCTTTAGGGCCTCTGTTCTCATATCAATGTGACTGCAAAACTAGTGATAGTGAAAAAACTCAATTTAAAAGAAAATGTTACTGTGGTATATTATTAACAGTAAAGGATATAAGTCTCCATAAACTGTAACTTCACTCCTCCATGGCACTTGGTAACTCTGTTGGATCCAGTGTGCCCGGGGAAGAGATCTCACCTCGTCCTGGACCTGGCTCAGGCGTAGTGAGACCCCGCTCTGTCCGGCGTTTGCTCTGGCCGTGGCTGAGACAGGGGGAGGCCATGGCCAGAGGCAACGCCGGACAGAGCGGGGTCTCACTACGCCTGAGCCAGTCACATTGATATGAGAACAGAGGCCCTGAAGAAAGCCTAGGGTCCATTTCCCGTTAAGGCTGAAACATGTTGGCCCCTATGCAGATATTTGTTAAACTGCAGTAGCAATGTTTTGCGCTGTTCTTGGTTTTTAGTTAGGAAGAGGTCTTGGCTGAATAAACATATTATAATGAGATTCTCTATCCTATTTTAAAATTTCACACACTTTTCTTTTCTGCACTGCACTTACCCGTCAGATCAGATTCTTATGGTTGTCCAAGTGTTGGCACGTGTGAACTATGAGTCCGTAGAGGGTACTACAGCTGTCTCGGTGATCTAGAGACAGAAGACCCAGGACGGAGGACCATATGAGAATATTGATCACACATGATATTGATGGGAATCCAAATATAGTTATTCACTTTGCTAACACAGGGTTAACCATCTTCTGTATGACGCCTTGAGTCAGAACCCTCGTCTCTGATTTCCTTTCAGCATACCAATGTGTTGCTGAGACATAATGTGTATTCCTGATTAGATTCTCAGATGATAGACCCATAGATTTGTTAGGTTGTTTATATATTGGTACAGGGGGATACAACCTATGCAGGTCTCTAAATGTCCCTCAGGCCCTTCCCAATTTGTGTGTTATATACGCCACTTAATGACTCAAAGCAAGACACAGGTACCCTAGTTCTATCTAATAACAGACGTAGGGTAAGATGGGGGAAATTAGTCAGTTCAACAGAGTGCATCACGAAAATCTATGATTTGGCGTTCCCCAAGTTAGTGGAATTGGATGAACTGATCAATAAACCCAAAGTTACTGACTTTAACGAGAAACTAGGTCAAATTCATGTAGACCTAGTGGGAAGCTTAGGAGAGGTTTTTTACCCCGAGACTGTGAGCAGGAAGAAGAGGACACCAACCTCAGCTTGGTACAATTCCACGTGTAAAAAGATAAAAACAGAGCTGATCTTTATGGTCAAGTCTGGCACCGATAAACATAAAATATCTGAGATGAGACGGAAATACAGGGAAGCCATTGCCCATGCAAAGTCCGACTGGGATTGGGATAGATGGCATGACCTTTCGTTGGCACTCGAAACCAAGGATTCAAGAAAATGTTGGTCACTAGTTCATACAGGTGCAGGGGAACCGAAATCAGCTGTGGAGCCAAACATCGCTGCCTCAATATGGGAATCTCACTTCAGTAAACTGTATCAAGATACCTCTGTAATTCCCACATAGCCAGTTCTTGATAGCCCCTCTGAGCCCAATGAAAAACTAGAGTTCACACTGGGTGAGGTATTAAATGCTATAGGGAGACTAACGTTAGGTAAGGCCCCAGGTCTCGACAAACTCCCTGGAGATTTGTTTAGACACCAACCAGAGAGCTGGGGTCCCTATTTGCTTATTATTTTCAACTCTATTCTAAGAGGGATGGAGATCCCTTGTACTTGGCTGGGGGCAGAGATAGTACCGATTTTTAAAAAGGGCTCCCCTCTGCTCCCAGCCAACTACAGGCCGATCAGCCTTATAGATGTACCTCAAAAACTCTTCGCCCGTCTCCTGCTGGACCACCTCCTGGACTGGATGGAGGACAAAGCGATTCTTAGTCCGCTCCAGGCGAGCTTCAGGAAGAACACGTCCACCATGGACCAGATTTTTCGTCTCGTTCTTCTCTACTGGAAAACAATGGGGATCGAAGGGGGAGTCTGTACATGGTGTTCGTGGCCCTGAGGTCCGCATTTGACTTGGTACCACGTAAGAAACTATGGGTGGTCCTCAGGGAGCTAGGTGTCCCTCCACAGCTACTACAGGCAATAATTAGGCTCCATGATGGAAATTTTGCCCAGGTCAGGTGCAGAAGGGAGGGGGCATTGTCATCTAGATTCCCAGTCCTCAGGGGGGTAAGACAGGGTTGTGTCCTTGCACCGACCCTGTTTTGCCTCTTTGTTAATGGTGTAATATCTCACCTTGACAATGTTAGGAACAATGATGCCCCCAGGCTGGCAGGCAGGAGGGTTCCGGCAATTATGTTTGCTGATGATACCCTCCTGCTCGCCAAATCCCCGATGGGGATTCAACGGATACCAGATGGGTTTGGGGATTTCTGCAGGGCGCATGGCCTTGAGATCAACGCAGAAAAGACCAAATTCATGGTATTCAATCCCTCTACAACCACTAGGCCTAATCCAACCTTGGGATCTGATAGGCTGGAAAGGGTTAGAATGTTCCAGTATTTGGGGGTAACTCTACACGAAAATCTATCCTGGGGTCCACAGATAGCAAGATCCCGTTTAAAGTTATCCCAAATGGTGGGGGCAATTCTGAAGGTCTCGAATTCATCAACCTTCAAACCAGTTAGTCCAGCCTTGGAGATGTATAAAACCCAAGCCAGAGCAGCTTCATCCTATGGTGGTGAGCTGTGGGGCCACAATGTTGGGACAGAACTTGTCAAGGTGGAAAACAACTTCCTTAGACGTTTGCTGGCTCTACCACAAGGCACACCCCTGTTACCACTGAGATTAGATCTGGGGCTCCCTTCAATAGGGGATGAACTGGCTGTAAAGCCATTGAGGTTTTGGCATAGGCTTTGGTCTACTAGTGAACTCTCCCACTATAGACAAGATCTGAAGCACGTCCTGAGTCTTAACTCCTGAGACAGAATTCCATTGGTGGCATATGTAAAACGCGAATTCCATCGACTGGGACTGGCTGATCTGTGGGATGATCCCGAAAGAGGCTGTTTAGGGGTGTACCGCAAAACGCTCACCAAGACTTTCAAGGATAAGAGCTTAACTTCACTTGTGTGTGCCCTGAAAACCGGCTCCCTCACTGAACAATTCTTGGCCACCAAAAGTTATTTTTATTTTGAAGGATACATGGATATTATATTCCCTATCACTGCAAGGAAACTTTTTATCCAGTGGAGGTTCAGCACACTGCCCCTTAAAGCCTTTACAAGTAAATGGACAACGCTGGACGACAAAATCTGTCCTGGGTGCAGCACGAATGTGGAGGATGAACTAAACGTGCTGTTTTTTTGCCCTGCCTACATCAGACCGAGAAAGTACTGGCTAGTGCAACTATGTAGGAATCTGGGCTTCAGAAACTATTTACAATCATACAGAATTCTGAAGACAAGCACCCTGCACTTTATTGTTTTCGGTGTAGCCAAGTATTTAATGGCTATGTGGCAGATAAGGGGGTAAATATTGAAAGGGTAACTCTTAACCTGTAAATGTGAAATGAACTGCAACTAACTGTAGTTAATAGGGTTTTTAGTTTCCCAGATTCTTGTATGCACTGAATTAATTAGTCCTTCGCTTCCTTGCACTGTTTTTATAATGCATGTTTGTATGTGTTTTTATATGTTTTTATTGCATCTTTTATGGTCTCAAAAGGCCGAAATAAAGAATTTTTGGATTGGATTGGATTGGCAAGCTAGAAAAATAATGAAACCACTATTTATAATAGTAATTAAAAATCCAATTTAATAGTGAAGTCGAATCTTTAATAAATAATACGGAAAATTCACTTTTAGAAAGTCACCTTTTCCCTGTCTAAGTTGTTAGAAGGTTAATTAGGATAAGCCTCTGCCAGACCTTTACTAGACATGGGCGAAGTTTACAGAATTCTGCCAGCGGAACTCTGCGAAGTGACAAGAAATTCGGCCAAGCTACTGGAGTTCAGCAAGGGGCGAATTGCGTTACCTTGTGCAGTTCGCACTGATTTTTAGCGCCAGGTGTTTTCCAGTGCTGTAAAATGAGTGCGAATGGCATCACTCGCAGCGTAAGAGGGCACATCTTCTTTCTGCTACTCGAGTAGAAGTTTGAGCGGCAGCTTCCTCAACACGAACGGAAGGTTTCTCAACATGAGCAGTAATGACCATCCACAATCAACCGTGTTGACAAATCTCACTGGGAAGCAGTCTAGCATTGGATTTTTCTCGCTCTCGCTTCCAACTTACCAGGAGTATGGAGTGCAAAATAACTCCGCAAACTATGCAAACAGAGCGGAGTTCATCACCCAAGCCTAATCTTAACCTGTGCCATAGTTCGGGGAAAGACGTGAAAGAGATATGAAATGCCTTTCAGGAGCAAACATTGTGCTGACCTTTATTTTGGATCTCAAGTTAATTGAATCCGTTCATTAAACATGGAAGCTCCTAATGCAATTGATGTAAATTTAAATTACAGGGCAGCAGTTACACTACGTCTTAAAGACAGGTGTACCCACCATGGGGGCTGTAGTAACATTTGTGGAACATGCGGATGCTGAATATGCCTTTAATTTTTTTATTCATGGATGGAGTTTGATCCTGTAGATGCCAGTTTTGTGCATTTTCCCACAAACAAAGCTGCAACCGTTCCTACACAGTACCATGTGATATTTCTTATGATATTGGGAAATCTTACCATTCACGCACCCCTGAAACAGTGGCCCCTAAATGGGTGACCAACCTATCCCTAAATCAGCCATAAAAAACCTAGGAATCTGGCTAGAGAATACACTCACAATGGACTGTCAATCTAGGAAATTATCAGGAATTTGCTTCTTGCTTTTCGAAATGTTAAGAAAAATTATTGAAGTGATCTCTGTGCACTTGAAAAAAACGGTCATTCAGTCCCTTATAATTTCATGCTTGGACAACGGCAACTTGCTTTATGTTGGCTCGCCTAAATATGTAACAAAGAAACTCCAGGTGGCGGAGAATGTGGCAGCCAGACTTTTATTAAAAATTCCCAACCGTGTATCTATTAAAGAACCACTAAAACAGATTCACTGGATTGCCTATCGAAGCCAGAATCAAGTTTAAATCCCTCCTAATGGCATTTAGGGACATTAACAAAAAAGGTCCATTAAACCCCAGACAATTGATATCAAGGTACACCCCGACCAGACATTTAAGATCTTCCCAGCAACAGCTCCTCAAGACAGTTGGCGGAGATGCTCCGCACCTCCGGAGACACCTGGGGCATCCCACTAGCGGATGGCATTCACTCGGTGTCTCTGTATGCCGACGATTTGTTGTTATATGTCAGAGACCTCGCACGCATACCAGCGGCGATCACAGACATCTTTCGGACGTTTGGAGACATGTCGGGACTCCACGTCAACTGGGCCAAGTCGGGGGCCTATGCATTCGATGGCGAGATGCCACAGTGTGATGTGTGCATGATGGGGGAGACGCTCCGATGGCACCCGACGGTATTTAGGTACCTAGGGATCTTAATATATCGAGACCCCGTGGATCTCCTAGAGGGGAACCTAGTGAGAGCCATATCCTCGCTCACGGCCCAGGTCACGTTCTGGAACTCCCTCCCACTGAATGTGCCGGCCAGAGTGGCACTAACCAAAATGATAATGCTTCCCCGGCTCCTCTATTATTATACTAATCTGCCAGTGTATGTGCCGGCGCGCATATTTAGAGGACTGGAAACCCTCACCAGACGCCTCATCTGGAATAAGGGGAGACCCCGGGTAGCACTGAAGACCCTGTATGCAGCCACAGACGCTGGAGGCCTAGCGGTTCCCAATCAGGAGCTCTATTACTTAGCAGCGCAGCTGCAATGGGTCGCCTACTGGCTGAGCGGTAAGAACCTAGTGGACACGGCCACAGCCGACACCATCCTATCTCCCGTACAGGTGCTAACACTCTTCCACCCACTGACACAGGGCCGGCCCCCCACACAGGTCCATGTGGCGGTAGCAAAACGGTGCTTCGTGCGGAGCCTCAGGCTCACCAAACATACGGTGCCCTATGCTCCGAACCTACCTATACTGGGGACTCCCCTGGGCGCTGGCACACTGTCCTCGACCGAGCTGCGCAGCTGGACTGCGGCAGACATAGACGACCTGGGCGGCCTGTATAGCGACGGGGAGCTGTTGCCCTTCGAGGCCTTGGCCGCGGACACAGAGCTACCAGTGGGTCAATTTCTGACACACGCCAGGCTCCTCCATGAGCTGACGAAGGCATGGGGTGACCTCAGCCACGAGCCGTCCGCTCACCTACTCATCCAGTACCTACATGTGATGGGCGATGGGTGCCACATTGTGCACTGGCTTGCACAAGCCCTACACAGTCATACGCAATTTTCCTCTCAGAGACTGAGGGAAAAATGGACGACCGACCGAGGCACAGACTGGACGGACAAACAGTGGGCCGCTATATTAGCGGGCGCCAGAGTTATTCCCCGCAACGCGCGATTCAAGATCATCCAATATTACATCATCCACCGCGCATATCTGTCTCCGGACAAACTGAATCGCTACTTCGGACTCGCTTCGTCGGCGTGTCCCAGATGCGGCCTCCTGAACTCGGACTTCCTGCATGCACTCTGGAGCTGCGCTCATCTTACCTCGTACTGGTCGGCGGTCGCGGACATGTTGACGGCGGCCACGGGCGATACCCTCCCCAAGACGTGGGAAGTATGCCTATTGGGACTCTACAAGAGAACCAAGCAGACCAAACTACGGGCACGTTTTTGGGACTTAGGCCTCATTACGGCCAAGCGTCTTATCACAAGACGTTGGAAAAGCGCTGCCCTGCCGCGCCCTGCGGACTGGCGTCGCTCTCTTGCCAACTGGGCTTGTGCGGAGAGTGTGTCACTACACAGGGAGGAAACCGCTGGCCTACGGAAATACCCGATCGCCCAGGACTGGGATGCTGCCCTGATCGCATATCACCGGGCATGCACCCAAGCCGGCATTGAGTACTGTCCCGACACAGAATAGAGGGGGCCCAATTGATTGCTGTCCATACCTGGCACGGGCTCCGCCGCCCCCCCCTCCTCCCCTGTTCCCCCCCGCCCCGCGCGCCCCCCCCTCCCTCCCCCCGATGACTGAGGCCTTACACGACGCAGATGTCCCCCGCCGCTCTCACCTCCCCGCCGTCCGCCCCCCCTCGCCTTGCGGCCGCAGCGACACCGCCTCCTCGATTACCCCCGCCCCTGCCCGACCCACACAGGATGCACCACACACAGCTAGGGTTCTAGATACATTACCACACACGCAAATGCTAGTCCAGCAGTTATTGAAATGTTTCTCCCTCCCCCTCGTATTAAACTACCCAGTAATTCCTTTTGGTTGACACAGAGGCTGTTCAAACTGCACCCTTGATGATGCTCGATCGCCCTTCCCCGTTTGCATTTCACATAAGGCTGATTGGATGCGCCCATGACCAGGAAGCGGGCACCCAGCGATCCATGTGACAACGGAGGGTATGATGCTGCCTCTACCCGCTGCTATATTGATCAGGGTACTCAACTTCAAACTATGACTGTTGGCTTTTGTGACCACGCTGGTCCTTTTTGCAGTGCTACGAACTACGAGCACTGCCACATGAGACATTTTCTGGCATCGTCACTTATGGACTAATGCACTTCCACCAGCAGCTGTTTATTTTCACTCATGTATAACTGATATGTCAACATGTGCTATTTGCTGGGTATCGTTTGTGGCAATACTTCATTGTTATGACATTGTATGAATAACTACTGGCTTATCTGTGAAACTAAATAAAGTTTGGGACCGTTGGTCTTAAAAAAAAAAAATAACAGCTCCTCAAGACAGCCAGAGTCAAAAGGGCTAGATGGGGAGGGAGATAATTTGCCCATATGGTACCTAATTTGTGAATGCCCTTCCATTTGAAATCAGAGCCCTACCAAATGAGACCTCTTTCAGGAAAATCTTAGACTTGGTTGTTTCCTCGTTGAGTACCTGTAGGAGAATAGTTTTATAAACAGAACTCACCAGAGATGGGAAGCCTTCGGGCAGCCATGTGCTCTACAAATCCTTAACATAACATAACATGCATATTATGACTTGCAGGTCTCTGACCTATCAAGAACATGAAAACTGGTTTGGTGGTCACTTACCAAAAACAGACACGGAATATCAGACTGGGACCTATAAGTTATGAAGGGGACACCTGGCCCATATTGTCCGGGTATACATCTTTTCTTAATCCACATGACTTGTAACCTAAGGAAATAGTAGTTTTTACTAAATCATTCATATTGTTATGCAGAAAACTCAGAAAGAATGTACCACAGAACATAGTAGACTGAGCTTTTCCAGGAGGACTTGCACCACAGCCACAAGTTACCATAAACGCAAGCAGTTCACAAACTATAAACGCTATTATGGTCAAGGTGCCTGTAAAATGCGCTGAGATTGTCTTCTGGATTACTGACCAGGCTAACCAGTTGGAAGTGGTATATCCCCATATAACACTCCAAAACAAGCGTAGAGTTCTGACTATGGGCCTGATTATGATGCGGTTCAGACCGCATCATGGTTGCGGTCCGAATTGCATCTACTGCTGTCATCCGACCGACACATTACAATGTGTGCGGTCAGAGGCAGCAGTCGGAGGAACTGACACACAATCCGATGGGCTCGGGGTGGTTGGCAAGGCCTCATAATCCCTTTAGGACAGCGTTTCTGCTGCAGGGGTTATGATGTCGGTTTCCGACAGCCTTTCCATGTCGGCCTTTCCGACAAAGGAAAGGATGTCGAAAGGCGACATTGGGGGCCCCTAGCAGGGGCCCCTTCCCCCTAGCCCTCCGCATCTGTGCCTGGGGAACCTAGGGTCCCCCCTGAACATCTCTGCACTGTGTGGCAGGCACCGTGTGGTGCAGGTATGTTCCCAAACTCCCATTTCTCATTGGGAGCTTGTGCTGCGGGTGGTTTCTGCCCACTGCACAAGCTTCCATTGAGAAATGGGAGTTTGCGACCGCACCATGTGCGGTCACATCCAAATAATGAAGTTGAAACCGCTGACCTGAGGCCAGCCGGTTCCCAATCTGCAGCGATGTCGGTCGGAGGCAACTCCGACCAACATCATAATCAGGCTCTACATGTCTTCTCCTTGGGATGGTGCTATTTGCAGAGGAGTGCAACACCTGGGGAAGCATATTTGTGTGTATTTACCCCACAATGTATGGCACACCCTCGTTGGTGGTATTACCAGATGTATAAAGAGAAGTAAAAAATGAGCACAATGCTACATGAGCTCTACATCTGTGAATGAAACTAATTGGAAATTTTGAAACAGTTTCCTCAATGATTCTAAGTAATATTCACAGTGACGTGGTGGCATTGGCCACACACCAGAGACTTGTAGTGGTTCATATTTAACATCATGAATGTGAGCTACCTTAAATAATTTTAGAAATATTTGCCACAATCAAGCCCTGCAAACTATGGATACTTCTGCAGAACGGAGACTTGGGTGGCAGGGCTACTAGACTGTGCAGCTTAAGGTGACAATAGTGCACCAGACTGTTTGAGAGTTTCTGGTGGAGAACCAGACTGAAGTAAAAATGCAAGTTAAAACTCCAGAAGAATATGTAAATCCTCCAGATAGGGTTTGTAATGTAAATATACAAAGTGGGAGGTATATAACATACAAAATCAAAAAAATATTGTGGGTTCATTCATCAGATTCTTGTCATCGTTCTTGCAGAGTATAGACTATATCATCTTTATAAGGAATGCACCCAGAGGAGAAGAGGTAATACAATTACTATTTTCCTACTTCATACCTGAAGACCTATAGGAAAAATATGTAACAATTAGGCTTTAAAACAAGCACCAACACAATATAGAAATCAAGCAAACTGGAATGAACAATCTATTGCACATGTGATTCCTTTACTGAGTGAGCTCTTAATACAGGCTAAATATCCTCTGAAGTCAGATGCAAAACGTAACATAAAAGCTGCCTTACATCAGCTGCCATTTCATAGCACCTTGTAGTTCTACAACGAACACCCCTTTTTTCCTGGTTTTAAAACCTGACAGATCACATGGATAGTTTTATATTGCAAAAAACTTAAAGTCACACAGACATATGCTATACAAAATGCTCATACCACAGGACTCATGACAAACCTTTTGGGGAAAATAATATAAAAGAATCTTGGACATTTCCAATGTGGTTTTCAGTCAAAACAAAGCATGTGAAAGCGAGTATCAAACCGCTATCTCATTTGATGAATTCCAATTTTGTTTTCAACGATTACCAATGGGATATAATAATAGTACGGTTTTATTTGCAACTAACAATTTCGAGACCGTACATGAAGATACTGAGGCACTTTCTTATATTGAAGACATTTACATGACAAACAATGCCTTAGAACAACACCTGATTAGGGTGGACCAGATAGGCAATCCATAGTTACAAAATTAACGTAAGAAAATCTAAAATTGCTTATATCCATGGAACCTCTTCATGTCTAACAGCATTATGAATTGATGGACTGATGATTTCTTATTGAGTGATTCCTTTTGGAGTAACCTTATTTTGATGTTTTGTTTTTCTTACGCTTCCATTGTCTCTCATGGTTTTTTATCGTTGAATATATTTTTTATGTATTGTACGTTTGCTATGTTTTTACACTAATTTTTAATTGGAAAAACATGTTTCAAGAAATAAATATTTTACTGTATTTATTTGAGTTCCTTATCCTTGTGTGCATTATAGTTGTTTGTTGGGTTCATTTAATGGTGGTTTATGTGTATTCCATGAATGTTTGAACGTGTGCGGAGTATATACAAATATACGCAGTTGAAGATAGATTTGTAGTAGTTCCAAGAGAGTTTACTTTTATTTCCTACCTGCAGAAACAAAATATTTACAGACTAACGATAGTAACACAACCCTGGTTATTAGAATTGTTCCAGGCTCCTCAGGCTACACATACATTGTTTACAATGAAGGACAGGCAGTTCCTATTGCCTACAAATCACATTTGTATTCCACATCTAAAGTACACTGTGCTCCCACAGAGAACATTCCTACTGTGGTGCTTTTTTGAAAAAGTGATGTTTGGTACAGAGGAAACTAATGATCATACATTCTCCTATTCCTACACTAAAAACTGTGCCGAAAGCAAGGATTTCGTGCTCTACACATTGGTTGGGTGCAATGGGATGCCTCTTTAAGTCCTGTTAAAATAAAATTTGAGTATGACGTGACCATCCACAATCAAGAATTACTTCAATACACAAAAAATATACCACATGCTCCTAATATCCTACCCAATGAGTACTATAAGAGTGTCTTCTATACAGATGGCTCTACACAGCCTGTGGTTGGTACTAAACAGAAATACTCCACAGTTTAAGCTGCAATGCAGGGAATTTCTGAAAATAGTTATATACACACACCAAAACTCTAGGTGATTGCACTGCACAACTTCCAGAAATTCATGCCTTGTTACTTGCACTACATAAGGCTAATCCATCAGTGCCCACACTAATAATGTCAGATTCATCCTTCTGTGTCCACAGGCACAATGTCAATTTAGTACATGGACAATCAAATAAATTCAGATATTCAAATGGCAAAGGTGGCTGTCTTACTAGACAAGCTTCCTTTGGTCCATATTCAACATACCATGGGCAATAAAAGTGAGGGAATTCGAGCCAAAGGGAACTGTGCAGCTGACTTAGCCACAAAGGCAGCACTTAATACTTTTAAAGTAGCAGCAGTAACTAGATCTCAAGCCAAGGTTGACACAGACCTTTTGCAGCGATACAAGCAAATCAAAAGTCTCCAGATGGCTTTCCCTGCAAAAACTCCTACTCCGTCAATCTAGATAATACAACAATGCTTTCATTACCTGGATTGGGATATAGACAAGTTCCTAATAAGCAGGTTATCTTACATTTAATTAAAGGAGCTCATGAGGGGTTAGCATTTGCTGATGCTCCAGCAAAGATACTGGTGGTCTTATCTCCCCCAAACGAACTGAAAACGATGTACGGCAATATCTGCTAGCAGACACATTTTTCTACTGTTCCAAGGTTAGCACAGACTCACTTTACTATCTCCAACTGCCCATTTGGGATTTTGTACCTCAATCCTATCAGCTAATTGATCTAGTAAGCCAATTAAATATATATATATATCTATATCTATATATATATATATATATAGATATAGATATATATATATATATATATATATATATATATATATAAATATTAGTTTCTGTTGATTCAAGCTTCAAATTCCTGTGGATTTGGCTGCAAAGGAAATCTGATGTCCAAGCAGTCATAAAAGATCTGAACTGCTTAGTAGCAATGGACACAGTTCATACTTTTTTTCAGACAATGGTCCTGTGTTCATCACAAAGGTATTGGATTAATAGAGTACACCAATGGTGCTTTAGCAAGACTTGCTTGCTAGGGCATTAAATACAGAACCGAGTTGGCCATAATCTGCATGAAGTTCAAAGAGCTTTAAAAGATTGGGATCGAGGAGTAATAGAAGGCTTGATTGTTTGAATTTCAAGCCAAAGGTCCAGATATCTATATATTTTGAACCTTAATTACTCAAAAAACTACTAAACAGAATCATACCAAATAACAGAAAGCACTCTTTCTGAGTAAAGATCTGGCTTTTTGCAAAATGTGCTTCAATTCTGTGGTTTTTAGTCAGAATATCGGAAACAGAAATATTGTGGGCCAAAATATTGTGCCAAGAATATCAAGGACAATACATTTGACTATATATTACTCTGCAAATATGTGCCTTGATATATATATGTATCTTCAAGCTATTTTGGGTTTCAACTAAACCGAATGAAGTTTAAATTAATTAATTTATATGTACACATGTATTAATTGTGTGAGGGATGTCTATAGGGTCAGGATCCATTTGTGAATCGACCAAAAATGCACTTATGGGATACACGGATAATGTAGAATAGAATCTATTCATGGTGTTCTTTGACATCAGGTCTATTATAATATGACTGCCACATTCAGTCAGCTAGTGCTCTGCATCTGCCAATGACCATTTGTTATGTTAAGTTGTGACTTAAGAATTCCTGTGAGTGCAGTTCACTGTCCCCAACATTGGATTATTGTCATAGATACATCATCAAAGTGACTGGAAGAAATTATAATTCTATGCAAGTGAGCAGTTTGAACAAAATGAATGAGGAGATCAGGAACAAAAGCTATGACAAAGAGAATTTTGCCACATCCTGAACTTTAGAATATTAGCGCCTTATGTATTGAATCAGGATAAGGAGTTGTACACACATTTATAGATGAAAGAAAAATAATTATGTTTGCTTTGATCAATGTTTTTTGATATTTATCATAGGTTTAAAAAAAAATTGGGATTTTTATTGTAAAATGTACATGTTTTGTACAAACACTGAGCACTTTAGTTGAGTTTAGTTAACAGATCCAAAACTGACTAAATTGATTAAATCAAAGGAAATAATCAAGTATACTGTAAGAACTTCAAAAGTGATATAATTGAGAACAGTTGGTAGTTATATGTGTATCAGATTACAAGAGAATATGCTGACAATAAGCCAACTGAGGGCATAAATGTTTATACAAATCTCAAGTGGAATTGATTATAAATTTCATTGTAAAAAAACTGATGTATAATGAAAAATTAATTAAGAAAGAAATACTGATCCCAGAATGCAACTGAAATGAATACAACCTTGATAAATGTCATAGGTAATTGCTTGGTAATGAAATGACATAGAACTATCAATAGATATAACAAATAAGTAATTTTACAGCATTGGTTTTAAGAACTTATGAATTTTCACAGATTTTTCAAATTTTATCACACATTTGCACTTGAAAAACGACACTTACCAAGACTGCCAGGTGCGGTCAAGCGGAAGCGACTGAAAAAATATTTAAAACGTTGATTTGGCAGAAATTCATTGTGTCCAGTGAACAAGGTCCCTCCGGGGCCGAAACGCGTAGGGGAGTTGCTCGTATTGCATTTTATCAATGCAATTAAAATAAGCAGTTTGGAAATGAATCGCCTGTGAGTGCGGCTCGTTCTTACCATAACAGTAAAATTTGTAAATAATTATCGGCGAGGCTCTGCTGCCTACGAGGATCGCACCACCAAGAGCACCAGCAATACCTGCAAGGAATTCTTCTCAGTTTCAACTTCCGTTTTGTGTAGAATCTCTTTAGATTGAGGTAAAGATACAGCAGCACAGCCGGGAATTCATTAAATCCTCAGTTTATTGAATAAATATCAGCATCGGGGCAGACACACAAAAGACCTATGTGTGTGTGTGTGTGTGTGTGTGTGTATAAACTTTTTGTGATACCCCACTACACTGCACTGGATTTCCAGCACGCTGTATTATGGGACTGGTAGTCCCTGGGATTGATGCGAGCAGAGAGAAGCCCAGCGCAGGTGAGCCCACTTGCCACTTGGAAGGAGGAGCCTGCATTTAAGATCGTTCGAGTGGATGTTCACATTTCTCAACAGACTGTGGCATTTGAGAAAGGCAATCGGCCGAAACCGGTGTTCTGACCGGGTTTTTGGCTCTACTTCTGAGTGATGGTGACTTTAAGCTTGCTACCATCCTGAATCTCTATTCTTGCCTTGTGTTGGTCCTTTTAAGGCCTTTTTCCAGACCTAGAAGCATAAACTAGAGGATAGCTGCTTAATATGATGATAGATCCCTTATTCTTGACTCTAATCCATCTATTGCCTATTGGCTTTGACATAATTATGTGTCCTTTCATCATCCTACCTATAGTAGAGGGTGGATCCTGTAGTCCTGACCTTATATTACATATTGGTATGGTTTGTGTATGTACTCAGATAGAGCTAAGTGTTATTTCATCCATCTCAGACCTACAAGGCCCAGAACTAGAGAGACTCCATTTTGCTTTCTGTCCCTGCAGACTGAGATGCTTGCAGGGTAAAGGTAATGTTTTAGTTATAAGGTGTTGTTCGCTAGGGGAAAACCAGCCGAGAATGGTTCTTATCGAAAGAATGTGTTTGTCTCTTGGGCCCAGACGTAACATGTAGATGGCCACTGCGTTTGCGCGGAGAGCCCTGTAGCTGGCACAGGAATTCGGTGGGAGGCAGCCCTCCGTTGGAAATTTCCATGAGGGGAGAGCATTCCATATTAGTGAAGTGCAGAAGAGTCAGTCAGTCAGTCGGTTCTTGGAGAGAGAGAAGTAAGATGGTTTTTGGAGCTGAAGAGAACAGTTCAGTTCAATTGGTTTTCTGGAATGGAGAGAGAAGGCAGATAATTGCTGAAGCTGGAGAGAGCAGTCAGATGAACGAAGTTGGAACTGTCAGCTGGAGCTGCCAGTTTATCAGGATGCATTAAAGCAGTTACCAGTCAGATGGAGGAGTTGAAGCTGCCAGCTGGAGCAGTTGAGCCAGAGGAGTGAAGCTGTGGTGACGGAGGGAGAGAGAGAGAGCCCTGATTCCACCAGAGAGAGAGAGAGAGAGAGAGAGAAACATTCCTCCTAATAGGGTGAGGTATTCTAAACTAGTTTGCTTTACACTTACACCTGAATCTTGTCTTTTATTTCCTAGGCTAGAGCCCCCTATTGTTTTGCTAATCCTTTTCCTTTCAGCGGTGTGCAGTCTATTTACAGTCCCTGTTAGTTACATGTGGATGTGGTATAGTAATAAAGCTTTACAGAGACCCCGCAGATCTGTGTATGTGTCTATTCCCATTTTACTTCTCAGGCTATGTGTTATAGTGCAGTATTATATTATTGTTGTTGTTAATAAAGATACCCCAGTTCTTAGTGAACCAGTGTATGCCTTATTCTTATACAGTGAAGGTAACCTTTTCTTCTAGTCAGGTGTCAGTGCACGAACGGAAGCGACCCCCGATCATGTAAGTGACCTCTGAATAATTAGGGAGAGAGGAGCCCTTGAGCTAAGAGAATAAGTTATACACTAAGTAATTCGGCCTTTATTCATAATATTGTAGTAGTGATCCCCTAGTGAATAGTGAGAGAAACTTCCCAACATAGAGAGAGAGAGAGCTGAAGGTATTCATAGGAAAGTGATCGTCGTTGGGATGCGGCGTTATACCCACAGGATTGTGGCTTGTAAGTAAGAGAACACCAGGGGGGACACTGGTGCTTATACCCACAAGATTGTGGCTTGGAGATTATAGAGAGGGCATCAGGGGGGATACTGATGCCTGTACCCACAGGATCGTGGACAGAGTGAGCACTGGTTGCGGCCAGTGTGTAATGGTAAATAATCAGAACTGCCCCAGGGTAGATTAGTCTGGGCCCATGTGGTCGCGAGACTATGAGGTATGAGTGTGGTATAGGGCATGGACGTCCTTAGTAATCAGTGAGTATTCCTAGTAATTCCTATAGATTTAGTGGTGTTTCTGATGATATGAGCTTGTATATTGCGAGTTCCCCATCCTCAGGTAGGTACCCAGGTGCCTGGATAGATGGGTCCTGAGGAGGGAGGTAGTTACGTTTTGGCCGAGTTGGTGGTGCTCTGGTGAGCTGATCCTATCTGGTCTGAGAATCCGGTCATAACAACCGGTCATGCCTATGTTCCTAATAAACAACTGCTGAAGTCTCGCTGTGTCCCTTGTGTTCAACTCGTAAAGGAGGAGAAAGTGACTTGGTTTTAGCGCGTTCCCTGTGGCGCGCACGAGGGTCATGGATACATGGGAAGTTTCTGTGAGGTTTCCGAGGAGTCGGATATTCCATGACCCGCCACTGCAACCTCTGAGGTACAACGAAGCAGCTGATTACAATGGGCGGAGACCGTGCAGAGACACACTGCTAATGTACCTGCGCCTTCAGACTTGCTGCTTTAGAGGCTCGTGGCAGAAAGTATGGGACTTCAGCTGCAACTTTTAAAAACTTATATATGGCACAAAATGAATGTAAGGAAAGGTTCCTCGCCAGAGGATATCCTATCCATATCATCCAAACAGCCATCAACAAAACTGCGGAACTGGACAGAACCCTTCTCCTTGTCCCCAAATTAAAAATCCTACCTGAATCTGAATCTACCAAATCGCAAGATTCCAGTACCGTCAGACTTATCGTGCCCTACAGCACCCAAAAAGGTGCGATTAGTAAAATTATTAATCAAAATTGGGCCCTTATCCGTTCTGACCCTGTTATAGGCCACAATATGCCAGCCAAGCCCAGTATTACATACAAGAGAGCCACTTCCTTACACAACAGCCTGGTATCCAACTGCCCCAAGATTGCACCCTCCAAGGATTGGCTGAAATCCTCACGGGGTTTCATCAAATGTCACTCCTGCAAAGCTTGTACCTATGGTATTAATAAAACCAGTTACCGTACAGCCTTCAGTCAAAAAGATATAAAAAATCTCCAAATCCCTCCACTGCAAAACCGAGTACGCCATTTACATCCTGGAATGTACGTGTCCCTTAAGGTACGTGGGAAGTACCAAACTACCAGCAAGTGTAAGGGTATTGCAACATATTAGGGCAATCACCAACTCTGACCCTACTTACCCCGTGGCGAGACACTTTCGCGAGGCCCATAATAATAACTTAATGGATCTCAAATATTACGTCATCGACACGATCCCGAAAACTAAACAGGGTGGTGATCGAGAACAAAAAATGCGCAAGTTGGAGACAAGGTACATCTTAAACTTCAACAGCAAAAGCCCTGGAGGTTTAAACAATACTGAAGACCTACATACATGTTTATAATTACATTACTGAGCCTTCCCATGAGTTGTAACTTTTTTGTAATATTTGTTTGAGTAGTCCCATGCCCATAGCGCACCTCTCTCGATTGCTGCGCAGAACGTAGCCACCATTTTACAATTGTTCTGTAGGATGCGCGTAGGGTGTGCGACACTTGTGTATTTTCATGCGCGATTGCTATGCGACCCGTACGTGACTTCAAGCGCATACGCAACATATACGTATCACGACACACCACGCGTGCACGTTTCCACATGACGTCCTGTACGTGTTTAACACTGTGGGCGCACGACTTCCGATAAATTTTTCAGTATAAAAAAAGATACATATATATATATATATATTTGCATACAAAGTGATCCGTCAAACCCTGTTTGCACTCCACTACTGGTGCTCAGCATAGGGGCCGGATCATGGCCCAAAAACAACAATTTTACTCCAATGATGCGGCACACAGACTTGGGTGATTTTCAGCTCGGTTTATTCAATAAAAACTCTAACCAACGCGTTTCAGCCTGACCGTGGCTTTGTTCACGGTAAGTGAGTAATCATTACTTTTTACTTTTATATCCTATCTGCCATTATGGGGCATTATGGGATATGTAGTGCAGTTGGATATTTACAATTATTTACAATTTAGTTCAGGCATTGGGTTCTTTTTACATGCATTATTTTTTGTCTGTTTTGCATTTGTATAGTTCATGGGTTTAGTACCCGGTTTCTTCATTGGTTGACAGTCTCAATATTAATGTAATTGTTATAATGTCTCTTGGATGTAACATTGCATTTCGGTCACCGCCACTGCATGTTTTCTCTTTTTAACAGTTTTAAGTTCATCTTAGTTCTTGGTATTTCGCTGTGATATTGTGATTTATATCTTGATTTCTTATGGTTTTTTAAGGGTATAGTACCGTATCATTCTACCAAGTCTATTGTCATTAAATACTGTTGCTGTTCTTCAATTACTCGAGATGTACATAAAGTTCTTCGTCATTATTCATGCCTCTCGGCACCTTGGTTTTTAATCCAATGATGAGGCGTGACTCCACTTGCCTCAGCTTTTTCCGTCTGTCGCCTCCTCTTTCATTAGGTTTTATCATGAGAATCCCATAGTATGTCATAGCTTTCCAGTTGCTGTTTTGACATGATGCCATGTGCTTGGCAGTTGCATAGGACATGTCCTTGTTCTTTGCCGCTCTTATGTGCTCTAATATTCTTTTCTTTAGAGCACATGTCGTGCTCCCAATATATTGTTTCTTACATTCACACTCGATGATGTATACCACATGTGTGGATGTACAATTGATTTTTCCTTTTATTGTAGTCATTTTACCATTTGATTCCTCAAAGCTGTTTTTGTTTTGTCCAATTTTACAGGCTTTGCATACATTGCATTTTCTAAAGCCTTCTTGCTGATTGGTGAGCCAATTGTCCTTTCCTTTGGGAGTATTTGTTTCAAAATGGCTTTTGACTAGTAGGTCTCGTATTGATTCAGTTTTCTGTAGCTAAATAATGGGCCATCTCCTAGCATTTCTCCAATATCTGGATCATTGGATATAAGGTGCCAATATTTCCTGATTTTTGTAGCAATGATCCCACTCTCTTTGTTGTACGTGGTTATGAATCGTGGTGGACTTTGTGTCTCCTTCAGCATGTTATCTTTCTGTTTTAGAATATCTGATCTGGATTTGTTTGCCACTCTTTTTTTGCTTTTTTCCAAACTTCTTTCATTATAGCCTCTAACTTTTAATCTGGTTGCTGTTGCTTCGATTTTTGCCTTTGCATCTGATTCTTTTCAGCAATTTCGCTTCATGCGAATGAACTCACCATATGGTATGCTTGCAATTAATGGCTGAGGGTGGAAGCTGGTGCCGTGAAGTATGCTATTGGTTGCTGTTTGCTTACGAAATAGAGTTGAATGAATTGTTTTATTTTCAATAAAGATTTTCAGGTCCAAGAAATCTATTTCTTTTTTACTTGTTGAGCATGTGAATTTCAGGCCCACTTCATTTTGGCAAAGTTTAGAAAAATAGTTGTTGAAGTCCTGTAGTTTGCCGTTCCAGATTAAAAAAAGGTCCGGTCTCGTGCCCAAGATGTCAGATGGTCGATGCATCTGATACTCATATGTTTTATGAATGCCCAGAAATCACATCATACTGGGAGTCAATAGGAAATGATCTATCCTTGGCCTTGGGTTCTCATCTCTCTATAGATCTTGCTCTTGTCATTTTTGGCCTGAAGAACAAAACTCGGAACGCAGCCTCAAACCTCATTTTCTATTCCATCCTGGCTGCCTGGAGAGAAATCTGTAGACACTGGAAGGATGCCCAGCCTCCTACAATCCACGAGTGGCGAACCTCGGTGCTTCAGATCTCTAAATTAGATCTAGCTAGAGGTGGAAATGCAAGTCGAAGAGCCTTTTGGTTACAGTTGGCACGGTCATATTAAGCCTGGGTTTTTTTTTTCCCCCCCCAGGAGTCCTATGATTAATGCGAGCATTGCCAGCCATTGTTTTTTTAAGGAACAAATGGGGCTACGGTGTCACGGGCACTATCTTCCAACGAACAGCCCTATATGGGAATTTCCAGGCCTGTGTGTATGTACTGATGGGATTTGGTCTTCACTTCCCCCAACTAAGATTTCCCTCCCAGCTTACGCTGAGACGGTATTGAAGCCCAGCCGGTCCTTCCCATCTCTGTGGCATATTCCTGGATTGGATAGATTGGAGCTATGCACGCAAATGAGGATAATAAAAAAAAAAAAATTTTAAAAAAAAAAAGGTCGTCTATATAACGGACACATAGAATGATTTTATCTATGTCCGTTTGATTGATTTGATCCCACGCAATTGTTTTCTCCCACCATCCCATTGCAATGTTTGCATAGTTTGGCGAAAAGGAAATGCCCATGTCCATGCCACATTCCTGTTTGTATAACTGATGATTAAATAAGAATACATTATTTGTGAGGCAAAGCTCAATCATGTCCATGAGCATGTTTGTATGTTGAAGTTCCTTTACGTTCCGTTGTTTGAGGAAGTATTTGCAGGCTTTCAGGCCAATTTCATGTTCAATTGACGTATACAGTGATACTACATCAATTGTAGCTAGCAGGTATTCTTTGTCCCATATGATGTCATTTAGGATCCTTAGGAAATCACTTGTGTCCTTAATATAGGAGCTCATGTCTTTAGCAATTGGTGCTAGATAAATGTCGACATATTGAGAAACATTCTCGTAAAGGCTGTCACATGATGACACGATCGGCCTGCCTGGGGAATTGATCAAAGTTTTGTGTATTTTTGGCAGGAAATATATGGTAGGAATTACCGGAAAATCTTTAGATAGGAATTTGAGCTCATCCTCATTGAGTAATCCTTTATTGCGCCAATCTTGTAAGCGTCTGTTTAGCTGTATTGTCATTGCATTGATAGGATTATTCTGGAGTTTTCGATAATTTTTTGGCTCATTGAGTTGTCTCATTGCTTCCTTTACATAGTCCTGGATGTCCATCAGGACTGTGTTGCCCCCCTTGTCTGCAGGTTTGATTATAAGATTTGCATCTTCTCTCAATGTTGTTATTGCTTCTCTTTCTTCTTTCGAGAGATTTTCTCTTTTGTTTGCATTTTGTGTTTTCATGATGCTTCTGAGAATAAATCAAATGTATTTCCTGGTGATAGGATTGGGCAAAATCAGGATTTTCGCTTTAAGCCACTTCCGACTCTCTGATCTGATCTTTTGCCCAAATGTTCCACTATTTGTGTTTCCGTGATTTCATCTGTGTTTGAATCATACAGCAAACCAAAGATGTTTTGAAGGTCCGGTATTTCTTCTATTCTCCAGTTGTCATTTACATTGGTTTGATCTTCACCAGTAGATTTTATGTTTGTTTTTGATTGGCGTGCATGGATTTTGGCCAATTTTAATTTGCGTATATATTTGTACAGGTCAATTCTGATTTGAGTTCCATCAAGATGTTTTTCAGGACAAAATGAGAGGCCTCTGTTTAAAAGGGTTGTTTCTTCTTTGGTCAGAATACGGCTGGATAGATTTATGATTAAGTTTTCTATTTCCGATTTCTTAGAGGGTAGACTCTTCTTTCGTTTGCCTCTTCGGGTTTTTCTGGTCTTTGTGTCAATGTTTGTTGACTTCTTCCTTGATTTTGGCTTTGGTTTCCGCGACCCCTTCCTCTCGACATTGTCTTGTCCAGATTCATGAGCCGCACTTCCTCTAAAAAATCACGTGGTGCGTTTTCTCTTGTTTTATCCCTTGTCTCTCCATCACTTACTTCTGATCCACTTGAACTTATTGATGTATTCACCATTTGTTGATTGGGAAAATTTTTCTTTAATTTTTCAAATCGTTTGGCAAATGTCAAGATTCTCCCTTGTATATAGGAAAAACAATGTCCCATTGGGTATCAATGTTAAAGACAATTTCAATTTTGTATACAATGTATTACAGAGAAAGAATACCAGGGAGTCTCAGTACATTTGTGAAAGAGGTTATTAATCACCAATTATGTTGGACATAAAAAGCACAGTTGAGATGCAGCACTGTACATGAAAAACAATCATGAAGCAACCCAGAAAGGCACTTGGTGACAAGGTGATGACGAAGTGATAGTGACGACGCAAGTGAAGGTGAAAGACAGCGAGGTCGGCGCAAAGTGATAAAAAACAATCAAGTATAGGCTTTTACATTGAATATATACAATAAACAAGTTAAATTTGGCAGAATGATGAGCCTATTAATAGTGCGCCATGAAATCGCGCTGTGGTTGTCGACGGCGTTTCGATCCTCTATAATTCGGGATCCTCTTCAGGACAGGGTTGGCGTTGAAT
The DNA here is from genome assembly GCF_964263255.1 of Lissotriton vulgaris. Taxonomy (NCBI): domain Eukaryota; kingdom Metazoa; phylum Chordata; class Amphibia; order Caudata; family Salamandridae; genus Lissotriton; species Lissotriton vulgaris. The sequence continues at coordinate 212,050,386 of NC_141690.1, read as the reverse complement.
TGGGGTGCTGCATGGGAAAATAATTAATTTTAGGAGATCGGGCATGGCGAGGCGGTAGCTTAAAGGGTGGTAACTAAATAAGGTTAAGGTTTGGCGAAATACGAATGTGAGCCGGGTGATCGGGCATTTAACTTTACAATGGCAATAAAGGTAGTTCCAGCAGTGTGGGCGGTGATAGGTTACATGCAGCTCTACTGGGTGAGTAGGGAAGGTTAGGCTGGGGTGGGGGGAGTCGGAGGAGGGCGGGGGAGGGAGGGCGAATTTGTTATGGGTTCGCAAACCTGAACACTGGGAGCGCTGATAGAGTAATAGGGTCAGTCGTCCAAGATTGATGGATCCAAGTACTCGGGAACAAGTCAGGAGATCACTGGCGAGTAGTCAGTTAGGCGCCTAGAAAAGTGGTTTAAAGAAACTTGTTAAGGCGGGTACTGACGGGCGGTTTAAAAGAAGTCCGATGTATCCGCAATCGCGGTAGCTCAGTGGAGCAATGGTGATTCACCTGGGTTAGTCTTGGCGGAGGGGTCAATCATCCATGAGTAGTGAGCCCGAGTACTGGGGGCAAGTCTGAAAATCACTGCCGGGGGGTCCCGGTTTCGTCAAGTCGAGCCGGTAGAGTGCCTGGAGGGAGGGATGGGGGGAATAGGTTAGCGAGGATGTATTCAGAATGAACTTTAAGGGTCCGATATTTCCGCAATGGCGGTGGATCGGGGGGGCGGCGGGGGTGCACGCTTGTGGGTTACCTGGATTAGTCTGGCATCAAGGGCGAATAAATCCTTGGTTTTGAAGGTCCGCTCACAGTAGCGGGTGCATTGTTGTGGTCAGAAAGAACCAGGAAGTAACCGCGGTAAGGGGCGGGCCAAAGGGCATGGGGGCGGGAAGGGGAGGAGAGCAACAGGGAAACAGCGCCCATTGGTTGAACCTGTGGGTGTTGGGAAGGATCAAGGAAGTGTGTTCGAGTGAATTAAAATGGAGGGTTAAACAGATAATTAACAAGTTAATACATTTCATAATCGCGACACATTTACATTTTGGAACAGAAAATGTACAGCAGCGGGGAGACAGAGCCCAGTGGTTGTACCTGTTGGTGTTGGGGAGGATCAAGGAAATATATTCGAGTGAATTAAACAGAGGGTTAAACAGATAATTACCCAGTTAATACATTTCATAATCGCAAACCAGTTACATTTTGGTTATTAATTCACAACAGAAAATGTACAGGTATGCACAAGAATTGGTGTGTGGTAAACCCAATGCGTAGGATTTTAAATTAGTACGCAAGATCATGGATGGATCGTGATTTATACTGTTGCAAAATAAACGTACATGGCGTATAATTGCATGAGCCCAGACAATAGTTCTAACAAGGGTGAACAGTAGAAGTATTATTGGGACCACAAGGGTAGGGATGTTGGTTTCAGAGTTGGGGAAGACTAGTTACAGGGTAAGGTTACTAGGTCTGCGTGGGAATTCAAGTGGTAACCGTGCTACTCCATTCATCAAGAGTGTTCAGGCCCCTATTTACGGAGTCTGCGAGTGAGATCCATTTGCATTCAGCTCGATTTAGGAGTACGTTTATGTTGCCCCCTCTGGTGGGGAGTCTGAGATGTTCAATTACTTGCCACTGTACATCAGTGTCCCGGTGGCCTTTTTCAATGAAGTGTGTTACAAGAGGGGCTGAGAGAACTTGGCAATTAATGCGGCTCTTGTGTTGAATGATACGTTGCTTCACCATTTGGGTGGTCTGACCAATGTAGAGAAGACCGCAGGGACAGCGAATAGCATAAATTACGTTGGTGGTTTTGCAGTTGGTATGGCACGTGAGTTCATGTCTTTTCTCGTTATATAAAAACTCCTTCGTGTTGTTAGTAAGTTCACATACACTGCATCCTTGGCATTTGAAATGTCCACGGATTGGAGCGAGCCCCCAGGCGGATGTGATACTGTTTTGGTTCTGGGTTGTTTCTGGCCTTGTAATGGCATGAACCAAGTGATTTGCAATATTGTTGCCTCGTTGGTATGAGAAAAGGGGTGGGTCCCGGAATTGTTCCTCGGATCTTAACACAGTCCAATTCTTTTTGATAATGGAACTTACTTTGTTACTGTCTGGTCCAAAGGTGGAAAGGAAAGGAATTCTTGTCATTGGTTTTCTGGTTTTGGGTGTTAATAAATTTTCACGGTGGTAGTACCAGGCACGTTTCTTAGCTCTGGTGACCAGTCTGCGGGGATATCCTCTATGTATGAGTTTGTTCATTAAGATATCTGCTTCACGGAAGTAGTCTTTTTTCCACTTACAGTTACGCCTGATGCGTAAAAATTGGCCGAAAGGTAGACCATCTTTGAGACCTCTGGGGTGATGGCTTGAATAATGTAGCAAGGTGTTCCGTTCCGTGGGTTTCCGGTAGAGGATAGTGCCCAATGTTCCTTCCTCTGCATGTATAATCACATCCAGGAACGGTAGATTGTTTACTTTATATTCGCTGGTGAACTTCAGATGTTCTTGACTGTTGTTAAGCCACTCAATGAAGGGTGTTAAATCATCGGGGGAGCCATGCCAGAAGAGGAGGATGTCGTCAATATAACGACGCCAAAGCCCCACATGTTGGAGGTGAGGATTGGCCGGATTAAGGATTAATGATTTCTCCAGGTTGTGTACATAGAGGATCGCAAAGTTCGGCGCAAAGCAAGCGCCCATGGAGACTCCTTTGATTTGTAAATAGTATGTCTCATGGTATAAAAAATAGTTATTTTGTAAGGCGATTCGCAGTAAGTCCATGATGAATTCTGTTGGGATTTTAGTGGGCTGTGGTCTAGTTACCAGTAGGTCATGGATGACTTGGAGGCCTTCCCTGTGGGGGATGTTGGTATATAGGGATTCTATATCCAAACTGACCATGAGTTGAGAGGTAGTATCAAAAGCCTTGTCCTCTATGGTAGTGATGAGATCCATAGTATCTCGTATGTAAGTATCAGTTAGAGGGACAAACTCCTTTATAATGGCGTCAATAAATTTACCCAGGGGTTCGAGGATTGAGCCGCAGCCGGAGACAATTGGTCGACCCGGAGGCTTGGTTGTATCTTTGTGGATTTTCGGCAGGACATAAAGAACTATTAATAGGCTCATCATTCTGCCAAATTTAACTTGTTTATTGTATATATTCAATGTAAAAGCCTATACTTGATTGTTTTTTATCACTTTGCGCCGACCTCGCTGTCTTTCACCTTCACTTGCGTCGTCACTATCACTTCGTCATCACCTTGTCACCAAGTGTCTTTCTGGGTTGCTTCATGATTGTTTTTCATGTACAGTGCTGCATCTCAACTGTGCTTTTTATGTCCAACATAATTGGTGATTAATAACCTCTTTCACAAATGTACTGAGACTCCCTGGTATTCTTTCTCTGTAATACATTGTATACAAAATTGAAATTGTCTTTAACATTGATACCCAGTGGGACATTGTTTTTCCTATATACCTTACGTACCCAGTCCCATTTAGGTCTATGGGTTATACTCCTGTTCTTTATCACTCAGTAGTGAGCAGCTGCTAAGCTGCGAGAGTTGTACCAAACGGTACTGGTCTCACATGTGCTTTATTTATTTAAGCGTATAGCTGTGTAATAGTTTTTACATACACACTATGTCCAAGGAGTCTCTCACCTACTCAGAAGAGTACATCCAATCGAGGCTGACTGGGCCGTCACTTCTGTCGGGCCCTACCGCCTCCTCCTCGACCACATCTACCCCTAATTCCTCCAAGGTTTTATTGGACAAACTTGAAAAATTAAAGAAAAAACAAATACGCACAGACCTCCATGCGCGTATGCTTACAGATTACTTGAAATCAGGTGTTATACCAGTAGGCTTACAAATAAGGAACACCCCTGCTATCTTCACTAAGATCCAAAACTAGTTTCAGCCACCTTGCCACCACGTGCTCACGCCATTGGATGGTTTTGGGAATTGATACCGCCATAGAGCATAGCCGCTTGGAGTTAAAAGAAATTGACGAACTAGAGAAACTTATCGCAGCTGACGATTCACTTGCTGATGCAAAAAACCTCCTTGACAAAATCAATAAAACAATTAAAACCTTCTGCACCTTTGAAACCAACAAAAAAGTCAATAAAATACAAAAGGACATCAAATTTTATAAAGTGGAAAATACATATCCTTACTTGAACGAGGAGTTCTTCAACACCCCATATTATCCACCAAAGACACGCAATTGGGGTAGATTCCGGAACAACCAGAGAATCACTTTTTCTGACTCATCAAACACCTCAGCAGAAGAATCAGACTCTGGAGCATCCACTTCCAGTAACAGACCTCAACCTCTGTTACCACCCGGTTTTTTAGGCCGGGGCCGCGGCCGTGCTCAACCCCCTCCTCAAAACCGCCAAACAAGAAACCGACAGTACTACCCACAACTTCCAGGAGAACGACAGACCCGGAACAGATTCTACCAATGGGGTCAACCTCAGTAAATAGTGGCAATGCAACCAAGGACATTGACCTTACAATCCCTATATTCAACTTATCGAAATACGCCATGACATCTAATGAAACAAACCTACTATCAAGGGGTTTGTCCTTTGTACCCACGGAGCGTACCAATTTCCTGGATCTTCAATCTGACCTGCTTAAATTCTTCAGAAGAATACGACTAAAACATTTTTTCGCGGACAAGACAGAATCAAATTACCAGAATCAATCCACATTCCGACCCCCCTCAACCTTTAATCCACCCACCAGTCAAATGTCACCCAAAATCTTGACCTTTGAGAAACTGGTTATGCGGGAGGTTCTGGATCTCAAAACCATCCCAAGATTCACTCCTTACAACCTACCCCTGACTGAAAAGAAGGCCCTTCAATCATTAAAAAACAACAACCAAATTATCATCAAGCCTGCAGACAAAGGCGGAGGCATCGTGATAATGGATACCGACCAATACGACATTGAGATCAAACGCCAACTGTGCAATTTGGAACATTATCGTCCTCTCACCAAAGACCCCTTACAAGATATAAAATCCAAAATACTCAGAACGACATCTTCAGCAAAAGAACTGGGTATTATAACCAAAAAAGAACATGCTTCTCCTTAATAACTCTCATCCCAGGACACCAGTTCTTTATGTCCTGCCGAAAATCCACAAAGATACAACCAACCCTCCGGGTCGACCAATTGTCTCCGGCTGCGGCTCAATCCTCGAACCCCTGGGTAAATTTATTGACGCCATTATAAAGGAGTTTGTCCCTCTAACTGATACTTACATACGAGATACTATGGATCTCATCACTACCATAGAGGACAAGGCTTTTGATACTACCTCTCAACTCATGGTCAGTTTGGATATAGAATCCCTATATACCAACATCCCCCACAGGGAAGGCCTCCAAGTCATCCATGACCTACTGGTAACTAGACCACAACCCACTAAAATCCCAACAGAATTCATCATGGACTTACTGCAAATCGCCTTACAAAATAACTATTTTTTATACCGTGAGACATACTATTTACAAATCAAAGGAGTCTCCATGGGCGCTTGCTTTGCGCCGAACTTTGCGATCCTCTATGTACACAACCTGGAGAAATCATTAATCCTTAATCCGGCCAATCCTCACCTCCAACATGTGGGGCTTTGGCGTCGTTATATTGACGACATCCTCCTCCTCTGGCATGGCTCCCCCAATGATTTAACACCCTTCATTGAGTGGCTTAACAACAGTCAAGAACATCTGAAGTTCACCAGCGAATATAAAGTAAACGATCTACTGTTCCTGGATGTGATTATACATGCAGAGGAAGGAACATTGGGCACTATCCTCTACCGGAAACCCACGGAACGGAACACCTTGCTACATAATTCAAGCCATCACCCCAGAGGTCTCAAAGATGGTCTACCTTTCGGCCAATTTTTATGCATCAGGCGTAACTGTAAGTGGAAAAAAGACTACTTCCGTGAAGCAGATATCTTAATGAACAAACTCATACATAGAGGATATCCCCGCAGACTGGTCACCAGAGCTAAGAAACGTGCCTGGTACTACCACCGTGAAAATTTATTAACACCCAAAACCAGAAAACCAATGACAAGAATTCCTTTCGTTTCCACCTTTGGACCAGACAGTAACAAAGTAAGTTCCATTATCAAAAAGAATTGGACTGTGTTAAGATCCGAGGAACAATTCCGGGACCCACCCCTTTTCTCATACCAACGAGGCAACAATATTGCAAATCACTTGGTTCATGCCATTACATGGCCAGAAACAACCCAGAACCAAAACAGTATCACATCCGCCTGGGGGCTCGCTCCAATCCGTGGACATTTCAAATGCCAAGGATGCAGTGTATGTGAACTTACTAACAACACGAAGGAGTTTTTATATAACGAGAAAAGACATGAACTCACATGCCATACCAACTGCAAAACCACCAACGTAATTTATGCTATTCGCTGTCCCTGCGATCTTCTCTACATTGGTCAGACCACCCAAATGGTGAAGCAACGTATCATTCAACACAAGAGCAGCATTAATTGCCAAGTTCTCTCAGCCCCTCTTGTAACACACTTCATTGAAAAAGGCCACCGGGACACTGATATACGGTGGCAAGTAATTGAACATCTCAGACTCCCCACCAGAGGTGGCAACATAAACTTACTCCTAAATCGAGCTGAATGCAAATGGATCTCACTCGCAGACTCCGTAAATAGGGGCCTGAACACTCTTGATGAATGGAGTAGCACGGTTACCACTTGAATTCCCACGCAGACCTAGTAACCTTACCCTGTAACTAGTCTTCCCCAACTCTGAAACCAACATCCCTACCCTTGTGGTCCCAATAATACTTCTACTGTTCACCCTTGTTAGAACTATTGTCTGGGCTCATGCAATTATACGCCATGTACGTTTATTTTGCAACTGTATAAATCACGATCCATCCATGATCTTGCGTACTAATTTAAAATCCTACGCATTGGGTTTACCACACACCAATTCTTGTGCATACCTGTACATTTTCTGTTGTGAATTAATAACCAAAATGTAACTGGTTTGCGATTATGAAATGTATTAACTGGGTAATTATCTGTTTAACCCTCTGTTTAATTCACTCGAATACATTTCCTTGATCCTCCCCAACACCAACAGGTACAACCACTGGGCTCTGTCTCCCCGCTGCTGTACATTTTCTGTTCCAAAATGTAAATGTGTCGCGATTATGAAATGTATTAACTTGTTAATTATCTGTTTAACCCTCCGTTTTAATTCACTCGAACACACTTCCTTGATCCTTCCCAACACCCACAGGTTCAACCAATGGGCGCTGTTTCCCTGTTGCTCTCCTCCCCTTCCCGCCCCCATGCCCTTTGGCCCCGCCCCTTACCGCGGTTACTTCCTGGTTCTTTCTGACCACAACAATGCACCCGCTACTGTGAGCGGACCTTCAAAACCAAGGATTTATTCGCCCTTGATGCCAGACTAATCCAGGTAACCCACAAGCGTGCACCCCCGCCGCCCCCCCGATCCACAGCCATTGCGGAAATATCGGACCCTTAAAGTTCATTCTGAATACATCCTCACTAACCTATTCCCCCCATCCCTCCCTCCAGGCACTCTACCGGCTCGACTTGACGAAACCGGGACCCCCCGGCAGTGATTTTCAGACTTGCCCCCAGTACTCGGGCTCACTACTCATGGATGATTGACCCCTCCGCCAAGACTAACCCAGGTAAATCACCATTGCTCCACTGAGCTACCACGATGGCGGATACATCGGACTTCTTTTAAACCGCCCGTCAGTACCCGCCTTAACCCGTTTCTTTAAACCACTTTTCTAGGCGCCTAACTGACTGCTCGCCAGTGATCTCCTGACTTGTTCCCGAGTACTTGGATCCATCAATCTTGGACGACTGACCCTATTACTCTATCAGCGCTCCCAGTGTTCAGGTTTGCGAACCCATAACAAATTCGCCCTCCCTCCCCCGCCCTCCTCCGACTCCCCCCACCCCAGCCTAACCTTCCCTACTCACCCAGTAGAGCTGCATGTAACCTATCACCGCCCACACTGCTAGAACTACCTTTATTGCCATTGTAAAGTTAAATGCCCGATCACCCGGCTCACATTCGTATTTCGCCAAACCTTAACCTTATTTAGTTACCACCCTTTAAGCTCCCGCCTCGCCATGCCCGATCTCCTAAAATTAATTATTTTCCCATGCAGCACCCCAATTCAACGCCAACCCTGTCCTGAAGAGGATCCCGAACGCCGTCGACAACCACAGCCCGATTTCATGGCGCACTATTAATAGGCTCATCATTCTGCCAAATTTAACTTGTTTATTGTATATATTCAATGTAAAAGCCTATACTTGATTGTTTTTTATCACTTTGCGCCGACCTCGCTGTCTTTCACCTTCACTTGCGTCGTCACTATCACTTCGTCATCACCTTGTCACCAAGTGCCTTTCTGGGTTGCTTCATGATTGTTTTTCATGTACAGTGCTGCATCTCAACTGTGCTTTTTATGTCCAACATAATTGGTGATTAATAACCTCTTTCACAAATGTACTGAGACTCCCTGGTGTTCTTTCTCTGTAATACATTGTATACAAAATTGAAATTGTCTTTAACATTGATACCCAGTGGGACATTGTTTTTCCTATATACCTTACGTACCCAGTCCCATTTAGGTCTATGGGTTATACTCCTGTTCTTTATCACTCAAGATTCTCCCTTGGGCATAATCTTTTTCATCTCTTAGATATGTTCTCTGTTTTCGCTCCTCTATTTCAGTTTCATATTTATTCAATCTTGTATCCATCTCCTTCCTGTACTTTGTTGTTTCATCCTTGTTGGTCTACTGTTTGATTAATTCCTCTATTTCGTTTATTTTTCCTGTAATTTCCACAATGTCCTTTTTGGCGTGTTTGATTAGTATGCGCATCATGTTAAGTGAACATTCGGTGTTATTCTCGACCCATTCTTCAATTAGTTCTTTCTTAGTGTCAGGGTGTGTGGGCATCGTGAATATCCACAAGCCTCTTGGTATACGTTTCACTTCAATATACTTCTCAAGAGCAATGATTTCCCAGCTCTTGTTCGTTTCTTTTTTATACAGCCTTTCAGCTTGATTGAATAGCTGTTTTAAAGTGCTTGGTTGCGACCCCGCCGTGTTACTCCCACTCGGTATTTCATTTGTTATCTCTCCCGGTATTTTGAAGAGATCGGCTGCCTTCCCTGCGCGTTTAGCTGCTCGTGCCTCCATTGTTCATTAATTGGTCTTCCCAGTCTTACTGCGGCCTCCCGCTGCCTGTTTCCTCTCACTTTTTAGAGTTGTTAAATCGCTATTGATTGCTGCTGCTACCCAAGTCTCTGTTCGTGCAACTTTTAGAACCGCCGCATTCTGTAAGGATCGGTTCAACTTCCAAGTGACACGGACAGCGTATCGTTTCCTCTGCTCATTCAATCGCGGCGGCAGTGCCACTCACCTCCTGGGAGACTCCCGACTTGGCGGCGTCCTCCGACTCCGCTCACACGGCCCTCAACCATCCAGTGATTCTGCTTCTCTCCATCTTGGCTTCCGCAGGGAAAAACAGGCGCATTCGGGTCAATTCCAAATTTGCATACAAAGTGATACGTCAAACCTTGTTTGCGCTCCACTACTGGTGCTCAGCATAGGGGCCGGATCATGGCCCAAAAACAACAATTTTACTCCAATGATGCGGCACACAGACTTGGGTGATTTTCAGCTCAGTTTATTCAATAACAACTCTAACCAACGCGTTTCAGCCTGACCTCGGCTTTGTTCACGGTAAGTGAGTAATCATTACTTTTTACTTTTATATCCTATCTGCCATTATGGGGCATTATGGGATATGTAGTGCAGTTGGATATTTACAATTATTTACAATTTAGTTCAGGCATTGGGTTCTTTTTACATGCATTATTTTTTGTCTGTTTTGCATTTGTATATGTAATATAAATATTAAGGAGAACAAAATAATATTCTTTTAGTTTTAATAAACTTAATAAACTTATATTACTTTTAAATGAGCTAGATGCGTGCTGTGTGTACGCACCCAACGCGCATCCCATGTGAACAAAAAAAAGAGATTTCATTGGTTTATAACACTTACTGTTCTAACTATTGAAGAACCCCACCTATTATAATCACTCTTCTTAGACCTTCCTTAAGAGAAGACTTGTTCTGAGAAAAACCTCATTGGAAACCTGAACTTCTTTTTCGGATTCAAAAATGGCTACACCACTACAAGAATCATCTGTTTCTGGTGATTTTGTTACTGAACAATTTCTACCAGAACCTCACCCTCCCAAAAGATACACATCCATTGTATGGAAATTTTTTACTTTTCCGGAGGGTCAAAAGAAATGTAATGCCACCAAGGTGACATGCATTTGCCAGACAGTGCAGTCCAGAGGAGATTCAAACAAGAAATACTCCTGTAGTGCTTCTAGAATGCACAAGCACCTCCAATCCCAGCATCCTGTGAACAATGCTCACGAAGAATGTAGAAGACTGCGCCAAAATACACCTCTGCCACCGGTAATACCAAGTACCTCTGTGGCATCACCTTCAACATCACCACCAGACATACATCCCCAATTTTGGAAAGTTAGAATGTACTGCGTGAAGTGCTTTCGTATAATTGGTTATGGGAAGCAATCAGTAGACCTAGTTTGCAGAGCAATTGATAACCATCAATGCTAGTTTTTTTTAAATTCCCTCAAAGTTCCTGGTTTTCTTCATCCTGTTGACTTTTTTTTCCTTTTTAAAAAAAACAAAAAAAGGAAAAAACATTAAAAAAAATATAAAAAAAATAAAAGTACAAAAAACAAAAAAAGTTATTTTCAGAACTAACTACTCTAGTCAAAGAAAGAGCTAAATGTATATGCTAGTTTTTGAAAGTTTACATAAATGTATACATACTGCATAATTGACTAAAGAATGCATTTGTAGTATATGGTGAATGTATAACTGCAGAACTATAAGAAAGGGCTGTAGAATGACACTGTAAGCTCTTTAGCTACAGTGCGCTGAGCTACATGAGATGTACATAAATATGTTGTAAGCCTGTCCTTCCCTCTGCACTGCTGCTTAAACTGCAGGCATGTGGTGATACAGGCACCCTTGCACCATGGTGCAAGATTATCTGTGCCATGTGGAGTCGTGCATCCAGCACATGCGCACAAGGGGGTCGCACTGAGCACTGCGGTGGGTGTGCGACTTTTAATTTTACAGTTAAAAAATGGTTCTTATCAGTAATTTCTAATATCCCCGGGGACCTCATCCCCCAACCGTGGAGGGAGCCACATTGCCCCCATGGTCTTGCTGGCTCTCCGTGTCCTTCGGGAGCCGGCATTGCTTTTCTTCATGGGGAAGGTGTATATGGCGCCCCTCCCTGGACCTCTCAGGGATGGTGTCTGGAGGCCTATGGGAGGGAGACGCTTCCCCTGGTCCCCATTGCAAGGTAACCCATTCAGAAACACTGCGGGAGGCCCATTGTACAGGATTTTAGCGGTGTGAGAATTGCTTGTGGGCTGATAGTTAAAACTATGGGGGCGCTAAAATCCTATACAATGGGCCTCCTGCAGTGTCTCTGAATGGTTTGCATGGGGTCACTTCAGTAAATTAGAGGGGCCTCGCGCATTCCCTTAAGTAAATTAGAGGGGCCTCGCGCATTCCCTTTTGGGCCAGGACCTCGCAAATCATAGAACCGTCCCTGCTGTAGAGTGCACAAATCCAGCGTCTTTGGTGCATAACTTCTACGCGTTTGGGAGCCACCATTGCTTTTCCACATAGGGAGCTACTAACATGCAGCTCTCGATGTAGAAAATCAATGTCATTTAGATATTGAAAGAGAGAACAGATTTCCTAGCGATGGGAGGGTGGGATGAACACCCCTGGAAAACTGCAGTAGCCGGAACTCCCACAATATAAAATGCCCCGGGGAGTGGTGGTCCTGCTTGACCAATCAGCCCCCCCAAACATTTGATTTGTAGCCCCAGGGGTAATGGGGCCCTACAGTGCTCCAGGAAGGGGACCATGCAGTCCCCCTCCCACAATACATAAAGCCTCGGGCGGTGATGTCCCCGCGGCTTTAAAGCGGATATATGACGTTACAACGCGTACTATTACAACGCATACCTTTACAACGCATTTTTTACAACGCAAAAACTATTACAAGGCATGTTTTTACAACGAGTACTATAACAACGCAATATAGTAAAATAAATAAAAAAATACCATTACAACGAAACGATCAACATCGCATACCATTACAACGCAAATAAAATATATATATATATTTTTTTTGTATAATAAAACCTGGGACGGGATGCAGGGAAAATAGGGGTTTTGGGTGGGGAAGTGTTTTAAAAAATGTAAGGAAGAACTACAACGTTATAAACAAATCAGCGAAAAATAAATAATAATACTCGAGTATGAAAATTAATACTCGGGTACTAAAAGTAATACTCTTACTGCCAACAATTCTCATATTTCACAACACAACATTCCGAAATCCGAATAAAATGAAACATATACATATATATTAAAAAAATTTACATCATATTTAAAACACATCAAATTCATACATATATGGAGTAAAAACTAGCCGCCATTTTGAAGCAGTAACTCATACAATAGTCCTACTACTATTTTTATCAATTAATACCACAACACAACATTCAAAATGGATGCCAAAACGGCAGTATAAACGCAAAGAACATATCTTTTAACTAAGTTTTAAAATAAACGTTTACACAGAAATAAGACATACCAAAAACCACGATACTAACACTTTTTTTGTAACAAAAAACTGAGTCAGTAACCCAAACTTATAAATACGAGGCAGACACCATTTTAGAACCAGTTGATCCTCAACTACCAGAGTGACCAGACGCCAAACCTGACTCTCTGACCTTTTCACCTTATCAAAATCGTTATCACAACTGGGAAGAAGTATTAATCGATTTACAAGTGAGTAACGTTAATAGTTGACGACATATTAAAGTAATTAATTAATAACGCTTTTACCAAAATGTTTAACATTATTAATAACATTATTTATAAATGAAATTTCTAAAAAACACATATATTATAATAAAATAAACATATAAACGTACTGATAAGCTGACTTTTTTCAATCCGACAAATACATTTTTTCAAAAAGCGATTATTTATCTAGAATTGAAAATAATAAATCAAATACATATTTTGCTATAACATGTGCAAAAATTTTATTTAGTTTATTAGTCGAACAACTCACGACTTGGAGGAAAGAGACGTGTAACCACGAACATTATACTTTAAGAATCTGCCAACACTACTGTGCTTAAATAATTAGAAGGTACATTTTCACATTTATTTCGACTACTCTAAAAAAACAAGCCGAAATAAATCACTTAATACATCCCTGTTTTTTACCACTTTCACAGAAATCATCACTTGAGAAAAAATACAATAATATTTTTGACTGAAAAGAGTGAAACAACATCTAAACCATAAGGTAATGAAGTATATTTTTAATAAGTACTTGTACGAAAATTAGATCGAACTTTCCTAGTGTGATTACTAACCCAAATTATCAAATGTGGCAACCATATTGTATGTGTAGTAAACAATAACAGTAAAATAATGACATATCATTTTTTATAGTCATTATCGTTTTTTGTAAAATAATATAAAATATAATCCTGAACATCAACATGAGAAAAAACATATAAACAAAATAAATGAAAATTATTATTATTTATTTCCTTGATTTAGATACACAAAGAAAACTTTGGAAACGATAAAGCAAAAACCAGCCATTTAAACGAAAATTTGAAAGCCAAGCTTCATTAAAAAAGGTAAATAAATTGAAATGCAGATTCATGAAATTGTACAACAATGTATGCCAATTTGTCTAGAGTATAGTAATTACTAGATTTTTTAAGGATATTAAAAGGAAATATAATCCAAAGAAATGGAACAGAAGGAAAATTAATTACTTATGTTAATCCAGGTAAATTCTTCAGTAGAAAAAATGCATGATAATGAAGAGGTATCAATTAATAGTATATCAAACTCAAAGTAAGTGCTGCAAAAGAGAAAATGCTGCAGTGTGTAGTGGTATTAATTAGTATTCTAACTCGAGGTAAATGCTGCAGGACAGAAAGTGCTGGATAATATACAAGTATTATTTACTATTTTAACTCCAACAAAATGCTGGAGTAGGTAAAGTACTGGATAGTAAAGAGGTATTAATTACTATTCCTACTCCAGGTAAGTACTGCAGTAGAGAAAGAGCTGGATAGTATAGAGGTATAAATTACTATTCCAACTCCAGGAAAGTGCTGCATTAGAGAAAGTGCTGGATAGTATAGATGTATAACTTACTATTCTAACTCCAGGTAAGCACAGAAATAGGGAAAGTGTTGGATAGTGTAGGGGTATTACTTGCTATTCTAACTCCAGGAAAGTGCTGCAGTAAAGAAAGTGCAGGATAGTGTAGGGGTATTATTTACTATTCCAAGTCCAGGTAAGTGCTGCAGTAGGGAAAGTGCTGGATAGTATAGAGGTATTAATTATTATTCCAACTCCATGTAAGTGCTGCAGTAGGGAAAGTGCAGGATAGTATAGAGGTATCAATTACTATTGTAACTCCATGAAAGTGCTGCAATAGAGAAATTGTTATAAATATTAAAGTGTCAAACATTTTTTCAAACTCTACTACAGTAAAACAATAGGAGCAATAATAAATATGTTTACATTCTAACATTTTCAATAAAAATGAACTCACAAAGAACGAAAATCATAAAAATCATTTTAATTTCCATATTTGTTTTCCAGAAACATACCAAAAACTTTCCACAAATTGACAATCAACAGCCAAAGAAACCATCAATCAAAAAACAACCTTTCCAATAGAATCTGCAATCTTTGAGGTAAATGAATTCCATTAAACTTGACACACATTATAAAACTGGATCATGTACAGGAATTATTAACTGAACTAACTGTAAATAAGTGCTGCTGTACGGAAAGTGCTCAATAATGTAGAAACTATTCCAAATATTGTAAGTCCAGTTAAGTGCTAAAGTAGGAAAAGTGCAGGATAGTGTAGGTTAAATCAATAAATATTTTTACTCCAAAAAAGTGCCACAGATAGAAAATTGCTGAATAGTGTAAGACTAATATTTACTATTCTAACTACAGTAAAGTGCTACAGTAAGGAAAGTGCTGGATAGTATAGAGGAATACATTACTATTCCAACTCCAGGTAAGTGCTGCAGTAGGGAAAGTGCTGGATAGTATAGAGGTATAAATTACTATTCAAACTCCAGGTAAGTGCTGTAGTAGAGAAAGTGTTGGATAGTATAGAGGTATAAATTAATATTCCAACCCCAGGTAAGTGCAGGAATAGAGAAATTGCTGGGTAGTGTAGGGGTATTACTTGCTATTCTAACTCCAGGAAAGTGCTTTAGTAAAGAAAGTGCAGGATAGTGTAGGGGTATTATTTAATATTCCAACTCCAGCAAACTGCTGCAGTAGGGAAAGTGCTGGATGGTATAGAGGTATAAATGACTATTCCAACTCCAGGTAAGTGCTGCAGTAGAGAAAGTGCTGGATAGTATAGATGTATAAATTACTATTCTAACTCCAGATAACCGCTGGAATAGGGAAAGTGCTGGATAGTGTAGGGGTATTAATTGCTATTCTAACTCCAGGAAAGTGCTGCAGTAAAGAAAGTGCATGATAGTGTAGGGGTATTATTTACTATTCCAACTCCAGGTAAGTGCTGCAGTAGGGAAAGTGCTGGATAGTATAGAGGTATAAATTACTATTCAAACTCCAGGTAAGTGCTGTAGTAGAGAAAGTGTTGGATAGTATAGAGGTATAAATTAGTATTCCAACCCCAGGTAAGTGCAGGAATAGAGAAATCGCTGGATAGTGTAGGGGTATTACTTGCTATTCTAACTCCAGGAAAGTGCTGCAGTAAAGAAAGTGCAGGATAGTGTAGGGGTATTATTTACTATTCCAACTCCAGGTAAGTGTTTCAGTAGGGAAAGTGCTGGATAGTATGGAGGTATAAATTACTATTCAAACTCCAGGTAAGTGCTGTAGTAGAGAAAGTGTTGGATAGTATAGAGGTATAAATTAGTATTCCAACCCCAGGTAAGTGCAGGAATAGAGAAATTGCTGGATAGTGTAGGGGTATTACTTGCTATTCTAACTCCAGGAAAGTGCTTTAGTAGAGAAAGTGCAGGATAGTGTAGGGGTATTATTTAATATTCCAACTCCAGCAAACTGCTGCAGTAGGGAAAGTGCTGGATGGTATAGAGGTATAAATGACTATTCCAACTCCAGGTAAGTGCTGCAGTAGAGAAAGTGCTGGATAGTGTAGGGGTATTACTTGCTATTCTAACTCCAGGAAAGTGCTTTAGTAAAGAAAGTGCAGGATAGTGTAGGGGTATTATTTAATATTCCAACTCCAGCAAACTGCTGCAGTAGGGAAAGTGCTGGATGGTATAGAGGTATAAATGACTATTCCAACTCCAGGTAAGTGCTGCAGTAGAGAAAGTGCTGGATAGTATAGATGTATAAATTACTATTCTAACTCCAGATAACCGCTGGAATAGGGAAAGTGCTGGATAGTGTAGGGGTATTACTTGCTATTCTAACTCCAGGAAAGTGCTGCAGTAAAGAAAGTGCATGATAGTGTAGGGGTATTATTTACTATTCCAACTCCAGGTAAGTGCTGCAGTAGGGAAAGTGCTGGATAGTATAGAGGTATAAATTACTATTCAAACTCCATGTAAGTGCTGTAGTAGAGAAAGTGTTGGATAGTATAGAGGTATAAATTAGTATTCCAACCCCAGGTAAATGCAGGAATAGAGAAATCGCTGGATAGTGTAGGGGTATTACTTGCTATTCTAACTCCAGGAAAGTGCTGCAGTAAAGAAAGTGCAGGATAGTGTAGGGGTATTATTTACTATTCCAACTCCAGGTAAGTGTTGCAGTAGGGAAAGTGCTGGATAGTATAGAGGTATAAATTACTATTCAAACTCCAGGTAAGTGCTGTAGTAGAGAAAGTGTTGGATAGTATAGAGGTATAAATTAGTGTTCCAACCCCAGGTAAGTGCAGGAATAGAGAAATTGCTGGATAGTGTAGGGGTATTACTTGCTATTCTAACTCCAGGAAAGTGCTTTAGTAGAGAAAGTGCAGGATAGTGTAGGGGTATTATTTAATATTCCAACTCCAGCAAAGTGCTGCAGTAGGGAAAGTGCTGGATAGTATAGAGGTATAAATTACTATTCCAACCCCAGGTAAGTGCTGCAGTAGATAAAGTGCTGGATAATATAGAGGTATAAATTACTATTCTAACTCCGGGTAAGTGCTGGAATAGGGAAAGTGCTGGATAGTGTAGGGGTATTACTTGCTATTCTAACTCCAGGAAAGTGCTGCAGTAGGGAAAGTGCAGGATAGTGTAGGGGTATTATTTACTATTCCAACTCCATGTAAGTGCTACAATAGGGAAAGTGCTGGATAGTATAGAGGTATCAATTAGTATTGTAACTCCATGTAAGTGCTGCAGTAGGGAAAGTGCTGAATAGTATAGAGGTATCTATTAGTATTGTGACTCAATGAAAGTGCTGCAATAGAGAAATTGTTGTTAAATATTAATGTGTCAAACATTTTTTCAAACTCTATTACAGTAAAACTATAAAAGCAATAATAAATATGTATACATTCTAACATTTTCAATATAAATGTTCTCACAATGAACGAAAATCATAAAAATCATTTTAATTTCCATATTTTTTTTCCAGAAACGTACCAAAAACTTTCCACAAATTGACAATCAACAGCCAAAGAAACCATCAATCAAAAAACAACCTTTCCACTAATAGAATCTGCAATCTTTGAGGTAAATGAATTCCATTAAACTTGACACACATTATAAAACTGGATCATGTACAGGAATTATTAACTGAACTAACTGTAAATAAGTGCTGCTGTACGGAAAGTGCTCAATAATGTAGAAATTATTCCAAATATTGTAAGTCCAGTTAAGTGCTACAGTAGGAAAAGTGCAGGATAGTGTAGGTTAAATCAATAAATATTTTTACTCCAAAAAAGTGCCACAGATAGAAAAGTGCTGAATAGTGTAAGACTATTATTTACTATTCTAACTACAGTAAAGTGCTACAGTAAGGAAAGTGCTGGATAATATAGAGGAATACATTACTATTCCAACTCCAGGTAAGTGCTGCAGTAGGGAAAGTGCTGGATAGTATAGAGGTATAAATTACTATTTCAACTCCAGGTAAGTGCTGTAGTACAAAAAGTGATGGATAGTATAGAGGTATAAATTAGTATTCCAATCCTAGGTAAGTGCTGGAATAGAAAAAGTGCTGGATAGTGTAGAGGTATTAATTGCTTTTCTAACTCCAGGAAAGTGCTTTAGTAGTGAAAGTGCAGGATAGTGTAGGGATATTATTTACTATTCCAACTCCAGGTAAGTGCTGCAGTAGGGAAAGTGCTGGATAGTATAGAGGTATAAATTACTATTCCAACTCCATGTAAGTGCTGCAGTAGGGAAAGTGCTGAATAGTATAGAGGTATCTATTAGTATTGTAACTCAATGAAAGTGCCGCAATAGAGAAATTATTGTTAAATATTAAAATGTCAAACATTTTTTCAAACTCTATTACAGTAAAAAAATAAGAGCAATAATAAATATGTTTTCATTCTAACATGTTCAATAAAAATATTCTCACAAACATCGAAAATCATAAAAATCAATTTAATGTCCAATTTTTATTTTCCAGAAACGTACCAAAAATTTTCAAAAAATTGACAATGAACTACCAAAGAAACCATCAATCAATAAACCACCTTTCCACTAATAGAATCTGCAATCTTTGAGGTAAATTAATTCCATAAAACTTGACACACATTATAAAACTGGATCATGTACAGGAATTATTAACTGTTAAAACTGTAAAGAAGTGCTGTTGTACGGAAAGTGCTCAATAATGTAGAGATTGTTCCAAATATTGTAAGTCCAGTTAAGTGCTACATTATGAAAAGTGCTGGATAGTGTAGGTTAAATCAAAAAATATTTTTACTCCAAATAAGTGCCACAGATGGAAAAGTGCTGGATAGTGTAAGATTATTACTTACTATTCTAACTACAGAAAAGTGCTACAGTAGGGAAACTGCTAGATACTGCAGAGGAATAAATTACTATTCCAACTCCAGGTAAGTGCTGCAGTAGGGAAAGTGCTGGATAGTATAAAGGTATTAAATATTATTCCTACTCCAGGTAAGTGCTGTAGTAGAGAAAGTGCTGGATAATATAGAAGTATAAATTACTATTCTAACTCCGGGTAAGTGCTGGAATAGGAAAAGTTCTGGATAGTGTAGGGGTATTACTTGCTATTCTAACTCCGGGTAAGTGCTGGAATAGGGAAAGTGCTGGATAGTGTAGGGGTATTACTTGCTATTCTAACTCCAGGAAAGTGCTGCAGTAGAGAAAGTGCAGGATAGTGTAGGGGTATTATTTACTATTCCAACTCCATGTAAGTGCTGCAGTAGGGAAAGTGCTGGATAGTACAGAGGTATCAATTACTATTCCAACTCCATGGAAGTGCTACAATAGAGAAATTGTTGTTAAATATTAAAGTGTCAAACATTTTTCAAACTCTATTACAGTAAAACAATAAAAGCAATAATAAATATGTTCACATTGTAACATTTTCAATATAAAAGTTCTCACAAAGAACGAAAATCATAAAAATCATTTTAATTTCCAATTCTTTTTTCCAGAAACGTACCAAAAACTTTCAACATATTGACAATCAACAGCCAAAGAAACCATCACTCAAAAAACAACCTTTCCACTAATAGAATCTGCACTCTTTGAGCTAAATTAATTCCATTAAACTTGACACACATTATAAAACTGGATCATGTACAGCAATTATTAACTGTTCTAACTGTAAATAAGTGCTGCTGTACGGAAAGTGCTCAATAATGTAGAGATTATTCCAAATTTTGTAAGTTCAGTTAAATGCTACAGTATTAAAAGTGCAGGATAGTGTTGATTAAATTAGTAAATATTTTGACTCCAAAAAAGTGCCACAGATGGAAAAGTGCTGGATAGTGTAAGAGTATTACTTAATATTCCAAGTACAGAAAAGTACTACAGTAGGGAAAGTGATGGATAGTATAGAGGTATAAATTAGTATTCCAACCCCAGGTAAGTGCTGGAATAGGGAAAGTGCTGGATAGTGTAGGGGTATTACTTGCTTTTCTAACTCAAGGAAAGTACTTTAGTAGAGAAAGTGCAGGATAGTGTAGGGGTATTATTTAGTATTCCTACTCCAGGAAAGTGCTGCAGTAGGGAAACTGCTGGATAGTATAGAGGTATAAATTACTATTCTAACTCCAGCAAAGTGCTGCAGTAGGGAAAGTGCTGGATAGTATAGAGGTATAAATTACTATTCCAACTCCAGGTAAGTGCTGCAGTAGAGAAAGTGCTGGATAGTATAGAGGTATAAATTACTATTTCAACTCAAGGTAAGTGCTGCAGTACGTAAATTGCTGGATAGTATAGAGGTATAAAATACTATTCTAACTCCAGGAAAGTGCTGCAATAATGAAAGTGCTGGATAGTGTAGGAGTATTACTTGCTATTCTAACTCCGGGTAAGTGCTGGAATAGGGAAAGTGCTGGATAGTGTAGGGGTATTACTTGCTATTCTAACTCCAGGAAAGTGCTACAGTAGAGAAAGTGCAGGATAGTGTAGGAGTATTATTTACTATTCTAACTCCATGTAAGTGCTGCAGTAAGGAAAGTGCTGGATAGTGTAGGGGTATTACTTGCTATTCTAACTCCTGGAAAGTGCTGCAGTACAGAAAACTCAAGATAGTGTAGGGGTATGTTTTAAAATTATAACACCAAAAAACTACTGCTGTAGACAAAATGTTTATTTTCTTGCTAAAAATCATTTTAAAAAAAACAAGAAACTAAATGACCAACTTTTTTTCTTTGCAGGAAATGTCTACACATCCTACTGCCAAATATATCAAGTCCAGAAAAGGAAACCGACTACTGAATCATGCAGGTTACATTTATTGTAAGGAAAGGATAAGTTTTCCAAGGAATCATTGGAGGTGCGTGCAATACTTTACAACCCGTTGCAGCGGCAGAGCGGTTACGGTCGATGACATTATTGTAAGAACAACAGACCATAACCACTCTGCCTCTGCAATGGAAGTTGATGTTAGAGAAACAGTGAATGAAATGAAAGTAATTACAAGCACCTCCAATAATTCCACAGGATCCCTTTTAAGAGAGGTTGCTCAGCATGTACCTACTCATATAGCTAGTAATATGCCTACCATCCATAATTTGCGAAGAATTATTCAACGTCAAAAGCAGGCAAGTAATACTCAAACTAATACACCTCATACCTTTTCTGACATAATTATACCACACGAACTTACTATTTCTTTTGCTAATGAACCTTTCCTTCTGCATGATAATGAAAACCCTCAAAAGCGTATATTAATTTTTAGTACACCCTGCAACCTTTTAAAACTTGAAAGTAGTGAAATTTGGATGATGGATGGGACGTTTAAAAGCACGCCCCATCCATTCACCCAAATTTATACTATACACGCTAAAATTAACAATAGTGTAATTCCCCTAGTATATAGTTTGCTGCCTGATAAGACTTCTGCAACATTCACAGAATTTTTAACTGTGATTAAATCAAAAACAAACCAAAGCCCTAGGAAAATAATTATGGATTTTGAATTGAGCATGATCAATGTGATCAACAAAATATACACGGATACCCAAATTCAGAGGTGTTTTTTCCATTTTTCCCAGGCATTCTGGCGTAAATTACAAAAAACACCCCTAGTTACAGAATACTCAACAGACAGCAAACTACAAGTAGAATTAAAAAAATTAACTGCTCTTTGTTTTGTCCCTCCCGAAAGTGTAGACGAGTACTACACTGCCATTACAGAATCAGATTATTACATTACAAATGAGGATAAATTGGCACCTATTCTAAATTATATGGAAGACACATGGATTGGACACCTAGGCAGATCGGGTCGCAGGAGGAAGCCACGTTTCCATGTGGAGTGGTGGAACTGTTATTCGAGTTGCCTACAGGGAGAGGCTAAAACAAATAATGCCATTGAGGGATGGCATAACTCCTTCAACCATGTAATTGGAAAACCCCACCCTAATTTCTACTCATTTTTGGAAAAGAAGGAGCAAAGTTTCCAGGAAATGAGAATTTCTCAAACTCTAACAGGTAGTCTAAACTCACGGATTACTCAAAAAACAAAAGAAATGTCAGAGAGACTATTGGCACTAATACAACAGTTTACGTTGTGTGTGGCTCTAGATTACCTGGAAAATCCAGCTAACATTCTATCTTTTTAAAATTCTATTTCACATTACTTTCCTGCTTTGCTCTAAATTTACATCCTCTCTAAATTTAATTGGCTACATAATTTTTTTTAATTTTAAAAAATATCCAAAAATTATGTTGGGTCACCTTACCTATTTTTTTAAAAAAAAATTTAAAAACTAGAATTTGCAACTTTTTAAAAAACCCTTAGTTGCAAAAAATTTCTGAAACCCTAAATAGTAAAGATATTTTTTTGCAATGAAGTTTGAAGAAATATTTATTTTTTCTCCAAAATATTTGCACAAAATGTTAAATATTTTGAAAATGCATTTTTGAAAAATAATACAACTCTTCTGCTTTTCACTGTTCCCTAAATAAATTGTTGTAAAAAGCTTTTTCAAATAAGTAAGCCTATTTTTTAGAAATATTTCCAAAACTGTCATCTAATTTCCTATTATATTTAAAAACATACTAAATAAAATGCTCCCATCAGCATTGGCATGCACTCTAAATTTTCTAAAAAATGTCAATTCATACATTTTTTAAATAATGCAATATTTTTTCAGAATAAACATTTTTTTAAAAACCCATCTTCTTTTTCTTAAAGGTGAAGAAAACACATCATATTTTATTGATATATATATTAATACACATTTTTCAATTCACAAATACATTGCAATTTGATTCACCAAAAAAACAAGTTCATTTTTCCGAGATCAGTACTGGACTATATAAATAAAATGTTCTTGTTTTATGTAGTGTAATATTTTTCAAATACAACGTAATTGGAACTTAATACAGTACACAATGTATTCTTCAAAACAAACAATTTAAAACTGATCACAATAATCCACCAAAAATTTTAACTTCTCCCTATAATCCAGAAATCCAAGAAATCCATTTCAACCTTCATAATCTATTTTTACCGTATTCTACAGTACATCCAAACTGAAAAAGCAATACCAATGACAACAGCAATGACAACAGCAATGGAAATATCAAAGTTTACAATCGTTTAAGCTTTTATCAACAATTATGTAACCACCTTTTTCCCTTTCATTTTTTTTTATAAACTATCTATACTTTCAAAAATGCATTTTTAAACATTGCTTTCAAAGCGATAACATATTTATGAACATAAACAATAATTCACTTGTTTTGCAAGAAATACAACTACTTCCCAAAACAATAAAGTTTCCGATCTTCCCCCACCCACAGACCCGGCATAGGCATATTCTAGTTATACGAGTAGCGACATGCGTTCGTATTTAACATTATTTACTATTAGAGCAACCTCTACTTATCCTTTCCTTACAATAAATGTTAATCTTTTTAACTATATTTGCTTTAAATAAAGTTTAAAATGTTTCCTACCTGGACGCAGATCAGCTTCGAGCTGCTTCCTCCTACGATGCTCTTCAAAATGGCCGCTTACGCTCACGTTAACTTCATGACGCCATAGAATGCTGCAACGATAAAGAAAGGACTATTGTATTTATGTATATTTATTTAATATTACTTAATACTTATTTTTTTTTAAATATTACTATATTATTAAAAATGTGTAAAAATATGCAATAAATCATTTAAAATACCACCATTATTTGTATGGTTTTTGGAAAAATAAAAAAAGTACTTTAAAAAAATTATCATATGTATATTGTTTTCATTTTCTAAAACATTATATCTAAAAATTAACATTTGACTTATAAATTAACTACTTTCTCCCCTTACCTGTTTTCTACTTTCATCTCCCTTATTTTGCTTTTCTTTCATCTTCTTTACTTCATTCTTTTTCTGTACCGCGGAACACATATCCATAATTGTGAAAATAAAAGAAGGACAAATTAACCCATAGAAAACAATGTAAAACCGTGGGAACCAAAAGTTAAATGTAAGTTATAAATTCCCTTATATTTTTCTTAAATATATAAAATAGCAAACTATTTTTTTAAACCTATATTTAATTTTTTAAAACTTAACTTTTATATATTTAAGGAATTGTAAGTTTTTTAAATAAACTAAATTTAATACTTACTTATCATAGAGTAAAAATTCCTTTAAAATTACTAGAATTTTTTTTAAAAAATAATAATACTTTTAAATATTAAAATGAGTCATTATATTATTTTACTAAATAACTAATTTTTTTTACCATAAATTAAATCAATGTTAAAATTTAAATCATATTAATAATAAAAAACATTATTATAATAATTAATTATAATAATACTATGTATCAATTATCAATAACTTATACATGTCAATTATTTTTTTATACTAATGTTGAAAATTCTATACTATTATCTAATAAATAAATAATTAAAAATGCTATATTTAAAATAATAATATAAATGTTCAATTAAAATAACTATAAAATACTCAAGTACTCAAAAGTACTCATCCATAAAAATTGCTATAGAATCCTAAATAAAAACCATAATATCACCAACAAATAACAATAATAATAAATTAAATAATATAAAAAAATTATTTTTTTATACAATTAAGAATCAAACTAAATAAAATTACTTTTAATTAATACTCAAGTATTACTAAACATCTAAAACAATAAAAAAATACTCTAAAATAATCTACCATACATTAATACTCTAGTAGTCTTAAATCAAAATAAAATAAAATAAAAAATAAATTAAAAAACTTTTTATTAATACTCAAGTATTACAATACATTTAATAAACTATAAACTGTAAAATGTTAACAAATATATATTTTTAACAAAAAAATAATACTCTAGTACCCTTTAAAAAAATTAAAAAAATAACTTTGAAAAAAACAAATTCAAATAAACTCATATCAATAAAAAATACGTTGTAAAAGTACCTGCGTTGTAAAAGTACTTGCGTTGTAACAGTATGCATTGTAAATGTATGCGTGGTAAAAGTATTTGCGTTGTAAAAGATGCGTGGTTATGGTATTGCGTTGTAAAAAATGCGTTGTAACAGTTGTATACCCCTTGGACCCCTCCCCCCACCATTTTTTTCTTTTTAGCCCTGGGGAGTGATGATCCCTGGGACTGGGGGGCCCCTCTGGGCCCCCCATAAAATTTAATAATTTTGCTCCCGATATTTAGCCCCCCCTAGGTCTAATTATAAGGGTCCCCATAAAATATAATAATTTTGCCCCCGGTATTTACTCCCCGGTGGCTAATTATAAAAAAAGCTCTGTTTTATTTTATTTATTTCACAGCAGAGTCCGTGTACCCTACACACACCTGCCGGTTTAAAAAAAAGAAGTGGGGCCCTGTGGATCCTTCTGGGACCCCCTAAGCAGGTCTAGAGGGTAAAATTATTTCTACCCTCAGGCTCGCTTCTACCGAGGCACAAAATGGCTGCCAACAGTTCCTGGTTCCCAATGTTTACAACCGCTTGACAGCCAATTAGCATTGAGCACGTGATCGGGACAGTGCGCTTATGGTACGATGCCAATCCTCACACAATCCGCCGATCCACCGCGTCCATAGATATATAAATGACTTTAACTGTAATTGTCTCAGGAACTACTGAACAGATTAACACCATTTAAGCAAAAGGCACAAGTCTGAACCGAGGACTACCTCTTTGCCAAATTTTGTGTAATTCTGTTCAGCCATTTGGGCTGTAGCCGGGGCTAAAGGTCCTATGGAAAATTGCATGGGGGAAACACGTTTTGGGACCGCCCTTTTTTCTCGACCCCTGCTTGACCAATCACCCCCAAACTTTCAGGGATGGAGGAGAACTGAGCTGGACAAAAGTTTGGAAGATTGCGAGAAGATTCATCAATCGGCGCTAAAGTTATTGGTAATAGAATGTTGCAGATTTCCTATGGATAATAGGTCCTAACTATAACTACCTGCCAGTAGGTAATATATATATATATGTATATATATATATGTATATATATATATATATATATATATATATATATATATATATATATATATATATATATATATATATATATATATATATATATATATATAATTCCAGCCGCAATTTTAGTGAAAATTGTATTTTAAAGGTTGGGGGCATTTATGACTCCGTTTTTGACTTGCTGTTGTCCGATACTGTCGGAGCCCTTAACTTTCCACTAAACTTCTGTGCCTTCCGCGGACCTGCCCGCCTGCCTCCCGCTGCCCTGCCGCTCTTTGTCCACCTCGAGCGGGGCAGCCGAGTGGAGACCGGCGAGGGGCGGACTACAACACCCAGAAGCCCTAGCAGTGAGCCACGTCATCTGCAAGCGCCAGGAGGCGCTTAAAAGTAACATCACCACCATTGAGCGGGGAAACTCCGTTTTTGCCTTACTGTTGTACGATACTGTCGGAGCCCTTAACTTTCCACTAAACTTCTGTGCCTTCCGCGGACCTGCCCGCCTGCCTCCCGCTGCCCTGCCGCTCTTTGTCCACCTCGAGCGGGGCAGCCGAGTGGAGACCGGCGAGGGGCGGACTACAACACCCAGAAGCCCTAGCAGTGAGCCGCATCATCTGCAAGCGCCAGGAGGCGCTTAAAAGTAACATCACCACCATTGAGCGGGGGAACTCCGTTTTTGCCTTGCTGTTGTCCGATACTGTCGGAGCCCTTAACTTTCCACTAAACTTCTGTGCCTTCCGCGGACCTGCCCGCCTGCCTCCCGCTGCCCTGCCGCTCTTTGTCCACCTCGAGCGGGGCAGCCGAGTGGAGACCGGCGAGGGGCGGACTACAACACCCAGAAACCCTAGCAGTGAGCCGCGTCATCTGCAAGCGCCAGGAGGCGCTTAAAAGTAACATCACCACCATTGAGCGGGGGAACTCCGTTTTTGCCTTGCTGTTGTACGATACTGTCGGAGCCCTTAACTTTCCACTAAACTTCTGTGCCTTCCGCGGACCTGCCCGCCTGCCTCCCGCTGTCCTGCCACTCTTTGTCCACCTCGAGCGGGGCAGCCGAGTGGAGACCGGCGAGGGGCGGACTACAACACCCAGAAGCCCTAGCAGTGAGCCGCGTCATCTGCAAGCGCCAGGAGGCGCTTAAAAGTAACATCACCACCATTGAGCGGGGGAACTAAGTTTTTGCCTTGCTGTTGTCCGATACTGTCGGAGCCCTTAACTTTCCACTAAACTTCTGTGCCTTCCGCGGACCTGCCCGCCTGCCTCCCGCTGCCCTGCCGCTCTTTGTCCACCTCGAGCGGGGCAGCCGAGTGGAGACCGGCGAGGGGCGGACTACAACACCCAGAAGCCCTAGCAGTGAGCCGCGTCATCTGCAAGCGCCAGGAGGCGCTTAAAAGTAACATCACCACCATTGAGCGGGGGAACTACGTTTTTGCCTTGCTGTTGTCCTATACTGTCGGAGCCCTTAACTTTCCACTAAACTTCTGTGCCTTCCGCGGACCTGCCCGCCTGCCTCCCGCTGCCCTGCCGCTCTTTGTCCACCTCGAGCGGGGCAGCTGAGTGGAGACCGGCGAGGGGCGGACTACAACACCCAGAAGCCCTCGCAGTGAGCCGCGTCATCTGGAAGCGCCAGGAGGCGCTTAAAAGTAACATCACCACCATTGAGCGGGGGAACTCCGTTTTTGCCTTGCTGTTGTCCGATACTGTCGGAGCCCTTAACTTTCCACTAAACTTCTGTGCCTTCCGCGGACCTGCCCGCCTGCCTCCCGCTGCCCTGCCGCTCTTTGTCCACCTCGAGCGTGGCAGGCGGGTGGAGACCGGTGAGGGGCGGACTATAACACCCAGAAGCCCTAGCAGTGAGCCGCGTCATCTGCAAGCGCCAGGAGGCGCTTGAAAGTTACATCACCACCGTCTCGCGGGACGCCGGGAGAAGCCCGGGCAAAGGGCGGGCCCTCTGTGGCCCTCAGAGGACGAAGAGGTCGGGTTGGGTCCACCCCCCTAACGTTTTCATCTTCTCAGCACGTAAGACTCTGACTTTGTTCTCAGGATATTTTTTTCTTCTCATCAGTGCTATACCAATAGGCTATCAAGCTCATACTATACTACTCTGCCGCCTCTGACTCTAAGTAACATCTCCCTCAAACTAAGGCAAAATAACTTTTTATCATGTCCACCAGAGGCAGTAGAAGCAAGACAGCGGCGGGAGGGGGGTCTGTGATTGGACCAATAGATAGTCTCATTAAAAGGACTAATGATGCCATTAATCTTAGTATTTCACTCCTCGAGCGTAGGGTTTCACAAGACTTAGAAATTGCCAAACGCTCTTCTCCTGGGAGCATTATGCTAGCAACAACACCAGTTAGCTCCAGAAACCCAGATAGCAATCTACTCGCAGGTCGCACTCACGAAATCCGACCCGACCTTCACACTCTACCCAACGAGGTCAATCTTTCGGCAACAAATCCCTTAAATGATTCCGACCTTGATATAAGTAGTGCATTAGAGAGGACACCAGATTTAAATATAGATCTTACTCCAGAGATTGTAGTGGAAAACAATGAGAAACATCCAAAAGATAGGCAAGAGGGTGCCATTCGAAAACAAACGACCAAACACATTCCTCCTGTCTCCATAAAACGCAATGCAACAAAAGGACAATATAAGAAAGGCGCAAACAACCATCTACACACTAATGGACCAAATTTAACTACAGAGTCACTAAGTAAAGACACTCATGAGCTCCCTCTTGTGCGCACGGACAAATCTGATGGTATTACAGAAAATGACCAACTAGTTGAAAGATTTGGCGACCTTTTAAGTATCTTTATGTCCCCAATTGAATCCAGGCTTGCCCGCATTGAAAAACAATTAGAAGAACTCATAGCTCATAGCAAAAAAGCTGCTAGTGTCACCTTAAAAGCTAATGTTGGACTGAAGACATGTATTAGTAAACCTACATTACCCAAATCAAAGGATACCCCTGTTTCTGATACTGTGACAAAATCAAAACCAACAAAGTCCTTAAGTAAAGAATATGTCACACCTAAACCTGTACCAATTAATAGCCCAACTTCCAGAACTGAAACGAATAGCCAATTTACAAATACGCAGGTGGACAAGATCCACACAACATCCCAAAGTGGTAAAAAAACATCAAACCAAACCAGCAATATGTTGCCAACTTTTTAAAGGCCCCGGATGCCTCAATATCCTTCTTATAACTCAAGGCAGATACCTCCACGAATCAGTTTACCACCTGAGTGTGGAGCCTATGTGTTGGTTTTGGTTAACGTCCCAAAACTCAGGTACGATCAAGAAGAGACCTCATCCTCATTGAAAAACAAGACATTACATTGGTTGACAGCTAACTGCAATTTCCCCATGGAATGCTCTGGAGAAATCACCCATACCCAGAGAGTAGGATGGATAGGTCCTCTGAAAAAAAAGTTTGAGGGGGATTGTATAATTGTCAACTTTAAAAAACCCTTATGGGCTGATAAAACTCTGGCTAGGGCCCCTCCCCCCTCTACCTGGGAATATAACACCACTCTTCTCCCTCTGGGCTATTTTTACAGGCACTTAATCACCACTCAACCAATCATGGCAGCTAACCCGGTTACTCCTTTCTATGACCAACAACCGATGTCTGAAAGTAATACTCCCTTCTTTCATCAAAACTCCAAATTTATTTATCCTAATGGTCCTGCACAATGGCATCAAGCCCAAATACACTCATACCTGACAACTCACCCATATCTGTCTGCAGTGCCACATTATGAGCATAGAGACGCTCGATGGCGCCAAGTTGCCGCGGCACCAGGCAATTCCTATAGCATTCCGACCTACAACAGATTCAGTGCATTGTCTGGTCTGGACTTCAATGATTGACTGCCTCATGATCAAGCTAAAGGGATAGATGGGCATATCTTAAACAAGGGGGAATCACCAGCTAATAATTATAAAGAGACCTAAACATAATTTATACGTTATAGTCAATTTTTATAATAATTTGAATACAGATGACTTGACCAACCTTCTCTCAGAGATTTCCCTAGCCCTCCAAGATCTCCGAGCACAGTACATTAACCAGTCAAGCACAATAGTGTGGGGTGGTGACTTCAATCTTCACCTATGTAGAACCAACAACATTGATAGATGTGGTATCAGGGAGGATGATGGCAATGCTGTAACACACTTTTTACACTCAAATGAGGGTGAGAAAATGAATGAAATTATGACAGAACTGGAATTGGGCTTCGCTAATGAGATAATAACCTCCCCAGTATCTTTTTCTTCAACATTTAACGGTAGAGGTTTGACGAGCCTGATAGACTATGTCCTGATTTCATCATGTAAAGGCCCTAACATCGAATTATTTGAAGTAATTAAAAATCCATTGAGTGATCACTTCCCTAATACTGTCGCATTTCGCGAACTAAAATTCTATAAAAAGCTTCACTTAATGAATATATTAGACCAGCAAGAGCTCGCAATAGGATCATTGAATGGTTATACACTCAAATGGGGAAACATTGGCAAAGGAGCTGCCACTGCAAAAATAGTCAGGCAAAACCAAATAGATATAATAAATTGCCTAGACTCCAAAACAAAATCCAGAGAGGTCCTGGCTAGTTTTAACACTATTTCCCAAAATATAAAGAAAGAACTCACTAGATCATGTAAACATAAAACTCAGATGAAAAAAGGTTGGTTTAGGCCAGCTTGTACCAAAGCTTATTCGAAATTGAAGGAAGCCCTAAGCAGGGAAAAGAGAGATAGAGTGGAGGTAATCAGATTAAGAAAAGAATATGCTTTTGCTTTGAAAACCAGAAAACAAGAGATAAAAGCCGACTTGTGGGAGTGCCTAAGCAGAAGCTCGGAATTAAAAGACAGTGCAACCTTTTGGCAAATAGTTAGATCCCCTTTTCTAACAGGCAGTGAGGATTTACCATCCATCGACGTTGCAATTAGCGACAGTGAATGGGTGAACTATTTTTCCAAAGTCTTCAGTGATAGGAATATACAGGGTATAGAGTATACAGATCCCCTGACTGAGGTTATATTTCCAATAAATTTGCATTTCTCACACAAAGATGTACAAAAGTCACTGAAATCTTCGAAAATGGCCAAAGCCCCAGGCCCAGACGGGGTTCCAGTGGACATTTTTAAATATGTAGTAGATCTTTTGTCCCCGTTGTTGACTAATGTTTTAAATGCCACCATAAATGAGGGCCTAATAGAAACCTGGAAAACTTCGAGCCTGGTCCCTATATACAAAAAAGGAGATCGAAATAGCCCATCTTGTTATAGACCGATTTCACTCCTGGACTCGCTCGGGAAGATGGCAGGTCGGATCCTTCTCGACCGACTCCAGGAGTGGACAACCACTCAGAACATCATTTCGGACATCCAATATGGGTTTCGTGAGGGGCTGGGTACAGTAGACCAGGCATTAAAGCTGTCTTTATTGGCAGGAAAATACGTGGAGGCCAAGGGAACAGCACTGCATATGGTATACATTGCTCTATCCGCAGTGTTCAACTGCGTAGCGCACTCGAAGCTCTGGAAAATTATTTTATCAATGGGTGTCGACCCTCCGGTTGTGGATTTCCTTCGGGAATTGTACACCGGAACAACTGGAAGAGTAAGATTCGGGACCAAAGGACAGCTCACTGAAAGTTTTAGGGTGGAAAAGGGGGTCAGACAGGGATGTGTGCTGGCCCCCTTTCTATTCACCCTGTATACAAACGGGCTAGAGGCCGCCATGCTAGAAGGAAGCAAAGATCTCCCCTTAATTGGTCGTCGGCAGATACCAGCCCTGTTATATGCCGACGATGCGGTTATTCTAGCATGAACTCCTGTCGAGCTGCAGCGAGCACTAGAAAGATACTGTGCTTTTATGTCGAGTCTAAACTTGATCCTCAAGGTAAAAAAAACATACTCTATGCATGCAGGAAAGAAATCTACAAAGATAAGAAGTCTGTATGTAAAAGGGCAGCCATTGGACAGGACAGTAACATACCCATATTTGGGAATTGTAATCGATGAGAAATTTAAATGGAATGCAGCGATTAATGCAAGGAAACTGGCCTTTTTAAGAGAAACAACAGCATTAAAATCGTTTGCACAAAGACTGGGTCAGAGACCACCAACAGAACTTTTAAAAATATACAATGCGAAATGTGTCAGTACTGCCACGTACGGAGCTGGGATATGGGGTTTTGTGAATGTGGAAGAACTGCAAATAAAAGAAAACATTTGTTAGATATCTATTAGGAGTACCAAAGAGCTCTTCCACATATGCCTGCCACTTAGAGCTGGGCATAGATTATATATCAGACACCATAAAAATTCAACCAGTAATGTTGTGGCGCCGAATTTGGGCAACTGAACAATGTCATCTAACAAGATCAATTATACAAGACATACAGTTACTTGATCATTGTGGAAAAATAAAATGGCTAGCAAATGTCAAAGCTCTACTAACTGATTTAGGATTTGAAAACTTTTTTTCTGAGCCCTTAAAAATAACTGAGATTTCAAAGGCAGATTTAAAAAAAGCATGCCTGGCACATTTGGGCCAGGTACGCTTGCTAAAAGAGATAGCGAAACCGTCTGTCCAACAGGGCCTATTAGCTCAGACAGTGCTCTCCATCGAACCTTATTTGTTGTACAGTTTAACCCAATTTGAAAAATTACTGTTGACACGATTTCGATTTAATATGTTTCATTTAATGGTCTCTTTTACCTCCCATAATGATTGGTCATCAAAAACAATCCCATGTCCTTGAGACTCTGTCTCCACACAATCGACCATTCATGTAATTCTCTTTTGTAAATTTTATACAACACCACAAACCCGCTGGATACTGCCCATATTGAAATACTGGGGCCTGCGACAATGCTGCCTGGCATTTTTGGCGCTCCAGTATCTTGAAAACGAAGCTATTGCAAAAATGATGGCTCGTTTTCTTAATTTTGTATTCGCCATCGTTCAAACCTGTAATAAAGACCAGTCATCTTTTCTGTATAACAGAGGTCTGCTGAATCTATAGTAATGAAATCATGTTGTGGTCATAACTGAATGAATTGTATTTTTTTTAACTGTGATTTTTTACAGAAACTGTTTTAACTGTATAATCAAATTTTAATCGATTCCTTTTAAACTGAGATATTTGTATAAAATGTATCTTTTTATGAACTTTTATGGTATTTCTACAAATATGGAAAACCGAATAAAGTTGGTTTGATTGATTTGATTTGACTCGGTTGGTATTCACACAATTCTATTTTAGATGAATTGGAGTGTAATTGCCAAACAAAAATTAATGCATTATGCAGGAATAATTGTTCAAATCATCGTAGGTAGAAATAGTTTATTTTTCTAACATTCGTAAGGTCATCATTGTATATAATAATTATAATGTATGGCTGTTAAGTTTGTAAATATAATGATATTATGAAAGCAACAAATAAATGAAAGTAAAAACATCGCAAGTCTGTTTTCCAGCTTGATTTCAGCTGATTAGACCATGTGATATGGACGAGATGCTTAGCAGCATTTAAAAATGGAAAAAATTCAGTCAGTCTCTATGTGATCAAGGGCTCTCGAGCCCGAAACGCGTCATCTGCCGTATGCTGTACTGGATGTAAAAGGTTAATAAATCATCTTGCCTATGGAAGTGGTCCGTTTCTTCTTCTTCTTCGCCCCGCCGCGCTGTGCTGGAAGTAGCTGGAGTTCCTGTTCGAGATATATATATATATATATATATATATATATATATATATATATATATATATATATATATATATATATATATCGAAAATCCACTCTCCTCGCCGCTCTTTCCACGGCGTTTTCGAAATGAGAGAAAAACGGACGCTGAATACGTTTTGCAGCCGCAAGTCTTTTATTTAATCAACCATTAAAGTGCTTTGCAGTGCCCAAGTAACCAAACGCTATAATTATATATATATGTATATTCACTGAAAAAACCATAGGTTTCAGGCCTTATATAGTTAGGAATTAGCTTTTAAAAATTCACTAAAAAAACTATAAGTTTTAGGGGTGTTATAGTTAGCTGGACATTTCACTCATACAAAACCATTGAAATTGCTCCTATATAGTTAGTTGTACTAACTATATTTCGCGCACCAGCAATCCACTGCTGATGATGTCACAAATTACATCATTTATGACATGGTCAGTGACATCACTGATGGCATCTCAAATGACATCAATGATGACATCACTGATGACATCATCCAGTGAATGTGCTTTGCCTCCTTATTTAAATATGCATTATATATATAGCAATTTGCATTGAAGTATGAGTGGATATATAAAATAAATATTTGGATGGAGGACTTTAACAATGTATAGTGTCTCACTAAATATAGTGGATAGTGACTAAACTGTGTGAATATCTGTATCACTTTGTCAGTTGTTGTGTAAACTGGTTATCGAGTTGGTTACTAGCTATGTGAAAGTCTATATTAGTTATTGATTAGTTAATTGAGTATTTGTATGGGAGAGTTAATATGTGTGTGGTTCGGTAGAGGGTGTGTGACTGCCCAAATATGTGTGAATAGTTGATTCAGTAGATATATGAAGTTAAAACTACATGTTCTAACAGTTGTTTGGGTGAGTGAATATCTTTATGGGTGTGGTGATGAGCAAATATATTTCTCAGTGGTACATGTCCAACAAACTAGAAAAATAAAAGGCAGTGTATGTGTCAGTTGTTGTATATAAATAAGTATACATAAGACTCAATGATTATGTGAGTGACTGTATGGATAACTGTATACTTGTAATAATGATTTTATAATATACTATATATGACTTACTATCTAAATGAATAGATGAAGTGGTGTTTGTATAAGTGTGTAGCTAAGTAAGTATGATCCATTGTTTGCATAAGTGAGTAGGATAACTTCATATGTGAATAGGTTGTGTGCTGGTGTGTAATGTCGATATAGGTGTATAAGTATTTTTGATAGTGTTCTATTGTTCATTGACAGCATGTATGACTGACTCTACAGGTAAGTGATTAGATGTGTGTATACATCTAGGAATCAATGAGTGGGTTTTTAAATACTTGTATTGCTGTGTCAATGGATTCAAATATGATACTCTGTATTTTACAAAGAGAGATAAAAGATTTTACTAGTGTATAAAAAGGTGTATGTGATTGTCATGTGGATGATATCATCAGTGATGTCATCATTGATGTCATTTGAGATGTCATCAGTGATGTCACTGACCATGTCATGAATGATGTAATATGTGACATCATCAGCAGTGGATTGCGGGTGCGCGAAATATAGTTAGTACAACTAACTATATAGGAGCAATTTCAATGGTTTTGTATGAGTGAAATGTCCAGCTAACTATAACACCCCTAAAACGTATAGTTTTTTGAGTGAATTTCAAAGGTTTTTTAAAAGCTAATTCCTAACTATATAAGGCCTGAAACCTATGTTTTTTTCAGTGAATTTGCAAGGTTTTTTAAATGCTAATTCCTAACTATATAAGGCCTGAAACCTATGTTTTTTTCAGTGAATTTGCAAGGTTATTTAAATTCTAATTCCTAACTATATAAGGCCTGAAACCTATGGTTTTTTAATTGAATTTGCAAGGTTTTTTAAATGCTAATTCCTAACTATATAAGGCCTGAAACCTATGTTTTTTTAATTGAATTTCGACGGTTTTTTAAATGACAATTTTTAAATGTATTATTTTTTTTATACTGATTTACGTCATTTTTGCAGGCAGGTGTTCAGAGGGCACGCCCCCTTTTTACAACACTCTGCAGCGCAACCCTTGGCACGTTTGCAGAGGAGGAACTAATTCCCATTGCACACTGGGGGTCCCTGGGGGGCAACTAGCCCACCAGGAGCCTCCAGTATAAGCCAGGGGGCTGCAATGCAGAGAGGTGTAATGAAGCCACACCCTTTTTTACACCTCTCTGCAACGCAGCCCCCGGGCATGTTTGCAGAGGGGGAACTAATTCCCCTTGCACACTGGGGATCCCTGGGGGCCAACTAGTCCACATGGAACCTGCAGTATGCACCAGGGGGCTGCATTACAGAGAGGTGTAATGAGGCCACACCCTTTTTTACACCTCTCTGCAGCACAACCCCTGGCGTGTTTGCAGAGTAGGAACTAATTCCCCTTGAATACTGGGGGTCCCTGGGGGCCAACTAGCCCACCAGGAGCCTCCAGTATGCGCCAAGGGGCTGCGTTGCTTTGCCTGGGGGCAGCAGTCCCCGGGAAAATGTGGGGGGATTGTCGACCCCCCACACTTCTTTTTCATTATGCCCCCGCGATTTGGTCCCCCCGGTGGGTAATTTTTTAAAAAATAGACCAGGTTTAAAAAAAAAATAGGTCCTTTTTTGTCCTTGTGGGACCACCTGGGCAGGCCTAAGGTGTCAGGGTGTATCTACTGTGCCCCCTTTTTGTGTTCTTCATGTTTGTTTTTTTGCTTTCTTTTGCCTTTGTCTATCGAGCACAAGATGGATGCCAACACTTTCTGGTTAGAAGTGTTGACAGCCAATGAGCATGCAGCTTTCTCTGGAAGGCATGCTGATTGGCTGCCACTGTCTGTAAACACTAGCACAAGATGGGTGCCAACACTTCCTGGTTAGAAGTGTTGACAGCCAATGAGCATGCAGCTTTCTCGGGAAGGCATGCTGATTGGCTGCCACCGTCTGTCAACACTCCAAACCAGGAAGTGTTGGCAGCCATCTTTTGACTCGGTAGAATCAAGGCACAAGAAATCAGTGAAACAAAGGTGCAAAACACGCAAAGGGAGCAGTGTAGAAGCACCCTGACCCCCTAGGCCTGCTCAGGGGGTCCCACAAGGACCCCCCAGGCCCCAAAAATGTATTTAGTTTTTTTTAAATCGCGGGGTATGCATCGGGGAGGCTCTGCATCGGTACCTACTTGTAGGTACTTAAATCACCCACATAACACAACAGCTCTTTTTAGAGCTACCCTACCTCTAAGCACTCCAAATTCTTATTTTACACTATTTTCTTTCACTGTTTTTCCCTGTGGTACACTCAGGGTACGCGTACCTGGAAGTGTACATGGGAACGCACCCATCGCTTACCCCGCGAAAAAAAAAATAGTTTTTTTGCCCTTCAGGGTCCTTCTATGTCAGATTTTCTCCACAGGATCCAGTTGTTGAATCAATGGTTCCACCTCCAAATGTCACCAACACCCTGATAGTACATACAAGGTGTTCGAGCCATTAGGTGAGGGAAAATATAAGTAAAATAAAAAAACGGGAAGGGAAAGGAAAGGGTCAGCAGGGAAGGGAAACCTGAACCGACAAAAGGACACCTGCATGAAAACCTTAGATATAAGTAATGCTACACTCATATATTCTCGCTAATAGGAGCCAAGTATACCTGTTGAAAGAAAAAGAACCAGACCATTCAATAGTATAACAATCTTCACTCTCCACAACTGTCTTAGTTACTCCTAAGGAAACATAAATGAGAAACACATAGTCACAGGTATTTATGTGGAACAAAGAACACATGAACAAGACTGCCTCTGTCTAAGGACCTACCACTGGGCAGCATGGAGAAATGTGAAATAAGGGATTCTGTAAAATGAATAAATGAATGAACTCAGGATAGAACAAGCCCATAGTTTGACTTGTAAGTTCTGGACACGGTAATGTGTAGGAGGCAATAACCACAACACTCCGCTCCTATCAATCCATATATAATCGCTTAAATATCATAAGCTGAATCAGTCTTTAATAAGGTAAGGGACACCACAGCAACGCGTAGTTGTGTCCACTACGGCGCTCTGCTCCCTTTTCCCAATTGCACAACTGTTCAGTAAAACACTGCAGCGCGTCGTTCCAGTAACCACAGCACTCCGTTTTTACTATTAATAATCCACTGATGATTTAATGCCCCAAGAACACGGCAGCGCGTGGTTCCTTTCACCACAGCGCTCCGCTTTTGCTATGAACACCTCCTTGACTCCAAAGTAATTTACGAGGGAGGAATCAATGACACAAACACGAAGAAAGCAGTCAAGCCGCCTCTTGACCTCAGAAGCGGTAACAGTGTTCTCAACAGCACGTACCCCCGCTGCAGCTTGCGAACGAGTTTGTGACCGTGCAGGTTCTGAAATCTTACCGGAGGTCTACAGGAACAGCAGCCCAGGGTAAGAACACCCGGCGGTTAATCCTGAAAATCCTACCTAGAGAATCAGGAGCAACCGGCAGCCCCGAACAGACTTGCCAACAGGGATCGACATGCAGAGCGGCCGCTCCCACGTCTGGAAACAGGAAAAGGAACCAGAATAACATGCACCAGGATGCGTGTTCCAATCACTAATGTAACTTCCTGGCAGCACCGCTAAGGGTCATGGAAAATGTAGTTTTCAGTATATTGCGCAATGCAGGCGCAGTTGTGGCAAAACCTGACAGTATGTCCCCCTTCCTAGCGCCTACAAGGCCCTGGCCGCAAAGGATAACGGCAATGATAAGACCAATAGCAGCAGGAGCATGCACGTTCCCCACAGGCTCCCATGAATCATCCTCCGCCGAGTAAACCTTCCAAGAGACTAGGTACCACAAAACCCCCCTTTTTACCCTCGAGTCCTTGATACTCCGGACCTCGTATTCAGGCCCATAATCACAGACCACCGGCGGAGGCGCACGCCTTCTAGCAGAATGAGCAGGTTTCAATAGGCTGCAATGAAACACAGGATGTATTCGGAGCGTACCAGGCAACTTCAGTTTGTAAGCCACTGGATTGATCTTCTTCAATATGGTGTAGGGCCCAATGTACCTGGGGTGGAATAAACTGCGTAGCTTGAACCTGATGTTGCGGGTCGATAACCACACCCTGTCTCCTACTTGATAAACTGGACCCTTAACCCGGTGTCTGTCCTCCCACTTCTTGTATTCCTTTTTTGCCTGTATCAGATGGACCCAGATCTTCCTGTGTATGTTGTGAAGGGTTGTCATCTGACCCAATACAGTGGGTTGTCTAGACACCTCCTCAGGGTTACGAACCGGAAGGATTCGTGCATCAAAACCATAGGTAGCCAGGAAAGGAGAAACCCTCACAGAACAATGCCACGCGTTGTTATAAGCGACTTCTGACATCCATAACATAGAAACCCATGAATCCTGGGCATCTGTAGCGTAACAACGGAGATACTTTTTTAGTGTCTGGTTCAAACGCTCTGTCTGTCCATCCGTCTGTGGATGGAAACTGGTGGAGAGTGTGGACTGTATCTGTAAAGCCTAGCACCATGACTTCAAAAACCTATCCGAAACAATTACATTCAGGTACCCCATGTAATCAGATAATATTGGTTAATAGTAATTGAGCCGTCTGACTCGCTGTAGGGAGTTTCACACAGGGGATAAAATGCCCCAAATTTGTGAGACTGTCAATGACCACTAGGATGGCTGACTTACCCTGATCAGGGGGTAGTCCGGTTACAAAGTCTAGACTGATGTTCTGCCAAGGTCTTCTTGGTGTAGGCATAGGCATCAATAGGCCTTTCTTTCTTTCAGGTACATTTTTTGCTTGCTCGTGCACAGGCCTCACACTGCTCTGTCCATTTGGCTACATCAGTCTTTTCAGTTTCCCACCAGAAATGGCGTTTCATTAGCTGTAAGGTCTTTTGCACACCTTGGTGACCTGCCAACGGGGAGTCATGGCACCAAGCGAATGCCTTCTTTTGCAGCACTGTAGTTGGGAGATACAGATGATTGTCCTGAAAAGGCAATCCTTGTTTCAACAAGCGATTGCTACCCTTTGTAGCCCAAAGAACCCAGGCATTCAGGTCCTTTGTCTTGCGAACAGTCTCCAGAAAAGAGTCTGCCTGAATCACGCAAACCACCTTTCCTGGATCGACGATGGCCACCTTGGCATCATTTTTCTCTTTTTCCTCAACCTGATGTCTTCGGGAGAGGGAGTCTGCCTTTTGATTATCCACTCCTGGCCGGTAAGTGATGGTGAA
This sequence comes from Lissotriton vulgaris, assembly GCF_964263255.1. Lineage (NCBI taxonomy): Eukaryota > Metazoa > Chordata > Amphibia > Caudata > Salamandridae > Lissotriton > Lissotriton vulgaris. The sequence continues at coordinate 212,010,061 of NC_141690.1, read as the reverse complement.
ATCATACTCAGAGAAGAACAGCATCCATCTCATCCGTCTCTGCGTGAGATGACGGGCTGTTTTCATGAACTGAAGATTTCTATGGTCTGTGTAGACTGTAACTGGGAAACTAGCCCCCCATAGGTACTGACGCCGTTCTTGGAATGTCCTTTTTATGGCTAACAGCTCCTTCTCAGCTATGGTATAATTTTTTTTGGGCTGGCTCAATTTTTTAGAGAGATAAGCTACAGGATGGAGTTGTCCTGCGTCTTTATCCCTCTGGGACAGGATGGCCCCAATGGCCTCATCCTATGCGTCTGCTTCTACAATGTAGGGGTGTTCTGGTTTTGGGTGGGCAAGAATAGGAGCGGTGGTAAAAGCTTTCTTCAAATACTCAAAGGCTTCCGCTGCTTCTGTTGACCAATGGAACGTAACCCCTTACCGAAGCAACCTTGTCAGGGGCACAGCCACCAGTGAGAACCACAGAATAAATCTGCGGTAATAATTGGCAAAGCCTAAGACATATTACAACAAAGTTTAGTCTGTATATTTCTTTTCTTAATCTTTGTTTTTTTTGTGGCATATGCTTGAAATATAAAAAAAATTAAAAATGAATCATCGCACCAGCTTTCCAAGGCTACACATCTTCGCTTTGTCAGTGGTAGAATATTTATAAAATGGGTGGCCAGGCAACTACCCCAGACACCCACTCAGCTCTCATTTTTCTCCTGCATCATAGACTCTACTTATATATATAAAATTATTTTGATGCAGTCAACAATATTCAGATCTTTCTCCCGAAGGTACGTCCTGGCATAAAGCAGCCAATGGATTTGCAGTAGACATTTATGGACCTGCACAAAGTCCAACAAAAATCGGTTTCTTTTATTTGGCATTTGGAAATCGAAAAACCATGGTAGTTCCTCACACTCTGCTTCACATTCAGCATCACCAAGAACTATTGACTGTGAAGACTTATCCAAAGTCATAGCAAAACGCTGATATGGAGTCCTTTTTCTGGCCTTGAGCACAGGAACACTTCCAAAAGGTTCTGAAACCAGAACTCTCATACATTACAACAAAATGGAATGTTGTGTATTAATCCACACTCCACTACGAAGCAGTTAAAAAAATCCATAGAAAGTTACCCACTCTTCTTGTTGCATTTAAGGTCTGCAAAGTGCTAAATTTGTAAAACCTGTTGGTCCCCAAACTTCTATTAATACAATCAATGATAATGACACACATTGAACTACCAAGCCTTAAACCAGATATTAGTTTAACATCTGCAATTCATTGTAACTTGCTGAAAGGCCAAAGCAAACCTGAGATCGAACAAACTATTATTATAATGGTTCAAGTGGGAAAATCAGATACAATGCCAAGAAATAATACTAAAGGAGACATAGAGAAGTGTATATTAAAAATTATGGCAAGTTGTGACCAGACTTTTCCCCAGAAGGATGCAGTGGGAGGACATAACAAAAAAAATAAGATGCATGAGATCACCGTTGGGATGACAGCAAGACCAACAAGTACAATTTTATTTTTAATTTTTGGATAATTTGGCAATAGATAAATGGGTATGTTATAGCCTATGATATAAAAAGAATAATGATTGAGTAGTGGCGGCATTATAGAAATCTTGTATAGCCTAGATCAGATTTTATTCAAGAAGAGGACTGGCCAAGCACTTCCCCAACATGCTTCCCAATTATGTTCAATTTTGGTTTTAGCTCAAATAAACAGAGGGATATATATTATACATATGGAAGGCTTTAGGGGTAGAGATCAGTTTTTTTATCAGCAAGAAGCCCAAAGGAGAGGTTGTAGGATCTGAAGGTAGTGACCAAAGCATATCCAAAATATATCTATAAGAATAGTACATTTAAGAAAGAATAAGCATGGACAATTAAATACTTTCTGGAATTGAGGAAAGGAGCGACGGTTAGAACCATTAAATAAGTCTTGATCCCATATTATACCATTATGCCTCCAATGCTTCCAATAAAGGGGTTTATTTTCTATAGAAATAAGTTGATTATACAATAAGGGGGACTGTAGAAAGGAATTGCGAGATATAGTATGTGGTTCATAATAAGGCTTCAACAGGAAACAAGTATGTTTGAACAATGGTGAAGAGGTAATTATATTCTTGGAAGGGAAAGAAAGGACTTATTTATGAGAGAAAGGTGCAAGTATTGAATGTTCAGTATCAAGCTATGAAGAAGTAAAGGAGGAAACTTAAGTTAGAAGCCGTTTAGAGACTTGTCTCAAACAGAAAGCTTTATGATAGGTCCAAAAATGTTACTATACCAAATAAATTTTGAGAGTGTCTACTTTTGAAAAAAATTTAAGAGGAATGTATACCAGAATCATGGACAAAATATACTGCAAAATATATGTAATCATCAATTTTATGCAGTCAAGATGATCCCACGAAGAGAGGTATAAAGGATTACTAGAAGATATTAGTTTATCAATTCCATTTATTCCTTCTTTCATGTTTATTGTAACCGATTCTTTAATAGAATTGGTGAACCAAATCCCTAAATATTTAATCTTGGAAATATTCCAGTCAAAGCCAGTAGAGCCAAAAGAGTATTTAAGACAACATTTAATGGGTAAGATTTCTGTTTTGTACAAGTTTATTTTTTAACCTGATACTGAAGAGAACTGAGATGTTTCATGAAGCAAGACAGGAATCCCGTGATCAGGGTCAGAGAGAAAAAGAAGAATGCCGCCTGCATAAGCAGATTATTATTGCAAATTTTGGACAAAAAAAGGTTCAAGGGCTAAATAAAATAGGAGGGGAGATAAGGGACAGCCTTGTTGAACGCGTTTTAATGAAAAAAATTGGGAAATTCGTCTGTTAGCCAATACTTAAGCTGTAGAAGCTTTATAAAGAAGATATATAAGTGAGATAATATTGGGGCCAAATTCATGCGAAGTATGAAATTTAAGCAAAAAGGCCCAGTCAATTCAGTCAAATGCCTTTTCTGCATCAATAGCAACAGCAGCCAATGGATAAGAAAGAGAAGAGGCCATATTTAACACAGTAAAACATATTCTGAAGTTAACTGAGGCAAGTCTACGCTTAACAAATCCAGGTTGTTCCATGTCTATTAGTTTGGGTAAAAGGTATTCAAGTCGCAAGGCTAGCAACTTGGAAAATATATTATAGTCCACATTTACAAAGGAGATAGGCCTATACTTTTTGCACTGCAAAGGATGCCAACCATCTTTATGGGTAAGACATATAGTTGCTTCTTGAAAAGTACCCCCAGCTGTACCAGTTTTATAAACATTTTTTTAAAGTTGCAAAACTTTGGGAATTAGAATATTTAAAGGGTGTAAATAAACTCCATCCTAATACCATCTCGTTCTAGAGTCTTGCCTTTATTGAGTGAGTTAAAAGATTTGAGAATTTCTGAGAGTGGTCATGCTCAAGGGATGTAAAATTAACCTTTTGTGGATAGAAGGAGTGCTAGCTTTCAAATAGGAATGTGCAGGAGATTCTGGAGTATATAGATTTTGATAGAATTTCATAAATTTCTCTAAAATATCTTTCTTAGACCTGGTATCATTGGCCTGAGTCTCCTTTCCATTTGTTTACTAATTGCCTCCTCTGTTTGATCTGTTTTGCTGGTTAGATGCTCTGGTCACTATGCCACTTCTATTGAGTGCCACTGTGCAAGTGTTCCCTATTTTAAATTGATGTATTGATTATTGACCCCATGATTGGGTTATTTGATTTACTTGTCAGACCCTAGTACAGTGCACCATGTGTGCCCAGGGCTTGTAAATCAAAGGCTGCTGGTGGGCTTGCAGCACTGGTTGTGCCACCCACAGAAGCAGCTTGTAAAGTGTGTTTCAGGCCTGCCATTGCACAGCCTGTGTGCAGTCTAGTACGACCTGGTAAGTGCACCCACTTGCCAGTCCATAAACCTTCCCTTTTCTTAATATCAGACACCCCTAAGGTAGGCCCAAGAGCAGGGTGCATTGTAAGTATAAGGTAGGACATACGCTGGTGTGTGTGGCATGTCCTACTAGTGAATTACAGCAATTTTTGTTTTTCACTATTGGACGGCTACCTGTTTCCCATAGGCCAGAATGGGCAGTTTGATTATAACATCATATAATCCTAACTGACCCAGGGAACATGGTAGAAATTCGAAGTTAGTATGCCAGAACCGAGAATGATAAAATACTTATTTTAGTGAAGTTGGTTTTAACATTCTGTGTTTGAAAATACCACTTTTTTAGAAAGTAGGTATTTTCTCGCCTAACCATCCAGCCTGCCTTGTGTATTGTGTGTCTGGTTTTGTGAGTGACAGGGGCTTGGGGATTCCAGGAGACAGGGTGAGTCAGCACAAGGCTAAATATACCTATCTGCATGCAGATGGGTGGGAGGAGTAGCACCTGGGTCTTAATAGGGATGTGCCAGCCTTCCACAATGCTGGCTCCACCTCCTGTGGTGTGTCTGATGACCCTGGCCCACCGTGCCAAAGGAAAGCAGGAGTCATGTAAACAAAGTGCTCCAGGACTACACAGAACTGGTTTGGACTGAGTACAGGACCCTCTGCCTTCAGAAGACAAAGGATTTGCTGGTATAAATATGGGGATCCAGACCCCAAGACTTTACATCTCTTCTGGAACAACGAGATGAACCTCTGCCAAGGAGAAGAACCAAGGAAGCCGTACGAGTTGTACAGCCCCCGTGCCAGTGTGCTGTGTTGCTGGGTTGGCCTACAGCGGTGTCTTCAGTGCCAAGGAGAGGAGAGGGAATTTCTAAAGGACCTTCATCATCTTCATCAAACCTTCCGGATAGTGAGAGAACTCCTCAAGGTATCTAATCCTCCGCTTGTGCCGGATATCTCAGGAGCCAAATGCAACCAACTAGCGGCTTTTTTTGATAGCAGAATATCTTAAAAACTCTATCTCAAAGTGATGGTGCAGTCGATCCTGGCAGTTCCAAGGCCCTTACATCTGGCCCTCTGCTGGACTCCTTTGCGCCGGTCTCAAGCGAAGAATTAAAAAAAATCTTGATATCCATGAAAAGTGGATCTCCCAGTGATCCTGCACCAATGTACATCCTGAAACGTATTTCATCTACGATTTCCCCCTTGGCCACCGACCTAATAAATGCTTCCTTCTCTCATGGCATCGTTCCTCCTAGTTGGAAGCAGGCCATGGTAAAGGCCCCCGTAAAAAAGCCAGAGCTGGATCCGTCCGATCTGGCCAACTACCGGCCTATTTCGTTGCTACCAGGTCTCAGCAAGATTGTGGAGAAAGTGGCCAACCAGCAAATGTCCTCCTTTTTAGAAACCAACAAGCTGCTGCGTAGCTCTGCAACAGGCTTTCGCCCTGGTCAGGGCACAGACACCGCCCTCATAGCGGTGGTCGAAGAGGCGAGGTGTATCTTGGATTCGGGAGGATCAGCTGTTGTGATCCTCCTGGATCTAAGTGCAGCCTTTGATACGGTTGACCACCGGATCTTAACCCAGCGCCTCATTAATATGGGAGTGTCGGGCACAGCTTTGCTATGGCTAACATCTTTTTTAAATAACCGAACCTTTCAGGTTTGAGAAGGCAATGCACGCTCAAATCCAACCCCTCTCCAGTGTGCTGTCCCACAGGGCTCCTCGTTGAGCCCGACTTTGTTCAACGTATGTATGTCCCCACTGGAAGACGTGGTTATGCCCTTTGGGATTAAAGTAGTCACCTACGCAGACAACACCCAACTAGTCGTCTCGCTCACCCAAGAGAATCAGTGCACGGAAAACCTTCACTCTTGCTTATCCGAAATACATGCCTGGATGAGTAAATCCTGACTTAAATTGAATGGAGCCAAGACTGAGCTCTTGCGCCTAGGTCACCAATTAACATCTTTACCTGACTCAATCTGGCCCGCCTGCCTGGGGATGCTTCCTGTCCCTAAAAACGAAATTAAAAGTTTAGGGGTATGGCTTGAACAGGACCTCTCATTCAGGACCCATGCGAAAAAAACGTCTGGCATATGCTTTGGCCTACTTCCCTCAGCCCGTAAAATTCTTCCCCTACTACCGCCCCATTCGAGAAAGCTACTCATCCAAGGGTTAATTCTCTCAAGGTTGGATTATAGTAATGTCCTTTTCCTGGGTGTTCCAGAAGCTACCATTAACATCCTCCAACGAGTCCAAAGTTCTGCAGCCAGGTTGCTCATTGGCGCACCGGCAAGATCTTCAGCCAGACCAGCATTGAGATCCCTTCACTGGCTGCCAATGCGGGAGAGGATCAAGTTCAAATCCCTGTGCATTGTACATAAGTCCCTACAGGGTAAGGGACGTATGTCCCTCTTAAGGAGCTTGATTTGCCCCTACAAGGCCAATAGGGCCCTTTGCTCCGACCAAGGGCATTTTTCCAATGTTCCTAGAGTGAAGAGGGCTCGAACAGGAGGACCCCAATTCTCTGTAAATGCGGCGACCTTGTGGAACGCACTCCCTTTCAGGATTCGAACCGAACCTAGTTACTTGAGGTTTCGAAAGCTCCTTAAAACCCTCCACTTTCCCCAGAACTCTTAAATCATGGTTTCCTCCTCAGTTGTCCTCTGTTCTACAGCGCTGGGATGCTCTCGGGCAGCCATGCGCTTTATACATTTATTTTCATTTCATTTCATCTTGCAGAATATTACTCCAAGGGCTTAATTTGAGCTTGCCTCCTGACCGAAGTCTCAGGGATACCAGACTTCACCCCTTATGTTAGCCTGCATCTAAAACTTGCTGTTATAGCTGCTACAGAAGGAATTCTGCAACACCAAGGCTGGCGAGCAACGCGGTCATCTGCATTAAAGCCACGAGAGCTGCTCTGACTTGCAGCGTAGACCCGACGCCGGCCGCCATGCCACATCGACACCAGCGAACGACTTCGTAGGCCTGCCATAGCTGTGAGCGCTGCTCCGACTTGCAATGCTGGCCCGACGCCTGCTGCTGTGCCGCATTGACTCCGAAGCCGACATCATCGCGGAGCCGATTGTCAACGTGGGTGGTCAAGAATCCATCGAAATTGTGACATCGTACGGAACTGTGGTTTCGGCGCCATTATTATGTCACCTCCTCTCCGGTCAGGAACAGACGACTCCCCTGCCTGCGCAACCATCCAGGACATGACGCATCATCTCCTCGAAGCAAGGAACCAACGCCTCAACGCATCAAAAACGCTGCACCTCCCCAAGTCTTTGTTTTCAAGCTTCCCAGGTACTGTTCTCTGTGGGTCTGTTTTGACTCCGGGCCTCGAACCTCGCGGTCGGCGTCTTACTTTGGAATTACTTTGACGTCGCGATAATACCCGTTGGGTTATCTGTTGCTAAAGACTGTTTTTAAGTGAATAATCTAATTTTGAACAATTTCTACCATCTTGAAGAATTATTATCGATTACAGTATTGTGAATTTTTGTCGTTTGTGGTCTGGTTTTAACTCTATATAAAGAATACTTATTTTTATAAAACCTGTGTTGTGCCCGTCTGTAGTGTTTTCACTGTATTACTGTATGTGTTCACAAATGCTTAACACACTGCCTCTGAGATAAGCCTGTCTGCTCGTGCCAAGGTACCAAGGGGGTGAGCAGGAGTTATCCAGCAGTGTAATCCCCTTTCCCTGACTTAGAAACAAGGGTCCCTATTTGGTCAAAGGTGTATACCATTGTCAACCCCCAGTTCTAACAATCCCAATTCTTTAGCAATTGTTGTCCAGTGGAAGATTGAATAGAGTGAATATTAGCACGCTGTTTACTGACTTATAAATAATTAGCTAGAAGTTTTCCTATCTAATTGCGTCCTCCATAATAGACGGTTCAGAAAAGGGGGTGGTGATGAACAGAGTGTCTGAATTAAGCAGACCACTCTTACCCAGTCCAAAGATCAGGGCTTGATCCATCACCGTTATTTATCCCATCCCAGCTCAGAACCTGGCTATATGCAAATCAGTCTGTCCCTGGCCCAGTGCATCATGGGAACATGGCAGACTAAACTACCAAGCCAATTCTTCACCAGAAAGGAGACAAGCTACCGGGTACCGGTTTCTGGCATTTCAGCCGTCTTCGGCCCGGCTTGCGTGAATCCTGATGGTGCAGTGAGAAAGGGACTCATGTCTGAGTATACCCTGCCACACCTATAGTGGCCAAAAACGATTCAGAAAAGGGGGTGGTGATGAACAGAGTGTCTGAATTAAGCAGACCACTCTTACCCAGTCCAAAGATCAGGGCTTGATCCATCACCGTTATTTATCTCACTGCACCATCCCAGCTCAGAACCTGGCTATATGCAAATCAGTCTGTCCCTGGCCCAGTGCATCATGGGAACAGGGCAGACTAAACTACCAAGCCAATTCTTCACCAGAAAGGAGACAAGCTACCGGGGACCGGTTTCTGGCATTTCAGCCGTCTTCGGCCCGGCTTGCTTGAATCCTGATGGTGCAGTGAGAAAGGGACTCATGTCTGAGTATACCCTGCCACACCTATAGTGGCCAAAAACGATTCAGAAAAGGGGGTGGTGATGAACAGAGTGTTTGAATGAAGCAGACCACTCTTACCCAGTCCAAAGATCAGGGCTTGATCCATCACCGTTATTTATCTCACTGCACCATCCCAGCTCAGAACCTGGCTATATGCAAATCAGTCTGTCCCTGGCCCAGTGCATCATGGGAACAGGGCAGACTAAACTACCAAGCCAATTCTTCACCAGAAAGGAGACAAGCTACTGGGGACCGGTTTCTGGCATTTCAGCCGTCTTCGGCCTGGCTGCTTGAATCCTGATGGTGCAGTGAGAAAGGGACTCATGTCTGAGTATACCCTGCCACACCTATGGTCGGGCCATAAACATTAAAAACAGTTAGTGGAATACTGTTAATAAGGAAATTAACATTTGTCCATCTACCATCTGAATCAATGTCTTGAGTAACAACAGTGCATTTCAATGTTTTGTGATATAAAATAATTGCTTCATTTTTCTTATTCAATGCAGGTGAGCCAAAAACTGAACCTACCCAAGAGCATTTGAGTTTTAAGGCTTCCGATTCTGTAAGAGAGTCTCTTAAAGAAGGACTTAATCTAGATTATAGGTAGTCAAGTGGGATAAAATGTTCTGCCTTTAAAAAGGGTTAACAAAACCTTTAACATTCCAAGATACAACTCTAAATGTTGTAAGCAATCTAAATATATAACTATACAGTCTACAATAACAACAGGGTATTCACAGATTATAAACAATGGAGTATAGAAGGAATTTGGGTAAAAAACTGAAGGGGGAGATGATAGAATAGGATAGAGAGAGAAAGGAAGAATAAATAGGAAATAGAACAATAGAGGACAGTATATGTCAGAAGCCTACAACAGGGAGAATGTACCTTGTCATAGAACAAGAGGTAAAATGGGGTCATGATACAAAGGTTAATAGGGCATGGCCGACTAGGGACAATGACACCACACCAGAATGAATCATAGGAAAAAAAGGGAAACAAGAATGAAATAAATCTTGAATACCTGCAGTAGAAACAAAGAAGAAAAAGAATGAACATAAAATGAGCAACAAGCAAGAGTCAACATGTGAAGAAGATAATAAGAATTAGGCACACATTAAACCTTGCATGAAATGTCTGTGGGAAGAAGAACCAGTTGTGTTCATTGAAACAGTTGAATGAGAGTAAATAAACTTCAAAGATCATCAAACACAGTGGTCTTGTTCTGATATGTTACTTTGAATATGCAAAGGTGAAATAGGCTCTAACGAGCACCCAATGATCGTAGCGCAGGATGATGACTTAAAAAGTCTTCTGGCCTACTATCTATAGCTGTAGAGACATCCAAAGTGATAAAAATCTTCGCGCTAGACCACATAAACAGTTTCTTTTAGATTTGACTGCATTTTAGACTTTCAAGAGATCTGTAGACTCAAGAAAAAAAATAATCATTCCACAAGATTTAACTGGAGCCACTGAAGAAAATAATCGAGGACCCAATCTGTGTGCACACTGGATGTTTAAGGTAGTCGAAGAAGGTCACAGGATCCTCACATTCAATACCTTCAAGAAGATCATTTATATGTAGGTTTTTGCATTTGTTTCTATTTCTAGATCTTTCAAGTGTTTTTTCAACACAAGGATGTCCTTCTCTAGAGCTGCAATTATTGTAGTTTCGTCATGAAGATCACTGACACGTTGCTCCACTAACATTATTCTAGTCTCCATATTTGACCATTTATTGTCAAGGGTTTGGATCCGTCTATTTGTTTCCTTGAATAACAGTCTTAAGGCTCTTATTTCACCCAACAAAGTTTCTCAAGAAATAGGAGAAGACGCTTTTTCTGAAGAAGGTGGTCCTGCTTGAGTCTTCTATTGGTGCAATAGGGTGAGATCGTCTTCATTGAGATAATAGCTGTAGCCACAGAACAAGAGGCACCAAAATGTGCCATGACTAAAGAGGAACTTGGACCTTCCATTAAAAGTTCTCCAGAGGACAGACCTGCGTCTGATGTATTAATAGAATGACTCTTGGTGGAATAGTTTGCTTTCTTAATTCTGCTCATAAAGAAATTAAGAGCAAACAAGTAATTGGATAGATGTGAGGACAAAAGTACTACTGTTCTAGCGATGACCTCTGAGTCTGGATATGATGCACAATTGGCCTTTCTGCTCTTTATTAATGAGGTGCTTATTTCATTATTATGGTTTTATGAGAGGCATAAGAACAAGTTTGCATGGCAAAGATAAGCAAAGTAAGGTTAGAAAATATTGAGGGAAACTGAAAAAGGTTGTGTAATAGACTCACTGATGCTGTTTCAGTGCATTGTATAAATTGCTGCTGGAGAAAAAAGCAATGTTTGCAGCCGGACGAAGTTTCCCCAGAACTCCTGGAGCTTCACTTAGTAGAAACATCCAGTTTCCCCAGATGGTGTGAGCGGAGACTGCAATTGCTCCAACGGCGGTCCCAGTGAAGTGCGGAGCCTCACATCTAGGTGGCTATCTTGAGTGGCATCCTAGCAACTCCCCCACTTTTCATGTCTTTAACCTTAAAGGGAAAGTGAAATGAGCCAATCAACTCATTTCACTTTCACTTGCATTGGTGCTCAAAGGCATATCTTAGTCCCTCAAAACACCAATTTTAATGAAGGAGGTATAGTTAGAAAGGGAGAATCTTCCCATTCTAGTGGGTTCTTTCCCTAGTGGATCCTTGATTGGTGGTGGCCACAGGAGGACCATCCCCAAGCAAGGATTGGCCACATGAACAGTGAGACCTGGGATTTCCATTGAGGGGGGAGTGGAACCCTGGTAATTGGCTAGTGCTCTCCCCTTCCCTAGGCACAGCAGTCTTTCTGTCCCTTCTTGGGGGATAGGTTTTGCCTCAATCTTTCATAGGGGCCAGATGGGGAAGAAAACCCACTATATACCAGTGAAATATGTAGATACCATTACAAAAAGGGATGGGGCAGCCCGCCCAGGCAACGAGCCGAACCCAAAAGTTAACTTCCAGTCTTTCACCCTCCAGTGGTAGATAGGGGGCGTTCCTTCAATGTCCCGCCCCTTGGGGGGGGGGTAAAACACTAGACTCTTGCTATACTAAATGGCTCTACTAGTCAGGCAAAGGGTCAGCTGGCAACCAGGAAACCCTACCAAACCCAGATATTGTTCAAAACTATACAGCCATAGGAGTCCAGGTTGATGTTCCTTGCATGGACCCCAATATGTTTACATATCCTTGTAAACCTCAAACTTTGACTAAAATCATGCATTTTCCTCACATTTCTATGACGGAAAGTTTGGGAATCTGTCTGGATCCACAAAATGTCTACAACCTATTGTTCCCTCACTTCTCATTATAAAAATGGTACCCCAATTTTGTGGCTGGGCCTAGCAAACGCAACAGGAACAGATCAAACCAGGAACCATGCCAAGCCAATTTGGTCTTCTCATGGCCCCTGGTTTGATCTGTTTTGTCCCGGGTGCCTAGTTTTAAAAAAAAGTCTGTATTTGGTAGGTTTCCCGAGATGGCAGCCGAGCCCGGGTCCAAATACCTTAGCTAACCCCATCACCAAATCAGATAATTTTTTTATAGGGAAATGTTGATATCTCCATGTTGCATTTTGCGTCTTTCTTGCTAGACCACAGCTACCCACATGACAAAAAATGGGTCGGTTATCCATGTTGCATTTTGGGGTCTTTCCAGGGCCCAACGGCACAAGTGGGACACTGCTTTTATTGGGAGAAGTGTTGTAAAACAGGTAATAAGATATCTGTGGATCCCCAAAGATTCTGGAACTTTCTCTCACAGAAATGTGAAGACAATGCATTATTTTTGCCAAAGTTTGAGGTATGAGGGGCCTGTGGGTAAGAATACACTATTGGATTCACACAAGTCACACCACCATGGACTACCCTAGGTGTCAAAAATTTAAAAAGGTCTGAATTTGGTAGGTTGGCCTGGGTGGTGGCCAATTCCGTGTATAAATCTCGCAGCTAGCCAATCTCCAAAACAGGTGATCTGTTTGATAGAAAATACTAATGCCTCGACGTTGCATTTTTGGGCCATTTGTGCCGTGTACACTAAGGAAAGCTTCACAAGTGTGGGAATAAAGAGTTGTATAACATTTGTTGTTATGAATTGAATTTCTCTTCATTATTTGCTTCTAACTGTAATGCAGGGAGATAAGGGATTGAGCATCAAGAAAATATTTGTACATATAGGGGCCGATTCCGATTCGGGAAAAAAAGTCTCTGTCCGAATCGTATCCGGAGCCCTCTCCATCCGAATTGTACACGTCCATCCGAATCGCGTAGTACGATCCGTATCACTTCAATCTGTACAAATCGTCACAAACCGTACGAATTGCAAGGCTGAAACCGTAGGACACTTACCCTCACAGTGAACCGTACGATTCGTAAACATTCCGTTAGACGAGTACGATCCGGACCGGGGTATGAGGATGCAATTCGTGCAGTCCACGTCAGATAAGGGTGATTCGTATGGACAACCACACAATCACATATACACCGTACGGTGCATACACCCCATGATCGCAGGGGTACAGTGCGTACCCCTGCGGTCATGGGGTGTACTCACTGTACCCCATGATCGCAGGGTGTATGCAACGTACACCCTGTGATCATGGGGTACGGTGCATACACCCCATGATAGTGGGGTACAGTGCATACACCCCATGATCGCAGGTGTACGAACTGTACCCATGCAGACATGGGGTGTACGCACCGTACTCAGGGAGGGGGCCGTTCCATACCTGTTTCGAGGAGTACTCTGCTTCTCCGGATGTTTTTGACTCCCGTAAAAAAAGCGTCGAACAGTGCGTACCCGACAAGAATCGTACTTGCTGGGTTGGGAAAACCTGCTTCGAACCGTACGGATGTCGTGTACAGCGGGTTCCGAGGGAGAATCGTACGGAGATTAGAGTCGTACGGTCTTTGTACGATCCATACGGAGTCCTGCTCCTGGTACGAATCGTACTTCATCGCATGTACGGGGGAGGCTGCAGGGTATGGTTTGTACAGAAAAAACGCTCCGTACGGCTATTCGGAGTGGTTTTTCCGAATCGGAATCGGCCCCACAGAGTGGCTCATTCTCGCTAATAGCCTTGTAGCCCTCTGTAGCTAGGTTATATTGGTATTAAAGTCCCTCTCCCTTGTTAAAAACCTTTGCCTTCGGCTCAGGCAGTTTAACGCTGGAGCTTGCCTTTAATGGCGTGTGTAGCCTGCTACGGCAGGCTATAAGGATATAATAGAGAAACAAATGTCATTTTGTTATGAAAAATGCTGATATGAATTGTGCCATTTGTGTCAATCACTCTGGCTATACACCCTCCTGATATTTAGTTATATGCAGTCACTCCTCATTCTCAACACTGAACACAGTTATATGTAAAGATGTTTTTATAAAAATGCTTTTCTGATATATAACTTTATTACTATAATTCCTATCCTGAGGCAAAATCCATGCATAAAAACATCATGAATAAACTTCGTCAAACAATAATATCATAGACATCATGAAATAGGTGAAAAACAATGTCATGGAATTCTCTCATCTATTGCAAAACACAAATTATCATCTGTTGCAAAGTACAAATTTTCGACGCAGCGTTTTGGTGGCTAAAACTTGATGCACACCACCTTCTTCAGGACAAGATATTTACAACCACATTTGGTCTAAAAATATGAAATATACATCATTCAATTCCAATAGGCACATTTACGTAAACAAGTTCAGTGTTGTCTAAGTAGTAACTAGTTAATTTACTCAAAATCTGCTCATCTTCTATAGTCTACTACCATTAAGCACCACTGTTATTAATTAAAATCAGTCCACATTTAGTCATCTTGGTAAAACTGTAACGATATCTTCATGAGATAACTAATATGTGTTTTGTTTACTTTTTGATCATTATTCATATAGTCTCTCTTGTTATTTCAAATGATCCTAACTTACAATCCCTCATCTAGACCCCCACATTATAATATATTATGACCCATTTTACCTTGGGTCTGTTTAAAAGATCCACCTCCTTTTTTAAATTGTTCAAGATGTTCTTTGGGAGTATTATTATCTAGAATGAGGTACATAGCCTCAGTTAAGACCAGCTATTATAATGATTTAATTAGCAATTAAACCAAAATCTATCCACTTACATCATCTTAGATCCTTTTGGGTCCGCTAGATTAGCATATATTATAATTCACACTTTCACCTGATATTACCAAGAAGTGAACCAATCCAGTCGGTTCTGACAATATTGTCACTGTATTAAAAATAGGAATGGGTCCATATTAACATTGGAGGCCTGTATGCATCAATATGCTATCTTTTGTCGAGTTGTGCTTTTCACCTTGCTTAGGCACTGGTGTATTGTTTACCAGGAACTCTCTATTCATTGAATTTATTGTCACTTGATTGGGCCACTCTCTTGGTGTTCAGTGTGTTTAATGCCCCGTAATTACAAACCTTTTCTTTCCTTCTTCACTTATCTTTCAGTGGGGAATATTCCGAAATCAGAAAATATATGTATGAGGCCCATATTGCTGCATCATACATAAAGTGAGAGATTCTTGTACTCTTTACTGACATTTTGTATAGACTGAGTTATATTCTCTTACTCTCAGTCAAGATTTAAGTAATAACTTGTATTTGCCGGTTTCACAAGCCACTCGTTATTTGATATTTCAAATCCATTTACTGAACCAGCGTTATTGGTATCATTTCAAACAACAAAATATACTCCTGGCAGCTATATTAAAATAGAATGTTACAAAAGCGAAACAGGCTGATTTGGTCTATCTTTGCTCACTTCGTTATCTAGATCCATACCGTTGTTACTTTATTTGATAGAAACAATAGGCCCTTCCCGTGCAATTAATGCAGGTGTTTTTATGTATTAAATGCCTTCCCTTTAGACAATGGAACAACATTTCTAGCAAACTTACTGTCACATTAATGGTTAAAATGGCCACTTTCCCCAAACACTCTCTTCAGAAGGTTTTGGAAATGCCCGTCCTTTCGATCAGTTGTTTATTCTTGCGGAGGACGCCATTTCCAAGCCCTGCTTTTTATGGTTCACTCGTCTTTCCTCTTGAGTTGTTTCAGAATGTCACAAATGGATGCCATTTTATGGTCAGTCATGGAACAAACTTACGCGAATGGTGTATATGACTTAATTTTATTGGGAAAATTAACCACACAAATATCTTTTACAATTTCAGTCAAGAACCTGTTGAGTGAGTTTATCATATTTATTCATATATAAACCTTCAAAATAATTTCAAACTTCAGGTAATGTGTTCTACTGTCCTTTTGTGACCTAATATGTCTTGTCCCCACTCAACAATCTATCTAAAGTCTTAATCTAGCCCCAAAGTCCGCATTTTGTTTCATAATTATATTTAATTGTATTCACATTATTCGTTTATTTCAAATCGGTCATATGTGGCGGCCATTTTGATGTCCGCCTGGATAAGTAAAACGCACCCTTGACTGAACATTGGATACAAAATAATCATAAAGAGAGGGACCTACACTGGTGCATAGTTACTAGAGAAGATTATGAGCACAGCAAGGGGTGGCGATATTGATAAAAAGAGAACGAAAAGAGAACGGTTTCTAAGATAGTAACTAAATGGGTATCTATTATTAAATTAGACTAACCCACATTAATATAAGTATAATTAAGTTATCAACATTTCGTAAATCATGTGGTGTTTATGGACTGTTGTATAACTCAGGGGTAGAGAGTGAACTTTATCCATATGCAGAGCTCATCAATATCCTGACTTATTCCATTGTTGGAGATTATTGGTTTGAGAATACATTTTATTTGTAAAATGTAAATATAGCTCATTCATATATCGATTCCCTCCATACGAGGTCATTATCGGCCTCCCTGACATAAACATGGCCCACATAGGTTACCAATATTGGAATAAATTAATAATGTGAACACAATGAAATATAATAAAGAAAAATGCAGACTTTGTGGAGAGATTAAGAATTTGCCTATTTTTTTGATTAGGGGTGATGCAGATTAGGTCACACTAAGAGAGTAGAGCACATTACCTTAAGTTTGAAATTATTTCAAAGGATTATATTGTAAATAAATATGATAAACTCACTCAACAGTTTCTTGACTGAAATTGTAAAAGATATTCGTGTGGTTGATTTTCCCAACTAAATTAAGTCATAATTGTCATTCGAGTAAGTTTATTCCATGACTAACCATAACATGGTGTTGATTTGTGGTATTCTCAAACAACGCAAGAGCAAGGAGGAGTGAGCCATAAAAAGCAGGACTCGAAAATGTCATCCTCCTCACGAATAAACACCCGATCAAGAGGAGGTGCATCATTGAACCCTTCTGAAGTAAGTTTTTGGGGAAAGTGGCCATTTTAGCTGTCAATGTGACAGTCAGTTCTCTAGTAATGATGTTCCATTGTCTAAAGGGAGGGTGTTTAATAAATAAAAACGCTGGCAATAAGAGCAAGGAAAGGGCTTATTGTTTCTGTGAAATAAAGTAACAATGGTATGGACCTAAGAAAGGAAGCATCCAAAGTTAGACCAAATCAGCGTGCATTTTCAAAACCTTCTGAAGTGAGTATTTGGGGAAAGTGGCCATTTTAACCATTAATGTGACAGTCAGTTTGCTAGAAATTGTGTTCCATTGTCTAAAGGGAGGGCATTTAATACATAAAAACACCCGCATTAATTGCATGGGAAGGGCTTATTGTTTCTATCAGATAAAGTAACAACGGTATGGATCTAGATAACGAAGTGAGCAAAGATAGATCAAATCAGCTTGTTTGTTTCGCTTTTGTAACATTTTATTTTAACATAACTGCAAGGAGTATATTTAGTTGCTTAAACTAACACCAATAACATTGGTATGGTGAGTTGATTTGAAATTTCACAATAACAAGGGGTTGTGTAACTGACGAATACAAGTTATTACCTAAATCTTAACTGAGAGTAACAGAATATAACTCAGTCTATACAAAATGTCAGCAAAGAGTACAAGAATCTCTCACTTTATGTATGATGCAGCGATATGGGCCGCATACATATATTTTCTGATTTTAGAATATTCCCAACAGAAAGATAAGGGAAGAAGGAAAGAAAGAGTTTGTAATTACGGGGCATTAAACATACTGAACAGGAAGCAAGTGACAATTGAATAAATAGAGAGATCCTAGTAAACAATACACCAGTGCCAAAGCAAGGTGAGTAGCACAACTTGATAAAAGATAGCATATTGATACGTAGAGGCATCCTATGAGAATATGTACCTATTCCTATTTTTAATACAGTGACAATACTGTCAAAAACCGACTGGGTTGGTTCACTTCTTGGTAATATCAGGTGGAAGAGTGAATTATTATATATATGCTAATCTATTGGACCCAAAAGTATCTAAGACGATGTAAGTGTATAGATTTTGGTTTATTAGGTAAATAAATTACTATAATAGGGGGCCTTAACTGAGGCTATGTATCTCATTCTAGATAATAATACTCCCAAAGACCATCTTAAACAATTTACGAAAGGTGGTGGATCTGTTCAACAGACCCAAGGTAAAATGGGCCATAATATATTATAATGTGGGCGTCTAGGTGCGGGATTGTAAGTTATGATGTTTTGAAATAACAAAATAGACTATATGGATAATGATCAAAAAGAAAAAAAACACATATTAGTTCTCCCATGAAGATATATCTATACAGCTTTATCTAGATGAGTAAATGTGGACTGATTGACATTAATAAGAGCAGTGCTTAATGCTAGTAGACGATAGCTGATGAGCGAATGTTGAGTAAATTGACTAGTTTGTTACTTAAACAACACTGAACTTGTTTATGTAAATATGCCCACTGGAATGTAATTATGTATTTTTGATATTTTTAGACCAAATTCGGTTGTAAATATCTTGTCCCAAAGAATATGATGTGCATCAAGTTTTAGCCACCGAAAAACACTTTGTCAGCAATTTACACTTTGCAACAGATGATAATTTGTGTTTGTAATAGATGAGAGAATTCCATGATATTGTTTCTTAACCTATTTCATGATGTGTATGATTTTATTGTTTGATGATGTTTATTCCTGACGTTTTTATATATGGATTTAAATGTATTTGACTCATGATAAGAATCATAGTAATAACATTGTCTATTCGAAAATAATTTTTAATAAACAAGACATCTTTACAAATACCTATGTTCAATGTTGAGAATGAAGAGTGACTGCATATACTGAAATATCAGAAGCATGTATTGCCAGAGTGATTGATGCAAAGAGGGACTAGTCCTTGTTTATATGTTATATTGACCCTGCACCATTTTGGTTGGAAGGGCACCCTCCTATATTGTGGAGTACAAGGATATTAGCACATTCCGTCACTACAGGGCAGAATGGTCTAAACAATTAAAACAAAGGCCTCACTGAGCCCTAGGCATTTGAAATACCCTTGGGCTCCATGAGGCATTTGTTCACAGCAAC
This sequence comes from Lissotriton vulgaris, assembly GCF_964263255.1. NCBI lineage: Eukaryota > Metazoa > Chordata > Amphibia > Caudata > Salamandridae > Lissotriton > Lissotriton vulgaris. The sequence continues at coordinate 211,991,064 of NC_141690.1, read as the reverse complement.
AGTTGTGAAGGATAACATTGGAAAGTTAGAGCACCAGGCCTCTACTGGCCATTGGAAGCCCGGAGCACTCCATTGTTTTCAATGGAGCTCTCATATTCCAATGTTCTAATATAGCCTGGCTTGCTATCATTAATGCTAGAAGCAATCAACACAATATTCTAAGCGGATTCCTAGTTTGATGTCAAAGCTCAAACAAGTGGTTAATCACTCAAATAAATCGGAATTTCCTGTTGTAAAGTAACACACGGGGAATACTTGAAGAAGTTACTTTATTGGTAGTTAATACGACACACCGGGCAGCGCTCCTGTCAATAGCTCAAACTCATTGACAGCTGCAACTGTCACTTCAACTGGATTAACTGTCAGATAAGCCTACACGCCATCTGACGTAAAGTATGCTAATGGGGTCGCGCGGCAGGGACGGAAACATGAAAGGGACAATTGCAAAAGGGAAGGGTACCTACGTCACTCGCATGCAAATGTAGTGTCGCGCGGCAGGGACAGGAACAAGGAAAGGTGAAAGCAGATTTGAAAGAGTGTCAACGTAACACATCTCCTTCCGAAGGAAGAGAGGGAAGATAAATTAGAAACACATATAACAGTTGTGAACAAGGTTCTAGTACTACAAAAGTCTGTTCATAATGCGGCCAAGTCATCACAGATGAATGGTTATCCCACGTAGTCATAATCTGCATTTAATCTAAACACAAACATGTGGTTCTCACTAATTACCAATTCACAAGAAGTTGTCACTACTAAGAAGTTGGTTTGTTCATGTGTGTCAACCAAGTTTAAACCTTCCCCAACGTGGATGAATGAACTACACAACGTATGTGGTTGAGTCAACTAAAACACGAACTTGGGCTCAAATGAACTTCCAAAATGTAAATAGTCACTCCCTAAGTATCCTTCCTGATGTGAGCATTGCATGGATTTGGATGCCTTCTCATTCTCTTCCTCTAATTCCTAAGTGTGCCACTAGCCACTGCAATACGTTTCTCTATTGTGCTCTAGTCCACGATTACATGTTCTCCTTCTTCTCCTAGGAGTGTGGCAACAGCCATAGGATCCTTTTTCTTGGGAAATTTCCTGAACCATGTTGCGCTGTGTCTTCTCCTACTCATACGACCAGTTTCCTTCTCACCATCCTGATCAGCGTTGGGTCTAACATCCGTTCTCTTGTTGTACTCTGTACCAGAGTCTTTTGTAGATCCTACGGTACTTGCCTCAACAAAGACCAGTCTTACTTCTGATTCCTTCAAGCGAGTTCTACTGGAGAATGTGGTTGAGTCTTCTGTGTCTCCGAACACATATTTTCTCCTGCCTTCTATAGGCAACCTGTTCCTTCCTGAAGGAACTTTGGAATGCGAACGTGGTGGGCTATTCTGCGCCTTCTCTCTTTCCATATCAAACACCTCGCTATATAACCAGTCCCAGTACTCTCCATGCTTGTTACACTTTGATTCAATCAGACTCTGGCTATCTACTCCTACTAGGTCAATGTCATCACCACATTCCTCCCTAGTCATAGGTTTGGGCTCAACCAGTGCAGTAGAGCGCCCCGCTTTCTCATCTTTGAGGCGAGTAGACTTACAAAAGGCCTCCTCTGCCCTCGTGGTTAGTGTTTCCACACTTGTTCCCTTACAAACCAGTTCGTCAATTTCCACACCATCATCCTCACTTGTCTTATCACTGAAACTTTTACTTATATTTTCTTCAACATCTTTTCCAAAGGATGTTTTTAGATTCCATTTGAATTTGTCAACTTCTACCTCTCTGATCCACTCATTCCTCTTAACAGCCCTTGTCCATCCGACACATGCCATAGATGGTAGTGTTCTCATCCTTAACTTCTCCAACTTTGTAAATTGTCTACTGTTGTCTATTGACAGCCTACTCGTGGAGTTTGTATTTGTGGGTTTTTGTGCCAATCCTAATTTCATTTGTTCGTTCCATCCTAGTACGGAGAACTCTTCTTCTGAAATATAAACTTTACTCCACGTGCTTCTCTTCATGTAACTCAATTTCATCTCTCTACAACCAATCAGGATAATGCTCTCACCAGTGTATGTTTCCAGGGCCGTGTCTGCTTCTTCCCAATTAAAATCTAGAGTTACAGCCAATTTATTCTTCCATATACTTTTGCTTACCACTGTATAATGTGACCCAGAGTCAACGTTAATGTCAATATCTACTCCACCCATATTGATTGTATACTCATGTTTAGTTTCAGTTCTGTTCACTTCCAATTTGATATCTCCATCTTCTTTGTATATCATGTTCTTTTGTGCATAGCCCTTCTTAACTTGCTTATAATGTTCATCTAAAACGTGTATGACATTCTCAAATACATTTCTGTCTGTTCCCTTATAGATTTTTTCTTTTAAATTATTGTACACTTTCCAACCTCCGGCTCCTAAACTGTGTAACAGTATTCCTACCTTCTTCTCTGGTTTTAAAGGTTCTTCCTCCTCATCAAAAATGGATATGTAATTGCTAAAATATTCCTTTCACTCCTCCCATTCTGCACAATAAGCACCATCTCCTTTCATAAATGGCTCAAGTGGCGGTAAATTATTCATCATGTTTTTTTCCATGTTAATATCGTAAAATATTCCTTTTTATTTTATTTTACCAGTCCAGTTATTTCCTACTGTTTGTAGATGTTCAACTTAAAGGATACAGTCTTAGTACTCTTTCCGCTGTTGCACTCGATTTAATTTTTTTTTTTTTTTTTAGGAATTCTAATATAAAGATGCAATTGCTGCACTCAACAATAAGGTGGCGCTATTACGTGGTGTGCGTCACTCTCCCTTTGGCGCCAAAGAGCTGAGGGAAGTCCAACACACGTTGTGCGCCGCCAGAAACTTCTAGCTTTATTTACCTCACGTTCCTGAATCCGCTGCTTAAAGGTAAAATAATTATACTCTTATTTTTTTTTTGGTGTATTTCAGTTTCTACGCTTAGCGCTGAGGAGGGTCAGACTTATTTCTTTCTGGCGGTTTACATGTACGAGGGTTTCCGCCACTCTAAATTCGCCTCACTTTCACCAAAACACAGCTAACTTGTCATCTGCTGCTCAATTCTTAAGATTACATAAATTCACACATAGACGTTGTGGAAAATCTCACTTACTCATGCGTTATGATGTTATCTTTGGCTGCACACTAGAGATCTGAGGAGAATTTTACTGCAAACGTTGTTTGCGCGCAGATTTACCTCAAATTCAAGATGCGGTCCTTATCTTTTCTTGTTCCTTCTCACGGCTCAGTCATTTAGTTGCTCTTTCTCTATTTTCTCTTCACTTCAAAATTTATTCAAATATTTGTTATCATTTACACGCTTATTCCTCTGCTTGCTGTTCACTTTTAAATTAGTCTTTTATCACTTCCTTTAGTTTTTTCCACAAAGCGGCAGTAAGATATCACGTTTTCTCTTGGGTTTGCGCTGTGGTTCCGAGGAGAATCACATTTAACTCGCTTTGCATGCAGCTTAAATCAATTTCAAACGCGGTTTTAGAGATTTTCAGCTATGTTCTCTGCTTCCGCCCACATCTCCACCCAAGTCACCAAGGCTCACCTCATGAACTTTCGCAGACTCAGTGTCCACCTACTTCGGGTCTTACTTTTCTTTATTTATTTATTTTCACGAGAACGCCCAAAGTTGAATTAGTATTCACTTGTAAAATTAACCTGCTGACGGCAGTAAGATATCACGTTTGCTCTTGGGTTTACGCTGTGGATCTGAGGAGAATAACACTTCACTCGCTTTGCGTGCCGCTTATTTCAATATCAAACGCGGTTTTAGAGATTTTCAGCTTTGTTCTCTGCTCCGCTCACATCTCCTCCACCCAGTCACCAAGGCTCACCTCAGGAACTTTCGCAGACTCAGTGTCCACTCACTGCCGGTCTTACTTTTCTTCAATTATTAATTTTCACGAGAACGCCCAAAGTGGAACTAGTATTCACTGGTAAAATTAACCTGCTGAAAGTCCAAGACTCAATTCATCAATTTCACTCATAAATTTAACTTGCCAGTACACACGGATGCTGCTCAAATATCTTGTCACAAAAACTCTTCGTGTCTGGAGATACACGCTTGTAGATGACGTTACTCTCCTTGTTACGTCGTCTTAAAATTTTCCTCAATTTGTGGGTTCTCCGGTGTGCCATCCTCGTCGCCAAATTTGTAAAGTCACACACGGTGAATACTTGAAGAAGTTACTTTATTGGTAGTTAATACGACACACCGGGCAGCGCTCGGTCACTAGCTCAAACTCATTGACAGCTGCAACTGTCACTTCAACTGGATTAACTGTCAGATAAGCCTACACGCCATCTGACGTAAAGTATGCTAATGGGGCCGCACGGCAGGGACGGAAACATGAAAGGGACAATTGCAAAAGGGAAGGGTACCTACGTCACTCGCATGCAAATGTAGTGTCGCGCGGCAGGGACAGGAACAAGGAAAGGTGAAAGCAGATTTGAAAGAGTGTCAACGTAACACCTGTTGACTTCAAATCTTACACATTAATGAAGAGGGAGACCACTTCACCAACAAGAATTTGTGCTTTTTCTTTCATGTTGGTATCTAGTCCTACAAATGCTATTTCTGGATCATTCTATGTGGTACATCATCTAAAAAATTTCAAGAAGTTTACATTGGATAGGGTAAATTCACACATTTTGAATAGATTACTCATATAATTTAGCAAAGTAAAGGACTGCTTACTCAACTGAAATCATTCTCCCTCAAGTTCTTGACATACATTTACACTTGTGCAAATACAGCAAAAATAAAACATTGGTGGTTTAAAACATTTTGAGATTCTCAAATATTCAGGTAGTGAATAATCATAATTCCTCATTTGGCCAGTAACTGCAGGTACTGGCTGAATCAGGAATTATGAAAAGAGGACCATAGTGTCAACTATGCAATCATTAGTTAAACATAAGTAAAGGTGGCAGCTTTATTTGGCATAACAGGTTATTGTGTAAAGAGGAGCTGAAGAATGTAGAAGTGTCATGGTTTAGTGCTGGTCTTGGAATTCAGGCCTTTTTTTAGAAGTTTGGGTTGAATCAGGATTGACAGTAAAAGTTGTCCCACCAAACTTAACGTTTAACAGGCCCACTTTTCTTCCAGAGATTCAGAAAAATATACACATCATACACAAAACAATTAAACATTCTGATTGGTTAATGATGTGGCTCCTTAATTATGGTTTATTGATGTTTGTAATATAATGATTGCCTTTTCCCATCCCTTTGCACTTTAAAAAGAAATTACTAACTTGGATCACTGGCCTAATCTGAATCAAAATAATGTTTGTTTGGTTCATATCATAATAACCATAAAAGCGCAATGTATTTACAATATTTCCGAGTAAAATAAATGGGTTGAAAATAGGACAAATCATGATTCAGTTAGTAGATAAATAATCCATCCATGTTCAGATCAGAGTAAAGGTTAACAGGTAACAGTTCAGAGAAAAAAGGCAGTCATTACGTTTTCTTTTTCTTCTCGATAGCACCCAATTTAAAATGCAAACAACACTAGGTAGTCATTTACAGATTTCCCTATTAATTATTTTTGATAGAAAAGTACTATAACATTTAACAAGGGTAAAACTAATATTTTGGTTTAAAGTTTTAATCAATCGGGGTTAAATGATATATGGGCACCTTAGGGTGATATTAACTACAACCCGCTATCTTCTGATTGTTTAATCACTTCCTTGTTCTTACTACATATGTGAGAAATAACAGCAAGACATGGCTGACCTTTATATCATTCATTTCCATCAGAAATTGATAAGCATTTTGGTAGGTATGCAAGACTTCATTTAGATACTTTTTTCCTACATTTATAAAACATTTTTACAAGAAAGGTTATATGCAAAGTGGATTGGATTGATGCATTTTCACAAAGACATTTGGTATACTTATGTGCCCACTCGATACCCGTCGGAAAGGCTACCAGTGGTGTATAATAGAGAAACAGAATCTTGTCAGGAGAAACATGTGGTACAGATTAGGGACCCAACCAAGGTAATTCTGAAAGCCCTGATGAGTAAAATATGAAGTGTAAGCCCCTACAGAGGCTTTAGTCTCATCCTCAAAATTAATTAATCTCAAACATTTTCCCTACTAAACTGTTTTAATAAATGTCTTGGGTAAAGTAAGATATTTTCCTGGTTCTCCCACAAATACATATCACTATCTCCAATATTTTATAGACTCCTGTTAATCTGAGACAACCTTGGTATCTTGTGTACTTGATCCAAAGCCATGCAATCCTAAATAAAGTCCTGAGTTAGTTTGGCGTCAGGTTTTGACCACACTGAATGCCAAAGTAACAATGGTTTGGCCATTATAATACTGAGATGGGTTGTAAACCAACTTCAATGTGAACAATAGTGCTGGGGAATTATTGTGGCACCGCTAGCAGCTGTATCAAGAATGATCTTCTTGTTTTTGAAGGATGCCATTATCTCCCAAGCCCCAAATGCCAGCACCCTATGTTGCGCCAGAAGCAATCTTGGCACTATAATTTGTGAACATGTCTGATAAAGGCTTTGCTGGGGCTCGAGATTTGATCGATATCTTATCACTCTTGATCTAAACCCGATTCTGGTCGACTGAATCTTTATTGCCTGTCATTGAGGAAAGAAGGTGCATCTAATACCAGGTTAGTTCAATCAATAACGGGCTTGACTCGGAAGAACCACAGACTACTTCTAGCTTTCAAAGGTTTATTATAAAATCAATATAAGTTGCAAGTACAGGCATCTCAAAATGAGATTCACGAGATATACGGGCCCAACTACATACATGTGCTCTCTGAAAACCCTCAGGCGAGCCACGAAAACTACAAGTACCAATTCTAAAAATAATAGGGCTACCAGCATGGACACGTATTGAGATCTCTCTGACATTTACAGCAGGAGGGAAAATACAGGTTAGGCTGTCCCTACCCTGATCTGGATGGTATCCCTACTTAACAAGCTCTCATCCTACCAAAAGGTGTCAGTTGTGAATGTCTTCCTAAGAAGATCACCCACTTTTAATCTCTAAGTGGAAACCTATATTCGCCAGTCATGACCCCTCTCTGCCTACCCATCCGCTCTCTGAAGGGTCCTCAGGCATCTGCTCTACCTCCACCCAGGGGTGCTGTCCCTAATACAAAACAATAACATTCTGAGACGCCCCTCGGGAGACGCCCCTTCACGTGATGTTTTCTTCTGGCTTTTTCCATGATCTTCCCCGTTGAGCCTCGTGCGTTAGAGTTGACCTTGCTTCTCAGACTCGTCTCCGGCCCGCTGATACACCCCAACATTCTCGAACCCTCCTACATGTCTGCGTCGAGCTCCTAAACAGTTCTCTATTCATCTCATTATTAATTTGGACCCCCTCACATTTGCAGACAGACATCCGTAGCTGGATCCCCATTCCCATAGACTTCTAACAGAAGTTTGCAACATTTCTAGACACAAGTCGGCCCGTGCCTTTACGTGCAGATTAGAACCTTTAGGCCTTCAACCCTTCTCGCAGCAGTTAACTAATATAACATGTTAGCATCACTTCTGAATTAATAAAAGGAACTCTCATCTATGGAATATAAATCTAACGAATAAACAACATTAATTATAACATTTGTGCCGTCCACGTAAATGAAAGGTATACCATTCTAACTCTTTCAGGCATGGCCATGTGGCCTGTTCCCTTCTGTGCTTTGCAGCACGACCTTTTCCCATTAGCAGCTATATTTATCATGGACCTTGATTAATCACATCTAATAAGGTTATACATTTCATACTCGTTTCTACATTAGTTCCACTTCTATATGTATATTCTCTACATTGGCTACACAGTTTAGATATAGGTGAATATAATATTCGCACTCATGGCATTTCTCCTCATGACTTGTGCGTACTACATGTAATTCGGATATACTCATACATTTTACTCAGTTTACGCTCTCTCAGCTTAGACCCTAATTTTGTAGAAAATCTGAAAATCCCCTCGTTATTCCTCAACATATTTGTTGCACTAACCTCTCTGTGTGATTTCCAGCTTCCATTATCAGAGAACCTTTAACCAAGGTAACTAAAGTACTTTGGGGCAGATTTACAAGTAATATAGAGATGAGTCACTTTCCTTGCACCACCCTAAAAAATGCTTGCGCCACCATGGATGCACCGTATTTACAATACGGCGCACCATGGCGGAAGGATTGACAAATGCGTCAGAAATTCTGATGCATCTGTTGGGGCAAAAGTCACGCATTGCTGGAGTCGTGTCTCAAGCATGACGCAACTCCAGCAATGCATTTTGAGTCCTACACCCACTACACTGCGTCACTCCTTATGCCTACTTCAAGCAGGCGTAAGGTTTTGACGCAGTGGTGTCCTAAAAGTGGCGCAGTGAAATCTTTTAGATTTAGGAGCATTTATTATATTTCCTGAATATGGGAGGTGAGAAGTTCCAATTTCTTCTCGCATCTGGTGAGCCACATGGCCATAACATCAGGAGATAGAACCTCTCTATACATAGCAGGCTTGAATAAAATATTGGAAAGTGGAGCTGCCTCCTTCTTAGGTGTGATATTAAAAACAGTGGCATGGATAGGGTGGCGAGGGTGGCACTAGTCCTAGAGCAGATGAAGAATGTGGGCATTCTGTCCACCGGTTGGTTAGTAAAATACATCCCTAAAATGGGTTCAATGGACCGCACCATTGGCCCCGTACCACTTCACCTGATGCGTTAATGAAAGCCACGCCCATGGTGACAATTTAACATCTTAAAATCAATAACTGTGTCACACGAACAGGAGTGGTCAGAGGTTGGATGCACACAATATTATAATACACTACAGCTGGGGTAGAGCTCTTTTACCAAAATGTTTGTTTAATAAAGATTCTCAAGATACATTTCAAGTTTCCATTACAAGGTGATTATTTTCAAAATAAGTTAATAATGAAAAATGTAGACTAACTACTCTAAATGTTTACATTTCAGGAATGACATGTCAGTTAATCATAGATTTCGAAATATTTGCTTTCTACTCCATCAAAATAGTACATCCTGTGTCTAGCTAAGTATTGGACTCTCTCCAGCGTTGCCAGTTTGGTGAATTATTTCACCCAGCCATCCACTTTAGCACGGCATCTACTTTTTCACTTCACTACTAGGACAAGTTTCTCAGCAGCCACTAATGCTACCTGGGCCCAAAGATTGGCCAGACTGTCTTTTGATGGTCGGATATAGACATCATCGTCATTCAAAGTGAGTGTTTAAACTGTTATCATTCGAAATTAGGGGCCTCATTTACAAGGAAATGATGCAGCTCTGCGCCACAAGCCATTTTGATGGCCCGGGCTGCGTCATTTTCAAAACACACGGATGTGTCTTATTAACAACAATATGACACATCCGTGTGGTGTGCCATGTGTGGCGCACAATTGGCTGTCATGCACCAGCTCAGGCACCCTTGCGTCACTTTGTGAGGGTGCCTGCATTGTGGGAATGATTGTTTTTGTGCAGGAAGGGACATCTTTCTTCACAAAAAAATAATTGATGGCATTTTCCTCTTTCCATGTGTGCGGCCGAATGCAGCACGCACTGAAAGAGGAAAACAACGAGGAGAAATACACTCAGGCGTAGGATTCTGATGCATTTCCATGTTTAGAAAACATTGTAAATCTGGCAATGTGGCAGGTTTCATTCATTTTGCGTGGGAACACCCATGGAATGCCATTTCACGCAGAGTAATGTGTGAAAGGGGGCCATATTTACAAGGCCATGAAAAGTCACACAGGGTAACTTTACGTGGCCTTTTATATATGGGCAAGACCACTGCACTGCCGGTGTGTAATAAAAAATTGATGCATTAGTGGCGTAATCGGCTTGTGAATGAGGCCCTTGGTTCTAAGACCTTTTAATTCCATTAAATGGCATATCATGCATATGGTACCTGACCTCATCATGACATCGCCAGCTAATATTGAGTTGTAACAATCCCCGATTTCTCATTTTCACTGCATCCCAATGCATTCTAACAACGCATTTTTGGTTTTCACATCCTTCCTGGTGCATCACTCCTGATCTAGCTGCAGTTTCTTTTGCTCTGTCCTGATCCACTGCTGGTCAATCTTACATCAATGAACTAGACACATGGATGCACTGGCTGAAAATCAAGGTAGCTTTAAACAAAGTCACACTTCCATAAGCTTATTAATGAATACAGTGCCCACCCCTACCTTGCAACAAATGGAAGACCTGAAATTGACTTAGTATTGGTAGCTTTCCTTTGCTGCTGATAAATATTACTGTCTAGTCAATAAAATCACCAGAGTGTAACTGGCGTGTATGAGCTTTTGCACAGATAATTAAAGTACATTGTTCTCCTGTCTAACAATTACTGGCACTTGAGCAGACAATGACAAGGTCATCTCGTGAATGAGGTCGTCAATCACCAGTGCAAATGCCTTAATAAAGCAATAACTGCGAAGTTTAGAAAGCGACCTCTGAAGGAACAGACAACAAGATTAGTTTCACTGACATATGTTTTCTTAATTGCATAACTGCGAAGCAGCCCAGTAGTTTACACAGTAGGTAATTGGGGTTAATTTTCTCCCTGTCTTCACCGTGACTGGATATTTTGCTGCAATACTTGCATAAGAAATTCTCTTTCAGAGGGCAACAACATTTGTATCTATTTTCACTAGAAAAATGTGTCAGGGGGTTGTCCTGCCGCATTTGTAATTCCGGACAATTAAGTTGCCTTACACTAAGTGCTTTTCGAGTTTTTGATAGTGTGTATGTGTGTTGATGTGCAGGTACATACAGTGCTTAATTTATGGCGGTAATTACAGGTGGTGGCCACAGACTCAGATTTTTGGAGAGCCATTGTTCATCATCACATTGTGTCCCAATGCAAAAGGAGGTCACATATCAGAGTTTGTCTGCTGCAGTTAACATGTCTGTGATTCCTAGGTCAGGACTTGAGATGTTCAGAGGCCACATTATCATTGGACCTGAAAATGATTACAAGTACACTCCTGTAAACCTTGACTCCCGGGATAGCGGGCGGGGCAGTCCAAGGGTTACTCAGGGAGGTGATGAGAGCTAGACACTGAGTAAAGGAACCACATCCACATAATCAATCATTATCCATTTGTTACACACAAAATGGAATACTGTACATGAAATCAAGTTGAACTAGGAAACCACACCTATTTGGTCTTTCGTGGCCAGCGTCAGTGTCCAATAGCCTTTATAGTTGTAGGTGCTAGCGCTAGAAATGTATCACAGGTGATACAAAGTCATAGCTTAATTTGTAAAGGAACAAGTGCCGGAGCCCTCATCGGGAGGCCACTGCAGCTTGCCGCACACATTGCCCCTGCCAGCTGCCAGTAAAAAACAAAGCTTCTAACCATCACACTCTTACAAGTGTGACAATTCACACTATTCTAGGCCCCCCAAAGCTATAAGAATGGCGTGGGAGGCAGGTATTAGTCATTGTAAATGTAAATTTAACTAATAAATGGCTGTTATTGTGCTCATACCAAAATTAGCCAGACAGCGCCACCATGTGGCAGACTGTCATATGTTCCTGTGCTGGAAATTAGGTGCAGGGCCCAAGCACCTGGCCCACCAGCACAAATTAAGCACTGCTCAAAGTCAGTTTCTCTTTTTTGGTACTGGTTAATGATGTGTCCATGATCCTGAAATCCTGGATCTTGAAAATGTGAACCCTGAGAATCAAATGTGAAAAAATATACTCAGTTCTTTTCAGATGTGACCACACAATATAGTTGCTGTGGACTTTAACCCCTTGCATGCTGATGACGGCGGAATGTGCCGCACAGGCGCAGAATTGCGGCAGCATGCAAGGGGTTAAAGAGGCTGTATAGTTGTGTTTAGCTGAGCGGGATAGAGGTTGTGCCCCACTTAGAGGGCACAATGTGTCTTAATGTCTCTGCACTTGCATGACGAGACCCCTTTAGCTCAAAGCCCACCACCCGCATGGCAAGAAATGCCCAACCAGAACTTGCTGAGGCAGTTACAACACAAAAGGGGGTGGAGAGGAAGAGGGCAAGATTCAAATGCCGGATGCCTCAGATGGAACATCATAGGAGTCGACAAAGTTGATCCAAGTGTCCACACGTTGGGATGCACACACTTTGAAGGTTGAAGTTGAAGGGTTTTGTAAAGCGCTCTACTACCAAACGGTTTCTTGGCGCTGCAGAAAAACTAACCTGAGGGAAGCAGGGGAGGAACTACAGGGGGTAAGCTAGGGTGAAGAGCTGAGTTTTAAGAGCTTTGCGAAAGTCCATGTAGATGGAAATGGATCTAATGGTGAAGGGAAGTGCGTTCCAGAAAAGGGGGGCAAGGGTAGAAAAGCTAGAACTGCCAAGTTTTTTACTTCGTAGTGAGGTACGCTAAGGAGGATCTGGGTAGAGGAGCGAAGGCTTCTGCTAGGGACATAGGCCCTGATCTTTGATCTAATAAAGTCAGGAGCCGTACCGGCCGTGCCATAAAGATCAGGCAGCCCATCTTGAATAGGGAACGTTCCAGGATGGGAAGCCAGTGAAGGGCCTTTAGCAGGGGAGAGATGTGATGGAATTTCGGAAGCCTGTAAATGAGGCGGGCTGCCTGGTTTTGGATAAGCTGCAAGCGACTGCGCTCGTATACGGGAATACCAGCATACAGGCCGTTGCCATAGTCCAGGCGAGATAGAATCATGGCCAAGATGATAAGTTTGAGGGCCTCAGCAGAGAAGAGACGGGAAATTTTACGGATGATTCTGAGGGTCAGGAAGCAAGATGAGACTACTGAGCTGATATGGGGACGCATAGAGAGGTCTTGACTGACTTTAATGCCCAGGGTTTTCACAGAGGCGGAGGGTAAAGGAGGAGAGCCGACGGCAGGGGGCCAGAAGGCAGGAGTCCTGGGGTTAGAAGGGCCACCGATCAGGACCAACTCTTTCTTATCAGGGTTCAGTTTTAGTTGATTAAGGTTCATCCAGTCATAGCTGAATGTCAGAGTGGAACGGAACTTAAGAATAGAATCAGGAGAGGAGGAAAGGTTAAAAATGAGCTGAAGGTCATAGGCATAATTATACACCGTGACCTCCATTTCCTGCAGAGCAGCAATAAGGATATGTATATAGTGGTTGAAAAGGAGGGGGGAGAGAGACGAGCCCTGGGGCACCCCGCAGGAGACTGGACAAGTGGGGGCGGAAAAACCCTCCAGTCTGAGGTGCGGTCCGCTAAAAAGGAGGTAAGCCAGGCCAGAGCCGATCCCCGAACGCCGGCGCCCCCGACACGGTAAAGGAGGATGGAATGGTCGACCGCGTCGAAGGTGGCGGACAGATCAAGGAGGATGAGGGCCTGAGGAGAATTTATGTCAGCACTCCTCCTGAGCTCATCCACCACGGAGAGAACAACGGACTCCGTGGAGTGAGCAGGGCGGAAACCGGCCTTGTTATCGGCCAGGAGGTAATTACCTTTGATAAAGGTGGAAAGACAGGAAGTAATATAGCTCTCCAGGATTTTGCCCAGGAGTGGAAGCAAAGAAATGGGTCTAATGTTCGAAAGAAGAGTGGGGTCAGCGCCCAGTTTTTTGAGAATGGGGATAACCGTGGCAACTTTAAACAGGTCTGGAACAGTTCCCTGAGTGATGGAAGAGTTAAGCACAGTAAGGGGGATTCCGGGCAGCTGGAGAAAATCTCCCTCAGAATATAGGCAGGGCAAAGATCAGTGGGAGAGCCCATCTTGACTTTCCCTAGCAGAGCCAGGAAGGCCTCCTTGGATATCAAGGGGAAGTGGTCCAGGGTAGGAAGGGTCGGCGGCAGTGAGGGACAGGAGAAGGAAGGGGGAGGCCGGGGAATGCTGCGCTTAATCGTGGCAATCTTCTCAATGAAGTAGTCGTTGAGGGCATTACAGAGGGATTGAGAGGGAATGGGCTTGAGGGCGACTCTATCAGAAGCTGCAAGCTCATGTACGATCGTAAAGATCTCTTTAGGTTTATTGACCGCCTGCTGAATCTTCTGGGAGAAATATTCCGATTTGGCCGAGAGTATTGCTTTTTTATAAGCACGAAGGAGGGTCGAGTATTGAGCCTTAAGATCAGGACAGTAGCTAAGCCTCCAGTGGCGTTCAGCCTGCCTGAGCGCAAGTTTCTGGGTTTTAAGATTGATGTTGAACCATCTGTTGGCGTCATGGGAGCGACATGTTCTGATCCGTCTAAGGGGGCAACTTGGTCACAAGCAGCAAGCAGTCAACTGTTAATGGCGGCCACCTGAGAATTAGGAGAGCTGTCAGCCAAAGCAGGAGATGAGGACACTAAAGAGCGACAGAGAGCGGGCAGATCCACTCGGTTCCAGTTTCGGGCCCAGGTGTTTTTGGGAAGGGAGGGAATATTGGCCGCCCCCAGGTCGAGAGAGAAAGAGATCAAAGAGTGGTCCGACCAGGCACAGGGGAGAACCGTAGGGGTGGAGATAGGCTGATTGGCGGACCAAAGTTGGTCGAGGGTGTGGGTAGGGAGGGAAATGTGAGAGATAAAATTAATACAGTGGAGGGTGTCATTAAAGTCTTTCGACATGGGGTCCTCACGAGGATCACCAGGCCAGAAATTGAAATCTCCCAATGGTAATACCGCAGAATTATTGACCACAAGGGCGGCTAGCAGTTCCTGTATGGCAGGGAAAAATGGGGCATTGCCTGGGGGCGCCGGTAAAAAAGCGCAGAGGTCAGAGGGATCGCAAGGTTAGTAGAGCGGGCAACCAGACAGTCGACTGCTGCAATGGGGGGTGGGGGAGAAGTTGAAACTGGAGGTTGGAGCGGACTATCATCACCACTCCACCGCCGGTCTTCCCCTCCGGACGATCGGCTCAAAGAACATAGTTCGAGTCGGAAAGGGCAGCGAGGACGTCTGGTAAAGAATCAGGAGTAAACCAGGTTTCGGTCAGGAACAAAAGATCAGGCTTAATAGTGTCCAAGAAGTCAAAGAGCTCTATTTGGTGTTTGACCGCAGAGCGGGTGTTGAAGAGGTAAGCAGTAGCCCTGGGGGGAGGACTTGCGCGGGGCTGGGGCGGAGGTTGCAAGTAGGTAGGAGGTGACGCAGAAGTTTGTAAACCCAACGTGTGGGTTGGCAATTTGGTATGATTAGGTTGAGAAATGCCAAGAGTATTAAGGCGAGCCAAGATGGAATTGCTGATTGGCCATTCGCCGTTGCATGCTAGCAATTGTGCTGAAGAGTAATTAAGGAAAGTAGCATAGTGAGTGGCCCTGAGTCCCGGCCTGGCGCGGACGGGGCAGATGGGCTTGCCTTTGGCGCGCCGCCATCGCGCCCGCTGCACGCGCCCGCTGCACGCGTCCGCTGCGCGGCCGGGAAAGGGACATCCTCTTAACCTGATGAAGAGAGGGCGTGGTCTAGCATCAGCAACGTCACCCAGGGCTTCCCCCGTGATGGCGGCGATCCTCCCCGTAACCCGCTGCAGCGCCTAATCGGCTGTGCGGGTGAGAGCGGTGAGGGAAAGTGAGGGAAGAAGGGGGTAAGTGCCCAGAGGTTAAGAACAAACACAAAAGTAATTTTTAAAAGAGTAGCGTTGCTCCCGGCTTTCCGCCTCAGGAGTTAGTCAATATCTGAAGGGTTGTTCCAGGTGAGCGTAATAGCTTGGTAATTGCTGACCACATTAACATTCTATGTTTGGGAGTGATGAAATGTTATTGACACAATCAGCTTTTCCCATGCCAATGGTGTCTATCTCCACAGGGAGGAAGCTAAGACACAGTCATGAAACAGAGATTTCACTGCAACTGAAATTTATGAGGTTTGTAGGTTGAACTTAGCAAAGCCTCACCTAGCTCTCTCTCAGACAAGCTGCAGGCCAGCAGTGGCGGCTCCTCCGCAATAGTGGAGGAGTATTGCCCCACTACCTGGCTCAGAGCTAGTAAATGAAAAATAAAATGATGTTCTAGCATTGTTTTATTTTTTATTTGCCGGCTCTGAGCCAGTCTGTGCAACACAGCAGGAGGAGTTAATGTTTACTCCCTAAGGGTGCATATGTGTTTGGCCAGCCGTTTCAGGCCGACCAACCACACGCGCACTTAGGTTTCTCCAGCCCGAATGCTTTGAACAGCCGGGCTGGAAAAACTCCCCAGACTCCCTGGCCTGAGATGAGCATCTTTCTAGGCTGCTCTGGCCAATCACGGTGGTGCTCTGCAGCACTGTGATTGGATGGGAGTCTGTCCATGGGGCAGCCGGGACCAGGAAGAGAAAAGGAAGCATGAGGGCGCGGGCGGAAGGTAGCTTCACTATAGTTCTTTTATTTTTTTAATATATTCTAACACCCCCCCCTGCGGACTTCCCCCCTTGCGCTCTCCCTCCTGCATTCCCTCCACCCTTCTCACCACCCTTTGTTTGTGGAGGCTGCCACTGCAGGCCAGGAGTGAGACAAAGGTGATCTCCAAGGTCTCGTGGAGAGAACTACGGGCACACTAATTTGCGTGAGGGACAAAGAGAGTCAGGAAAATGGGCTGGCATAGCAAAGACTCCGTGGGCTTATTTCTTGTAGTGTTTGTGATGAAGGGCCATGAAGAAAGAGGAAAATGCTGTGTGGTATAAAAAGCCTCCTGGAATGGACTGTGAAGATCCAGGTAGCAGAAAAAAATGGGTTCAGATGGCACTACTCAAAACAGCAGAGATACCGACTGTCCTGAAGGGTATCAAACCTCAAGAACAGGAAACCAAAGTTGCTGATCCGAAGAGGATTCAGAAAGCTGAGGAAAAGAGGGACAAATAGGAAAACAGCGGGCGATTACGCAATTGAAAAAATACTCTGACTGCTTTGTGATGCAGTAAGAAGAGCTGCCATGCTTTTATAGGAGCTGTACTGGAACCTTGTGTTAGGTTTCAACTAATGTGTTCTATGGAGAGGAAACAATAAAAGAATGGTGTCTTGGGAAAAAGCAATTCTTGGAATGAACGTCTTGGTGGCAGAATGCAGGAATGCCATATTTATTTCTTCCCGGGTGTATTGGTGTGCACACAGGTCCCCGGGGCATTGCCATCAAGCTCCATGAACTCCTTGAAGGATGCAATATCAGGGAGGAGGACCCTCTCCACCTGCTTCACTCCAATGAGAAAGAACTCTGCCACCACGTGGCACCCATTGAAGAGACAAAACTTGTGGCATGCCTTTGGGAAACAGAGCTTCTGGCTTCACCAGTCCTCTAAGGTGACCTCCAGCATTCCTCCCCCCTGCAAGTCTTGTAAGTCGAAAAGAACCCCAAGTGTTTGCCACGCCTGGTGCAAAAACACAACAGGCCACCTCAAGCCACTGAAGGCAATGATCTAGAGCACAGTATTATATCACATACACTGGTATGCAGCTCCTCATTCGTCAATGAGAATTCTTGGAACTCTGATTGGACCTGGAAGACCAGGTCTTATCTACAGAGGGGAGAATTTAGCTGTGATGTACAGTTCAAATGTTTGAGGTCTCCCATAATCTAGTCTTTCATACACACTTCATAATCAATAGATGACAGGGTAAAAGACCACATCATTTCCATCAAGAGGTTCCAACTTTTTATCATTAGGAGTTGGACGGATCTTGGTGTGGAGTTTCTGGTAGCCCGTAAGGTAAATTACCCGCCACTTTCTCAGCAGGAAATTCCGCCCATTATGAGTTATTCCTCCGGTAATGGATAGTAACTTTTCCAGACCGAGGGTTACTGTTTGCTTTACTGGGAAGTTTTTCCCGATTTTGTAGAAAAATTGCTCATATTTTCCTTCTGTCATGAGTGCCAGTAGGGGTAGAGGGGCATTGCCTGTTCACCCACACTACTGGGTGGAGATCGAGCATTGTTGCTGCCCGCAGCCCCTGGTACTGCTGCAATGCACCTGGGTGCTCGGGCGCACTGAGAATTGAGGCTCCAGGCCTCATAAAAGGAGGCATTTGCTGGACTTAATCTTAACAAACTCCGTATCTTTGTCCTGTGATTCCCCCATTCCCTACTTTGGACAGATCACTCCCTTATCCGTTTTCAAATTCCTAAGAAAACAGCAGTGACAAAAATACATATAGCCAAGAAAAATACTACTAGACCCTGGTGCAAAGTTACTCTGAATTCCTTTACAAAAGAATGTGAGTTTAGCACTACGTCAGTAAACTTAGATGTGGATCAAGCACTCCTAAACTATCATAATACTTTAAATCAGGCACTCGATAAAATTGCCCCTCCAAAATCTGGTGACCCATCCCAATATGGCACTCACGCACCATGGTATACATCTGAATTGAGAGCAGAGAAAGACTCTTGTAAAACACTGGAAAGATAATGGCGGAGAGCACGCGTTCAAGTTGACAGAGAGAATTATGGAGCATTCTTAATCATTTACTATGGTAATATTAAATAAGCCTGGGAAGGCCATATCTCCAATCAACAGAAAGGTGGACAACTCCTCTAAAGAGATCTTCAATGTACCTAGCGATTTTATCAACCCCCGTGCCTACGCAGAAGAAATACCTGCATCACAAGAATTATACGACTCTCTTGCAACATATTTCGATCACACAATTAATTGAAGTTATCAATATTTCCTAGTCCGCCTGACCTAGTCCACAAGGAGACTAATGGCAATTTATCTCCTTCCAACCGTGTTACAAACTTAAGAAAGTTTAGCCTTTTTCACTGGAGTCGCTACAGCAGATATTGGCCACGGCTAAGTAAGGATCTCCTTCGGACATTTGTCATCTCAGGATTGTTGCTAGTCTATCTGATCAGCTTGCTCATGGGATTTGCTTACTATTTAATCTATTGTCACTGCACCCACCCACGCCGCCGGCCACACGCTTGAACCATTCTTCTCCACAAGCACCCACGTCTCCTTCGACCACATCACCGAACTACACTGGACCGATCACCGCTGCATCCACTTCACCTACAAGAAGCCCACCAGGCACCACTGCACCCAACAGCTGCCCCGCCGCTACTGGAGCAAAGCCACCGAAGACAAGCTGACCACCACACTCTCACAGAACACACCCACCGACCCAGACGCCGCCACCCACAACCTCAGACAGTGGATCAACGACTGCGCCAACACCCTCACCCAGCTCAAGGAACCCTCCAACAGCCGCACCTGCAATAAAGCCAACTGGTTCACCGAAGAGCTCCAGACCTCCACACGAGCATGCCGGAAATTGGAGAAGAAATGGCTCAACGAACGAACACTAGACAGCCACGCAGCCCACAAGGACGCCACCCGCAGATATCACCACCTCATCAGATTAACCAAGAAATCTTCCTTCAAAACCCGCCTGAACAACAACGCACACGACAGCAAAGAACTCTTCAGCATCGTGAAAGAACTCCCCAAACCCAGCGCCAACGCCAACAACATCCCGCCCTCGCAAGAACTGTGCGACTCGCTGGTCACCTTTTCCACCAAAAATTCGCAGACATCCACGACAGTTTCAACACCACGACCGCCCGACTACGCCAGACTCCACCCCCCTATGAACACCACCCGCCTCAACGGCCTGATCTCCTGGACCAACGTTAACGATGACGAAACACGCAAGATCATGAACTCCATCCACTCAGGATCTCTGTCACACCCCTGTCCACACCACATATTCAACAAAGCAGACGCGACCATCGCACCCCAACTACGGAAGGTAATCAACATCTCTTTCGAGACAGCCACATTCCCGGAAATCTGGAAGCACACCGAGATCAACGCCCTTCTCAAGAAGCCCAAGGTGGACCCGAAGGACCTCAAGAATTTCCGGCCCATCTCCCTGCTCCGTTCCCGGCGAAGGCCATAGAGAAAATCGTCAACACACAACTGACCCGCTCCCTCGAGGTCAACAACATTCTAGACCCGTCCCAGTCCGGTTTCCGAAAAAAGACAGCCCTCAACGCCGCCACAGACGACATCAGGATCCAACTAGACAACGACAAAACATCAGCCCTCATCCTCCTGGACCTATCAGCCGCCTTCGACACGGTCTGCCATCGCACACTAAAGACACGGCTTGAAGAAGCAAGAATCCAAGAGAAGGCCCTGGACTGGACCACATACTTCCTCTCAGGCAGAACTCAGAGCGTCCGCCTCCCCCCTTCTGCTCCGAAGCCACCGACATCATCTGCGGCGTACCCCAGGGCTCATCCCTCAGCCCGACGCTGTTCAACGTCTACATGGCCCCCCCTTGGCCACGTCACCCGCCAGCACGACCTCAACATCATCTCCTACGCCGACACCCAGTTCATCCTCTCGCTCACAGAGGACCCGCACACCGCCAAAACCAACCTCAACGAGGGAATGAAGGCCCTCGCCGAATGGATGAGGAGCAGCCGACTGAAGCTCAACTTGGACAAGACGGAGGTCCTCGTCCTCGGATCCACCCTCTTGGCCTGGGACGACTCGTGGTGGTCGACCACGCTGGGAACAGCACTGACACCCACCGACCACGCACGCAACCTAGGAATCATCCTCGACTCTTCCCTCTCCACGTCGAAGCAGGTCAACGCCGTCTCCTCCTCCTGCTACAACACCCTCCATATGCTCCGCAGGATCTACAAGTGGATCCCCACCGAAACAAGAAGAACGCTGACACAGGCCCTCGTCAGCAGCAGGCTGGACTATGGCAACGCACTCTACGCAGGTATCCCGACCAAACACCTGCGATGACTACAACGCATCCAAAACGCCTCCGCCCAACTGATCCTCAATGTCACCCGTCGCAGACACATCACCCCCCACCTGAGAAACCTACACTGGCTTCCCATCAACAAGAGGATCACCTTCAAGCTACTCACCCACGCACACAAAGCAATCCAAAACACTGGGCCAGCCTACCTCAACAGCAGACTCAGCTTCTACACCCCACCCGCCAGCTCCGCCAGCCTCACTCTGGCCGCTGTACCTCCAGCGGTAGATCCTTCTCCTTCCTCGCCGCCAAAACCTGGAACACCCTCCCCACCCACTTATGGCATACCCAAGACCTGCTCACCTTCAGAAGGCTCGTCAAGACCTGGCTCTTCGCGCAGTAGCAGCCCCCCTTCCCTCAGGGCCTTGAGACCCTCACGGGTAAGTAGCACACTTTATAAATACATTGATTGATTGATTGTCAGTACTAGAAGGATTCTGTCGGTCTGGAAAGCGAGCAGTTTATGCCGATACAAAAGAAGGCAAAAGAAGGCTACCCTGTCACCTACCAATATAACTAATTACTGACTGATCTCTTGGCTTCCTTTATTGAGTAAGCTGTTGAAGGGTCAGATAAATAAGCAACTTATAGCTACCTTGAGGCTAATAAAATCCTGGACCCATCTCAGTCTGGTTTCAGGCCTTTTCACAGCACTTTAGTTGGGTCTTTGAGCACATTCGATACTCCCTCGACGTCAACACTCCTTGTTTTCTTGTGCTGTTCAATGCGGTGTCTCACCCCAGGCTAATACTGAGGCTTAAAGAGATTGGAATCCACAACTTAGCAAAAAAATGGTTCAAGACTTTTCTTACAAATAGAACTCAAACTATTGTTTTGGGTTCTTATAAACCTCGCACCTTGAACCTGGACAAGAGGGGTGCCATAATGCTCCTGTCTGAGCCCCACACTTTCTAAAATCTATGGTCCCCCCAAGACAAGATCATCAGAGTCCTTGAATTTGAGGTAATATGTTACACTGTTGATACACTACTGATAATCCTTCAACAACGATCCAAAGTTAAAGAACGTTTCTCAGTCGAGATGAGAACAGTTGATGACTGGATGACAAAAAAAGTATACAGATGAATGCTAGAAAAACAGAGATATTGTTATTTGGCAAGGCCCAACAATTCTGACCCCCTGACTGGTAGCCAATCAAACTTGGAGCAGCTCCACTTCCCAAAAAAGTAGTCAAGAACTTGGGTGTCCGATTGGACCAAACTCTCTCCATGAAGGTGCAGGTCTGGTCTACTACTGGTACTTGTTTTCCCATGATGCGCTTACCGAGGAGAGTTTTCACATTCCTTCGACTTTCAGTGAGGAAAACCTTGGTACAGGCATTGGCCATAAGTCGATTAGGTTATGGCCATGCATCAGTGACCTCTGCAGATGAGACACTCTTATCAAAACATCAAGGTGTGCAGAATACCACTGCCTGTCTCATTTGAAATCCTCTCTTACCTTCACTTAATTGGTTACCAGTTGGAAAAAGAATACATTTTTATATTTGCTGAGTAGCACATATCTCTCTGAAAGGGAAAGGTCCCAGTTACTTATCTTCTAAGTTTACCTTCTACCGCCCAGCTAGCTCCCTTACATTCAGCGAGAAAGCTTTATTGATGGTCTGCATAAGGGGTAGATCCTATTCTTGCCTAGCCCCTCTGTATTGAAACGAGCTACCCCTTCATATTCAAATGTGCACACATCACTCTAAATTTAGGAAATGACTAAAAACATTGCTATTTTAATCCTATGCAGTTACCGCTTAGCCTGTATTTTTGCTCTGCCCAGAGATACCCCTCTTAGGATGCTTAGTGCTCGATATAAAGTATACTAACTTAGGTTATTGCTCTGGGTGAAATATCTCAACTCGTAATGAGAGGGTTAGTGTATTTGCTGGCCCACTGATTGAGTATGTTTGTACCAATGTTAGTGAATTTCTTTTCTTTGTTTCCGGGTTCTGTGTAGGGATATTCCCTGTCTCATTCTACATGTATTTCCTTCCCAGTTTTCCTTCTCCATGTAAACATAACAATGTTCTCGTATTAGATCCCTCCTTATTACAATGAAGGTTATACTCATCCTCATTCAGTGTATTCCCTGTACTCATGTTGGATTTTCTCGTTTCACCATGTCTCTGTGTTCCCTGTACCAATGCTGTTGCATCCTCTGCCCCAGAATGTATATCTCTCCATTCAATTCTCTGTATCTCCTTTGCTACTTGCTGTGATGTCGTTGTTTGCTTCAGTACGATGATGTGTTGATTATTTCCTAGTGTACATGTATCGCAATCCCATTTTCAATGCATTCCCTGTTCCTTAATAGGTGTATTCATCACCCAATCTATTTGCCTCCCTGTTACAGTATCCATGATTTTTCTGGTCCAGTGCCTGTGTATTGTCCATCCCAGTGTCAGTCAGTGTTTTCCTTGTCCCAAAGTGTGTGTTGACTTGTCCAGGGATTGCTCATCCCCATTACCTAGATGTGAATTTCGAGAACGGAAGAAATCGGGATCGGGCCACCCCCTTTGGCTTCTCTCGCTCACCTTCAAGCCAGCCTCTTTCTGCTAAAGAGCAAGGATTATGGCCACCAGAGAAACAAGGAGCAAAAGCACGCTGGCAGCCGGACCAACAAAAGGTACTTTGGGCACATATTTTGTTATAGCTGGGGCTCTCCTGATTAATGAAATCACTGTACTGGAAGGGCGTATATCCCAAGAAACAGAATGGGTAAGAAGATCTTCCATGGGTGCTATAGCACAAGCAACGACTCCTGAAAATAGACTATATTGTATAGAGTCAGACAGAGGTGAAAATGTGGACAATGAGGTGGTAGTTTTGTCTGATGTTGCTAATTCTTCATCCTATACAAGGGATAATGAAACTAGGGGCACTATAGAGTCAAGTCAATTAACCCCACCCGGGACTCACATACAACCTAGCTTACCATCTCCTGTTGCTAATGTTGCTAACACTGAAAGCGCTAATGTTAGAGATAGCCGTTCAAAACAAGGTGTTAGGGAAGGAGCCATACCGAAAAGGAAAAGTGGGACCCAAAACCTAGGGGGACGTAGGGCAAAAGTGGCGAAGCATAACCCCGTAGTAGAGGCTAATTGCTTAGAACAAGGTAACCCTGCACTCACCCTTCCTGAAAAAACCCATACATTACCCCTAGAGTACCCACCTGCTCGGGTAATAGAGCAGGTAAATCCCAGTCCCAGTTTGAATATAGGTGGTGACCTTACTATCGCTAATATTGGTGCTCTTATGAGGTCATTGTTAAGCCCCCTAGAAGCTCACCTAACAAAGATTGAAGCTAGGCTATCGATTATAGAAAAATCAACGGTGTGTCTAGCTGACGGTCTTAATATCGATAACAAGGTTGATAGTGGAGGGGCTCAACCTAAGAACAAGAGGGGTATAACTGCTCCCCCAATGAAGGATGCAAGCTTAGCTCCCAATATTTTACAATCACAGCTGCCCCTAACACGCTCTCTAATTCCACAGTCTATTGAGGGCGATGTTACATCCATTCACCCAGAGAATAATGTTGCAGTTACTCAGGGAGTGCCAGTCATTGCTAAAAAGTTCAAGCCTCTAAACTTGCCTCCCGAGGCGAGCCCATATATAGTTATTCTGGCTGGTGTCCGGAGTTAAAACCAGACACTAAAGAATCTGTTGCCTCCTTAAAGAACAAGGTGGTTAACTGGCTTACTATAAATAGACCTCTCCTCCAAGGAATAACAAGCGAGGTACTTATGGTAAGAAGAGTCCCCTGGTTAGGCAACACAAGGAAATCAATTAATGGGGACTGCGTCCTGATCAATTTCAGGGAACCCAGGACCGTCTCTCACATACACGGATGGTCGTACTGTGATCAAGGGACTTCTATTCAGTCCCTACCCCTATCTTTTTTCTGCCCACCCCTGAGTTATGTACGTAAGGAGGAGGGTTGGGAGACAGTCCCTAGGAGAGGGGGTGGATGGCGAGGCAGGGAGGGCAGAGACTCCTACCATCACAGAGTACAGCAGCAGCCTGACCAACTTACAACTTTAGCTGTCTGGATATGATCGATTGACATTGCTTGCCTAGGAGGGGGGTGGCTTGTTACCACTCAAAGGGCAACAAGGCGGGATTGACTATTCCCTCCAGCCACTGCACTGACCAAACGCTGGGAATCGTAATCCAGACCGAACAACACTTCACAAAGGAGGACCAAATGACCACACTAGGGCCACCTTCTAGCAATAGGGAACCCATACCCAATCAAGGGGAACCAGAACAAAATGTTACATCACCGGTTAGCTTAACTGGCGTGGGAATTACTGCAATTTCCGCAGGGAATCCCAGACCACCGCCACTAAATATTCTATCTTGGAACATGGCTGGTTTGGGAAACAAGCTGGATTGCCAATGCTGGAGTTCATTCATAGATTGTAAAGACATCTGCCTGTTCCAAGAAACCTGGGCGAGAGAGGAATACTCTCGCCCCGGTTTTGCGGCATTTTCCACTTTTGCCAGTTGGGGCAGTAGGGGGCGTCCTTATGGAGGTTTTGCAATCTGGGTGGCTTCCCACCTGGGCTGTGAGGCCACACCACTCCCCACAGGCTCCGGGGATATTTCATGTGCCCTGCTGAATTGGCCGAATTCTAGCAAACTTGCTGTGGTAAATGTTTACTCTAGGCCGGTAAACATAACTCGGGAATCGAAGACCATTGAGGAACTTTCCGTCTTTCTCAGTGACCTACCCCAGGGCATACCTTTCTTGGTTGATGGGGACTTGAATTGTCACTTTGAGCCCCTCTCAGGACTATTGGATGGGTTATCATTAGAGGAGGATGCGCTGTGGTCGGTACCTCCTGCACTGGCCCCTCCGCCCAGAGCATGGACACCCCTGGCTGTACAGATCACTGCCCTAACCCTGAAGCACGGTGTGAGGGCTTGTAATGGACGCACTACTTCTGACACTCCCCCCAAACATACATTCAACAAAGTGGGAAGTGAGTCAAGACTGGATTACATCTTAGTGCAATTGTCCGCCTGGTCGTACATTAAAGATTTCAGGGTGATACCCAGGGAGGACAGCGATCACAATGCGCTTGAATTAGAATTTGCGCTCCCTGGAATAGATGAAAATGGGGCTGGTGCCGATGCGCCCATCCCAGGGCTGGCCATGGCGAACAATAGACGAAGAGTGAAGTGGGAAAAATTAGCCACTAACCCAGAGGAGGTCGCAGGGCTGTTTTCCCGTGTCATCCCTATACTTGAAAAGGTGAGCGTATTGGTGGAGCAACCCAATGCCTCCGAAGTACATGAACAACTGAGGATGGCACATGAGGACCTTATCAAGCCAATGGCCGAAGTTCTTTTCTCTATAGGAAAGACTGGGGGTGGACGCCTTAATCGCCCTACCTGGTATATTGCTGCATGCCGAAAGGCGAAATCAGATCTGTTGACTTCCATCAAGGAAGGTAAAAACAGGGTCGTGATACAGGCCAGGAGAAGGATTATAAGCGGCTGGCCACCCATGCTAAGATTGAATGGGACCACGAGAAATGGGAAATTCTTACCACCTCACTAGCTGTCAGGGACTCCCGTAAATTCTGGCGAATAGTAAACATGGGGTCCGAGGAGTTAGCTTCGGCTAGCGAACCTAACATTTCAGCCAAGGTCTGGCAAGATCATTTTCAGTCTCTCTATATGGATGGAGATGGAGCCCCAACTTCTCCATTGCCTATTACTGGCATGCAGCAGGATGGGATCTTTTTACAGAGAAGGAGGTACGAGCTGCCATTTCCAGGCTGGCACCAGGTAAAGCGCCTGGTCTAGATGGGCTCCCGGGCGATCTCTTCAAACAAGAGCCAGATGTTTGGGCCCCCTCCCTGCTGATGATATTCAACGCCGTCCTGAGGGGCATGGAGGTGCCCTGTACTTGGCTGGGCGTAGAGATTGTCCCTATATTTAAAAAGGGTTCACCTCTGCTTCCAGCCAACTACAGGCCTATCCGCCTCATAGATGGATGTATGACGTTACAACGCATGCTTTTACCACGCATGCTGTTACAACGCCAGTTTTACAACGCAAACCTTTACACCGCAGAGCGCTTTGGGGTGCTGGATAGTGAATAGTTTAATTTACTATTCCAACTCCAGTCCCCGTGGACACTAGGGAAGGTGTTGGATAGTAAATTAATTCTATTCCCTATCCTAGAGCCCCCCCCAGCGCAATGCGTTGTAATGGTTTTCGTTGTAAAACATGCATTAATAGCACTGCGTTGTAAAAGTTTTGTTGTAAAGGATGTTTCCCCTCATAGATGTGTCACAAAAATTATTTGGTAGGCTGATATTAGATCGCCTCCAAAATTGGATGGAAGAATTTTCCATTCTGAGCCCCTATCAGGCGGGATTCAGAAGGAGGGTCTCAACTACGGATCAGATTTTCCGTCTGAATCTTTTGTATTGGAAAACTGCAATCATCGAGGCTGGCAGCTTGTACACTGTCACTGCCTTCGATCTGGTGCCAAGATTTAGATTGTGGTCCGTGTTGGCGGAGTTGGGTATTCCCACGGATATTCTCTCCATTTTGATAAGACTGCACCAAGAAAATTTTGCACGTGTCCGGTGTGGCAAGAATGGGATGCTTTCAGGAAGATTCCCCATTGACAGGGGGGTGAGACAGGGTTGCGTGCTTGCACCTACCCTGTTCTGCCTCTTTGTCAACGGAGTAATCGCCCATTTGACCAGGATGGGTGACATTGACGCCCCAAGGCTCAATGGCAGCAGGGTGCCGGCGATTATGTTCGCGGACAACACCCTGCTGTTGTCAAAATACCCCATGGGAATACAACGTGTCTTGGATGGGTTTTCGACCTTTTGTGTGGAGCGGGGGCTGGAGATTAATGCCCTGAAGACCAAATACATGATTCTCAGCCCCCCACCCTCAACACGTCCCAACCCCACTATAGGCACGTTGAGATTAGAGAGGGTTCTCACTTTTGAGTACTTAGGGATGACCATTAATCAAAACATGACCTGGGACACACACAGGACAAAGGCCAACATGAAATTGGTGCAGATAATGGGTAGTATCTGTAGGATATCAAATAGATCGACCTATAAACCCCTTGGCCCAGTGCTCCAAATTTACAAAATGCACGAGAGGGGGGCAGTCATATATGGAGGGGAACTGTGGGAACATACATCCGCCCAAAACCTGCCGACTACGGAAAATAAATTCATTAGGCAGTTGGTAGCTTTACCCCCAAGTACCCCGCTTCTCCCGCTAAGATTAGATCTGGGCCTTAGACCTATTGCAGAAGAGCTGGGCTTGAAGCCAATAACTTTCTGGCGTCGGATCTGGAGCGTGCCAGAGCTTGCGAGTTACAGGATGGAGTTACAAGAGATCCTATGCTCATTAAACATAAAGAACATTCCCTGGCTAAAATATATAAAAAGGACATGTGAGAGCCTTGGAAGGCCAGAGCTATGGTCAGATCCTATAAACGCCTGCAGCAGGGTCTCACGAAAACTCCTATCAAAGGATTATTATGAGTCAGAATTGATCTCCTCAACAGGGAGTCCTCGGCTGGGGTCTTTAACACACTTATTCATCCAATTTAAAGACTCATATTGCTTGGAACATGTACTTGATGGTGTAGTGACGTATTTTTGGCTCTATTTCTGAGTGATGGTGACTTTAAGCTTGCTACCATCCTGGATCTTTCTTCTTGCCTTGTGTTGGTCCTTTTCAGGCCTTTTTCCAGACCTAGAAGCATAAACTAGAGGATAGCTGCTTTATATGATGATAGATCCCTTCTTCTTGACTTTAATTCATCTATTGCCTATTGGCTTTGACATAATTATGTGTCCTTTTATCATCCTACCTATAGTAGAGGGTGGATCCTGTAGTCCTGACTTTATATTACATATTGGTATGGTTTGTATATGTACTCTGACAGAGCTAAGTGTTATTTCATCCTTCTCAGGCCTACCAGGGCCAGAACTAGAGAGACTCCATTTTGCTTTCTGTCTCTGCAGACTGAGATGCTTGCAGGGTAAAGGTGATGTTTTAGTTATGAGGTGTTGTTCACTTGGAGAGAACCGGTCTGGGCCGGCCCTTATCGGTAGGCTGTATTATTCTTTGTGTCGAAAACACCACAACAGGCCGGCCGGCTGGGTGTGTGTCCTTGGCGCGGAGTGGTGCAGGGATCTTATGGGCGGCAGGCTGATGGCTGGAACTTTCCATGAGGAGAGAGCATTCCTTATTAGCGAAGTGCAGAAGAGGAGGAGTGTCAGTTTGTCAGTCAGTCAGTTTGTGAGTCAGACAGTTGGAGCCAGGGAGAGAAGAAGACAGTCGATGCTTGGAACAGAGAGAAGACAGTCAGTGAGTTGGAACCAGAGAGAGAAGTCAGAAGCAGTTGTGAGCAGATGGTGTTTTGAACAGAGAGAAGTGAGATGATGTTTGGAACTGAAGGAAGCAGTCAGAAGCAGTTACTTATCAGAAGGAGTTGTGATCAGCTGGAGTCTGAAGTGATGCCTTTTGGAAGAGACTGAAGTTATATTGTGGATTAGTCTGTGGGAGCAGCTGGAGTGAATTGGACATTGGAGCTGAGATAATCAGACAGAGTGAAGAAGCTAGTGGAGCGATTCCTATTTACAACCTGTCGAATCATAGTCTGTCAGAGCATGAGATATCGATTTTATCCAAAGGTTTGACATTTGTCCCTACACGACTGCAAAATCCGATTGATACTAAGACTGAAGTTTTGGCCTTCCTGAGGAAGATAAGATTGAAAGCCTTCTTTTTAGAACAGCAGAAACTACAAACACTTAATATCAGTGGACTTAAAAATAAATCGAAATTTATACCTGAAAGTATCCTGCTACCACCAGAGATTTTAGTTTTTGAAAATCAGGTACTTAGAGATTTGGACTTACTACAAAAGAAAAAATGCTTCTACAAAACCAACTGTAGCAAACCAGAAATGCTTGCACTCAAAAACCTTGCTCAAAATATGAATATAACTGTAAAACCCGCAGATAAGGGGGGTGGGATAGTGCTGTGGGACACTGTGAAATATGAACAAGAGATTAATAACCAACTTTCTAATCTGCTGTTCTATAGAGAATTAGATGTTAATCCTACCCCACGACTTAAAGATCAAATTAGAACTATTACTCAGGGAGGCTTCGACTCTGGTTGGTTGTGTCAGAATGAGTTTGAATTTTTGAACAGTGAACATAACAAGATTCCCAACATATATGTTTTGCCAAAAATTCATAAATCCCTCACGGTTCCTCCAGGGAGACCCATTGTGGCAGCGTGTGGCTCTTTGTTGGAACCTTTGGCACAATATGTTGATGTATTTCTATTCCCATTGGTGAAAGAAATACTGCCATACATAAGAGATACCATGGATTTGATATCAAAGGTGGAGGGGTTGGACTTTGACCCTACCAAACAGCTACTCTCCACTTTTGATATCGAATCGCTACACACAAATATACCACAGGAAGATGCTCTGAGTGTGTGTGAGTTTGCCTTGGATTCGAGGCAACGTCCCCATCAAGTGCCGACTGAATTTATTGTTCAACTAGCTAGGATCTGTTTAAAAAATAATTTCATTAATTTTAAAGAAAAGTTATATCTCCAGATCTCAGGAGTTGCGATGGGTTGCAGTTTTTCACCAGAAATTGCGAATTTAGTCATGGATCAATTTGAAAAAAGATGGATATATAGCGACACCAACCAATTTAAACATCTATGTGGGCTCTGGTGTCGCTATATAGACGATATCTTTATGATTTGGAATGGGGATTCAGGTCAGTTGTCTGATTTCCATACTTGGTTGAACAACAGAACCCAAGAGTTCAAATTTACGGTGTCTAGTGACTCCCTGAAAATAAACTTTTTAGATGTCTACATCGAACATAAAGAGGGTAAATTGATTGTCGGGTTATACACTAAACCGACTGATCGAAATACTTTACTTCATTTTAGTAGTGGACACCCAAGGTCACTGAAAGAAAATTTGCCTTATGGGCAGTTTCTTCGTATTCGAAGAAATTGTAGCAATAAAGATCAATATTTTCTACATACCAACTATCAGAAAGAGAAATTGATTTCCCGCGGATATCCTAAGAGATTAACCAAAGTGGCACTCAAAAGAGCATGGTATACGCCCCGTGAGACTTTATTGACACCAAAAATTAAAGAGCAAAAAGAAACCCCATTAACTTGTGTGCTGACCTATGATCTGAGAGCTAACAAAGTTAAAAAGATAATTCAAAACAACTGGAAACTGCTAGGGGACATTGAAATATCTAAACCGCTTTTTGCCTTTAAGAAGGGCTCAAATGTGCGCAATCAATTGGTAAGAGCTAAAAGTAATCCTACAAAACCGGCATCTACCACGACTAGGGATCTACTCAAATTACCTCCAATAGTTGGCCATTTCAGATGCCACAATTGTGTGGCGTGTGAGATGACTAAAGATTCCAAAGAGGTTAAGATTAATGGACAGTCACACATTCAGAAACATTTTTCTAATTGCAATACTAAAAATCTTATTTATTGGATCATGTGTCCATGTAATCGCTTTTACATTGGACAGACGACTCAAGCTGTCAAGGCTAGAGTCTTACAGCACAAATCCAGAATTAAATGTTTGACCCTAGGGGCTCCTTTGGTCAACCATTATCAGATATTTAACCACTCATCCAATGACATATATTGGTCAGTACTATGTGTGGTTACAAACAGAAACAAAACAGAGACCGAGACTAAATTGAACCAACTGGAGGCAAGACTCATTGAGAAATATCAAACTTCCAAAACTGGATTGAACGATAGAGACGAAATGTGGTCCCTAATAAGTTGATAGTCTCCCAAGAAGATTTTTCGTTGAAGTGCAGCTATGTAGGTGGATAAGTACCGTGAGGCGTTATTGTGTACTATCTGAATGAGACAATGGATTGGATAACTATCATGCCAATTGAATGTACATATAGTATGTTATTTATATGTGTAATGAGAGGTTACAGTAAATGTGCGTTGTTCCCACTATTGAGGCTACAGATTGTAAGAGGGGCATGGTCTCACACGGGTGATTATGCATAGAATTAATTCTGTGTGGCACATCTTGTATATATGATCTATTTCACGGTTATAATAATTGGTTTAATATTTTTTATTTTTTATTTTTTTATTTAATTATTTTTTTATTTTATTTCGTTTTATGCATGAATGAAGCCCTGCTGATTGTCAAATAGATCGTCAGGGATTGTTTATAGGGTAGGATCCGTTCGCCTGATGCTTACTGTGGGGATGACGAAAGTCTCGTTTTGTATGGCGGCCATCTTAGTTTGGGCTTGGGGGTTAGCCTGTTAGTCCCTCTTCGCCTTCGTCTCTTTTGATATTGGCGCGGTTCTCGCGCTAGGCGGCTCTAACTGTACGTCTTTCCTTGGGAGACGCTCCAAGGTATTGAGAGTATCTAGCGTGATTTGGAGACGCTGTTGGACGTGTTTTGGATAATATCACCGTCCGGATCCGAAAATACGCGAATAAGCCACGGAGACGTGGACACCAGGTACAGTTGACAACTAAACTTTAGCATGACGACGACCGCCGAGTCTACATTGTTTAATAGCTTCCACCCGAGCTGATAGTATGCTATCTAACACGCCAGTAATTGTGGCGAGGGCTAGGTTTTTGAGACTTGTGTTTTAGACACGTTTATTCACTAGGGATGGGTGTACATACTTTTTTCTTGTAGATTTAGGGAGAGTTATTTATTAATACGAGCCATGTACTGGGTCACATCCTGATTTAAATGAATGACCTTGCCAGTTTTGGACGTGTCAGAGCTTCGGTAAAGGGGACTATAAGTTGAACTCGATTTGACACGAGAATATACTAAAAGGCCCCAGGGGAACTAGGATAGGGGGATTGATTTCTTCCTGTGATGGTAACTATGATCTATTTAGATGTAGTTTCATTTTGTGTATATTGACATTGCAGGTTGTTCGCAGATATGGAGAATTGCCAAATGATATGCTTGGTGTGATACACTATAGCGAAGACCAATTTGAAAATAGGCTGGAATTGTATACCGGGTTTGAATGTGGTAGGTAACATATTGAGTTTCACGTAGGGTGTATTGGTTAGATTTTTAGAATAGTGGTTTAATGCATGGCAATATGGTGTCTTTAGGGTATAAGGAAAAGTGAGATTAGAGAATTCGTCTTATTTACTCACAAATGTACTTACTTGGTGGTGGTTTTTTGACTACAATCACGTTTCCTTTCGGTGTGATACTAAATAAGAGACCCCAACCTCAGAGAAGAACTTTCCCCTCTAGAATGGTAGTGGCACCCTAGGGTACCTGTGTCCGTGAATGTTAATGTCATGATAATGTGAATATTTTAGATGAATATTTATTGTATGTTTTGACTTTTGTCTTAGGTAAAGTACTGCTTGTTTTGTTTGCCCATTGTCCTGATGAGGCCTGAAACTGCCTGACAGGCCGAAACGCGTCGACAGTTTATTGTTGATTTCAACACACTTTGTTTGATTTGGAAACAATACGGGATATATTCCTTGGGAGTTGGACTGATTTGAGAAGCCATAAAAACATTGAGTTGTGCTTCATCTACTCCTAGATACAATTGTGGTGTTCGAAGAAGGAATTAAGGTTATAAGAGACATTACCGTTTTTTTCCTTATTTGCAAACTATTGGGCTTCAGACATAACCCATGGATTAAGGGTCAACGTTTGTATAACTTTATTTGTTATTCATTTGTTTTACCTGTATGTCCTGTTACAAATTGCTCGATTGAAGAGAATAGATATTGATGTGTATGATTATAATACTACAAAAAACTTTTGAAAAGACTACTAAAAGAGTACTAGATATCACTGATGTGTTTTGTGTTTTTTTCAAGATAATTAGCCGTAAGATGAACATAAAAATAGAACAGTCGATTTAGTCATTTACAAATGTGTATGGTGGAGATAGATAATTGATGGTATCTTTCTCCTGAAATAAGTTTGTCTAAATTGATACCATTGGCATCACTTGTATTTTGCTAGTTTATTTTCACCCAGATGCCTAGTGGTTGATTGGGTACCCCCTGTTGTTATTAGAGCTAGAGAGAGAGTGGCATTAGTGAGAGCACTGATTGTGGTCAGTGTGTATACCCACAGGATTGTGGCTTGTGTATGTATGAAATAGTGAGAGCACTGGGAGGACACAGTGCGTATACCCACAAGATTGTGGCTTGAGAGAGCACTGAGTGTGTCAGTGTGTAATGGTAAGTTATTGGAACTGCCCCTTCACTATGAGTAGGAGGGTAGCATAGTCTGGGTCTGAGTTGCCACAAGACTATAAGGTATGAGTGTGGTGTAGGGCATGGACGTCCTTAGTAATCAGTGAGTATTCCTACTAATCCCTATAGATTTAGTGGTGTTTCTGATGATATGAGCTTGTATATTGCTAATTCCCCACCCTCAGGTAGGTACCCAGGTGCCTGGATAGATGGGTCCTGAGGAGGGAGGTGGTTGCGTTTCGGCTGGGTTGGTGGTGTCTTGGTGAGCTGATCCTATCTGGTCCGAAAATCCGGTCGCTACATCTGGCGTCACGAACTGCTTACGAAGCCTGTGTGCGCTGTATTGTTTTTATCTTGTTGGTTTGAACTCAGCACGTATGGAGTTCATTTTGTATATTATTTGTTTATTATTGTATATATCTTTTTGTTTGTTACAATGTTTTTGAAAACATCGAAATCTACTTTTAAATTGACCTATGGGCTTGAACAGTTGGAGTGTAAGGAGATTGCAATGCATCATGGCATTTGACTTATGCAGTGTGGAAGAAATGCTTTTCATCTTGGTGTTTGAACTGACAGGCTTGAAGGGGGACAGTACGTGAGGGAGCCAATTACATCTTGGTGATGATGCAGTTGTACATATGTGTGTGAAAAATGCTTGTAAATTGCCCATTAAATGGCTTGCTGCATTTGCTTATGCTTTGAATTGTGAAATGTAATCAGTGTAATATGACTTGTTGAGTTCCTTGTAAATAGCTCCTTGTAAATATGGCTTGTGAAGTGCATGTCATTATTATGACTTGTTGAGTTTCTTGTGAATATGGCTTGTGAATAGCGTCTTGTGAATATGGCTTCTATATAGCATGCTATCGTTACGTTAGGCAGGAGAGAGCTGGATCTCTTTCAAGTGCTTGTAGAAAATGTTTTGAAGATGTGCGCACGTGTTATATGAAAACGTGGAGAGATAAGTTCTTGACTTTCCCATGTATCTGCAGACATTGGGGAACGATGGTGTTTGAGCTGCCAAAGGGTTAATATCTTAGATTGAGACGGCAGTATTTATTTCAACGTGCTGTTTAACATGCATTGTTACATGAGCTGACGCTAAAAGTTAGTGACTGTTTGGATTGATGCTGGTTTGATTTGACTTTTTAATTAGTTGCAGGGTTCGCCTATGTGCTTTGACAGCTAGCTGACAGAATGGTAACATCTTGCACGGAGAAAAAAAAAGCAGTGCTCATTTTGAATATACTGTTTGAAATGCGTCCACGAGTTTGTGTGGGTTTGCCTTTGAACACATGATTTAATGTGTCTGACTCGGAGGTCGGAAAGTTGTAAATCAACCAGTCGGATTAGGAAAAGGTTTTCAGCTCAGCGTGGATGGTGCAGACAGATACGCAGATACACGAACCAGCATTTTAGAATTAGTGTTTACCGGTTGAAAAATAAAACGGACCCATCATAGAATGTGCTTTAATCAGTGAAATGCAACCGTGTGCTTTTAGAAAAAATGCTCTGTAGTGTATTTTGCACATCTAGAAAATATAAGTGATTATTTCCCTAAAGCAAGCTGCCCCTTTTGTTTAAAGTTCAAATGCAAATGATTCTATATTTTGCGCTGATATGCAGCAGACCAGCGTGTGAGTAAACCCACTCAGTTAAAAAAAAAAAATGGCTATCTGAAAAAATAAATCTGACCCTTTTAATAATTAGAATAGAAAGGCTTGCGCACCAAATTATGAATTCTTGGTTATGCAGTGCAAAGTTACATGTATAACTTTTTTTCCCCTTGTTTAAATTAATGGTGTTTCACATGTTATTTTAAGAAATGTGTCGTGATTTCCTATGTTGCTGCATGAAATGTTATTCTAATATTTTCCTTTTCAGCACGTAGCAGTACATTATGATATAAAGTTTATTTTAGATTCTATAGAATATTTTGCTTCTTACTTGAGAATACTAGCTTTGTCTAGGTTACATAAAAAATGTCTTTATTAATTTCTGTTTTTAGGATGCTTTTTACCATGTCTAAATTTGCTTAAATTAGTTAGAAATAATGGTGCAGTGTTTGCAGCCTGAGAACGAGTATGTTTTAAGTTAGAAATAATTTGTTTTTGACCTTGGCTGATATGAGCCAGGCTCCCATGAGTGTTTTGAAAGGAGAGGCCTTTTTTGGAGCGTCCCTCTGAAGCAGACTTGACTTGCCTGTTTTTTTTTTATTTTTGGCAAATATTCAGCAGTTCTCAGCACTCAGAGTTTTGAAAGGGTGGAGGACCTGCCCCGTGGGTGACATCACGATAAGGGGAAGGCAGTGTAGAAAAAACTTGGCAGGACGAATGAGATCAGCATTTGGCAGTGATTCAATTTTAGATCGCAAGGTAGCCCGGCTCCTGCTTGTTATGGTTGGAGCAGCTGATTCAAAACTCTGAGCGCTGACATCTTTCTGGAGGGAGGGGCTGTTTCTCAAAGGAGTGAGGAGTAACTAGGCCCCAGCCCTTCTGTCTGTGTATGACAAAATTAGATTTTGCCCAAACAAATTTAAAGAATATGGTATAGGT
The DNA here is from genome assembly GCF_964263255.1 of Lissotriton vulgaris. Taxonomy (NCBI): domain Eukaryota; kingdom Metazoa; phylum Chordata; class Amphibia; order Caudata; family Salamandridae; genus Lissotriton; species Lissotriton vulgaris. The sequence goes on along the minus strand of NC_141690.1, from coordinate 211,954,454 downwards.
AGAATGTTTAAATCATTCCTTGGATTTAGAAGAGTTCTTTTCAGGAATTAGGAGGTTTCTTATAGAGATGAGGGTGCTTTTTGAATGGAAAATGTGTTTTTGCAAGATTGATGATGCGTGTTTCTCGTTTCAGATGGCTGACGTGTGGGGGCCCTGTATGAGTGTGATTTTCTTATTTTGGAGTGATGTGTTTTTGTTATTTTCGGATGAGTGCCCCTCCCCCCAAAAAACCCCGAGACTGGACCTAGACCAGAAGCGAACGTACCAGGATGACCAGACTGGAGGATGTGCTTCCTTGGCACAGGATACAGATGAAGATGGAGGATCATGGCCTATACGAATGAACTGTTTTCCTAAGAAGAGACCAACTACAGAAGAGAACTTTTTATAATGACTGAACTTTTCAATTTACATTACAATCTGCAGTTGGCTGCCTCAGCAGTCAGGTTAAAATTCTGGATTCCCTAAAAAAAAAAAAAAAAAAAATTCTTGACAAAGCCAATAGTTCTATTTTTGAAACAAAAATGTATTAACTGACCTTTGCAAGTGATGATCTAAAAGAACCCATTTTTATTTGATTATAATGATGTTCCTTTACAAAAGGAGTCTGAAATGTAATTCCTTGGCCTGCATTCTTGAGTCTTGCATTTTTTCCCATGTTTCTATTTCAGATGGACATTATGCCACTTTTGCAGTTACCATATACAGGCCCCACTTGAAATAATTTCCCAGTCCTGTTCATGGTCTTGATTTTCCAGTTTAAAATATGCAGTGCCACATTAATGCAATGATGCAAATGATATTATTTGAATGTCATGGGGTGATTAGTGAGCTGCTTTAATAATCTGATGCCCTGTGATACATGATATTTTGATTTTAGTATGCTACGCTATTTCATTATTGATACAGATTGATTTTCCACTTGTTTATCTTTTACCTATTTCTTAGTTTTCCTGTTATCTCTAAAATATGTTTTACCTTTACCTATTGCCTTTGGCATGGTCTATTATTACTTAATTTCCCAAGTTTAAGTCTATGATCTTGTAGAAGAATATATACACCACACTTAGATAACTTTCTTTGATTTATTGCTTGATATGCATAGTGCTACACCAGCTATTTTGTAGAGATGGGGTTATCCTTGTTTTCCTGTTATTACACTATCACTTTGATCCATCAACTCTTATTTAGAACAGTGGGATTAGTTCCAAGGGTGGTCACCTTAGACTTTAAGTTGTCCTGGGAGGTGTGTCTTTTAGTCAGGTTATGTCCTACATCTATTAGTAATAGTTGCCCAGACTTTGAGGACCCTTTGTCATGTTTATTTGTTAGATTTTACCAAATCCTTTCTTAAGTTGACCGAAGTAGGTAGGTCTCATTTAGGCCCTTTGTTGTTTTCATTCCACAAACATGTCCCTACATCAATAGATTTCATGAGGTATCACTAGAAGTTGAGGCACATTTAGTTCAAGGGTGCTTTGGTTAGTTTCTGTTGTTATCAGATCAATCTTAGTTACATTTCAACATTCAGGTCAAGGGTGCTTTGATTTGTTTTCAATTGGTTGTCAGATTTACATTCCCTACATCAAGTTTTAGGTGGTATTCTTCTTAGTTGTCATTCATTTTAGGGAGTCTTTTGGTTTTTGGTTTTGTTGATAGATTATGTTGATGTTTGTTTATTTGTTTGTTGTTGTTTACGGATGTTAGGAAGTTAAATTCAAGGGTGGAGTGTAGTGACCGTATTTTTGGCTCTATTTCTGAGTGATGGTGACTTTAAGCTTGCTACCATCCTGGATCTTTATTCTTGTCTTGTGTTGGTCCTTTTCAGGCCTATTTCCAGACCTTGAAGCATAAACTAGAGGATAGCTGCTTTATATGATGATAGATCCCTTATTCGTGACTCTAATTCATCTATTACCTATTGGCTTTGACATAATTATGTGTCCTTTCATCATCCTACCTATAGTAGAGGGTGGATCCTGGAGTCCTGACTTTATATTACATATTGGTATGGTTTGTGTATGTACTCTGACAGAGCTAAGTGTTATTTCATCCTTCTCAGGCCTACAAGGCCCAGAACTAGAGACACTCCATTTTGCTTTCTGTCCCTGCAGACTGAGATGCTTGCAGGGTAAATGTGATGTTTTAGTTATGAGGTGTTGTTCACTTGGAGAGAACCGGTCTGGGCCGGCCCTTATCGGTAGGCTGTATTATTCTTTGTGTCAAAGACACCACAAAAGGCCGGCCGGCTGGGTGTGTGTCCTTGACGCGGAGTGGTGCAGGGATCTGATGGGCGGCAGGCTGATGGTTGGAACTTTCCATGAGGAGAGAGTATTCCTTATTAGCGAAGTGCAGAAGAGGAGGAGTGTCAGTTTGTCAGTCAGTCAGTTTGTGAGTCAGACAGTTGGAGCCAGGGAGAGAAGAAGACAGTCGATGCTTGGAACAGAGAGAAGACAGTCAGTGAGTTGGAACCCGAGAGAGAAGTCAGAAGCAGTTGTGAGCAGATGGTGTTTTGAACAGAGAGAAGTGAGATGATGTTTGGAACTGAAGGAAGCAGTCAGAAGCAGTTACTTATCAGAAGGAGTTGTGATCAGCTGGAGTCTGAAGTGATGCCTTTTGGAAGAGACTGAAGTTATATCGTGGATTAGTCTGTGGGAGCAGCTGGAGTGAATTGGACATTGGAGCTGAGATAATCAGACAGAGTGAAGAAGCTAGTGGAGCGAACGGTTATCAGAGCGGCAGAAACTATTAGACTGAAGCTGGAAGGTGGAGAGAGTTCGTGGGGGAGAGGAATCCAGTACAGAGTGATCAGCGCAGATGCGTGTCCAAGAGTGCAGGGGAGAATCTGAGACGAGCTAAGGCACAGACGAGAGAGGAACCCAGATGACAGCTAGAGCAAGACTTCATACTAATCAGGTGATATCAGTTCTGTAATATAGTTTGCTTTACATTTAAACATTAACTTTGTCCCTATTGTGTTGCTAATCCTTTTTCTTTCAACGGTGTGCAGTATAATCCATTCCCTCTTTAGCTATTTACAGTCCCTGTCAATTACATGTGGATGTGTTATAGTAATAAAGCTTTACAGAGACCCCGCAGATCTGTGTATGTGTCTATTCCCCTTTTACTTTATTGTTAATAAAGGAACCCCAGTTCTTAATGAACTAGTGTACCTCTTGTTTTTATATAGTAAAGGTAACATTGTCTTCTAGTCAGGTACTATTGTTTGAACAGATGCTACCCCTGATCAGGTAAATGGTAACTGAATAATGAGGGAGAGAGGAGCCCTTGAAATAGAGAATAAGTTGTGCACAGTGTAATTCAGCCATTCCATAATATTGTAGTAATCCCCTAGTGAATAGTGAGAGAAACTTCCCAACAGAGAGAGAGAGAGCTAAAGGTATTCATAGGAAAGTGATCGCCGTTGTAAGGCGGCGTTAATGAGAGCACCAGGGGGGAAACTGGTGTGTAATGAGATTGCTGCTAGAGAGAGAGTGGCATTAGTGAGAGCACTGATTGTGGTCAGTGTGTATACCCACAGGATTGTGGCTTGTGTATGTATGAAATAGTGAGAGCACTGGGAGGACACAGTGCGTATACCCACAAGATTGTGGCTTGAGAGAGCACTGAGTGTGTCAGTGTGTAATGGTAAGTTATTGGAACTGCCCCCTTCACTATGAGTAGGAGGGTAGCATAGTCTGGGTCTGAGTTGCCGCGAGACTATAAGGTATGAGTGTGGTGTAGGGCATGGACGTCCTTAGTAATCAGTGAGTATTCCTAGTAATCCCTATAGATTTAGTGGTGTTTCCGATGATATGAGCTTGTACATTGCTAACTCCCCATCCTCAGGTAGGTACCCAGGTGCCTGGATAGATGGGTCCTGAGGAGGGAGGTGGTTGCGTTTCGGCTGGGTTGGTGGTGTCTTGGTGAGCTGATTCTATCTGGTCCGAAAATCCGGTCGTTACAGATGGTATTAGCCCTGCTCTGACTAGAAAACTATTCTTGCAGTGGAGATATGGTACTCTCCCTCTCAGATCATTTACTAGCACCTGGTCCCAGCCCCCGACAACAGAACAATGCCCGGCATGCTCATACCATTCGGAAAACGAACTGCATGTTATATTTTTTTGCAATGTCTATCAGAGACCAATAAAGTATTGGCTTGTGCCCCTTCTTAAAAATCTGGGGTTCAGGCACTGCTTCCCGGCTTACAGAATACTAAAGACGGATCTATCTCGATCGATTGTGTTTGTGGTGGCAACATTTTTAACAGCGATGTGGCATACCCGCACCCGCTACATGAATTCTGACGTAGACTCGCTTCAGGTCGAATATACTGTTGACTTGTAAATTTCATTGCAGCTAAATGCTTTTAAGACAAACTGTAATGTCTTCTATTTTATTTATGGATTTGTATTAATCAAAACTGTTTTTTAACTGCTTTGTACATCTTTTATGATCTTATTGATCGAAATAAAGATTGAAATGTATGAGATGTGAATTTCCTCATTAACCAATGTTATGGTATTCTTCACACCAATGAACCTTTCTCTTTTTCCCTCTGTCAGTGACTCCAGTTCCAGTATATTTGTCTTTTTCTAGTGTCTGTATGTTCCCTGTGCTAGTGTCATGATCAGGGGCCTAGCATGGTTATTATGATTGGGGTGTGTGTGAGCTTTTGATTTTCTAAGAATCACACTGGCATATAATGTTAAAATACATTATAAGGCAAGCAGGGTGCATGAGAGGGGCAGTGGAAAGGGACAGAAATGTGGATTGGTATGGGGACTAAGTGAGAGAAAAGACAACTTAAAAAAAATAACCAACTTTTTTGAGGAGTTTCAAAACAGTAGGGGAGAGAGTGTGTGTTTATTTTCGTCTGTGTGTATGTAAAGATTCCTGGTGAAATCCGACAGACACCTCACCGTACCCAACTGAAAGCACTTGTACCCAACTATTTACTAGAAAATACATTTTATTAGGGGTTGTAACCTCCCAACCCCAACACCCTCCCCCCAAAGCTTCACCCCTGGTAACTATACTCTCGCTCCAAAAGCACGTGACTTGTCCCAGTGCTAGTGTCTTACCCTTTTCCAGTACAGTTGTCTCTCTGTCCTAGGATACTGTCTGAAACTCTTGCCCCGATGTGTGTGCTTCAGGCTCTGAGAATCCTGTTGCAAAGCAATGACAAGCCTTCTTGCTAGTTGAAGGCAGAAAGACATAGGGGCAGATTTACAATAACTGGCGCATCCCTGCATATCAGCAGGGATGCAGCAGTTATTGTGTGCCGCAGCTCCACCAACCATGGGGCAAAAACGGCACAGATGCGTCATGCATCTGTGCCGTAAAAGTGGTGCATTGCTGGAGTTGCGTCGCAAGCGTGATGCAGCTCCAGCAATGCTCCAGGGCGCCATATCTCCACAATGCTGCATCAAACCTTACGCCTGCTTCAAGCAGGCGCAGGGTTTTGATGCAGCATGGGCCCAAAAGTGACTGAGTGAAATCTTGAAGATTTCACTCAGGAACTTTTGGGAGGTGTTCCTGCCCCGGAACGCCCCCCCCCCCTACAATGGAACGCCTCTTTCTGGCGCAGGGCTTTACAACGTGACGCATGGATCACTGAAAGAATATCGATGACAAAAATATAGACTTACAAAAATATCGAGTTAAAAATATAGAATGCAAAAATATTGACTCCTTATCTCCAAACAGGTAAGTACAAAAATATTGAATCAAAAATATCATTGTAAAAAATATAGCTAGTCAAAATCTCGAATTTTTTTAAATGTATTAAAAGTAATTGGAAATTAATGAAATAATAAATATAATTAACTTAAACATACTTAAAATACTTAAATAACCTTAAAATTAATAAATAATTAATTTAACTTTAAAAAACAATTACATTTTTTAATACATATATATATATATATATTTATATATATATAAACATATTATTAATACAAATATATACTATATTTTTACCGTAGGATAGCGAAAGGGTTAAATTTACTATTAACACTCCAGTGAGTGCAACAGTAGAGAAAACATTGGATAGCGTAGCAGTAAAAATTACTATTCCCACTCCAGTGAGTGCAACAGTAGGGAAAGCGCTGGATAGCGTAGAGGTAAAAATTACTATTTCTACTTCAGTGAGTGCAACAGTAGGGCAAGCGTTGGATAGCGTAGGGGTACAAAATTACTATTCCCACTCCAGAGAGTGCAACAGTAGGGAAAGCGTTGGATAGCGTAGGCATAAAATTTACTATTACCACTCCAGTGAGTGCAACAGTAGGGAAAGCATTGAATAGCGGGAGGGTAAACATTACTATTCCCACTCCAGAGAGTACAACAGTAAGGAAAGTGTTGGAAGCGTAGAGGTAAAAATTACTATTCCCACTCCAGTGAGTGCAACAATAGGGAAAGCTTTGGATAGCGTGGGGGTAAAAATTACTATTCCCACTCCGGCGAGTGCAGCAGTAGGGAAAGCGTGGGATAGCAGGAGGGTAAAAATTACTATTCCCACTCCAGAGAGTGCAACAGTAGGGAAAGCGTTGGATAGCGTAGGCATAAAATTTACTATTACCACTCCAGTGAGTGCAACAGTGGGGAAAGCATTGAATAGCGGGAGGGTAAACATTACTATTCCCACTCCAGAGAGTACAACAGTAAGGAAAGTGTTGGAAGCATAGAGGTAAAAATTACTATTCCCACTCCAGTGAGTGCACCAATAGGGAAAGTGTTGGATAGCATAGGAGTAAAAATTACTATTCCAACTCCAGAGAGTGCAACAGTAAGGAAAGAGTTGGATAGCGTAGAGGCAAAAATTACTATTCTCACACCAGTGAGTGCAACAGTAGTGAAAGCGTTGGATAGCGTAGGGGTAAACATTACTATTCCCACTCCAGAGAGTGCAACAGTAGGGAAAGCATTGGATAGCATAGACATAAAATGTACTATTCCCTCTCCAGTGAGTGCAACAGTAGGGTAAGCATTGGATAACGTAGAGGTAAAAATTACTATTCCCACTCCAGTGAGTGCAACAGTAGGGAAAGCATTGGATAGCGTAGAGGTAAAAATTACTATTCCCACTCCAGTGAGTGCAACAATAGGGAAAGCTTTGGATAGCGTGGGGGTAAAAATTACTATTCCCACTCCGGAGAGTGCAGCAGTAGGGAAAGCGTGGGATAGCGGGAGGGTAAAAATTACTATTCCCACTCCAGAGATTGCAACAGTAAGGAAAGTGTTGAATAGCGTAGGGGTAAAAATTACTTATCCCACTCCAGTGAGTGCAACAATAGGGAAAGCGTTGGATAGCGGGAGGGTAAAAATTACTATTCCCACTCCAGAAAGTGCAACAGTAGGGAAAGCGTTGGATAGCGTAGGCATACAATTTACTATTCCCACTCCAGTGAGTACAACAGTAGAGAAAGCGTTGTATAGCATTGGGGTTAAAATTACTATTCCCACTCCAGAGAGTGTAACAGTAGGGAAAGCATTGGATAGCGTAGGCATAAAATTTACTATTCCCACTCCAGTGAGTGCAACAGTAGGGAAACCGATGGATAGCTTAGGGGTAAAAATTACTATTCACACTCCAGAGAGTGCAACAGTAGGGAAAGTAAATACCTCATATATGAATAAAAATAAATTAAATATTAATAACAATTACAAATTAATTAAAAGTAATTAACAATGTTATATAATATAATAGTTAATTAAAAATACAAATAAAAAATAATTATTAAAAATAATTGCCTATTAATACAAATTATTTACCGGTTAACAATTAATTAATTAACAATTAAAAATAATTTAAAATTACAACAAAACAAAATCAATAAATATATTAAAATATTTAATTAATTACACTTAAATTACTTCCCACCCTATTCCCCTGCAAACCCACAACCCGCAATAGAAAATACAATAATAAAATTTACATAATGATCAATTAATCAATTATTTAAAATAAATTACCAATTATATTTTATTTAATTAACAATTAAATATTTTAATATCAATTAATTCTAAATAAATTCCAATAAATAAATAGTTTTTAAAATTAATTATGATTAAATTACTTCCCACCTTATTCCCCTATAAACCCACAACCCGCTACAGAAAATAAATGAATAAAATTAACATAATTATCATTTAATTAAAATTAATTACCAAATATGTTTTAATTAATTACCAATTAAAAATTTAAATATCAATTAATTCAAAATAAATACCAATAAATAAATTAAAAAATGAACAAAAATATAATTAAATTACTTTCCACCCTATTCCCCTATAAACCCACAACCCGCTACAGAGAATAAATTACTAAAATTAACATAATTATCAATGAATCAATTAATTAAAATTATTTACCCATTATATTTTAATTAATTACCAATTAATAATGAATTAACAATTAATTCAAAATAAATACTAATAAATAAATTAACATATTTAATTACATATATTTAAATTACTTCCCACCCTATTCCCCTACAAACCCACAACCCGCTACAGAATTATATTACGCAAAAATTAAATACCATACAATTAATTGATTAAAAAAATTATAAAATAAATATACACATATACTAACATAAAAAACACTTTCAATAATTAGATATTATAAAAAAAACTAATATTAACTTACTTACCTCAAATTCGATATTTTTGTTGTCTATATTCTGTCCATTCTATATTTTTGTTTTCTATATTCTGTCCATTCGATATTTTGTCCATTCTATATTTTGTATTCAATATTAATGCTATTCTATTCGATATTTTTGTAGTCTATATTCTGTCCATTTGATATTGTGTCCATTCTATATTTTTAATTCGATATTAATGTAAATCGATATTAAAAATTCGATATTTTGAATGGATACCGTGACGCATCTGGGAGATGCGTCACGTTGTAAATACCCCGCACGTGGCGCATCTTTTGCGCCGCCGCTAGGTTACAAAAGTGATGCAACGGCGGCGTAAAAGAGGCGCAGGGGGCTTGTAAATCTGCCCCATCATGTGATGGTTGTTACATCATGGAAGCTGGTTTTAGTGGTTTGATTTTTTTATGTGATGGAGTCTTCAGCTGTAGCTGTGACGTTAATGTACAGGGTAGCATGATGTGGTACATCCTCACTTGAGATATTAAGAAGAACATTGGTGTTTGGATGCCGACATGAGTGTCTACGTTGTCAGTGCAATAGGCTATGAGGTTGTCACAGAGCTTTTGAGATGACAGCGGTAAAGACGTGAGTTTGAGCCGGAACAAAAAAATATGGATTCCTGATAGATTTAAAATAATTATTTAGACTATTTATTGGGAGACGAGAATTTCCAAAATGTAATATTGTGTCTCTATGGAAAAAGGAATAAAATGGGAATTCGCACATTTATGCTAAACCTAGGACTGCTGATGTTCTTCTCTATGGACAAACGAGCCTACTAGAATTTAGGGAGAGGATGTAGCCTTATGGCTAGAGCAGTCGACCTCCAAGCTGGGGAACCAGGCTTGAGTCTCGGCAGGGTCACTCAACATCCTGTGATTCTGGGCAAATCACTTAATCTCCCGGCACCTAACAAAAATGAATGTGTCCTTCTGTAACGAAACTGGTACTCATGTAATGAGCTCTGATATCTTCCGGTCAAGTTCGAGCTATATAAACCTCTAAAAAATAAATTAAAAAAAAGACTGATAGCCTATTCATTTCTGAATGCCAATAAATACTTCCACTTAAGTCAAAGATCTAAACCTACAATTTTTAGATCTTCCTCATTTTTGCTTATTGAACTCTGAAGGAACATGCATACTGGGATCTATTTTGGAGAATGAGAAGTCCAAGGTGACCCTATTCCTTACATTTGTTGTACATATTTTTTTTTACTACCTCTAAAAGCATTATGTTCAAAATTGCTGTTGTTAGCGCCTAACCTAATGTATACCATTGCAATACTAATAAATTGTATATGATCTGTTCCAATGGCAGTTCGTGGAGGAAATATCCATTATTAATCTCATTATGCGCAACGTGCACAATATAATATATCCATATTGCAGAATGTCTTCTTAGCGCCTAATTTAAATCTGCTAGTAAACAATAAAATGTGAATAGTAATAACCATCAGCTCTGAATGTAGTAATCACAGTGGTTCCTTTGTATGAGAACATTTAGTAGAGGAATAACTTACATTCAAGTTGAAAATTCACACTACACGGTGTCGCTCTAGAGACAAAATCTATTCAAGCCAAAATAGTGATCTCATCTACATTTTAGTTTTAATATTTACATTCTCAGCCCAATATCACCATATTTCATTTATCTACACTTGTTTTTGTAAAACCCCCCTTAGATTTGCAATAAAGGAGCGCTTTGCACTGCATTCTATATTGTTGCACAATCTGGATATGCACATAAGAGATTTCTGTTCCTCCTAAGGTACATTATGTCCCAGGAATTGCATTGATAATTATTTTGTGAACACCCCCCCCCCCCCCGTATAACAATCCAGTCTAACCAGCTGAAGTTTTACTTTTAAATTGAAGCAAATTTAACAACAGTTGCAACTTTTTTTAGAATTAGTCACATGCACAAAAAGTAAACATTTAAAAGCGTAACAGGAGAACATTTCTGAAAGGGGAAATGTAATGTATAGCTGCATTTGCTAACTTATGTATTCTCCATGGATTCTGTTGATCCCAACAATCTGAGTAAAGGTTATATCAGTCTTTTTATTAGCAGTGCTTGTATTAAAGGCTAATAAGTTGGGCAGAGCTCGGAGTTGTACCAAAGGGGCAGATTTACAGCCGATTGCGCCACTTTTGCATCACTTTTAACATGGGAAAAGTGATGCAAAAGTGGCGCAAGAGGTTTGTAAATCTGCCCCAAAGTATTTTGCAGAGCAATGCGCATTTAAAAATTGAGGGGCTATGCCCGTAGCACCCATAAAGAGATGGCATGCTTGCTTACCTCACTGGGTTCGATGAACATATTTTTGCAACATCACTTTCAACGTTCATCATCCACCACCGAACTGCACTGTATTGCATATTTTAGGTGTGCCACTAGACCTTAAAATGTGTCCTCAATATTTCCAAACAAATAGTTAGAATATTGTTTGTCTGTCTTTAAATGGCATTTGTTAATTAGCTAGTGAAACACATCCTTTATAAAGACGTATGTTTACCATTAGAGTGATGTCGTTTCTTCACTTTTATTTACATTTTTAAAATTGTGGTTTTCAGTATAAGTCTTCTGTTTAATTTATTTATTTATTTATTTTGAATTTTTAAATTAAGAGAAATTATGAGATGGCCTATGTTCGTGCAACTGCATCTCTTGGGTGTGTGAACGCTAGACCCTATTTTACAAGCCAGAATTTTAGGGCGGTGAAATAACCTTAGGATGTGTCCACAATACAGGCCGGACCAATCAGCTGTCCCCACCTGACCCTTAAGTAAGGCATGGTGGGAGCCAGTAATACAACATTTTTGATAACTCCTGAGATGTTCACGTACGATTTTCTTTTTCATTACCATTTTCATGTACTCGTTTGGAAGATTATTGTGAATAAATATTCGTCTGTACCTTAACTGTCACGAGTCATTACAGTAATGATTAGGGGTTGTTTATGTTTTATTCTTGTCGCAAACCGTATTCATCCATGTTTTTAAAATCACGCGTCATGATATTTTAAATAGTTATGTTATCACCCTCTGGTTTAGGGCACGTGACAGAAACGATTATAACCTCAAATAAACGCGTTAAGTATTAGTGACATAACCTGTCACGTGACTGACGCGCGCACCGACAGTACCACAGAATAAACATGTTAGGCCTGTCTCATGCATACGCAGTTCACTTGCCAGCTCCATCGCTGAGCTGTGGATCGCGCAAGAAATCACTGTCCACAACTTCTTTCAAGAGCAAGAAAGGCCACTTTATTTAAGACAGGTGTGTAAATCAATATCTGTTGAACACATTAATTATTTAATAAATTCAAATCTTTACAGCATGACTTAACATCCCTACCTAACTAAAACACAGAACCACTAACTCTAGAAGAATACCCCCTGACTTTCCCAATAAACTACCCTTTCAGGATGGCCAACCCGCTCCAGGCTGCCCACCCCCACTAGAAAAACCGCCTACTAAAGAACCAAGACACCTGTCCTAAAAGTGGCAAGGCCCGAAGGCCGGAGCAGCGCCTTGGACACTGCAAAGTAAAACCTAGCTAGAAAAAAGGGGAAGGGTGGGTGGGGCAGAACGAACCTCCCTTCCTTGCCTCCTCTTACGCACTTCCCTTTCCCTGCCTCCAGCCCCTTATATAACTTCCCTCCCAATCAGCCACATCTGCCCTGTCAGTTCGTGCCTCGCGCGAACGCACCCAGGGAGAGACCGGCTCGCGCCTGGAACGATTCTGGAACTCATCCCCCCAGATGTACAGAGCGGCCAACAACGGGAACAGCTCCAAAAACGCTATGCTGCGACCCTGCTCCCGCCAATGCACTGGCCAGCCAGCCGCGCACCAACGCCCTTCCCAAAAGATGCCGAAGCCGTTAGCTCCAGAGGCATCTGTGAAAAGCTGCACCTGCCAGACGATGTCCTCGTCCGCAAAAAACAAGGACACGCCGTTGAAATCCTGCAAGAAACGCAACCAGATACCCAAATCGGCTTGGACAGCTGTGGTAATGCGCACCCAATGATGAGGAAGGCTGGCGCCCGACATCGAGAGGCCCAGACGTCTACAAAACATCCTACCCGCCCGAACAACTCGACACGCAAAATTCAAGTACCCCAAAAGCTTCTGAACCTTCCGAAGTTTCAATTTGCGTTCGCCCAACACCAACCTGATGAAATCAGACATCTCCCGCACCTTGTCAGCAGGAAAGCGTGCCATCATCGCCAGGGTATCGATCTCAATCCCCAAAAAAGTCAAAGAGGTACACGGACCTTCAGTCTTATCCGGCGCCAAAGGGACACCCAGCTCCTTGGACATAGCCTGGAAAATCTCCAATGCCAACTGACACTGCCCAGACTGACCCTCACCAATGAAAAGGAAGTCATCCAGATAATGACAAACCAGGGCGTGGCCGCTGATGAAAGTGAAGCGCCACTGCAGAAACGTACTGAAGGTTTCGAATAGGGCACAGGACACCGAGCAGCCCATTGGCAAGACCTTATCCACATAGAAACATCCACCAAAATGCATCCCCAAGAGACCAAAATCCCAGGGATGAATGGGCAGAAGCCGAAAAGCCGATTGAATGTCACTCTTCGCCAGCAAGGCACCAGTACCCGCTGAGCGAACCAGCCGCAAGGCGTCATCCACAGAAGCATATGTCACACTAGAATCAGCCGGCTCAATGAAGTCATTGATAGAGGAACCCTCAGGCCAAGAAAGATGGTGGATGAGGCGAAATTCCCCAGCCGCCTTTTTGGGGACAACTCCCAGCGGAGAGACTATCAAATCAGGGAGAGGGCAGCTAAGAAAAGGACCAGCAATCCTACCCGCCGCAAGCTCAGCATTCAACTTCTTCTGCACAACCTGGGGGCACTCTTTTGCGGACTTTAGGTTATCAGACCACCTACCCAACCGAGGACCTTGGTACCCAATCCTGAAACCGACTCTGAAACCCCAAGATAAAGTCTTAGCAGCCTCAAAATCAGGATAGTCCACCAACCACAAGTCAAGTACTTCGAGCTTAATAGGAGTAGGAGCCCTTGGATACAAAGTGTGAAGATTGTCCCCTGCCCCCTGAACCCCTCCCTTGGTCCCCAAAACGCTGTCCCGGGAAACACTGGGTGTGGGCATGTCGCCCCCCGCACTGCGCACACTCATGCTTGTATCTGCATGCCGGCCTGTTACACGAACCCCTGTTAAAGTGCCAGCACGCCCCAGATGTGGAGGACTGCCCTCTGCCCCAAACCCCCGCCACAGAAGGAGCGGGGCGAAATTGAAAGGGCCGATACTGCACCGGCAGGCCGCTAGCCGTGTGGGTCGTAGCAGGCGGGTGAGCAGACGCCATCCACTGGAGCCACAACTCCGCATCCACCTCACCCCAGGAACGCTCAGGGAAAGCACTCATCCGGGCCCGGAACTCCTCGTCGTAAGACAGCCAAGCAAAACCTCCAAAATAACTATAAGCCTTTCGAATGACATCAGCATATTTGAACATTTCAACCGCCTTACCCGGATGACGCTGGCAATAAACACTAGCATAAATTAAGAAGGCCGACGTCCAGTTCTCAATAGACTTCGGGACTCGAGGCCGCCGAGCCAACTCCAATTCCTCCTCCTTAGACCCTTCCTTAGCTTGCACATCTCGATGGAGTAGCCTAAACACATCCACAAATTCGCCACTCCAGATTCGGGTTTTAGTTTTTTCAGACAGATGAGACCCCAAAGGCATTCCCACCCCAGAATAAGGCAATCGCTTAGGAAGGATACTATCCTCCGCAACAGGTTTTGTAGGAGCCGCCGAAGACCCATTGGCAGAAACTTCCCCAGCATTTTGCACATTTTGCACATTCAAACCTGCCGACCGCTCAAGCCGCGGAACCAGAGCGACTCGCTCATCAATAACCCCATCACCCGTACCAATTGATCTGGTACGCTTAGCCGGGAGACTCTCCCCTGATTTCCAAACAGACCACCAACCATCCTTACCTCTTGGCAACTGGGCCAACTTCTGATGAAAAGCGACACGGTCCCCTTGAGGTGGTCGACTCCCCGCTGCCTCATGTACTGCTGCGTGGTCCGCACATGACTCCTGCAAGACACGAGAAACAGGGAATTGCCCCACCCACCCTGTTGGGCCCGTGCTGCCAAAGCCCAACATCCGTTTCCCGTAATTCCCCTTCTTCCAAATCATCCTCTTGTACATCCAAGTGTAACACATCACCAGAAAATGAATCCTGTGCACTGCCACTTGGCAGAGCCCCATCTCCAATTCCCCCATCATAAAACTGCCAATCAATGTCAGTAGAGCGCCCTGTGCGCAAAGCTGCAGAAGAGAGATCCGCTCTAGATAACTCTCCCGTGACCCCACCACAGGAAACAGCCGTAGGGACAGTTCCCAAGCCCTTCGAACCAGCTAACAGCCGCCCAGCTGGAGCTGCAACATGAAAACTGTAGCCGCTCAAACCAGACTGAGAGGAACCAGCGAGAATGCCCTCCCCAGCAGAGCCAAGGGGAACACCCACAGAAGACCCAGAACCAGGCGCAAACCCTGGGCCACCACCCAACCCGCCCACCAAACCACCCTGCAAAGCACCGGGCACCCCACGGGAGGCTGGGAAAAGCACCGTACTGGAGGCCGAGTGCACCCCCCCAAGGCCCAAGCCCAACACACCAGTTCCCTGGGACTGCGGTAAAGCAGAAGGGGGCCCAGCATAACCAGGAACCGTGGACCTGGGGGCCGGGGAAGGAGGGGTGGAGGACATGTCGCCTGTGAGCAACACCTCAGTAGCCGAGGGGGCCCCCGACAAAGAAAACCCAGACACCGCAGAAGAGGGAGCCTCAATCTCTGGACAGCCTTGAACCAAAACACTGGGCAAGGGAGGGGAGGCTTGTCCCAACACAGGGGTGGCTGGGGACAAAAGGTAACACTGCCCATTGACTATTAAATAAAGCGAAACACCATCAGGCAATGCACTCAAATGAGGAGGGGGACCCCCCTGCACAGGGGCAGCAAAGGGGGCCTGGGGGAGGCTCTGTGAATCGAGGCTCCTCCCCCGTTTGGCCCTGGCACACACCGAAGGCTTCTTCGCCTTGTCAGGAGGGGGCCCGCCCAACCGCTGGACCGGCCGTCCCACAGAACGCCCCCGCCTCCCACCGGGCGCCCCACGCAAGCCAGCAGCCCCAGTGGGAGCCAAACATACCTGCTGGTGGGCGCCCGGGGCAACCAGCGGGGGCGTCGAGGCCGTGGGAACCGGAGCCGGCACCTGCACAACCGCCGGCATTGCCGCATCACCGTCTTCCTCCTCTTCCGGGCCTGGTGACAGACAGGCAGTCACCGCCCTCGACTCACCCTCGGCAGCCTTGCGAGGGGGGCGGGCCAACCCCACCCATGCCTCCGCCGGCACACCGGGACGCAGAAGGTCCTCACGTCCCGCAGCACACAAGGTCTGCACAGCCCTACGGACCTCCGCCGCCTCCTCCATGACCCTGCAGAAACTGTAAAAGGATCAGGCAAAACGAACCTCCCTTCCTTTCCTCCCCCTACGCACTTCCCTTTCCCTGCCTCCAGCCCCTTATATAACTTCCCTCCCAATCAGCCACACCTGCCCTGTCAGTTTGTGCCTCGCGCGAACGCACCCAGGGAGAGACCGGCTCGCGCCTGGCTCTCCCTGGGTCCCCCCTTGGACGGTCCCATATTCCCAGCATCCCATCAATCAGGTACCGTCACGTCACTGGAGCACAGACAGAAGCAAGCCTCTCAGCTGGGGATTCTGGCAGCATTCCCAGCTACAGACACACGGAGTGGTATGCTCCAAAGCAGACGTGGAGTAACCTTTTGTTTACAGTTACATCATTCCGGAGACAGAGCTAAACGTTGCTTCCAAAAACTAGCCTAACTTTATGCTTTGTATGCATTAGCAAAGTAAATAGGTCTGGACATTTGGTGTATTACTGATAGCAAGCACAAAATGGCTCCAACACACTCATGCTGACATCAAGCTTCCTCTTAACCCTTTCACGTCCTCCGCCACGGTGGCCGTGTGCCAAGGACGTAACCATTAAGTCCTCTGCACACATCCAGGAAACCCCTCTGCTGTTTACATCAGTGGGATTTCATTTTTTGTTTTGTTTTTCCAGCCTTGTGAGCAGAGGAGGAGCTTTTCCTGCCATTTGTATCGGGAGAACATGGGGAAAGCTGGATGGAAGTAAGTTTGTGGCTCCCTGCAGATTCCAGAACTTTCCATAACAGAAATGTGAGTAAAATGTGTTTTATAGTTAATGTTTGCGGTTTGCAAGGGATTCTGGGTAATGAAACGTGGTGAGAGCCAAGCAAGTCAGCCTACCCTGGATAGCCCTTGGTTGGCTAGGTTTCTCTGGGTGCTGGCTGAGCTAGGGTCCAAAATCTAAGGGAACAAAAATGGTAGAACAAGTGTTATTACAATTTTTTCCGGGCCCAGGGAGCATTCAACCTACTTGGCATGGTCCAGAGGCAAAGACCGGGCCCAAGAGCCTAGCAAGGCGCCGGATCCGGCACTCTCACCCTGGGCTCCATCCTCTTGCCTGACGCACTGCCAAAGGACCGGGACAGGGTTTCATCCTGGACGGAGAGGCATCCTCTGCTTGGCTGGATTCAGAAGCTTTAACTGGGTGAGGAACCTCCCATCATCGGCTCTGTCTTCCGGCCCACTGCATGGCAAAGACCCGGGACGGGGTCCTGCGGGCCCTGGGAGGCCTTCCCTTTGCGTCTGGGTCCCGCTGGGGTTTGTCGGGCTTTTTTCGGGCTCGAGGAGGATTTGTCAGGCTCAAGGAGGCATCCACTGCTTGGCTGGGCTTAGGAGCTCTGACCGGGGTCCTGACAGGCCCTGAGGTGGGTGCCTCCCCGCCATGTGGCAAAGTGCCCTGGACAAGGATCCCCGGGAGCCCTTCCCTCTGCGCCCGGTTCCAGAAGCTCTGGTCGGGACTCGGGGTGGGCACTCCTGCCTTGGGCTTCATCCCCCGGCCTGCTGCATGGCCAATGGCACAGGACGGGGGTCCGTCAGGCCCGTGAGGCTTCCCCTACTTGGCGGGGATCAGGAGTCCTGACCAGAGCCCCGATGGGCCCATGGGTAGGTGCCTCCCTGACCTGGGCTCTGTCCTCTGACTCAGGATGTGGTAAAGGGCCAGGGACAGGATCCCGCGAGCCCCCGGAGGCCTTCCCCTCGCATCTGGGCTCCCCTCACAGCTCCGTGCCTGAAGCCCAGGTGGGGCTCCAGCCTCCGGGCTGCAGAGCCCCGGTCCCCTCCAAGGGCAAGTGGGATCATTAAGGCACAGCACGTTCAGATGTCTTTCCTTTGGCCCGGCCATCTATTCATGCACAGTGCCTTCCAATGCCGCTACCAGATGGCTGGGCCGCACTAGAAGTCCCGATGGTGGCTCATTTGCTCTCCAGATCCCAGCCAGGGCTCCAGAAGGATGGGCGCTTTTGTGGCTTCGGTCCCCTCTCTCAATCGGTGTGCACGGATGACAAGAAAGGGGGTAGCCTTCCTCCGAAATACTAGGGACAGGGTACTCCGTACCCCCTTGAGGTCTGGCGGTTCTCATCCAGTGACCAGATGGGCCTGGACTGGCCCACCCGCATCCTGGGCTCCGTTCTTAGCCGCCCTCCCTGCCAGAGCACCCGGGAATGGTTTCTGCCGTCCCAGGGAGGCCTTGCTTGCACGTCTAGGTCCCGGCAGGAGCTCCCTCCCTGGGCTTCAGCTTGCACCAAGGTCCCGGGACAGGATCCGTCGTGCCGGGCAGCCCTCCCCTGCCTTTGCCTGCATGTGAAGGTGCCTGGGGGAACCCAGGTCGGGGCTCTCCCAGGGTAGTGGTTTGGGGGGATTTCACAGGTGGCAGCTGTTAAGCAGGCCCAGTCCATCCATGGCCTCTTGTGGCGGTGGGAATGGTTTCATGCTTACTATTCAGACTAGCTAATCTTTCTCTGTTACAAAGAAAATTCAATTAACATGTTTATTTTATTTTTTACTTTCTGCTCGCTCACTGCAATAAAATGTTCTCATATGATGTTCATAAAACTTAGAGGTGGGCCAGCCCTGAAAGTTTGAGCTAGGCTAGAGCCTGAAGCCCGGCTCTGGCTCCCCTCGACGTTCTCTTGGAGCCTCGAGCCGACCTTCCACGGGAGGGGATGTGGTCTAGTGGCTATGGCTGCTGAACATGCAGGATAGCGCGCCTGGCTCGAATGCTGGCCTTGGTTCAGAATCCTGTGAATGCTGCCAGAAATATGTATGCTGTAAAAAAAGTGTGTGAGTCTGTGTCTTCTGTGATGCACCCTTATGACTTTGGGCAAGGTTCACACTATGTAAAACTGACAAAAATAAGATGTATATCGCCCACATCAGGGACGTTCCAATCTCATCTTCCAAGAATTAGGGACAAAGCATTAACCTTTGAAGTTAGAAAGATATGCCCATCTAGTGCCTGAATTGCACCGGGTGAAACTGGGAAATCTGGGAATATTTCCGGCTTACCTGCTTGACCGTATTGTAAGATGCTCAGCACTTTGTTTCACTGAGCCTCCTGTCTGTTCATTATCATATATGAAAACACCTGCAAATACATGTGATTAGGGTGTGCAGTGTACAAAAACCTATCTTGGGTTTGATTTAATATCCTAAATATTGCTCCATCCATAGGAATATAGGACATATGTAGAGTATACGTCTCACCAGAATTGTTTCTCTAATAGCATAGTCATCAGGGCGGGGGCAGGAATATTTCTCAGAGTATGCTTAAAAACTCTCACTTTTAATGATGAATTCTCAATGCTGAAATATAATCTGTGTACTAAGGTGAAAAGCTTCATGTGTTAAAGAAATGTACTTTTTTAAAAACGTTACAGGTACCTTATCGTATTCTAATGTGGATGCCTGTTGCATGATTTGTGTGCCAAATATGTTCTTGGCTCGTGTCCTGGCTCTTAGAGCCAAGCCAGGACCTTGGCTTGGCTCTTCCTGTTAATTTGTTGGCTCACCCACCTGTAGCTAAACTTGGAATGCATATTATCTGTGCGATTGTATTGCTGTATACATGGGAGCCTGTTTGCCCAGCGTTGCAGGTTCCATTCAGGCCCTCCTTCTAACTGTTGTAGGTACTTGGGTAATTCCTGGTTGCGCTTGTACCAAAGTATTCTGAATTTTAAACAAAAAATGATGAATAACACAAGGGGAGAGGGTACTAGAGTTTAATTCTTAAGCTGCATACCTTTTACTCTCTGGTTCTGCATGTAAGTTTAGTTGGATAATGGCTCAGACAAAAAGTCATAACAAGACATCCGGAGCATTCAGGAAAGGTGGACGAAAAAGTAGTTCTTGTACCTAATTGTAAACTAAATTATTGCTAAATGGCAAGTAATTACCTAAATATTATCCAACCAAAATAATTATCAATAAAGTTCTGTTCTTTGATGTAACTGCTCCTCTTCTTGCACGCGCTTCCTCCCCACACACATGCGCGTGCCTGCATGCACACTTAGCCATTGCTAATTAAGACTGTCTCTATTAGAGGGCTAATTAACAATTAGTATAAACATAATTAGCAAGCGCTGACATTTAACTCATTACATTGTTTAAATACATTTCAGAAATTGCTCTCGGAGGCTTTCTGTCATACAGAAATAATGGAAGCACTTTGTCATGTAAATTAAATGGCATTTGTGTTGTTTCCTTGTTGCTCGCGCCTGGAAGAAATAATCAAGCCGCATCCAAGCAAGAATCTAGTAATCAGCCCCAAGGAGGCACTAACTGGTGTCTTTTGAAGTAGATTATCACAGAGACAGGCACAATGTAGGGCAGACGCCCCAGGGAGGTGGAAGCTGAGTGATGCTGTCTGTGGAAGGCATGATCATCCAGTGTCCATCAGCCAGCACTGAGAAGATGAGAGAAGCAAGTGCGGGGCAATAATAAAAGGTGAATAATATTGTGGATGAGATCAAAGAGGTCATGGTTTCAGCAAAGTAAAGCATGACGGGAAGAGGCAACTCAGGAAGCAGGTTGGATTTAAAGGCCAAGCTGAATAGGAACCTTGAGATGTATTTGTTTATTTAGTTTGTGTCCTCTCTCGAAACTTCAGATATTGAAAATGTGTTTGGTGGCTGACCTCCTCTTATTGTGGACACAATGGAGGCCATTGCCTTGGTGATCTGCCACATCTGGTTTTAAAGTCTCACAGTCTTTTTTTCTCAAGGCTGGTGGTGCTCAGCCAGACTCATACTAGACATCCCCCGCCAAGCTCACATCTCCGGTCACCTGAAAGACCTCCACTGGCTCCCCGTCAACAAGTTCCGTCTCCTCAACCACGCACACAAAGCCCTCTACGACCTAGGACCCGAATGCCTCAACACGCGTCTGTCCTTTTACACCCCCACCCGCCAACTACGTTCGTCCAATCAAGCCCTCGCCGCAATTCCGCGCATCCATAGATCCACCATGGGGGAAGATCCTTCTCCTACTTAGCGGCCAAAACCTGGAACTCTCTTCCCACCCACCTCCACCTTACACAGAACCACCTCTCCTTCAGAAAGCAACTGAAAACTTGGATATTTGATAAGTAAAGTACCCCCCTCCCTCAAGCGCCTTGAGACCCCCTGGGTGAGTAGTGCGCTATACAAATGTTGACTTGACTTGACTTGATGGTGGTTAGAGGATGGCAGGTACATTCTTGAACTGACTCTTCTTCTGTGCTCTCTTTAAGGATGGAATGGTAGGTGGGCCTCCCAGGTGTGACGTCAAGGTGCCTCAGTGATGCAGCCATTTGATGGATCTCACACTATGGTTTTTGAAGATCCGTTTTCATTGGCGACTGCCCGATCTTAAGGTATGGCTAGAGCCGGGGTCTCCAACAGGTCGATCGCGAGCTACCGGTAGCTCGCCGAGACCCTGTGAGTAGCTCGCCGAGTGCTACTCAATTTTTTAGCCCATTAGTTTTATTTTGGGCTGTTTAGGCTTATTTCCGTGGCGGTTGCGCCGCCCACTGATATCCCCTCAGCCTTTCCTTCAG
The DNA here is from genome assembly GCF_964263255.1 of Lissotriton vulgaris. NCBI lineage: Eukaryota > Metazoa > Chordata > Amphibia > Caudata > Salamandridae > Lissotriton > Lissotriton vulgaris. The sequence goes on along the minus strand of NC_141690.1, from coordinate 211,932,734 downwards.
CAGCCTCGGACCCTGGAGGAGCTCAAGTGCGCACCCCCCCTGGGCTGCCTTCCCTCCATTCCTGGGACCCCTGAGGAGCTCAAGGGCGCTCCTCCCTGGGCGCGGGGGCATCTTCTCATTCCCAAATTTTGCTTTTTAACAATAACAGTGTGCAGGGGATTGAGGAATGCATTTTAAGAAAGATTACCGGGGGGGTTGGGGGCTCGGCTCTCTGTACCGTGGTGGAGGGGTCGCAGGAGGGGCTTGATTTTACCTGCAGCTCTTCTGACGGCTGAGCATGGTGCAAGCAGGCCGCACTGCTGCAAGCTCCAATGATTTGCTGCAGATACCCCGGCCCTAGCAGCCCCCACAACTCGGCAGCAGGAGGTGAGGTCACCCGCACCGCAGCAGGAATCGATCTCGGTGAGGGGCAGGACAGACAGGGGCAGGAGGAGACAGTGGTGCTAGGGAGAGGGGCAGCTGTACTGAAAGAGACCGCGAGGAGCAAGAGAGAGAGGGGCTGGGGAGAGAGAGGGGCTGGGGAGAGACAGTTTGGGCGGAGAGAGACAGTGAGGGGCTGACAAGAGAGGGGCTGGGGAGAGACAGTGGAGGCGCAGAGATACCATGAGAGGCAGGACAGAGAGGGGGCCTGGGGGAGACAGTAGGGGTAGGAGGAGAGAGAGGGGCTGGGGAGAGACAGTGGGGATGGAGAGAGACAGAGGGTTTGACGAGAAGATTGTCCAGATGTCACTGACAGACTTAGGGCGTAGACCGGGAGAGAGGGGGCCAAGGAAAGAGTGAGGGAGAGCCAGAGACGGTGAACAGGGCTCAGGACAGGAGCAATGGCAGGATGAGGGGAGTGTAGGGTTAGAGAAGGGACAGGGAGCATGGGCAAGGTGCAGTAACAGAGAGCGTGTCCAGGAGCCAGGACAGAGTGCAGGGGTTGGGACAGGGAGCAGAGGCAGAAAGGCAGACATGTTGGGCAGAACAAGGGATAGGGGGAGTGCAGCGATAGAGGACAGTGGTGAGCAGGGCAGGTACAGGTGCAGGGACCGTAGCCATGGATATGCAGTGAGTAGGGAGTGGGACAGAGGCAGGGCCTGTGGCACAGAACCGGACAGACAGGGGGTACCGGAAGCACGGAGTGAGAGCAGGGGAGGACAGAGAGCAGAAACAGGTGACAGGGTGCAGGGGGCGATAGCATGGGCATGGGGCAGTTAGAGGGCACCGGAAGCACCTCTCAAGCTGGTCCATTCTGAGCCTGTGCTGACTGAACCAGAGGGGGGCTGGACCACAATGTGCCTTTTCACTGGCCTCTGTGTGCTCTTCAGGGACACAGGCAGCTCTGGCTTCCCAGCTCTGGCCTCTCCACAGTGAGGTCTTGACTGTTTCATGGTGTCGTGTGGCCACTCAGGATGTTATGTATGGTTGTTTTGTGGTCTGTTTGTGTGACAATTTTATTGGTTGGTAGTCTGTGCCAATGCTTGTCTGTGGGTTTTTGGCTATTTGTGTGCCTATTTTATTGGCTGGTGGGCTGCTTTTTATTGTAAATTTTTCTGATAGTACCAAACATTGCCTGCTGCAAGCACAAATAGCCAAGTAGTCTTCCATACCTTGAAAAACACCGTCCTACAACATGTCTAAGTTTTACTTATTTTGCAAATATGGGCCACTTTTTTTGAGCTATTTCATTTGGCTGCCCTATATTTAATAACATAACAGGTCTAGTTGCAAAGCACACGATTACCCGAAGGTGTCCTGGGGCTGAATAACAGATGTTTATTGTTACCCAACTCAAGGCTATTCATTATATCGACCTCAAATGGATGAAAGGATGAGTGGACCTGCTGGGATTTAAACCTGTGACCATGAGATCAAGCACAGGCCCCTGCAGTGGCTGCTTTAGTGCAGTGAGCCATCAGACACGGCTTATGGGGCTGCTTTTAATTTGGTGCCAGAGCCTCTTTTCTGTCCCATTCCGACAAGCATCAGCCTCCGCTTGCACGGCTTGTGCTTTTATTGTGTCACTGTTGTGGCTTGTGCTTTAGCTTTTTGTCTCACTGTGCTGCAGAAGGCAGTGCACAGGTAAAAAGGGAAAAAAAGTTGTTTTTTTCAGTGTTATTGTTTTGAAGCCACAGTATGGGGCCCATGGGCTCTGAAGAAATAGGCTGAACGTCAATAAAACTGGGCGGGGGAGGTCGCCCGAAAAGTGCGCGAGTTGCTTGGGGTTTAGTAGCTCACAACGATTTTCACTGACCAGAAGTAGCTCACACTACACAAAAGGTTGGAGACCCCTGGGCTAGAGACTACTGACGCAACAGCCTCATATATTTGATCCTTCTCCCCAAACGCTCTGCAGTGGCATTAGCTTTGCAACCTGCCTGGAAATTAATTTGTGCTGAAATGCCCTTACACAAATAGCCCAAGTGGCAGCGCTAATTTTACAACCCAGTGCTGCTAAGGATTTCTTCACGTCATTCAGGAGTGCATGGATTGAATCCTATATAGAGCTATCTGTTGAAAGTAAGAACCGCACATGAGTCCTGATAGTAGTTCCAGATTGTAGTTTATTGGATCGTTAGTTACAAAAGTGAAGAAGTAGGTAGCCAAGGTAGTAGGTAGGCCATGAAGTAGGTTGGTATGAAGGCCCCACCAGGAGCAGCTTCCTTGTGCTCAGCCAGGAGTCAACTGATTCACATGAGTCACCTTACATTCTGTGACATCATTTAACATTCTAAATGTCCCCAGACTGAACAAAGAGGGAAGACAGGGTGGAAAGGAGAAAGACAAGAAAAAACCTAACAACTCTATCCAGCCGAACAGATATGACAGCCTGTGATTATGGACCTCCCTAATTGCCATAAGGGCATAGTCTGTCCCTGTTATGTAGGAGATTAGGTTGTAGGCTTGCTCTCCCATGGTTCAGGATTTTTTTTAGATTCGCTGGAGGTCTCTATATGGCCGCTTGACCTGTCCCACTACTGCATCTGTGTGTTTATGGAGATCGAAGATGCTCTATCAAATGCAAACATCTTATCCTCTTCATGTGCAATCAATTCTTACTGGATCTTGAATGTTTGAGCCTTGCAAGGTACACCTGTGCCTTTTAAAACCAATCTGTGTATAAATGGTGTGCTGTTCTTTGGAGAGTGTGAAATAGTTCAGGTCTGTGAAATAACCCCCCGTTGGAAGAAGTGCTCCTCACACACCCTGAAGGGTGTCATGCTTCATCATTTGGGTGTGCTCCTCGTCAGGCGGGCGCTGCAATGCCCGATAGGCACCCACGAAGGGGCTCTTTGGCAGAATTCTTTTAAAACCAACCCATCAGCCATGCTGTCATCAGCGTCTTGAGGTGCATGCTGTCTCTATTGTGTTTTGTCAGCATCCTGGTGTTGCGTCATCACGTGATAAGCTGACCTTTAATGTAAGGGGAACATAGGACAATGTGTAGTGTGTAACCTCATGCACATCATGTTAAGGTCACTGCACTATTGAAGGTCCTATTTCTATAAAAGTGTAGGATACAGGCATGGACATGGTCAAGATTTCAATTGCCTGTGGCCATGATCTTTTTTACACTTTTGTTTGCAAATACAGGAATGGCTACTTCACCACGCTTGTGAAAACTCCATATGGGCAAGCAGTCCGAACTGGACAACATAATTGATTGTCAAATAACCAGGTTTTTAGTTCCTTCCAAAAAAGCTTGTAATCCAAGATGGAAAGAAGATGAGATGGGAGCTTCCTTAATGATAACCAGCAGTGGCCACTGACACACTTGACAGAAGTACCAGCTTCACTAATGAAGGTCCCTTTCAAAAAACCAAAACACTTATATTGCCCCCTTCTTTGGGGTATCTCTATGAAGAAGCTGTCTCTGGCCATTTGTAAACACAAACACAAGTCCCCATACAGTGCTCCCTATTCTGGGCCTTCTCCTTGACAATATCCATGAATCTCGCTCCTTTCCTCTACCTCCTAGACCATTACTGTGAGGCCTGAGGGATCGAAAGAATTAAGGCTCTGGATCTGAATGCAACCCTGCTGGCCTTCTACCTGCCACCCCATTGACTCAGCGTTCACAATGCCCCAGAATGGTTAATACTGACTTTGAGATGCCTCTGCCTGAAATCGAAGGGTGTGGTGGTAGTGCAAAAAGTAAAAAAGAAACCAGCCTTCATGTCTGCCATTAATTGATTGAGTCACTTAAAGCCAAGGCCACTGGAATAATGAGTTTCTGCAGCAGCAGCGTTTTCCACACAATTATCAGTTTACTACATTAACTACATAATCTGCAGATTTCAACAAAAAAACTTGATTCTAGCTCAAACGGAACAAAAGTTAATTAAAGTGTGATAAAGTGTTCCGGAGCAGTGGAAGGCCCTTTGCAAAGATTGACTGGTAATCTTGTAGTTGCTTACTGCTGTATTTGGGTGTTAAACTGCTACTAATGAGGTGAAATATTTCCCCTGACAGCTTTACCTCGAGTTAAAATGACAAACTATTGAAGTAATGCTAACCACAATATGTGGTTCATTGTGCCGCATAATTTACCTTTTCTTGCTGCAGAATTTAGTCAAACCTGCTGCATAATGTGGTCCTCTTCTGCTGAATAATTCCAGTGGCTCTGCTTAAAGCTTCAGGGTGGCAAATTTGTATTCTTTTTGAGATGTAATGTAAGTTGTTATCAGCTGAGATCTGTAATAGTGGAGACACTTACAAAAATGTCTGTATTAGATGCAGTTTGATTACTTATTACTTAAAAGTATATTTTGTAAGAACTTGTTTTATCTCAATCACTGCATCATTTTGCAGCAGCCTAGCTTAGAGTATGTAAATACTGTTTTAAAATAATGAGTTGCATATTCACAGTGCTTTCTGCAACAGGTTGGTACCTCACAGCACCATAAACAGGCCCAAAAGAATTATGCGCAGGAGAAGGCCAAATTATGTGGCGTGGTTGACTATATTCTGCAGCAAGCAAAGGTGAATTATGCTGCATAATGCTGCATATTTTATGATAGCATTACTGCATTAGTTTGCAGTTTTTACACTTGTTAACACTATCCTGGCCTTTATTGCCCCTCATAAATACCACAATAACACCCACATATAGCAATAAGCAACGGAAAGGTGACCAGTCAACCTTTAGAAAGGGCCTTCCACTGCATGGTAACATGTGTTGCTGCATTTTTAGTAACGTTTGAACCATTTGAGCTAGAAACAAGTTTTTTTTTAATCTGCAAAGTATGCAGCATATGATGGATTATATGTCAAATGCAGGAAATCCATTACTATGCGCTATGAGTGAAGGGTGAGCTTGAAAGTGAAGGGTGAGAATGAGGAGTGAGTTGTCTGAATACAGGGAGCAGTCTCAGCCACTTGAAGTAAATTAGCATGTTATTGACGGTGCTGTAAGGTTTCGGATATAAGTTAAACTATTTCTATCATGGCAAGAATCAGGGATCAAGGTTGAAGAAAATAATGTGTTGATCATGCAACAAACGTCCAGTCTCATGATTAGGATTGGCAGCTCATTCTTTTGATGTTACAGATGGTACAAAAATAAACAGACACCTAGGGCCATATGTACGACCCCTGGCTTTTGCGACTCGCAAAAGCCAATGTACAACAGTGTCAGAAAAGCAGTTAGATATTCCCAATAGGGTCGCAAAATGTGAGGCTCATGAATATTAATGTGCAATTTGCAACCCCATTGGGAATGGCGGGCATTCCCAGGGATGGTGGCCTACTGGGCTCAGCAGACCTCCATGTCTGGGACTTTTTTTCACTGAAGTATTTTTTTTTTAATGGAGCCCGTTTTCCTTAAAGGGAAACAGGATGCATAAAAAAAAATTAAACGTTTTCGTTTCGTCATTTAAGGGCAGTTAGTAGTTCCTGGGACCACTGCCTGCCCCTAATAAATGTTTTCCCCTGCATTCGCAAAGGGGAAGGGGTCCCATTGGGACCCCTTCCTAATTGCGACTGCATTATCACCTTCTTGAAGAGTGCGGCAAATTGCAAGTGTTTTGCAACTGCAATTGTGGTTGCAAATCATTCATACATGGCTTGTAAGTCGTTATTAGGAAGCGAACGCCCCTTCCTAAATGGAAGTTGCAAAACACTATTTTGCAAGTCGCAAAATAGTGTTAGTACATGGCCATTTAGGTTTATGCATGCTCAAAAGGGTCGCAAACCTGTTTGCACATGCAAAAACTTGGTGTACATCTGACCCCTAAAGCTATATTTTCAGCACTTATCTGTGCGTACTTTGAACAACAAATATAAATAGTGAACACTTTTAATTGTGTTCTAGGTTTGCCTGAATGATCCAGGACTGATAATTTAGGGGAACAAAGACAGAGAAGTCACATTACAAATTTAGTGTCAAGACAAGGTCTTAGCAGGCTCTTTAAACATACATGGCTGACATTTTTACTATTGGCAACCCTACTTTATATTCCTTTTCATGAAATGCATTTTCATACTACAGCAGTAAATGTAAAATACAAATGTAAGGAATAGGCAGAGTGGGGGCCCAGGGGGTACTGGAACCAGAAAAAAACGATGCTTCGATAACCAGTTTACAAAGGTATGCAAATGGTCTTTAAAGACCTGTGAAAATGTCAGGCATGCCGGAATAAGACTCCAGACACTGCCCAGCCAAGTCCACAGGAGCACACTCACTGACCTCCGGCCCCACATAAATGAAGACAGCCTGGAAATGCAGCAAATAAACATCGCAGCACTTCAAGGCCATCTTCATTTACATGTACTTGCAGAGGCATTTGTGACCCCTGGGAACCCATCCACGGTACACAGACAAAATATTGAGTTTTAAATATCGATATACAATAATATAGAAGTTTAAATATCGATGGGACAAAATATCGAAGGTAAGTAATATCGACAGTCTTAATATCGATATTAGTATGATATCAGTAATATCGAAGTTTTAAATATCGACGTCAATAATATCGAAATAAATAACTTCGATGTTACTAATATCAATTTTTAAATAAATTTAGTGTATATTATATTGTATTTATTATGTTTTATTATTTATTTTTAATGTAATTTAATTAAATATTGTCTTTTACTACTGTAGCGGGTTGTGGGTTTATAGGGGAATAGGGTGGGAAGTAATTTAATTATGTTAAATTAATTATTAATTAGTAGGAATTATTAATTAATTAATTGAGAATAAATTTTTAATTAATTTTAATTAATTGATTAATTGATAAATATGTTCTGTAGCGGGTTATGGGTTTATAGGGTAATAGGGTGGGAAGTAATGTAATAATAATTAATTAATTAATATATGTTTGTACATATTTTAATTAATAATTAATTGGTAATTAATTTATATTAATTAGTTAATTAATTAATATAATTTTGTACATATTTTTAATTATTAATTAGTTGGTAATTAATTAATATTAATTAGTTAATTACATTAATTATAGTACTTTTTTAAATATATAATTTTTTGTTATTCTTAATTAATTAATTGGGAAAAATAATATTAATTATTAAATTAAATTAATTACAGCTAATGTGCTAAAATATTTACTTTATTGTTATTGTTAATTAATAATTAATTGGTAATTAAATAATATTAATTAATTTTGGGTAAAGGAGTATTTTTAGGGTTCAGGGTCAGTTTTCAGTTTTTGGGTAAAGGGGTATTTTTAGGGTTCAGGGTCAGTTTTCAGTTCTTGGGTAAAGGGGTATTTTTAGGGTTCTGGGTCAGTTTTCAGTTTTTGGGTGAAGGGGTATTTTTAGGGTTCAGGGTCAGTTTTCAGTTTTTGGGTAAAGGGGTATGTTTAGGGTTCAGGGTCAGTTTTCAGTTCTTGGGTAAAGGGGTATTTTTAGGGTTCAGGGTCAGTTTTCAGTTTTTGGGTAAAGGGGTATTTTTAGGGTTCATGGTCAGTTTTCAGTTTTTGGGTAAAGGGGTATGTTTAGGGTTCAGGGTCAGTTTTGGGTTTTTGGGGTACAGGGATATTTTTAGGGTTCAGGGTCAGTTTTGGGTTTTTGGGGTACAGGCGTACAGGGTAAAAACAAAAAAAAAATTTACATTAAATCAATTTAATAACATTAAAAAAATAAAATTACATTAAATTATTAAGTGTTTTATTTATTTTAAATGTATATGTATTAGTTTTAATTTTGTTTTAATATTTTTATTTAATATTTGTAAAATTATATGTATTTTAACATTATTTTTACATTATTATTAATACATTTAAAAAAACGATATTTTTAATTCCGATATTTTTGTACTACGATATAATTTTTTCGATATTTTTGTACTTACCTGTATGAAGATATGATTCCGATATTTTTGATGTCGATATTTTTGTGCCGATATTTTTGTATTTCGATATTTACCCACCCACGCTGGTAGCACACTCAACTAATCCATTGGACTCTACTCGAAACAGATTGCTGATTTGCAGACAAACTCCCAAAGCAGACCTAGAATCCCTGTAAGCCTTAGAGACGAACATAGGGCCATTATCTGAGTGAAATGAATGAACTTCTCCCATTACTACCAGACACTTCAAATCCTTTATGACTGCTGAAGCACTGGCATTTCTTTGTGGCCACAACTATAGGAATCAAGAACATGAATCAAATAATACTAATATATACTTATAAGACAGAATTCATTGGTCCAATATGGGCCAAATAAATACCCCTCAATGGGATTCTGGAGACTGTGAGGGGAGTTGGCAAAGGCCTCCTAACAGTAGAAGGTTTGATCTATTTACAAATATCACATTTTCTAACACAGTCTCTAGTCTTTTTAAACAAACAAGGTCACCAGTAGCTTTTCTGTAGCCTTGCTACTGTTTAATTTAGCCCATCATGGGCAGATGGCAATCCCTCATGTACTTCCCTGGTTAAATCTAATTTAGACAGCCTATTAGGAATTATTCTGTCTCCTATTCCTGGTAAAGTGACTATGGGTGTGTTGTCTGAATTAAGGATGTATGAATGTTTATGAGGAAAGCCTGCAGGAATCTTTCTACCTTGTGTACGTGTATATATGGCTGTTAAAATATCTGTATCAATCTTAGTCTGAGATCTGGTAAAGGCTGTTACTCTGACAGTCTGAATTGCAGCTTTGGAAGCTAAGGAAGCTGCACAGTTCCCTTTGAGTGAAAAACATTATGCAGATGGCCCCAAGTGTACCTCACCTGGACCAATGGAAGCTTATCTTGTAAGACAGCTACCATTCTTCAGAGATGTTAATGTTTAATAGGTTTCCCTTTGAATCCTTGAATCTGTCAAAGCGCCAATGTTGCAAGCCAACATTTTTTTCCTT